>NC_087436.1:74492632-75861132 GCF_036321535.1 Camelus dromedarius
GATTTTAAGTTTCAGGAGGGGGAAGTCATGTCCCACTCATCTTTATAAAATTTTACCAAGTAAAACATTTGTTGAATAAATTCATGTCATGGTAACAATATGTAAAGTAAAAACATTCTTTGGCTTCTAAAAGAAGTTGACATTTTGGTGATTTTTTTTCCCTTGGAAAATCACTCCCTTTCCTACGAGTATTTGCCTAGATATTTAACTTTTATTTTTAAAAATTTCAACTCTCTTAACCATTACCCTCGTCTATGCTTGTCACTTTTTTCCTTGATTTGATTTGCAAAAGTTTCCTCTCTTTTTTTTTGAGAAAAACAACCCGCAGTTTGATTTATTATGCCTATTTTTTGTTGTTGTTTTCTAATAGAGCAGAGATATATTTACAACAGCAAAATCATTACGTAAAACTCCAAAGAAACAAAAATATTTGCCACTCACTGAGACACAATTTTGTAAAGAAGAAAGTTAACAGTAATCAGCATAAGTACAGTAAGTTACAAAGATATGCTGATATTTTAATGGGGGAAAATAGCCAAAAGGAACACAAAAATACTTTAAAAATACAGCATCTTCGCCACAGCACATGAAAACATTTCCATAAAAAATTAACTATTTCCACTTGGACACTTAATTTTTCAGCCCTCTTTGAATTTACATTCTGAAATCTTGATGTTCTACTGTAGTTTATAAATTAGCCATTCATTCTCTCATTCCATGGACTCACAAAGATCAGTCCCATCACAAGCAATTAGAAGGACCAACTTCCTGCTAGAGATACAGCACTTCAAGGCTAGTATTTAATCTTAATTGGCAACAAGTTTAGTGCAAATAAAATTATATTTAGCAGCTTAGAAGATTCCTAGTGGGGAGGCATTCACTTCTTAACCCTTACTGCTTCCCTCGGAACAAACCATCTCTCTCTTTTCAAGAGTATGAACGTGGGCCATTCAAACTTAGTGAAAACTGCTAATGCTAATTCTGCTCTTTGTTACACAGGGAGTTTCCATGAAAGATGTTTCAGTCATTCTGCAAATGAGACATGCAGTTTTTACATTTGGAAAGTTCCCCTCAGGTTGTTTTTTTTTTTTTTTTTTTTTTTTTAAGTAGGGCCTGAATGTCAGTCATAACTGGATCTTACCCAAATGCTTCTCTGAAACAATGCACTAACCATTCCTGGCATTGGCCACCATAGGTTGCATTCAAAGAAAGACCTGAGGACAGGGCTGAGGAATCTCTTAAATCAAGTTCTACTCTCCAGCAACAATTTTATTTCAGATATGAACGCCAAAATAAAAGGAAAAGAAGAGGAGCCATCTGATTTCCAACCTGGTGCTTTTCACTCTGAGCCAAGATTTATTCTCCAAATGAATGGGAGCCAGAGAGCTCCTAGCCAGAGAGAGGATTTTGTTTGAGCTTCATCAATTCCTTGAATTGTCTCTCTTCTTGTTAGACACCTGTTCCCTCTCTAGCCAAGGCCTGGGATCGCTGCTTGGGAGAACAGCGTGGCCTGCTGTGCCCGGTTCTCTGGTGGCCAGGGAAGAGGAAGGACACCTGGGTTGTAAGCACCTGCCTCTGCTCCTTGTTAAGGTTTCACTGGCCCAAGGACTTGAGCCGTCAGAAAGCTTGGAAGACCGCTGAGGTCCTGAATGTGTGACACAATCTAGGGAGGTAAACACTAGGTAGGCCATCTCACTTGACCTCTCTCTTGACCAACTCCTTGCCAAGTTTTCCACTCCCCACTGAATGCTCTCACTGACTAGCTCAAGGATGGGCGGTGGTGGTAGCATGTTGGAGAGAGGGGCCCACTCAGTCACTGTACTCTTCTCTCTCCCTTGGAGAGGAGAATTTCTCATACTGGTTGGCCAACTTCCATTTGTTGTGCTGACTTTTGAGTAGTGCAGCAAGGGAAGTCTTTCGGGTGACATGTCTAGATACATCCCTGTTCCTGGCCTTCCTGATGGGGGAAGAGTTTCGAACCAAAGGATAGGCAGGGAAAATGGGCTTGCCCCGTGGGGCTTCCAGGAGCTGCCATATTTCCCCAGAGGTATTACTGGTCAGATACTGCCACGGCTTCTTCCCACTGCTGTCCCGGATATTCACACGAGACGCCAGCCTTTGCACTAGCAATTTGATGATGCCCTGGTGGCCATGAATGGCTGCAAGGTGGAGTGGGGTATACCCACAACTGGACTTCACATTTACATCAAGAGCAATCCCTGCCTTCTGTGCACCCGACACCAAGTCCTGAAGGGCCCTCAGGTCACCATGTTTGGCTATCCAGTGCAAGGCAGTGTACCCAGTCAAAAAGTCTTTGTGCAAAGCCAGCTGGGGATCCTCCCAGAACAAAGTCAACACCTGAATCCAAGAGCCACTGGCGAGCTTCACAATCCATTCATGCTCCCTGGCATCGAGGGGAACCAGGGATGACTTGTGATCAGAAGATCTGTGGGGGACCAAGGCTGCAGGCCTCTCCCCTCCAGGGGCCCATGGGCTATGTGGACACCCAGGCTCGGCAAAAGCAGCCTTAATGTCTGCAGGTTTTGGTGTCAAAGCGGCATCCACCCATGGGTTGGACACTGTTCCTGCCTTGGAGGGTTTCCTGGACCGGGGTGGGCGACGGTTCCTTTTCAGCAAATCTTCCTCAAGGCACTCCTCATCTGAGGAGGACACTTTGGCTCTCCCTGCCCTAGAGCTCCTCCTTAGGGATCTCCTTAATTTGGGAGCTGGCCAGGGCAAAGGCTGGGGGTGGCCTGCAAGGCCATCAGCTCCTGTTGGGATGGGCTGAGAGGTGTGACCCTCCCCTCTATTTCTGAGGCCCTGAGGGTCCCTGTTGGAACTGCCCTCCTTTGGAAAAGGGTCTCCAGCTGGATTCCTGAGCCTTCTCCAATCTGAGGCTCCAAGAGCAACGTGCAGCCCTTCTTCAGAACCCCCAGGGGACTCTTTGGGTCCACTGCTGCTCTCCTCACTGCCGTGGCTCTCCTGGTCCACAAAGTCATCCAGATCCTGTAGGGACAGCTGACAACGAATGCTACGAAAGACTGCCAGTGGCGAATTCCCAGGCCAGGATTCCGGAACAGCGGGAAAGCGAGAATGAGAGGAAAGAGGAGGGTCAGATGGCGCTGAGTTAGGTTCCAGCACCCACCAGCCTGGCTCTGAGGGTAGCTGGGGGAAGTTGTCTGGCAGCACCGACCAGGCTCGGATGGGGCCATGGTCCCGGGCCTCCGGTGTCTGGGGGTGTCTGGCCACCCACTCCCGAGTGCGCTGCTGCTGCTGCTGCAGGGTCGAATAACGCAGAGAGCCCGGGGTCACCAGCTCCGGCGGGTCTCTGGGGGAAGCGGGAGCAGACTGCAAAGCAAGAGAGGAAACCCGGCTCCCAGCAGCCTCGACGGTTGGAGGAGACGAGAGGGGCGCGGCGGGCTCGGGCCGGGGCTCCTCGGGCACACTTTCTCGATGCGGCCTGGGAGCCCCGCGGTCTTCCCGAGCAGGCGGAGCCGGTGCCGGCTTCTCCTCGGCGCTGACGGTGGCGGTGGCTGTGATGGCGGGGTCGGGGAGGCCGCTGAGCAGCGGCTCGCCCTGGAGTCCCCCCTGGCCGTTCTGGAGACATTCCCAGCAGCAGTGGCCCTGCGTCTCGGCCGCCGCGAACCTCGTTCCCTCCCGAGGAGCCGCCGCTGCAGCCGCGGGCACCGGCGCACGGTGGCGGGAGCTGCCCCTCTGCCCGCCGCCTCCGCGGGCCGCCTCTCGGGCGCCGCTGGCCGGGAGTCCATTGCAACCTGCGTCGGCGGCTGGCGCTGCGGCACCTGCTGGCTCCTCCTCCGGCTCCTTCTCGCGCCGCCGCCGCCGGGGCTGCTGCTGCGGCGGCGGCCGCGGTTCCCCCCCGCGCACGCTTCGCGGGGCGCTGGACGCAGCTCCCCCTGCAGGGGCGGCGGCCGCGGGCGGGTCGCTGGGTCGCTGCAGCCCCTCCTCCCCCAAAAGGTCCCTGTACCTCCTCTTGAGCACCACGTACTTGGTGCCGTCGGGGTCCTGGCGCACTGCGGCGACCGAGTTGACGAAGCCCTTGAAAAGCTCGCGGCGGCGCTGGTGCTGGCTGGGGGGCGCGTCGGGGTCTCGGAGGAAGCTCTTGAAGTGGCTCAGCAAGGCGGCGTTGGTCACTCGGCCTCCGGCCTGGCACAGAAAGTCCAGTAGTGCCTCCTGGCTCAACTCTCGGGCCATCGCTGCCCTGCCGTCCCCCGGCCCCGGGGTGTCTGCGTGCCGCCCTCCCTACGCTCTCCCCCGCCAGCAGAAACCCTGACCTGGCTTGTGTCACCTGCGCTCGGGGCGGCGCCACCCGCCTCCATCAGCCGCGGCCTGCTCGCAGCCCCCGAACATGCCAAGAGGGCCGCGGGTGACCCGGGGCTGAGTCCCCGCGCGCGGCCCGGGTGGGAGAAGGCGGCTCCGGGGCCGCCCCTGTGCGACGCTCGCCTCTCGCAGCCAGTCCCCGCAGCGAAAGTTCCCGGGATAGGTCGGAGTCGGTTTCACCTGCGCCCTGGCGACGCCTCCTCCCCGACTCTGGGGGAAGGGCCCGGCCCGCCTCCTCCTGTCCCTCCGCCCTCCGAGGTCTCCCCCACCCCTGCCACCCATCCCAGATGAGTCAGACTGGTCCGCACCCGGGAGAATGCCGTAGGTGAGGTCGTCAGCGAGCCGGAGCCGGCAACGAACCTCTCTGCAGGACGCGCAGCTGCTCCCGGCCGGGGGAATGGAAAGCAGGTAGGCGACCCGCCGCTCCTTTGGGTCTCAGCCACGTAGGAAACGAAAACAATAGAAGATCTGTTCCCGCTCTCTCCTTTCTCTGCGTAAGTCACGGCTGAAGTCGAAGGCTGGAGGAAAAGGTGCAAATTAACCAGCACCCTGCGGTCTCGCCAACAGATAGATACTTTTATTAACGCTGTAGGGTAGTAATTTCAGATTCCCTGAGGCAGTGTCCAGATTGGGGTGGGGGGGGCTCATTTTGCATCTAAAACAAGCCTGTCTTGATCTGGTGATCCTGCCCTCCGAACGCTGGCTCCAAGGAGTCCAAATACACCAAAGTCTGTACTGAAAAGAGAAATCACTCTGAAGGTTACAGGTTGATTTCGGCCTTTTTCCTTCCTAATTGTCTAACGTTAAAATGCCAAGAAAATCAAATTTGGTGGTTGAACTGAACAGGAATTATGAAATGATCCCCTGGTAGCGGAAATGAACAGAAATTACTTCTCAGCAGTTAAGGTATTTGATGTCTAGTGTTACTTTGTTTTTATTTACTCCAAAATTTGTGAACAGATTTGTACAGTCTCTTTTGTGTTGGCTTAAGTGGTGAAGTCTTTTCCCTCTAAAGGTAAGATTTCCTTCACACGTTCAGAATGTTCAGCATTGCAGTCTAGCTTGATTTGACGTGGCTGCTCTCAATGTTAGAATGTCTGTTTGACTCTAATTCTCCACTGAGGGGCTGTGAATTTCCTAATTCCAAATATCGAATTCCAAAACTCTAGTTTCAAAACGCTGGTCTCTTGAAGACAGTAGAATCACAGTCCTTCTCCTAACAGCTGCTTTCCCCCTTCATTTTATTTAACCACAGGCTGACCTTGTCCCTTCTGTAATAATCCATCTGGTCTCTGAGTTGAGACTTAAAAAAAAAAAATCAATCCTGTTTACATGCCAGAGATACTTTCCTGGCTTTATCTATTTGCCTATCTGGCTCCGCACCCTCTCCCATTCTTTCTTTAGCTGTCTTCCCATTTCTTTCAGTTGTGACTGGTTGCCCTCAGCCCCTACTGTGACAGCAAATTTGCTTATTTTTGGAATCCCCTGTTGGCTATATTTCCCATTATAAAGTGCCTATTTTCTCCTGCCCTGTCTTTTGCCAGTCTTCCTTCCTGTATGACCCTCATCTTTCCGTTTTTTCTCCTTTGGCTCTACTATTTCTGATTGTTTCATGAGTCCCTGTCCTTTGTGCCAAGGGAAGGCATTGAAAGTATGTTGGTCCCACAGTTGTCAGCGTGTTTCAGCATGGGCCAGTTTTACTGAATGCCACACAGGCCACATTAGGTGAGCTTCGTTCTAAGTCCTCAGCATACCCTGGTACTTTTCCATGAATGAATTGGAATCCTTGGCTTTAAATTATCTAGGTCAGAAAGAAAAACTGGGAAACCTTTTTGTCTATTTTTGGCATTTTTTTGAACCTAAACCCAATATTGAGTTAAGAGGGGGCAAATGTTTCCCACTGAGGTCTTTACAGTAACTTCCAGCCTTTAGTTTTTTTTGTATTTGTTTTTTGTCTGGGGAGGTAATTAGGTTTGTTTGTTTGTTTATTTAATGGAGGTACTGGGAATTGAACCCTGGGAGCTCATGTATGCTGAGCATGCGCTCTATCACTTGAGCTATACCCTACCCCACCAAGCCTTTAGGCTAGTTATTAGAATACAAGTTTTGTATTAAACTTTAGCTTCCTTCTGTGTTTATTTCCTGGTGGAGTCTTGGTGGGACTGTGAGGTGTGTCTATACCTGGGGTGGAAGGGAGGCCAAACAAAATGCAGCTGGGCGCTGTAGAGCGGCAAGTGGAAAGAATCCCCCTTTGGTACTTGTCAGAACTGGTTACCAAATAGGGAGCTTGTGGCAAGAGGTGACAACATAGAGGTTTGAACTTGAAGCACTTAGGACTAGAAAGAAAGGAAGGGGTCACCAAGGTCATAGTTGTTAAAATCAGATTCTCTTTAGTTGAGAGTGGGAAGAGTAGGTCTGGAGGAATATAAAGCAGGGGAGGGGAAGGAAAAAAAAACCCATTGCTTTAGCTTTCCGGGAGCCCAGGTGGCTTAGTATTAAGACCTTCTTTCCTCCTTTTTCTCTGTCTTGTCCCAGGCTAAGGCGATGGTTAATTAGAATATTCTTCACCTTATCTCAGGGAACATTTTTATACGTCCCTCACAGAGACTTCTTTATTTCCAGGAATATTAATGTGTCACCTACGTGGCTGTAGCACTGCTGGAAACAAGTATAAAGAACGCATGCTCAAGAACTCACTCTTTATTGGGAGCAACAAACAAGAGAAATGGCTTAAACCTGTGTGTGAAGTGATTTAACAAAGGTCAGATCCTGGAGAAATTGAGAGGCAGTACATAAAGAACCCAGGCTCAGCTTGGAGGATCAGGACAATTTTCCAATAAAAGGCAACTTGGAGTAGAATTGGTGAGGAAGAGGCAGAGGAAACGTTGGTGCAAAAGCCCAAGATCTGGCTCAGCAGAGCATATTTGGGGAACTAACTGCAAATAGGTCTACTTGGCTTTAAGGAAGAGGATCTATGTGGATGTGCTAGAAACAAGACTCGCAAAATTAGGAGGGAGTCAGAAGATGAAGGGGTTGGGGTGGGGAGGGGAGCCTTTGAAGAATTTTTAGGAGGGTTAGTGACCTGACCAGATTTGTACTTTAGAAACATTATCCTGGAGGTAAGTGCCAGTTTGGAATTGTGACCCATATTAACGAGTAAAAATAGGACATTGCAGAACAATAATGTATCTAACCAAATCTAAGACACTATTGATTGTATGATAGTTTGATTTCAGAGATGTTAAAATGTGGGGGGGGGGGCAAGGTGCCTCTTAAAGTGGAAGAAGTAAAGCATGATTAATAAATTCCTATTTTTAGAAAAAAAAAGTTTTTGGGAGTAAGATTTGAGGACTGGATCAGGGGTAACTTTACCTTTTTCTTTACAGCCTTATAAACTATTGGCTATTTTATGATAAGAGTATATTCCTTTTTAGTCTGAAAAAGACACTAAAGAAAAAAAGATGTAAATCAACAACAATGATGAAGAAAAAACAATATCAAATCTCTAGGTGGGAGAAAGGAGATAAAGGCCAATAGGAAAACCAGTCCAGAAATTATTGAGATGATCCAGATAAGGGAGCCAAAAGGTCCAAGTTCAGCAGTGTCAGAAAAAGGCAGATGAATGGATGGATGGGAGAGGGGTGGCAAGTCAATAGGATTTGCAGCCACAGGAGTCTGGACGTGAGGAACAACCTGCCTTCTGTCATGCATCTGGCCTGAGTCCCTAGATGGATGGATGTTACCATATATATGGATAGAAATGCAGAATGAACAGTCAGTTCTAGAAACAAAGAAGATAAATTCAGTTTGAGACATATTAAGTTTGAGGTGCCTTTGGGCCATTAAAAACAGGAATGCCTAGAAGGCAGTTGACCATATAAATTGGAGGCTGTAACAATGTATGACATTAGCATATATAAATGGTCATTTAAACCACAGATGATGATAAAATTGCTTACAAAGAGTATGCCTGCCAAGGGAAGGGAAGGAGGGAGCGGGTGAATCCACAGTTACCAAAGAGAAAGAGGAAAAGAAACCTGTTAGGAGACTTAGAAGGAGCGGCTGAAGAGGGAGGAAGAACATGACTGAGTGTGGTGTCACAGAGGCCCAGGAGCAGAAGGGGAACAGCTTTCTGGAGTTGATGCCAACTTAGATAAGAAGTGAAATGTGACCATTGCCTGGTAGGTCCCTGAGGCTGGGCTAGGAGCAGTCTCAAAAGAGTGATGGGGACAGAAGTCAGGTTACAGAGGGGTGAGGAGAGAGTAGGGTTCGAGTCAGGTGAGAAAGACTTGACTGTGAAAGGAAGGACAAAGAGAATTCTAGATAAGGAGAATATCGGATTGTGTAACAAATTTTTTATTTGTTTGGTTTTTGGTAGTTGTTAGAAGAGATACATGGTGCTTAAGTAACACTCAATAAATTCTTGCTGAATGATTAAACTGAAAAAAAAAAAAACAAGGAGAGAGATATGATCATGTCTATGTGCTGGAGGAAAAAAGCCAGGAAAGGATAAGTTGAAAGATCTAGAGGAGAGTGTAAATAATTGATGAAACGGGGTGTGAGGGTGGGGCTGGAGTCCAGAGTTCAGGTGAAGAGATTCCCCGGGACAGGACAGGGAAAGTCACTTTTCCCATTGAGAACAGAAAAAAAAAAAAAAAAAAAAAAAGGCTACTGCATTAATTAGGGGGCTAAGACACAGGGAGAAAAGATTCAAGGAAGTCTTGGTGAGGTTAAAAAGTAGGCTCAAAGGCAATAAATGAATATAGGAGTGAGAAGCCTAGGTTACTGTAAGCAGAACATCAAATTTTTTTTTAACTTTTTTTATTGAGTTATAGTAGAACATCAAATATTCTTAAGTTTGGGGGTTTTAGGTTTCCAAAGTGGAATTCTTTGCAGTAGATTCAGAGTGTGACCATATGAATGAAGCATAGAGGATGTGAGAGGCATTGGAGGAGATAACATCACGGAACTGTGAGACTGGGTGTTGAATGAGTCTTCCTTGAGGATACTGAAGTCATCGAGGATGGAGAGGACACCATGAATCATTCACATAAGACTTTAGTCTTGCAGTGTGAGTAACACAAATGGCATTTTGCCAGGAGCAATCACTCTGTTCCTCATCAACTGATACACTCAGCAAACAGTGTAATATAGTGACTTAGGCGTGCGTGACACATTCCAGATTACTCTCCTTTATCTGATCCTCAGAACAAGTATGGGAAGTGTGTAGAACAGAGGTTGTTGTCTTGCAGGAAGTAGTGCTCCTTGCTATTTATATGTATGTATGTTTTGTAGGGTGTATTCTGATGCGCTTATTCTTTCCCTTCGGTTCAAACCTCTATTGTGGATGTAGAGTGGAATCTCCGCCCAGGAAGGTGGAACTGCCCATGACCACCTCCAGGTAGGCGGACAGCTCCCCAGGTGAAGCTGGGGCTAAGGTGCGCTGTAGAAAGGCAGGAGAGGAAACCAGGGTGCTCGCCCCGCCTGCCCTCTTTCTCCCCCCACCCCTTTGCCGCTCTTTCTCCTTCCCTCACCCCCTCCTCTTTCTCTCTATCCCACTTTTTCCCCCTGCCCTTCCTCTTTCTCCTCCTCCTCTCTTTCTCTCACGTTTAGATTTCCACAAGTCTGGGTACTCCCCAGGGACCCTGAAGCACCAAGGAGAAAGCATTTTTATGCGGACAACAAGCTGAGGTTGAGGGCTCTAACTTACAAGCCAGATAATCTAATGATATGAGGCTCTCTGCCTTTATTTCCCTTCATGTGTCCTGAGCCTTTAATCACTTATTTATTTGTCAGTATTTATTGAGGGTCTACCATGTGTATGTGCTTTTCCCTAACACTGGGAACACAGTGGTAAACCAGACAAAATCTCTTTCAGGAAACTTCCATTCCCATAGGGAAGAGACAGACAATAAACGTAACAATAAATAAGAAAATATCACTAGATAAGTGATCAGATACAAAAGCCAATTGATGTGATAGAGGTTGACTGAAGAGCTGCTCTGGCAAGGATGCACACTGAAGGCCTCTCTTAGAAGCTGTCAATAACGGGGGAGGGTATAGCTCAGTGGTAGAGCACGTGCCTAGCTGGGTTCAGTCCCAGTACCTCCATTAAAAAAAATCACATAAATAAATACACCTAATTACCTCCCCTCCAACAACAACAAAAGATATCAATAAACAGAGGAGGAGACAGCCACATGAAGATGGAGGAGAGAGGAGCGGGATGGAGAGAGCCTTCCACACAGAGGGAATAGCTAGCGTTACTTCATGAAATGAGTGTGGTGCGTTTAAGGAATAGAAAGCAGACCAGGGACCAAGCTGGAGCGCCGTGAGAGAGGGAAGCGTGGAGTGAGAAGTGAAAACAGGGAGCTGGGTCTGGATCCTGGAAAGCCTAATGGGGGTTGGGTCTTAGTTTAAGCGTGATGGGAATCTACTGAAGGTCTACAATCGAGAGAGTAGCATGTGATTTATGTATAACAACATCTGGCTGCGCGTGGAGGATAGATTATAGGGGAGGCCGAAGTAGAAACAGAAAATCCAACTGGGAGACCAGAGGGCCAAGTAAGAGATGGTGGGTCCCACCTGAGTGATGCTGTTTTCCCACATTGAATTACCGCCTGCGTTCTTATGATTCCCAAGTCTGTATGTGATGCTTACCTAGAAAAAGCTCAGACTTTCAAGCAGTTAGTCTAGTCTTGACTCTGCCCATAACTAGCTCTTTAAATCCGGCCAATTTGCAAGCACTCTGGCCCTCAGTGTCTTCATTTGTGCAATGAGGGAATTAGACTAGATGATTCTGAAGTTCCTTCCAGTGATCACATTCTGATTCTAAACTTGATGCTCCTTCTCAGATCCCTATAATAACAATGACATGGATTACATATATGGATGTGGAGCCAAGTACTTCACACATATTAATATATTTAATTCTCCTAGCAAATTCCTATGAGATAGGAGCTATTAGTAGCCTTACTTTATAGTGGAGGATACCAAGATCCAAGTAATGTCATTTCCTCCTATTTTGTAACCAGTAAGCAGCAGAGCCAGGATTCAAATCCTAACACTTTGAGTCTGGAGTCAGCATCATTTAGCCCTGCTCTGTTCTTACTGTTTCCCTTCAAAGACCCCGATCCCCATTCTGCTTTCTCACCTTAGCCCCCATCACTTCTGCCTCCTCGGATGCTTTCTCCTGCTGTTACCCCTCTCCCTTGTGTCTTCATCCCCAAGAGCTGTTTTCCTTCCTAAAACAAAACAAAACAAAACAAAAACAAAAAAGAGCACCTTGCTCTGAACCACCCTCCTTTAGTCGCTGCCTTAGTTCATTCTCGTTAGTACTGCGCGTGTCACCTCCTCCCAGAGGCCTTTTCTGACCATTTGGGTAAATCACCTTCCACTTCTGGGTACCTCCAGGCACTTCTTTTTGAGGAAAATTGACTTTGAGATGCCCATTAGTCCTTTAAGTAGATATGGCAAGTGGGCAATTGGATATACAATTCTAGAGCTTAGCTTTCACAGCACCTGACCCTCCACTGTGTCCTGAGTTAGTTGTGGAGACATCTCAGTAGAACAAGGCCTGTGCGTTTCCTGGGACTGCTGTAATGAATTGTCACCAACTGGGGGGGGGGGGGGCTTAAAATAATGGAAATGTGTCCTCTCACACTTCAGTAGGTAACGTTGGAAATTAGGTGTTGGTGGGACCACACTCCCTCCGGAGACTCTAGGAGAGGATCCTCCTTTTCCTCTTGGAGCTCCTGGAAACCCTGCATTCTTTGGCTTCCTTAGCTTGTGGCCACATCACTCCCATCCCTGGCTTCATCTCCACATGGCCATCTTTTCTTCCATCTCCTCTTACATCTCTTATAAGGAAATTTGTCATTGGATTTAGGGCCCACTCAGATAATCCAGGATGATTGGAATCGTAAGAACCTTAATTGAATTACATTTGCAGATCTTTACCTTTTTACAAATAAATGAATGTTCCAGAGATTTGGATGTGAACATATATTTGGGGGGGGGGCACTATTCAACCCACTACACAAGGGAATAGGAAGAAGTTCAGGAAGGTCTTTCCAATCCCACCCCTTCGTTTATTCTGGCTAACTTAAATTTCCTTCGAGATTCAGCTCAGTGGTCCCCCATTCAAGGGAAACACACCCAGTACATGCCTCTCCTATAATAATGATAGCTATTGCATATTTAGCACCGTTTTAAGGGCTTTGTATGTATGAACTCCCTCAAATCTTCCTACGAGATTGTCCCTGTTACTCTCCTGACTGAAAGCTAATAGTCTGTTTTGTTGTCTGTCTTCCCCATTAGACCTCCCTGTAGGGCAACAACCAAGACTTATCGTCTCTCTGTCCCCATCACACACCACGGCACATCCAGGCTCTCTACGAAGGCTGATGGGTTGAATAAATGAACAAGAGATAGGCTGGTACTAGACTGGGCAGGGTTTTGAGGATCAGATTAAGACGTTGGGATTTTTATCTTTTTAGATCACAGATGGCCAACAGTTTTAAAGCTGATAAGTGATAGGATGGACTTCTCTTTCAAATATATCCTCCCCTTGGGAGAAACCTTATCACATATTGTTTTAATTATCACCTCTAAATATGTACCACCCCCACCCCCACCCTGGGGCCTTCCTCCTGAGCTCCAGTCTCACACTGCCAGCTTCTTGCTGGGGCTGGGGCTCTCTAGGCTCAGAATCAGCTTGTCCAGACTCTTCACCATCCTTCCCACAGAGTCACTCTTCCTGAGTCATTGAGTTCACAGGCGTCCAAACTGGACAACTTGAATTAACCCCAAACACCTTCCTCATTCCCATTGCCAATTAGTCATCAAGTGCTATTAACTGTGTCTCCTAAACTTGATCTCATGTCCATTCCCTTGGCCGCTGTCCCATTTCAGGCTCTTGCATCTTTCACCTGGACTGTGGTACTAGCCTCCTTACCAATCTCCTGTCTCCTAGCCTTCCCTCTCTGACTCCAGTCCATCCTCCACTCTGCTGCTCATTTTATAAGCCTAAAACCCAGATCTGATCATTCCCTTTCTTGTGAAAACAACATGCAAACAAAACTCCGAGACAGCTTTGTAATGGTTTTTCATTGCATGTACAATCAAGATCTTCAAGATTACCTACAAAGATCTACCTTTCCTCCCTCTTCATTTATGCAACACATGTATTGAATGCCTGCTGTGTATCCAGTACTGCGTTCATTGTGTTTATGTTCTCGTCAGGGAGATGCCCACACTTACACAGATGGATGTAGCTGTTCTCACTTGGGCTACCTCAGGTCACAGGCAGGAAGGGAAGTACCCTAAGGAAGGAACCACAACTGGAAGAGGCTGACAGTGGCAGCCTCACTGTTTGCATTCAGAATGTACTGTAACTTTAATGCTGTTTGTGTGCCTATTGGGTGGATTTACAGATTGTTTATCTGGTTTCAAATTAATCTTCACCAAGAAGGCAAATATTTTTAAATCAAAGAAACTATGAATTAAAGGTAATACTAAACTTTAAATCAAGGAAGTAAAACAGTAAAACTGTAAGCCCAAGGGACTGGGGCTATACCCAGTAGGTGTCTTCAGCAACCTTAGACTTAAAACAATAACCATCTAACCACATGTGACAAGAATTGGTCCCCAATTTTAAAATTATGGTAAAGAAAATTTGAAATGGAGATTTACCTTCTCCATCTTTAATGATGGTCTCTTCCTTAGGTGTAATTTGGGGTTTGAAGTATTAGCTAATAATAGTGTAAAAAGCTATCACAACTAGCAATATCTTTTTGTGTGTCAGTGTGCAAAGTGTAAGTATAGTATGATGTGACTGTGATTTTTGTATTTATAGAAAGGATGATTCATAAAAATTCCCCAGTAGAGTATCATGCTTTTACTGGGTCTCATAACTTTCCCTAATATCTCTCTCCTGGAAAAAAATAAAGCACCCAGACAAGTATAAAGTGCTCAGTTTCATACTATTAAACATCACAAAGTTAGAAAACGAATTAATGAGCTTTTAGTTCTGCTTTAAAACTGCTTAATTTTACCATGTTCATGATTAGCAGTATTTTTATAATTGCTTGTTTTTTCCTTGTAAGTTCTATTTATATTTGTTTTTACAATGTACATTAGAGTAGTAGTACATAATATAACTTTAAATAAATAAATTGCCCTGGGCTTCTTGTGACTCCCTAATCCTGTTTCATTTTTTCTACAGTTTTGTGCCATTTTTTCTCAGTCTGGTTTCTCTCTTCTCCATTTGACAGAATCCTAAGGATTGTTCAAGCCTTCCTCAATATCCAGAGGCACAAATGATCACTTTCCTCCCTCTTCTTATAGAACACCTCCGTTTTGTCCATCTCACTTGCATTATACTTGTCTTGTTAGTGTCTCCCTAGTGGATTGTGAGTTTCCAGAGGGTAAGGCTCATTGTTAGTCATCATTTTGTCCCCAGTGCCTGCATTTGCAAGTAGTGGGTATTGCAAGTGTTAATTGAATTTAATCATCTCAGAACATTCAGTGTCCTAAATTTCAAACCAATTTGAGAGACACACAAATGTGTGAGAAAATATGAGATATAAAGAAACAAGAAACAGAGGGCTACGAATTTCGAGCAAGAGCCTTAATTTCACACACAGCATTTTATAAGAATGATTCTCAAGGTATGGAATGTAGGTCCTCTTGACAGATTGTAAATTTAACAAATGCACAGTCTTCATTCATTACATATGAAGGATATGTAATTTCACAGATTTTCATTTTTGTCTTGCAGCTAAGGGCCACTTAGTAGTCTACTAAATGAATTATTAAAATTTGATATTTATAAGCTACAATTGGCACATGTCTAAAGAGTACTAAGGATTCTAATTTAGCACCCTACTCAAAAGTCTGGCAGCCACAAAAATGCTTGGCAAAGGCACATATGCAAATAGCTGGATTTCCCCCAAAAGGCTGATTACTTACTGTGCATCATCACTTTTATATTGAGGGAGATGAGGTTCTGTTTATAGTTCATCCTGCCTATTAATTATACATTACTGTTGGTTTTGTCATGATCAGTTTATTCTGGGCTTTGTTAATTTGTTGGTGTCTCAGTGATATAGTTTCAGACATGGGCTCTGGAAGTAGCATCTTCTATGAAAAATCTGTGATGAATTTGGGCAAGCTATTTAATTTTCCTGAGCCTCAGTTTTTCCATCTCAAAATGTGGGATGTAGATAGAAGTACTTATCAAGTTGATTTGATATATGGTGTAATTGAGTTAATACATGGAAAGTATTTTCACAGGATGGTATTTGGCACATAGAGAAGGTGCCTGGCATGTAGAACATGGTTATATCTGGTTCAGCTAAGAGTGACAGAAAACTAAAACAACAAGGATTTATTGAGATAGAAGTTGATTTCTTCACATGTAACCATGGGCTGTGCAGAGTGGGTATGGCAGTCTGTGATCATCCTATTCCTCCCATCTTGTTCTACCATATCTCAAAATGGGATTTCCATTTCATGGTCTGGATGGCTGTTCCAGCACCAGCCATCATCTCTGCATCCCAGCTAGCAGGAATTAAGAGTGGAAAAGTGAGGGCACAACCCCTCTCTCTAGGGACACTTCTCAGAAGTCACACACAGCACTGACCAGAACTTGACGGCACGGCCACTTCTAGCTACAAAGAAAGGCTGGCAAATAAAAATCTTTATTTTGAATAGATATGTTCCAAATTAGTAAAAGGAAGAGTTTATTATCACAGAATTGGGTTTATAAACTGGAACATTATTGGCCTTTGGGCAGAACAAATCTTTATTGAATAAGACCATTCTGTACATTTCAGGACATTTATACCTCCAGGTCCCAGATGCTACAGAGGCATCCTCCCAGTCATTGTGTCAACCCACTGCTCCTATGTATTTACAGTTACTTAGGGGTAGCACTGTCCTTACATTTCTGGTTCCGTGGCAGACGTTTTGTCTGCCCAGTATAGCAGGATATCCCTTTCCAGGGAAACAGTCTTTCCCGTAGCCGTGTGTTGAATAACCATCTTTTTACATGACTATTTTCTAACAACAGAGATGAGAAAACAGGTCAGCATCTGACCCAGGCCAGGCCAAATAAAATCTTTCCCCAGGTTTTAAAAAATTAGACCTACAACAAGAGTTTTACTTTTCTCGTGGGTGGAGATAGAAGATCCTGTGCTCTTCAGACACGACTGGTGAGAATGTCAAATGGTGCCACCCTTGCTTTGGAGAACGGTCTGTCGACTCTTTGAAAGGTTGAATATAGAGATATAACACAGCAGTTCTACTCCCAGGTATATATGCAAAAGAAATGAAAACACAATTCACATAAAAGCTTATATGCAAATGTTAGTAGGAACATTATTCATAATAGTCAAAAAGTAGAAACTTCCCAAGTGTCTATCAACTAATAATGGAGAAACAAAATGTGTTCTATCCTTACAATAGAATATTACTTGGCAATAAAAAATGAATGGATTACTGATACATGCTGCAACATGGATGAACTATGAGAATATTGTGCAAGGGAAAAGATGCCAATCACAAATAACCACATGTTGTATGATTCCATTTATATGAAATGGGCAGTATGGGCAAGCCCAAAGAGACAGAAAGTATTGGTGATAGATGAGAATGGGGAATGACTGCTCATGCTCATGTTTTGGGGAGATTGAGTCCCATCACATGGCCAATGATTTAATCAATCATGCCTGTATAATGAAACCTTGATAAAAACTCTAAGGAGGTTCATTGACTTTCCTGGTTGGTGAATATATTGATGTACCTGGAAGGGCACAAATTTTCAGGCCTTCCCACCCCAGACCTTGACTTATATATCTCTTCCATATGGCCGTTCCTGAGTTGTAACCTTTATAATAAAACAGTAATTCTAGCTATAGTGCTTTCCTGAGTTCTCTGAGTCATTTTATTGAATTATCAAACCTGAAGAGGGGTCATAGATAGGAACCCCTAAATTTGTAGTCATATTGGTCCTCAGAAGTGCAGATGGCCCTTGGACTTGTAACTGGCATCTGAAGTGAGGGCAGTCTTTTGGGACTGACCCTTAATCGATGGGGTCTGTGTAGTGTCAGATTTGAATGGACACCCATCTGGTGTTGGAGATTTGTTGGCGAGCACTGGGGAAGGTAACATTTGCTACAAGCACCATTATCTAAGAAGTCTGAGAACACTACAGAAGGGTACTTAGTACAAATCTTGAATACAGATAGAAAGTAGTAACTGTTCTACTTTGAAACACTTCTTAAAGTGGGAGATAAAAAAAAAATGACATTCTTAAGAGTTGAATTGTACTTTACAATACAAGTGTTTACTAAGGGTACTTTTCAAAAGACACTTTCTCTTCTTATCAATCTTTTCAAAGATAATGAGGCCTGTCTACCCCAAATTATTTAGGGATAGATCTGTCTTAAGGCAAAAGGATGAAACTTGAGGCTCTATTTTAGCCCTATGATTCTATCTGTTTCCATTAAGGGAAAATCTCCCTGGCTCTTGAAATAAAACAGCTGCTACTATTCAAATATGCATGAATGCAACACATTATATTTCTTTCAATAGATATGTTTATTACATTGATTCTTTTGGAAACGTTGATTATTTCCATACTTTTGTTCCCTCTTCTCCCAGGTAGGAAGAAGGGCAGTCTTGGAAATTCACATATGCAATGGCAGAAATACTCAAGACTGTACAGGGAAAAGAAACAGTCCATTATGAGAAAAATTACATCAATAAGTTGGAAATAATGGCTGTTACTTCCTGGTCTTTATGGCAGTGAGGAGGGGAAAAGAAGGAACCATACTTTCAGATTTGGTCAAGGACAAAGCTTCAAAGCAATTCATGTGGCATAATATAAACTAAATATTTATAAAATGAATATAAATAACACGAAGATTTTTTTTAAACAACTGCAAAAATAATAAAGAAAATAACTAGTCAATATGTATGGCTATAGGGTCTTCCTTGTGAAGAACTATATCATCAGATGTGTGACTTTGATCTTACTAAATCAGAATCCCCATATGTGGCATTAATTTGCAAGTTAAAATTTTAATAAAAGATTTGTTTCCCCCTAGACACAAGCAATGTGTCCAGTTTTAGTATAACATTAGAGAATATTTAGTGTGCTTCCTTGAATTAGTTCATCAAATCATGATTAAAAAAATGGTGTAATGACTTTTTTTCCCTCATTTTAAACGATTGTCATTGCAGTCTTATGACAGGTCTTAATAGATTACCTTTTGATCTAGATAAAACATCTTATATTACCTTCTTCATCTTTTAAAACTGCAAAAGTCCCTGTTCATATCACTGTAAGGAAACGGTGAACATGAATACAATTGTGCAGGCAATATTTAATTTGCTAAATGAGTAACACTTTAGTTCATCCAAAGTGTTTCCTAGAGACTGTAACAAGTAGTTCATTTGTTTTTAATTGCTAACTTAATTTCAGCTGTAACATTTTATTTAGGAAATTACTTCCTAGGAGAAAGTATTAGGCAGCAAGAAGAGAAATAATCAAACATAAAATAATCTTTAAGATTCCATTAGACACAGGGCTCATAATACTATTTAGAAGAAATGAAGCCATTCTATAATTTTATAACTTCCAAATATAATATACATTAGATTTGTAGTAAAAATAAATATGTATCTTTTAATTTTCTTATTGGGTTAATTATATTTACAAAACGAGCTGTGTACTGGAGTGGAAGGAGCATTGTGTGGCAATCTGTGGTGTTGGTCCTACTCTGTAACCATCCAGCTCTACGATCTCAGACTTACAAGTTAATATAGCCCTCCTGACTCCTGATTCCTTATCCTGGGGAACAGACTCAAAAATCTCTAATGTACCTCCAAATTTCTGTGATTCATTCCTTAATCTTCAAGGTGTGCCTACAACATTAACATGTTTTAGGAGGAGTAGTGAGCATGGGATTGCAATCACACTAAATTCATCCCCAGTTCTGCCATTCACTTGCAATGTAACTTGGGGCAGGTAACCTTTCTGAATTCCAGTTTATTCGACTTTAAAACCAGATTGGTAATTCTATAGCAGACACTGTCAATGCTGTGCCCCAGAGTCCCTCAGCCCATGCCCAAGCAGCTGTCCACCTCTGTGCCTGCCTCCACCTCCTTCTCTGTCCCTGCACTTTTTATGATGCATGGGGACTTGTACAGCTAAGTACCAGGAATTTAATGTCCCCACATGCAAACTTCCACCAGTGAGAGACAGCCTTCCAGACTCTCTGTGGGACAACTCCGAGGCACATTAACACAGTTCCTCACTGGGTCCCCAGTCGGATGGAGTCCCTCTTCCCAACAGTGGTAACCAGCTCATTGACAAGCCCTTTATTAGCTTTTCTCTCCTACCCGTTTCATTTTTCCCATTATCTCCTTCATGCTTCCTGGGATCACCTCCTGAATAATCTACTGGCACACAATTTTTTGTCTCAGGTTTTGCTTTAGGTAAAACTGCATTTTACAACTGCTGTGCTGATTAATTGAGAACATGTGGAAAGCATCTTGCTAGATCCTATAGTAAGACCCCAGCAAATAGTAATAATTATTATATCTGACAATTGAGACAATTTCATGGTTCTAGGCAATGTTTAGATTGTGTTTCTATACTTAAGTGATGTTTACACCCTGTTAAAGTGTATTTACATAATTTTATGAGGTATCTAAAATGCATAGAAAATTTAGTAAGTGAGGAAAGTTTAGGTATGATTAAAAAGTTGGTGTGGGAAAATAATATTTGCTAAGGGCTTTCAGCTTTTTCTCTCCTCTTTTTCATTTCTCTTTTTTATTGTTTCTGGACTGAGGTCATTATTCCACTTCTATATGAAATATCATAAATTGAGCACTATTTCCTTGACAAGATCAGTAGAAGAGCATTAATAATATAAGAAACAGCTTGTATATAAATGTACATCTTTTGATTAGTATTCAATGTTTCCATAAGTGTTTAATGGTGAAAAAGCCATTTATTTGACTTTATCTAATACGACAATTCTGCAGAAGAATGCTAGATACTTGTATTTCCTTCAGTGCCAAGATTGAATCCTTTAATTATTTCTTAGTCTATGTCTTTCCTAGGCAAGTGTATTTAATACATATGCCATGGTTTCCTATTAATTTATCTCTGTTCAATTTAAAATGCATTCTTAGCTTGTAAGAAATTCCATGAACAAACACACAGCTTATGTGGAAGTTCTAAAAAATGATGAACTGGAGTAGAATGAATCTTGTAGCAAGCAGCTGTAGGCATGTCAACACTACCAGTTCTTATTTGTATGTGCTCACTGAAAAGACCTCTCAAAGACTTCTGTATCTGCCTGCACAATCTTGAACCCTCTGGGCTCACTCCAGGACCAGAAAGGCATCCTTTGAGCAGTGCCAGGTACATGGAAAAGGAATAATTTTTCTTTTATTTTTAAAAAAATTATTGGGATTTAATTGATCTATAACATCGCATAAGTTTAAGGTACACAATGTGTTGATTTGACACATGTATATATTGCAGCTTCTGATAACCACCAATCTACTCCCTGTTTATATGACTTCAGTTTTTTTAGATTCCACAAAAAGTGATATTATACAGTATTTGTCTTTTTCTTTTTCTTTTTTTTAACATTTTTTATTGATTTATAATCATTTTACAATGTTGTGTCAAATTCCAGTGTAGAGCACAATTTTTCAGTTATACATGAACATATATATTCATTGTTACAGTTTTTTCTCTGTGAGCTACCATAAGATCTTGTGTATGTTTCCCTGTGCTATACAGTATAATCTTGTTTATCTATTCTACAATTTTGAAACCCCAGTCTATCCCTTCCCACCCTCTGCCCCCTTGGCAATCACAAGTTTATATTCTATGTCTATGAGTGTATTTCTGTTTTGTATTTATGCGTTTTGTTTTGTTTTGTTTTGTTTTGTTTTGTTTTAGATTCCACATATGAGCGATCTCATATGGTATTTTTCTTTCTCTTTTTGGCTTATTTCACTTAGAATGACATTCTCCAGGAGCATCCATGTTGCTGCAAATGGCGTTATGTTGTCGGTTTTTATGGCTGAGTAGTATTCCATTGTATAAATGTACCACATCTTCTTTATCCAGTCATCCATTGATGGACATTTAGGCTGTTGTCTTTTTCTGACTTTTCTTATTTAGAATAACACTATCCGTGTTGTTGCAAATGGCAGGATTTCCTTCTTTCTCATTGCTGAGTAATCTTTCATTGTGTGTGTATATTTTATATATATATATATATATATATCCGTCTACCTACATATCTATCTATATATTCTTTATTCGTTCATCTGTTGATAGATACTTAGGTTTTTTCCATACCTTGGCTATTGTGAATAATGCTGCAGTAGAAATGGGAGTGCAGCTATCTCCTTGAGATCCTGTTTTTATTTCTTTTGGGTACATATCCAGGACTGGAATTGCTGGATCATATGGTAGTTCTATTTTTAAGTAATTATTTTTCTTTATGAAGGTATGGTGACCTGGGGACCCCAATATATTGGTAGTGGGAATATAAATTGGTTGATTCTTTCTGAAAAATAACCCAACTCTATGTATCAAGTGTTTTAAAATATTCATACTGATAGATTCAGTAATTTCACTTTCAGGAGCATTTCTTAAGGAAATAATTAGAAATTTAGACATGTGTGCAAAGATGTTTATTGTGCTTTCTATAATAGCAGGATGGAAGAATGAAAGGAAAGGAGGAAAGAAGGAAGGAGAAAGGAAGGGAGGGAAGAAAAAGAGAGAAAAAACCCAGAAATTGAAAACAACCTAATATTCAATAACCAGGTTGTGATTACATAAATTTCAATGTGCTCATATGATGGACTATTTTGCAGCCAGAAAGAGAATTCTATTTATAACAAGGGTTGATATTTTTATGCATTAAAGCTAGAAAAAAATGTTACACTAGCTCAAGAAAAAAAGTTAAACACTCCTTATGGAAATGATAGGCAAAGATATAAATAGGAAATTTACAAAGAAAGAAAAAAATGGCTAGTAAAATATTTTAAAAAATTTAATCACTAATTGTTACATAAATTTAAATTTAAAAAGCTACAAGCTATCATTCTTTACTATAAAAGTGGCAAAAAAAATGGTACCCAGTGCTGCCAAGAGGGCACAGGACCTTTCTGTAAATATGTATCAAAGCTTCAAAACATGCAAAAAATATATATATATGTGTATGTGTGTCTGTGTGTGTGTATATATATATTCATAGCCTAATGAGAATTTCTTAAATTTTCTTTGTAGTAACTTTTTTCAACACCAAGTTAGTTAGATGTTGAATGAAAAGAAAAAGAGAAGTATGATGCATATTACCATCTGAAAGAAGCCAGTCTGAAAAGGCTACATAATGCACGATTCTATTTCTATGATGTTCTGGAAAGGCAAATCTATAAAATCTGTAAACAGATGAGTGGTTGCAAGGGGTTCAGGTAAGATTGTGGTAATGGATTGAGTTGGAAACATCAATATGAACTCTTGATAATCTTAGTATAGATACAAATAAAAATATTTATAGATTTATACATATACACTGGTTGGTATACACACATATTCCCTTAATCTGGCAGCCAGGAAGGCCAAGAAGCAATTACACTCCATTTGGCAATGAGCACACCCAGTCCCCAGATCTTGGTTTCTAATATAATTCTCAAATGAAAGGACCCAGAGCCTTTAGAGAAATGGCAGATTCCAGATCTGGGTCAGGAAATACACAATATATGCCTGGAGCACTTTGCATTGCCAGAAAGTAAGGAAGTACTCAAAAGCAACCAACAGAAGCAATGATGGGGGTATGTGTAAGGGACACAGTAGCTGAAGGAGCTCCCTGTGCCATTCTCATTACATCGTATCAGGGACTCTATGCCAACATGACCCCTCATTTTACTTATTATTTTTTATATGGGGGGGAGGTAATTGGGATTTTATTTATTTACTTATTTTTAGTGGAGGTACTGGGGATTGAACCCAGGACCTCATGCTTGGTGGGCACGTGCTCTTCCACTGAGCTATCCCTTCCCCCCCATTGTTGATATTGTTAATCGTCTGGCTGAGTAGTGTTTGTCAGTTTTCTCCACTGCGTGATGTAAGGACAATGGCACTTTACCTCTTTGATCTTCTTACCACAGACTCTTAACCTCAGTATAGTCATGAGGAAAATGTCAGACAAATCTACATTGAAAGACATCCTACAAAATTCCTGACTAGTTCTCCTCAAAACCTTCCAGGTCATCAAAAGCAAGGAAAGTCTGAGAAACTGTCACAGCCAAGAGGAGCCCAAAGAGACATGACAGCTAAAAGTAATGGGGTATCCTGTACAGGATCCTGGAACAGGAAAAGGACATTAGGTAGAAACTAAGGAAATCTGAATAAATCATAGATTTAAATGAATAATAATTTATCAATATTGGCTCCTTGATTGTAATAAATGCACTGTACTCCTATAAGATGTTAATAATAGCAGAAACTGAGTATGGGTTATGTGAGAACTCTATATACCATTTTTTTTAAATTCTTTTTTTTTTATTGACGTGTGATTGATATACATTAGTTTCAGGTATACAGCAAAGCGATTCAGTTATACATATATATATATTTTTTTCAGATTCTTTTCCATTACAGCTCATTACAAGACATTGAATATGGTTCCCTGTGCTATACAGTAGGTCCTTGTTGTTTACCTATTTTGCATATAGTAATGTGTACCTGTTAATCCAAACTCCTAATCTATCCCTCCACTCCCCCTTTCCCCTCTGGCAACCACAGTTTGTTTTCTATGTCTGTGGGTCTGTTTCTGGTTTGTAAGTAAAATCTGTATCTTTTTTTAGAGTCCACATAAGCGACATCACATGATCTTTGTCTTTCTCTGTCTGACTTCACTTAATGTGATAATCTCTAGGTCCACCCATGTTCTGTATACTATCTTCACAACTTTTCTGCAATGTAAAAACATTTTTAAACAGAAGGGTTATTAAAAAATGATAGCCTGTAAAAAATAGCTTTGAAACTGGAAAAAATTAAAGGGACCTGTGGCTTGTTGTAAACAAATACACAACATCAATCCCTTTCAAGGAAGGATTTGCTTCCCAGCCACTGGGAGTGCAGTTAGCAAACAGTCTCAACTATTAGGTGCTTTAGGGTCTGCCTCAGCTGTAGAGAAAGACCCTTCCTAAGGGCACAGTGTCCAGAAGCAGCCCATATAGGGTCTGAGCAAGGCGGATATAAGGCCCACCATCTTGGCCCAAAGAGGGACAACTCTTATTTGGTCTACATTATGTTTCAAATTCTCCCTGTGCCCGGTCTGGCTTCATCCTGTTTCTTTCCACATCCCTAATAAGCATCTTGCACCCCAAACTCTACTTTAGCCTTTGCTGGCAGGTCACGATCTGCCCATCATGGGCCTCCTCTCTTAACAGATGAATTTTATGTCGTATTAAAGATCATTTCCCTCTGAGACTTACCTGGATCCCCAACTTATGCTTAAATATTGAAACATGTTTACTTAATGCCTTCTCTATCATCATTTAAAGAAGTCTACAGACATGAACTTGTACCCTGGAATTTCATAGGCATATCTGAATACAAATGGCATCCTGATACACTCACGGTTGCTTTTGCCTGTCCAGCAGCCCTTTCTCCTTCTTTTGAAAAGAGTATTTCCATTTTTATTTTGGGGGCTACATATGTCTCTGCCTTGGGATTTTGGTGGGATCCATTAAGGTGCAGGTGCACACACACATAGGGGCTAAGGGGTGGGCACCCAATCCAAGCCAGACCAGCCAGATTTTCACCTGGGCATTTGAGTCTTGGGCAGAGTGACAGAAGGTTGGAAAATAAAGCTGAGTCCTGCCATTAGTAATACCTGGAGGGTGGTTCCTCTCCTATGTAAGGCCTGACTGTTCATCATATATGAGCTACCCAGATCCTTACAATGAATGTCTATTTTGGTAACTTTCGCCAGTGTCTATTTCTGTTGCTTGAACCAAAACCGAAAACAGTAACACCACCAGAAGGAAAAAAAAAAAAAGACGCTATTGGATATATTTCTACTTTATAATCTTTATACACAGCATTAAATAAAGAATATTTCTGCAACACTCCTGAAATGTAGAGGGAGCTATTACAAAGTACTGAGGGCAGTAAGAGAGAGGTGGCTAAAGATGAGGGGTTTTCTCAAGTTCCTTTAATACCTACCAATCCCACTTACAGGAGTTTAAGGAAATAACTAAATAAGCAGTGAAAGGTGTATATGCTAGGCTGTTGACCACAGAGTTATTTAAAAAAAGAAAATATATAAATTATCTAGATATCAGTGGGTAGTTGTGGTCATTACAAATGTAATGAAGGGGGTTGGGGGTGCATAGAGTGTGCTTGGTGTGCATGAGGTTCATCCCCCAGTACCACCATTAAGGGGGGAAAAAAAGGAAAAACATTAAAAAAAAATGTAATGAAGGCTTGTATGCATTAATATGGAGAAATGTTCTGATATACTTTTAAGTGGAAAAAGTGACTATAAAAGAAATACCCCTTCTGTTTTTACAAATATATATTTATCTCTATATAAATATGTATAGAAAAAAGCTAGAAATGAATATACATAAACATTGACATTTGCTATCTCAATGGTAGGGTATTAGAGATCTTTGTTCTTATATTTTTCAGAAATTTCCAATTTTTTTGCAAAGAGGTCATAGTACACCTATAATCAGAAATAATCAATGAACTATTAACAAGTAATGTTTTTGAAGAATCTTCAACAATATAAAAATGTTAAGTAGAAAAAAGATATAAAGACTATTTTTAGCATCATTTAATTATTTTAAAAATTCACTGTTTTAGAAGAAAATATACCAGCATGTTAATAAACTTTGAGAGGTTAGATTATTCGATTGTAAGATTCTTATAAATAAATAAACAAACAAGCAAATAAATACATGTACACACATATAATTTATCTAAACAAAAATTAAAAGTAAAAAAATGTTTTTAATCCAGACACAAATATAAACCTTGTTATTGCATAGGACCAGAGAAAGAGTTGATTACACATTTAAATTCAATCCCTTTCTGGTTATTCTGTTTCATCTAACTGGGAAGACTGATGATAAGAAGGATCAGGGAGAGAAAGAGACAGGTGATCAAGCTCTGTTTGGAATTAACCCCCCCAAAAACTGATGGACTTGGCCTCTTTTTTCAACTCAGTCCTCTCAGGGTCACTTTGATTCATGTCCAATCACTCTTCCAGATATAATAATAACAATAACAACAACAACAACAACAACAACAATAATGATAATAATATTTATTATTATACTATTTTTATATATTATTAACATAATTTGCTACTGAAACTGGAATATCAAACAGACATGCACAGTAGTCATGTCAAAACTGTAATAAGAGTATTAGCCCTTACATTTTTTAAAGTTGCTTTATTGGCTGGATGCATAAATAACTATTCACTGAATGTCCACCATAGGTACAGCCTTATACGAAAAATGAAAAATAAAATATTGTTAGTCTAAAAAATTAAATAATCTAACAGTGACCAAACAATTCAAAGTCATTCCAGAACAGTGTGTCTCCATGTTGGAGCCAGGATGACGCAGTAGCGAGTGCATGGGCTTAAGAGTCAGACTGCATTGGCTTCCCATCAGCCTCGACCACCTTCTTATTCAGCATAACCTGTAGACCCTATGAGCATCAATTTTCTCACCTGTAAAATGGAGAAGGTAATAGCTAAATGTGGTAGTCAGCTACCAAGATACTCCCTAGTGATTCTTGCTTCTTGGTAACCCTTGATTCTTGCCTCTTGGTAACTGCTGTGTAGTCATATCCTGTATTGAATAGAGATAATTTGATAACCAATAGGATGTTTCAGGGATGATACAGAGTAATTTTTCTAACGTTAGCTTGTAAAAGATGTTGTGACTTCCACCTTGCTCTTTTCTCTGTTGTGGATCACTTATTTTGGGAAAGTCAGTTTCCATGTCATAAGGACATTCAGTCAGCCCTGTGGAGAAGTCTACATGGGGAGAACTGCAACCTTTCACCAACAATCAATGCCAACTTGCCAGGCATCTGAGTGAGCCACCTTGGGAGCAGATCTTTCAACCTTTGCCAAGCCTTCAGACAACTGCAGCCACAGCCCACATCATGACTGCAGTGTCATAGGAGACTCTGAGCCAGAACTACACAGACAAGCCACCTCTGATTTCCTGACCCACAGAAACTGTGAAATAATATGTGTTTATCATTTTAAGTCACTATATTTTGGGGTAACTTGTTATGCAGCAATAGCTAACCAATACTCTATGCCATGATATATTAGTGTCTTTTTGTTTTCTTTACCTTCTGCTCCAACATCAGACATTTGGGAGGGCAGAGTCTGGGGGCAGCATCTTTGGAAAGGAAAAGGGATGCTGAGGGCTGTAGATACAGATGTCAGTTTGTACAGGAGGGGGAATAGGACATTCCTGCTGGGATGATTTGGTTTTCTCTGTACATAGAAAGCATGGCATAGCTGCTAGAGAGAATGACAGGCATTAGAAAATATAAAAAACAAAACAAAAACAAAAAAACAGGTGTAGACAGTATGAATGTGTATTGATCTGATCTATGGGGTTCTGGTCTTTCTCCATCAATTCTCTGTGACCTAGGGGTAGAAATGATGAAAATAGCCAGCAACCAAGGAAAGCCCAAGGGAAAGTTCATCAATGGCCAAGGGTATTCAGGGCATTGGAACAGAAGACTGATGCCCCTAGTAATACCGTGCGTAATTTCTTCTACATAAACACTATGGTTAGTGATTCATACTGTAAAATTGCCAAAATTTGACCATTTTGACCTACAAAATGTCAGTTTCATGTAGCTCAACTTATATGAACTCTGTAAAGGTCAAACCCATGTCTTCCTTGTAAAGGAGTTGGAAAAGATGAACTCATTGAGGGGGAAAAAAGCTAGTCTCCTAAAAAAAAAAACAACCCTTAAGACTGAAGGGGATTTTTCTTGAATACTCTATTTCTCAATGCTTGGAACACAGTTTCTTAAAATCTTTTAAAATAGTTATATATATATGTGTGTGTATACACACACACACACACACATACACACGATTTAAAAAGGAAAAGATAGAAAGTATATAAAAGAAGAAAGTTAGTCTCCATCTGCATTATTTTCAGCTGAAAGTAACAGAAACCTGACAATTGACTAAAACTGACTTAAGTGATAGGTAAATGTATTAGTTCACTTATCAAAGTGAGATAGGATTCAAGAGTTAGTTGATTTAGCAGCTTAACGGTATAATCAAGGACCAGATTTTTTCTGTGTTTCTTCTCTGTTCTCCAGTCTGTGGGCTTCAGCCTGAGGCTGATTTCTTTGTTGTGAAATGGAAACAGCTGGGCTTCATGCTTCCTTGTTTGTGTCCAACAGTAGAGAGAAACGCTGACCTCCTCTGAATTTCTCCTAAGAGTGAGAAAGCACAATCCCAGAAGCTTTCAGCAAACCTCTCCTCTCATTTCACCAGACAGAACTGGGTCACACAGAACAGGTCACTGTCAAGGGAATGGAACCATACTTATATCAATCAGAGGCTTCCCTGGAGAAAAAATCAGTTTTCCAAAAGCATTTGGGTAAAATGGCTATGGTTGAGGCACCCATAGTGTTTATTATTTTGTCCCACACCGGCCCTATATGCCCTTTCACAGAGGGAAACACTATTAGCAGTTTCCTGTGCGTTCTTCTGAAGATATTCTATACATGTTCACTTAGAAGCCTTTCTCTTTCTTCTTTTTATGGAAATGGGGCATAATATACACATTGTCTTACACTTTGCTTTTTTCCATAGTGTATGATTGATAAACATTTAATGAATAGACGGTAAATATCTTGTAAGTCACGTGGTTTTCATTCTGATTGTGCACTTTGCTTATTTCCCTTTTATATGCCACTAGAATGAAAGTCTTTTTTTTTCTTCTTCTTCAATATTCCAGTCAATTTTACTTTGGGCTGAGGGGGAAATAGGGAGGTGTTTTACCTGGGTTGGGACCAGAGCATTCAACGGGATCAGCAGACCCTGGGTGTCAGTATGGTAGTGGCAGCAGGAAGGAAGCGTCAGGTGAAATACTATAGCAAAACAACAACAGTGAATATATGTTGAGTGCATACATACAGGAGATGTTCCAGGTTGTGCTAAACATATACTCAGTAAGAACCGAGTAGGGCTGCTTGATCAGCTGTTTCCTCACATCTAAAGATTCTCCTTCAAATGCCAAACCTTATGTTTCTTAGTGACTTAGTGACAGAAGTGATTCTCCTTAGACTTGGTAAGAGCTGCATGAAGAAATGTGCGAGTGTAAGGAGGGGATGAAGTCTAACAAACCTGGGTTTGAATCCTGGCTCTGCTGTTTACTAGTATCACAATGATAATTGGACATTAGACAATTTCCTTAATGTCTCTGTGCTTCACCATCTTCATCTGTAAAACAGGGAGAAATCACAGGGCTGCTGTGATGACTAAATGAAATATGCATGATGTCTGACAGAGTAGCCATTCAATAAATCTCAACAGAAGTTTGATGGTATGTGATGACTTCTAGAGAAAGAGACCTACTCTTACAGGTTTTAACATAACAACAGCTACACTAGTACAGTAATTTTAAAAATAAATGTTATTGATGTATAACTGATATACAGTAATATACACCCAATTTAAGTATACAGATCAATAAGGTTTAACAAATTAATTCACCCATGTAGTCATCACCACAATCACAATTTAGAATAGTTTCATCACTCCAAAAACTGGTGTGCCCACTTTCAACTCTTGTGCCCTTTCAAGTCAATCCTCCCTTCCTGAGAACCCAGGCCACCATTATTTTGCTTTCTGTTACTACAGGTTTTTAAAAAAATGTTATCTTTTAAATTATTTATCTATTTTTTGTTGGGGGGAGGTAATTAGATTTATTTTTAATGGAGGTACTGGGGTTTGAACCCAGGACCTCATGCATGCTAGGCATGCACTCTACCACCGTACTGTACTGTCCTCTGTAACTACAGTTTTGTGTTTTTAGACTTTCATATAAATGGATCATTTCTGTGTACTTTTTTTGTGTCTGGTTTGTTTCACTTGACGTAATGCTTTTGAGACCTATCCACATTTTGCATGTATCTGTAGTTTATTTTATTGTTGAGTAGTGTCAATTGTATAGATTTTCCATAATTCCATAATAACCTGTTGAGGACTCTTGGATTGTTTCCATTTTTTTGGCTATTATGAATAAAGCTGCTATAAATATTCTTTTTGTGGATACATTTTCTTATCTCTCTTGTGTAAAAACCTCTGATTGGAATTATTGAATTATATGATAATTATATGTTTAACTTTACAAGAAGCTGCCAAGCTGTTTTCCAAAGTGATTGAATATTTTACATTCTCACTAACAGTGCGTCAGAATTCCAGTTACTCCACATCCTTCCTAACAATTGGTATTGCCAGTTTTTATAACTTTCACCATTTTAGTAGGTGGTATATAATTGTTTAATTTGCATTTCCCTAAAGACTGGTGATGTTGAGTATCATTTCATGTGCATTTGCCCAAATATACATCTCTTTCACAATGTTATCTGGCTGAACCATACTGAATCCATTTTGTTAGCTCCATCTTGGGCCCACAGTCTTACCCCTCCCCTCTCTGCATGATTGACCTTTAGCCTACTCTCAAGGAATGTGCTCAAGCTAGATAAGTTCCCTATCAACTTTTATCCTTGCCTTCATCTGATGTGAAAATGGGAAGAATGCCTTTTGCTGATGCAGATGGTTAATTGTCATGAGACCCCCAGGGGGGAGGAAAAGCCCCAGTTCCCACCAGTGCAGATGTGCTTCTCCCTTGGAGTCAGATTCTATTTTTAGCTCTGGCCCCTATAAATTCTCTTGCACCCCATTCAGCGTGGCAGAGTGCAGCTGTGAATGCCTCTGGATTGGATCGTTGTCTGCCTGATCTCGCCTGTGTGTAAGTTACCCACAATAAACTTCATTAATTTCACTTTATGGAGTTGCCTACTTCATTTTTCAGTCTCAAACTTCCTTCTCAGTTCAGAGGATGTTATTTGATATCTTTGCCTCCTAACAGATATGTGTGTTCACGTATTTTACTCATTAAAAAAAACCTTTTTGCAAGTATTACAGATATTTTTTCCCCAGTCTGTGGTTTGCCTTTTCCTTTTCTTAAGAGTGCCTTTTGAGGAGCAAAGGTTTGAATTTTGATGATGTCCTGTCAGTTAATGCTTTCTCTGTCCCCTCTAAGAAATTATTGTCTAGCTCAGTCATTAAGATTTTTCTTATTTTTTTTCTGGAAGTGTCACTCTTTCAGTGTTTGCATTTAGGTTTATTATCCATTTGGATTCAGTATTTGTGTATAAATGAAATAAGGGTTGAGGTTCTCTATCTTTTTTTCTATATAGATATCCAATGGTTCTGGCATGATTTGTTGAAAAGGCCATCATTTCCCATGAAACTGCCTTGGCACCTTTGTTAAAAATTAACTGACCATACACGTATGGGTCTACATCTGGACTCTTTCAAAGGACTGTGCGACTGTACTTTGGCCAATTAAACAATGTCTTGATTATTATATCTTTTTAGTAAGTCTTGAAATCAGGTCAAGTTCCCCAACTTTGTTCTTCTTCAAAGTTGTTTTAGCTATCCTAGGTCTTTCATGTTTCTGCATAAATTTTGGGTTGTCAATTTCTATAAAAAATTTCCCTGGGATTTCAGTTGGGATTACATTTGTGTATATAGATTGATTTGGGGAAAATTGCATTTGAAAAATATTGTCTTCTAATCCATGAACATGGTATATCCCTTCATTTAGGTTTCTCTTGTTTTCTTTCAACAGTGTTTTGTATTTTTTACAGTATCAATCTTGTACATATTTTGATAAATGTAACTCTTTTATGTTTTTGTTACTCTGTAACAGTAATTTTATATTTTTTTCATTATCACAATAACCATATCCATGAGGTGAATATGAGCTTCATTTTATAAGAAAATGGGACTCAAAGAGATCAACAGCTGGCTCAGTATCATGTTTGGCTAATCTCACTTCTGGATATGTATCTTACAGATATGCTTTCATATGTTCAAAATGACAAGCACAAGGTTATTATTGTAGCAGTGTTTGTAATGGCAAAAGATTAGAAACAACTCTGAATTTATCAATGGGACTGTTAAATAGATAACAGTACAACATTAAAAATAACAGGCAGTAGTATAAAAGATTGAGGATGATAACTAGACACTTACATAAAAGAATATGCAAAACACATTGTTAAATAAAACAGGGTGCAGAATGATACACACAGTATAGGGTTTTTTAAAAAATGTAAAACAGGGAACAGGGTAAGAAATAAGAACATATATATTTTTTAATTAATAGATTTTATTTTTTAGAGCAGTTTCAAGTTCACAGCAGAATTGAGCAGAAAATACAAAGACAAGAACATATATTTATATTTGCTTGAAGTTGCTTAAGAAAACTCTGGAAAGATACATGGGACACTAATGAAGTATTTCCTTCTTGAGGAGAGGGGTAAGGCCTAGACAGATGGTGAATAAGGTAGGAGACATCATTCTATACTAATTCATTCTGTGGAATATTCAATCTATAATACTTCATTCTATTATTTTATTTTTTAACTATGTAAATATATTACCTCTGAAATTGCAATTTTCTCCCAGTATCCATTTCTCATTTCTTCCTTTTATAAATAGGATCCTTCTCCCATGTTTTAGAGGGCATATTGGTGCTATATAAAAGATTACATATCCTAGCCACCCTACAAAGAATGTTCATGTGACTGAGTTTTTGCAGTGGACTGTGAGCAGAGGTGACATGGCTACAACCATGTCATTTCCTTAAAAGGATATTGCTTTCCTTCCACTTCCTCTTCTTCACCCTTCCCATGGGCTAGACTATGAATATGGTTTTGGTGAACCAGCTTAGATCACAGCAGGTGAGATAACAATCAGAAGTTGATGGAGCAAGAAGCAGCAATGAAGGACCATGGATCCCTGGATGATCTCAAGAAGCATATCTGCCAGTCTCTCTGGACTGCTCACCACCACCTCCTGGACTATTTCATAAGAGAGAAATGAGTATCTTTTTTGGGCCACTGAGTTTTGGAGTATCTCTATTACAGCAACTTAGCCTATATTCAAACAAATACATCAATTAAAAAAACTGCATAGCTTATGATATTTGGCAGTGAAGGACATGAATCCAATTGTCCTGAATCCCAAGGCTATGTTTTTCACTGTGGATGAATAAAGAGGCAGCTTTGCAATGGCTAATTCTGTTATAACAGAATATAATAGGGTGTAACAATGTTACATATATTATAACAGATTATAATAATGAAGCATGGAGCATAACCTGCCAAAATTTGTTATACCAACCAACCAATATCCACTTCTGTTTATCCAAGTGGAACTAAATGAAACAGATAGAAGTATAGTGCCAGTGAATTTTGAAATCTTACGTTGGAAAGAGAGAATTAATGGCAAAGCAATCTGAACTTGAAAAAAAGTAGCAAAAGGAGATGAATGCAATCCAATAGATATTGATAGATGAGGTAGCAAGGAACTTATGACTGAAATAAGAAAGTTTTATCTCATTCAAAAGGAACAAGTTTACAAGAAGAATGATGAGGGTGCAATGTAACCCCATGCACTAGAGAATTATTCAGCTGGTGGACATTGTTGATGGTAGAATGATGGGGAGCAAATGGGCTGAGATAAAATGTGAGAATATAGAAGTGATATTGCTGTCAGAGTATACAGGTATGTATGTATAATTCTATTCCAACTTAGAGGCAATGTATCTAGTAGTTGAAGGGACTTCAACTACATACATTTTCTACATACAACTACATACATAGAAAAAGGTATTGTGGTATAGCCAGATACCACAATAACTGGCTATGGCAAGAAAGGAATTATCTGAGAATTAGAGATGCCAGTATTATGGGAACTGACTCAGCTCCAGGGCTGGCTGCCAAGGAGAGTGACCATCAGGCCAAGTCATCTTACTCCAGGGAGAATGTCACTTCACAGGATGCTCCTTAATGAGATCAGATTTTAAAAAGAGCATGTATTAAAGAGTAGCACAAGCCTACAAGGATTGATACTTTCTTGTAGGTTTAGATAATTTTTGCTTTTACAAATAATACCACGAAATTTTCAAAATGTATTGCTTGTCAAGTAAGACTTGCCACAAGAGGATGAAAAGAAAGGATGAAAGTCACCATGTGGTACTGATGATATGCTATCAGATGGCAAAGAAAAGTCAAACCTCCTTAACTTTTATTTGTCTCCTCTCTCAAAGAGAGTAATCTTTTAAAAATTAAAAATGTAGTGTAAACATGATTAAAAGGCTACTGAAATCCAATGTGGTAAATGAACAACCGATTGTTTTAAGTGAGTTAAACTTTCTAGGACTAAAATGAATTATCCATGAAAGACTTTGTGTAAGTGATTGTAGAATCAATATTAGCCAGCTTTGGGAAACCAGAGAAAAATAAGAAATGCCAAAGATTGAAGAAGGGCAAATATTATCCTGATTTTCAAATAGAATAAAAAGTATCATGAGCAGGGTAGAGTTTGAGAATTATTGGTAAATTTAACATTGGCTAGAATGAGTTTTTAAACAACTGTTTTAACAACAGGGAAAGAAGGAGATTGAGTTTATGAGTGACAATTTTGATTTTTTTTTCATTTCCATATATATCAAAGTCTTAGTGGAAAAAAATTACTGCAGATGTTTCAAATGAAAAAAGAATCTTACATAAAGGGATTACTTTAGAACTGTAAACACTTGTTAGTCTGGAATTATCAGCTGATCAGCAATATGAGCATCACCTGGGAGCTTGATGGAACTAAAGACTATCAGGTGCCACCCAAGACCTACTGATTTTAGAATTTGCATTTTAACAGGGTTCTCAGGTGATTTGTATGTACTAAAATTTGAGAAGCAATAAAGTAGAATAAATAAGGAATGGCAAGTCCCTGAAAGACTAATAATGTTAAGTTGTTACCACTCCTAGGACTGAAGGAACAAAGGGAGGAAATTGTGAGACTGGAATTGGTGAATATATTTAAAAAACTACTGAATTGTGTACTTTAAATTGGTAAATTGTATGGTATGTGAATTATGTTTCCAGCATTTGTGATGAGAATAAACTAACCTACCAACAAAGGTAAGGAGTTCACATTCTAATCAGATATTTTCAACATAAGCATTTGCCAGCAAAATAAGTAAACAAAATTAAAAACAATCAACAAAATCCTGCAGTGTGGTATGGTCAACAAAACACAAGGTGGAGAGTTGGTTTGAAATTGCCCTTACATCCGGTTGGCAGCCTGCGGAGCTGTCTTTTCATAGCGTTTACCTAAGACCTCTTGTCCATGGGCAGTGCCGCTGTCTAATCTTCCCTCTGGGACAAGGAGCAAAGTATCTATACACAGAAAGCGGCAGAGAGAAGCATTTCTTCCCCCTCCCTTTGCCTAGCATCCATACAAGTCGTAATCCTAACACAACACTTACAGCGTGCCCAAAATATGCTCGATATAAAATGGTGGTCCTTGTCTTCAGAAGATTTGAAGTCTGGGGGTAGAAACTGATCAGAACTGAAGAGGTTAGTGTTCTGCCGGTCTGGGCCCGCCCACAGACTGAAGAGTCCCCCATTCAGAGATCCTCATCTTTCATGGAGACTTTCATTCCTGGCTGTCCCACCAGCGTCCAGCCGGTCGAATTTAGCCTCTCGACCCGTCCGGGGACAAGCCAGTGTCTGCCTCTCAGCACTGGGACGCGCGCTCGGAGCCCACTCATCCATAGCCAAAGGCTGAGAGGCGCGTTTGAATCCTGGGGCCCATCGTGGGCAGATATCGCGGGAAAGGCAGAGGCAATGCCCGGAGAAACCTGGGTGCTTCAGGTCTCAGGTCAGACTCTGAGGCGCCCCAGTCTAAAGAGGTGGTTTGTCTTTCACCTAATTGAATAGGCCGGGTTTTCCCTGAGGGCGCAATCCCGTGGGCTGATCACAGCCCTTCATCGCCACCCCACATTTTCCTTACGCTTGGATCCAGTTGGTTCCCTGCCCTCAACAGACGCTACGCTCAATCACCTGTCGCCGTGGCCCCCTTCCCCTGCCCCGTGAGAGGCTGGGGGAACCTACAGCACCTCCGGCACGCCTCACCGCCCAGACCTTGCACCGGTACCGCGCTACCGGGACGCACCAGGACCCTGCCATTAGCCCGACATCCAGACACGCAGGAACGCCCCAACATCTGCTGGAAAAATCCTTCCCCATCATAAAGCAATTTCTCAGTCCCACGCGCTCGGAGTCGCACCGACTCCAGGGTCACCCGCCTGGCGCCGTCGCCGCGCCCTCCAGCCGCAGCCCCGCGCGCCTGCCTCCGGGTCGTCGGGTCTCCAGCGATCAAAAAAGTCGGCTGAGCTCTCACGTGTGCCCAGCTCTCTCGTTACACCCGGGGGAGGCCTCGGCCCCCACGCTCTAGGGCAGTCAACAGCTGCTTTAATTCTCCAGCGGAGGCGTCCTTTTCTTTCTCTCCAGCAGGCGGTTAGCCGTCTGCGGCAGCAACTACTACGGCCTCTTCCTATCTGCTCTGGTCGCCTACCCGGCCGCACGCTACAGTGACAGCTTCCAGCTGCCGGCCTTTTAGTCTCTCCCTTAGGAAGAGACCTGTGGAGGGGCAACTCTTCCCTTGGCGGGGACCTGCCCAGCCCCACCTCGGTCGCCTACCGCTCTCCCTAGCGGCCCGCACCCCTTCCAAGCCAGTTCCTCCGGGTTGGGCGTGCTTGCCTGGGGCTAACTTTCCGCGAGATGCTGTCCCCGTGGACCTGTCTCGCCCAAGTGTCCCATCTCTCCTCAGCCGCTCCAGCCACGCGCTTGGCGAAACGCGTGGCGGGACTCGAGACGGGGACCTCCGCGCCCAGGCTTTTACTCGGACTCCAGCATGTGATGGAAGGGGGGGTGGCGGCCGGAGCACAGGCTGGGGGCATCTCGGTGGCACCCAAGAAGGTCATTTTGGGGCTGGCTGCTATATTCGGGGAGGGCGAGCCCTACGACCCTAGCCGGCTGACCCGTGCAGAAGGCTGGCCCACCATCCTCCCTCCCACCGCCTCAGCCCGGGTGCGCAGGCTCACACCCCTTCCTGGGGAAGCAAATGGTCCCTTCCAGGCGGGTGGCCATGTTGCTCTAATAAAGCGGGAGGGGCGGCGGCGTGGGGGGAGCAGATGCCGCTGGTGGCGCGCGGGAGCCGGGCGCTAGCAGAGCGCAGCCGCAAGGGAGGCGCGGGGGAGGCGAGCCGGAGCCGGAGCCCAAGCAGCAGCCAGTGTTGGCAGACAGCACCCAGGCGCAGCTGGAGCCGCAGCCGCGATGGCCGTGGCCGTTGGGAGACCGTCTGTGAGTGCTGGGGCCTCGCAATCCCCGTCCGCTGCGCCTTTGGCGCCGGGGTGAGGTGGGGTGGGGGTCCCTGCTTTCGGGAGGGTGCTAGCGGGGAATACTGGGAGCCGGGGCGGGGGCTGTGTACGGCGGCGGCTGCGGCGGCGGCTGTGGGTGTGTGCATGAATTTGGGCGCGCGTCTGGGGCTGAGGGGAGGGCGAGGAGCCCAGAGGTTCGGTTACTACGTGATGCAACAGTGTATCCTCTCGATTCCGGGGATGTGGGAGAAGAAGGACCCTTTTCCTGTTTTTTCTTTTAAAGGATCCTTTTAGCCACGGTTGTTTCTTGGCTGCCTCCCTCTCCCAGCGCACACCTTTTCCCTCGTGACAGTGGAGAAAGGCGCCGGGTGCGGAGGTTTCCTCCCGGCTCCCCCGCGCCGAGTGGCGACCAGGGCGTGGGAATCGTTAGCCCAAGCACTTGTGTCACACGGTTGTAGAAGCAGGTCAGAAATAAAGGGATGGGATGACCGTGGTGGCTTCCTCAGCTTATTGTGAGATCCCGGACACCCTCAGGCACCCACGTCGGTGACCGGGCCCTGCCCAGGATGTGGACAAAAGCCCTAGACACACACACACAAAGTTTTCAAAGGGCCCCCTTGTCAGGGTGGGTAGAAGTCTTAAAATGCTCTGCGGTTGGAAGGCCCGGGGCGGAGGGCCGGGGATGCAAGGAAGAGGAAGGGAGGGCGGTGCGTGGAGAATCGGGTGCCACCGGCCTGGGGCGAAGGAGCGAGGGATGGAGGCGGGGTGATGCTCCGGCCCCGAGTTTGCGGGCCTGGCCAGGGCAGCGCCTCTGAGGGTGCAAGGCTCAGTCCGCGACCCGACCGCGTCCGAGGGCAGCGGGACTTCCAGGGTGCGGTTTCAGTCCTGGCTCCGCATCCCCGGGTGATAGGCGGAGGGAAGGGGCGGCGGCAGCCTTTCCTTTTTACTGAAAGGAGCAGAGCCGGGTGGGAAAGGCGGAGTTCTCTTCTTTCTCTTTCCGCTTTTCTTTGTCGCTGCTCAGAGTCCACTTTCGCCCCACGGGCTTTGTGGGCGCCTCGAACGAGGTTCTTTCCGCTCTAACACCTCCTTTTCCTTTTATCTTCTCCTTCCCACAACTGTGTGGCTGCAGGTGGTGGCTTGAGACATTTTGCAGGTACAGACGAAAGTCTTAACGGAGATTCTGGAAGCCCAGAAATGCAAAATGCAAGACTGTGCTCTCAGAACCCCCAACTTTTCTCCCAGCTCCTCCCCCAGATACACTCGCTTTTTACACCGGTCCCACAGTATTTCTCAGGGCCTCTCTGCATGTTCTAACCAGGTTTGGTGGTTCAGCTGCCGAAGTGCTTTCAAAGACGTTCTCTACCGCCAGAAAATGTGCCGCGGTCATGTTGAAGTGTAACTGTGGGTCTTCTAGTCATTTTAAACTTGAATATTTAATGACGTACTCTTAAGAATTCACGTCTCCTCTTGGTGATTAGTGGTCATAGATTGTTGTTACTGAGGGAATTTGCATAGTCTCTGGAGTTATCCCTTTATTTTTCTGGTGAGGAAACTGAGGTTCAGAGAGGTCAAGTTTACAAGTTTATATGGTTACATTACTCCCCCTCCCCCTTCCCCAACACACACACAAGCACACTTATATCCAGATACTGATTCAAATAACTAAAATAACAATATCTGCTTTAAATAATTGGAGAGTGGCTAGGAATGCAAATGTTCTGGGGGAGAGTTGTCTTTTTCAATAACACTTGTCGTTGGTGCATTCTTGATGCATGGGGGAGGTAGAAGAAATAATTTGCTGCACATTTTCTATAAATTAGTTAGTTCATATATGTCAGTTAAATAGGAACAGTATGTGAATTTAAGATTTAGTTGTGTGGCCATAATCATATCCAACACCAGGTCTGCCAACCAGATGTGAGCTTAGTCCCACAGAATTTTTGTGTCTAAGACCTCTCTCATTCAAAAAATAGAGGAGACTTTTACAAAGTGAATGTGTAAGGAGGAGATAACTGCTTTCTCTGCACATTCCCCCTTGTCACTAAAATTAAGATTAAATTACTTACAGTTTGAAAACAGGAGACTTTTTTTTTTAAGAAGAAGCTGTGGTAGGGCGATCAGGAGTTGATTACAAAGTTAAAAAGTCTTTTCATACAGTTTCCAAGGAATTGTTCAACTGTTTCACTTTGTTCATTCAGTTAATATTTGAAGTGTAGTGTTTGCAGTTATGTCTTTAAAACAACCGCAGTGAATGCAGAAGATTCTCCAAACCTAGCCCCAAAGTCTCCACACTGACTCCTTCATGGTAGAATTTGCTGCTCCTCCTTTTCCCTGTATGATTTCAACAAAAGAAGAGTGTGTTGAGAGAAAAGAATCACTCCAGAGTTGATTTATGTGTGAAAAGTTTCCCTAGTTACTCCTTTGGAATTAGATTTTTTCCCTATAAACTGCCTCTCCTGTTCAGATTGAAGAAAAGTTCAGTCAGAATAACTTGCCCTCCACATTAGGCAGACATTCTTGAACTTGAACATCTTAGTGTGACATCCTAGGTAAATACGACGTTAGTTATTTGATATTATCCTTATATATCAAATGCAGTATTTTCTAGCTTATGGCATGGTTATATTCAGTTATAACCATTTTAGCTTCAAGGCTAAATTCAGACGTTTCTTAAATGGATTTGTTGTTGGCTGGGAAACAGAAGCTTCAGTTTAGTGTCGTACTGTTTATTTCCATTTTAATCTTGACCCCTAGCTTCTCCATTTTCCCAGGAATGGTTTTAAATCTTGGCTCTGAGAAGACCCTGAAGCACATCTGCTCTTTCCAGAGTGTCTGATGACTAGCAAGAGCCTTTCTCCCCTAGGGATGTGTCCACATTTTGGATGAGTTAGTATTTAGGCATCCAAGTCCCAGGGCAGCTATTATCTTTATTTTAATCAGAGCGTGGTAATTTACTCTACCTGGGAACAGGCTTTAGGCGGCTGAAACACTCTCTTAAGGAGTGGTGTTCATGAGGTTATAGGGTCTAGGAGTTCAAAGGGACTTTAGAGGTCATTTGGGTCAGCCTCCTCCCCAGCGCAGAAAGAAATATTTCCCACTTTATCCCTAACAGAAGGTCTGTGTTCAACCTTTTCCAGTGGTGGAGATTCCCCTATGATACTGTTCAAGAAACAAGTTTAATTGTCCTTTTATCTGTTGTGCCAAAAGGAATGGCAAATCAAGTTCAGTCGAGCTCATTTAACACTCTTTATTGACACCTCCTGTGTGCCTAGGTACTGTTCTTGGTGTCAGGGACACAGTAGTGGACAACACAGAACTCCTTCTTACCTGGAGCTTTTATTGTCTGAGAGATTTAGTGTCCGTATGTATCACAGTGACAAATTTCGGCGGAGTATGTAAGCCATTTAGGGAGAAAGGAAGTTATGTGCCTATTGCTGACTCAATGGTTATGATGCAGGTAAAGGATCCTATCTGTTTGAGGATCATTACAGGCAGTTCCTAAAGAACTGTCTAAAGTCTATCTTCAGCAGGAAGGAGAGTGGGGACTGACAATGAAGTGTTATTTTCCCTTGTTATAAAATTGCCATTTCTGTGACTTGAGGATATGGCCCCCACATGGAGGCCTCTGGCTGCTGGACCCGGAGAAAGATTAATGGAGCTGAAAAATGTCCAGAGAATGGCTCTCTCAGTGATAAAGGGCTGCCATCCAGGGGGCGGTTTTTAAAAATTAAAACTCTTTAGTCAGTGATATAAATTATACACATTGAGGCTCTATAAGCAGTTATTAAGGAATGCAAGAAGTGTTTGAGGTGCAGTAATTCCTCCTTTTTAAATCTTTTGAGAGCTGTAGATTTTTTTTTATCTTTTAGAATACCTTCTTTAAAAATGATGTGTCTACATCACAATGAAAAGTTGACCCAAGGAATTGATTAAAAGACTAAAACTAGCTATATCCCACCACCCTGATATGACAGTTCTTAGACTGGTAGTTATTTTCATCCAGCAAGCATAATCCATCTCATATAAACTGCTACTAAGAAACCAAACTGTGTGCCTGGGTGGACCCTGTCTGACTACTTGGACATTCATACAATGGAGGGAACAGAAGCTTAGTGCTTTCACAGGGGCTACCCTATGTCTGTGTGCAGACAAAGGAATGCGTGATTTGGGTGGCCTGTTTTGACTGATTACCGAAAGACTCAGTGCTTATCCTTACTGGTGATGCCACAGCTGAGAAGGATCTTCAGGTTTAGACTCCCTGTGGGGCAGGCTATAATCAGAGTTCTCTGTGCCTGTGTTTCTCTTTCTAGAACCTTAAACTTGGCTGGGGGGGAGTGTGGGGGTTGGAGCTACTCTTGGATTTTATCATTTATTGGGAACTGTCTTTCACAGACTGTCTTAACCAGGGTCAGCGAAGCTGAACCATTATCTAAACAAAGACCCGGTAGATCTAAAGCTTCTATCCTTTTTCCCAAGGAGAACTACTTTGCAATATAATTGATATCCTCTTTGTTTTGTTTTTTTAGCTTGTGTGTTTTAATCCAGAGTGACAGAAAACTCCTTCCAGCTGGACAATACCTCTCCTACCCACTCAGGCCCGCTGGCAGCCTGTCAGCGTGGCTGCTGTTGAACAAAAAAACAAGACTTGGGCTGAGGTGAAAAAGACAGGGTTCTAAAAAGAATTTGCTGGTGATCTAAAAATCAAATTTGTGTTGTCTCAGGCCTGGCCCGAGGTAGACATCAGGAGTCTGTTTCCTGAGGGGACCAGAGCTAAGGCACGAGAGCCACCTGTTCAGGATCCGTGCCGGTGACTGTGAGCGCATCACTCAAGTCGAAGGATGCAGGAAGAGAGCTGGGTGGGTGCATTCTGTCCACCTGCTGAGCTAGGACCAAGTGGCACAGAGTGTGATGTGTTGATGGAGGGGCAGACTAGGGTGGAGAGGTGGGCAATGCTCCAAAAGAACTTCTTTGGTATCCGACAAGTTTTCTGCCCCTTTTTTTTTTTAAACACTTTAAAAATTGTTGTGAAAATATACATAACGTAAGCTGTGCCTGTTTTTAATAATTAAACACTCCTTTGAGAAGAATTTGTGATTTTCTTACTTTCTAATTTGTTTCTTGTAGAAGCAGAATCGCAGTATGGGTAGGCTAGACATTGACAAACAAAACAACCCTCGCACCCTAACATGTCAGTAGTCATTCTTAGCTTCCTAATCCATCTGCTTTATCAGCTATTTCTTGCATACTTTCCTTGTGCAGGTGCTGAGGTTATGATGTGAGTACTTGAGATGCTGTCCCCACTGTTCTCATCAATTTTTTCTGAAGGATGAGTAAGCACTAGGACTTAGCAAGGAAAGAGAAGTGGGGCAGCAGCTGGGGGAAAAGTCTTCCAGGCCAAGGGAACAGCATGTGCAGAGCTCTGAGGTGAGGCAAGCCCCTTAAGGAAACCCAGTTTGGGACTGGGACATCAGCACTCAGGGTGGGGTTGAGTGGACAGACATGAAGCTGGGAAGGTGGGAAGAGACTAGATCACTCAGTGCATTCTTCAAGACGTGTGAGTACTTACTACACAGCTCTTAGAATATTTTACATGCTGTCCACCCTGACCCACAACTTAGGATATCCCAGATTCTTGGACTTGGTTGATGGAAGACACTGAAAATCTTCAGAGCTTACCTAATCTGATAGTGGGAGAGCTAGGCTTTAGAACCAATGGCTCTTAGATCAACATATGTACAGACCTACCATTTGTATGGGTCAGTTAGACTAAATTATGTTGAAGTATCAAATTGGTCCCCAGATTTGGTGGCTTACGCAGCAAAGGTTTACTTCTCACTCAGGGTCCTTGTCTGCTCCGTCCTCTGAGATCTGCTCCATGCTGAGTTGACCCTAGGACCCAAGCTGAGGGAACATCCTGTCTTCTCTCTGGACTTTGCTAGTCTGGTGGCAGCAGGAAAAAGAGGCATGCTGAACCCTGAAGTGACTTTTCAAGCTCTTGGATGGGTCACTCCCACATGGGCTTCACTGGCCAAAATACATGGTCACTTCTGAATTCAACAGATGGATAATCCTCCTGCAGAGAGTGGCTCTGTGGGTCACTTGGCCAAGCTTGATAGATGGGGAAGTAAACCATCCCCTAGGAAGGGGCAGTGACTGTGTTGAATAGTTAAGAGTTCACCATACCTTCGTAGTCAGGGAATCTGCTATAGAGCCAAGGGCCTTTATTATTTTATAAAATTGTCCCCGTGTGTAATGGTTTTTCTCTGTCTGTCCTACTCTGATTCCAACTGGACATGGTAGGATGAAGAGAGAGGGAGACAGTGCGTGTGTGTTAAGCAGCCAGAATGAATCGAAGGCAAGGGTGTGACGATTCCTGTTCTTTCACAATGAGCATCCGATAGCATCGTCACCAGATAGGGATGGGGGGTGACCTTCTGAAAGACCTTCCGTGCTGCTCTCTGGAGGCTTCAGCTCTGGCACTGTACTCTTTGGGAAATGGTTTTGAGGCCATTAGGACTTCGAGCTGCTTGATAGAATGATTTCCCTTAGGATGCTTCCAAATCAGTCCTTGCACAGCCCGTCTGTTCCTAAATGCAGAAGCGTCTATGACACCCTTCTTTTCTATGCTTTGTTTTCTCTCTGCTGAGGGGTAGTGGTGCAGTCGTCAGTCAGTATCCACAGGGATTGGTTCCAGGATCCCTGTGGATACCAAAATCTGCAGATGCTCAAGTCCCTTGTATAAAATGGCCTAGTATAGTTGGCCCTCCACAGTCCAGTTCAATCAGCTGCTGATGTGGTCCCCACAGACAGGGGTGGAGGACTGTATGTAGTAGCATTGTGATTGAGGGTGTGGGCACTGGAGCCAGACTGCTGAGGTTCTAAGGTATCAGCTCTGCCATTGAACATTTGTGATCTTGAGTGAGTGACTTGCCTTGTGTACCTCACATGCCTCATTTGTCAAATAATTACAGTATCTTCCTCGAAGGTTTACAGGGTTAAATGCGTTAGTACGCCAGGTGCTTACAATGATGTAGAAAATAATTGTCCTCGATAAAAGGGACACGAATACTAAAGTGGTGACGGCTTTATACTGAAGACTGGGCTCTCACCAGAACTGCCACCCCCACCCAGCGGGAGGGGAGCGTTTGCCCCCTCCTCTCCCTCTCACACACACCCGAAATACACACTCCTCCCTTTTCTCTAGTCAGGGCACACCTTTGGGGCACCGATCAAATCCTCCTTGAACGCTCCACTTGCCAGCCCAGGTTTTGGTAACTTTTCTCTTTGAATTTCTATAGCAGTGATGCCTATGACACTTACGTGCCACCCACATATGTTCTGGTCCCCACCCCCTGCCACCTCCACCTTTTCTTTAAGTTACTTTTTTTTAAGAAAGAAGAATGATCAAATATAGTTGTGAACACTTTAAAAAAAAAACCCTTATTATCATAAGCAGTATGTTCTTTTTTTTAACTGAAGTACAGTCAATTACAATGTGTCAATTTCTGACATACAGCACAATGTCCCAGTGATACATATACGTACATATATCCATTTTCATATTCTTTTTCATTAAAGGTTGTTACAAGATATTGAACAGAGTTTCCTGTAAGCAGTAAGTTCTGATAGCTTTGACCACATTCCTGCATTCTTAGCCATGTTTCCAGAATTAAAGGAAGGGACTGCACCCCTCCCCCACTGACATTTGACTGGAGGAGGGAAAACTGGTCCTTTGGATCAGTTGGATGAGATTCATGCCCGCCCACCTCCTCTCAGTCCACCTGTTTATTCCAGCTGTGCTGTGCTAACCTCTGGCAGGCACAGACCTCATCTCTCCTGCTTTCTTTCCGAGGCTTCTCTGCTGTAGCTGCTTGGGTTCTGCTTAACTATTCTAACAAATGTATATATCTGCATCTCCAAGGGACTTATTCCAAGGGCCCACTATTGACTGTTGGGAGATGGTAGCTGGTGGATAATATTTCTCTTTTTTATCACTAAATTGGACAATTCTGAGGCACAATCAGTATGGCTCCTCGGAGGGTCCACATGAACCCCAGCCCACAGGGATGATTAGCTCTCTCTCCCTCTCCCTCTCTCCCTCTCTCCCTCTCTCTCTCTCTCCCTCTCTCTCTCTCTCTCTCTCTCTCTCTCTCTCTCTCTCTCTCTCTCTCTCTCTCTCCACACACACACACATATGTATACCCTTTAGGATAGCTTTCCTCTTTCTTGGCGAAACTATTTCCAGTCCCACGCCTGTTCCTCTGGATCACTTTTCAGAGCAGCTGCATGCATGCAAGGCCTTGTCTCAGGCCCCTGCATTTTGGGAAAACCTAGGTGAAGACACCTTGTTTCCTGGTTTGTGGCCCTTCTTTTGCCTTATGCAGATGAGGGAGCATGAATGTTGCTTTTGAAACATACCAAATTACTCTGGACATTAAAAAAAAGTATGTTGAGAACAAACTGATCTTTTACCAGGTTTTTACTATTTACTGGAGGACAGACTTCAAACCACTGTAAAAACTGGACTCAAAAAAAAAAAAAAGGCTGGATGCATCCCCTAAACTTTTCTATAATTTTCAATTCTAGTTCCTCAGAATGGCACTGTCACACTCTCAGTTTGGAAGGGCATGTTTCTGAGTGTGTAGTGTCTAGTTTGTTCAGTAACTGGTTTAATGTATCAGTTTCAAGTCAATTACGTATTTTGTAATCTAGGAACTAGATACGGAGTATATGGTGGAAGATGTGTTCTTGGTACATGGGCTGTGAACTTGGGCCAAACAAAGCTTAAAACTTTTTGAAAAAGAGAAATTTGGAGGCTTACTCTGCCCACAAAGATTGGACAAATGAGGCAACAGTTCTGGAAACAACTTTTAGTCAACTAATGTTGAGCAATTTTATGGGCCCAGATTAATTTATGTATCTGCCTGGGAGTTCTTAGGATAATTGCTTAAATCACTCCTTCACTTTGTAGGAGCCTAGCCCAGAGACAGTTTCTGATCCTGTAGTATAGGTCCTTGGAAACAGCGTAAGCCAGACTGATTCATTCTCCAGTTCTCCCCAAAGTTGTCATCTTTGCTCCCACTCTGAGATTTGGTCTGACTTTTTGTGTGGGTGGGCAATCTAAGACTATACCTCCACTGGTTGGAATGATTTGTCTATTACATACCTCTTTGTTTTCAAAGCGTTTTGCAATTCTTAGTCAACCTCTTAATCACGTCTCCCCTGGGGAAAAGTTGGATGATCCTGACGCACAATTGAGCCCTCTAAAGAAGTCTCTTAGTTGCTGGTAATCAAATTTGTCTCATTCAGAAACCAAAATTCTAAGGCTGAAAATCAATTTAATTAAGACAAGGTTTCAGGCATTGAAATGACCGATAATTAATTCAGTTTCACTATCTGCCCTTCCAAAGGTGGCTTTTACAGCTGAAGAGAACCTGAGTCTAAATTATAACCCAATCAGAGCTGAGGGTGTTGAGGACTCTCTCAGAGACTTTCTGTAACAAACATTTATATAGGTATATTGGGGAGTTAGGGGTACTGCTGAAGATTGCCAAATCTTCTTTCTTGAAGAATCTGTATTCTTACTCTTCGAAGGCTTTTCCTATTTCCCGTTCATTCAGTCAACAAACATTGAGCCCTGGCTAGCATCAAGCATGAGTGAAGAGGTCAAAACCTTATTCCTTCTCATTATCCCACCAAACCAAGCCAGAACCAAAAATCTTTTCTAGTAAATGAAGCTCCCTGTTACTAAGGTTCAAAATCTTGGGATAAGGCTTGAATTCAGGGGTGAATCACCAGGTTGTGTTTCTCCTTTTTACCTTGTGTCTCAGCCACTAGCAGCCTCATTCATAATGGTTTATCATCAACCAGCTGTATATTTGAGGACCTTCTATATTTCTAGCCTTGTGCTCCATGGTTTTGGAAATATGTGAATTTAAGATTTGGCTCATGCTCTCAAGAAGCCTGCAAATTAGTTGAGGAAAAAAGACTCTGATAATGCTCAACTTCCATGACTTGGGGCAGTGGAGGGGGTCTTGCCAGGCTCCCCTGACTACTATTTAGCTCTCTTCTTTCTCTTTGATGGTGAACATGAGGAACTTGGTTCAGAATTCGGAAAGAGTAGGGTCCATTTCCCCTCTCTTTTCATTTATAATGTAATTTGAGGAGTGCTAGAAAGATAACCCCATCTTTCTTTCCTCCTGGGCTACCATTAGACATTTTTTCTTTTGGTTTGAAGCAGGGATTAAAAAAAAAAGACACAACAAAGGGAATTGAAAAATTGTATCCGAATCTAAGGGCTTGTTTTCAGAATCTCTACCAGATTAATTTGTATGCTTCATTCCTCCTTCAAAGCATACCAGCTGCCCACAGCATGCCAAACACTTTGACTAGTGGACTAGTATTCTATTCAAGGACACATAGGCATTTCTGTACCCACCATGCCTGCTGGATCAGTAAGCCAGTACCCATGCTTACTAGGTCAGTTATTTGTTTTCAGACCTGGTTATGCCAGTTGTTGTAATCGTCATAATTGTATAACTTTAATTTAATGTTATATAAATTTAGAGACTATAAGTGCAAAAACAGAGTTGCTTCTAAATTAGATGCTTTTTGAAAGATTTAGATAAAGCGAGAATTTTGCTAAAATAAAACTGTGAAGTTAATATGATTAAGATAATGGTAAAAAGTAGGAGGAAAAAAATTGTAAGAATCTCACAGTCTGCATTCAGGTTGCATTGAAAAGATTTTATAATTCTGGCTCCACTGGAGAGAAACTGGAAATCGTAGGTGATGCCTATAGCTTTGTGCTAGAGAGACACCTCTAATTGGAATTTCTCTAACTCATGATGTTGGAAAAACCTTGACCCTTTGTCAAAAAATTTGTGCATAACTGTATGTTTATATGTTTTAAGGTAAAAATAAAATACCTAGGCTTAGCTATTGTTTTTAAAATCCTAATATTTAAATGTGTTTTAAGATAGACTTTGCAGTCCTGCTCCTAATAGCTTTGGACTGAGGGGATTTGTAAAGAACAGCCACTCCTCCCAGCTTCCCCATTCCCGTGTTCTAACACATATGAATGGATGGGGAAAAGTTGAGAATTACTGGTTTTTCCTGGGTTGAGATGCAAATGTCTCTGGGTGAGTTAACTCACTTGACATTATTTAACTTCTTTTACACCTGATGTAAATGTTATCAGTGTTTTGTGGCTTTTTTTTTTTTTTTCCTGATTTGAAAGGCCACTAGAAAATTTACCTATTTCATCGGTTTCTCTTAAATTAGTCCAGAATAAAGGGAAATATGATTTGGGGAGCAAAATAATCTCAGTTTGGAAAGTGAGGTTATTTTAGAGATCTTCTGAATTCTCTCTTGGAGATACATGCACACAGGAAAGGGATGGGTTACTCAAAGATTCACTCAGTCTGCCTGGGAAGAAGACATTTTGTCACTAGAGGTAGATAAAAGCTTGGACCACAGTCTTAGTAGTTAGCCTGGATTTTTGCATTCATTCCTTCCACCTATCCCTGGATAATCTTCCATCAGCAATTTGATTTAATTTTTAATCCCAACCATGAGAAAATTAAGTGGTTAAAAAAAAAAAGTAGAAAGTTGTTTTTCTATTCCAAAATATAAGTAGTGGGAGGAGAAGTTTAACAAATTGGAAGCTGAAATGTGTGATTTCTCCATTTCTTAAACTAAAACTGGAATCATTTTTCAGATTTTTTTTTAAATATACATTTGAAATGTTGTTGCTAATTTACACAATGACTTTGCCACAAAACTCACTGCACATACAGCAGTGATGTCCTAATTGAAGTTGTGCAATTCCACACATTTTTCCTGTGATTAGATTTCAGTGGGTAGAAGTTGACTTTGCAATAACTTTGTGAGGTCATTTGATTAGATACTGTTCTTGACCCAACCCCTTCGGTCCCTATTTGATGGATCAGGACTCATTTGATGATCTTCAGACCAGGTCTTCTGTCTAATGGTTTGTACCCTCTTTTTACCAAATGGAGCTGCCACCCTAGGCTGCAGAACAGCATTGTCAGATAGAACGCTGTGTGATGAGGAAAATGTCCTGCCACTGCATTGTTCAGTATGGAAGCCACTAGCTGTATGTGGCTTTTGAACACTTGAAATGTGGCTGTACAGCTATAGAATTAAATATTTTATCTTGTTTAATTATATTTAATTTGCACTTAAGATTAAATAGCTACATGTGGCTGGTGGCTATCATTGAATACTGAAGCTTTAGGAGTATAGTCTTGAAGTATTTATAATCTGTTATTGCTCTCATTTTTTAGAAAACTTTTTTTAAAATTTTTTTTTTGGAGGGGGAGAGGTAATTCGGTTTATTTATTTATTTTTAATGGAGGTGCTAGGGATTGAGCCCAGGACCTCTTGCATGCTAGGTATGCACTCTACCACTGACCTATACCCTCCCCTCTGGAAAACTTTTTTATTAAGGAACATCTCAGACATACACAAAAGTAGGGGAAGGTTGTAATGAACCCTTCCATCCCGTCACCCAGGTTAGTCTACGTCATCTATTTCCCCTTGTATCTAACCTTTTCTCTCCCATCCCACAACCCCCCAAATTATTTTGAAGTAAATTCCAGGCCCAATCTGATCTCATTTTTAGAGCTAAGTTGGTGATCTGGGGGAAGGAGGGAAATGTTTTCAGGGAGAGGTACTTGGGGATCTTCAGGTATATTTGTGATTTAAAAAAAAAAAACAAAGATGAATAGGAAAAGTTATGGCTTGACAAAGATAGGTAATGAGTATATAGATGTGTCCTATTCTGTATGCTTGAAATATTTCATTACCACCATCATCAGAAGAAGCCAAGCGTGAGCCCAGAGATGGAACAGTCACTGGACCAGGCCTCACTTACCTGAACTTATAGTGAACTTTGACTTCATGGGTAATTTTAACATTTAAACATCATTCATATGCAGTGTTTATCACTGAGCTTAGTTGAATGCCAGCAGTGCTATGTAGAATCATAGGATCTGTAAAAAGGTGGAAAGCAAGCTAAAGATCTTATTTTTTAAAGCCCAGTCTCCTCACGACACTTGGTATCAGGGGGTGGTAGCTTGGTTTGAGCTCACACTGAATCCAGTGCTTTCAGTCACACCGACTGATTGGCGGAGTTAAAACTGGCAGCACTAAGTTGCTCCTACCTACTTTTTAAAATGGCAGATTCTTATGTTCTCTTTTTAGAGCAGATATGTTACTTCTAAATCTCCTTGCAGTTTTGTAGATACTCTTGTTGGAGGGAAATGTTTTTCTAATTCACAGTATAAAGAAGTCATTTATGAAATTTTTATCTTTGGAGCTGAGAATTTATGCCTGTTTTGGGTGGAGAGTATTATAGGAAATGCCTGTTTGGTTTTTTGTATTTCTGTTTATAAGAGAAACCCTTGTGGCAAGCCTGTTTTGGTCATGTGGACACATCAAAGGAAACAGTGTTTGCATCAGTGATATTTAGAAGCGCATTTTTCCTTCCCAACAGAAAGCAAGCATTGTTGCTGTGCTTTTGTAGTTTAATTTAGCGGGTAATAATGATTTTCTTCCTTATGATAGAGTGCAGAATATGTGCATTCTAAATTTGGAGCCCTATACTTAGGATCTTAGGATTTAAGAGGAATGAATTTGTGATGGTAAAAGGATCTTGTATCATCAGAAATTCTCCCAGGCTTTGGCTCAGCTGTCCTATTGATGGATAAAGATAATATGCATTAGAAAAGGGGCTATTAAACATTTCAGCAGCATTCTGAACAACTGCAAGCCTGGAGCTGCAGCACAATGCTGTTCCTCTTCTATGGTCAAGTGTCCAGTAGAGTCTGCCCTTTGTGTTCCTTTGGTCTTTTGCTAACCATATTCCTGGGGGAGAGGGAAGAGCTATGTGTAATCTCACCATCTGCATTGTGGCTTAGTCCAGTTTGCTTTTATTCCATGGTTTGTGGATATCGTGAATACTTGGTTAACACCCTACATATAAGTGTTACCACGACTCAAGATTTATGCCATTTTTGCAAATAATCCTCTCATGGAAGAAGCCTTCTTATCTCCACTTAACAAGAGATATTTGAATCCATGGTAGTGCAAGAAGATTCAGGGAAATGTTTTGTTAAGTCAGTTGCTCTGTCCTTTCCATGCAGGATAGAGACAAGAAACTATTAAGGCCTTTAAAATGACCGTGACCTGATTAGGAAAATATAGCAACTATTTTCAGTAAGGAGGGCACAAGATTAGTATGGGTAGCAGGTTTTTTTTTTTTTTTAATATCGACAGATTTTTGGAAAGCTTTTATTTTAGACTAAATTTAAATCTAGCAGTGACACATTTTGAAAAAGAAAATAAATTCACATAATCTAGATCTCCATTAAGCAATCTTACACTTGATTAGTTAGAAAAATCCTAAACTTGATGGAACCATAACATTAATAAGAAATAGAAGTCTGCCTTACGTGTTCTCTTTAAAATAGTTAATGAGCGATGGTTTATTAGCAATCTTTGATAGGCCTCAGCTTAGATCTGGAATAAATTATCTAGGCCACGGTAAGACAATAAGGCAGAGAAGTACATCAGACCATCTTTGACTGAGGTGAACTTCATTATTTGGCTCATTTATTTCAGGGGAAAAAAGTACAAAAAGGGACAAGGCTCAGATTCTTCAGTTAAACTGCTGTAAATGGGAAAGCACGTGACATCTCGACTCTGGCTGTTGAAATGAGGGCGCTAGTGGTGCCAATTTTTAGTTTTTCAAGAGAAGACGGACATATAGAGTTTGAAGTGAAATTTCCCCTTCTGAAAATGTTGGCAGCTAAATCAAATATTTTAAAAATACCATGTGGGCCACAGACACATGTTCGTGGGCCAAGTCTGCCAATTTGCAATCCGACTTCCATTGGAAATAGTTCATTTATTTTTCTTATATTTGAATAAAGAAATCATTAAAGTTTTGTGTTTGGTTTGGCTTCGGTATGCCTTTTAGAATGCTTTAACATTTGAGCAATTAAAGCACTTTTTGCGGAAAATATGCTTGCTGGTTCTTAAAACAGAAGCAATAACTTGAACTCTGATATGAAAGCATCTAGATTGTTTGCAGGCAGCATTAAAACTTTTAAATTGTTTCCTTAGCAGGATATTTCTAAACAGGTTTGATCAAACTGGGAGAAGTAGAACTGAAGTCAAAATGCAGTGTGACAAGGACCCACAGCAGACAGAGCAGGAGGGATTCTTGAGTGTGTGGTACCCAATGCAAATATCCCTCTGCAAAAAGATGTGCTATATTTAGTGAATGGGAGTTGGATGGTTTTTCTTTTTGGTTAAGGTCCAATGACAGTTAATGGCTGTTCCTTACAGGCTGTGAAATTATTTATGAGTTTGGCAGTAGGACAATGTAAAATGCAAGTGAATGTAGGTAGAAGAAGTTCTGCTATCAAATTCCAACAAACTGTTATTGCTCGAGCCAGGAGGGACTTTAGAGGTCACCTCATCCAGGGCCTACCTTTGAGATGAGGAAACCGAGGCTGTGGAGTTCAGTGGAGACTTACATTCCTCACTGACCCTTCCCTGTCCAGCAGGAAGCCCGCACTCCCCATCTTTGCCTCTCTTCTTCCTGCCTGTAGGAAAACGTGTTTTCCAGGAACTGTTTGTGACAATTAGAGAGTCTTGGGAAAAAAAAAAAAATTAGATGTTGAGTGAACAAAACACCTTCTGAGGAGGTTGAGTTAGCTTCTTTCTGATTGTTGGAAGATTTTTATTGGGAAAATTTCTGTGGTTGTTTTTGTATGAGTTTTGATACCTTTCTTCCCCAAAGTCTATTTTTTCATAATATAATGTTCACAAGAAGCAGAAAACCAGTTAGATCATCAGCAGAAAAATGTGGCCATAACCGTTAATTCTGCAGAATTTCCTAGTGGTGGATTCAGCCATATGAAATAGTTGGTTTCAGCTGTTTCTGAACTATGAAAATGGCAGTTTCATGAGATTCAAGATACCTCGAGCATAAGGGTAATAATAAGTACAGTTGACCCTTGAACAACACGGGTTTCGACTGTACAGGTCCACTTAGAGGTGGGTATTTTTCAATAGTAAATACTACCACGCTGCACATCTGTGGTTATCCGAGGATGCAGAGAAACCACTGATGCGGAGGGCCGACTATAAATTATACGAGGATTAACCCCTGCGTTGTTCAAGGGTCAGCTGTACTGGGGTATCGTATCTTCCTTGTCCTCTCAAAACATCCCTAGCATTTTACATGGTCACGGACCATCCAGCCCTTCTCAGATTATTCCACTGAGACGCCATTCTGCTGGGGCATTTTTACTGAGGAATGTGGCATTGGAAGCTGCGTGTGCACATGTGGAACAGTCTTTCTTCCACATGTTATGTTTGGCTTAAAAAGCCTCCCTTGCCTTGGAGAAAAGACTACCCAGCAAAGGGAGATGCTGGATTTGTTTCTAGGTTTTCAGGCCAACAGGAGCCAGTTGGAATGGAAGTCTTGGTCAACAGTACAATAGTTTGATATGCAGTTATATTAATGTTACAATTTATCTTGAGGATCTGAGACTTTTGGAAACATCGCCCTGTTATTGTAATTGAATCCTAATTCTGATTTGGTCGTGGTGGTGGGTGGGGGAACGAGTGGGCCCACAGAAGGCAATGTTAAACCCTTTAGACCATTTCTTCCGCTAGTTTTCTAAACTGAATGCACTGAGGATTGGCTTTGTCGAACCAACTTTTGTAAAAGAAGTGGCATTTTAGCATCTCAGAGATTACAAAAGTAAGTATCAGGGATGTTCAAGCCTAACTGGCTCAAAAGCCTAATTTCGTTAAGGAAATTTTTCTTTGAGAGATAACTGTGATCTCTGAATCGTATTTCAGATCCCCGAACAAGTAGAATAAATCTTTTGATTTTAGGCGTCAAGGGAATTAATAATGTATACATGCTCATTTTTCTTGAGAAATTAAAGAAATCCACCCGAGATCCAATCAATATGAGAAAGCCAAACTCTACCAACTTCATGGTTCGTAAAGCTCAGAGTGCACCACAGCTGAATAAATACAACAGAAGAGCCACCACAAACAGCAACTTGGAAATGAGACTTCTCCCTACCACTCTGAGCCAGAGGATTAGTTAGAAATTCACTTCTGACGCTTCAGCCGTTTTTGACTGTGAGTTAAAAATCCGAGGGCTTTAACCCAGCTCTTCAAAAGCATTCCGTAACACTTGTGTACGACTGGAGACATAAAGGGCCCTTGGATTAGTGTAAAAGGTTTTCCAAAGGAAAAAGGTATTGGAGAGGCTGACTCCTAATTTATTTCTGCAAAGATCCCTTTCCATGCTCTGCTGTCTGGGATGCAGGCTTGCCTCCCTAGGGTGGCACGCTCTTCATGACTGGATGCCTTTCCTTCCTGTGAGCCTCTGCAGGGTCCTGTGCACGTCCCTCCTCTGTCTTTGCACATCACAAAAATGCCTTTCTCTGGCCTCTGCCTACCCTCTACACCTACTTGTCCTGCAAGACTCCCCAGGCGTCTTAGCTTCCCCCTCGCCCAGGCAGAGTGGCGGGGGACTCGTTTTCTGAAGTCCCCCCATCTTAGGCTCCGGTAATAAGCAGATGTCTTATTGTACCATGATAGTTTTCATGCCTCCTTTCTTATCTTAAATACAGCATAGAATAGTGCCCGGCACAAAGGAGTTCCTCAATAAATGCTTCAAAAATAACTCGGCAGTACCAGGCCCAGGTTTCTGCCTGATGTAGGACTCAGGCAGTAAAAATTACTGTGCAGAACATCCTCGAAGGACGTTACGGAACACAGAATTTAATGCACTGCTCAGTTTCCCCCAGGAATTCTGACTTACCGTTATCTGATGGTCGAGCACCTGATGGCAGGGAGCTTTGGAGGCTGAGAAGGGAACACACGTGCAGTGGGCTGAAGATTTGAATTTTCATTTCACCTATTTCTTGTCTCAGCCCAATTTTCTCACCCCCGGGTGGCTCAGGCCATACCAACTGGAGTTGACCAAGTGTAATACACTTCACTCCTGCCCATCAGAAAAGACTGCAGACTGACTGGGCAAGGCAGTGGCAGTGGATGGTACAGGTCTCTTTGAGGCTGTATTCAGGGCTTCCCCTGGGTGTATTTTTTCCTAATTATTTGAAATTATATGTATAGCAATGGTCCCTGAAGCTATTCTGGGTGGAAATTAGTGGGCTGCTCTCAGCATTGTCACTTTCATTACTTACTGCCTTCCAGAGAGCTGCCAACAAGTTTCATGGTGAAAGTTCTAGAAATAATAGCATGAGAAGTGGTTATTCATAGTTGTCTTGTGGAAGTGAGAATACGGGGTTCATCAGAGGAATAAGTAGTTAAAAGTTTATATATGAAATCTACATGTGTTTCTTAGGTGCCCTTAAGTGGCTAGCAGCATTGACATGGAACTGATAGAGAAAAACATTTGAAATATTGTTTGCTGTGAAATTACCTGAAGTGGCAAGACAACATACCAGGTGTTTCCTATCATCTCTGTTGAAACTATCACAAACCGATGATCTAGATATCATCTGGACATTTCAGTGAAAGAAAGAGACTTAGAAGTCACCTGCCCCAAAGTCATTCAGCTCACAAGTGGCAGAGCCGGAAATATTACTCTTTAACCAACTTGCAGTCAATGCTTATGACACGATTCCATGCCGCTTTATTTTTTGTATTAATTACAGGGAGTTTTTTCCCCAAGCCTATCATTTACAACATTTATATTTAAATATTAAATTAAAAATGGCACCACCAACTTCATGAAGACCTTCCTCAAAAGTGTGTTGGTGAAAGGTCACACTTAATTACTTTTAAACTTTAAATGATTTTAAGCATTGTTCTCGAACAGAATATTGAAGTATTTGTTTCAGCTAAAAACTTCTTGTCAGGATTCTTTAGTGTTGGCTGGGAGCAGCACAACACATGAATACGCCAAGACTTTTATGAGCTTCTTAGAAGGGTGGTATTCACTTGGGAAAAAGAAAGCCATGTTGAAACGGACACAACTTTGGGGCTATGTGGTAATACACTGCTCATCTTAAAAGAAGATCGGAATGAGCTAGTGAGAGTCTGGGAATGAAGTGCCAGGTGGTTGCCACAGTGCCTCTTTTGTGTTCTGCTTCATGTGGTCCTGTAAAAAAGTATATAAACTTTTAAAATATGGGACATAAATTACTCCTCTAAAGTAATTCCTTAGTAAGGACGGCCAATGGCTCCACAAGATAACAGCAACCTCTAAGTGGTTGTGATCTCCGGCTGCCATGCGTGTGCTGCGGTGGGACATCTCTTCCTGTGGCTATTGGCCACTTGTATTTATTTCTCTGTGAGTAATCTATTCACATCCTTGCCTTTCTTCTCCTCTGCCCTCTAACTGGGCTATTTTTCTCTATCTTGTTGACATTCATCCTTTTTATATGTGCCACTTATTCTTCTCCCAGTCTGCCATGTGTCTTCTGTTTTTGGTGTCTTGTGATATAGAAGCCTTAAATGTACTATCTTCTTTTGGGTTTGTATTTTGGTGTCTTGTTTCAGAAGTCTAGTTCACTTTTCACTGAAGTTCATTTAATTACGTTTAACAACTGTTTTGTCTTTTGCTCAGTAGTTTAGAGGGGACAAGAATGTAGCAGCTGTTAAGAAACAGTCCATTCATCCAGTGAGAGATGTCCTGAATTAATAAATTTGAAACTACTCAAAGAGGAGACAGAAAAGGAAGAGTGTGGAACCCAAGACATGAAAAGGGGCTCAAGAATCCAGCCCTCTCAGAGGGGCACGGGCATTTAATGCTCTGTGATTTGAAGAAACTTAGGAGATAATTAATACCTGACTTGTAATTAGCAGTTGCATACACGCTGAGCTAGACACAGGACAAGCAAGGGAGCCCTTGCGTCAGCGATTGGGTCTTTAACTGAATTCGAAGTGTGTTGTTTCTATGGGGAGAGATCCCATTTTAACAGTCCTTTCATCTGGGGGATTTCCAAGTTTATAGATCAAAGGAAAGTTCCTTGTCGAAAGTGATGAGTAACAGTACTGAACACTCACTGTGCAGCAGGCACTGTGCCTAAGCAGTTTATATGCAGTATCTCATTGAGCCAGTAAACAAACTGAAGAGTGGCATTGTTATTATGCCATTTTCCAGATGATGAAACAGTCTCAAAGAGGTTAAAGAACTTGCCCAGAGTCACATAGCCAGTAAGTAAATGGTGCGAGGATTTGAATTCAATTTCTTCTGACCTCACAGCCATCCACAGATAATGGTTACCCATCTTTTAAAATACTGTTTCTTTTAAAAGTGTTTGTGAAGATTCTGAATGCCGAGTCCTCGACATCGATGTCTGTTCTGCTGTGAAATCAGGCTCTATCAAGCATCTGCTGACGTGGCCTGAGTGACTTGCTCTTAAGGGAAGTGAGAAGTTGCTGAAGGTCTTTACCACTTGAAAGCCTTAAAAAAAAAAATCAAATCCCCCTCCCTGCTTGCCTGTGCAGGCTTTGCTGCCTTCTGCCAAGGTGACCCGTGGGTCATTCTCTCCTTCCAAGCTCTGGAATCTCTCCAGCAGCCCTTCACCCATTGGGGTCTCAGGTAAACCCACATGGCGCTGCGGTGCGTGGGGACTGGATGGACCTGGCCGGCGTGTGTACGTGAGACACACACGTGTGAGGGGGACACTCAGAGCCTGGCCAGCTCCCCGGGGCTCCTGACCCGCAGGCCCAGTCCCCTGCCCAGCACCGGTTTCCTCGGGCTGTCCCAGACATGACCTCCCACCTCCGTGAACATGTGACACCTATCAAGCCAACAGGACAGAAACTAAAATCTGTTTATATGGAACAAAGGCTGAGGGGGAATCGCTGATAAAATTTCATGGTGTTAAAACAGGTTAAAAATCCAGGTGCTGTTACTTCCTTCCTCTGAGACCTTGGGCAAGCTGCTCTGTATCTCTGTGACTTAATTTCTACCTCTGGAGAATGAGGAGGAAAATATCTTACCGGGTTGTGAGGATGTAAACTTTCTTGCGTATCAAGCACTTAGAATAGTTACTGATAAGTGATAAGTGATAATGATAAGTGGTACCTTGTGAATGTTGGCTGCCTTATGGGTTTAAAGCAGTAAGTCACGATTCCCCGAGTGGTGGTCCTGGGACTATGTCAGTGCATTTCATCTTATATTCTTATCTCTGACAGATTCGGTGAATTGGTATTACTTTTACCTCCCCTTGTCGATGAAGGCATTTCTGTGGATTCTAGAAGAGTGGGGTTTATTTGAGCCGCAGGAATACTGCTGGTGACGCTGGGTCATCCTTCCTCACTATGGCTATGTTCCTTTGTTCACTAAAGAATGGGTTCTTTAGGATTGGTGGTGTGTTCGTGAGTTCTGCCTCTAGCAGCTGAAATCAGCCAAAACATCCTGGACGTCCTTGTGGACTTTCTTTACTTCCTCTTCCTGTTGCCCTCTTCCTCCTTGAAGTTGCCCTGCAACTGTGGTACATGTTGACTGTTTACAGGACTGATGACACCGCCAAGCAGATGCTGTGGAGGCAAAGGGAACAGCGTGTCAGGTTTTCGTGGCTTGGGTTTTCATCGAGTGTTCGAGCAAGAATGACTTTTAAAGAAATCGTCTCATCCAGCTTTTTCATTTTACAGAGAAGGAAGCCAAGACCCAGGGGAGTTAGTGACCTGTTTAAGGCCCACAGATTCAGAACTGGAGCCCAATCCTCCGCCTTGTGCTCATGCTACCTACCAACCCAAGGACAGAGACGAGGTGCTCTAGATAAGCAGTTCGTCTGCAAATTCTCTGGTGGTTTCCCACTGCCCTGTGGAGAAAACCCCAAATCCCTTTCCAATCACTGATCTCATGTTTGGGACTCTGGTCGGTGACTAATTGGTGATGGAAAAAAAGAAAAAAAAAGCAAAACAGTTTTGAAGCTGCAGATGGAATGAATCAAGTTTAACTTGGGTTCTCAATGCAGTCGGATATTTATGGTGAGTCATCCTTTGTAAAAAATGTGAGTCCTTGTAAAAGGCTTACATAACTCAGCTCGGGTTACTGTTGGTGCCGCTCGAGTGTGTGCTCCTCCCGCCTGGGGACTAGAGAGTAACTGATGCCTTACAGACAACACGGAGCACCATTTGAAAGCTCTCTACTGTCCCAGAGTGCTCTCTGTGACAGTGTCAGGTGGGGACCTTTTTTATTAGCTGTGTACTTTATGCCAACACAGAGCACACCTTGTAGCGGTTCCCATGGGGTTTTGTGATTCTATTATTTTTTTATGTTTTAAAGATATTTCTTAATTCATTTTAAATAGCAATAATTTTATTACTTGTGACCATAAGCATCGTAAGTTTTATGAAACGCGACTTTTTCAAGCCAACAGATGAGTGAGATGAGATACATCATTTCACATTTTTGTCATTCTTTTTAATGTCTGGCTGAATTGAAGACCGCCGGGTCTTCAGAGCCGCTTTTCATTTACTCTGATGCAATACGTTGTGTGGGTTGAAGTGCATAAAGAAGATCTAGCCTCACAGATATGTGGCTGGAAAAGAGGAACTTGCTCCCCCCGAAAGTTTCCTGGAAAGGCCCCAGGGAACCTCTGACCACACTTGGAGATCCGTTCCTTTAAAGTAACTCTCCCAGCTCCGCATCCGCACTCATCCCCTCTAGGAAGGGGCACTGAATTTGCTGATGAGTGGCATGGAGAAGGAGGCGGGCACTTCTGTTATTCTGAAGTTAGGACTCTTAGTGACTATGTGCTGATAGAGGTATATAAGGTAACGCTGTTTTATAAAACCAAGAAAATGATTTAATGCCAGTTCAGAATAGCGTTTGTCTCTGGTGGTGGGCGGGACGGAGAGGGATGCTGTCACATGGCGGACTCCGGCTTCAGAGCTTGTGATAGTGCTCCGTCTCTTGGGCTGGCCACTGGGTCTGTGGGTGTTTGTTCTCTCTGTGTGATAAGGGTATGTGATGGGCGCTCGGGTTTAAAGAGAGCTCTGGTTTCTAGCATTTGGGGAAACAATGAATCTGTTCTTTTCCTCATTTATCCTGCTTTTTTTTGGAGCTCTTGAATCTTTCCAGTCTTAAAAAAACACCTGTTTGGACACAGGAGTTACAACTATATCCATCACAGTTATTTTTCACCCCCTGTACTTGTGTTAACATAATATCTAGGGCTTGTGAGTCTCTCCTTGTTGTAAGGTTAAAGAAAACCAGAGACTCCCAAGCCCAAATATGGGGCTAGAATCCTGAGAGCTCCTGGTGTGGGAATGGTCTGCTGACTGTGGCCCCCCACCACTCTGAGCCTGCTGGGTCACGTTGACCTTGGCCCACGAGGGCTGGTTGGTTGTTTTGCTTTCGGCTAGATAATAGGCTGGCTTTGTGGTGTCAGGAACTAGACTCAAGTTGTGCTTCTTGGACGGGATAATGTACTGTTTGACTTGCATTTGGATCTGTTCCTCTGTTGTGTCTTCTCATTTGGCCTCATATTTTATAATTCTGCTTGGATGACTGGATACCTCTGGTAAGGTTTTATTTGAGGCCTGATACCTGCTTTAATGTAGACACTGGCATCTTTTCTTCTCTTAACCCCACGTGAGCAACAGAAGCCTGTAATTGAAGAATTAGAGAGTATTCACGTACCCTTCCTCAACAACCCCTCTCCCCTCATCTGTGTTACAGAGGAGAGAGTGAAGCCCAGAGAAACGGTATTTGCTGTCATTTAAAGCCGACCCAAGCTGGCACATGGTGGGAAGCCCTAGAGGATTTTTAGCTGGGCAAAGTAGCTCTGTATGCGTGTGTGTTAGTTGTTTTCAGGTACGTAAGTCCAGCTTCATAATGCACTGTGGAATGAAGTGGAGAGAAAAGAGTATGGTATCCTAAAGAAAGCATATTTGGTGGGAGAGCAATTTAGACCATAGGAAAAGCTCAAGAGGAAGCAACTACCAATTTTTATTGGCAAGGGAGAAAATGGCATTAAATAATATGTGACTTTATTAAAGTTTGACTTTAGAATGCTTTGCCATTTGTTGCATTTAGAAATATTATTGCCTAAACAGATGGCATCTGAATATGGTTTCCATGGATCTGAGTAAGCTATTGATAATTACCTTGTGGATTGTTAGGAAATTGAAAAGCAGGTATTTTGTGTTGGTGCCACAGTGGCTGATGGTTTGGACGTTTTTTTTCCCAACTTGTGAGCTGCAGATGAGTGCGTGGAAAGGAATGTGGGGGCAATGAAAATGCCTTACGTTAAGTGAGACAAAAGTGAAATTGCCAACTAAGTGAATGAGCCGACCAGCTCAGGGTAGGCTTTAGAATTATGAATGTTAATTTCCCTAAGGGCAAACATATTACTAATTTTAAATGTTTATTATTTGGGGGGGGTAGTAATTAAGTTGTTCATTTATTTATTTAATGGAGGTACTGGAGATTGAACCCAGGACCTTGTGCATGCTAAGCATGTGCTCTACCACTGTAAAAGTTTTATTTCTTCGTATAAGCTCAGAAATGGATAATGGTGTTCCATCAGTAAATCAATAGATGTTCATCTCTTCATTCTAATTGTAAATACCTAGGCAATGAGCCCTCACCTTTAGACAGGGTGAGGGAATGAATCTGGAGACATCCTCTCATCCCAAAAGGTGCGTCTCTCTTTTTTTGGGGGGGGGGATAATTAATTTGATATGATGTCTTGCCAGTTCCTTGCACATGGTAGGTAGGGGGACAGAAAATAGGCGTTCTTCTCTGTCTCCTACTGCTGAAAGTTTTTTGGCCATGCAGTCGTGTGTGTGCGCCTCAGTGGTCACTGAGAAGCTAAGGAGAAGAAGTGATGGAAATTTCTGGTGTGTCAGCCATGTGGCTTTCATCAGTCAGGACTGCTAACTGCACCCTGTCTTTCTTCTCTAGCTCTGATGCATTTTCTTTGCATTTTCTGTGTGAGCTTTGGTTGATTTTTCTCTGCAACTGGTCTTTATAGGCTGACCAGAGAAAATTAAGAGTGGCCCAAATACGGTAAATGTTTGTTAAGTAGAGAGCAGTGGTATATAATTCAAGGAACTAGGGAAGGCTTAATGAACAAAGGTGGCATTTTTGCCTGGAATTTTAAGGATGGGTAGGATATGCCAGGGGAGATTGAGGATGGAAGCATTCTCTGTGTAGAGGTAGGTGTGCTTTGAAAAGAGTCAACTGTCCAGCTTAAAGTCTACATGGTGGTGGACTTGGAATCTGGCAAAACTGGTTTGAATGATACCTCTGCCATTTAATTGGGCTTTGGTTTCCTCATCTATAAAACAGAGCCAAAAAAAATCTGCTTCACGGAGTTTATGAGGATTAAATAGGCAGATGTTCTAAAGGTCCAGGTGTGGTGGGTGGCACAAAAGCACTCAGTAAACTAGTACTGATTGAAAAGCTGGAAGGGGAGACTAAGTGTGGTGGCCTCGGGGTGTGTTCGTGTTACTAAACTGCACTTAACACTGTAGTCTTTATATAAATGTTCAATTACTGCTTTTTGGTTGATTGATCAAGGGAACCGTTAGACCCCTGGCTAAAAAAGTGGTAGAGCCTGTTTCCTCTTTTCCCGACTCTAAATATTTTAACCTTCATTATTCAGGTATTCTAGGCAACTTTGAATTGATACTTTAAAAAGATATCAATCTACTTTTCCATCTCAATTCCATGAAGCTTCATGAATTCCTCTGTCCAGATATAGCTGGTTTTATAGTGATTGTCCCTTGAGTATTTGGGCATGCGAGCAGCCAGATGCCTTATGGCTGTCACACTGTCTTCCGAATTATTAATATCTGGTCTAAAGAATGGGCAGGAAGTTGGACTGAGGAGGAATCCTGGGGGATAGCTGCCAAGCCTGATTTCCTTACACTGGTGGTTTCAGCTGCCACAGTGCACAAAACCCACTCCTGGTAATAACCAACCTAAGAATGTACAGTTGGTGCAATTGTGGCAAAAGGGGTTTAACTCTGTGTAGCCATGATTACAGTAAGATATATGGTCTGACCCTCGCTATGTGGGAGGGATTTGAGGCTTGGATCCTTCTCAAATCCAAATGGCCAAAGTTACTCTTCTTGTTTTTGCCAGTGTAGTTATCACTTATTTTTCCCTGCCTGCCTTTCATTTTCACTACGTGAATAATAATTATTCTAATGAACCATTGAGGCTTTGGAAGGGTTTAATGGCAGCTCCTTGGATCAGTGCCTAAGACTTCTAATTCTGTTCTTTCTTTCACCCTGGGTCTCATTTAACTTTCTGTTTCTCCTTCCTAGAGAATGTGTGAATTATAGCAAGGATCTCTTGCCAAGCTATAATCTTTCAAGTTTCGATTTCAGTTTAATGCTACCCTGTAATCATCCTATCAAAGACTGTCAGAAACATACTCCCATTCACATATCCCATAACTCTTAATCTATTAATCTAGGAGCATTGAGCTGGGACAGGACCCCATCTCAGTGAGAGGTCTGGGCTGCTGACCCTTTGTGGTTTGTGGGAACAACACACATGAAAATGGAACCTCTACGGTTGCATATATTTTATCATCTCTTTTTGAAAACTGATAGGATTTGGTAATAGACTGTTGTATGTAGTAGGGGTTTCCCAGAATCCTACTTGGGTTCTACCTGATTCTTCAGAAATAACATGATGATAATGATAATGAAAATGCCTCTTTAAGAGACAGTGGAGGTGGTGGAGGGGACTGTGGGAACATTCTTCTGTAACAGCATGTGAAAAGAAGATATGTTTTGCATTAGCTGATCAAGACAAGAAAGCCAGCATCTAAAATCATCCAACAATGGGAAACTTTTGGGAGGAGAGGAAAATTATAATAGAGCCTCTTGGGTCTGCTTTCCTAAGCACGTCAGTATGTGTGAGAAAATCCCTAGTCCAGCTTTCTCTGAGAGCAGGGCAGATGCTTCTGTGATGTGCAGTTAACCTTCTATAATGCAGAAAGCTGTATGTTCTGCTAGTGGGAATATTTATTTATTGTTTTAGGGGTTAATTGGTCCTATGTTTTTGAGAAGGAGAACAGAGTCAGGAAGGAATAAGAAAGCCTTAATTTGATTAGAATAGCAGAAATTGTAGCCATAAATATTGGAGTCAATCTATTAGGTTCTTTGCAAGATACACTCCCCCCCCTTTTTTTTTTAATGCTCTGAAGGACATTTGCATCCAATAGCTTACCATTTGGATGGTTGCCCAGGCTGGTAATCTGGGTTAAAACCTTGGCTAGAAGGAAATTCTATTCCCAAGATCCCCTGGGCTGCTGCTCCAGTGGGAAGATCTGTTCCTAAGTGCCCTGGGCTGTAGGAAGCAGAAAAATCTTTCATGATGTGACCATCAGTGATTGTCCCTAGATCGTTTCCCTCACGCAACACTGGGACAGCTAGTGACAGATCCTGGGCACGTGTTTAGTTATGCGTTGCTTATATGTGCCTTTGCAGTGCGTCACTTTAAGGGGTATGTCCAGTAAATTGAAATGTTAATGAGTTTTATTTCGGCTCTTATATCCTCTACTCTGAGTTATTCTTCAGTTTCTCTAGTTCATTGATTTCCATGCCCTTTGGACCTCTTTCTTTTCCTGCTGTCTCCCTCGATAGACTCTGCTTCTTTCTTTCTCTCCTCTCATCTCCATCCCTTCTCTGCAGCTATGCAGATCTGTTTCACCTTATCATGAGCTGGATCAGATCTGGCCCCCTCTAAGAAAACCTTCCCTTTTTTGCTGTGGTCCATGTTATTCTCCATTGTCTCACCCTGATAACATTTGTACTATATTTCATCATCAGACACTTTGCAGTTGTTTTCTGTTTTCTCCCAGTGACTTTTCTCCCTATTAATGCATAAGTTCCTTAAGAAGCTTTTGCATTTCCTAGAATTCTTGCGTGTGACAGTCACCTAAGTGTTTGCAAAGTTGACTTCCGTTGTTGGAAGATTTCCTCTGAAGGCAAAGTGACCCTCCAGCTAGTTTGTTGTTAGCTGCTTACCATGTTTGGTGTAAAAGAGTGTGGAAATGCCTTGGTAAACTGATAGAGATCTAGTTTACTATATTTTTACTAATTTCTGCCCCTTCCTCCTCCCCAGAGACTTAGTTGTGTTTTGTTTTGAGTTAGGGAAATGCTAATGTTCATTATTTTAGTCTATCCTAAAGCCACCCAGGAGAACAGAGGAATATTATAACACACGTGTGGTTGGCAGAATCCTAGGTGGCCCCGCCGACCCAGCCCCCTGGTACACATGCCCCGTGCTGCCCCAGGACTAGTGATTATGATGCGATAGTCACACACACTAGGTTGTCTTATGGCACAGTTGACTGTAAGATGTGAAGATTATCCTGGGGGGATGTGACTCAGTCAGTCCCTTAAAAGGGACTGGACTCTTTCTGAAGGAGATTTGAGATATGAGAGGGACATGAGGGATCTTCTGTTGCTGCCTTTGAAGATGAGGTGGCCATGTGGCGAGTAACTGTGGGGAACATTTTGGAGCTGAGCACAGCCCCCAGTTGACAGCAAGGAGAGAAGGACCTCACTCCTATGGTGCAAGGAACTATATTCTGCCAACATCCTGAGCGAACTTGGAAGTGGAATTTCCCCCAGAGCTTCTGAGCCTGGCTAGCACCTTGACTTCTTCAGCCTTGTGATACCCTGAGCAGAGAACCCAGCCATGCCCCGCCCAGACTTCTGACTTGCAGAAACAAGAACTAATGAATAAGTGTTGTTTCCAACCACCAAGTTTGTGGTCATTTGTTGTAGGGCAGTAGGGACCCAAGACATGCCCTAGCTGTATGCGGACAACCTCTATTCCATCCTGATCATGTTTGATCTAGGGCTGAGGTGAAGATGCAGTGCAACTGTTATCGCAGGAAGATCGTTGAGAATTTTGGTCAGGATGTTTAGTAATATTTACAGAGTGATATCAGATATTCATTTGCATGTTTATTTCATAAGAATGTATTTACCGTGTCTTTGGTCATTTTGGGTATCATTCCTCAATTTCCAGGCACTAGAAATGTATCCCTGCACTCAGAGATGTTCTAGATCAGCCTGGCTGAGGAGCTGGAGATGCTTTAGGAGGAGAAGTCCCTGGTGCCCTTGCTTGTGACTGCCATAGAGCTGGGCTGGATTTTTTTTCTTCTTTCTCAGAGACTGCCATTACATGGTCATGACAGTAACTGAAAACCCCTTCCATTTTCAGAAAGGGACAGAAATAAATGATATCTTTCAAAAAGGAAGTGGCTAATTTATATCCGGTGACAGACATGGTGGCATAGGGCAGGAAGTGTCCCCTCCATATTTCATTCTTTGCTGATGAATGCCTTCAGGGAACAGAGATAAATGAGCTCTGCCATAGGATTTCTCAGCTAGGAAGCACTGAGGAACTGATGTGTGAACATGAGGAGTGGAAATGTGTGGAACCGTAAAACAGTTGAGGACAAGGCTTCTAACTGCTGCGGGCCCTTGATTGTCTTTGACCTCCTGTTCATCACTGTTTTGAGAAAGCTTGTCTGGAAGGTCTACCATCCTGTAAAGGCAGGGCAGAAAGGACAAAAATGACCCAGACCAGCAACGGTGAGAATTTGGGTGGGTTCCTCCTCTGCAAGAAAGGTGATATGTTGGGGATAACATTGGGTTATTTGGGATCCCCTTGGAAAGTGGAGGGTTTTGAAATGATTAGTGACTCTCCGCCATGGTTTTCTCATTAGCTCTCCTTGGTGCTTGCTGAGCGAAGGGCTTTTCTCTCTCCGTGATGTCTATAGAGTGGTATGAGGGAACAGCTGTAGCATCTGTTTCCAATTGGATCGTGCCTTTCTAAATACCTCTTGCCTATTTGTCACATTGCTTCCCTCCCACCCCCGTCTTCCTCTGAGCCCTGCAAAATTTGTAAGAGTCCCTGGAATGCACACGTGGGCCTTGTCATTCCCAAACATGAGACTTTCTGCTGATCAGCACTTTGCAACGTTAGGCCCTTATAGGCGTTCATCACTTTGACTCAAACAGAAAGACTGGTCTTTGGAAACTTAAGAAAATGTCTTCTTTGTTGTTGCTGTTGGTTCTTGGCATCCAGTTAGATTTAACCTTTCAGAATTTACACAGGCTTTCAGAAAAAAGAAAACATTCTGACTGTAAGAAAAAACGTGCTACCACTTTTTACAGGTTTTGGATTGTCACACTTCGTAGCTCTTTGCTGCAAGTCTGTTTTACTAATAAGCCAGTACCTCCTCCTTCCCGGCCCTCCCCTCTCCTCCCGAGGATCCAGGGTTGTGAGCAACATGGGCTCTGTTCACTTCCTATATCCATTTTTGGAGACTTTTTTTTTTTAATTGAAGTGTAATTGATTTACAGTGTTGTGTTGGTCTGTGATGAACAGCATAGTGATTCAGTCATATACACATATATATACTTTCTTCGTATTCTTTTTCATTATAGATTCTTACAAGATACTGACTGTAGTGCCCTGTGCTATACAGTAGGACCTTGTTGTCTATCTGTTCTGTACATAGTAGTTTGTATTTGCTAATCCCAAACTCCTAAATTTATCCCTCCGCCCCGCTCCGTAGCCATAAGTTTGTTTTCTGTGTCTGTGAGTCCGTTTCTGTTTCGTAAATAAGTTGGTTTGTGTCATTTTTTTACATTCCACCTAACTGCTGTGTGAGAAATCTGATGTCGAATGGGACAAAGGTGACACTCACCACAGACAAAGGAGCAGGATCCTGGCTGTTCTCTGTGAGGGGGACGTGGAGAAGCCAGAGGAACAGGAGCCCGGGTGGAGGAAGAGCGGAAGCACGCTGTCCCCAGGCCTCTCGCCCAGGCTTCACCCGCTACCCTGCCCGTTCTTGTCCCAGGCCGGCCCAGGAGGACGGAGGGCAGGGCGCCCGGCGCCAGGCTCGCCCTGGGAGCTCGCCGAGGTTCCGCCTCTCTCCGCCTGGCCGTGTGTGTAGGGAGGACCAACCAGCCGCTGTACCTGCCCCCTTATCTGAGAATGAGGAGGTTGGAAAATACGATTTCTGTGAAACATCGCACTAGATACAAAGTGGGGTGAGGTCTGGTGGGGGTGGTGTTAGGAAAAGAGGGTCGTCCAAGTCATGGGTCTGCAGGCTCAGAAATAGAAATCAGCTGGTGATGCACTTATGTCAGCTAAGAGGGGTGGGTGGGAAAGGTTTGGCCCAAAAAGGGGTGATGGGTGGTTATTACGTCCGGGTGCAGAGGAGAAAATCTAACCTGAGACTGACAGCTTCAGGAATCTTCGCTGTCCAATTTGGAGGAGAGCGAGGGTTTAAGATGATGAAACAGTAGACTTTTTTCTTCTGCAAGAGGGTAGAGGCCTATAAATTTATGCAGATTTTTGGCATGCTTACGAATTGATATTATTCTCGGGGCCTCTAATTCTTTGAAGTAAATGTTGCCTCCATTTGACATAAGAAAATGGGAGGAAGGGCAGATTTGAATTGAGAATGAGGGATAGAGTGCTTTCCACTTAAAAGAGGTTGGCTTAGAGGTGCCTGGGCATTGGATGCACAGGAGGGAGACAGGGCTGCCGGTCATGACTTGGAATTTGTTAGCCTGTGGTTGGTCACTAACCGCATGGGCAGGGATGAAGTTGTCCAAGAAAAGTGTGTCAAAAGAGCTGAGAGGATGGGGAGGATTATATTAATTCTTGCCACAGCTTGGTGAGCTAGTTTATTTTAAAGCTGACAAAACTGAGGCTGAGAAGTTAAACGACTTACCCCAGATCACACTAAAGAGCTAAACAGTGGCAGAGTTGTCCCGAGTCCCCTGACCTCAGGTGTCAAATGCCTTCCACTGCACCATTCTGCTTTTTTGCTTATTCTCATCACTTTCTACATGACTTGGTTCTGTTTTTAGAAGAAATAACTACTCATTTATTTTATCTTATAACCTACCCATTAGTTGCAATGAAAATTTTTTAGTATTTATTTATTATTATTGTTACTTGCATTTCCTGATTTTTAAAATTTCTTCTTTTCTATTATAAAAGTGTGAAGGTTTTTTTTTTGGTAATAATTCAAATATTATAGAAACATAACAATTAGAAAGTAAAAATTCCCTATAATTCTACTGTCCCCAAAGAAAACCCCTATACCATATTATTTCTGCAAGGATCTGGAAAAGCAAAATTTGTTCCTCCACTGGGAGTCTCTCGGATAGAGTTGCTTAAAGATGGCATTGACATTAGGGCAGTTACTGGGTATTTAGTAACCAAGATCTTTTCTGGTTACTTGGTGCTGTGTCAGGGATGGCTCTCTGGGTTTGATAGTCAGAGCTGACATCTTCAGCTCTGTGGCTTGGGGACTGGCCCCTGGCTGCTTTTTTTTTTTTTCCTCTCAATCCTAGCTTCCAGCTGGGCTGCACCCAAGTTCTTTCCTCATATGGTTTTCCTCCTCACGATCCCCTCTCCTTCCTGGCTCGCTCTCTTCTGCTGCTGTGAGAGACAGTTTCCTTGAGGGCTTTCTTGGCTCCATTCTGGGGATTTCATGGTATAGATGACAAGCGAGGTAGCAAATGTTGTCCAAGTCATCCGTAAAGAACGCGCTCCTCATTGGTAATGAGATGCCGCCGACATTTTATGTTATGGAAGTGACCCCAGCATTGCTGAGCCCTGAAAACATCCCAGTGCAGGCTTCATAGTTGTGGTTTGGGTTGAGACTTTGCATTCCAGTGTTTTCCCTTCTGCATGAGAACTAAGGGCGTTTCCTATCTTCCCACCAACTTTCCTTTCTTTAAAAGAGAATATGAAACCAGTTCAGTACTCTCTAGAAGTGTATGTATTTACAAAACTGATCAATAGGATACTTGGGTAGAACTTACTTCTTGGACAGTTTGTGAGGCCAGGATTTCTCCAAATACTGGGAAGTGGCTGGTGATCGGTCAGTGATTTCATATGAGAAAAAGGATGTTCTAGTCTTTGCCTCTCTCCACCTGGATGTCATCTGTAGTACCGAAACAGAGCCTCAAGAAAGACTCTATCTAAGGCGATGAAGGAGTACGTATCTCTTCTCTTCTCTAAGTGGGCATCTTTATGGGAAAAGAGAGTAAAGGGAGGGAGTATGCCCCATGGTTCCCTCTCAGCTCTATTTAAGATTGGAGATTCATTTTCTTAAGACTTGAGTCTTAATTATTTCTGCCTCCTCCCATCAGGCAATTCTGGTCAAAAGACTTTTTGTTTTCATCTGAATACAGAAAACCTGCACATCAGCTGTATATAGGAGCTGTCTACTAAATTAATATCGAAAAATGCTGCAGAATAACACGTGTTTCTACACACTGTAAGCTGGTGAATTCATTGGAAGAAAGACTAGTTCATCACATGAGTTGTAAAGGTTGCATCACATCCTGTACTTTGGATAGATTATGATTATACGTCTGTGACTATTGGATTAACATCTGTGTCCCACTAGACTGTATGTTCCATGAGTTAATGCTTTGTTTTCTCAATGTCATCATCTCCTTAGCATTCAGTACTGTATCTCACACGTTTGTACTCAATAAATATTTCTTCTGTGAGTGAAAGCATGAATAAAGATTTGCTTTTCTTCTTGAAGACAGATGATTAACTTACACAGAAGAGTTATTTTCTATATTTTGTTTTGAGGCTATAAACCCACTTTTCAAAAAGTGCTGGAAGACTGCAGATATTGCTGAAGGAAAAAAAGTTTTTAAGCAGGACAGTTGTAGGGAGTGGGTGAGTAACTTTTGCTTTAAAACTAAGTCAAATTATTAGAGTTAAGCAAGCAAAAATGCGAAGTTCATGTGGAAAACACAGAGGTACACACAAAGATTTCTATTACATTTGGAGTTAACCAGGATAACTGACAGTAATTCCCTTGCAAGCATCATGCAAAAATTGAGTCATCTTGATCTGACGAGAAAAAATACTACCAAGTTTTTGCCCTGTGTTGACTTTCCTTAGGCAAAATGACCGATTTAGATTTATGCATCTCTGATTTCCAGACTTAGGAAATCTTAGAATTAGCGTTAGAACCAAAGACTGCTTAGAGGTCATTTTGTTAAATCTCATTTTGCAGATGAGGAAACATAAGCCCAGAGATTAAATGCCTTGGATCAATATAATTCATTATCTACAAAATGAGGCTTTGAGAAGAATGTAATTTCTAGCTTTCTAGTAATAAAAGAAGTTATCTGTTAATTTTAAAGATAATAATTTAAATATTAAAGGAGAAAAGTCTTTTTAAATTTTAATTGTAATAGCTAATTTTAAAGGTAATAATTCTAACTGTTTTCAGCGTACAGGAAAACATGTCACCTTGGTAACACGCGCTCCTGCTTCCGTTGACTGATAAGGATCAGCAGCTGTAGACCACCTACTAACCGTGGCTTCTGAGGCCTTTGGTTTTAAAAGGAAAGAAATGGGTCATCACCTTGAGTATGAGTGAATAGAATCCATCGGGGCACATCCAGTTTGTTAATTTCAAGAGGCTCTAGACCGGGTTAAGAGAGAAGGAAGAGTGAAGATGGGGGCCCCTTCATGGTCTCCAGCTGTGGAGGATGTTGCTGCCTGCAAATGGGAAGGGACGCTGTGGCCTCCCTGACCGCCCCCGCCCCCCCCCCCCCCAAGCTGTGTAAGTGAGCTTCCTGTTGAGGGTGGATTTTCTTCACACTAGAGTCCCCATTCTCTTGCCTAGTTCTTTTTCCCACTTTGTTCCTCTGTTAGTGATGCTTCTTCCCTGGTTAGTTGGCGGGCTTTGCCCATCTGCAGCTTCTCCCAGTGCACCCATAGGAGAGCTCCTGATTTTAAAGTTAAAACTGTCTCATAGAAAAAAAAAAAAATTATGGTTACCAGCAGAGAGAGGGGGTGGGAGGGATAAATTGGGAGTTCGGGATTTGCAGATATTAACTACTATGTATAAGATAGATAAACAACAAGGTCCTACTGTATAGCACAGGGAAATACATTCACTATCTTGTAATAAACTAGAATGAAAAAGAATATGAAAAGGAATATATATGTATACCTGAATCAGTATGCTGTACACCAGAAACTAATACAACATTGTAAATTGACTATACTTCAATTAAAAAATAAATGAAATAACATTACATCTGTTTCTTCCTCCCACCTAATTTAGGGGAAGGAAACCCCAGTTTGCTGAGGACCTCTTCAATGCTGGCACTCTCACACATACCGTTTCCTTAGTTCCTCCCAGCCACCCTGCCAAGTCCTCCATCTTTACTGGTGGAGCAACAGAGACTAAAACAAGTAGGGATTCAAAACCACGGCTGTCTATATCCAAGCCTTTTGCCGTCCTGCTTCTGGCTAATCAAGATTGGAAATTGTGGAACATACTTCAAAGCAGCACTCAGAATGTAGGTGTTGGCACACATTCTTCTATCATTTGTTTTATAATTATTTCAGTAGTGAAGTCAGCTAGGCATCTTCTGAAAAATGTGTTAATTATAATCTTCAGAGTTCACATTCCTGATAAAGTGACCCTTTGAGCATAGATAGCATTTATTTGGAAGGCTCCTGCAAGCTAGACTTTTGTTTTCCTGGTAGATTAGGAGAGCGCCAACCTTCCTAAAAGAAGCCCCTCTGAATTTCCGTAGCCAAAAGCTACCTGTTTCCCCTTTGTCATCCCAGAGTTAAAGTGATGGTATTAATCACTTTTATCCTTAATAATATTACATTTATTTATGTCCTGCTTCTACTGCTCCATTGTAAATCTCTGAAGGGCAGGAAGAGTGTTTATCAGTGAATAACAAAATAACGTATTTTGCCCTCTTAGAGCTTTGAGCAATGAGGTTTTTTTTGAATGAACAAATAAGTAATTGTGTTCATGTCAAGACGATCTGAAAAGAGAAAAAATGAGATTGTCAAGTTAAAGACTGGTTGCTTTATTTTATACCATAGAATTTAGTCATAACCCATTTCAGGATGGAGTGGGCATAGAAACCATGTGAGTACAACCCCTCCCTAGGTAGATTAGCAAGTGGAGGACTAAATCAATTACGGTCTTACAGTTATTACTCAGTGCCTCCAAGTTGGCACTTTCATCTCAAAAATGGTCCAAACCAAGTTTTTTATTATTGACTTCATGTGCCATGGATGCAAAAATCAAAGTCTGCTCTCAGCATCGCCAGGACCAGTGAAAATATATATTTATGGCTACTGTGCCAATTCTAATTCTCAACTTCCACTCTTATGGTTGCCATAGAATTATGATTTTAGAGAACTTTTTTTTCCTTTCTATTTTAGTATATTGGATTTCAAAAGCAGCTAAAGTCCTTGTGTTGTTTGGGGCTATGTGGGAACTTAGATCACCATGCGACAACAGTGACTAAGTGGGAGGACTCTGGACTCTGGAACCTGACCTCCTGGGTTCACATTTCAGGCTCTCATTACAGGTCTTTTTGGCTGTGTTACCTTGAGCAAGTTACTGAACTTTTGTGCCTCTGTTTTCTCAACTGTCAGTTAAGGTCAAATAACAATAGTAATTACCTCACGGAAGTGTTAAGATGAACTAACTAGTTCATTGATGTTTAGGGCTTTTCTGGAACATGGGTCAACAAATGTTAGCTGTTCTGATGATGATCATGGATACCAAATAGTTTGAGCAACTTTTATCCAATCATTATTTTCCTTTTCTTGATAAGGGGAGTATTTCCTGAAATTTTCCTGAGTAAACATTCCTGAGATTTCATAATAAAGACAATGCTGGAGATAAAATTTCTGTGGGATCTTGAATGTTTGGCTGTGTACACATTGGGTCTAAGGCCCTTCCAGATAGAGGAAATAGTATGAGTCAAGTCTGATGGGGAGAGCCCTGGGGTTGTCCCAGGAACTGTTAGTAATTCTGTTTAACTGCAGTGGAAGGTGCTCCCTGGGGAGGCGTAGGGTATTCGATAGGAAAAGAGATTTGAATTTAGCACACGAAGGCCCTGAGATGGCAGGCCGGGGAGTTTGGGTTGAGGGCCTTTGAGTACTAGGATCCCTTTGGCAGCAAGGCAGAGAGGGGAAGGGTTAGAGGGAGTGGGATCAAGGCAAGGAGACCTGTTGGAAAGCTGTTAAATTAGTACAGACATACAACATTAAGAGTGAACCCTAACGTGAACTGTGGAACTTGGTTGATAATAATGTGTCCATGTTGGTTCATTGATTGTACCAAATACGCCACACTGATAAGGGATATTGAGAGTAGGGGAGTATATTTTGTGAGTGGGGAGTGCTTTGTGGGAACTCTGTATTTTTTGCTCAACTCTACTGTAAACCTGAAACTGCTCTAAAAAAATAATCTATTTAAAAAAATATTACAAACAAAGAGGAGAGGAGGATGTGGCATTGATAACATTTTGGGATTGATGCAGGCAGGTGGGTCTTGAGCACAGATACACACTGTTAACAGAAATAGGGAACTTGGGAGTTGGGGTGAGTTTGCGATGGAGGGATATGATTTCAGTTTTGTGAAGACCAGTTTGAGGTACAGAGAGGACGACCCAGGAGAACCGCCCTTTTGGTAGAAATTCAGAACTGGACTGCAGGCAGAGTTCAGTACTAGAGATGAAATTCTGAGGGTCATTTCTAGGTGTGTGATAGTGGTAAAGACATGAGGATCTCAGATTCCCCGAGATCATGCCTGTAGACCCCAAAGACAGCCCACATTCTTTGGATAGAGACAGCTAAGGCATTAGGCCGTAAGTGTGGTACCATGAAATGCTGGTGTGTAGGAATTCATTTCAGCTGCTGTGGGTGAGTTAGAGCCTCCCCTCACATGTCTGTCCTACAGCGCTTTTCAGTTTTGAAGCCTGTTCATGAACCAAAGGAGGAACTTCGTATTTTCCATTTCCCCATCACATACTGGTGGGCAGTAGCCCTCAGGAGTCGTTTTTAATACCAGGCAGAGAAACAGGCTCACATGATGGAATTTTAAAATGGCATTATACAATGTACATATTTTGTATGACAAAGTTAGAAGACAGAGACTCTGAAGACATAAACTTAAATTAAAAAACAAAACTTTTAGACCAAACTGTTTTATAACCCTTCATTTTGTGTGTGGTTTCCAGGGGGTGTAAAAATACTCAGTGGGTGTGTGGGTGGTTTCTCGTGTTTTGGAAATGGTGAGAATATGAGATGCTGAGCAGTGGATTCTGGGCTGAGAGCTGTAATCACTAACTCTGATTCTTTCCCAGGATTGGCTCCTGGGTGCATATCTGAATCTGAAAACCCAACAACGGTCCAGAATCCACAGCAATAAACCACTCTTTCCTGCACACCGCCCCCGACACACCAAAAAAAAATTAGAATTATTATGGCAAAGAGGAAAGGGAATGGAGGAGGATGGTTCTTCCTCGCCTTGTCTCCTTTCATGTTTTTGCTGACTGTTCCAGTCAGCGCTGCATCAGAGAAGGCTGGGATGGTGGTTTCTCCTCGCCTGCAACACAGCAGCCCCTGCACAGCTGCGATGGAAAGAGTTCTAAATATAACCCAGACCCATTTCAAATCTTCCTCCCTGTCTTGGCGGATGTGGTAAACACCCTAAAAATACCTGCTGTCTGAACCTTTGAGGTATCTGAAGAGGAAGGGGCAGGTGGTAGAATTAGGGCCGCGGGGTGGTGTTGGGAGGCCCGGCTGCTGCCCACGGGCCCTGCTCCCAAAGCTGCTTGGCGAGCGGTCAGCCATGCCATCCTGCTCAAGGATAAGAGCCCACTCTCGAGTCTCATATTCACTGTTGGCAGGTTTCAAGGGAACTATTCATAGACAGGGCATCTGTTCCCTGTCCCATTGACCTCAAACCTGCAGCTGCCACCGTGGTACCCAGGCAGTGCGGGGGTGGGGGTTATCTTATTTCACAGAATCGGAATTGTAGAGCTAGCAAGGCCCTTAGACATATTATTCATAAAACTTCCATTAAAATCACTGCATTTGGGGAGTCATTTCTCTGCCTGTGTAGTGATCATGGTAATTTAGAAATGGAGTCTGAGTCTTGCATTATTAAAAGAAATCACTCTCCAGTATTCAGTTTCTTGTAATAACATATAATGGAAAAGAATCTGAAAAGAAAAAAATATATATGTGTATATATGTATACCTGCAACTAACATTGTAAATCAGCTACTCTTAAATCTTTTTTAATTTTTTATAAGAAATTAAAAAAGAGAAATCACTCATTTCATAACACACAGGAGGATCATGAAATCAGTCTTGTTAAAAATATTGACTAAGCGATCCTGCATAAGGCTTTTTATTTTTAAATTTTAAATTAAAAAAAATTGAAGTATGGTTGGTTTACAATGTTGTGCTAATTTCTGGTGTACAGCATAATGATTCATTTATACATACATGTATTCCTTTCCATATTATTTTCTATTATAGTCTATTACAAGGTGTTGAGTGTATTTCCCTGTGTTGTACATTAGGACCTTGCTGTTTATCTAAAGCCCTTTTATTTTTTAATTAAAAATGGGAATTTGAGGCTGATTCTCACCCCAAATTTAGCATCTTGAATTTAAAGTTCACTGACAGCACAGCCAGACACCGAGAGTCTTGTTTTTAGGGAGGTTTTCAATATCTAGTTTCTAGAATTCCAGACCATCACTGTGGTATTTAATTGAAGAACCACAGCTGACCTCTGTTTTCTTGGGAAAGAAAGATTTCGCAGATCTCCAATACCCACAGGTGTGTTGCGCAGGCAGTCAGCACCATCTTACAAAACCACATAAATCACCCCACTTTTTAAATATATGATAACTACCTTAGCCCAGTCTCCTTCAGTAGAGTCAGAAGGTGCAGGGAATGCAGAACCTGTGCTTGGAGCTGTCGGGGAGAGCAGAGGGGCCCCCAGGAAGCCCGTATAGCTCACGGAGGAGAAGGGATCAAGTCCTATGTTGCATTCTTTTCAATATGTTCATTACGGTGGTTACAGAATTTCCATAATGGTTTGCGTCCTCCGCTGTGAGCTTCTTAAATCTCCTTCCTGTATCTGGGAGAGTGTCATTTATTTTTCCCTCATGGATTGGGAAGTAAATGGAAGTGGTTGGAGTTTTTGTCACTTAACATGTATCTGAAACAGCAGCCACCTCTAGAAGCTCATTTCCATGGGACCAGGGCACCTGTAGCAGGACCTGAGCTGCGTGGGAGATGGTCTGCTCTGGGAGTCGGTGTGATTTTGTGGGGAGAGCGTGGTCTGGAGTTGGCAGTTTCGGTTATATAGAAGCCAGGGAGGGTGTGGACACAGGGGGGTCACTGTTTTCATGCATGTCAAGGAGAAAGGATGGGAGAGGGAGGGGTCCCCAGGTGGCATCATCACAGGTTCTCAAACCTTTCCCTCTGAAATTCCAGAATGAAGACCTTCGAAACTTGTCGCTTTCTGGCCATGTTGGATTTGACAGTCTTCCCGACCAGCTGGTCAACAAGTCCACTTCTCAAGGATTCTGTTTCAACATCCTGTGTGTTGGTGAGTGACTCATCCCTTGCTCCAAGCAAGGAGTCTGACTCTTAAGTGTTGGCACGTGACTGTCAGAGGGGTGTGTTTCGGGAAATGGTATTTTTACTCTTTTATTATTAGTAAAGCAGGGCAATAATACCCATTCCATGTAGGTCACATAGTTACAAAAATTGAGATTATATTTAGGTAGATGCTTTGTGAGCTTTGTGGTGTTACTTAAATTATTATTTTTATTTGCATCATACAGTCAAGCAAGTAGTTTAATATTGTTATTTAGCCACTTATTTGAATTTTTGGTGGATGGAAGGACTTAGGCCCTAACTAGACTAAAGGAAGTTGGAAGAAGGAACAGAAATGTACATACATAGGAGGATCATTGAAAAGCATTTTAAGAATTTGTTTCTGTTTCTCTGACTATGTGCAGTAGTCACCTCCATTAAAGTCTTTTTAAAGATATGCTACCTATAGTGAGTGAAATCTGAAACTGCTCTAACTACTTTAGTAAGCTTACAATGTTAAAAAATTTTGCGTTTAGTGCAAAAGACAACTTAAAATTCTATTTTATATTTGAAATAAATTTCTGCCTGAATTATTAAATTAACCTTTTGTCCTTAAATCAGAATCTGAAATTGACCTCACTTTATTCCCAGGAGATGTATGGAAAAGGCCAAGAGATCTGACTTACGCAGTTCATCCTCAGTGTGTTTTATTCATACCCTTTAAATGTCATGCGTCAGCCTAGGCCTCTGGCCTTGGTATTGTCATCATCTTCTCTAGGCGTATCTTTTTTAAATTAAGAGAAAGAAGGTAAAAAAGAAGGTGAGGAAAGAAGGGAAAACAGAAACAGGAATCTCCTGCTGCTCTGAAGCAGATATGACCCTGGAACAGATAATGGCCTTTCCTTTGCCCTCCCCGTCCCTTCTGATGAGTGACCAGGCTAAACAGCAGTGAGGTGGCTCAGGCTGCACTGTTTGGATGCCCTGGTCCTCTGGGCATTGACTTCAGGTCAAACAAAAAAAGGAATTCTGCATGTCGCCAGTATGCTTTCTGGATGTATCCTTCCCCCAAGCTTGGCAGAGTGGACCTGGCTTGGCTTCTCTTGTCTAAAATGAAGTGAATTCAGAAAAGGTGTGTGTTCAGTGTAAGAACCACCATTTTTTACTTGGTTAGTTGTTGGGGGAGGGGCAAATAGTTTCCTTTTTGAAAATCTCCGCAAGGAACACACTGAATATAGCCCCTGCACTGAAAGCCATGGCTGACTCGCGCTACAGACAGCTCGCTGTCTGGCCTTGTGTCTCCAGCACTGGGTAGAGACTGACTGGAGAGAAACCTGACCACAGCCGCCAGCTCTCCCGCTTTCCCCTTTTCCCTCCATGAAGCCGATTAAAATTCAGCAGGGGACCTCCTGAATGGCAGCTAGTTCTCCAGAGTGGCATAAATGAGTTGTCTTTTCTCTTCTGATAAATGCTCACTGCAGAGCTGGCTGTTCTGGATTAGCATAGCAATTTGTTGGCAATTTGTTGATTTTCTATTGAAAAGTGTGCTAAATGGTAGGCCAATTACGATTCCGGCTTCTCTGCTGTCTTCCCCCAGCCCTGTCGTCAAAATCAGCCTCAGGAATCCATGTGAGAGCTCTGTCCCAGCCCCTGCAAGTAGGATAAAGCCTTCCAGTGGGGTTGGGCTGGAAGGGCCTGGTTTGACTGGGTGTGTGGTGTGCAGTGGGCTGTGCTGGCTCATTGACTGACCCTTATGTTACTAGCACAATCACCATACTAGTTGGAATTCCATCCATGCTGTGCTGTTGGGTTTGTCAAGCAGCAGCTATTCTGACCCTCCTGGATGGGTGATAATACCTAAGATTTTTAGATTTTTATTCTGGTTTCTTTCTTTCTTTCTTCCTTCCTTCCTTCTTTCCTTCCTTTCTTTCTTTTTTAACAAAATTGAACCCAGGACCTCATGCATGCTAAGCCTGCACTCTACCACCGAGCTATACTGGTTCCATTCTTAACCATTTTTAAATTAGTTTTTCAAACTCTTGAAAACAATACATATATATTGTTAAAATATTATAAAATATTTCCCCTTTTCCTGTCCCACCCTTATTTCCATTCTACAGAGGTAACACTGGAATCTTAGGAACTTTCTACATTTTTTTTCTGTACTTGGAAATTATTTTTGGAGGCTGAAAACACCACCACTTTATTATCTTACAGTTCTGTAGAAGTCCCACATGTGTCTCTCTGGGCTAAAATTGAGGCATCCGCCAAGGCTGTGTTCCTTTCTGGAACCTCAAGGGGAGAAGACATTTCCTTGCCTTTTCCGTCTGCCAGGGAGATGGCCCACCCTCCTAACTGTGGGACCCTTTCCTCCATCTTTGAAGCCAGCAATGATACATCTCTCTCCAACTGTTCTTGTAGTTGGAGGTTTTCCACCGAGAATTGCAAAAAAAGCTAGTTTAAACTCAGTTAAGGCTCTGCTGCAACCCCAAAACACACTAAAGAGGTAACAGACTGAATTGTGTAATTAAAAACAGCTGGCTCCAGGGAGTCAGAGTGCTTTCAGGGCTCTGTCTCTGGTTCTGGATCCTGCTGGCTTCTGCCTGGCTTCGCGTTTGGGCTTTTTCTTCGCGGAGGTGGTATGGCCTCTAGTGGTGTTCCCAGCTCGGCAGCTCCCGAGGAGAGACTCAGCCACGCCTGACCAGGCTTCCTGCTCAGCCAGGCCTGAGTCATGCCCACCCAGTGCGGGAGACGGGGTTCGTCCACCCCGGGACACATGAGGTTCCCATAGGAAAGAAGACATGGAGAAAGGAGAATGGGCATGGGAGAGGCGCACGCTAGACAGACATAAACAGGTCTCTCACGGTTACATAAGCACTTTTTTTGTTTTGGTTTTACACAAATGAGGTCATGCTGTTCCTATTCTTCTGTATTTTTTTTTTCCCACTCCATAAGTTCTGCCTATCCTTCCATTTCAGTATATCCAGCTGTCCAGGTTCTTTTCTGTGGCACTTTGGTTTGGCTGGAGACCTCTGGTTTGAGCCAACTTTAGCTCTTGGGGAGAGAGGGTGTCAGCATTAAGTATTAAGCTTATCCTCATAAGGTAGGACACATCAAATCCCTTCCCAAATATTTTACAGCAAAATATCTGTATAAGAAAACAACTCTCACTGTCTGTCTGTTTTTAAAGTAAGCACCTATGAGAAAGCATTCTAGTTCACCAAAATATTTTGACAGCCACTTAGAGGACTAGGTGTCATATTTAACTTAAGAGTCTCCCCAGTACTTTCTTTTCTCCTTGTCACCCTCCTGTTTGTATTTTTTACACAGTATGCACATGTGTGGTGTTTACAGCATCATGACTTTCTTTTCATGCGATCAGTATGGAAGGGAATTGAGGATTTAACAAAAAGAATTATGAGCCTAGTAAGGAAACTGATGACGTTTTTCAAAGAGGTCTTAGAATCGTATATTTTGTGGTGAGAGCATCTAAGTTGTAAACAGAGGAAATAAACCAGGGCAGAAACGAATCCTCCTGACAGCTTAGTCTAATTGTAGAGGCACTGAATTTAATGTCTGGTGTTAGACCCTACCTCTGCTGAATCCTGGAAAGAAACGTCATAAAGAGCAGGAGAGTAATGTTCACCTGGCCAGGAAGAGAATTCTTGATGCTAAACTGGGGACAAGACACCCAAGAGTTCATAGTTCCCCTACTTTCCATCCTACCTACAACACACTAATTCACCCCCAAACCTGCACTTTGGTTTAAATAAAGCCTTTTTCACCCTTTATTTCACGCTGTATTTCTCCAAAGAATCTGAATTCTCAGTCAGCCTTTCTCCACAATTTTAAATGTATAGATCTTTCTTGTTCAGTCTCCAAAATGACCCCAGTTCTAGGAGAAGCTCCAGCATTGGTCCAGCTGGTTCTTTGTGCACCTCCCTCAACAGCTGGATAAAATATTGTGATAGCCCTGCTTTTGAAAAGGAACCAGTTCACTAGAAGGGTTAAAGTAAATAGTAACACATTTTGAAAATAAAATTAAAAACAAAATTATTTCACTATAATTGTTTTGAGGGGATGGGCAGAAGAAGAATAGAAAACAGACAAGTTTAAAATCACTTTAGCCAAAGCTATAGTGTCAGCATCAACTGTGGAATTTTACAGTCAGATCTTGAACATTTTTATTCCATCTTGCTTTTCCAGGAAAGGCTATGAAGTGGTACAGATAAAATTAATCCCAGAAACTAAAGCAAAGCAAAGGTTAGAGTCAGAACTCAAAGCCATCAGGCCTGCCTGTAGCAGCTCATTCTCTCAGGAACACATTTGCCTCTCAGCCAGTGGTCAGAGCATGCAGGGACCCATTCATTCAATAGATATTTACTGAACACATATTATGTGCCAGAAAAAAGTTAAACGTTTAATGATGACAGCTTTGTAGTAGCTATCAAGTGAAAACAAATCTGTTGCTTTAGATGAAAATACAGTTCACCTGGAAAAATCTCTCCCATGAGTTTTCAGAAGAGTCATGCAATGGATGTCCCTCCATGTATGTCTAGGGTCCTGAATGTCCCCTAATCAGTGCCATCGAGTCACGTGATGCTGTGTGTCACGTGCTGGTCTTTCAAGTCCCTCACACCAGCTGGTGGTATTTGCCAAAGCACATTTCATCAAAGGCGATTCCGTGAGGAGTTAAAACAACATGACATAGCTCTCTGATTATCTGGCTCCATCCAAGAATAAAATCTAAAATATTTAGAGGAGGTAGACAGACCTTCATGCTAAACTATGTAAATCAACAGCCAAGTAGCTAGTCTTGGCAATCAGAGGAAAAAATGCTGAGTCATAGATCAATGATTTGATCAGTTTACAGTTACCTTCTAATTAATAATGCAATCCTCTAATTTTTTTGTCCTGTTTTGCTTTTGTTTTTAATAATATCCAACGAAGAGCTTGTGATTGAACTAAGCTGGAGAACAGAGTGGAAGAGGCAGGCCTGCCTTCTTTCCCCTGGGCTGTGGGTGTCACGTTCACTGGCCTTGGCAGGAGAAGGAGAAGCAGAAGCCCCAGACAGCACTTCAGGAGTAAATCTCCAATGATTCGAACAGCTGTTTAGGAAGATGAATTTTAACAGGAGAAACAACACTGTAAAATCTACCACCGTGGCACATCTCAGTATAAATGATCACCGTGATCATTTTCTTTCTCAGTTAACTTTTGCTAAATGCCTGCTCTGGGCCCGGTGCTCTGCTAGGGAGTTCTGAAATGTTTCAAAGTTGCTGTTAGTCATTATTTTTCTCAAAATATCTCTATGGTTGTTTGGTTTCAGTTGGAACCTATGCCCAGCAGACTTTCAGTTACTCAATTCGAAAGAAGTCTCTTTGCTCTGTGTGTCCTCAAAAGTATAGAAAGTGCTTTCTTTTCTGAGGGTAGAGATTGAGCTCAACAACTAATGCATTGGAAACTTGTCCTAGTCCTAGAATTCCTTTTATTCCAAAAGCTGTCATTTCTTACTGAACTGCTTTTGGTGACTCGCACTGCCGCTGGAGGAGCTGTGTCTAATTAAGGCTCTTAAAAAGCGCAGAGCATAGAAATGGAAAGCAAAGCAGTCTGAAATTTAGAGGAGCAGTGGTTTTTCCAACCCACTGATTAACCCTGTGCTATAAGTAGGGCCTGGAATGCTAATTGTTCATAATTTCCACCTTAATGCAAATAATAATTAAAATTACCTTGCCTTAAAAAAAAAAAGAAAAAGAAGAAAGCATAGTGTTCTTCATTCACAGATGCTGAACTAATTCGCAGCTTAGTAAAATGAGATGGTAACTTCAGGTGTGTCCAGGTAGTCTGGAATCCTTGCCATGTAAATTGAAGTCTTTATTGTGGTTCTTAGGGAAAGAGAGGGACGTTAAATGAGTCACTTTCTACTGATAGAACCTTTATCTTATGGAGAAACCTTTATAAGGTAGTTCTGCTATTGTTCCTTGTTCAGAAAATAGGTAAATCCTAGGAAGAAATTTGCTGTATTTGAGAAAGATACCCGTAGAGCAAGTACCTGAAGTGACTGGCGTCCTGTCGGGATTGACTTGCGCACCAGGGTCTACAGATCGTGTGTGTGAGAACACTGTTTTGTTTCTGCAGCCAGTGCGTAATAACTTCGTTTTGCTCAGAGTTACTTTGTTAAGCCGCGAGTCGTGGATATGTGCTTGCTGAGCTGTGACATGTTAGGGAGCCAAGACTAGTTTAGGTTTCTCTTATTGACGGGCCTTTTTGTAAGCAGATTAAAGAAAGTAAGGAAGACTGGAAAAGTCTCAACTGCTACACCACCAGACTTCCTGGAGATCTGGAATGACACGCAGGGTTTTACAGGAGTTCAAGAAGCATCACTTGCTGTTTTTTACCCATTTTCTCCCCAGCACCTATGCTTGTCACATAGTAAATACTCAAGTATTATTAGTGAATGAATTTCAGATACTAATGTCTACTCTATCTATCTGCTCTCTTTCTCTTATATTCCCAGCTAATGATCTGCCAACATGTCCTCTATTTACAGTCTTTGCTGCCTCCTGGCATTTGCTTATTCACTTTTTTCAGTATATCTTTTCTTTTTCATGCCATTGTGCTGTTTGCAGGTTTGAACTCCCAAAGAGAGAAATTCTGATTGGATAGGCAGGTCATTGTTCAGGTTGGAGCACTGTCACAGCATAATGATGGGGCTCTCATGGGTGCCTCTGGGAAGGGGGATAGCCCCGGTCCAATTACCTGTAGTCACTAGCAAAGTCCAGGAAGAGAAATGTGGTTATGACAGACATTTACAATATCATTCCCATAATAATAAATTAGAGTCTGGCTGGTATTCAGTCATATTCCAGGTCAGAGTCTAAGCTATGGGAGCACACTGTATCAGGCCAGTTCATTGTTGTATTCCCAGAACTTGGCACAGAGCTGGAAGAAAATACTGGCTGAACGAAGACTGATAAAGGAGGAAATTCTTTGATCTTAGCTGTATTGGGACCAATAGGAAAAGCTAAAGAGTCAGGCAAAGGTACTTGTACGTCAGCTGGGTCTTCCTGTAGACTGCTTGGAGTTGGGTGGCCCGCTGGGTGCAGAATGGCTGTGTTGAGTCTGAATAATGATAGTGGTTTCAGTGGAGTCTAGTGGGGAATTCAGGTCACCCTCTCTCCAGCCAGTGAGTGGCGAACCACATAAGGCTTCTAATTAGGGAAAGATCAAATCCAGAAAGATTCCAACCTACTTCACTTTCATTGGAAAGCAATGAGTAATATAGGACTCCGGATTAGTAAGTGGATTTTGTCATTACAGTGGGAGAGTTGCCCTATGGCTACAAATCCCAGAGCTGCCCCTCCCCCACAACAATGGAATCATCACATCCTAAAAGTCATTATGGAAATCCTTCAGAAGAGAGGTACTGTTCCTAGGAACATCGTAGGATTGGGATTTGTTAAAAGGGCTGCAATATATTGGTATGTTTAAACTGAGCTGAAAATCTAATTGGGAAATTTTCCAGATTTAAAAAAAATGTATTCCTATGGATAATGTTTCTTGATTTCTACCCCCGCTTTCTACCATCACACACTCAACCACTACCACCATCACCATCACCAACAAGGGTGGGTTCTTTCTCACTGCCAACTATTTCTGACTCAACATAAGAATTGGTATTAAGAAAAGATTTTTCTTGGTCTTATTTTGATGGTCAGGCTAAAGTTCTCCATGCCTCCACGTTTGGGTCTTACAGTTTGATTGGAAAGAGTGGTACCAGGTACCTGCCACTCTGCTTTGCATATATTAGGGGCTCAGTGAACACTTACCGACTTGACTGAGCAGTGTGAATTAACAAGGCCATCAGTGCAGGTCATTTAACATCATTCAGTTTCATCGTCACAAACATCAGCCTGAAACTGGGAAATATAACAGATGCTTGCCATCTGCTGAATCGGGAAATAAAAATGGAGATAATCGGGAGGATTCTCACAGATTCATAACCATAACTGAAAATATCAGGCAGTCAGCCTTCTCTGTAATAGTGAAGTCAGACTGCTGTGTTGGTTGAATGTGGGTATTAGAGCCACACATACTTGGGTTAGAACCCTGGCTCTGCCACTCAACAGTCGTGACTTTAGGCAAGTTACTTGCACCTTATGTAAGCCTTAGTGCCATATCTGTAAAAGAGAGGAGACAGTAGGACCTACTTCACAGGGAGAACTAGCAGGGTTTAGATGAGGTCGTGCCCACCCTAGACCTGACATAAAGTCAGGGCTCCGCAGCTGTAGCTGGGTTAGTTGTCACTGCTGCTGCTTGTCAAGATTGTTGTTTTGAAAAATGTAATTCTTTTCTACAACGTTAGAGGGTATCAGATAATTCAGCGTAAATGGAATCAGTCTTTTTAATTTTCCTGGTAACAGAAACTCAGCAATATAGTTGTTTTTTATTTTAAAGTAAGAGTTTTACACACCAGCGTTTATATCTTTGTAATGACCACAAACTGACTGCAAGCAAGCTTACATGGGTTCCATTTCTCTATTCAGAGGTGAGAAAGAGCATCTTCATCTATAAGTTCAAGATTTTTTCGGCTAAAGGGTTTTTCAGATTCATTAAGGCATTTCTAGGGAGGTATCCCATAAATCACCCATGGAAAGAACTGTCTTTTGATATCTGGGGATACTGACTTTTCAAAAACTTTTTACTAACATGATTATGAAAAACTTGGTGAGCTGGTGTCTCAGAGACACTGACACGTTCTCTGATTTCCTCCTCGTGGTCATCTAGGTGAGACAGGCATCGGCAAATCCACGTTAATGGACACTTTGTTCAACACCAAATTTGAAAATGATCCAGCCACTCACAATGAACCGGGTGTCCGGTTAAAAGCCAGAAGTTATGAGCTTCAGGAAAGCAATGTACGGCTGAAGTTAACCATCGTTGACACCGTGGGATTTGGAGACCAGATAAATAAAGATGACAGGTACCTCTTGGGATTTTGTGGGGATATAAATGGGTGGGGAGCTAGCAGGATCCATCCCGGGTAAATGCAAAGACAAAATGTTCGCTAGTTATGGGGCTTGGTCTCCTATCACCTAAAAGATAAGACATTCTTGTCCTTTGAGAAATTTTCTTCTAATGTTCTTCCTAGAGTCAGAATCAGCTAGTATAATTGATTCCAGGTACTATAAGCAGAAAAGGGATTTGTTACAAGGAATAAGCTTAGGGCATTTTTCCAGAAGAGTCATGGAACCAGGTTGGGGGCTTTCCCACCTGGAAAAGCAATCCAGAGAATCACCCACTTGACAGGACAGTTAGCAGAACCCCTGCCACCAACGACCTTATATATACCTGTGACACTGGGGAGAGGTCTCTACAACCTCTACCTGGGGTCCCAGGTAACCAAATGCCTCACCATCATTTCCAAGAAGAACCTCTCTCCCTGCATGTGGCCTCTGCCTTGTGTTGCTCTCTCTCTGCTTCCAGGCCTTGTATGGTTGCATCCGCTTGGCAGAAAGTAGACCATATCCAGAACACTAGCTGCAAGAGAGTCTGGAAAATGTACTTTCTGGTTTTGTTTTTGTTGTTGTTGTTGTTTTTAACTCTGCCCTCCTCCTCCCCAAAAAAAGGCATTACAAAGTAAGAGGAGTTTGGAATGAGCATCTGTCATGCTTTCCTAGTCTCTTAGGCAGATTGGGATATTTGACTTAATCCCCAAATTCTTATAGATCTGAGTGAAAACTCAGAGTCAACATGATTCTGTCCAAGAAGCCACAGATTTAAGAGACCCGGGTTTTAGTCTAGATTCTGCCGATGACCAGCTTTGGGCCGTCGGCAGTTTATCTCACTCTTAGGGAATTACTCTAGATACTCTCAGATCTCTTCCGAGGGGATACTGCATTCAGTCTCTTCTGAGGTGGGGGATCTAAGGAAGGGCGTTGTGAAAGGCTAAGCCTGGAGGAGGGATGTGGTAATAATAGGAGGTTATCCTGTGTTTTGGTGGCTTTGGCAACAGTAGTATCAGTTCCTAAAACCCCAAAGTGAAGAAAGCATTTTTAATGAAAGATCAGTTGGAGAAATTGTAATTTCCAGCTGGCACAGGATCTTAATATCGATGCTAGTGCCGCGATGTGAGGCCCTGTGAGTCTTTGTACGTTGGCTAGGTCTTCCTGTAGGCTGCTTGGAGTTGGGTGGCCCGCTTGGTGCAGAATGGCTGTATTGAGTCTGAATAATGATGGTGATTTCAGTGGAGTCTAGTGGGGAATTCAGGTCACCCTCTCTCTAGCCAGGGTTTGCTAAATAAGCTAATTAGATAATATATACAACAAATTTTTATGTCCACGTAGAAGAAAGACATATTTAACCTGCTTAAGAAATAAAATATTTTTTTCAGGATTTTGGTCTAATAGTTTGTATGTAGACAGAAGCTGTTAGCTGTAAGTCAGTCTTGTGTACTCATTCACTAAAACTGGTTTATATAAACTTGACGATCTAATTATAAAATAACACAGTGAGGTTTTACTTTTATAAAACACACACGCTCAGTTTATAAAGCCGAGCACGCTTGGCTCTTTTCTCTGAGTTGCTGGAAGCCCTTATTTGAAGGAAGCTGTTAATCCCTAAAACTTCCTGGTGTATACCTACGTGTTCATCTCAGTCCCTGTAGATTGTTCACGCTCTACAAGGTCACTTGTCCTGTTCACTGATCCTAACTTTAAATGCCTTATGATCATTTTAAATATTTACATTCACCTTCAAAAGAAGTTTAAGAAAGTTAAAATTAAACTGTCCCAGGCCCACATTTGTAGCAACATGAATGGACCTGGAGACTGTCATTCTAAGTGAAGTAAGCCAGAAAAAGAAGGAAAAATACCATACAATATCATTTATGTGTGGAATCTAAAAAAAAAGGCACAAATGAATTTATTTACAAGACAGAAACAGACTCACAGACATAGAAAAACTTAGGGTTACAGGGGTGGGGAGTGGGAAGGAATAAATTGGGAGTTTGGGATTTGCAGATAGTAACTATTCCACATAAAAGCGATAAACAAGTTTCTACTGTATAGCACAGGGTATATTCAATATTTTGTGGTAACCTATAATGAAAAAGAATATGAAAAGGAACATATGTATGTATAGGTATGACGGAAACATTATGCTGTACACCAGAAATTGACACAACATTGTAAACTGACTATACTTCAAATGGAAAAAAAAAAAAAAGGAGAACTGTCCCAGGCCCAAAGATAATTCCAGAAGGAGGCTTCCAGAGACATTTTTCTGTAGTGACAGCTTAATAGGAATAAGACACCAAATCATGAAGTTACATTATGTTTGCTTCTGGCTCAGAAACTTCATTAGTACCAGGTTTTTGTTTGTTTGTTTTCATTTTACTCAAAACAGTGTATGTTATTTGTGTGTGTTTTTAAAAGAGGAATTTGAACTATTTTCATCTAGAGCTGTGTATTGTCTAGCTATACTCTGTCTGTGATATGAATGTGAGCACATAGTAATGACAGAGAAATATTTAACTCATGCTCTAGCGGAGCACTGAGCTCTGTTTTATCTGTAGAGCAATTTAAATGCTCTTCAGTAAACATTGGCCTCAATAACAGGAGCAATTGTTAGACACAATAAGAAAGATTGTATTTTGCGTTTGTCAAAATGGACTATCCATACATTGTGTTGGAGTGGGGGATAGCTAAGCTCAGCCCCTGCAGCTGAGCAGTTGCTCTTAATTTATGACCTCAGTGCTGTGGAACGATGGAGAGGTTCCTGCCTGAAGGCTGTTAGTAATGCCCAGTGAAACAGATGAAGAGAAAAACCTGGTGACAAGCCAAAGAGCACAAGGACATTCTTGGAGCCAAGGAGAGAGCCCGGGGCTCTGGGTCCTTGTGCAGTCACCATGCACCATTAGAGCAAGGCAGGTCTGCACCTCTGGCCTGTGCAGATTTCTCCCTGGAGTTGGGGAATGCCATGCTTGTGCACTCTCCAGTGGGAAGACAGCGGCTGGACCTTTTCAAGATCCCTTCCTGCAGGAATAAGAACTGGTCTTTGGCATTTTGCTGCTAAGATTCCATGAACGATTCCAGCTCAGAGTCGCTGCCTCAGTACTGCCTCTACGTTGGACTTCTCCCCGACACGGGGACTTGCCCTCAGTCTGCTTGGTTTTCACTCGCCAGCCCTGAGCAGCAGGTGGCCAGTGCATTGCCCATCCACACATTTGCAGCTGGAGGCCTCTTTAAGAAATTATCTGACTCATTTGGGCCAAATGATAGTTTCCAAGGAGACTCAGAAGAGAGGAAGTATGATATTAACCTAACCTAGATACCAAATATTTTTTTTCTTGTGAAATTTCTTGACAGCTGTTGCATAACCTCTTTAAGTGGCATTTAGAACTCTGTGCCCCAAGAGAACACTCCTGACTACAACGCAAATGACTGTTGTTTAAAAAATAGTCAGACAGGGTCTCTTCCACCAGAAAATTAGAAGTGGGATATGCATTTTTGTATCAATATGTAAACATATGGGAAGGGATATGCTGTTTCTCTAAACCTGTGATTATTTTTACTACTTTGAGGATTAGGCAAGCTTTTTTGCCATCGATGCAAGACTTCAAGAATGCCCCAGTTTGTTTATGTAGGCTTTGGACATGTCAGCATTCCTGCATCATTATCTGCCTGGGACCAGGCTAGCTAGAAGGAGGCAGGAAAAGAGATCTGGTAAGGTTTCCTGTTTTGTTTAACAGCACGATTAACTCTTCGTGGTCCAAGGGCCTCCTTGTTTTGCTGCCTGTGCTCTTTAGTGAAGAAGGAAAGAGGTCTAGAGAAGAAGGGAAACCAAGTTTTCTGTAGCACTGGAAAGAGAAGAATTCACTTCTCCCACATTTGGGAGATGATAGACCGTCAACCACACATTACAAACTGTAATGATAATCAGCTCTAAAAAGCACGGATAATCAGAATCCACTGTGAGAGAATCCTCAAACTCATGAAATCTTTATCGGAGTTGTGAAAGCGACTGTGTGGTCTTCAAATTCTGTTCTGTCACATGTTCTGGTAAAGGCGGTTGAAAGATAAGGAAAATTAACTTTGGCTAATGGATAGCAAGAGAGAGAAAAAAATATATATGGTAGGTATCTGGTCATATATAACATGGAGAGTCTGTCCCTGAACAGTGGCATTGGCTGTTTTGCAAGAATGATCAGTGGGTAGCTTGGGTGGGTAGAAAACGTTATATAAAATTTTTTTCCCATCAATTTTTAGGGTCAACTTCTGTCAATTGTGTGTGTGTGTGTGTGTGTGTGTTTTATGGCTGGAGATTTATGGGGGCGGGGAGAAAAAGTGGCAGGTAAAAAGGAATATCCCCATGCCTTAAGAAAATTATGTGAAAACATAAGGACTTGGTTTGATTTGCCCTAACCACCCCACACTCACCCCTGCTTGATATGGCTACACTCCAAAGAAGTTTGCATTGGCCACACAGAATATGAATAGGTATCCTTGCTGTAAGGATGGAAACTAGCAAAATAAGGATTAAGTTTCCTTATCTTTATAACTTTGGATGTAGATAATGAGTGGACAGGAGCAGGAGAGAGGGCAGAGGGTTTGTTGAAAGGATGTGACGGGGAGTACAGAGCCACTTGGCCGATTCATTACTCATCGAGAAGAAACCATTTCATCAGGGTAATTAAATCTTGAACCCAGGGATAGTGGTTTGGGCACATAGTTCTCCTGAAGCACGTGTATTTGTTTATGATAATATACAGGGTAAGTGCATAGGATTTCGTGCTCGATTGTGTGTGGGAGGTGGGAGTGGAGGTCTCCGAGTCGGATCCCAGCATCTGACGTGGCCAGTGGTGTGGATGGAGGTGCTGTCCGCTGAGCTGAGGAGTACAGGGGAGTGGGGGTTGCGGACAAGATGAAGAGTTTGCTTCTGGACACATTTAGTTAGACAAGCAAATGGAAATATATGGTAAGCAGTTGGGTGGACTGGTCTGAAACTTGGGTGAAAGAGTTGGTTAAGTGAAACATGAGAATTAATGTGATTTTCTAAGGAAACCACATACAGGGAAAAGGAGATTGGAAATGTTGGCCAGAACTCCTTAACAGGGGAAGGCGGAAGGATTTCTTTGGATATACTGAATCCAGGGCAGAAAGCATTCCTCGCTGGAAAAGGAGAGGTGTTAGGCCTCCCATCATCTTGGAGTATTAGGATCAAAACCAAAGGCAAAAGAAAACTGATAGAAAAAAGAAACATACTTGGACCACTGATGGGGGGGAGGTGTTATGAAGCTGCAAATCAAGAACTGGGGAGGCAGGAAGGAGCAACCACTTTGAGCTGCTTGTCCTCTCCTTGGAGATGAGAGGGCCCAGGGGAGGACACTGATTCCCCCCAAACACATGCCTCAGGATCAGGAGGCCGAAAGATCAGGCGCTGGATTGACAGGGCACAAATGGGCCTCGTTGGAGCGGCCTGGTCCACTGCCCCACAGGGCAGGAGCTCAGTAGTAGAACGGTTACTATGGAACCAGGTCAGTGTAAAGTTCCTTTCTTTCCCCGCTGTCTTTTTGAAAAGTCAGGCTTGCTTTTCTCTTATTTATTGTTTATCATATTACTGTGAGATAGTTATAGCTCACTTCTGTGCTAGTTCTTTACATATATTAGCCCACTTATTTGTCACATTAGCTCTCTGATATAGGTCCTATTTTTGTCCTTGACGTTGCCTATGAGGAGATTGAGCCCCAGAGAGGTTTAGTAACTTGCCCAAAGTCACACAGCTAGTAAATTGTAGAGTTGGAGTTTGGTCTTAGGCGATCTGGCTTGAATCCGTGTATGTAACCACCACTGCATGTAACTACCCTATCGTAATGATTAGTGCTATTGTCATGTAATACCTGCCTATATTTTAAAATTGGAAAATGTAGGTGAATCTTACTGCTTGTTCATCCTTTCCGCTGGAATTAACTGGGATTTCTGTTGTCATGTTTAGAGTTATATTGAGACACATTCTACTTTTTCTTTAAACCTCTCGGGAGTCTGCTCAAATTGAATCAATGAATCTTGATAAATCACCGAGGGAAAACATAAGAAAGCTTTCTTCTGTTTTCACTTTTGGTCATAAATTTTTATTTTTATTTTTTATTTGCTTTGTTTTTTGTTTGTTTGTTTTTTCTTTCAGGGCAACTGCTGTCATCCTCATTATAAAAAGATTTGTAGTTTCCTTTGAGGGATTTCAGTTGAATTTACGGATCTGAGAGTTGAGTGTTGAAAGGTTTTTTTATTTTTCTTAAAGCTTAAGTCATTCCTCAGCAAGGTGGTAAGCTTGGGGAAGAATTAACCCATTTTGTTCCTGGTCATCCTGTCTCACTGCTGCTGACGCTAACTTCTGGGCAGTCCCCCTGGAGACCTGGAAGGGTTCATGGCTTTTCCTCACTGACCTAATGCACTGCTTAATCCCTGGAGAACGTGTGGTTTATTGAACATGTATTCCCAACATGCTGTTAATGCCTGTGTTGTGGTCAGTGAATAGAGTCATTTGCAATTATCCAAAACAGACTTGAATTATGATTTGGTGAGAAATGAGGGTTACAAAGTTCACCTTCAAATCAGAAAGCTTGAGAGTTGGAAGGAATCTCGATCATAACAGACCAGGCACTTCAGCTGATAGATGACGTCATGGCAGGTGCACAGGGCTCTGTGAGAGCACAGAGGTGCCCTCCTCCCCGGGGGACAGGGCAGAGGAGCAGGGAGGGGCTGCCAGCAGGAGGCGGTGCCGCACCCTGAAACTTCAGACCAGCTTCATTTTGTGCGCCGAGGCCAGTCAGTTGGGAGAGCCTGTCAAAATCACTTTCTTGACAGATTATGAGGTTCAGTTTTGGCTCAGCAGGAAAGCATGCCACAGTCTCTTAGCACTATCTTCATGGGTGCCATGGGGGAAGTAAAGGTGTGTCCCCCATGTGTATAATCTTTGATTTAAAGGATGAATGTTAGCCAGGGGAACAACAGGAAAAAGACTGTTCCATGTAGGAACAGCATGAGCAGAGGTGCAGGGAGGCAGGCGAAATCTTGATGTATAGGACAGAAAGGGTAAGCCAGGGAGTGGGGTGGAAGAGAGGAGCTTGGGGCAATGTCCTGAGGCCAGATGATGGAAGGCCTGAGGTGCCAAGGTCAGGAACTTGGGCGTTAGCTCTTAGGGAAGAGGGGACCATGGAAGACTTTCCTGGAGGATTGTACCACGCTGAACTGCACAAGAGGTTTGAGACTAGCAACATGCTGGTTTGACAATGTGTCTTAAAAAACCTTCTTCTGCATTCTAGCTATAAGCCGATAGTGGAATATATTGATGCCCAGTTCGAGGCCTACCTGCAAGAGGAACTGAAGATCAAACGTTCTCTCTTCAACTACCACGACACCAGGATCCACGCGTGCCTCTACTTCATCGCCCCTACGGGACATTCGCTGAAGTCCCTGGACCTGGTCACCATGAAGAAGCTGGACAGTAAGGTACTCACTGCTGCCCTGGGGACTGCCCACCCTCCTGTAAGATCACCTTTATCCGAAGGCCCCAACTTCTCTGCTTTCAGTGTAATTTGGTGTTTTGTTTTAAAGAACAGTTTTAGGTTCACAGCAAAATTGAAAGGAAGGTGCAGAGGTTTTTCCATATACTCCCTACCACCCCACGTGCAGAGCCTCCCTCATTACAGTTGAAGAACCTACACTGACACATCACTGTCACCTAAAGTCTGTGGCTTACATGAGGGTTCAGTCTCGGTCTGGTACATTCTATGGAGTTAGATAAATTTATAATGACATTTTTTTCATCACTACAGTGTCATACAAAGTAGTTCCACTGCCCTAGAAATCCTCTGTGTTCCACTGTTCATCCCTCTCCTGATTCCTAGCCCTGGTTTCATTTTTTTGTGGTTTACAAAACCATAGGGTTTAACAATGTGAAAAAAAATGGCTCAAAACCTCTCTGGATATTAGGATTAAACAAAACAAACAAACAAAACCCTGTAGCCTATTACAAAGTATTTTTAGGTCTTGAATTACCACCAGTATATGCTCTGTTGAGGAATTAATACTGTGGAGATACCTGATGGATCATAGGAAGAGGTAGATTTAGGGAGAATGAACTGTAATTCATGACTTGTTTATTTTCTTAAAAACTTTATCGCTCCTCAAAAGGTTTTTACAGGTTTGGCTTTAATTTGAAGTTAAGAATGAAAAAAAAAAAGTGTTAAGTGTTAATTTTTTTATCTATGTGACAAGGATGGTCCAACTTCTTAAATTTTAAAACTGAACTGCACCAACTATCAAAAGGATAGTTTTAGATTGAGTTTGACTGCTAATCTTTGCACATTTATAACCTCTCTCTTTCACAGCATTTGAAGGAAGGGACTGATAAGCCTGACAACGTTTGATGATTTACTTGATGATTAATTTGAGTTTCCATTTTGAAATAAATGGAAGACGACACATTCTGAAATAAAGAAGAAGCAAATGACAGTAGAACAACCACGAAATTAAGCTATGGTGTTTCCTCCTAGACTCTTACCTCCTTTCGAGTTCAGTAAAAAGGCTTATCACTTTAGAAGGCTCTTTTTGGTGTTATTTTCTGTCCAAACAACACTGTTTAAAAGATGCTTTCTTGGCGGGGAAGGTAATAGCTCAGCGGTAGAGCACATACTTAGCATGCACAAGGTCCTGGGTTCTAATCCCCAGCACCTCCATTAAAAAAATAGAGATGGTTTCTGCCTTTGCTGTCAAACACCATGTTCTCTCCTGGTCTTTGGAACCAACGCTCTGAAAGTGAGACTTGTCTTTGGCATCAGGTCGCATCCTGGCATAATGTGATAGAAGCTGATTTTCAAGAGAATTGGTGTGATTTTTAAAAATGTAAAAGTAGGTGAAACCATTTTTGTTTTGGTGAATACTTGGGTTCTCTGCTCCTAGCAGTTTCCAGCTCATCAGAAGAAAGAAAGGATGCTATCCTGCATAGAGCTGACTGTTCCAGTCTTCTAACGAATGAAAACTTTGGTATTACTCTTAGGAGCATACAAAAATCAAGCTCCTAGAGTGGCTGGGAGGGGTCCGAAAGGAGTGGTTGGTTATTCAAAGAATAAGCTTCTTTGTTATTGCTATGTGTCACAGAGTAACACTTCCTTTTATGCTGTAAAGAGAACGAGGTAGCACAGAAGAGGAAATGACGAGGGTGCTTTCTTCCAGTGCCAGATGGGAGGAAGTAAAGGGGTTCAGAGACGGAACTAAAAATTATCCCGTATCTTCTTAATTTTGCATCTAGGTAGAAAGTCTGATGTTTAATATCATCTCTGTTTTCTAAATGAAGTTTTACAATTTTCATTTATTTGTTTTTTCTCTTTTATTTATTTGTCTAATTACTTCTCTTATGTTGGAGTTGTATAAAAACGGATGTGTTTGGTTTATAGGTGAACATCATCCCAATAATTGCAAAAGCTGACACCATTGCCAAGAACGAATTGCACAAATTCAAGAGTAAGATCATGAGTGAACTAGTCAGCAATGGAGTCCAGATATATCAGTTCCCCACAGACGAAGAAACAGTGGCAGAGATCAATGCGACGATGAGTGTAAGTCCCCAAGTAAGGAAAGACAGCTAGTGATGTTCCTGAATGCTTGTCTTAGTGGCAACTTTGTGCAGTGGCTGCAGCACTGGACCAGGAATTGGATGTCCTCAGTCTGGTCCAACTCTGCCTGTCCTTCATGTCATTTAATCACCTGCTTCTCAGTTTCTCCGTCTATCAGATGGGAGAGGTAGACAAGATCTCAAGTTTCCTGCCTGTTCTAAGTTATGATTTCTACAGCAAATCTCGTGGGAAGGGACTGCCAGCCCAGCGCTGTTTCTCACAAAGCTGCTTAGAGGAAATAGCTTGCTCTGCTTGCTTCCACTGATGTTGGCAGAAACACATCCACCTGCTCGCTTTCGCTTCTGTGATTTGTTTTTGTCTTTTCTTCCTTTCTGTGTTTCCCACCCTTTCCTGAATCATTCAGTAAACTGGCAGGGGAGGGTACCATTTCCATATCACAGGGAGGAATGAGTGGTCAGGAGACAGATGATGAGAGCTTCGGCAGTCTAAGTGTGCCTGTGGGAGCATCTCCCTCGGCGAGCCTCTCTCCTGCAGCTGAGACCCGTCCCTCCCACTGTCCTGGCTCATTTCTGAGCCACGTGATGGTCCAGATCTCCTTCCATTTGAGGATGCATAACTTCTGTAGAAGTAGCCTTCTTCACACATAGTTGATGGTTCTCAGAATTCTTGTAGGCTAGCCTCAGTGAAACGTAATTCGAAGCTGTTAAATGGCTTGGCCTTCCCTGAATATGTGCTCAACACTGATTTGGAAGTATGCTGGTGGCAGCAGAAGTCAGTCCAGGTTTTCTAATTTGTGGTTCGTTGAGATATGTTCTGTTTTCCTTAGATCTGATCATGAAAAATATCTAATCGAGTCCTTATTAAAGGCACTAAAGTCACTTTATTGAGGTCTAATTGATATACTGTACAACTCACCCATTTAAATGATACAATTCAGTAGCTTTTAGTATGATCACAGAGTTGTGCGACCATTGCCACAGTCAATTTGAGAACATTTTCATCACCCCAGAAAGAAACTATGTGCCTTTTAGCAGTCAGCCCTCTAACCACCCCAGACATCGGCAACCACTAATCTGTCTCCTTATCGCTGTAGATTTGCCTGTTCTGGACAAAGAAAGTCATACTGAAGCTCTTCTGGAGAATTAAATGACTTGATGAAAGCCATCCAGTTAATAGCAGCACCGAGATTTCAGCCCAGCCAGCCTGGTCTCCAGTCCTGTGTTGTCTACCATGATTATTAGGAGATGATGACAGAACTGCTTCCTTTTTCAGTTCACACGTGGACTGTTCTATATGGGGCTCTTAATCATTTAAGGAGGAATTTCTCCCTTAAATCATTCCCAACATGACTAGGACTTTGGGAAGGAATATAACATTTCCCTTCTCTGAGAAATCACCAAATTTACAATTTAGGGATCTCATTAATAATGCAGAGATGGCTCGGCTCTGCTCTGCCCCAGTCTGGTCACACTCTGAGTCATGTGAGCCCCTCTGGCTGTCATGCTCCTGTGGCCAGGAGAGTGAAGGATGTGGAATCCCTGGAAGAAACTGGAGAGCAGCTTCTTCCTGGGACATGGCCATGAGGACATGTGAGAGGAAGGCTGTCGCAGGGAGAGTGACTAGACTTAGTCAAAAGGAGGAACCAAAGCCGACAGGGGTTTTGGCCTATGTGAAGTGCATGTGTAGCTTTCACAAGTGGTTAGTGGACCACAGATTCTGTTTCAACTCACTTGGAAGAGATACTGTGGAGGGAATTCCTACATGGGGTCCCAGCCCTAAAATTCTGTACATAAATGGGTATTGAGAGCTTCACAATAACAGTGCCTGACTTATTGACATTTATGGAGCATTTCTGATACATCAGGCACTGTTTGAGGCTCCACATTTAATGCTTACAATAGTCCCATGGGGAGGTGGTTATTACTCCCACCTCACATGTCAGGAGATGGCAGCCCACAGCTAAGAGTGAACAGCTGTCAGTGATGGAGCAGGATGTGAACCCAGGTGCTTTGGCTGAAGCCGACACTCTCACCCTTTATCCTAACGGCCATCCAAGCAGAGGACCATACTTGGTTAGAGCATCGTCCAGGGCTTAGGCTGTGATGGCGCTTGTTTATTCTGCTGTCAAACTGCAATCTGAGCTCATTGTGGGAATCAGGAAGTAACATGAATGAATACCATCCAGTTTTCCTCTGTATATCCCTTCCCTTCCTTTTAAATCCTTTTGCATGGTCATAAAACTAAGTCTGTGTTAAATTTCTTGGAAAGAAAATATCCATGAACCTTTGCTACTTTCTCTCTATCAGATTCATGGAACTGATATTCCCCAATTAACCTTGCTCTATCAAGAAGTTTTTTTGTAGGCAAACCGTTCCTGGTGACAAAATCCTGTATGGTATGTGGGAAACAGATTTCATTGGTGGTTACTCTTGTCACTCCATTCAAGTGGAGAAAGCAGGTTCCTTGGTCACTACATCAGAATGTTGGCTGGGAGGGTCCTGCTGCTCCTCAGCTTTTCAGTTCCCAACTTGGAGAGAGAGAATGTGCTTTCTTTCCTGCCTGCAGAGTGTGAGATGAACTAGAAAATATAAATATCTTGAGCATCAGACAAAATACCACTTGGGCAGCCTGGGCTGAGGGTTATGCCAAGCTCTTTGTGGGAGGGGATTTGGCTTTAATACATTCTTGTCTTTCTCAATTTGTCTGAAGTGGAGGAACACATCTCCAGGAACCCTAAATAATAATTCTCAGAGCAGCCATCTCAAATGTTATTCTTACATGCTAATAGAAAAAAAACCAAAATGACTTGAGAGAAAACAGAATGTAGCCATAGCTACAGAATAAACCAGTGTGGCACAGTTAGGGTTCTTGAACACTGTCTCTGCTCAAGATCAGTCTGGGCAAGGCTGGAGCAATAATTTGGGCTAAAGTGTATTTCTTACTTGAATTTTGTGCCATGATCAACTGTCTAAAGCAATGCTGTTCAGTAGAAATATAATATGAACGACACAAGTGATTTAAAATTTTTTAGCAGCCACATTTAAAAAAGTAGAAAGAAACATGAGATTAATTTTAAGAACTTGTTTAACACAATATATCAAAAATATTATCATTCTAACATGGAATCAATATTAAAATTCTTGAGATGTTTTCATAGTAGGGCTTTGACATTCAATGTATGTTTTACAGTTACAGCACATCCCGACTTGGACGCATACCCCACTTACTCCTAACAAACTTTAAAGTTTTTCAAGATGAAATAAGTACCCAAAAGATCATTTTCCAGTATGTTTGCATACATATTGACAAAACTGGTTCTTTTTTTTTTTTCCGAAGATTTGAGTGTGATGCAAAATGAAATACAGTCCTATCAAAACAATAGTTATATTCAATGGAAAAATATTTCACACTGCTTCCCTTTAAAATTTAAATGTAAATTAATTCAAAGGAAATATAATTAGAAATTTCTGGATCTTACAGGCCTCATTTCAGGTGCTCAATAGCACATGAAGTAGTGGCTACTCTCAGACCATGGGCAGCACACACTTGGTGTATAATCAGAGACTCTAGTTTCTCCTTGAGTCTGACTCCTGTCAAATATTCAGTATCTGGTTGCAGGGGGGTCGGATCCACGAAGCCCACCCACGCTGAGCTGTAGGGCCTCCTCACTCTCCTGCCCTCTCTCCACCTGCCCCCGTGTGGAGGCTGCAGGTGGGGGGGGGGAGCCCATCTTCGTCAGCACAGGGAGGGTGACCACTCTCTCCTCGTGTTGCCCGGCAGGTCCACCTCCCCTTCGCCGTGGTTGGCAGCACTGAAGAGGTGAAGATCGGCAACAAGATGGCAAAGGCCAGGCAGTACCCCTGGGGCGTGGTGCAGGGTATGTATGCATTGCGGGGAGGGTTTCCCCATGTGGGACCCTCCCCACTGGGTCTGGGGAGAGTGGGAGGGAGCAGCAGGGTTTCACACCTGGTGGTCGTGGAGACAAGAAAGAGATGGTGGGAGAGGGTATAGCTCAAGTGGTAGACCTAATTACCTCCCCCTCCCCCCACCAAAAGAAAGAAGGAAAGAAATGGTGACCAGGCTGGTCAATGGTAGGAAGAATGGCTGCCAAGCCCTAGTGCCAATGAGGTGGTCCCTCAAGGCCCCGGGTTGTGTGGGAAATTTAATAGAAATTCCTGGTAGAAAAGAGTTCCTCCCTGGGAATTCCATCTGGTTTCATCAGCAAAGTCTAAGAAAGCTGCAGAAAATTTCTCCATTATTTCTGGAAAAATTGTCTTCCAGTTCAGTGTTATCTCAGTAAAAATCCGAGAATTATGAGAAGTGATCTACATTTGGCATTGTGGGACAGGACCACGGTCTCTAACCTGAAGACACTTCCCATGTGTCACTTTGATGGGCAAGGACTTCGTTACTTGTCCCTGTGTGTTTGAAGGAGGATGTCCAATGCTCTGGATTAAGTAGGGTGGCTGCAGAAAGTTCCTTCATTGGTTTAAGATATGTCAGTCCTTTTTTTGTTCTGAATAAAGACAGTATATCTGTGAGAAATGAGAAAACACAGTACCTTGGAGACGTGTAGGAAAATTGTAATTTTTATGAATCTTCCCAATTTCTCTCCAATAAGAAATCTTTTTTCAGTGTGTTGTTGATAAAATGAAAGGAGGTGGTACATAAAAACTGCCTCGTAGAGGGCCAGACGGCATGGCGTGGTAGAAATTGGCCTGGCCTTGGAGCCAGGTGTGATGGTGTGTGAGTACAGACCATGCTGCCGCCCTCTGGCAGGTCAGCTTGCTCCTCCAAGCCGGGCTTCGCATGCGCGAAGCAGGAGTCACAGTGCCTGCTTGGCAAATTGTGACAAAGGGTCAAGGCAGTGCTTGTAAAGCCCCTCCCGTAGTGCCCGCACGGAGTAGGCACTCAGCAGTCGCCATCGTCATTGCACTCATGGTCACTGTGGTCAGAAATCTTGTGTCCTTTTGGATGTGAGGAGGATCCAGTAAAGGACCTTCAAGGAGCCTTGAGACCTCGGAGATGTCAGGAGTGATGGTAATGCCATAGAAACATCCCTTCCGATTTTAGTGACAGCCCCGCTGCTTTCTCCTCCATCTCTTGCAGTCGAGAATGAAAACCATTGTGATTTTGTGAAGCTTCGGGAGATGCTGATCCGCGTGAACATGGAAGATTTGCGAGAACAGACTCACACCCGCCATTATGAATTGTATCGGCGCTGTAAACTCGAAGAGATGGGGTTCAAGGACACTGACCCTGACAGCAAGCCCTTCAGGTACAAAGGCACCTAGCAGTCGGGGCCCCCAGACAGCAGTGGAGCGGGGGTGTGTGCTGGTGCGTTACAGAAATGCCAGTTGGATTCAGATATCAGGGGTGGGGGGCTTTGGGGGTAGATTGATAGCACGTATTGCCAGGCATTGCGATAACCACTTCATTTGCATCATCTCAGGTAGCTGACGTAGCTGGTGTCACTGTCACATCCTCATTTTAAACAGTCTAGGAAATGATGGCACTGAAAAGTGTAAACAGGCTGCCCAAGTAGGAAGTGACAGGCGTGTTCTTAACCGTTATACTCACAGAGGCCCCAGGACCCGGTCCAGGCATTTACAAAGATGTGGACGCTCATTACAGTTTGCCCAGTTCATCTTTGCCAAACAGGTTTAACTTGCCAAAGCTCCTACTTTTTGAAGCACTCGTATCAGCCTTAGGTGAATCGGTACGATTCTAACAATACGAGTGAGTAGGAGAAGGAATAATTTCCAGAACATTTGTTACGTGTTTCCCCACACCATGGATGGATGCAGATGAAGAGGCAAAATGTGAAGGGGAGAATATCGAAATTAATGTAGAATTAGTGGCCCAGCAAAGGCCAGGCCGTGGCAGAGCCCAGTGACGGGGAGGGGTCAGCAGGGGCGGAGTGCCGGGCCGCACAGTCTGGGTGAGTCGTCAGAGGAGGGCGAGGCTGCTGGGCCGGGTTTGCCGCCTCCTGGTACAGAAGTGGATTGCTTTGTCTCCGCTGAGCTGTGTAATTTCTTAATGGGGATTTGCATTGAGGTGATGTGAGGTGTGTCTGTGCTTGGTGCCTAAACTGATCGGGGACCACACTTCCTTGGAAAAGATGGTTTTCCTCCTCTTTTGTGGCTGGCCCTGTAACTCATGCTCAGATGTGTAGGAGGCTGTGTGCAGTGCCGGTGGACTCCATCCCCTGGATCTCAGCTGTCATCAGGGTTGGAGGGGGTTACTTTCTTAGAATCACTTTAGAGATAGTTTGGTGAACTCCAGGCTGGTCTCCTGGGACAGTGCCTGTGGAGCGCTGTGAGCATGCATGTATTTGGTGAGAACAATTGGAGACCCCAGACAAAAGGCTTCTAACCAAGAAGTTAACTTGTAGCCAAGTTTGCATCATTTAGTCCTGCCCCAAGGGCTGGTAAAACTGACCCTCCTCAACCACATGAAGTGTGCTTTCCGAGGCAGGGTGGAGGATGCCTTTTGTGCACACAAGTCCAGCTCACTGAACCTTGAAATGCAATGACTGAAAAATAGTCCCTGCAACATCAGGCCTACTCTGGTTATTAAACCTGATGAAAATGGGTTTTGTGTGGCAGACGCCGTCTTTGTTCACCACATAGCTTACATGGGCTAGATCAGGGCACAGTCAGACCTAGTGCCACGTGGGAGATGTTTTAGGCTCTGTGGACCATGTGATCTCTGTCCCAACTATTCAGTCCACTCTCACGTGAGAGCTGCTGGAGATCTTAACCTAAGTGAATGGACGGGGCTGTGTTCCAATAAAACTGTATTTTCAAAAACAGGCAAAGAGGGGCCAGATTTCACGCTTAGGCTGTAATTTGCCAACCCAGGACTAGGTCATAACTTGGAGCCCATACACTGCCTGCAGAAGTTCGAATGCATGGGACTGTTTCTTAAGTCCGTTAGAGGTAATTTACCTCCAGAATGTCAAGAGCCAGTCAGCACAGCTCTGTCCCCTGCATTCCCTTCCACCCTCTCGACCGATAGGCTGCTTGGGTCCCTGGAAACCAGGATGTGAGGATTTCCTGCTGCTGCAGTGGGGCAGCCTCCTCTGCTGCCTCTGTCTCTGCCTTTGAATTGCAACATCTCCTCTGAGGCCACGGTCACTGCCCACCCGGAGGAGCGTTGCTAGGTACATCCAGCAGGTTCTGCAAGGCCTAGCAGAGCGGGGTCCAGCCCACTGCTCTGGTCTCCCTGTCTCCAGGGCCTTCAGGATGGGCAGGAGGTGCCGCTGAGGTCTGACTTGTGGAGAACGGTACTTCATTCCCTGAAAAGGGAGGAGCCTCCCCCCCCTCATTTGCATTTGGTTCTGCTGGCCTGGGGGTTTCTTTTTGATGATGAAAAGGAGGGAATTTATGTATCTATATGTGTGTATATATATAAAACATATACATAAATGCAGAACCAAGGCCTTTACACTTTTCCCTGCATAAAAAAATAAGTAGAGAAAAGTGGACTTTCTAAAAATAAATACCTTCCATCATCTCAATTGCTGGAACCCTGCAGGTAGTTTCTCTGCTTAGAAATCCACTCGCTCCGCCACAGGCAGCCCTCTTGGTGCAGGCAGGGTGATTTGGAACATAAACATTGGCTTTGAGTCCCAGGTCTTGGCAGAGAGCAAAGTGAAATGAACTTGGTGTTCCTTTCCTTGGAAACCACTGCTTCACAAAGGGTCTGGCCTTTCCCTTGGAGGAGTTTCCGGCCTCCCCAGCCCTTCCTGTGAGCCTGGCGGAGGGTGCAGGAGGGGACCTGCATGAAGGATCACTCAATTAAGGAAAAGCGAAAGCCACAGTTGGTTTGAGGGATTTCCCAGAATTTTCACCTCTCCTGGATGCTCATACACGACTTGCTTTTCCTGTAAACTTAGGGTGAGCTTGGAGGAGTCTCAATGCAGGACTTAAGGGTTTTTATATTCTCAGAGTAGAGGTGTCCTTCATGAGGGTACAGGGAAGTCCATCCTCCCCTCTGGGCACCCAGCATTCACCGTTTTCCACTGGGGCCTCACTTGTGTTTATAAAGCAGAGGGTGGCCTCTAAAGCCAAGGCTTAGTAAGTGGCAGCTCCCCTGAATAAGTGACACTGAGTGACACAAAACCAGGAGCTGGGCGAGCACAGTGACTGGCCGCATTCAAGCCTTGGGAGTGCGTCCTCGGCACCAGAGCCCAGCCGCCCCCGGTGGTGTCCTTCCCCTTGTCTGGGTGCAGGGTTGTGTCTCTCTTGTCTTGAGGCAGGACCCCTGCAGCCTTGGAGCTCACGGTTCAGCCCAGCCAGAGCACCCAGGCCTTCCCTGGACCCCGGTCCCCCAGACCTGGCATTTGGGGTAGAAGGAGGGATGTAGCCCATGGACGAGGACTGGTCTTGTCCCTGCTGCTTGTCTCCTGGGACGCCACTGCCTTCTTCCCAGCCTTGCCTATCCTCACACCCCTTCCTCGTCTCAAATGCCATCTTCAGCTTGACTCTACCTGTCAGATCACAAAATGTGCTCCTTCCGCACCACTCTCTCAGGAGATCACAGCATTCTCAGGCCAATGAGACCTGTTCATTTCTAGGAGGCTGTAGGCCTCGCTTCCCCAGCGGTGCGGGAGACGGAGCCCCTGTCTGAGCTAGGTGGTCCGGGCGCAGATCCTGGCTCTGTTGCTTCATTGTGTGACCTGGACAGGTTACTAAATGCCTCTGTGTCCATGTTTCTCCATCTGTAAAATGGGAGGTGATCATAAGGTCTACCTGATTGGGTTGTTGTAAGGACAGTGCTTTCGCGTGTGTAAGTTCCTCCATGGACACCAGTGACGTGTGATGCTCCGGCCTGTCCTCCATGGTCTGGTTCCGGGAGACGTGACAGGGAGAGAGTTGTGCTGTGTGAATTCGCTCCCCCTTCCATGGACCTCCAGGAGTAAAACCTGCCTGTATGAAGGCTAAGAGGAAATGAGAAGATAAAAGCCTATTTTAAACCATCCTAAAACCTCATGAGAAAATTGTTCACTTCTCACTTGGAAAAGGTTGTTAATAACTACAATTAAAAGTTAAGTTAGAAGGGCTCAAAATTGCAAAAGGTATCATCACTTCAGGTCTCTGAGAGGATGATACAGGACCAGTTCCTTCTGGGCTGGTTTTTACTGGCTGGAAGCATTGGGGAGGGTGTCTGGTGTCTCTCGTTGATGCAAGGATTTCTGCGGCACCTGGGGAGTAGGACCTGGGAAGGCCGTGGCTGCTCCAAGTCACTTCTCGGAAACGCACTGCAGTGGACTCCTTGGAGGGAGGTGTTATGATTTCTTTCTCATAGGGGGCTTATTTCTAATGCATAGTTCCCGAGCTGATTCACATGCCTGGGTGCCGTCTAATAAGCTGCGTTTGCTGAGACCATCTTGTTCCTTAATCTTTCTCGAGGACACGTGCTTTCCAACTTTGGGCCGCAACCTTCACTACGAAACATGTTGTGTGTCCTGATCCAATGTATGCATTCCATGAAGTAATACCTGCTCTTATTGTTTGCATTGCATTCGGGTTTCTTCTATCCTGTTCTCTAAACTTTTTCTTTTTACATTTAGGCTAAGACTCTCAACTGGGTTGTGACCCATAGTTTGAAAAACGTGTCTCCAGAAACTGGAGCCCGAACTAGGTAGTGGCTGGGACTGGAGTAGGCAGAGTTATCCCACGAGTTCTTAGAATCCCCCGGTAGCTTTCCCCAAAGGACATTCTCTCTGTAGGTGACTTAGCAAAAGTTTCCATGATTAAACAAATTTGGGGAGGTCCAAGTGAGTCAACTAAAACAGGTTTGTTTGTTTTTTGTTTTTATAAAATTGAAGGACTTCTCTGAGCATTTAAGACAAACAATGGTTGGCAGGCTAGTTACATCAAGTCACCTGGAAGCACTTGAAAAATACAGATTACTTTGCCTTCGCCTGACATCCTGAATCAGCATCTCCAGGAGTGGAGTTAGGAAACTGCATTTAGAGAAGTCCAGTTAAACGTGCCCAGGTGGTCCTGACCTGCTGCTGGACGTGGGAGCCACCACGCACTGTGACTCACTGAAAGGGGGTCACGCGTGGCTTTTCCCTTTTATTTTTTTGACTTGGGAATCCCTCCTGTGAAGATTTCTTGAAACAAGCAATCTCTGGAACACATTTTGGGTCATGTTTCTTGGTAGTGTTTCTAGAATCGGTGTTCCATTGCTTGTTGGAAAGAAGAGGGGGGTGTATTTATTATCTTAAAATCGACAAAAACGGGCTTTCCCCCCAAATTTCATAGCAGGGACAAGTCATCCTCTGCCTTTGGCAGTTCTGACCCAAATAATAGTGATGAAGAGCTTATTAGAAGCTGATGAGCAAAATCAAACTCATGAACTGGTTCTGTGTCATCCTCTCAGATACCTAAAGTGATGACACCTTCCAATTTTTAGCCCTTACAACTCAATTTTTATTGTAGTTATTAACACCCTTTTCCGAGTGAGGCGCGAACAATTTTCTATATTTTTATTATCAATACATTTCTATATCTCTGTGGCTACGTAGCTTAAATTTCAAGTCCAATTATTACTATTTATATTGGCCAACAGTAACGCTGGCCAAATGTGCTTTTGTCTCATAAGATAATGAAAGAGCTAAAGACACCTCCAGAAACTCTAAACTCGTGTTTGTCCATGAACAGGTAATGTTGACATTCCTGAGGGCAGGAGAACTTATTTCTTCATCCACCAGTAAAAGTGTTGATGAAAGAAGTCTAAACAATCCTAATTAATACAGTTTGTAAGTGTTTAGCTCTTTGTGAATGTATATCTACATGCACATGCTTCCCTACAGCTGAATGTCCTTTTTCTCCTTCTGAATGGACAAGTGTGAATGCTGGGCTGGCTCTGCATGGAGCCTGGGGTCATCCACAGGTGCTGTCCGCTTTGGAGTGAGCACTTGGGATGAACTTGGTGCCCAGGGAAAGGTGGCTAATCCTGCAGGCTTGTATTACTGTTAACAACTCTTGTTCTAGGGAAGTGCAAGGGAGAGAGAGAAGTGGCACTTAGCCGCAGATGTTTCTCTGTTTGTGCGAGTGCAGGTTTGGGTGTCTGTTTCTCTAAGTTGTGTTACCGAAGGGGATTTTTTTTTTGTAAATATATTTGTTCTGACTTGGAGATAAAACTGAGTCATGGCATTTGCTTTAAAATATTGGGCCCTGGGTTCTGTAGACAGTCAGGAGGAGGATGAGGTTTAAAATAAAAATAAAATTCCTCCCTGCTCTGTTTACCATTGGTACTCTGGCTGGGAGAGTAGCAATTTTCTGTAGTATCTTTAGATACACTATTGTCTCTTTAGATGGATCCCTGAGGCTGTGTTCTAAATTGAGTTCTGGAAGGAGATGAATGGGGGAGGTGACATTTATTCAGCCCTTAGGCTGTGTCGCATGCTTTACTCACTCTGCCCACATTTTACTCCTATAATCATCTCCCCAGAAGGCATTGTATCCACATCTCCTACAAAGAACCCTGAGGCTGAGAGGCCACACCCTTCCCCAGATCAGTAAGTTGCTGTGGCCAGAATCCAAGCTGGGATCTGCCTGGTTCCCTGGCTGATGCATTCCTCTCCCTGTGCCCCCTCCATCTTCTGAAATTCTGAATCCCATCTTCAGTGTCTACCTGGTACTGATCCGGGAGTCGCTGGCCAGCCTGGGCTTCCCCTTTGTGACAATATGTGGGCTACAGCTTGGCCGGGAGGAGACACCCCATTAGTGCTGCGCTGTGCTCATTGCCTCCTCTCTGGTTCCTGATGCGCTTGTCTTTCTGTTTGTCACGTAACTGAAAAGAAGATGGTGCCATTTTGTGTGTCCTTAAACCCGGTGAGTGGCAGTTTTATCTGTTCCAGGGAAGTGATTGGGTAGAAATGGTATAAACCAAAATGTCTTGTTCTGCAACTTCATGACACTGTCCTTGGTTTGTGGCTTTTAAATAGTCTTCAGGAGACATATGAAGCCAAAAGGAATGAATTTCTGGGAGAACTTCAGAAGAAAGAAGAAGAAATGAGACAGATGTTTGTTATGAGAGTGAAGGAGAAAGAAGCTGAACTGAAAGAGGCGGAGAAAGAGGTGAGCCATCCGTCCTCTGTCCAGGGAGAGAGACAGCCAGGACTCCATGCCATTCTAAATGCTTTCTGCGTGTATTTCGTCCCGGGCGTGGCCTACTAACCTGTAAGAGGAGTAGGTCAGCTAGTCTTGTCCCCATTTTACAGCTGCTAAAACCGAGAGTCATAAAGGTTACGCGATGTATGCAGTCACATACCGAGTTAGCAGCGCAGCCAAGACTGACACTAGACCCTGCATCTCCAGACCTGACCCCGCCTCCTTGTAGCTCTGTGTTCCCTCCATTTACAGGTGCTGAAATGCAAGCTCTGGGATTCTAGGACTATTATTATTGTCTCAGCCTATCAGCCAACTTGGTGAACTAAGCGGCGAGGGCCCTGGGCCACTGTCTGACGGGGCTGGGCTCCGGCTGCCACGTTTGTGCCCACGCGTCCCTTTGGGGCGCACACTCCCTGCTCTGGTGTCCCGCTGACTCCCAGGCCAGGGTAACTGCTTCCTAGAGGCTCAAGCGGAAGTCTGCTGTAGCGCTCACGCCACTGAGAGGGCGAGAAGTGTGTTTGCCTTTGATGGTGGATGCTGAGCATCTCAAGTGCTTGACCTGCTGCTTGGTGCACTTCCAAGTGGAATTGTCTCAGTCATTTCATCATCATCCCCTTTTGATTTATCTTTATAAAGACTCCTGAAACTCAGACGTTATTTAAATAGCTAAGCACTCAACATAGTTTTGCTGCGGAGAGAGGAAAGTTGAGCCTTATTTGCTGTTGGCTTTAAGTACCAAGCAGATGCTGGGTAAAAATCTAGAATTATCTAGTGAGAATGACCTCCCTCCTTCCCTCCCTCCCTCCCTCCCGTCCTTCTTTCCTTCCAGTTTTTGTTTCTGCATTGTGATAATTTTCTAAATTCAATTTGTCTAGGGCCAGAAACTTCACATATTATTCTTAATTTGAATAGTATGTATGTATGTCGCACATACATGTAAATCTGTAGTCACTGTGTTAAGTCTCTCAGTAAATGTATATTATATATTTCAAAAAAGGATCAGAAGGAAAGAACTTTTACCACTAGGGTGAGTTTCTTACTAGAAGCAAGGAGAATTTTTATTTTCTTCTTTATGTTTTTTATGATGAATATGTTTCTTCTTCTTCTCCTCCTTTCTTCCTCCTCTTCTTTTTTTTTTTTTTTAATGGGAGGGGGTAATTAGGTTTATTTACTTTTAGAGGAGGGAGTGGGGATTGAACCCAGGACCTTCTGTATGCTAAGCATGTGCTCTACCACTTGAGCTATACTCTCCCCTGAACATGTATTATCAGAAAAAGTGCACCAGAATTCCCCTAAGTCCTAAGGCATCCAAGTCCCAAAGGAGCACAGGGCTCCGAGGGCTGCTGGTCACCATCTCAGCCTGGCTCAGCGCGGACGGCACCTCACTCGTGTAATTAAACGTGGCGCCGCCCGTGTTCTGGCTCAGAAGAGACCCAGACAGCCTTATACCAGTGAGCGTCCCGTTCCCGCCACCAAGCGTGTCCTCCTCTTCTCCCCAGCTCCACGAGAAGTTCGACCTCCTAAAACGGACACACCAAGAAGAGAAGAAGAAAGTGGAAGACAAGAAGAAGGAGCTGGAGGAGGAGGTGAACAATTTCCAGAAGAAGAAGGCGGCAGCTCAGCTGCTTCAGTCCCAGGCCCAGCAGGCTGGGGCCCAGCAAACCAAGAAAGACAAGGATAAGAAAAAGTAAGCAGGTGTCGCCCCCAGGCAGCGGGGCCTTCTAACAGTTGATTCCTCTTGCATGTCTCTACTTTTCCCATTTACAGACTGGAAACTGGTCTGTTACTAGAAAGATCAAAGCAAGTATTTTCTCTACAGTGCAGGGAAGACGATAAAGGTTTTTAAAATATTTCTAAAGGGTACACAGATGTTAATTGGTAAAACTTGACCACACGACCAAGCAATCAGGACTGCAGGAACCTGTCGTCTCCAGTAGCATCTTCTGCACCAACACTAGGACTCTTGAGAAGACAGCGCATTTCTCTCCACTACTCTCTGGAGACAATCCTCATGGCTCTTGATAAAGAGCACCCTAAATTATGATTGATAGGATTATTTTTCTAGTCTCTGTCATAAGGCTTGATAAGCCAGTCGTTGGAAGTCTTGTTCTCAGAATGAACAATTCAGACGAAATGCTAGTGGCCAAGTTTTCCTCTAGATTCAAGATTATGAATTATTTTATTGTGAAAATGAGCTCAAAATGCCCATCTAATTAAGTCACCTCCATGAACTCCCAAGATACGCTTACACCCACCCAAAAAACCATTTTAAAATATGGCCTTGATTGAATGTGAAAGGGTCAGATTCTGCTCTTGAGTTGCCACTCCCTATGATACTTCATCAGCAGCAGTCTGAATCCAGTGGGAGACTTGCACCTTCCTGGAAATCCTGTGATTTGAAACTTTACATCAAATCACGTTAAAGGCCAGAAAGGGCCAATAATTTGATGGCAATTATTCTATTGATTTGACAGTAGGCTCAATGGTCAATAAGACACCTTTGAGGAAAACCTTGGTGGTAGCCAGGTGGGGAACCCACAGAGGCCGCCCTCTTGTGTTTAACGTGCAGTCCTCTGAGGGCAGCGAGAAGGCAGCTCAGAGCGTGTTTTAGGATTCTCGCTCTTCATCCTTAGATGCTAAGGTTCTAGGGGAAAGACTGACAACTGAGTAAAACTGTTGGTACTTGAGTAGGCAAAGAATTACATTCTTAAACATATATAGCAGACAGGATTGAGCCTGCACAGTAGTTGAGTCCACTCACGGGGGAGCGAGCATGATGGTGGTGTTCACGTGGTCTCGGTGAACACGCAGGCTCTCGCCCCTGAGCCAAAATGCACTGCCACAGTGACACACGGAGCTTGAAATTCTGCTTTACAAACTTTGACTTTCCAAGCCCTGAGACAGCAGAAGCTGGCTGAAGGGTGCAGGGGAGCCAGCAGCTTTCCTAAGCAATAGAAAGTAGGTGGTGGAGGTGAGCTGTGATTTGAATAGGGTTGATCTAGACCCAAGTGATCAAAGGACTCCAGAGGCTGAAAATTTAGTTATACTGGATTAATTCTGAGAGTAGCAGTTGCCTAGATAATCCGGTTCAAGAAAGCACTTTGTAGCTACTCATGTTGAGAGAGCGTCGGTCACTCATGGTGATGTTCCCCATGCAGGTTCAGAGATTAGTGACTCTTCCAGTGAAGACAGAATGAAAGCCATTTGGCGTCCTACCCTTGTTGATCCAGACTAACCCAAGATAAAAATAGGTGTGTGTGTGTGTGTGTGTGTGTGTGTGTGTGTGTGTGTGTGTGTATCTATAGGCATGAATGAAACAGAAAAAGCTGCTGACTCGGTTTAGGAAACCCAAGGTCAAGTTTTTCTTACCCTGAAGCACTAAAGTGCGTAAAGGTACATGTTTTAGAACTAAAAATGTTTATCAAAGACCAGCAATGTTCCAAGGATATTTCATGTATACTGGATGTGCCTTTAAGCAATAAAAATTCCAAGAGCTGAGCAGTATTGTGCCTCCACTACAAAAAAAGTCTTATCTAGTAGCAGACTTCCCCGTGTAGGGAGGTTTTTCTTGTCCTTTTGAACGTTTTTGGTTATTTTCTTGCCAACCTCTGGCCTTAGCAATGTACAGTGCTTTTCAAGTTTAAGTGAAGTATGTGTGAATTGTATTTTAGCCTTATTTATACATTCTCAATTTCAATGAATGGAATTAGACTTAATTTGGTGCACAGTAATCACCAGATTTTGGGCCTGATGACAGCAAGTATTTTTTGGCAACTTCTCCGAGGTTCTTAACCTTCAGACTTTCCCATTTGAACAGTGAAAGCAACTGCAACTCTCCTCTTCCTACCAGGGGGGAGTTTTGGTCAGAGAGTACCACAGAAAGACAGTTACCAGGGTACCCAGAGCAGTATTTTGAAAATAAATGGGAGGCCCTTTCCTCCGCCCGCAGCTGGAGGAGATGCTGGGGTGGCCACACCTGCCACTTAGGAGCTGGCTCTGTTTGAGGGAGAAAATTTTTTAAAAGATGTTTATTCCTTCACCTGCTTGTATCCACCTCAGAGCTGAACTGAGTTTTTCTAATAGTTTTAAATTCTGTTTTTTCTATTCTACTGACATGCTCCCTCTGTAACGTAGGTAAGGCTTTGTACTTCTCCTTGACCTCTAGTGGCATGAGAGCATATAACATTTCCTAAGATTACAGACAAGCTAGGGCTAACCCTGGCACTGCCATTAGCTGGACCCCACCTCCTGCCATCTCTGGCCACCAAGTCACTTTCCTTGTTTGCGGCTACACCTCAGTGGTGGGACTGCCCGAGGGTAAGTTGTTCAGTAGACAGTGTTCATCTTTGCTGAAAACGCTGCACAGTGGCCAGCAGGCAAGTTGCATCCATTCCAAAAGAGAGTTTTAAAATCTGTCATTTTAAAACTGTACCTGGCATCTGATAACTATACTTTACACAACCATCCACTCATCTTTTCTTTTTTAAAAAAATATTTTGATTCTTGCTAAGGAATGAAGTTGCATGTTTTGGACTTGCCTAATCTTAGACATGTGGATGTTGGATTTTGCGTTGCTTTATACCTAAGAGGGGGCGTCTCCTGTCATTGCTCTTGCTGTAACCACATAACGATCGTCCTTTTTCCCGCCACCCCAAGTAGATGAGTAGCATGCCCTCCATCCACTCTATTCCAGTCCCCAAGTTAATTGTTCAAAGACATTTATTGTGTATTTATTCTCTGACTCCAGCAGCTCAGACATAGAAGATGCAGCTCCTATTCAGTACCAATGTGGTGCCCAAATCTAACCAATAATGGTTTTGTGTTACTTGAGAAGATGAAAATCAAACCACAAATCCTTCCACTAGAATACATAGTGGTTTCAAGAAGTCACCCATGAATTTGCAGTTACATGCAGATGGAAACTAACCATGTGTTCTTTAATTTGGTATTAAAATTTTGCTTTTGCTCGTCATGTAGAATAGCTTACTCGAGTGTTTGGTTTTAATTTCTGTCAATCCCATAATCATTGCATGAGCAGTCACCATCACCAAATGCTGGTGCTGGCGCTCCTAATTTTCCTTCTTTTTAATTTATTATTATTTCTAACTTTTTTGTTTTGTTTTTTAACTTGCAGTGCAAGCTTCACATAAAGCCTGGCAAGCCAAGGATGGTCCGCATTCACCTGCTTTTGCAGTAATATTGTATCTCTGCCATCTGTGTCCTTTTGTTTTGTTTTTTTTTTTTATTTTTTTTTACCCTTCCCCAGACACCATATAACTATTAACTCATTGTGCTGAATGTTGTTGGGTTGTGGGAAATGATAGAACAAGGGAACGGCAGCAAAAGCTATGTGCCGCTGACTGGGTTTCTGGAAAGCCGATGGTTTGCCTTGTCTGCCTGTTCAGAGTGGCGGCAGGAAGCACGCCTGTCCTGTTACTCGTGTGTGGCTTTGGACTGAGGGGAGGAGGCTAAATTGCTCCATGTACCTCTGGCAGGAAAAACCTCTCACCACCTCAGCAGCTGAACTATAAACCTGGATAGCCATGACAACCTCTTGCTTTTCTTGATCACTCATCTCCATGATGGCCAAGGCCCTGAACGCCCTCTGTCTCTCCTCCATACCTGCCCCAAAGCAAGGTAGCTCTGTCTGCAGGCAGAACGGTGGGTAAGCCTTACCTGACCTTGACCCTTGCGTGGATTTTTTATTACCATGGTAACATTATTTGGCCTGGGTTGTGGGTCTGTTCAGACTGACTGTCTCCTCTTAATGGCTTTAGAAATGTGTCTGAACCCCCATCTCTCAAATCCTGGCCAAGCTGGTTGTAATAAGGAAACCAGGATGACGTACAGCTTTATTGGGGTGCCCTTGACCCTCTCACAGAGAGCCATCTCCAGGGTCAGATCAGACAACGTGGCTTAGCCAGAGAATCTTCCACCAAGGATGATGGGCTTTCCACGACCTACTTATTACTTTACAAAATCCGGTCTTTCATAAACACACCTCAATTTGCTCTCAGTAGGCTGAGGGGGAGGGTCTCATGACTGATTCCAGGGTGACAGTGCTTCTAAGAACATTTTTCAATAATTATGAGGAGAAATTTTCCAGAAATACTTAAAATAGCAAATCTGTGATGAACGGCATCACCTGCAGCACAATTTGAGGGGACCGTGAGGTACAAGTGGAAAGAAACACGTACCCAAACCCATGAGTCGAGACGGCAGACATCCGACTTCACGTCCAGCCTCCTTGCCTAGTCTCCTTCTGATGTTTGGCAACAAAGAGAGGGAGGAACAGAACCACTGGTCTTTCCAACCCAGTTGTCTCAAAGGAATGGCCTCCCCTTTTCCCTCTCCAGGACCCCCTGCTGTTCATGTCTAAGTCTTGTCGCCCCATCACCGAGGATAGGGACTTAGCCATGTGCCAGGGCACAGACTGCACGCCAAGTTTGTACGGAAAAGGGCATATCTGATCTCTTTTCTGTACTTTTCATTTGTGAGGTTTAACCTGTCATCTTGATTTTTTTCCCCTGTAATAATGGGATACTCTCCGTTTTCTCTCTGACTCCGTCGTCTCCTGTTGCGTTCTTGAAAGCAGAACGCTTCTCATGAACCTGGTATTTCACCTCTGCGTTTTCCTTTTGGCCTTCATGAGTCATACGTTAAGCAAGTAGGACAGAATACGCTGTACCTCTGCACACATATGTACACCTTTTTTTTTTTTTAATTACTAAGTCTCTAGTTGATTCCAGTAAAGATCCCCCTCCTCCACTTCTCTTTATCCTCAACCACACTCTTAGGGAAAGAAGGACTGGTCTTCCATGAACTGATTTAGGCTTAATTAGGCAAAGTCAGAAATCAATTTCATTGAAGCGAAAATAAGCTGTTGCAGAAACCGCAAACCAGAAGCAGCAATAGTGGTGTAAAGACAGACTTAGGAGCTACTGGGGCAATGTTTTTGTTTTTGCTTTTGTTTCTTACTGGTTCCAGTCTGAAGCTAGCTGTGGTGCGGCCAAAGCTGAGATGGCATGCTGGGTCTAACCAGGGGCTGAATTTGCTCAGATGCTGTGCACCAGACCGAAGCTTGAATCCGTGTGCTGTACGCTTGTTCCAACCACTGCTTGCGTGAGCATTTTTGTGTCTTGTCACAGAAAATACACTTCTAAATTCTAAACATGCATCACTTGAAAAATGATCATTTTACACGCATCACTACAGCCTTTTCACAGTGAGCCTTGCCATGAAAGGCATCCAGCTGACTTTTTGATTCCAAGATTGTTGATTGGATTGATTCCTTTTTTTCCCATTAAATTTTTCACAGCAAAATATATCATATGGAGAGTCAGGGAATAAAAGGTCAAAGGAGACAGATAGCAGCTTTTTTTAAAAATTCATTGCTTCTGAACTTTTTCTCCCCCCGCTCCCTGGCCCTGTTTGGTTTGTTATTGCTGCCCTCTCTTTTTCTGTATCTGTGCCTTTTTTCACAGTAGTCCTTGGCTCTGCACGGAATAAATGATACCCTCAAATCTAACTGGATGTGCTTTCGCCTTTGCATGTAAGTACGGTAGTAAGAAACCTTTGAGATCTTTCTGACCTTTTTAAATTAGAGAAACAAATGGGATAGGTGGATTTTTTCCCCCAGAGTGGGGAAAGGGAGGTATTGGTTTGAGTAGCCTTTGTTTAAAAAAAAAAAAACTAAATATATTCAAAACAGCCTACATTTATATCTTTTTCACAAGAAACACGTAGATTCAACTTTTCCTTGATATCAGTATGGAAGTCAGAAATCATTAGTCCCAGTCTGTGTTCTACACAGCATTGTGGGTTCATTGGATACTACAGAGGGTCCTTGGTCTCACTGTGTAAATAAAGCTAGAATGAGAAAGCTTCCGCTGGGGAAAATCAAGAGGAAAAATTATTTTATGCTGGGTTGCCTTGATGACTGCTTCATTTTTTGGTGATCTTGTTTAATGGTCTTTCCCTGGAGCTAACTACCAGCAATGATCACCTCTTTTTTTTTTTTTTTTTTTGGCCAGACAACACTAGCTGGCCTCTCCCATCTTTTGTTCAACCATAATGACCATCTTTTTGCTTCTTCTGGACTTCAGATGCCCTTAACTGTTGTAAGTGCAGTAGGAGGTGATGGAAAAGCATTTATGAGAATTTACTGGCAGTTGAGAGACTATGTTTTCCTAGCTTAGGCTCTTTTTTAATTAACCAAGGTTTTGTCCTGAAAGGGCACCTCAACCAGGGGAACATTTAACGTAAGGCTGGGCACAGGTTACTTCTTTTCCTTCTCTGCTTTGTGATCTCACCAGCACTAACTCTTACTCTTTCTATCTTGTGCACCTCAAATAGACTTGGTTTCCTCACTTTCTTGACATATCCATGAGTGTCTCATATACTAACTGTTGAATCAAGTTTTTCAGCTGTTTCCAGCCCATGTCATACTGTCTCTGTGTGGTCCTACCAAAACTGTCCATTCAGATCCCTTTGCTTTGCCATTTGCAAGTGTCTCAAGCTGTCAGGTCTCAGCTTCCAGAAGTCTTGGTTCCATCGATAGGATACATGTGTGATGACTCTTTAGGGGAAATGATGACCTACAAAGTCTAGATTGTATGTAGGTATGAAGGGAATTTTTTAAATAAATTGAAAATTAAGCTGTGAACAGCATTAGAACGTTTGTCTATTTCTTAATTTTAAAATATCCTGATTTGCCTTAAATTGTAGCTGTAGATCATTGTCATTTTGCTGTTTGAAAATAACCAATGTGTTTTTAAAACTGTTGTGTAATCTACTTTCAGTGTTAATGCAGAATTGTCATATATGTAAACCGCATGTTAGACACTTGTCTTTTTTAAAAAACTAAAATAATTGTACTGTTGTGAAGTATATCATTTTTTTTTCAAGTATGAAAGTAATCACTTAGCAAACGTGCTCAGTAACTTGGTGTCTGTTAAGGTAGGAGAGTGGACAGGTAATCTATGCATATATCACTAGTGCCAAGACATAAAGTAGGGGAAAATATATTTTTACCCAAACATTGTGTGCCCTTTTGTGAGTTCTTTTTAGTCACTGTTTGATATGCAAATGTACACGTGCTTATTATAATGGATAAAAGAAATAGGGATGAGAGTCTCGTGCTTTCCTGCCTTGTCTGGACTTCAAACGCTACCATCTGGGCAGCAGCAACTCCTCCAAGATGCTTGCCATGTGGTGTCTTGTACTTCGCACAGAGTCTCTGCCACCTTCTCTACCCCCTTCCCCCCCTCATTCCCATCCCCTTCCGCTCTGATCAGTGTCCCCTGGCGCCCCACTGCCCCCAGGCCCAGCTGAGGCATCCTCTTCTTCCCCAGCCTCTGCTGCCAGCGTTGCTGCTGCTGCTCTCCCCTCAGCCGCACTCGAGGAAGTCATCCCTTTAATTGACACACTGCTGTTCTTCCACAGTTCGTTGTAGAGAAGCTCCTTTTTTTTTTTTTTTAAGTCTTTTAAGAAACAAATTTGAATCTGAACCTCTCTTTTTTCTCTTCTGTAGCTTCTTCTTTATGTAACCATCCTGTTGACAAGCCCTACTCTCTCCTAATGGACATAGAGCATTAGAAGAGCAGGAGCTGTCTGTTCACACGTGTTGGGGAAGAGTTACCTCATTTCCACCATCGCCTCCTATTCTTTTAAAGTCTGGGTCAAATATTGCACTGCTGTTTGTATTTGTCAATGTCTGTTTACAAACCACTGCCCATAGTGGTTACTAAAGTGACTTTTCACCACCAAAACCAGTAATACCTAATAATACTACTTAAAAGGAAATTGAGTGAAACAGAGAACTTGGGCTAAAACCCGAGGTAGCCATGTGCTGGGATCCTCTTGCTTAGCTGTCATGTTCTTGAAGCTGCTGACCCAAGAACTCACGGACTGAAGACAGCACGTACCCCAATCTGAGGGTCCACAAACTTGATCTCATGTTAACTCCAGACCTCTCTGTCCCATGAGCGACATTCTCAACAGCCCCATCAGGACCCTCAACCATCAATCAGGTCATGAGATCTGGGCAACAGTTCTCCTTCCTTTTGTTAGTTTTATGGGTTGTTTTGAGGTTTGGGATTTTTTCTTTTAAACATTTGATATTGCATGAACAAAGATGGCTGCAATTTTTAAATTTGGAGTGTTCTATTGATACAATGTTTTTATTTTTCAGCTGACCGTCTGCCTCTTGAGAGAGAGAAGTGGGCATCCTTCCTTTAAATTCAGGAACCACTGTTGTTTTATTTGACTCTTTTTCTGTTATCTGCACCCCTTATATAAGTTTTTTTTGGTTTGGGATTCTGTTTTGGAAAAAAAATTTTTTTTCTACGTAGCCAGTTCTGGTTTATGTATTGGTTATTCAAACTTAGTTTTGGTATCAAAATTATGCCAGTTTTAAGCTCAAGGGGAAATTTAAGTGACGTTTAAGTCAGAATTCTGTTCAAGATTCTGTCTCCTCCTCTCTGACACAAAAAAATCCCTGTGTTGTCACTGGGGTTTGACCTACAAGTCTTAATCATGTTTTTAAAATGTGCCAGTGTTGGGTAGATGACTTTTCTGCCTCTGGGACTCAATTTATATTTAAAGGTACCTTAAAACAACTTTCTGGCCCATCCCTGCCTTTTTATTTATTGTGAAGCTCTTCTTTACCTTGTGTCCAGAGTTTTTGTGTCCTGGACCATGGGACACAAATCCCGAGCAAGTACATATCCTGTCCCAGACAACAGCAGCATTGACAGTGGTTCTGACCCACATTTACCAGTTACTCAGGTGGCTTTCTCCAGTGTCTGCAAAAAAAATCTGCTGGAAATCACTTACAACACCCACATGCAAACACACACTTCTTTCTGCCAGATGAGTCTGTGATTTCTAATGCTGACCTGTTTGTGATAGGCGAGGTTCAGGTCTAGATGACTTTATTAGCAGTCACCTCTTTGGGGCAGTTTTCATAGTCAAGGGACAATTTTCAGATCTATTTCTATTTTATTAGAGCATGGACATGCAATTAAGTTATCTTTTAATTTCCTAACTTGTCAATAGTCTTTGCTTCTTTCTACCCTTTTTCAGCCCCACAGTAGGTGGATATTGATGGCATGCGTTGCATTTGGAATGTTCCCCTCTATTTAAGAATGGGAACAAGCTTCTGTTGAAAGGTGGAATAATGAAGCAGCAGTCCCTGCCTCTTGAATTATTTGATTCTTGGGAAGAGGTTATATACAGCAATTGGATGAGCATGCTGGCAGGAGGCTTTCTTTACTTAGACACTATAATTAAATACAATAAAGTTAGATTCATCTGAGCCATTAAATAATTAAAATATAGGAATCAAGAGCCATCCCCTCCATACTACACCACAATCTGTAAGGACAGAAATCTGCTAGTGACGTGACCAGTGATTTGGTGGGGTGGATGGCTGGGTACCAACTCCTTAGCTGATGCTACAGCATGACACACTATCAGTTTTGTAAGTTAAACACAAACGTTCTATTGTGTGAAACCACTGCAATTACTAAGTACAGTCATTGGATTTATTTTTAAACTTTTTTTTTTCTTTTAGTATTTTAGTATCAACTTTACCCTATCATTTTAAAAACATTCTGCAGATTATAGACATTTTTTGAGCAGCATTTAAAAATCAAATTAGGCAGTTGTCTTTTTAAAGATACATGTAGTCTATTGCTGCTATTCCCTTTTTAGTCCTCAGGTTGGAGGAAGTGTAACAGTAATCATCTGAATGGGAGGGGGTGGGGGAACTGGCTATTATGTGTAGGTTGGCTTCTGTTCAGTTATCTAGGGAAAGCGGATCACGGACATCACTGGTCAAGTGCACAGCTATCCTCTGGTGATTTGGCATTTGGCTTCAGGTGGTTCCTTTTCTCAAGTGTTGATAAAACTGGTAGATTCTCAAGTTCTCCTGGCTAACCAACTAAGTGATATGAAACCATCCCAGGGCTAATTGTCAATAGTAAAAATTATTCGTTTATCCCAAGCTAGATTGTTGAAAAGCAAGAATTGAGTCATCTGAACCTATTTCCATGGTAACAGGCTTTTTTTTTTCCTTCTTACAGTCTGAAAAAAAAAAATCTTACTTGACTTCAGATACAGACTCTGCCTTATTGCTGAAAGTGTAGTCTAGATAGTCTATTTGAAATTGACACAGCACATGTATAAAGGAGAGATCTGATCTTCTGCATTAGTATGCGCTGAGCTGGGGCAGATAAAATTAGGTCACCTTCCCAATATGCTTGGCCACACTCTTCCCATTAGCTGTGCCTAAACTTTCTTCTTAGTTACTGGGGTTAACTTTCTGCCTACCATAGGCCCAACATTCAGGTAAATAGTTCTAGATATCTGAAAAATTAAGTACATAATTTGCTCTGAATTTATTTTAAATGACATTTCTATGCAAAACCTTTTGCTTTGCAGATGACTGTCATCCTTCCACCCTGGGGCCTGACAGTGTTGGCAGTGTGGCTCACTTTGAAGATCCTTGTACTTGAGTCCCTAGTCCTTGTGTCTGATACCATCTGGCTTTCAGATCAGTCCCTAGCAAGCAGCTGGCATCCTCAGAGCTGGTGTAGAGATGGCATGTGTTAATCTGAAAAGACTAATTGTGAGCCTCAGTATGCACTCACCTCCTCTTCCAACCTTTTCTGACAAGTAGCTGTATATAAATGAGATCTTTTGGTTGTTAGCGGAACATCGTGGGAGGTACAAGTGGATTTCACATCTGCCTCAAAGGTTACTTGCAGTGCTATGAGTTGATTGGCATTTCAGTCTACCATGGAAACTTTCTTTCAAAATCATGGCACACAGAACAGAGGCTAAGGTTGGTTCCTGTCAAAAAAACAAAAATGTGTCTAGGGGGGAGGGTGCACAATAACATTCTACAAAGTCTGCTACTATGTCTTTCCTGCACAATGCTTTTAGAACTCTGAAGGGCTGAGTTCTAGCTCTCCTTGCCCCTTATCCCCATCCATCCTTCCATCTTCCCCACCACCCCCCTCCATACTTTTTTATTCTACATACTGCACCAGACCTAATTTAGGTGCTGGGGATGCAGCTGTGCACTGAGTTGCACTCATCTCTCTGTATGCCTCATACAGCAAATTTGGGGAGTGAAAGAAAAGGTAAGCCCTTTCCATGCTAAATTGTTGCAGATAGTCTGGAAAGCAAAACCCACCCCCACTAAGTTGCTTTTTAGTGGTTTCTTTAGGTTGTCCTTCCTTCTGGAGTGTCCTCTTGCCTAATAAATTAAGCTGCTTTTGAGAAATGAGAAACCACTGGGCCCATGCTGTTCTAGCGCCCTCCTGTTGTGTAACACAAAATAGGTCAACAATTTTGGAACTTGATTTGCTATGAAGGTTGTACTTTAAGAGTCAAGAGAAAGGGAGAGCTTCAGCCTTAACTTGAAAGCTCCTGGAAACTAAAATACTAAGAGTTGTGTGCTCGTCTCAAATTTCTCCAATAAGATACTCTTGGTTACCTCTTATGACACCTTTTCAATAACCAAGAGATGGCACAGGGAGAGTTACGTCTGTATAACACACAGGTCTTACATCATAAAAACCACTGCAGATAGTCCCTGACTTAAGATGGTTTGACTTAACGATTTTTAAACTTTATGATGGTGTTAAAACGATACATATTCAATAGAAACGGCCCTTCTGAATTTGGATCTTTTCCTGGGCTAATGTGCTATGAATATTCCCATTTCGGTGGGCAGTGGTAGCTCCCAGTCAGCCATGCAACCATGAAAGTAAACAACGGATACTTAGAACCATTGTTTTCACCTCAGTATTCAATAAATTCCGTAAGATAGTCAACACTTTGTTATAGGCTTTAAGATGACTTTGCCCAGCACTGGGTTAACTCAAGTGTTCTGAGCATGTTTAAGGTCTATTAGGCTAAGCTATGATGTTTGGAAGATTTAGGTCCATTAAACGCATTTTCGACTTAAGGTATTTTCAACTTAATGAGTTTATCAGGATGCAAACTGGTCATAAGTAGAGGAAGGTCTGTAAACTCATCAATATGGTGAGAGAAAGCTTTCATTTTAACTCCTTGATGCAAGCCGTGCTTCCTAAGCCTGTGCTTCATCTTTTCTGCCCTAATGACTGGTCACATCTAACTCAAAATGAAAGCAGCAAGCTTTTGGGACTTGGCCATTTTCAAGTACTCTAATTGTATTTCTAGGTTATTTTACAGGACCAAACAACTTGCAAATATTAGGATTTTTAATTTGTACAAACATTTTTTTGATGTAAGACATATCTAGCCTCTCTGTCCCAAACTACGGCAGATTTTGCTAATTTTCCCAGTCCTGCACGCACAGGCCTCCGCTGCCTTGAGTGATGTGAACTTGTAACTCTAAATGTTGCTGATGTATATTTCTTAGCAACAAGAAGTAACTGCTCAACTGCTCATTCCCAGATAGTAAGCCCAATTTCTCCCAGAAACTTAAAAAGATGCTGTTTTTCTAAAAGCGCCACCTACTGGCCAAAGCGCAGAACAACAATGGGCATAGGAGACATTCTGTTACTGCTATATAAGGGCTAATTTCAACCATTTTGAAGGCTTTAGAAGTAATACTTACATGTTACACAGAACTTCATGATATCTCAAAGCTTTATCCTTGTATTTGATAAGTTAAAAGTTGAGCCTTGTTAAAAATTCTTAGCTATGTGGCATCGGACAATTCTCTAATCTGCAACCTGTGAATGTACACCAGGGAAGCCATCTCCCAGGATGATTGTGGGGATGTTTGTCACAGACTCTTCCCTTTCTAGTTGAAAATGTACAAATTACCTAAGGATAAAGATAGCATGCCTCACCATTACGTTAGCTGAGCATCAGTGGCTTAATCACATTTTAAGTGAAAGGATATTGTGCTACTTTCGGCAGTAATGCTCAAAAACAACTTACTTTGTTTCAGGAACTCCAGAATGAGTGAATTAAAAATCTTCAAAATCCAGGTATGTAAAGAGAGTAGAGAGGACACACATATGCATTGTTAGAACCAACACAGGAGAAAAGAAATAATGCTTTTTGGCGTACAGACACCCATGTCTTAACACTCTCTCAACAGCAGGAATGTAGGCTCAGGTTCTCATCAGCTTGGCTGAGGGAGGAGCTACACTACAGCTTTCTTCAGAGCCAAAGGCGTAGTGTCAGAAACATTTCTGACAAATCAGTTACATGTCTTTTTAACTGGCATTTGAGAGCATTCTCCTTTCCCAGCCCTCCTCTCCACCTTAATATAAGACATTGTCTGTAGAAGAAAACATTCAGTTCTTAACAAATAACCAATTTCATACCAATCCTGCAAAGAGAATGGAAGTAAATATTTGGCTGCTACTACTGTGATCTTCAAAAACTGTACCATGCCCTTGAACCTATTCCTATTGAATGGAGGATTAGAGAATAGCTAATTTATGCCCATCGAGTTTATTCTTTGCCTTTGCACAGCTTTCAGGGGATGACAGATTTTCTAAACACCAAGGGGCATTAGGCAATTGTGATCTATGAACCTCAAGTTTCCAAATCTTGAAAGAGAATAGTTTGTGATCTGATGCCAAGATTTAAGACAAATTATCTTGGGACAGGCTAAATTTTAACAGTAAGAACATTCTTAATGAAAAGTTCCACACTGTTTAAGAATAATTTGCTTTTTTCTGCCTCAAACCATGGGTTCAGGCCTCACGGAGTCCAAGGTAGCTCAGATCTCTGGGCCAGTGGCAGGGAGATATAACTGAGAGGGTGCTCAGGAGGGTCTGCCTCCAAAGTACTATTATTTAACTGAACTATAGGTTAAACATGCTTTGAAGCATTAGACCTAGCTGCCCAACCATCCCAATTCAGTTTCCCATGAAAACAATGCTATTTTCCAAACTGATCTACCATCAATTTTTCGTAAGATTAGAAAACCTCAAGAAATTAAAATTATTTCTAACCTCTGTACAATCTGTAGCAACTGGACTACAAATGAAATAGTCTGACTTTAGACTCAATTTTATCCCTAGCTTTCTACGTAACAATTAAGTGCCATTCATTTTAATGATGAACATTTGTAGTTGTAGACTTGGAGCTTCCACAATTCAGGAGAATTAAGAAACAGAACCACATGAAGATTAGGATAACTGGAATTTTTTTTTATGTTTTAAAAAAAGCTAGCCTCATGCTATCCTCACCGGAAACCAGTTCATTCTTTTATATTCCTTCACACTTCCTGTACTCGGACGTAAGTAAAAGTTTCATCTTTGACTGGATTGTAAGGTCACAAGTAGTAGGTAACCAATCCCACAATAAGAATTTTTCAAATGCTGACCTGAGAATACTCTTGCTTTGCTAAATCAGAACAAAATCAGTGAGCTAAAAATGATAGGTTACCTAGATATGGGACTATGCCTACCACCACAGTTCCTTAAGATGAGAATTTCCTGTTTGGAAGGTCACAGACCACCAGTTAGAAAATAATAAAGGAAAAATTCTTATGTCAAAACCTAAATACAGTCACATTTAAACCCCCCTTTCTTCATGTTTTATTTCTGCAAATATATTAGGATTTTTATCATCTTCCATAGTTGAAATACCAATGTAACCAATCAGGAACTTGTACCTCTTCACAAGCAGAAAAAAGAGATAAAAAGGTTAAGGACAACCTTTATTGCTACCAGAGGCTTTTATCATCAGTACATGGTTCTCACTGCAATACCTTCTTCAGACTGCACAGGGAGCTCAGGATCCGTAAGTCATTAAGAAATACAGGTAGGCTGGGGAGGCAGGGGGATTAACTTTTATCAAGAAAATCCTAATAGCTTAACATAAAACTAGGGCACTGAATTCAGTTATTACATGTTACAGACCCAAATCATAGAGCTGCCCCAACATCTAGACAGTCTCTCCTACTGATTATAAATGAGTGAACTGATCAGTTAGCAAAAAAAAAAAGAAAAAAAAAATTTTAGTTGTTACAGAACATGTTTCTTTGGTGAGCACCTGGATATATTAACTTTATCAAATTCTTTTATACAAATGTCAAAGATGCTTTCAACAAATCTAAGTGTCCTAATCACATGCCAATTTTAAGCTTCAATTTAAAATAAACAAAAATGAAAATTTTGTTTCCAAACTCTAGAAATTGAAAGGAGACAAACAAATCAACACGGTAATGGGAGTCCTTTTTCTATAACCACCTCTGATTCATGAGGCAATTCTGAAGTACCTTTTCCAGATTAATTTAAATTTGAATCATGGATTAAACATGGCTGTTACACAAATAATTTGTTCACTAAATTGCTAAAAAAAATTTGAGGGTTTCCTTATCAGTGGAAGTCAGGCGAAGACTCAACATGCATAAAATTCATTAAGTATTCAAAGAAGCAAGCAAAAGCAAGACGAAAATTAAATCAGGATTCTGGGACAAGGTTTGCTAGCTAGGAATTTTGGAACTTTTTAAAAAAACACTGAATTTCTGACACAGGGTAATCTACGTTACATTTTAGCAGAGTAAAGGGTGGAACTGACACACTACAAAGAAATTTTTTAGTTAAAAAAATTTTTTTGATCTTGAATTTTACACTGTTTTTGGTCTTTTAAGTGCTTAAATAATGTTGAATTATAATTAGCCATACAAATAAACGGGGCTTTTTTCTGGCTCATTTCAAATCAGCCTAATAAGGTATACACCTTTCTATAGCCTCTCCTGGTTTTCCACATTCCCATTCCCAGAGTAGTCTACCTTAGTTTGCACTCGAAGGTAACCCCTGAAGCTACATGACAGAAACAGGCTGCAAAGGTGGACAAGGGGAAGCATGTCCCTCTTGCCTTGATAAATCAGTGCCACACACAGAACCCACATTTTCTGAAGCATTATCTTCATTATAGAGCCGTTTGATCCCATCGTAGAAGTCGTCCACTTCCATTTCCTCTACTTTGCGTTTAGCAGAGGTATGCTTGCACCCATTGGCAGCTGGGAGATGATGGCAGAAGGCTGCTGTACCTCTGACTGGCACTTCTGGTTTGCTGTTGTCCTTGGAGAAATCTGGGCCTGGGGCAGAGGAGGGATGTAATCTGAACACTCCTTTGTCACAGGTCACCAGGGTGTGCTTGAGGGGACGGTAGACATAAACGGAATTTAGAGGCAGGGAAGACTGCAGAGTAGAAAGGTGATGTGCCACAAGCTCCCGACAGTGGATCAACTGGGAGCTATCCATCTGGGCCGGGGGGAAGAAACCACAAAGTTGATCATTAATGTAGGCCTCTATGTCATCCCTGCTGGCCACTTTTTCTCCCTGTGCCCTCTGTCCCCCAAACTTTTTCTCTCCGCACATCTTTCATTGCATACTCATCTATTCCTCCAGCCTACCCATCATCTTAGAAACTGTGTCCAAATCTGTATTTCAAATATAAATCTCTTTGGAACTTGAATTCTGTATTTGTAATTGTATGCTGCACATCTTCATGAGAGCGGAAATTATTCTTTTGTTCACAGCTATATATCCAACATCTGTTTTTGTTCAGTCTAGAAGGCCTTCCACCCCACCCTCTTTGCCTCTTCCAGTCTCTTTAGTGAAGACCAAGGTACAGATAAACATAAAATCTGTTAAGAATTTAAAGAAGCCACCAGAGACAAGAAAAAGTTTAAATAAGGGATGGGGAAGGCTGTCTGGTTAAGAATTCAGAACAATTTAAGTATTTTGTTTTTAAAATAGTAAATGAGAACATTTGACAAGTTATATATTTGTAGAAAACAGCAGGCTTGGCAGCACAAGGAAAAATGTTTTTGTTTAATTTGGGAGTTTCACTAATTCCTTCTTAACCTTCAGGGTAATTCAGGTATCAGTCCTTTCTGAAGCTACCCATGACTCCCCCCACCCCCAAACTCCCTAGAAACCTAAATTCTAGGGTCATCTATTTTTGTATCAACCTGTCATCATACTGACCACACTGTATTAGAATAATCTATTTAACCATTTATGCCTTTCCACTATAGTCTCCAAGACCCCAAGAGGTAGGCATTGTATCATAATCCTTTTTATTCCCTAAGTTCTAGCACCGACAACTGTACATGGAAGGCCTTCAAAATCTTACCTGTGGTAAAGAGCCTAATTAGTTTCTCTCTGCCTTACCTTCCCTGCAATTATAGCTCTCAAACTTCCTCTACCAACATGTATTTCTCCCTATTTAAATTTCTCTAGTGGCACCCAAAGTGCCTACCAGAAATAAGTAACCTATTTAGCTTGGTATTAAGAAGGCTCTCCACAATTTGACCCAACTTTCTTTTCCAGCCTGATTTCCTAGCATATCCCAATTTGTGCTCTACATTCCTGCCAAACAGGCCTGCTCTCTACTCTGCACAAATCTTGCCTTTCTTACTTTACCCTTGCACATCCTGTTTCTACCTGTTGAAATTACCTGTTCCTTCCAGGTCTGGGTAACTGCCACCACCTCCAGGAAGCCTATCTTGACTATTTAACTATCAGGGATCACTTTCCAGTCTTATGTATTCTATAGGTATTTTGGGACATTTCTTAACCAATTCTAATTTATACCTATAAAACCTAGCACACAGCATGACTGTCTGCAATACCACAGAGAAAACAAAGGAAAATAACATGCTCTGCAAGAACATACATGGTGAAAAAACTACTTTATCTCTAAATATACTCAGTACTTGTAACCCAGGAAAGTATCAGTGGAAAAAGATGAAAGGCTAGTGTTAGTTATCATATAGTCCAAATATGAAAATGTCTGGAACTGGCAGAAACTATACATGAAAATGACCATTTCTAGTATCTTCTATCTTGTTCACTGATTTTTTCCCCTAGTTTGAAAGGCACTAGGTAACACTCTATGGGTAAGATACTATTAATACACATACACACACACACACACACACACACACACACACACATACACATATAATTCTTTTCTTCTCGTAAAGGAAAGAAGAATTACATAATACTTAAGATGGCCCCCAACTATTAAGCTTCCGACTGTAGGCTAGTGCTTCTCATGTCCCAGAGATGTGGAACAAGCTAAGTCATGCTAAACACAGTGGAACAGAGCACCCTGGAGAGAGATGGGTCCTCAAAGTTCTTTAAGGCAACTGGTACCCTAGTCAAGTATTGGGGCTTCTTCAAAAAGCCAACAAAAGAAGGGTAACAGAAATGAAAGACAGAAATTGAGAAGTGAAAAGAAGGCTACAATGTAAAAACTATTTCTAAAAAGTAAGTAAGTACCTAATTTAATGAACTGTTCTTTAACAAATGAATGATACTCAGTGGCCTAGCAAAGTAAAAGTACCACAAATACTCTAACGTCTTGGTCACTGGGCACAGTACTGTAGCAGAGTCCTGAAAAAAGACATGTATTGCAAGTGAAAGGAAGACTATTTATGTCAATATAATCTTTCTCTGTGAAGGTAATAAGTAAACAGGGAGTTATATTTTAGAGGTGAAAACCGGCAGAAAATGGGGCTAGAAAGACATCGGAGATTATTCAAACCAATCATCTAATGAACTCTACTTCCACCCAAGTTAAGCTCTTTGTCCAAAACAATGCATCAAATAAATTCTTTCTAATCTACTACAACCTAAATTTGTTCTTAAAAAAACAAAAAATGGCCCTCGTTGAGATACAGTGGAGGAAACAAAATAAGCCAAGTATACTGGGATTACTACAACTTTAGACACCAGACAAATCCTCTAATGAAACAATTATAAAAAGATTTAAAATGAACTTGATCTAATTGCAGAGTGTTGAGAACATTTATTGTTATTTTTCATGACTATCTCCCCAAATTCAAATATAGTAACCATTTTAAAGTATCCCTTGCTAGAAAAACAAAAACAAGTATAATTTAGCTTACCAAGGAGTTAAGGTAAATAGTACGGAAAGTTTACAAAGCAAACATCCAAATAGGTTACTGATGGGAAAGGGGATCAGAATAGCACGATGTAATTGGTTCAGATGGACCCATCAGGTTCAATGGACAGCATAAAGCATTGAAAATACCTAGTGCAGTAAGTAGACTGACTTTAGGCACCTTCAAGAACTAGAAGACCCCAAAGGGGAGGGCCTGCTTCTTTAACTCTGTACTCTGATGTTAAACTACATCACAGCAGGAAATACCTACTTTGACTAGTGCCTGGCTAGGACTAGGAAGACCATCACACTAATCCAGGTAGAGTTAACATCCAGAGATAATCGAGTGGGCCACATCACTCAGAAAAGAACATGAGTATAGCCATAGAAGAAAAAGAGGGTTAGCCATCCTAACATGGTGACCAATGGGCAGCACAAGAGATGCGGGTGTTGGGGAGGGAAGCAACGGGGGAGTGGGACTAGGAGGGACAGAGGAAGCTTGCCTTTCAAACCAGGGAACACTCACTGTACTCTGAAGTTCAGAGGGAACATAAAGCTGGTGGTAGCTGTCTATGATGGATCATTAGCAGTACCCTCAAACCAGGACCCTAGGAAACAGGTCAGGAGTGATTCTGGCATGATCTCACCAATCTGATGCAAGAATTTCCTATGCTAGAAACAGAAATCCAGGAGAATTAGCTGGTATTACTATCGCTTTGTCACAGGTCTAATTACAAAGATATTAGACCTGGTGTTCCTACCTAAACTCAGGTGAACTTAGCAAAGACAACTGAGTTTTGAAGAATCAGGAGCCACACAGATTTGGGCTATAGGGTTTCAGAGAATTGCTACTACCAAGTCACAAACTGTCTAAAGTTTTGACCTTACTTGTTTTTAACTATCTTCCTCATTATAACCTGACTACTAACTTCATGGAGAGACTTTTTTTTTTTTAAAGAATCACTGTACCTCCAGTGCCTAGATAAAAGATTTCTCAATAAATGTTTGTGGAATAGAACTATATACCTATACAAGAGAACAGAACAGTGGTTTTCAAACTATGTCCAAACAGCTTATGAAAGGGAAGGAGCCACGTTGAGTAGGACTGCATCTGATAGGCCTCTGTCCCAAACAAACTGATTGCAAAGTAATACTTTACTACTTAGTATTCTGGGATTGTGTACGTACAAGATTTTTGAGGGGACAAGGGAAGGGTTCCAGTTCTAAAGGAACCTCTGAAAACTACTGGGCTAGAATCTTTAAGGTTTGTGTCATATGGAAAAAGCACTGGGTTGTTGTTTTTTTTTTTTTTTAAAGTCTTCTTTACTATTAAGTTCTGTGTGTCTCTGAGAAAAGTCCCAAGTTTCCTGGACTGAAGCTATAATAAAGGAGATGAATAATGTGATTTTTAAGATTCCTTCAAATTCCAAGTTTATAATACTCCTTCAGTAAAGGGAGAAACAAGTTTCAGTGAACATTTTCCTCTAGCACGAGAAGACTTATGAAGAATAAGCAGATTCTCCAGTGTCAAAGCTGCAGAATATAATGCTATTTATAAAATTCTTATTATTTATGCATCAAAGTCTGTCCTTTCTCTGTGATAGCAACCTTTCATATAGCAAATTTTCTCTGTAGTAGCTTGGAAATAGGCACAGACGCCAAGTCAGGGAGGCATTTAGAGATATGTCATTTTTTCCAATAAAAAATGAAAAATATAAGAGGCAGAGGTTGTATTAATGCCCCTTCCCTCATTTCCGTAGTCTAATGTAAATGATTAATATTCATTCACTTCATCCTCCAACGTTCTAGGTAGGCAAAGAAAATTTTCTGTGCCACGCTTATGTGGTGCTTTATGTTAGCTTCTAAAAATTCTCACTAAGTAGAAACTCTCTCTCTCCTAGGACTTACTTTCATTATAGTATTTATTTCAATGGAAAGAAACACTTCTTAATTATTTTAATCTAAGATATGCTATTAAAAGAACGTATCTCCCTTGTAGAGGAGAATCAGCCTGTATTAACCAACATCATGTGTCCCAGGGATGCAGACAAGCTAAGCCATGTTAAGAACAGTGGAGCAAAACACATATGAGGGATGGGGCTCTAGTTGATATACTGTTCTGACCATCATCATTCTTTTATGAAAAGCCTCTCAGTCCCCCTCTGCTCACAAACCAGGGCCTGAAATTTTCAGAGCTGAGGTTGCACTGAAGTATACCTTTAATATCTGCTAACTTTTATAGCTCACATCTATAAGATCATCAATTATAACTATCTTACAAAACACTAAATTCAAGTATTATTCTCCTGTTTTTCTTTTAAGTTTTACTAGCTCAACAACACTAGCTCTTAGCCAAAATTAGTTCTTTTTATGTTACAAAATGTTTTTCAGCTCAGAATTTAAGTCTCTTAATAACATTCAATAAAAGAAACCGAGTAACTGCCAAATGAGAATAAGTAGGGACCTATAAAGGGAAAAGTATGTTCATAAGTCTTTTATGGACTCAGTTGGCAGGGAAGGAATGGTTTGCAGCAGACCTAAACTTCTAAGTTCTATTTGGTGACATGAATAGAACCAATGAGGATTCTCTCAAAGTAGTGCTAACATACAGCACCATTACTAACTTCTCATTTGAATGAGAATTTTCTCCACTAAATGCTTAAATTTTATACAGATGGTTGATAAAAATTTAACTGACCTATAAGACTTTATATCAATTTGCAGGTATGTTATGAACCAATCTTATGCAAGAATGGAAACCACCAGGACTTCAGAAAGTCCTGAAACTTCAGAAAAACAGTTTCTATATGCTAAATACTTCCCTCTCTAGCCAACAATAAAATATTTGTTTGTCTAAAAAGCAACTTCTTGCAATTTATGTTTTTGATGTATCTTTTACAAAATGAGTAAAGTATAGAAGTACTATAGTGAAATCTAAAAATACAGCTAGGAAGGTTCTTCATACAAAATGAATGGAGAATATATTATCCAGAGTCTTATTAATTTTTCAAGACTAAGATTTTTAAGTAATCTAGAAGAGGTGAAAAGAATAAAGAGTATTTTCTTAGTATTTTATCTAAGCTTTTAAAAGAAAAAAAGGCATTTATCCCATAAATTTAAAGTGTGTATTATACTCTTATCTACTCTTACAAATGGGCTGCCATTAAAAGATTAAAATGTCTCTTACTTTTATAACCATCTGTTTATCCTATGTATCCCAGTAAGATAAAAAACTAGAAATGAACACTATTTAATTAGACTGACACCTACCTGTGCTTTCTGAAGCAGTTCAATTGTAAGAGGAAGCCAATCAGGAATGAGTTTCTCCATTTCCAAACTAATCATGGCCAGAGCAAGCATGGATCCTTTGAATTGCAGAAGTTGGTTGCAGGCCATACAGTGAAGTAGTTGCTTGGTAAGGACAGCCAAATGTTGAGATGGGCTCAGTTTGGGCAGACTAAAAAGTAACTGAGGCCTAGTTGACACTGCAATGGCATGGAACTAAAAAAATTAAAAATTAAAAAATTTTAAAAATCACAAGAGCATCATTCTAGTTTTACTTAAATGTCTAGGTAAGCTATGTACAGAAACTGATGTAACCTCCTAAAGTACTACTCAATTACTATTTGCAATTTTTGCTTCAGTGATTTGACATATATCATAGTTTCTAATTTTTCCTTGGCTAAGTACAATAATTTTCTTTTCCTTAAAAATCAGAATACATGAGTGGGCAATCTACTTTTCAAGTTACTGAAATAGGACTACATATTCAAATAGGAAATTAAAAGACTTCAGGTATATTTACAATGTGAAGAAAATCCAATGGTGTGGCTGTATGAAGATCCCAATTCAACTTATCCAGAATAATTCTCTCCATCCTCAGAATTTCGGATGAAGAACATCCACAGAAACTATCTCTTGCCAACACCTTCAGTCCTGGAATTCTCTATCCAAAGAAAAGGGGAATAAGGCAGGGAGAATAGGACAGAAAAAAATAAACTCATTTTTTCAGTTTTTGTTTTGGTAAACAGAAAGCAAGTTAATAAATGGACAAAAATTTCAAAAGAGACACGACTAATCTTTAATGCAAAATATTTACCTCGTCCTCCTCAACAGTCTTGGCAGCTAGGAAAAAACAGCTGATTGCAATACAACTCAAGTATTTTGGGTGGGCCTAAAATGGGGAACAGGGAAAAAGCAACTTCAGTGATTCTGCAAAAAGATAAGACAGTTTATTTTTTTTAAACTAGATATGCAGATGAGAGAAGTATGCACACAATTGTATGGAATTCAATTAATCTGATTCCTACTCAATGCTTTCTAAGATCAAAGCCAACGTTTAACTTCACAACCCTAGCCATATTATACTCTATGCAAACTAAGACTATTTCATTGCTGGAAGTTCAACAGCAGAGGAGCTTGATTTTAGAAGAACTCTTTAATTTAATAAAATTCCCCAAATTAAAAATGTATTTATATGTGTATTTTTTAAGCTAGTTTTATTCTCTTTATCTGCCGTATCAGTACAATTAATAAATGGCATTAGAGGAATTAAAAAGACAGAACTATAACAAGAGGGCTATTAATATATTCCAAATGCTTTTTAAAAAATTACAGGATGCTAGCAGATGAAATATTCTAATTAATTGTTTACCCAAAAAATTATATATTCAAGTTCCATGACAAGAATGAAAGGCTCCTAAATACACCTAGAATCAATTTATGGGTGAAAAAACCTCCTTCCTTGGGTTTGACATCCATGTGCGACTTTAATTTGCCTATTTTCCTTATCTATAATAAAGTAGGTCCACTTTCTACCTTATTGGTAGAATAAAGGTTTGGAACCTAGAATCAGATTACAGTTTTAAATAATTAAAACAATTTAGTCCAATTATATTGAATGATACAGAGGTAAAGCTGTTTCAACATTTATTTTATACTTAAATATTGTATTTCTGTGAAATTGGGGAAGGCTTCTGATGACCAGAGTACAGCCTTGATTAATTATTTAATAAACATGCCAACCAATAACGACTGCCTTAGTATAACTGGCATACTATCTAGGTATCTTTCAATTGCCTGCCTGTATGAGAAATAAAAGCTAGTTCAATCAATATTTTAAAATAATCATTAATATTAATCAGAATATTATGGTTTAGAAAGCACTCCCATAAGTACCACGTGTTATATCTTCTTTTATAGGTGAGAAAACAGAAGTGAAGTCAGATCCTGTTGTTAAGACAGTTTTCCAGGCTCCCTTATTTCCCTGTGTATACAACATATCAAAACCATATCCCTGAGGTAATCAGAGTCCATTACAAAGAAAGAAGTCCAACAGTTAACAACTTTGGGTAGGCAATACAGCCCCTAAATCAAGGACACCAATACTAAATTTAGTGCTAAAAAGACTCCCAACAGCAAATATGTCTGTGTTTTAAACAAACAGTAGTTCTCAATCCCATATGTACATCAGAATCATCTATGTAGTTTTTGTTTCTTTAAATACAGATATCCAGATCTCACCTGGATTCAGATCCAGGAGGTCTGGGATAGGGCTCAGGGTCTACACTTTTAAAGAATTTCATAGCACCTTCTTCCGCACAGCTGGGATTGAGGCTCCACTCACTGTGCAGCACTTCTATGGTCTGCTTTAAGCACCTTTAAACTATGAATACATTTTAGATGAATTGTTTCAATGTAGATTAACCATCTCTAAGTAAGAGTATCTGATGCTAGTAACTAACAGAAGGCCCATTAAGTAAGAAATACGGAAAAAAATGAGATTTCACTTGGCAAAATTCTCTAATTGTTCCAGAAACTTCCACAAATCTGTTTAAAATGCTTAATAATGCCAGTAAAAATCTTTTCTATGATAAAAGCTACAAGTCCATCAAAATTTTTAAAGAATATAAAACTCAAGAAAGGACACTAACTTTAAATGCATCTTCTGTGAAAGGGAGTCTAGCTATAGTAGGGGGAATGGGGAGAAGGGAGGGAGGACTTGATGCAGAGATAAATATAGGCATCTCAGATAACCCAGACTTCAGGCAATTAGTATCATTATAAAATTAGTATCATTATAATTAAAGTTTCAAGTCCCTCAAGAGTAGAAGTTTGAAACAAAAAGGTAACTGAGTGGCCAGCCAAAGTCCTCCACTCCTATGGCTTCTATTTTTTTAGACCTAATAACAAAGAATACAGTACACTCAGCACTGAACTCATAGTTCCTGCAGCTTACATATTCCTAGGCATACAAATGACAACTGAATTGCTTTTCTACCTTTTCATGCCTTGCCATTAAATAAATTCTGACTTCCTGCTTTAAATCTGTTGAAGGCCTACTATGACAGATTTCGCATAATATAACCAATGATATATACCAACAGGGACAACATAAAATTTATTCGTAATGCTGCCATTTAACAAAAATATACCAGTTATTTATAACAGTTCAATTCATCCTGTGCTCCAAATGTATGCCTCTACAAGGAATTTATATATTAAGAAAGCTACACAAAAGGGATTCAAAAAATAAGTAGTGACAGAGAAAAATATGCAATAGGCTTATACTTTTCTAATCTGATTCACTATTCACAACTAGTATCCAATGTGTTAAAAAGATGACAACTCTTTCATTTAAAAAAAAAAAAAAAAAGACTGAACATTCTGCCAATGCTACAGGGTTTGTATTAAAATCAAGAGATCAAAAATTTCATAGGTTAAGTTATGAATACTTGTAGCCAAAAGAAAATTACAGAATATAATTAGATACATTTCAAAAACTTAAAGCAGAAGCAGAAGACATGTCTTCTTATAAGTATATACATATATATTTAAGTATAGATATATTATAAGTATATATACACTTGTAAGTATATCATCTCCAGGAAGGTTTTCCACTCCCTTCCACTTTGTAGAATGTTTTACTAATAGCCTCTGGTGTAACATATAAGTCCTCAAACAAGAAGTTGTATGTAATTGTATTCTACAATATTTACCTTTACAGTAGCTAAGAACCTGTCCAAAAGACTACTAGCCAGTGCAAATGTTTCTGGGTAAAGATTGAATTGGTACTTGAGTTTGGCCAGCCACTGAATCACTTCATCTCTCTGGGATGGAGAAACATTCTATAAGGAAACAAAAAACAAAAATAAAAGAGAACAAGTAAACAAGGATATGAGAGAACAAATATCATCAAGGATATGTTTCCAATTCTTGCTTATAAAAGGTTAGCAAATGCTATGGAATATGTATTTATATGTTAAAAAAATGTTTTTAAGTTTACTCAAAATCTATCAAACTTGAGATAAATGAAGATAAAATTTTATGAACTAGTTACAGCATTTAATATCAACATCCAATATGTCATCTCACCATGTATCTATACTTTATTTAAACTGGGGTTTTCAGGGAATAATATTTATTTATTTATGTATGTATGTATGTAGGTAGGTAGGTAGGTAGGTAGGTAGGTAGGTAGGTAGGTAGGTAGGTGGAGGTAGGGGGAGTAAATCAGGTTTATTTATTTATTAATTCTTAGAGGAGGTACTGGGGACTGGACCCAGGACCTCATGCATCCTAAGCATGTGCTCTACCACTTGAGCTATACCCTCCCCCTTTAAAGTTTAGCTAACACTATTATCAACTATAGTAATTTTGGAATTAAGTTTCCCCAATTCTTGAGAATAAGAAAATATAGTGAACTTTTTTCTAAGGCAGCAAACAGCCATTAAACTATCTTTAGAAATACAAACAGGCTATGGTAACAAAATGCTAGCCTATTAAAAACAAAACTAAAGTCAACAGGAATGAATGAAAGATACCAGGGAAAATGGACAAATTACATATTTAAAAATGATGAAAGAATATTGAAGGGGAAATTAACCTGCACTAACTTACCACTGGAGAGATTACTACACAAACACTGAACATTATTGGTGTTTTAATCTTCCTATATATTATTTTTAACTACTGAGTATAGGCTTAATTTTCAAAAGATACACACTTCAAAGCAATAATGAATGATTTAGATACCTTTACTCCTGAGTTTTGCAGGTACCATAAAAAAACAAAACAAAACAAACCTAGTAATATTTAATCTACCACTAATATACAAAACAGATCCATGGAAGTACTCTTCTGCCAGGTAAAGACAACAAGTACAGAAATGACTCTATGATTAGCGGAAAAGACTATTTTCAATATGAGGGTTCCAGACAAGTAAAGGCTTAATCTATGTACTGCAGACTTTATCATCATAACCATTTTTGATGGAAATCTCTTAAAAATATATTACTTATCTCATTTCTCAGAAAGTATAGAGATCACAGCTTAAACCTCTTCCCTGATCACTCAGGGTCAACTTTATGAAATTAATTTCTATATCACAGAGAGATGCAGTAAGAACTATTAAACCATGAAGGGTTGTACATCTTTGGCAATACATTGCCTTAAACAGGTATTTCAGTTGGAATTTCTTCTCTCCTTCGTCTTGGCTTCCTTTAGTGTTGTGAGAAATACATGACTTGGTGCTCATTATTACCTCTGCCATTGCATTGACTAGTTTCCCTTATTTTATTCCAGCTTCTCTTTCTTTCAATTTTCAGCTTTGGCACAGGAAAGTAAAGTGTTTCTCTGTGTTGGTCAAATCAACTAATCACACATCTAATTTTTACATTTAACTCTAAACTCAGTTATAACTGGTATTTTAGAAGGTTAAGTGCCATATATTCACCTGCTGGTGAATTCCTTTCTTAAAAAAAAAAAAAAGATTGACCCTAGAATACCGCATAAGAAATACTGACAAGAAAATTAGATAAAGATGGTTTATAACCTCTTATATTTACATATTACCACCAAGCTGGTGTTAAGACTATGAACAGTAATGTGAAAAATCTGACAATCAAGACATTTAATTCAATTCATATTAATAAATATTAAGTGTTGAACATATGATAGGTCATGGGAATGCAATGATGAATGAAACACTCCCTGTTTAAACTTCAAAACTTAAAAGTCTCATGGTGAGGCAAATAATAAGAAAATGTCAATAAAATATGGTAAGCATTAAAATAGAGTTATGCACAGGGCACTAGGGGAGCACACAGGAAGGGTACCTGGCCCAGTGCGGGAGGAGAGTAAAACGTTCTTAGAGGAGACAGCAACTAACTTGTATCTTAAGAGTTAAAAAGTGAGGGAAGGGGGTGATCATTTGTAAGACAAGGAAAAGAAACAAGTATTTAAAGCCTGTGAACTTTACTCTGAAGGATAAGAATGATGTCAACCTGGAGGCAGGAACTTGTTAAGCTCCTCAGACTTGCAAATAAAAATCGAAGTGGATGGAAAAGACTGCTAGAAACAGATGCTCTGGAGAATCAGTGATACAATTCAATGAATCAAAAAGAAACAAAATAGTTCATGGGACTGAAGCTAAGGGCTCGACAGGTTTTGAGTGTATAGATTAGGAGCAGAATGTATGTCTTGCAGAGACTATTAACCAACTTGACAGAGGAAACTAGTGTTAAGCTATTAAAGCCAGGAGTTAAGATTCTCTCTTTTACAAAAGCAGTCTGCAAAAGCGGGCAAAATACTACCTGAAGTTATGGCTTCTCCAGAGGTGAGAGGAAGCAGAAACAGCCCTATAGCTAGACCCTGGGTCAAAAAGCTCTTAACATGGTCACTGGTTCTACAGTATTCTATTTTCCACAGAGCCCTGAGGTGCTCTTTAAGAGCTGGACTAGGGGCCACTAAAGGTCCCTGGGGACCAAAAGTGAAGGCAGTCACAAAACTTTTAGATGGAAGTTAAGCATTCAAGAGAAACTAAATTTCTACCAAGATGAGCTTCTATCTAAAAATGCCAAAACAAATTTAAAAAGTAATGTTAAGGCAGCCATCCAAACAATTCAATGACAAGGAAATAAAATTCACAGAGAGAGAGGCAGACAGTGATACCACCTGAGGAAACTGGGGAGGCTTTTAGGGAGGTGGAAGAACAATGATCTAGAACAGCAATGAGGAATAAGAACACTGTTTATTCTCCGTTCAGGTCAGAGATAGAGGAGAAAAAAATACCCTTAGATGATAGATTACATAAAGTGACTATTTGGTGTTTGACATTAAACAAATAGCCAACATGTAACTGTAAGAAGTCCCACAAAAGATGGACATAATGTGCTATAAGTATAGGTATAACACAAGGGAACAGTTATACAGAGACTTCCATATCATAGTTATAACTAAATGACACAACTTATGTAAAGCACACAGAATGTGAAAGCACTTAAATATTAGTTTTGTCCTTTCTCACCTTTAAATATACTTGATGCTTTAAGATGCCAGAAAAAACAAATTTACAAAATATTACATATATAAATAATTCTTTTAAACCGATTATAATACAATTAGATATGAAAGAGATCATGACAGTATCTTTGACTTTAACATATCTTATATTAAAAAATTTCAGAACAGGGCCAAGAAAACATTCTTGCATGGCTAGTACTATCATCACTAGCCAAAACTAACAATAACCAAAAAACCCCACAAAAAATTACAGTTTGACTCACTCTTAAGTGATACTGATTCTAAGATCTCTTTTTTCAAGTCAGTTAAAACATGTACTCAACAGTGATATCATCAGAATAGCTTTAAAAAATAAAGCTCCATGCCTAAGTAATCCCATTTGAGGGAGGAAAGCAGGCAGGCAGTACCCCAGATAGTATTTCCTGATCAAGGGATCTGTTTTCTCTTATGTGGATTGCTCAAACAGCATTAAAAGAGTTCAGTAAATTGGTTGAATGACTAATCCCAAAGAGAATTTATAATGGTTTGATTCAACATGGCAAAACACAGGGCTTTATATTCCACATGCTGCTATTCTAATCATTAAACCCAAATCCTCCCCAGCTTTAAACTCTGTAAGGTTTACCATTACCTAAATATTAAGCATAATCCCTCAGGCATGGCATACAAATCCCTCTATGACCTGCCTCTCCAGCCTCACTCACCTTCCATCACTTCCTGCTTAAAATTCATACTATAAGAGGGAGTACTTGTATTTATGGCTTTTCCTTGTTCCTGCCATGCTATTTCACATCACTGCTCCTTTGCTAATACTGTTCCCTCTGGTTGGAACATACTCCTCTCTCTTTTACCTCTTATTTACCCTTTAAGAGCTATTTCAATGGTAACTCCCCACTAGACACTTTTCCTGGTAATTCAAGTTGGGCTAAGTACCTTCCTGTGCTCCCACAGCATCTCTTGTCACTCTTTAAAAAATTACCTTTCTGCTTTTGGCTATGACTGAGTAGGTAGCAGCAAACCTACACTCTAGCTGAGAACAACTAGAAAAGCTATTAACAACAGAAAGGTATCAGAACTTCTAAGACAACTGGGCCTTGAGGAGCCAAGATTCCAGAGAGCAGGTAGTAATAGTAAGAGATGAGTCAACATTCTGCATTAACTATCCTTTTCGGGCATTTGCCCATCCTGTGAGTATGGCAAGAGGCAGAAAGTATGAGCAAAGAAACCAACAGAGCTTTTGGGAGTCTTACAAGGCAAGAGACAAAATTTGGAAACTTGAGGAACCAAGAACCTAGTAGAAGAGGGTCCGAGATGTGAATGTGACAGCTGATTTTCCCCTTATTTTCTAAATCAGATTCTGAAGTTAGGAAGGACAAAGCTCTAAGAGGCTAAGCAGAAAGCCTCTGAAAAGCAAGAGTAAGTTCAGGGGAGAGTTTAGCACTCTTCAGGAAAAAGGGGGACTGCTAAACAGTCACCCATGAACATAGACACAAAAATCCTAACCAAAATGTTAACAAAATCCAATTACGTATAAAAATTCAACACCTGTTCATGAAAAATCTCTTAGCAAACTAAGGCAGAAGAAATGAGTTTCTTAGTCTGGTTATGACTAAGACATAAATAGCAAACATCACAGTCAATGGTGAAAGAATGAAAGATTTCTCCTCACAGAGATTCCAGCAGGGTTCTGGAGACCCTAGCTAATTCTGCAAAACAAGAAAAATGAAAGTGTAAGAACTAGAAAGAACGAAATGAAACCATTATTATTCACATTTGACATGACTGTATATAATATACAGAAAATCTTCCAAAAGACTAAACTATTAGTAAGTTAATTTAGTATGGTCTATATAAAAATCTACTTTACTTCTATAGACCAACATACAGAAGGCAAGTATATAAAAAAATTAAATTAAAATGTTACCATTTGTAATAGCCTCAATAAGACTCAAATACCACCCAGAAATAAACCTAAATTACCAAATACTATTAAAAGAAACTGAAGACCACCTTTAAAGAAAAATGGAGAAATAGTCATGTTCATGGATTGGAAGACTCATAAATACGTCGATTCTCTCCCCAAATCAATCTATACATTCAATAAGCCAAAACCCCCATAATTTTTTTTGAGCATTGACAAGTATATCTAAAAATACATATGCAAGAGCAAAGAGCTAAGAATAGCCAAGACAATCTTAAAAAAAAAAAAAAAGAACAAAGTTTATGACACCAAAGAGTTACTACAACGCTATAATAACTGAGGCAGTGAGGTATACAGAGAGGCAAACAGACCAATGATGAGAAAAGAGGCAAGAAACTGACCCACAAATGTATCTACTCATATACAGCACTCACTTAATTTAAAACAAAAGTACATCACAGGGCAGTAGCAGAAAATGTCTTTTTTTTTTAATAAATGGTACTGGTTTCCTATATAGAGAAAAATTATTCTTGACTCCTACAATTCATACCATACCAAAATGGAAAAAAAATCCTATCTTCATTACCCTGGTTTAGGCAAACATTTCTTTAAAGGATTAAGCAAAAAGGAAAAGAATTTTGATAATTAGATCATTAAAAATTAAGAACTTCTATTCATCAAAAGTCAACAAGCAAACAGAGCTGAAAATATGTAACACAGAGCCTGAAAAAGAAAGAACTCCTAAGGAAACAACTTAGCAACTCAACAGAAACCCAGGTGAAAGATTTTAACAGATATGTCACCAAAAGAGAATATCTAATAGCCAATAAGCACATGACAAACTGTTGAATTTCATTAGTTATCAAGGAAATGCAAATTAAAACCCAATGTGTTGTGATACTGTAACACACTCACCAGAATAACTAAAATGAAAAAGACAGACAATACCAAGCGCTGACAAGGATGTACAGCAACTTGAGACTTTCATACTCTGATGTAAGGGGTTAAAAAAAAATGCGCTATAAAAGAGGAATAACTTTGGTAAGTAATACAATTGGTGTTATTTGCTAAACCTGAGTATAAACATAGTCTAGTTCTAGCAATTCCACCCCTAGGAACATACCCAACAGAAATGTACACATATGTCACCAAAGACATACACAAGAAAATGACTCTAATGACCATCAATAGCAGAATGGATAAATAAAATCCTTTGATGGAATAATACGTGGCAGTGAGAATAAATTAATTATGACTACATGACATAATATGGATGAATCTTACACTAAAAAAAAAAAAAAGAAAAAAAAAAGGCTGAGCAAAAGAGGCCAGTACATACTTTAAACACACACACACACACACACACACACACACACACACACACAAAATTCAAAACCAGGAAAAACTTATCTGTGATATTAGGATAATGGTTTCTTTGTGGGGAGGAGATAGATGGTAGTAACTCTAAGAGGACACAAGAAAGGCTTCTGAAGGTGTTGGTAATGTGGTGGTTACACAAGTGTTATTTTGTGAAAATTTACGGTTGTACACTTATGAACAGTATACACTTTAAGAAACTGTTTACTTATGGAAAAGAAAAAAACAAACAAACAGGGGGGAGGAATAGATTTATTTATTTATTTATCAAATCCACAGATGGTATAAAAATGACAGGAAGTCAATATATTAGATAACAATCATGATATTAAAGCTAGAAAAATGGGCCAGTGTCAACAATTCTAAACTTAGTAAGGATAAATATGAAACAGTGCACCTAATTTAAAAATTTTGTAAGTACATCTAGGATAAGGGAAACTCCTGCTTAAAAGTAGAGAGACAAAACAACAAGGTTTTAAAAGCAAGTTTAGATTAAGCCAACAACATGACATTGCTGCCAAAACAAAAATTTTTTTAAATGTAGGGCTATATTAATGAAATTATCAAGCCAAGATAAAGTGAGGTGATAGTCCTATTTTATTAGCTCATTAATTACCACAACTCAAATATCACAATTTAAGAAACAGTTTTAAAAAAAGAGTGTATATAGAGAAAGAAAAACTGGGATGGTAAAAGGGGAAATCCTGTCAAATGAAAAATGGTTGAAGAATAAGAGATACTCAATCAGGAGAAGAGATGACTTTGTGGGCTTAACACCTGTCTTTAGGTAAAGGACTGTCATTTAAAATATGAAATGAATTTATTCTGTATTGCTCCAGTGGACAGAACTAGAAACACTAAGTGGCCACTAGAAAGAAGCAGTTTTCAGGTTCAATTTAGGAGAAATTTCTCAATAATTCACCAAGCCTTTCCACAGTGGAACAGACAAAGTATCCAAAGCAGAGGGTCACTTATCAGAGATGTTAGGAGAACTTTTTTTTTTTTAACTGTGTGGTTAGACTAAATCATTGCTTCCCAAACCAAACACTTATTAATAAAACTACAAAGCTTTTTAAAATACGAATTTCCAAATTTGCCACAAGCCCAGTAGGTCTGGGTGGGGCCTGGAATCTATAAGACACCTCCTGAGTGATTCTGATACACTTAGTAGCCCAGAGGTTCAAGATCCTGTATTTGCATATCACATAATCAAATGGCCTTTAACGTTCCTTAGTTTCAAAATTCTAATGAAAATCATCTCTATATAAACAGTTTTATCTTTGTATATCAAAATAAATTGAGAATACCTGAAAGTACATGTCACTTTAACCATTCTTCAATTTTTCCCCCAAATTCATAACAAAATCACCATGTACTCGGAAGTACTACTATTACATAAAAGAACTTCTCTAACCTGGACGAATTACAAAGAAATAATAATCATCGCTCATTTAACAAGTGTTTACTGTGAGCCTATTATTACATGCCAGGAAACAAAAGTGACAGAACTCTACCCCAACAGAACTCAGTCAAACCATCAAGAAATTATAATATTGTGTGCTATCATATGGGAAGTACAGAGTGCTGTGAGAGCATAAAGAAAGGGAGTGATAAGTGTATAATATTCTTGACCTAAACTGCAAGATAGGAGATGCAATTTACAAGAGAACTGAGAAAGACCTTGAGGTAGGATTTAGGTGAAGAGAGAAACAGGAAAGAAGAAAAAACTGGAGGGAAAAAAGGTTAAAAATATTTTATTTTTCCATTTTACCAGCACAGAAAAAAAAAAATTAGAGAAGTTGGAAAAGATAGATATATACTTTAGAGATAAGACTATTTTTCTCTTCTGCAAAAAGGAGTCAAGGAGGGAAATCATAGTTAGAAGCAACAGCAGAAAGGGAAGTAGAAAAGCCAGTCCATAAGAGCTGCAGAAGAAAACAGAAGAATTAGAACTCGGACAACTGTGTCCTTGAAGGTTATTCTGTGTCAAGTGGCTCAAGCCCCTATAGCTCTTTACTGCCATCTCTATCTTACCTTCTATCACCAGACCAAGCCCACACACATTTTATAAGAAATAAGTATGCTTTTACTTGGCATTACCAAAGGCAAAACCTTAAATAGATTGCTCTTAGAAGTTCTGATACTCATGTGTAATACCAGAGAACAGAACATTAATATCTATTAAAACACCCATTAAAATGAGCCAGATTCAGTGATAATAGAGCAATATGATATAATCTGGGTAGAGTATCACCTGCGAAGACCATGTTGTAAAAATCTATCATTGTTGGTTTCATGCTGACAGGAGGAGATAGCAGAAGAAAAAAGAAATAGTTCTAAAGGCAACTCTAAGAAAGCTTTGGGGCTTACTAGAATGTCAGAACATGGGGCAAAAACTTCTGTTTTTCTCACTGTTATATCCCCAATGCCTAGAATAGTTCTCAGAATACAACAGATATTTAATGTTAACATTTACTGAATGACTGAATCCCCAAGTTATCTAAAAATCACACAAGTATACAAAAATAAAAAATGATAAAACAAAGTAAAATGGGAAGAGAATGGCCCCAGGTTCAAAATTATAACACTACTACTTATTAGCTGAAGTCTGGAGCAAACTGGGACTACTGCCTACGTCAAAAGATTAAATGATATATTAAATATGATGGCATGCAAATGCTCCTAGTAAAAAAAGGCAATCATTTAGGTTACCTAATCTTCTACTCACTAAAAGACAAATAATAGTAAATACAAAACATAATGCTTCAGCTTGTGGGAAGAATGACAGAAGTAGGCTGGAATTAGAAAAAGCATATAGATTTCAATAACCTATGAACAAAGGTTAACCAAAACTAACACAGGAGGAACTTAGATACTTTCATTTGCAGTGTCAGGCACTAAAGATAAAGAGATAAGTAAGATATCTTATACAGTAAGCTATTGAAGTGAATAAGTTATTTGTGAAAAACAGCTCTGATGTAATTATATGAAATTTCTAAAAAACGGCATATAGTCAACAGTAATTGAGAGGTCAGCTGGTTATCTCCCTGGCAGCTTTCAACACTGGCAATACCTTAGTAGTTAATTTGAATTCCTTATAAACATTCATGAAAGACAGAGCAATTTTTCGCTCACTAAAGACAAGGATTTGACTAAGTCCAGGCTCTATGGTTAACTATATATAGAAATAAAGAAGGCTTACTACTGTCAGTATCGGACTATGAGGAAAAAGAAGAGTCATACTTCTCTTCCTAAAGCTGTAACTTAGATAACACATACACAAACAAGAACAGTTCATTTTTGTTTTGTTTCAGAATGAAACAAAGATGTTTCTCAAATAAAAAATAGAGCATATCCTTTAATGGTACACATTTCTCCAATGCAGTCTCAAGGTACTATTACATATCAAGTAGTACACTTATTCCTAATAAAAGTCATCTATTTAGAGTAAAGAGAGAAATCATTACCTTATTTGTAGGCATTTTCGGCACATTCACCTTCCACATCTGGGCTTCCCTAGAGATTGCCTTTCCCAACAGGAAAGACAATTTCTGGTTTTCCAAAGGCCCTGGAAACTTCATGATATCCTTTGGATCTGCCTGCCACCCAGCTTGATGTAGCTACCTATAAAATCAAATATAAAACAATGCTCTACATTTAATTATAGATTAAGAATAGTATTGTACAAATATGTTGGTACATATGAAGCATTCATAAAACAAAATAAAAACGTTAGGAGGCAATACTGGATTTTATCGCTCTTTAAAATAGCATATATTAAAATGTTACAATAATCATCAGTTATCTAAAACATTCTCACTTTACATTTGAAATTCAGTTATAAAGAGAATAAAAATATGATCAAATAATTAATAGAACCTTTGGACTTGATCAAAACATATTATTACTGTGTCAAAAAATTGTTAAGTCCCAGGCTTTTTAAGACTACAAATTCTTAGAAGTAGTTGTCCCAAATATTCCTCTTAAAAATCTAACCAAATAAGGGCTAACCTCTCTCTTCATTTAAAAAGTTACATCAATTACATCAAATCCCACCCATTCCCATTTAACAAGTATGAAACCATCTCCTTAAGTATGAAACTATCTTGAATTGTGCTTACAATACAGTGTCCACTAGCTATACATACAGCTATTAAGTTAGAATTTAATAAAGTTGAAATATAATTCCTCAGTCACACTAGTCCCATTTCAAGTGCTTAACTGCCACGTGTGGCTAGTGGATACTGCACTGGACAGTGCAGAAAAGGAACACTTCTATTAATGCAGTAAGTTCCACTGGACAATGCTGATCTATAAAACTCAAAAAGAAGGTAACCCATACTCTAAAATGAGCAGCAAGTCCAAAGAGCAACAGTCTAGATCAATGCAGGGCAACTGAGAGTCCAAGAGATGTTTCTAGGTTTAAAAAAAAAAAAAGGAAACTATAGAGGTTTGACTGTGTATAGAAAATTGGATTGAGAAGCTGCTTTAGAATGTGAAAAGACTTAAATAGATTTGATGAAAGCTAAGGAACTATGGTTAAATTCATAAAAAGAGATTTTGCAAGAAGGTAAATATAATAACATACCATAATATTTACATAGCAATATAATGGAAATACTGAATAGAAATTTCAACACAAACATTGTGACAAAACTACACTTGGGAGGATAGGGGGTATTGGGAGAAAGCAGAACAAGAGCCTCATATTTGCATTTCATAGAGAAAAACCATAAATAATATCTAAAATGGAAATACCAAAAATAGCAGTAGGTCAAATTATTTAAAAATATGATCTTAAATAACAAGAGAAACAGGTAAGAGCTAAGAGTTGTTAACCTCTGGGGAGTGAGAAAATGGGGGGAAAGCTCTGCAGCAGGAGAATACTGTTTTTCATTGCAGACCTCATATAACTATTTCCTTTTTTCAACTGTGTGCCTGCATTATCATGTGCTTCAGATTCCTGGGAATCTTTTTTTTTTAAATTTAATGTCTAGAATTAGCATAAAAAGTTTCTAATTTCGGACAAAAATTTAAAATTTGAAAAAAAAAAAAACAACCACAAACCTTTTTTTTTCAATTTCTACATTTCCACATCCCTGCCACTATCCTCTTTCCTATTAATCACCCCACATACTTCACTTGCTACTCAACCTATTGCAGACTGCCTCTGGTTAACTGGATTGTGATTTCTTCTTTTTGTTTCTTTAAATTTCCGAGTTTTTGAAAATTTTCTATAACAAACATGAAGTACTTTTCATACTAAGAAAAAAAGGTAAATAATTTAGATAGAGAAAATAGTAACTATTCTGAAAGGTCCATCTCAAAAGTAATTTCTTCCAAGAACTTTTGATTCTCTCATCTGGCATGATTTCTCTCCCTTCTGAAAGCAGTTTCTCACCATCTTCCCTAATAAATTATAAATTCCTTTGCAGTCGTATCTACCAATCATGTTGTTATTACTCACAGTGCCCACAGCACAGTATCCAGATGAAACAAGGACTCAACCAAAGACTCATTTCAGGCCTTGGAGCTAAAAGCAAAAAACCATAACCAAAACAAACAAGCCCAAGTGTAATCTCTTTCACAGGCCAATCCTTCAAATGTCTGAAGGCTGCCATCATGCTCATCAGTTCATTTTTTGCATAGCTGAAAAACTGTTCAAGAGTTCCTCACATGACATGATTTTTGCTCTTCTAAATTAGCACCAGTTTAATTGTTAACACTAAGATCATTAGCTATTTTTTTTTGAAGGCTACACCATATTATCAATTCAGATAGAACTTATGCTCAATTAAAACTTGTAAGACTTTCTAAGATACACTCACAGGCAAACTTCCCTAACCTACCCCCACCCCATTGTGTGTGGGGTTTTGGTGCCTTTTTGGGGGGGAGGTTGTTGGGGGGTGGGTACATCGTTGTTCAGAACCTTAAATATATATCCTTTCCAAAAAGTCATTAAATCCCATCTACTGTTATATTCTGCTGAGATGTTCTGAGATGCCAATTTTGTTGACTTGGTACTTTTCTCAGATTCTCCACAATTAGAAAAACAGACACACTATAATTTCATCTAAAGCAGACATAAATATCAACCTCAGAAATAGAGCATAAAGTAGATGATCACCTGTCAAGAGGTATTTAGAAGAAACACCTGTACTGGTTGAAAATTGTACTTAATATGTTCAAAGATCTCTTCTAAATCTAATTTTAGTTATAATTAATTCTTTTCAAAACTTTAAACTTACTTTATTATTTTATTCCCTTAGCTACACTCAACAGGGTGGCTCACCAGGATCTGCAAGCCTTCTCAACATACCCCAATGGTTGGCTGCCCCTAATAATTATTTTTCTTTTACAATGCTCCCTTTGAAGATTATTTTTAGGGGAGGATGGATGTGGGGGACAGAGAGGGACATGTAGGATAGAATCATGCAAAGAAGTATAAGATCAAGTTCAAGGGATTCCTGTTCTTCAATCTCCTGTAATTCAGGCCCTTAATAAGACTTTCAAATATTTAAATGCAATAACAACTTTTTGAAAACAAAGGAATGCAGGTCAAAGAGGAAATCATAAAGGAAGTTAAAAAATACTCTGAGATAAATTTTAAAAGATCTAACATATACCAAAACTTACAGGAAACAATGAAATACCTTTAAATATCTACATTAAAAAAGATATCAAGTCAATACCCTAACCTTCCACCTTAAGACACTGGAAAAAGTAAATGAAGCTATACCTAAAGCAAGTCAGAAGAAAGAAAATTAATATCAGAGTAGAAATTAGTGAAATAGAGAACAGAAAACTAGAGAAAAATCAATGAAACCAAAAGTTGGTTCTTTGAAAAGACCAAAACTGGCAAACCTTTAGCTGCACTGACCAAGAAAAAAACAAGGATAAAGTACTAAAATCAGGAATAAAGAGGGGACATTACTAACTATGTTACAGAAAAAAAAAAAAAGGATTATAAAGAAATTTTATTAACCATTCTACACAAATAAATTGGACAATTTGGATGAAACAGACAAGCACTTAGAAACAAACTATCAAGACTGACTTAAGAATTTTTAAAAAGCTTAAATAGCCATAAAGAGATTGAATCAGTAAACAAAGGTCGTCAAAGAAAAGCCCATGCCCAAATGGCTTCACTGGAGAATTCTACCAAACATTTACAGAAAAATAAGTACAAATTCTACACACTCTTCCAAAAAATATGAAGGAGGAGCACTTTTCATTATATAAAGCCAGTTATTATCCTGCTACCAAAACCAAAGACAAAAGCACTAGAAAACTATAGACCAATATCTCTTTTAAATAAGGATGCAGAATTCCTCAACAAAATACTAGCAAGCTGAATCTGGCAACATAAAAAAGGGATTATACACCATAGCCAAGTGGGATTTAGCCCAGGAATGCAAAGTTGGCTTAACACTGATAAATCAATTTCATACACAGTATCAACCAAAGAAACATAGGAATCATTCTTTGCATACAATAGAGAAATGTAACAAAGGGGGGGAAAGTTCAAACTTCCTTAAACTTTAAAAAATGGAGTATAAATAATACAAGTGAGAGACAAAAAGGATGGAGGACACGTGGGGATGTTCTAGATTTTCCAGGCTACAGAAAAATGAAAATGCAATATCTGACCCTAGACTGGATCCTGTACTGGAGAGAGAAAAATGTTATAAAGGTCATTTTCAGGTCAATTGACATAATGAGAATTTAGATGAACTTCATCAAAGTAAATGTATCAATGTTAAACCTACTAAAATTAGTAAGTTTACTATGACTCTGTAAAACAATATCCCTAATTCTCAGAAAATACACACTGAAAAGTTCAGGTGTACAGGGTCATAATGAATGCTGCAGAGAGGGGGTGGACGATGGGGGAGGAAAGACATGATAAAACAAATGGAGTAAAAGGTTAACAACAGGTGAATTCTGGTAGTTTCTTTTTAAAATTATTTACAAGTAAATTTAAGAACACAGAAGAAGAAAAACAAAACCCATAATTTATGAGAAAGTGCTTATATTACCAGGTTTTTCTCTTTTTTACATTCCTTTTTGTAAGACAGATAATATGATACAGTGGAGAAAGCACTGGCTAGAGTTTGACTTCTTTTACTGATAGTCCACAAACATGTTTTCTAATGTGTAGAACAGATTTGAGTTAGATGAATAATGAATCCTGGTAAGGAATACAACACAAACACTAAAAACATTACTGTTCTAAATAGCAAAACTTTATAGTTGTATCTTGTTACTTTATGCCCATTATTGGTCACATCTAGAATTTTGAGTGCTGGGGAAAGTCTCTAGGAACTAAAAAACCAAGACAACTGTATTTTGGTTGGCATGTTCCACACATTTCTAACTTGATGCATTTCACACTTCACCCATTCTTTCAGTTGCTACTTGCTTCTTTCTCTGCTTATCAAATAGCTTCATGTCTGAATGAACAGTTTATAAAGTGCTTATCGTACAGTATAAAATTTATTACAAATCTACATATAGGGCCTCCTGCTCTTCCAAGGAAAAGTGCTGCACAGTGCTGGGTATATAACAAACAACTTTATTAATGTGAAAGTATTATTTTTATTATAATTGTAATGCCAACTCCATTAATAATTCTGTACTGGTGTTGATTTCAGGATATTAGTTCCTCTTCTAAAAAAAAAAAGGGGGATTTATTAATGTGACCATACAAAAACCTCATGTTCTACTATTACCTCCTTAATAAGAGACTACAGTCACTTGTATTCCAAAACAGCCTGCTTTCCCAATCTCCATGCCTTTCCACACACTGTTCTTTCAACTTGAATCGTCTTTCTCTAGCTTACTCCCTCCTTACAGAGTTGCCATTTGCATATGTACTTGGTCATTATTACACTTTTGCATTTAATTGCTCCGTGATAACTGATTATTTGTAAGCCAGTCTCTCCTACTAATCATAAGTTTCTTGATGGTGAGCACTCTCCAGAGTTAGCACTGTGGCAAATAAATAATAATAGTTTACACTTCTTAAGCGTTTAACAATAAAAAATCTGAGTGTTCACTACTTGGCCAGGTATTGTTCAAAGTACTATGCCATATTAACTCATTTAATCCTCAAAAACAAAAACCAGTATTATCATGAAGGTATTATTAAGCCCCTTTTAAAGATGAAGAAATATGCACAGAAAAGCAAATACTTTTCATTTTAAAAGTATTATACAATCAGAATAAAACATGTACACACACTCTCAGCTTCCAATCTTGATCAAAAACATTTCGAGTTCATTCTAAACTACTAGGATGTCACATTGCCACATAAGCTTACTTATTTCGGTTTAACTGCATATCATCCCTATTGCATCTTTCCAACACACACTGACTCTTCTAGTCTGCTCTACATCAGTATTAAGAAACTTCTTCTAGTCCAGAAGCTCAAAATTGCTGATGCGCCTGAGTCCTGACTAGCAAGTCTAAATCCTGTCCGTCCTCTCTTAACCTATTTGTTCATTCCCTATTTCGTCTGCCACAAACGATCTGGAGGGGCTAGAAACAGATAACGCTACTTTAATCTCTTCGGGGACAGAAACTATATAGCATAGTCAGATGGCTCGGGTTTGAATTCTGGCACCAGGTTCTGTCATCTAATGGGAAAATTAACTTATGGAGCCTCAGTTTCCGTCATGTGTAACATGCTCCTGAACTACCTGCCCTTGTGAAGATTCAATGAGTTGGAAACCACTTAGAATGATGCCTGCTCGACAATAAGCCTCAACAAGTGTTATTAGCATCATAACGTCACATAGCTGCTGCTCAAACGTTGAGTGGCTTCCACTAACAGACTAAAAGCTGAAGATTAGCTTGGCATTCAAAAGATCTTCAGTCTGATACCATTCTACCTCCCGAGAGATAACTTCCACTATTTTGCTACCCAATTCTCAACTCCTGCCAAAATAATCTGCAGTGGAACCCCCAGCTCAGCAGAGGGCCTTCTGCTTTCTTCTCAAATTTTCGGCATTTAACAGAATAATCCGTTTGTGTCTTTTTTTTTTTTTTAAAGATATCATATGGTATTTTCCTTTTTCTTTCTGGCAGATTTTCAGTATTCTCATCTGTCCCTTCAGATTGCAACTCAAGGCTCGTCTCCCCTCCCAGATTTCCCCACCTACTCACCCACACCCAAGATAACGTTCCCCTCCCCAGAGTTCCCGCTGCGCTGGCGATTCACCCATTCATCCATCTGGCCTTCCCTCGGCTTTGCAATGTAAGTGATCTTCCCCCAGCTCCCACTGGAGCGCCGAGGTCTAGGGGCGGGGGTGTGTCCCCTTCTTTGTGTATCACACAGGCTCGCGGAGCCTAGAACACGCACTAGTAGGCAATTTGCTACTGCTACAAAAAAAGTTACTCGCTGACAAAAAAAAAAAAAAAAAAAAAAAAAAAAAGGCCCGAACAGGGAACCCAGTGGAGCCATTTCCAAACTGGGCAGGTGCCGAGAAGTCGGTGCCTGGAAAGGCTAGCGGGTCGGCGGGGGGCGGGGCTCGGCCGAGGAGCGTGCGGCGGCCGCGCGGAGTGGAGGGGGGTGCGCGCGCGGATCGCGGGGACGCGTCGAGCCCCCCCGCCCCCTCACCTTCTCCTCCTCTTCCTCCTCTTCCTCCTCCTCCTCCTCCCCGGCAGAGCTGTAGGCCTCACAGGGGTGACGCGGGGTCATCCAGGGGCCCGTTACCACCTCATTATCCTCAGCGCGCAGCGGCGGGGCGTGCGGGACAAGGATGGGGCCGACTGAGGAGGGAGAAGAGGGGGAACCGGGCCGGAGGGCGCGGGCGCGGGCGCGGGCGCTCGCGCTGGAGCGGGATGCACGGCTGCGGCCGGTGGGTCGGTCAGCGTATTAGTTCCATGACGCCCCCGGACCTGAGGCCGCCGCCGGTCCCGCTCCTCCAACCGCCGCCGCTTGAGCCCAGGTGGGGAGGGGGTTCCCTCTCGCCATAGGGCGGCGGGGGCCGGGGAGAGGCGGGGGGTGAGACCGGCTCTGCCCCTGCCCGGGGGAAGCGCCTCCGAGGGGAAATGGTGAAAGGGAGGGGAAAGGAGAAAAAGGAAAAAAAAAAAAAAAAAAAAAAAGGAAGGGGAAAGGGGGGGAAAAAATAAGAAAAAGCGAGACAGAGGCGCTGCCGCGTCCGCTCGCGGGGAAGGCTGGGGAGGGAGGGGAGGGAAGAAAGAAGTGCAGGCTTCCTCGGCTCCGCCCTCGCGGACCGATTTCTAGACGGTCTCACTTCTTGTAAACAACACCGAAATGGTCTCACCCTCCCTCTTTTCCCTCTCCGCCGCCTTCTGCGTCCAACGAACGCACAGAGAAGTCTGGCAAAAAGCTGGGCTATTGGAAACGGGTTAGGGAAGTCACTGGTATTGGGGCGAGAGGAGGGAATATTTTTTGAGGGGGTGGGGGAGCTAAGAAAAGCTAAAGGTACGTGGACTCGTTTTCCGCGGAGGAGCGGAAGGGTTCCTTTTCGGTTCCACCGTGACGTCAGCACCTCCTGGGCTGGCTGGAAGAGGCGTGCGGTGGCCGGAGAGTGCGCTGCGCATGCGCCCCGGGGAAGAAAGGAGCGGCTGAGTTCTCCTCTTGGGGGTGGGGTTCTGTGGGGGTGCGCCGAACCTAGTGCTACCTGATTTTATGCAGCCTGTGTTTGTCTCTGGGGCATGCAAAAGCGTCTTTTGGGAAAGGGCCGGCCATCTGTTGTGTAAAGATCTTGCATTCTTTGTTGATCTCGCAGAAAGTTCTGTGTTCTCTTCTTACCATTGACGTGTAAATAGAATTGCGGATTTTTCGCTGCCAGGTCGTGGGTGGAGGGAGATTCTAAAGCGCGTTAGAAGTCGGAAGATTTCGGGGAGCACATTCTTGAGCACCTTCTCTTTTTAAACCGTGAATTGTACTTCTGGTGGACGGGAATCAGCTTGGTAATGCGCCAAGGGAATTCTATCCACTTAAGCAACACATCTGAGTATTTCAGAGTTACCAGGTCTTTAAGGAGTGTGTGGTGACATATAAATGTGTTGTATTTGGGTTTCCTTTACTGAACCATGGTAAATTTTTGCTCATATAATTGTTTTAGTTGTAAAAAGAATATGTAGAATTACGGAAAAGTTTTGAAAGAGAAAAAAAAAATCCCCAAACTCAACCGTTTACAGAAATAGTCACATTTGTGTTTTCCATTTGTCTTTTTATGCCTATTTTAACAATCACTTAAATTTGTGTTGAGCTTATTCAACGAGCTAGACTAGCTGCTGAGCTCTAGCAAACTGTAAGTAACTGAGACAAATAGCTTCCACCTTCATGGAGTTTACAATCCAAACACAGAAGCTAACTGTTGCGCTAATTAGCACTACCTTAAAATCACCCAGGACTGTTGATTTGTTACTTGTACACTGCATTCTCTCTCTAGAATATACGGTCTAGAGTGATAGGGATCTTGCATGTTTTTTATTTCACCCTGTATCCCTGCAAGTAAAGGGCTGTCAATATTTGATTACTGACTGAATAAACAGTTACCAGTATCATAAGTATTAAGGTGGAAAATTGCAGGCTGCCATGGAAACACTTAATCCTAGCCTAGTTAGGGATATCAGAGAAGATTTCTGTGAGGAAGAAACATTTAAGATGAGACTTGAAACCACTGGGCAAAGAAGTGGAGACAAAGTGATACAGGCAGAGGAAACAATGTTCAAAGGCTCTGGAGCTGAGACATTCATTCTAAAACTCTCTGAAATGTAGTAAGGCTGGTCCTCAGAGAATTGAGAGGGAGAGAGCTGAGGTCAGGGGCAGGGGACAGAATAGGGAACGGAAGCCCAGGAAGGATTTTAAGTGGGTTGTATTTTGCTTTTTTCACTTCATGTAGCCTTTTTCCTGAGTAGTCTACACTGCTACGTGGTCTTCCTTCTACATAGGCAACTTTTTTTTTTTTTGCATAATTCCATTGTTGGACCATGAAATTGCTTCTGATCTTCAGTACTGTAAGACTAATACCAATTCCATTCCCAGATATGTAGTCAAGAGAAATGTAAACATATCCACACAAAAACTTGGACATGAATGTTCACAACAGCATTATTCTTAATGGCCACAGGTGAAACAACACGGATGTCCACCAACCGATGAATGCGTAAGTCACATATGGTTTATGTATGCAGTGGAATGTTACTTGGCCATAATAAGGAGGTACTGATATATGGTATAATATGGTTGACCCTTGAAAACAATGTGCAGTCTTTTGTGGCTGGCTTCTGTCACATAACATAATGATTCCATTTATATGAAATGTCCAGAATAGGGAAATCTATAGGCAGAAAGTAGATTCATGGTTGCTTAAGACTGAAAATGGAGATGGGATTGAGGGACCATAGAGAAAAGTTTGGGGGTTTCTTTTTGATGAGAATATTTTACCGTTGATTATGGTGATAGTTGCAACTGAATATACTAAAACTATTGAATTGTACACATTAAATACGTGAATTGTCTAGATGTAAATTATATATCAATAAAGCTGTTACCAAAAAAAAAAAAAAAGAGAGAGAGAGAAGGAACAAACCAAAAAGAATATAATTAGCATATTCATGTATAACCTTTTCTGGGTTATTCTGACAGTGTTTACATTTTCATGGCTTTTAATGGAAACCAATTTGGCAAATTGCTTGGAAGAAGAATTGAACCAATTAAAATGTAACCAGGAGTATTTAAGAGCTCTCACGTCATTATATACTTACCCTTTTTGAAGCTTAGTTTTATTAAAACTGTCTTACTGTCTGTGACAATTTAATCTAGAATTCTATAAATATAATAACAAGTAATTAGTAGGTGACAAGTAATTTGTTAGGATAACTGAAAATTTTGTCCTAACAAAAAATATGGATATTCTTTTTCTTCACTATTCATTCACAAGACCTTACTTTTATCATCTCTCTTTTCTTGATAATTGTAAAATTGTTTTTTAAAATGAATTGTAGTTGTAACAAATGGAAAGTCTTTGAACTTCCCTGAGAAAATAAATAAGGCATATAAAGAAGACATTAATATCCTTGAATTGCAATATCTTATAGTAACCTATAATGAAAAAGCATATGAAAACGAATATATATGTATATGTATGACTGAAACATTGTTGTACACCAGAAATTGATACATTGTAATTGACTATACTTCAATAAAAATAAAATAAAACCCTAAAAGAAATTCTTGTATTAGTAAGGAATTCTGCTTTTTCATTTTTTAAAATATTTTTTAGGAAGAATTTGTTCAAAACAGTAAAAATAAACTACCTTTCTACATGGTATTTGACAGCAATAGTAACTAAAATATGTTGATTAATCACTGTGTACCAGGCATTGCACTAAACACTTGTATTACATTCCCTTGTGTGTATTCCTACAGCACTCCTCTACCGTAGGTATTTTGTCATCCCCATTTTTCAGAAGATAAAGAAGTAAAATAAATCTCTTCAAGACTGTTCACACAACTTGTCTGACTCCAGCGCCTACCCTTTACTACCTTACCCTGTGGGTATTTCTGGCTTGCATTGACGTCTTCAAACAAAAAATACTCACCCTATGGTTATTTTTGGCCTGCCTTTAATCTTAGAACAAATATTCAAAAAGAATTTTTAGAGAGCAGTTTATATTTATGTTTCTAGAGAGTTAATTTTTGCTTGAAAAGGGGTGATTCAAATTTTCTTACACTTGTTTTATTTCATGACTGGAATACTGAATCTTAAAATAGAAACATGCCTTGCTTCAAATGCAGAGTGGTAGAGTAAGGAAGAAGAAACAGTGTGCTCTCATAATAAAAGCTCTGTTCTGAAATGCAATATAATGTCAGGTGAAACCTCTTCAGAAGTCTAGGACAGCTGAGCAGAATCAAGTTGACAAACAAGAGGCTTTGCTGTAATCTTTTAAGAAAAATAATTAGACCCTGACTGCTTACATTTTTATGAGTATAGAAGACAAGGCTACTTAATCTTTAGTGACAGAAATTTCTAGTCTCCTTTGTCTTAAATGAAATTTTCAGGGTAATGTTCCCAGCAGACAATTTATGAAGGTACTATCTTGAAGAAATACTAAGACCTACAGGGACAAAGGAAGTGATTTACTGTCATTATAATCACTTATCTTTAGCATTTATCTGCATTTAAGAATCTTTTTTACAGCTTCCAAAATACTGATTTTCTTTAATCTCTACAGAGACAGGATGTAAGGGGAGTAAACCCATCAAATAGACAGGAAGAGAAAAGGAGTCCACATTCACCAAATAACATAAAGATCTCCTGCTTACTATTTTTTTAGAGTATAATTGATTTACAATGTTGTGTTAGTTTCAGGTGTACAACAGTGTTTCAGTTTATATATATATATTCTTTTCCATTGTAGGTCATTACAAGATATTGAATATAGTTCTCTGTGCTATACAGTGGGTCCTTGTTGTTTATCTGTTTTATACCCCCTACTTACTATTAAGTAGGAAGAAAGTGCTCAGATAAAACAAGTCAAAAATTCTAAAATAGAAGGCCACAAGTTTTCCAGGCTTTGACTAACTCCAAATGTAAACTGGCTTTAGGTTTCTCATACTTTGGTACTTATTTAGAAGGACTTCACTGGGTGGGATCATTGGCTGCATGCTTTTTTTTGTTTGTTTGTTTCTTGCAGTGGGGAAGTAATTTATTCATTTGGTGGAGGTACTAGGGATTGAACCCAGGACTTCACACATGCTATGCATTCACTCTACCACTTGAGCTACCCTCTCCCCACTACCCACCCGTTGCATGCTTTATTAAGAGAAGCCCCAGAAATCAAGTAACAGCCACTATTTGAAATTTGTAAATCAAAAAGACTTCAGTAGAAGCATCCTTTCATTCCCAACCTCTCCCTCCAGCCAGTTGGGAGAAAAATACACCATTAAAATAACACCATTTTACTCTCACAAACTGTTTTGAGTTCTGAACTATCAAATTTAGAAAATTTAGGGAAAAATTTTTTTATGCATTTTACATAATCAAACTACCAATACAGTTTATTTCTTGTCAAGCATTTATGCAGAAGGTGTGGGGAAAACATCTTCCAAAATGTATTCTTAGTCTCATCACAACATATGTTTACTGTAATCCTTATTTCTTCTCACTGAAGGAAAAGAATTATGTTTGGGGAATCAATTCGAATTATCCATGATCAGGGTTTCCAAGACTTCTTTCTCACAAACATAAGCTGCTTTTATTACCAGATGATGATTTAGTAAATATTTGAGTCCAATTGCATACTGCGCGAGACACTAGACGAGATTCTAAGATGAGTCATACATGGTCCTCTCTATAAGAAACTTTTTCATTCATTCATTTCTTAATTCAGCAGCAATGTACTGGCTGTGAGACCATGAGCAAGTTAACCAGCTTCTCTATAATGTGACCTCAGTTTCATCAGCTGTGAAATGGGGGATAATAATATATCTCCTAGGTTTGTATGAGGATTAAATGGGATAATATTTACAAAAGGCTTAGAACAACATATGACACATAGGAAACACTAACTGTTAGCTTAACTATTCTAAGAGTCCTTTACGTGCCAGGCTAGTTAGACTTTTTTTTTTTTTTTCCACTTAATGCAGTTAAAAATGGCCTATCCTCAAGCAGTTCTCAGCCTTGCGTGAGGGAAGAAATAGACAGGAGAAATTCTGTGTGTTGGTCAGGGAAGGCTTTTATAGACTTGAATGTGGCATCAATTATTTGCTATTGATGAAATTACTTCAAAACGCATCTGCATAAAACATGTGTTTATTGTATCTCACAGTTTCTGAGGCTCGAGAACTGTGGGTACCTTAGCTGGGTGGTTCTGGTTCAGGGTCTGTCATAAAGTTACAGTGAAGTTGTTGACTGGAGCTGAAGTCATGAAGGGCCTGGAGAATGGAGAATCTGTTTCAAGTTCAGTCAGGTGACTAGAGGCAGGAGGCTTCAATTCTTTGCCACTGGGCCTCTCCATAGAGCTGCTCATGACCAGGCAACTGGCTCCTCCATTGCAAGGGATGAGAGCGAGAGGGAGAGGGAGAGGGAGACCTAGATGGAAGCCGCAGTCATTCTACCACTTAATCTGGGAAATGTTCTGCTGTCACTTCTGCCATTTTCTATTTATTAGAAGTGTGAAGGAAAAACTGGGCTGGTCTAACAAGATAACTCATAGGTCTAGGAATGTGAAGGAGAGGCTGGGCTGGGCTAACAAGATAACTCACAAGTCTAAGTATTGGAATACTGATCTGAGTTCTGCTGGACTACCTTGTAAATCTAAGTTTATCAGTGTTGGTTTGCTGTTTATGTTTTTTGCTAGCCAGCTGGATTTTCAAAGATACATATCTGGCTTTGGAATGTTGGTTTGCTGCCTCCCTGCCTCCACTTTTGTGATGATAATGCTGCTAAAGCTGTTCCATGCCTATTGGCCAAATACCCCAAGCTTGTACTTTACCCTATAAAACCTCATGCGCACGTCTTGGAGGTACTCAGAGCTTCGGAGCAGAAGCCCCTCTGAGCCCGCCGGCGTAATACATCTGAGTACTCCAACCCTCCGAGTGGTGCTTGTTTCTTGACTGGCCTGTTGTTTCGGTAACAGAAGCTGCTCTCTAAATCCAGCCTATACCAAAGGGAAGGGGACTTAAACTTGAAGGATAGAGTATTAAAGAATTTATGAACATATTTTTAAAACTACTACAGGTATGGAAGGACAAGTGAGGCTCAGCTAGGTAGACAGGAACAAATTTATGACAGGCAAGAGGGCAGCAGAAACAGAGGAATACAGATACCAGATTATATGACATATATGGCTAGAGAATTGAGGGGGTTATTGTTATTCCTATTTTTAACATAAGGAAACTGAGTTTAGAGAGGTGAAGTAACTTTCCCAGTATACATTATACAATTAGTAGATGGCAGAACCAGGTCCTAAATCCATAATAATTCTGATGATAGAATCCATGATCTTATCACCACCTGTATTAGGCAAGGTTCTCCAGAGATACAGAGCAAAGAGGATACATCTAGGTCTCTATTTACATCTCTATCTCTGTATCTATATGCAGAGAGGTTGAGAGAGATTTAAGATTGTAGAGGCTTGGTAAGTCCAAATTCTGCAGAGGCTGGCATACTGTAGACCTATGGAAGTATTGCAGTTCAAGTCCAAATGCAGTCTGCTGGCAGAATATCTTCTTGCTTAGTCTTTGTTCTATTAAGACCTTCAACTGAATGGATAAGGCCCACCCACAGTACAGAGGGTAATCTGCTTTACTTAGAGTCCACCAATTTAAATGTTAAATCTCATCCCCCCCCCCCAAAAAACCCTCCTTCCCAGAAATATCCAAAATAATTGTTGACCAACTATCTGGGTACTGTGGCTCAGCCAAGATGACACATGAAATTAACACATGAAATTATACTACCCTCTACAATAGTGACATTTTGGGGTCCAGATTGCAAAGGGGCCTGAATGTCATACTAAGCAGCTTATTGGACTTCTGAAAATTAACTGGTGGCTCTCTCTGAGAGATTTGACCTTGAGCAAGTGATAAATGCTGTGGTGTTCCCACAGAATGTTGTGATTCCTTTAGGAAGTGTGTCTTGGACTATTTGTCTATCATGCTTAACCTTCAGTCTTGTTTTGATAAATGAGAAGTATGGTTTTTATTAACATTATTTTTTTCCTTTCAATATTTTTCCTTTTAGTACACATTTTTATTAATTAGCCTTTCACATATTTCAAAATGATGACATTCATTTTAAAAATATTTTTCTCTATTATTTATTCTCACGTACTTGGACCTTTTTCTCTGAACTTTTCTTTCACTTTGATGCCTTTTTTCAAGGCTTCCTTTTAATTATTTCTCCTACCAGAGTGAAATGTGAAATTAGGAAGGAAGACAAATATGTAGGTGGGAACTAAAGAACCCAGTTTGTAGACTAGCTGGACTTAGTGATTCCAAAGGTATAAATACTGTTCAAGCATCATTTCTTTGCAGATGGTGCATAAGAAAAGTTGTTTCAACCTAGCTGCCAGGACTATTTCTCTTTGTAGCTGACATAGAACAGGAAACTCTTAACTTCAGGATTTAAAATTGCAATGGTCCCAGCCTATTCTTTTGACCCATTCCACTCTGGGTCCCCTTTGAGGACATGACACAGATAAGAGGTGGGCTGGAGAGTGTCGTGAGGCCACCTGAAAGTGATCTGGAATGTAAATCTATGGATACACCCTACCAGGAGAGAACAGGGAGCAAACTCTAGAAAACAGGTAGAGCAAAAGATGCAACAAGCTGGAAAGGGAGGCAGAACTGGACTTGCAGAATAAATGGGGACTGAGACATGCTGGGAAAGCGTAAAACAAGGTTAGAGAGTCTTGGACTGTGGATATCACCATTTTCAGCTTTCCTTCTTAAGAACAGCGTGGTAAAATTTGTGAGTTTCAAAACACCCAGGGGGTGGATAACACCACAAAGTGGTTTGGTGAGTTCTAGCAGATAAGCAGATTTTGTATGACAAAGAAGACATCAACACCATTCAAAGGAGAAGCTAGTTTCCTAAAAAAAAGGAACATTTAATGCATCAGTGCTCTTCTGTGTTCCTTTCTCTCCCCATCTCCTGTTGCTATACTGATCATCCTACAAGCTCAATCAAGTGTGGTTTCCATCTTTAGCACTATAAAAAAGGGGGCTTCCTAAATGGTATGAAAGAATAAATAAGGGTTTTTCCAAAATCACTTTCTTTTATTTTTTAACATAACAACACAAATATTATGTCAATGATATACCAGAGATTTCAATAGTTTATCTTTCTGCCTTTAATAAAATTAAAATTAAACCATCTTGGAAAAATCTTTTTCCTATTTTACCTTGAAAGATTGCCAGTGACAGTATATTTATAAATTCTCTAAGAAATCCATTCCCAAAGGAATAATCTCCTTTTAGTTGTGTTCCTTTGCATGTTTCAGAAAGCTGATCTTTGTATGTTACTCATTTGAACTGTGTGATAGCAGAAACCAAGACCCAAAGATCTAACCTTACAAAATACTCTTTGGATCAACCTATGTAGAAAATAATCAGCTAATTTTGACTGAAATCTTATTTATAATTGCAACTACTTGCTTTTTAAAGTGAAAAAATTCATACGCGAAATCCACTATAGTAAAGTTTAAGGTTATTTCCATTCCTGAATCCAAAATGTCTTCTGAATGCTTAAGCATAATGTTGCATAGGGAGGAAAAATAATGCTGGAGAAATATGGTGAGGGAAATCAAGCTTTACACTAAAGAAACTGCAGTATTCTATAAGATCTTCCTTTCTTCCCACAATATCAGATCTCCATCAAGCCTCTCAGACAGGCTCACTGACCAATTTTTATCGGTTCATTGAAACTCGGCCTCCTGACCACCATCGGGAATTTACAGTATACATATAAATAGGTAAGAAATATTAAAAGGTTGATTTAAATGCCAAGTCAGTTGGTTTTTTTTTCACCCAGAGAATTGTTGAATAGAGCAGACTTCCTTTGACAGCTACCCCCACAAATATTACAATATATTCCTTACTATAGAAAGTTACAGTTAAGGTCATGGAAGCTAAATCTTGTCCATATGAAAAAAAACAAGGCTATTTGTGTTACCAATAATATCGCTTTTATATTTATACATATATCTTGTATGTATAAGTATCTTGCTATTCGCCTTTGCCTTTAAAATATATTACTGCTTAGTTTTTAAACTCTTCAAAAGCCAAGGAGTTATGCACTAAGCTCTCATTAGTCACTGAATTCAAACTGAACTTATTAAAGTGATAATGTCAAAAAGTATACGCTGGCTTTTATAAGGTTGACATATATTAAACAGAGGAAACAAGACAAAATGTAATTTCCTATGCTAACAATGCCAAGAACTTTTATCATAATACTAAAGTTATCACTAATGTTAGGAGTTAAATTAAGGTAAAAGCCAACAATAGGAAAGATTTTCAAAAAAATTTTTTTTGAGTAGAGGGTCTTTTTTGTATTGAGTCAACCATTTTACCTTAAAAAAATTCAGTCAAATATGCTGCAATCAGTACATATCCTCATCTTCCACAGCAGCCTGAGAGGGGTATAACCCAAGGGGTAAGTGTTATGACAACAGGAATTTCTGGCTTTGAGTGCTTTCTGTGTAAATGCTGGCATCCCCATTCTCCCAGCACTCCAAGATCCTCTTTTCCCTTGGCAGGTCCTAGAAGAGTTGGCTTGATATCTTTGACAGTCAAAAAAATCCCATCTCTCTGATCTCTGCTTTGGCACAGATGCCCTGCTGGCTCTCTTCAGATGTTTTCTGACCTTGGCAAGATACTTGAGGGTCACTGCCTCACAGTTTGTGCTTCCAGATCATCACTGCCCCGTTGCTGATTGATTTTGGATTAGGTCCCCTGTGGTCAACGTCTGTGTTGTTCTAGGTAAAGAGGGGCGTGAAGTAGTGAAGTAGGGATCCTGTCTCTGCTGGTGCTACAGTCCTTTCAATGAATTTTGAAATAGGATGATGTTGCTTTCCATTTTTTAGCGAGCTCACAGTGTTACATTTTATTTCATTATGCTTCTTAGCTCTTAGACTCTCATTAACTTCTGTGGTACTGAATCAGGTAACATTTAATGTGACATTATGTAATCAATGCCTAAAGTATCTAGTCGCTTTAACTTGTAGCTATTCCAAGTGAATTCCCTATCTACTCTAGGTCACTCCAAAGAAAATAGGGGGCGGCCTCTGTCCCTCTGCTCCCTTCCTAGAGGACTACTCTAAGCTCCAAAGTTCTCTCTCTCTCTGAAGGCCTGGGAGAGCCTCTGGTGGTCCTACTTTCTAATATGAGTAGGTAAAGAAAGCCCCATGTTGCAAATCAAAACCAGAATGAGACATAATTTCATGCCTGTTAGAATGACTATCATAAAAAAAAAGAGCTAATAAATGCTAGCTTATAATTAAAAAAAAAAAGAAAGAAAGCCCCATGTTAAATATAAATTTTACTTTTTAAAAGAAAAATTCACTTTCTGTCAACAAAGAAGTAGAAACCTAAAATTATATTTACAATAGATATAATAATTCATTCATAGAATTAGTAATATAAATAATACTATGACTCTTCACTTAAAATCATGGTTAGTTGAGAAAGAGATGAGGAAAAAGCATCATATCTGAAGATTACATTTGAAATCAGTCTTTATTATTCAGTTTTCCAAGGTTTATTTCTCTCATCAGAAACATTTTTGTATTTAGCTAGATTGACCAACTCAATTCTTCAGAGTTAACTGGGTTTTTATAAACTGTTATTTACTATCATTCACTGGCTTTTCTGGTCAAGCTTCTTTTCTGGTCAAGCTTCTTTTCTAAGTAGGACCCTCCAAGAAGTTCCTGGGGAGAATGACTTCCTGGGATGAAGTATCCTGGCCAGAGCAACATCATTCCATGTTGAATTGGCCAGTAAGTCGATGAAATTATACCTTTTTCAGTAGAGTCTTTGTTTCTTCTTTTTCCAAGAGTAGGCATTTTAATGAGTGAATTTTAAGTATCTTTCAAATTCTTTAAGACTCAGAGTACAATCAGTTCTCAAAGGCACTTTAAACACAACGTGGTGCATTGTGTAGTACAGACTGATGCTGGTGTCAGTGGATTTTGCCACTTTTTGTGGGTAGGGAGTCTTCCTGTTTGGGGTCCTTATCACCTCATCCTAGCTGCATGCCCTGTTGACTCTCAGCCTCCTGCTTCTTTGTCGCCTCCCAGGCTGAGCTTCAGCACTCTACTTGCATCCCACAGGAAGCCCTGCAGTCTTTAGCTCATTCCACCGGATGTGTGCTTCCTTCCTTAACTACTGTGGCTGGTAAGTACACCATTGTCTCTGTTAGGGATCTCTGCTGATGGGAACAGAAAGTCCCTCAACTCAGCACTGTGTTGAGGATAGAAACAGGGTGGAAAAGTAGATGGAAAGGATATTTATTGAAGGGAGTCAGAGGATATCAGGGAATCTAATTTCAGAATACAGAGTCCTATTTCACAGGAGGTAAAGGTCATCCAACAGTTACTCTTTCTGGGATCAGATGATCACTCATCTCTGCTTCTCTGGGTGTATGCATTTGTTCCTTCTTCTCTCTCCCATCCATTTCTGATTTTTCCAAGGTTTTTTGAGGTTCAGTCCCCACAATTCTCACCTGAGGCATTGATTTTGCTATGGTGTCATGTTTGCTCCAATGCTCCCAAAGCTGAGAGCTCCTCTGCACAATATGAACAGCCTTAATCTGTATTTTGATTCAACTTCTGAAATTAGAACATCTAATGGACTCAGCCTGAATCAGATGTTTACTCCCGGTTCAATCAGTTCTAGCCAGGGAAGTGGAATGACCTGAAACGAGCATGACCCAAGCACAGAAGGCAGATTCTCTGAGAATGGATTGTGAGTGGGAAGATGACAGATATATCTAGAAAAGACGTAATCTTTAAAATATTTTAAACTAAGTCCAAATTTTGGCTGAACAGTTATTCCTAGAATGATGTGAGAGTTAAAAATCTGGTTAGCTGCAGAATATTATCTGACCAAATACCATATCTGGTACCAGAGGTGATCCCTCAAAGGGACCCCCAGCTCCCCTGGCCAGATAACTTGCTGCCTGTTGCCTTCATGCTCACGTATTTAAGAATTGGCAACTGCAGTCTCGTCTAAAGTAGTATCTGCTTCTGGAAATGTGGTGCAGCTAAACCCCTGGATTATTTCTTATTTTGGACATTCACATCTCCTTTTGAAATTTTTGATGCTTTGCATCATGTTCCTTTAAATTGCATGATCTATGGGTATCATGAGGAAATACAAAAATACAAAATACAAAAAAATAGTATTTATGTTTGTATTTTGTATCTCAATGGAATACTATTCAGTCTTAAAAAAAGAAGGAAATCTTGTTTTGTGATAACATGGATGAATCTGGAGAAAATTATGCTAAGTGATATAAACTAGACAGAGGAGGGTGATATAGCTCAGTGGTAGAGTGCCTGCCTAGCGTGCATGATGTCCTGGGTTCAATCCCCAGTACTTCCATTAACAAGAAAAGCAAACAAACAAACAAAAACTTAAAAAAATAAAACGAAAAGCCAAATACTACATGGTGTCACTTATTTGTGGAATCCAAGGGGAAAAAAGAAAGTCAAACCCATAGAAACAGAGTAGTGTGGTGGTTGCCAGGGGCTGCAGTGTAGGGGAAATGTGGTGTGGTTTGTAGAAAGCTACAAACTTTCAGTTATAAGATGAATGAAGCCTGAAGATCTAATGTGTAACATGGTCACTATAGTTGATAGTACTGTGTTATGTAATTAAAATTTGCTAAGAGAGTAGAACCTACCTAAGTGTTCTCACCCCTCCTCTCCAGAGAAAAAGTAACTATGTGAGGCGATGGATGTGTTGATTAACTTGAGTGTAGCAATTCTTTCACAATGTATACATATATCAAATCACATTATACACTTAATATATTACAATTTTATTCATCAATTATACCACAGTTAAGCTGGGAAAAAACCCACACACATAAAGAAGATGTTGTAAGAGCTCACTTGTTACATTGAGAAAAAACCCCAGAAAATAGATTCTTGGGTCCATTTCCAATCTACTAAATCAGAATTTCTGAGGTGAGGTCCTGAATCTGCATGTTAGCACCTGCACCCTCATGAAGACCACATTTTAGATGAACTAAGTGACCACTATAGTGAATTAATAAGATTTTAATGATATATTTTCTTTTTTTGTGATTGACTTGGAATTTCAATTATTATCACTGTATGAAAGAAAGAATACAAATTTTGTATACAAGGTTTAAGGGGAATTTGTCAGAAACTTATATTTTTATTTAGCTGTTTTATAACCAGAAAGAATAAGCCAATGAAGAGGACGAAAATCAGAAGCTGAAAAAGATAATAATGAATATCATAATATTTCACAGGATATTTACAGTATTTGAAGAAGAAAATGCCTCAAGGATGTCATTTTTCCACATCATAAAATAAGATATAAAGTTGTGAATACTAAATGTAACTTAATAAAAAAAGAGATTAATTTTTTAATTACTCCAAACACTACAATGATTGTATTTTATAACATATTCTATATTTGTTTCAGAGTGTTTATGACACATGTATAATGCATACACACACACACAATGATTAATAATAGTATAAATAAACTGGTTAGTTTTATGAGTTAAGAACACTTTGTGAGTGAATTAATGGTCTTATCACATTAACTGATTGCTAATATGCATAAAGTTCAAAACATACATATCTGAAGAGATCACCTACATATTTGCGAAAGAAAAATAGCAGTTAATGGAGTTACTGAATTAAATTACAGAACTAATCTGACAGTCTAAATTGTAGTACTCAAGCACAATCTCTGTAGAATTCATACTTCCAATGAAAACATTCCTGAGTTAAGGGGAAAAAAATAGCCTGACTTTATAGCTTCAGGGAAATACTGTTAAGTAAATTTAGGGGACTTCCAGAGGTAGCAAAATGAGGTGGGGAAAACCATAGAACTATTATATTTTACTGATAACTGGAGCTCACATTCTTGGGACAGAGCAGCAAAATTTCTACCCTGAAAACTGGTTCCTGCTGAGAGTTCAAGTCTTTCTGGACCTTGAAAATAAGGGGCAGAGCTATCACATCGGAGTTGGGAATCAGACATCAGATTCTAAGGGGTTGGGGAGGTGTTATGTCAGCCAAGGATACAGAGTTCTCTAGAACAGAGCTTTCTTGGGACATGAATCATGTTAATTTTAGACAGAAAACTTTCTAGCTCCAAATGGAAAAAAGAAAAAAAAAATTGTTCTTATTTTATAAAAAAATGTTTCTCTCTGCCAGAATGTTAGGAAACCTCTGAGCCATCCAAGTCCTGAGGCTCTGTGGCCCATCTGCAAAGTCCACCTTCTTCTGCTTTCAGTGCCTTCCTGGCTCGGAACAAGACCCAGCTTCTCAGTCCTGCCATTGTGCTAAGTACAAAAGCTTGTCTGCAGCCTAGGCTGCCTTCTCTAGTGAGTCTTTCTGCTCCAGGTAAGTCAGTGTGTCCTGGGAGAATCCTTGGAGCACAAAAACTTATTATGTGCCACATGAATGCAGCTCTGTTGCAGGCCTGCTTCAAAACCTGTCATTAGACAATATGCCATAGTGCTTTGCTGCCTGGAAAGCTTTCTGCGTGAGTCTTGAAGCTGTAACATGATTTACAACCTTATTAATTTCAGTTGCAAACTTGAGCACATACAGAATGCTGTATTTAGACCATGAATAAGCCTGTGGTACACCGAATGGGGTTGTGTTCATTTGCACAGTTGCACTTTACCATAGTGAGATGGGAGGGAAGAGGGCAGGGCACAGCCATTGAAGGAATGACACAGCAATTGAAGATTTGATTCCCTGGAGCCCTTGAGGCCAAGATGGTGGAAGATTTGACTTCCAGTGGACCTTGAGCTTCATTATACACTCACTGTAATATACTAGCATGGTGAATGACACACCCACAGGTGCCATGACAGTTCCAAGGCTGACTTTAGGTCAAAAAGTTGGTGGTGGCTCAGTTCCTGGGAATCCCAGCCCCTAACCCAAAAGCAGTTGGAATAATCCTCCCACTTGTTAGCATATGACATTACCGAACCCCGAAAAACTAACAGCACCACACCCCAGGCCTCTCGCACTCTCTCACTTTCAGAGATGGCCCGAGCTCTGGCTATGGATTGTGTATCTACTTTTACTTTAAACTAAACACACCCCCTCCACCCCCACCACCATGCCTCGTTGTCTCTCTGGCCTTCTGAGATGGCCTACGCTCAGCCAATGGTGTGTGCATCTCTCTGAATAATTCTAGTTTTACTCAACTAAGGCTCCTTCTTGAATTCTTTCCTGCACAAAGCCAAGGACCCTCACTCGGCAGGTGCCCCCAGGGACTCTCCTGGGACACAACCATCCTCTCGCGCCCCATTTTCCTGTATCGACAGCGTTATCCAGTTAAACTCTAGGCTCTCAAAAATTTCCAATGGTGCCTACGTCTGCAGATCTTGTGTGGCAGTACCCACATATTTGCCACTATCACTTTTAAAGTTGGTTTCCAAGAGAGTTTGAGGCTCTAGATCTAGAGTAATCTGATTTGTCTTCTAAGACATAAACTGGATGAAGCACGAGGCAGCCTTCACACCGAGCAGAGTTTCTCAACCTCAGCACCACTGTTGTTTTGGGCTGACTAATTCTGTATGAGAGAGGTGCCTCGTGCACTGAAGGATGTTTAGCAGTACCTGGTTTCCTTGGGGTCTCCAGTGTGCTAAATGCTGTAGCCCAGCAGTCAACAATACTTTGTTTTTTTCCACCTTCAAGCAGTAAGTAAGAGCTGATCTCTGGCCCCTCCCCTCAGTGGAGGGCTTTGAGCCCATTTTCCCTTCTGAGCTCTAACTCATCACTGCCAACTTCCATCCTGAGCTCTCAGCAGGCCAGGAGCTTCAACCCACTCCTTTACATTTCTGCTTTTTATCCTATTCTGTGAGACACTCCATATCCTTCTAATGAATTTGTTTTATACTATTGATGTTTTTCCCCCCCAATTCAGTAAATAGCAACTCCATTCTTCCAGTTGCTCAGAACAGAAACTATGTATTCATCTTTGACTCTTTCTTTCCTCACATCCTGTGTCACTCAGTGTCCCGGCAGATACAGATAGTACCCTAAATGGATGCTTTACAAATGTGTGGTCAGGCTCAGGGAAACGAACAAGAAACAATGAAGCTCCCAAGGGGTAGTCACAGTGTGAAGCCATTACTACCCCCAGGCTGGAAGGAGTCAGGGGTGGGAAGCGTTCACCAAACCTAGCAAGAATGACTGCCTGACAGGAGAGAGGGACAGCCATTGCTGACCTAGAGCCAAGGAGGACAGGAGCCAGAAAAAGGAAGATCCCAGTCCTGTTCTTCTGCCCTCCAGTCTCCTTTCAGGTCATTTCATTGTCTGAACCTATCCAAAGGAGGACTGGTGAATCCAGGTGTGTGGTCCGTGGAGGTTATTCAGGCTCTGGGAAAGGGTGGAGGGTGGATCTGAAGAAGCAATTGGAGAATCCCTGTGCACCCTCAGCAGCAAAGCTCTGCCTTGAAATCAATCCAGAATCGAACTCTCACTACCTCCCTTGTTACCTTCTTAGTTCCAGCCACTGTTTCTCACCTGGACAACAGCATTAGCCTCCCACCTCTATCCCTTAACACAACTTTATTTTTTTTTACAGTACTTATGACCCTCTAAAAATATTACATATGGTTTGTTTATTTGCTTATTGTCTATCTCTCTCCACTAGAATGTAAATTCCATTAAATCACAAACTTAATCTATTTTTTAAAATTTCTTACACATTTTAGATGGTCAAAAATATTTAATTAATTAATACTTAAGTTAATCTGATTTGGTTTCTGTTGCTTATTTCCAAAGAACTTAGATGATTTCAAGTGGGTACAATGTAATCTCATTTTTTAAAGTTTTTTTGTGTGTGTGTCTGTGTGCGTACAAAAAAGAATGGAAGTATACTCAAAAATGTTAGAAGCAATTACCATTGGAGAGTGAGATTTGGGGTAAGTTGAATTTTCTTTTTTTGATTTTAATACTTCTGAGATTTTCTAAATGACTGCATATGTCCCTTGTAATAAGATAAAAATAAGTACCTTTAATTTAAAGTACTGACTGGCATCCACCAGATCTTCTGGAGAAGCCTGAAAGTTCTCTTCCATCCCTTGGCTTCCTGTCACTATCTGACTGTGGCATTGCCAAACCTTTCCCAGTCTTTTTAAGGACTCGTGCTGCATCAGTTTCCCTGGTGTCTACCTGGGTCTGTGCTGCAGGAAGCTGCTTCAGGATGTTGCAACAATCTGGCTCCCTTGCTCTCTGGCCTCCAGTTGGGTTCAGCTAATGGCATTAGCTGAAATCTAGGGGGCAAGAGGGGAGCCAGGGGATTACTTAGTCCCCCAGCTCATTCCTTGCCAATCCCTGCAGGTTGGCTTTGTCCTTTGACCTAAAGGCCACAGCTCCTGCCAGTGGTCCTCTCCAGCTTTTTCTGGGTCCCGTAAGAGTTCCCTCCTAGGCTTCTTTAGGCCTAAGAATGGTGATGGTCCCCCCCACCCCCAATCACTAGCCCTGGGGTAACACATCATCCCTTGTTCTTCCTAATCCCGGCTCACAACTCTATAAACTCTCCTCCAGTTCCCAGTTCAAATGTTCCATACCTTTTCTCCAAAGGTCCCAAGAAAGCACTCAACCTCATCCTCCTCTCTCACTCTCAGCACACGACCTGCCTTGTTCTTTATTTTTCACTGAGGTCTTGTGTCAGCTGTCCTCGCATCCCTCAGATGGCCACGCGTCATCACTTTACTAAAAGCAGTCTATATACTGGCCGGCTCTCACGTCTCATCGCGCTGCTCAGAGGACAGAACTCATCTTGCTCATAGCAGGGCTCTACCCTGTTTTCCTCTTACCTCTGAGAGCATCATTTTTCTTTCATTGTCTCTTCTACCTTCTCCCATAATTTAACTCTCGATGTTCCCAATGTGTCAAACCTTAATTTTGCCCCATGACAATTTTTTTTAAAGAAGAAAGTTTATCTTCTCTCTCTCTTTTTTTTTTACTACTTTATTTATTACTTATATTCAGATAATTTTTCAAATATATACTTGCTGTCATTTAACTCAACTTCACTCCTTTATCTCTCCAATCAGACTCTGAATATTTAATGTGGATTTCTAATCATCTCCTCAAATCTAATATCATTTCATTCCCCTCAGTTGGATTTTTTCCTGTTGTCTGTGTTTTTTCCAATGGAATCTAAATTTATTGAGTTCAAGAGTTTAAGACATTGGAGTTATTTTTTAATGCTTTCATTTTCTGTGCCCCTCAACTGCAATTACTTTCTAAATTCTATAATTTTTTTCTTAAACTCATATCTCAGAGTTCTCCCTTTCCATTCTCACTGTTGTAATCAATGTGTGTGTGTGTGTGTGTGTGTTTAACTATAAGCCAAGATTGTTGCAATAGTCACCTAACTTGTTTTCAAATTCCAGGTTCCCCCATTCCTAACAAGGATCAATATTTCTAGAATGTTACTAATATCATGTGGTTTTAGAATGTGACTCTAATTAATAATAATTACAACATCGACTAAGATTCTTTGAGTACCTTCTCTGTGCTGGCTGCTACACTAAGTTCTTTTTTACGTGAATTAATTATTTTAGTCCTCAGAAGACTCCTGTAAGTATCCAATTCTACAAGTGGGAGAATTTTTTTGTTTCTACAAGTCAGACTTATTAGATTTGTTCACAGTCAGCAATGACGATCTTCTTGCTGGTCTTTGTGGACCATTTGTGGACCCCAAGCCCTCTGTGGCTCCCACAATATTCTTGTCCTCTCCCACCTTGCCAAAGACCACATACTTGTCATCCAACCCCTCAGTCTTGGCAGCGCAGATCCAAACCTGGGGACCGTTTGTGTTGGGTCCAGTGTTTGCCAAGAAGCCAGGACTAGTATGACTCAGGATGAAACTCTCATCAAATTTCTCCCCAGAGATGGACTTGCTGCCAGTGCTGTTATGGTGTGTCAAGTCACCACCCAGGCACATAAATCTTGGAATAATTCTGTGAAAACAGAAACCTTTATAACCAAATCCTTTCTCCCCAGTGCTCAGAGCGCAAAAGTTTTCTTCTGTCTTTAGAACTGTGGCTGCATACAGCTCATAGGCGATGTGATCCAAGGGCCCACCATCCAGGGCCATCAGCTCTGGGGTGGTGGCATCTGCAGGGCCAGAAGAATTTGAGAACAGCTACTGGTGATTCTGGGATGCAAACTCAACGTGAAACCAGAAGTCGTGCTCTTCATCTTTTTTCTCTACTCTCCAAATCCGTCAACATGACTTCCAAAGCACTCCACGAATTGCCCCTACCCTTCTGATCCAATACCAGCTTTTGTTTCTCTCTACATTATACTGAGGGTGTGTTCATTAATGCACCATAAACACCCAATATTTATTCCAGATTTTTTTTTCTTTTATTCCAGGGTTTTCTGCCTTTACCTTTGTACCTTTATCTTTTCTTCTGCTGTCAGATCAAATTCTCTTTCTGAGTTAAGGTCTGGCCCCAGACCACAGTGAAGTCTTCACACATGCTATACTATGCATGGATCTTTCTTTTCTCAGAGCCTCTGAGACTACTTACTGTCTGTACCATTGCTTTCACATTCAATCATGTGGTACTTTGAATTTTTATTGAACCATACATGTACAATTGCTATTTATTCAACCCCCTCTGCCCCCCCCCAATAAACAAAAATAAAAAATAATTTCAATAGGGTCTTGAAGGATGAGAAGAAATGTCTGAGGTTATTCTAATTTGGTTAGGCTATAGGAAAAATGCGGAGAAACTCTGGTGAAAAGAGTCTAGGAAATTCTTGTGAAAGGAATCTGGAAAGATAACACAGGCAAATGGTAAAGGGCTTTGTGTCTGTGCAAAGGTGCCTGTATACCAGCTTCTCTATTAGTAGTTCCCAAAGGCTTTGTTGTGTTGTACCAGAGATTTCCACAATCATAGGCCCACCAAATAATATCTGCTTATTACAAAAAGCACAGACACACGTTATGATTCTTGTAGATACTGTTCTCATTAATAAAATAGCAACGCATTTGAAGGTGTTTCTGAAGTTATAGTGACTTTTTGGCACTTTACAGTCTGTTAGTTAATGAATTCTAAAAGAATTACCATGCGTCCTGTGCTAGTTATGAATTTATTGCCTCTCAGCTCCAAACTCACCCTTCATAGCCTGCTCCCCAAAAATGGATCTGAATCTCTTAAATATTTTCCCTTTGCAGCTCGCATAACGTTACCCTTTGTGGAGAGCCCTAGAGAGACATTTCGAGAGAAAGGTTCAGGAATCACTCTGGCTATTCCATTGAGAATGGATATGGAGGAAGAATTGACTGCATTCGCAGGAAGACCAGTTCATTTGCTTATTTATCTTTTGATTTAACCAAGATTTATAAGAACCTACTCAATGTCAGGCAATATGGATAGTTGGATAAAGAAGACAGTCCCTGTCTTAAGAAGCACAGAGAGGAAGAGAGTTGAGTACGTTAATGATGATAAGGAGTGCGTTCTGTACAGATCTAGAGAAGCCACGGATGCTGTGAGAGCTGGAGGGACAGCTAATCACACTGGGAGGAAACAACTATATTCTAGGGGAAATCTTCTGAATCAAATCGTGAAGGAAAATAAAACTTATTCAGGTGAGCAAAGGGCCAAACTATGGTCTAGCTGATTGCACTCCATGTAAGGTGTGAGGACACTGACGGAGCAGTTGAGTGTCGGGATGGGTGCCTGGTGAGGTTGGTGACAGATGAAGTTAGAAAAGTTGGACCCAGCTTATGGAAGGTCTTCCAAGCTCTTTGATATTTGGAATATTTCCATATTTAAAAACTTTTTATTTGGAAACAATCTCAAATTTAGAGAAAAGTTGAAAGAACAGAACAAATAACTTTTTTTCCCCTGGAATCATTTAAGATGCTTAATCATCTCCTTGCCCCAAATGCCTTAGTGTGTGTTATACAAATAGGGACATTTTCCTATATAACCATAACACAACTGCCGAAACTAGGAAAGGAACGTTGGCCTATTACTACCATCTCATGTTTCACTAGTTGTTCCAATAATTTTTTTTATAGTAAAAGGATCCAGTCCAGAATAAAGCACTGTGCTTAGCTGTCATTTCTCTTTAGTTTCCATCAGCCTGGAACAGTTCCTCACCCTTCCCTCGATTTTCATTTCCTTGATGCTTTTGAAGATTACCCCACACTGTGGGGTTGTTAGATGTTTCCTCATGACTGGGTTCAAGTCATGCATCCTTGGTAGGTGTATTCCAGAGGCAATGTGGTATTTTTCTCATGGTACCCCATCACATGACAAATGACTTTAATTAGCCCCATCACTGGTGATTTTAACTTTGATCACTTTATTAAATTTGTGTCTGCCAGGCTTTTCCACTGCATGATTGCTTTTTTTTCCCCCTTATAATAAATAAATATTTTATGGGGAGATACTTAGAGACTATTTAAATTATTGTTCCTTTTCAAATGGTCAGTTAATTCATTTGTTTATATCATGTGGATGAGTATGGACTCATGTTATTCTATTTTAGTCAAGACTTAAGTGTTCTTTGGAAATTTTCCCATTACTCTCCAAACCCAACCTTACTTTCTGGACCAAGATGCTCCAGCCTTATTGTACATTTCCTGCCCCAGCATTGGACTCATCTATTTCTCTGGTTCCTTTTAATAAAGAAGAATATTGAGAAACCAACATCCAGGCACTAGTAGGCTTATTGCTATAGGGGTGACACTGCTCCCAAACCCTCAGAACAGACATGTATACATGCACATATATGTGGTTATATCTATGTTTATTTTCCATATCATTTTTGATATTGAAAGCCTTGAGTTCACACCAATAGTCCCATTTCTAAGCCAACATCTCATTCTTATTTTCTCCTTTTATATAATTGTAACTTATTTCTCTAGAAATGAGAAGCCTTGGGGGGGGGGGTAGCTTAAGTGATAGAGCGCATGCTTAGCATGCCCCAGGTCCTGGGTTCAATCCCCAGTACCTCCTCTAAGAATAAATAAATCTAATTACCTCCCCTGACCCCCACCAAAATAAAAGAATTACATAATACAATAACAAATAAATAAAAGATATTTTTAAAAAAGGAAAGGAAAAAGAAATGAGAAGCCTGGCTCCCTTATCTTCAATGTATTTACTTATCTGATCAATCTTCTATTCATAACTGTTTCCCCTAACTGCCACCACCATCTCACCACTGCAAATACCCTTGTCACCTGGACTGGGCTGTGACACCCCACACTGGGCTGCCCCTCTGCCCTCCCAGATGCTCTCCTCTTACTGCTGGGGCTCCTGCATCCTGAGCTGGGTCAGTTCCCTGCAGACTCTGCTGTCCCACGTGCCGAGGCTCTTCTCGCACTCACCCACGGGGACACCCACCTTGCAGAGGCCCACCCAGTCTCATGTGCTTTGGATTGAATTGTTCAAGAAGTAAACAATTGAATGGAAGAGAGACAAAGAATGAAATGGAAAGAGAAAGAGAAGAAGGACATTTCTAGTTAAAAAAATATTTTTGTACTTGAGTCTTTATCACTAATTCAAATTATTCTCTGAGATATGTTCCCCCAAATTCAATTACTGGGTCAAATGTTATAAACTAAATAACTTGTCTTAATTTTTACACCTGCCAGCAGTACATGACAGTGTCTATTTTATCCTAGACAGCTTTGAGTATCATATCTAATTTTTAAAGAGTTTTTTGTTAATTTTGTAGATGAAAATAATATATTATTTTATTTTCTATTTCTTTGGTTGCTAGTTAGGTTGAACATTTTTCTATTTGTTCATTTAGCCATTTTTAGCTTCTCTTTCATAAATGTTCATTTTCTTGTCCATTTACATAGAATTTTAGTATTTTTCTTAGGTCTGTATGTTAATGATAATAACACTTAGTCATATTCATTGCAAGAAAGATTAGCTAGCTTCCCCTGGCCACTTTCTACATTTGTATGTGCTTTTCTCTATGCCAATCAATTTCTTCTCAGGTAAATACAAACTAAGGATTATATTACTCTAAGAAAACATAACATTAGGGAAATAAATGGCCTGTTACAAAGCCATTCAAATATATGGCGTACTTTTAAAAAACAAACTATTTGTAGATCAGTTTTATCTTTTTTACTCTCTGTTAATTTGACAGATTTATCTAATTCTTCTCTCAATTTTTCCACTTTATATAATTTGAGGCTACACCTCAATTTAATGTTTTATTGCTGGTGAAACAAATTTTTCATCATGTATCTCTTTTATCCCTAATATTGTTTTTAAATCTTACAGTCTACTTTAATGCTGTGACATCAGTTTTTTGAAGGTTAGTATTTGCATGCTATAACACTTTCAATGTTTCATTTTCAATCTTTTCGTACCCCTATGTTTTAGGTGTGTCTCCTGTTGTGAGTCAGGATCCTGGCAGGAAATAAGCAGGCAGTGCACTCCAAATGGTAATTGAAGAGAGTTTAATGAAGAAATTCTTTAGAGAGGTGTGGACAGCATTAGAGTAACCAATAAAAGATGGTGAAATACTTAAGCACCAGAAACAGAGAAAAATGTTTATCCCCCAGCCCTGAAGTGTCAAAGAGAAGGAGTAGTGTTACTGATACCCAACGTAAGCTGCTGCCGGGAGAGGGGGCACCTGCAGGATCTGTGGTCTTAAGTAGAGATAACACAACCACTGAAAAATTCTGGTCCAGCAGGGAGGGAAACTAGGGGGATTAATATCCCTACTTCTTCCCCTCCAGCCCTGTAATCTACTGTCACTTTCTGCTATTGGGTAAACCCAACCAGAAGTTAGAGAGCAAAGGATCTCAGGGGATGCAGAGCATGAGCTGGGCCCAGAGCCAGGCAGAGAAGGGTGGAGAAGAGCCAGCACACATGTAAACAGCTCAGAGCTGGATTTTGTTGCTATTATCCAGTCTGATACTTTTTTTTTTTTAATGGCACATTTAGCCCATTTACTTACATTTGTTGAGATTACTAGCATAATTTAGTTCTAAGACATTGTTTTATGTCTCACATTAGCTATGATTTTTCTCTTGTCATGACTGCATTTTGATTACTTGAGCAATTTTTCTCATTCTAATCATTCCATTTCTATTATTTTAGCATTACTTTAGAAATTTATCATCAGTACCTTTAACTTCCTCCTAAACAAGAGTTGGATTTTGTAATACTTTTGCTCTGATTACCTGTCTTCTGACTTTTGTGCAATTGTTGGGTATTTTTAACCCATTAAGATATTATTGTTTTATATGTAAATATATTATATTTATATACACTATAAATATATATTTGTAATATTTAGTCAGTATTTATTTAGATCTACCTACTTTCTTTGCTTATCACTCATTCCTGCATCTAGGACTTTTCATCTCAAGTCACTTTCCTTCTTTCAATCTCTTGGAACATCCTCTGTTGAGATCTATTGGTAATAAACTTGGCATTCTTGTTTTTGCAAATGTCTTTATTTCATCTTCATTATTGAATTATATTTTTACCAGGTATATAATTTTAGGATGACATCTTTGAAGAGATGATTCTACTGCCATAGGACTTTCATATATTTGTTGAGAAGTCTGACGTCTGCAATTGTTACTCCTTGAAAGGATAGACTTTTAAAGGATAGACTTTCTCTTTGTTTCTGGGTTGCTGCACTGTGATTATGTGTAGGTGTGGATTTGTTCTTAAATATCCTGCTTGGGATTCATGGATAATTATAAAACAGCTTTTTTTTTTCTTTTTCATTGGTTTGTTAAAATTGTCAGATCTTGTCTTTTCAAATATTGCTTCTACCTCATTCTCTCCTCTCCTTTTTGAACTCTGAATAGGTATATATTAGACCTTTTCTTCTATCCTCATGTTGTTTGACCACTCCTTTGTATTTTCTATCAGCTTGACTCTCTGTGCTGGGTTCTACATAATTTCCTCAGATCTATAGTCCAGTTTATGATTTTTTTTTTTTATGTAATGTGGCTAATCTGCTGTTTGGCTTGTCCACTGAGTTTTAAATTTTAATTCTTATATATTTTATTATTAGAAATTCTTGCTGGTTCTTTTTCAAATCTGCTTAGTCAATTTTAAAGTCTTTTATTCCATATTCATATTTTCAAACCTTTCTTTTATTCCTTTGGACATCTTAAGCATAGGCATTTTATTTTCTGTATCTAATAATTCAAATATCTGAAGGTTTGTGGGTCTTACCCTTCTGTTGGTTGTTTTTGCTGGCTCTTGCAATAATAAAATACCTTATTTCTTTATGAATTTTATGCATCTTGTGATTCTTGTGCTGCTATTCTTTGAAACTTTATCTGGGGTGAAACTTTGAGACCTGAGTTGAAAAACAAGCTCTTCCAGAAAGAGTTTGCCTGTGCTTCTGGTTGGTGAATTGTAGGATCCAAAGATGGTGACAGCATCTCCCATCCCATGTGCTCTTCTTACAGTGTGGCTTTGACACTCTTCCCATTGGGAAGTGGGGTCTGTCCTCCTGCTCCTTGAATCTGGGAGGGATTGTAGAGTGGAAGTGATTCTATGTGACTTCCAAGGCTGGGAGATAAAAGGCAACAAGAGTTTACCCCTATTTCTCTTCAGATGTTTTGCACTTGGAACCAGCCACCAGGCTGTGAGAAAGCCAATGCAGCCACATAGAAAGGTCATATGTAAGTCTTCTTACCAATAGCCTCGGCTGAAGTCCTAGCCAACAGCCTGTGTCAGCCACCAGCCATGCAGGGAAGCAAGCTTACAGATAATTACAGCTTCCAGCCCAAGTCACCTCCTGGTCTTCGAGTCTTCTCAGATAGGCGCCAGATATCATGGACCAGAGATAAGTTGTCCCTGTCATGAAATTTCCAAATTCTTGACCCACAGAATCCATGAGTATGATAACATTCCTGTTGTTTTATACTGAGTTTGGGGAAGCACAGATTTTTGTTCAGCAGTCAATAACCAGAACACTTCGCCAGATACCTGAGGGCAAGACCAACTTAAGGCTACTTGAGATGAAACTAGGCTTTAGGGGTTTTGAGGGCAACAAAAGTATTATAAATTCAGGCTACCCCCCCCCCCCCCGCTCGAGGCTGTTTGTAACTGTGAATTATTAGGAGGGATATTTTGTCCCTCTACACAATGCCATGGTTCAAGAGTGACCATTTTCCTTGTGGCCCCATGGTTAGGTGGTAGGAGTTGGGAACAGGCATTTTCTAGCTCACTCGTATGTAAACTGAGTGTTTATCCCTTTCATTCAGGGGAGCTGTAATTATATTCCTCACTCTGGGTAGGTTTTGGGTTTCATCTGTTTTCTGCTCCCTGCAAATTCAAGAAAAAGAAAAAGAAAAACAAAACTTAAGGTGCTTAAGATTACCAGGTTTGACAAGTGCCCTCAAAGTGAAACTGGTTTCACTGCTTTTTTTTACCTAGGTTCCCATTTTAACTTGGGTTTTGGTCTATGTGTCTATTTCCACCCCTTCCCCTAGCTCTTTAATGCTTTGCATATGAAAAGTGGAATTTCTGGTGGTTTTCAGCAGATGGTTTGGTCGGGACCTTGTTGTGGGTTGAATTGTGTCCCCCATCCCAAAATTTATATACTGAAGTCCTAAACTCCACTACATCAAATGGGACTGTTTTCAAACATAGGGTCTCTAACTAGGTGACTAAGACAAAATGCAGCCATTAGAGTGGGCTCTAACTCAATATGGATAGTGTCCTTTTAAGAAGAGGAAATTAGGACATAGACGTGTACAGAGGGAAAACGATGTGAAGACAGAGGCAGAAGACAGACATCTACAAGCCAAGGGAGGGACCTCAAGAGAAACCAATCCTGCCAACACTTTGATCTCAAACTTCTAGCCTCCAGGACTGTGAGAAAGTAATTTTCTGTTGTTTAAGCCACCCGGTCTGTGGTACTTTGCATGGCAGCCCTGGCAAACTAATATGGAACCCTCTCCCCACTCCTTTGTTTGGTTAATCAGTAGTTGAAAGTACCATTAATACCAATTTATTAAAGGACCGGCTATTCAATTTGTATTTTTTTTTGCAACTTCTATGCTTTTTCTAACTTTTCTCCTGCTGTTTCCGTGTATTATTCTGTATGACTCCAAATATTTTAATAATACAGCCTCTTGTTGTATAGGTTCTAAATAATGCTACATTGATCAGTGGTTCAACCAACAATGCATTGCATTTTGCCCAAGACTCATGAAGGTTTCAAGCTACTTGAATAACAGAGCAGCTTAAAGTTGCAATTGGGATAACATCAGGGTGGTTATATTTAGTAATTATATTATTAAGATATTTTAAATTTAAGAAACCCCTCATTAGTCCATCTAATTTTTGGACATTTAGTTCTAAAAATAAATCCTTGAAAAACTTGAAGGAATCATTATTTGTTGCTTCAATGAATTCAAAATGTACAACATGGGCAATGAATCAATTTTTTTCAGTGGAAATCTTATGAAGGCTTTTCTAAAAATTTCGAATTATTTTTGGAGATAATAAGATGTAACACAGAAACAGATGGAGAATCGAAAACAAATACTTGTTTTATCAAAGTAAGTGGCATTAGTTCTAAGTACCAAGTGAGTCACAGTTTCTGTTCTTTCAGACCAATTTAACTTCAGTATAATAACTCAGATTTAATGAAAGTGTCCTCACAATGTGTGGAGAAAGTGTCGTGATCTGTGTATGCATCTGTCTGGAGAGTTTTGGAATTCTGGGGGCCTCTAATAATGAATTATGCTAAAATGAGGCTTTAAAAAGGAAAAGAATTTATTTTCTTATATTGAGTAACTTAGGGCATTTCCTTATTAAACCAGAGCATTGCAAAATTTCAGAAAAGGGATGGAATAAAAATATAGTTCCATAATGAAAATAAAATCAAGTTTCCTGGAAAAGTAAAGTATCCATCTTGATCCTTAAGAACATAGGAAGAGGAATGTTCCACTTGGAAGTAGGGAGAGGAGCCCAGACTTCTGCTCAGGCAGCGAGAGAGGGGAGGGCCAGGAGCTAGAAGAAGAGTGTTCTGGAGAAATCCATGCAAGGGCAAGGCAGAGTCTGGGGCGGGGAGAACTCGGCTGCCACTGAAGGCTCGTGGGACAGGCCTCCCGGACGCCTTCTAGATCTTCATTTAGGAGAGCAGAGTGCCTTTTGGCAGAGTTGTGATTTTTTCACTTCACCCCAGTGGCGTGAAATGCTCTTGATCAGGTTCTATTTCTGGAACAATCTACTAATAATCCTTAGTAGGCCTTTCGTAGGCCCCTTATCCCCCAGACATTCTGTCTGAGTGTTGATCTGTGAAATCCCTTCAATGGGTCAAAGAGCCATGGCTCCACAATGAGAGATAAAAGGCTTATGGGGAAAATTCACTGAGTAAAAACTCATTCCTACCCTTTTGGGAACAGACAATCAACCGAGGAGAATCACTGGCCGATATGAGAGGTTTTCATAGTTTTGGGAACTGCAGGCAGCTGGCGTAGAGGAGTGGGGAGAGAGGAGAGCTCAAGTTTCTCTTGTCTACCTGCGCTTCTTTCTCTTCAGTGTTTGGTGACAAATAGATTCTGTGAAGGTATTTTCATGTGGGAGGCTCGATGGTGCATCTAAGCCCACGGTGCCGCCTGGGTTGTGAAGCAGAATTTATGAAGCTGATTTTGCTGTTGTCTTATTCAATTCCTAGTGCCCCCAACAGTATTCATACAGAAGCTCATTTTCTCAGAGTACAGTGAACCGATGTCTCATGAATGCATGCAAACCAACTTCCCTAATTTATTGTGATTGATTCAAATGAGCGGTCATCTCTCATTTTTTTTTACAAGTCAGCAGCAGTTACTTATTAGGTATTATATTATTTCACTTCATATTCTCCCTCTACAAAGCCTTTCAGGCTACTTGCAAGAACACTTCAACATTAACCATTCCATTTTGCTCATCACTGGGAGGGAACAGGAAGTCTGGTGTGACCAGCTGGAGGAAGCTGGTGATCCACACCATCAACCCGCCAAACGACGCTGACCCAGCGAGGTGTCTTCAGGCAGCAACAATCAGATTTTGTGATTGAAATCATACCAACGCAGGAATTCACTTTGCACTGCCTCACTGAGTCATTTTTTAAAAGGGTACTTGGTAACCCAAATAAGTCTTTCTATAAATGGAAGAAACATCTTTGAGGGATGTGGAGGTCTTCCAAGTTCCTCATTCTATAGCCTTCCTCTCAAAGTTGCCCAAAGCCTGTTTTCTAACTTTCTGAATTTTTTAAAATGACATGAGAACTACATTCTCATTGTAAAAGACAACATGAAGCATACAGATATTAAAATCCATCTTCTCTGAAGAGATTTTAATACCTCCTTTTCTGGAATAGAAGCTCTTTCTTTGTGGCTCTGGGAAGTGGTGAGAAGAGCAGGGCACCTCCTCACATCTCTTTCTGCATCCTTCCCTGTATTAGTCAGAAGAGGCTCTGTTGTGCGGTAGTGATAAGCAGACCCTGAAACCACACACAGCTCACTCAGGCAGGGTCTACTATAGGTTCGGCAGTTTACAGGGAAGCTCTGTTCCAAGTGATGACTTGGGAATCCAGGTTGCTTTCACCTTACAGTGACTCTACCTGGAACACAAGACTTCTAGCAACACTGAAATAGGACATGAGAGAGAATTGCTGTAGACTGGAAATGGCACACATCACTTGTTTCCAGTTCATTGGCCAGAGCCTGTGTATGGCCCCAAATTAACTTCAAGGGAGCCTGGAAAGTGTTCCTGTGTGCCCAGGAATGAGAGGAAAAATAATTATGATGAGCACTGCTAAATTTCTACCATACTCCCTCCCACCCTAATGTTCTGTCTACCTCAGCGCCCAGGCACTCAGCAGTGATGATCCCAAATGTCCTCAACTTGTTTGTAGGTATCGCTATACCCATTCCTGAGCTCTGAGCTCTGAGCTCTCTGAGGAACCTCAGAGGCTAAGAAAGGAGGAGGTTCGCAGAGTAGGTGTGGCATGCGGAAGGGAACTAAATCCCTTGACGGGTGAGTTCCCAGGCTTGAGAAGGGACAAGCCACCAGAAGAGACTAACTTCCCTTTCCCTAAACATACTTACCCTCTGGCCCTACCCAGTATGATAGGTGGTATGGTAGTTTTCCGTCTGATCCCGCTACTCTGTAATGATGGGGGTTGTGCAGTTTTCTCCCATGAACTTCAGTTTCTAGAGGGGAGAATCTGATTTTCACTTAGCCCTTGAGCATAGACAATAATGGAAGAAAATTTTTGAAATACTCGAGATTTACCCTTAGAGGCCTATGAACTTCCTGTTTATGCTTCTAAAGTATCCCATGCCTCTTTATTCTGCCTCCCAACTCCAGCTTTCCTTCCCACTTCACACATTTAGTTACCTACACTCAGTGAAAACACACACACACAAGTCAGCTTCAGAAATTCTCTCCCTAAATCAGTTTCCAAAGTCCCTTTTTTTTCCCTCCCCAAGTCGTCCAACCTTTCTCAGCTCTAGTGGAGCCAGATAATTATTCATGATGTAAATACCAGGTACAATTTTTGGTTATAAAAGCCTTTATTAATTCACAATTTAATCTAGATGTCATTTATGGGCAAACATTTTAATTAGGCTATTAATTCTATTAGCGTGTTTGAGTTTATATATCCTCTGCAATAAAAATTTTCTACTTTCTTCATTGGTCCTCATTCTCTAATTTTCTGTGATTTAATGCCCTCTGTTACATAGTTTTAATACCATGATTTTTGGCAATCTATCTCCATCCCTTAGAAAAGTTAGGGCTTTCTTAAACATGATCCAGCCCCTTACTCTGTGAGCATGCATTGTTAGATTTGTAGATAGGGAGAAAGTGGTTATAGACAACTTCTCCACATCTGTGAGGAGGTTGGTTGAAATCTAAAGGAGAGTTAAAGAGGCATTTGAAGAAGTGCGGTGACCTCTCTATTGAGGGAGCGATGTCCCTTTGGTAGTAAGCACATCAGAATCCACCACTCAGGTCCCTCTCTGCCCAAGCCTATGCAGATGTGTCTATAGGATGAGGTCCAATAGCCCTTGTGCATTAAGCTGGATGGGCAAAGACAATTTCACCTTAGCTCTTTTAAACTTCCCAAAGTGGAGAATGCAAGTCCAGCATCTCAGAATTCTGAGATTCCAGGGATGTGTTCTCTAAACATCAGAACTCCCAGATTCCTGTCTCCAGCAGGAAAGTGCTTTAGAGAGTTCTTATTCACAATGCGTAACATAAAAAGTTTTCACATAAAAAGAGAAGTATGAAAGATGTAGCTAAACAGAGGTAAAACCGACCATTTTAAGATCTCCTTTCCCCAAACTGGATGCTTTGAGAGGTTCAGTGACTTCTCTTGGGCATGCAGTAAGAGGTGCGGCTAGATCTCTGGGTTCTCAAGCTACTCTTCTGACCACAAGACCACACTTCCTTCCTCTCCTGCTGATATGCAGAGAAGAATGTAAAATGTAAGCAGCCAGAGTGGTGACAAGTGCATGAAAGAAAACAACACAGTGTTACTGAGCAAGAGTACAAAATAAAAGCTGAATTTAGATGGCTCTTTTAAGAAATTGCTTTATAAATTCAATAGGAAGCTCTCAATATGCAATTTAAATGAATGAAACAACTTATTAAAAACCTGCCATATGCTAGGCACCCTGGTAAGTACCAGGGATACAAAGACTGCACAAAATGAAGTTCCTACTGTCATGTGTTTGAAATCATCACTAAACAACGAAGAGCAGCATGGTAGACATTGTAGCCCGGCCCAGATTCCCTTTATAGGCTGGGGCAGCCACCCTCCAGTTGCTGCGAGGGCTGTGGCTAACAGCTCATACCTGTGACTTTCTCCAGAGTCTTGACCTTGGCTAAGTGGAACCACTTCACTGGAGAGTCCTGAGAGGTTCTACTTCTCCCCTGTCCAAGGGTAACCAAGGAATGACTCATTTCCACTCTTCCACATTCCTTCCCAGACTCTACCTAGCTCAGCTCCTCACTCAGCCCTTTCCTATTCTGCTTCTTCCCCTCCTCCAGCTTGTCCTAAAGAGCATTCACTCAATAAAGTACACACACCAGAACCCCTTTCTCAGGCTCTGCATCTACAGAATCCAACCTTAAACAATAGGTGTTTCTTTAAGTTACAGAGTAGTTTCCTAGATGCATTTTCTAGGGTAAGACTGGTAACATTATGCAGTTCCATACAAGTTTTAAAAGACCCCAACATTTTCAACCATCTATAGGACATTTAATATGATACCCCATGTCCCCTCCATTTTCCTTCTAAAGACTAAACAATATTATTTTTCAATGTGACCTTTCAGTTAATATTTTTGGTACTTAACAGATATTCTTGCCACCTCTTTCACTCCCTCGCCTTCGGATATGGCCTGCACTCTGCCTATGGAGTGTGTACCTACTTTTACTTTAACCTGAGCACCCAACCCCCACACCTCATGGCCTTTCTCTTGCCTTCTGAAATAGCCTGCACTCTGTGGAGTATATATCTCTCCAAATAAATTCTACCTTTACTCAAAAAAAAAAAAAAAAGATATTCTTTGGGGAATAGACTAATATAGAACAGTAAATATGTATGTATCTACATGAAGGCTATGTGTTTTAGCACTTTCCCACAATTGGGTGGTCATTACAAGCCATTTCAGTAAAAAAAAAAAAGTTTTTTCATACTCATTATAGAACAATAGAATAAAAACTATCTAGGGAGAGATGCTCAATATTGTTAATTATCAGAGAAATGCAAACGGGAACTACAATGAGGTTTCACCTCACATTGGTCAGAATGGCCATCATTAAAAAATTCACAAATGATAAATGCTGGAGAGGGTGTGGAGAAAAGGGAACCCTCCTACACTGATGGTGGGAATATAACTTGCTGCAACTGCTATGGAAAATAGTTGGGAGATTCCTTAAAGCACTAAAAATAGTTACTATATGATCCAGCACTCCCACCCTGGGCATACATCCAGATGGAAGCTTAATTCAAAAAGATACATGCACCCCAATGTTCATAGAAGCACTATTTACAATAGCTAAGACATGGAAGCAACCTGAATGTCCATCAACAGATGACTGGATAAAGAAGCTTTGGTATATTTATACAATGGAATACTACTCAGCCATAAAAAAGAATAAAAGAATGCCATTTGCAGCAACCTGGATAGCCTTAGAGATTATCAGACTAAGTGAAGTAAGTCAGACAAAGACGAATATTATATGATATCACTTATTATAAAAATAATACAAATGAATACAAATTTTATATATAAAACAAACAGACTCACAGATACAGAAAACAAACTTATGGTTACCAAAGGGGAAAAGAGTGTGGGGGAGGGATAAATTAGGAGTTTGGGATTAGCAGATACAAACTACTATATATAAAATAGACAAACAACAAGGTCCTACTGTACAGCACAGGGATCTGTTTTCAATATCTTATAACAACCTATAATGAAAAAGAATATGAAAAAAGAATATATATATGTATAACTGAATCTCCATGCTATACACCAGAAACTAATACAACACTGTAAATCAACTATACTTTAAAAAAAAAAAGAGAGAAACCTATCTGGGGGAAACTGGTGGTCTTACTGTTGAGGCAATCACCCTTAACAAACCTGTAACCAGGTGTTGGATGGGAGATTTTGGCTATTGTGTGCCTTATTCATGCGTTTTAACAATAAACTGTGACTGCATGATAAAGAACACTGTCAATGCAAACCCTATTAAAATTAAACATATTTTTACTATAATACTAGTATTTATGGTAGAGGTAACTCCTGCTGATATACCCCTAGCCCTCACAGTCTGGTCCCTCTAAACAATCAAATTCTCCTTTTTGACTCTCCTGTGTAGTTAATGCATAAACATTCCACCCACCAACACCTTAAATATTAATCAATGAGGTTAAATTATTAGAAATGAGATTAAAATATCAGAGCCATCTCCAAAATATGCCTCTCCTCCGACTCCGCACAAGAGATGATTGATTATTTAAAGACAAGGACAGGGCAGTGTTAAAGAAAAAAATTATTCATGACACTTGTTAGAGACATTCAGGCAGACTTTATTCAAGGGAGGCAACCTCAGTGAGGTTTCGTGTAGCAGGTAGAGATCTGGTCCAATTTCAACTCCAACAAGGATAAGTGCGGATTTACAGCCAAGGAGGAGGGTAGGGGTCAGTGGATAGAAAATTAATTAAAGAAATCATCAGGGGTAAGGAGGATTCATGCTAGAAGACTCAACAGAATTCTTGCTAATGGCAGGCCAGAGTGATAAGATATTGGGGGGGTGGATTTTCAATAAGCCGATTTAGCAGCATTCTTGCTCAGACAGAGTCTAGGAGAACAGAGGGGAAAGCCCAAGGGCTGGCCGAGTCCAGAGGAGGATTCAGAAGCCTGGTGAAAATCAGGTCAAGAAGGGAGGCTGTCAGCCATAACCAAGAGTTGACGGAGGTTATAAAGTTAGTGCAACAATCACTAACCCTTAGCGTGTCTTGTTACTGTTCTAAGAGCTTTGCAATATTAATTTGTTTAATCTTCACAATAATCATATGCATAGATACTTATTACCCCCATTTTATAGGTGAGAAAAGTGAGACCCAGCAAACTTAAGCAACTTTCCCAAAGCCTCCCAACTGTTAGCTGAAGGATTTAAACCTAGGAAGTCTGGTTACTGAATCCATTGTCTAACCAGTAAGACATACTGCCTTTTTGTGTGAGAGAGAAGAATTAAAACCTAAGAGCTGGAGACAGGCTTTACAGCTGACGGAGTGAGCTGGAAGGTCTAATAGAATAATTTATAATCTCATCTCACTGGTTACTGTACCATAGTTACAGACAGAATTTTAGATTAAGTAGGTCAGTTTCTAAGATGAGCTGCAGCCCCTTAAATGAAGAGAGAGCTGAAAGTATGGGTAATACTTATTAAAATGCATGAAAATGCCAATGTTTCCTTTTAAAAAAAACAGTTCTTATTGGACATTGGTATATTTGCATTTTAAGAGGAAAGAAACTGCAAATCTTGGAAAATTCTCATCTTTGAAAACTCTCTGAGGGCTCATTAAAAATGGAATTTGTTCATTGTCTAGGGCATTAGAAGGTGCTGCATGTATGTAGCCTCATTAGGATTTTGTATTTAGTGCCTCTGGTTTATAATGTCATTTATTATGCAAAGAACACAGCATTATGGCCATAATCTGAAAACACAGAGACAGCAGTTACAAAGTAGGTCTCGGAAACAAGATTACCAGTTCGGAATGGAAACAGAAGGAAACGCCAAGTCCCACATTTTAGAAGTGAGTTGCATTGTAAGTAGCATCTCCTTTCTTAATGTATCTCCCCCCACCCCAAATTGGCCCAAGGTTGTTGCTATCATCAGAACCACTCCTCTAAAGTAAGAAATGATCTCTCAAAAATATTTCTGTTTTTTGGAATGCTTAACAGTATCACACCTTTAAAGCTCTAACGTAGGTTACTTCCAGGTGTTAGCATGGAGCAAAAGATTATAATATAGAACAGATTTTGCTTGAGTGAAAGGAAAGAAAATGAGCAGGTCTGGCATGTTGGGTATTGCATGGAGGATGGCCTATTCAGGTTGAAGGACACAGTGGCTCTGAGTTATAAGGCACATCGTAGGAGGCAATCTGCAAAGGACGAGGTTTCTCAGAACGCATTTTGACGTTGCTGATGATCAGGAAGCTTTTTTTTGAGGGATCTGGAATGTCCTTTTGCAAGGTCATGAGATGGAGTCTTATGTATTTGGGATCATTGAAGAGTTGTTTTGCTTAATGTGGTAGAGATAATTGGTTCACCCTTTGCAGTGGACATCTTTTGAAGTGAGTCAACTGAAAATAAACACTCACCTTCCACCTAACTGCCCCAGTCTGGTGATCCCGGGTGAAAAGACCAGGCCAACCACCCCCTCAACCTCCACGTGTCTCCACCATCACTCCCACTTCATATAAGGTGGTTCCTTCATTCTGTCTCTCAGCTGCAGTGCACTGTACCCACCATGAATATTTGACCCAAGCTGGACCAGTCAGAGCAACTTCCCTGCGAATATGGAATTGAGGTGGGTGCAGAGTAGCAGGAAGGAAAAAAGAGAGGCAAGGAGGAGATTGATTCAGTTTCCCTGTTAGGCAGAGTGGTTACTCAGTTGTGGGGAGACTTTCTGCCAGGCAGACGGGGAAATAGAGAAAGCTAGGGGACGTGGACAGAAGAAGGAGACAGACACAGAGATACAGAGGAAACCCAGGTGTGGCTCTTTTCTGAGACTGAACATCCCTTTATGCTTTTGTGAGTTACCTCTGTATCATTATAATAAATTCTCCTTGTTCGTTTAATTTAATTTGCTGGGATTTTTTTTTTGTTAATGACTAAAAGAATCTCAACTGGATACACCCTTTTCTCTCATTACCATAATGCTATTTAGTTAGATTGTTTTTCTCTTTGTGAACCAGGTGGGAAAAGCAGCAAATTCTTCCACTACACAGTTCCTTCTGGCTGTGACTTCCGTATTTTATAGCTCATGGAACATGAAAATCACTTCAACTTTATTAGTTCCCCTTGCACCTGATGTATGGGAGCATTGTTGGTATTTAAACTGAGAAATATGGTTTAAAATTGAGATAATAATGTGAAAGCACTTAGCATGAAGCCTTCCCAGTAGTTAGGAGGTAATTAGGTTCCACTGGATACAAAGAAGAGACTCACTATGTCATTATTATTATTTATTATTATTATTATTTTATTTTATTTTATTATTATTATTATTTTTTAAACAGTGAGGTTTTGGAAGGATATCAATAGAAAAGGAATCTCTGCTAACAGCTGAGGTCTGGCTTGGCAACTCTACGAACTGGACTTTCTAGTTAGCCTCTCAGGAGCAGGAATTTGTTGACCTTACACCATTAAGGTGGCTAAATTTCTCTTTGTCTCCACATTTACTGCTCCTGCCTCTGCTGACACAATTATTCCCCTTTCTTTCAGCCCCCTTTCTCTACCTCATTGGTTCTCCTCACTCATCACGTCTCCTTTCTTGTAGTTTCAGTTTCTTATATAACTTTTGGATGCTGGTGACCCATTATAGCCCTGACTACCATTTCTTATCAGGGTGTTTTTATTCCTCCCAGCTTTTATGTCACCTACACCTGGCTGATTCTCTCTCTTTTTTCCTCCCTTTAACATTTTGGAAAGAGGGAGTCTGATTTCGCTAGTTAATCTGTTTCAGAGGAGCACTTGTATTACTCTTCTCAGAATGTCTTGGTTTCCTTGAGCCTCTGTGTGGGAGGTCCTCAGTCCAAAGTCAGAGCTGGATGGAATTAGTGATGACAGGTGTTACGAAAGAGCTGCGAGGTCTCACGGTAGATCTGGCAGCCCAGAGCTGCCTCCTCAGGAGAGACTGTGGACAGGAGTCACTTGTTTAAGACAGCTCTCAATTAGTCTTTCTTTTCATTCTTTCTTCCCTTCTCTTTTCTTTCTTTTCTTCTTCCCTTCTCTTTCTTTCTTCCTCCCTCCCTCTTTCTTTCCTTTCTTTCTTTTCTTTCTTTCTTTCTTTCTTTTTCTTTCTTTCTTTCTTTCTTTCTTTCTTTCTTTCTTTCTTTCTTCCTTCCTTCCTTCCTTCCTTCCTTCCTTCCTTCCTTCCTTCCTTCCTTCCTTCCTTCTTCCCTCTCTTCCTTCCTCCCTTTCTTTCTTTCTTTCTTTCTTTCTTTTTCTTTCTCTTTCTTTCTTTCTTTTTCTTTCTTTCTTTTTTTCCCTCCCTCCCTCCTTTTCTTCCTTTCCTTTCTTTCCTGTCTTCGTTTCCTTCCAGCATAGTGACCTGAGAAAACACCTTTCTCGAACTGTTCCATCTTTCACGTTTGTATGGTCCTTATGTATTTGCAAACTCCCCAGAAAATGACTTGTGCCTAGAGATTTTTCAACTTTCTCGTGGTACAGTACTTCTCAAAATGTGGTCAATGGACTCCTGGGGAAATCCTCTCTGGGGTCTGCGAGGTCAAAATTACTTTCATTATAGTGCTAGGATGGTACAGTCTTATAATCTTGTTTCTCCGTGTGGATATATGCACTAATGGTGTAAAGCAATGGCGGTTAAAATTGCTGGTATCTCTATATGACCCAAAGCAGTGTCACCAAATTGTACTAGGGGTCATTGTTTTATCATTGTCACGCGCTCCCAGTAAAAACCAAATCACACCCACACCCACCCACACCCACACACACAAAGCCAGTTTCCCTTAAGAATGTCCTTGATGGAGCAGGAAATTATTTTATTAAATCCTGACACTTGGTTATACATTTTTAAATATTTGTCCTTGATGAAGCAGTAAAATGATTTATTTTACTAAATCTTGAAGCTTGGTTATACATTTTTAATATTCTGTGTTTAAAAAATGAGAAATATGCATAAAGCACTTCTGCACACAGAAAAGTGTAATAGTTGTCTTAAGTAAAAGAACTTGTGCGATTGCTTGAGATATGAGCTGGACTAGCTGCTTTTCTTGTGGGACATCATTTTCACTTCGAAAAAAATGACTGACAGAAAAACTATGGTTATTTAGACTTGGGCATTGGGCAGATATTTCGTTAAAAATGCATGAAGTGAACCTGTCACTTCAAGGAAAACAGCTGACAGTGTTTATTGCCAATGAGAAAAAATTGGAATGAAAATTAGAATTTTGGGAAGTGTATACACCGCTGTGAGCTTGATAGTTTCCCAATACTCAAAGACCACTATGAGATTGGTGGTGATATTAGTGAATATAATTTTTGATATTGTATGTTGAAATATGTTAATATTTTGAAGATTTGCCTAATTCAGTGATGCAGTCCTTTCCAAAATGACCAAAGCTTTATGTTACAAAATCATGCTGGGTAAAAGACCCACTCTAAATGCAAGATAGACTACAGGAGTTTATCATAATAGAGTTTAAAATTTCATTATATGGTTTCAGATTCCACGTTATAACTAACCTTTAGGAAATTACCACTTTTTGAGTTTTAGTGTAGCATCAAAGAAAAATACCCACAACTACCTAAAAGGATTATTAAAATGTGTGTACTCCTCCACTTTCTTTCTTTTTTTAAAAATTTATTTATTTATTAATTTTGACGTATAGTTGATTTACAATGTTGTGTTAGTTTCAAGTGTACAGCAAAGTGATTCAGTTATACATATACATATGTATTCTCTTTCAGAATTGTTTCCATTATAGGTTATTACAAGATATTGAATATAGTTCCCTGTGTTCTACAGTAGGTCCTTGTTGCCTATTTTATATGTAGTAGTGTATATGTGTTAATATGCAACTCCTAGTTTATCCCTTCCCCCTACCTCTTACCCCTTTGTTAGCCTTGGTTTGTTTTCTATGTCTGTGAGTCTATTTCTGGTTTGTAAATAAGTTCATTTTTATCATTTTTTTTAGATCCCACATATAAGTGATGTCATACAATATTTGTCTTTGTCTGACTGACTTAGTACAATAATCTCTAGGTCCATCCATGTTGCTGCAAATGGCGTTATTTCATTATGTTTTTTGTCTGCATACTCCTCCATTTTCTAATAATATAATCTGTGTGGGTCAGATTTTCTTCATATTCTTAAAACAACGTATTGCAACAGAATGAATGTAAAGGAGATGTTAGAAGCCAGTTGTCTTCTAACAACCCAAACATTGAGATTTGCTAAAATGTAAAACATTGCCTCCTTTTCACACTACTTTTTTTTGTTTTGTAAAATATAGTTATGTTTTATAAAAATGGTATTTATGCCAACAAGTAGTGGGATTATTATTTATTTTTGATAGAATCTATACAGAGAAATTTAAAGAATTTTTCAGTTCTAATTTCTAATGCTTTAAGTATTTATTGCTCTAATCCACCTAAAATAAATTCTTTGAGGTCCTCAACAATGTTTAGGAGTGTAAAGCAATGGTGTGCAGGAGCTGTGTGGCACAGGCTTGTGACAGCCAAGGTGAGCATCTCTTTCCAACTGTGCGCAATGACATCATATTGATGGCTTAAAATTAGACATGGAGAAAGTATTTACAAAACAGAAACCAGCAAAAGTACAGAGAATTAAAAACTGTTTATTAAACACTTACCAGTATATTACTCTGTAAAGGAACCTTGAGATCAAAATACGGGTGAGCCACTGGTCTAGGGGCTACTTCTAACTCTCTCCTCTGTTGCCTTCCCTTGGGGACTCTTCCTGAGTTGTTCTTCCATTCATTCAATAAATATTCACTGAGTATCTCTATTTTCCTAGCATTATGCTGGAAAAGGCCCAGTTAAACAGTTTAGAAATGGAAAGGTCTCCATTTAGCAGGGATATTAGAAAGCAGACAATCACAGAATTCTGTAATGCTTGTTGTGTTAGGGAGTTGTTAATGACAGTAAAATGGGAGAAAAATTTCCAACCTAGACTGAGGGATGGGAACAGGTGCGGGAATCCTAGGAAGGTGTGTGTACCAGCCAGAAAACTGTCAGGAGATAGAAACTGCACCAGCACTTAACACAAGGAATTGTTAATCAGGTACAAGGTTGTTAACTAGGTAACAGAAAAAAAACAAAAGGAAAATGCTGAATTATTAGGGAAGCAGCAATTGTAGGAAGCAGCTACCACTCTGAGGCTGGTGAAATAAGAAGAGGCTGGAATTAGTTTAAAACTTGGAAACCTGGGTAGGGACCCATGGAGCTGAAACTGAGCCATCAGAGCTTGAGGTACTGCTCAGTTGGTGCTGGTGTCTCTGAGTTTGGAAGAGGAGACTTTTGGGCCTGGAGCCTGATCTCTGAGAAGCGGGTGCCTACCAGCTGGTGCCATTGTTTCTAAACTGGAACAAAATGAGGATGGTTTTACAGGTATAGGAAAAACTGCAAACTGAGTTTGCAGTGATGGAGGGGGAAAAATGGTGCTACCAAGGTAAAGAAATGGAGCTAGGGTAAAGTTTACGGGCTCAGAAAGCAGGCAGAAACACGCAGCAAGTCCGTTTATCATCCTCCAGCTTTGCAGTACCCTTGTAGAGCACCCTATTAGCAGTGCCCAAAGGAAGCCAGCTGGCAAAGCATAACTATGATTTGGGGAGATTCTGTACCAGCATCATTAAGCAGAGTACAGAAAGGTGCATTTGCAGCTGCGAGATAATAGCTTAGTAACTGATACAGGTGTATCCCTGGCTACCCAGCAGCCATACTCACCCTACTACACATATCCGATGTTCTAGTCACCAACAATAAGAACTCCACCCAAGATTCAACTCACCTTTACATAAATGAAGACATTTTTACCTTCACGCTAATGATCATTGAATCAATTACTGGGAGTCAGTCATGCCACCTGTCTCTGGCCCATGTCAGTTACTCAGCAAATTCAGTCATAGTCTTGCCTGAATATTCTTCTACTAAAGACTAAACTGTAACGCTAAACTCCAGTAAAATAATAAGGGGAAATGAAAGAATAAAATTATTTCTCTCTCTCTCTGCCTACTTGTACGTACACAAGCGCACATATATAATAAAGCTGCTACAGTATTTATTTCTGTACCTGGTCATAAGACCATAGGTGGTATTTATAACTTCTCTCTTCCTTTCTATTTTTCATTTGTCGTCAGATAGAACCTTAGCCGAAGGGGTTCTTTGGTAGCATAATCTAAACTTTTCATACTAAAGCATCTGAATGTTCAGTTGTCCAGACTTTACTTTATGGCTGTAGTTTTCCATTATGCTTCATTATTGTACATTGACATACTGAGAGCCTCCTCAGAGAACCCTCTGGTTCCTGGATGTAGCCTTCCCTGCCCCCACTGTGTAGAAGCGACTCAATTTTCTCTCAGGAACCTGGATCCATCATTCCAGTCGTGTAAAGTATACAGCCAGAGGTACAAAAAGCCCCAAAGGGTCAGGTGTCAGTTTCAACTTCTAATTCAATGGAGCCATTGCTGTAACTCCTGGCAAAAATATTCTGCCCTTCAGAACCAAAATCTCCACATCAACAGAACTGAAAATTGCAAGTATGGAAGCAAAATTTCTGTGAGTTGTAACATTGTAAGTGTAACACTGAAAGGATCCATTCACTTCCCCTTTGATTCCTGAACCATTATTTTGGTTACAGAGGAGATAGCACCATATACTGGTTGCTGATTCAGAGTATTTCTTGTATGCTAGAACCCCATCCCTCAACGGTCATTGTAAGCGAGTTCCGGAGGCTAGTCCATCATTCTATTTAGCCAACTGCTTCTGGGTGATGGTCTGTGTGAAAAGAGCAGTGATTTCTACACTGCACTTCTTCAGCTGTGAAATGAGTTCTCTGACCCAGAGCAACATTGTGTGGGGAATGCCAACGATGGTCAATAAAGCATTCTGAAAGTCTAAAAATGGTGCTACTTGCAAAAACATTTACAAACAGGGACGACAAATCCATATCCAAAATACACATCAGTTTCAGTGGGGACAAATCTCTGCCTTCTCCATGATGTAAGGACTCACTGTGATCAGTCTGCACCTGGTAGCTGACTGGTCCCCTGGGGAAGAGAGCTTTATTGAAGACTAAGTGTTGGTCTCTGCTGTTGGCCAGGTAGGCACTCATCAGTAACAAGGTTGCTGGAGAATCGGTTCTTGTCTAACCCAGGAAAGAAATCAAGAGCCAGCCATAGTGAAGTGAAAGTAGATTTATTCAGGGAGATACACACTCCACAGACAGAGTGTGGGCCATCTCAGAGACAAGAGAGGCAGCCCCAGAGCATGGGGTCATCTAGGAAAGTGAGATTGGCCATGAGGTGTAGGAGTGGTGAGTTTTTATGGGCTGGGTAATGTCATATGCTACAAGTAGGAGGATTATTCCAACTGTTTTGGGGAAGGGGTGGGGATTTCCAGGAATTGGGCCACAGCCCACTTTTTGGCCTTTTATGGCCAGCCTCAGAACTGTCGTGACACCTGGGGGTGTGTCATTTAGCAGACTAATGTAGTACAATGAGGAAATGAGCAGATAATGAGGCTCAAGGTCTACTGGAAGTTGAATATTCTACCATCTTGGCTCTAGCCAGTTTATGTACTACCCTCAATTGCTGTGTCTTTCTTTTAGTGGTTGTGCCCTGCCCTTTTCCCGCTTGTCTCAACAGTAGCTAGGTCAGTCCATGCTGTTAAGAATGGAATAACCTTGGGAGGGGGAGGGATAGATTGGGAGTTTGAGATTAACAGACACACATTACTATATGTAAAATAGGTAAACAATAAGCACAGGGAATTATATTCAATTTCTTGTAATGAGCTGTAATGGAAAAGAATATGACAAAAAAATATATATATGTATGTATATGTATAGGTGAATTGCTATGTTGTACACCTGAAACTAACATTGTAAATTGACTACACTTCAATAAAAAATAAGAATTATAAAAAAAAAGAATGGAGTAACCTTCTTTCTTGCCACTGTGACCACTTTATACATAGGCCCATTGAGCAAGTAGCTGGTGAGAGAAGCTGACATATACAAAATATGTCATTTTTTTCTACCTACCTGGTCATTGAAAGCCTCCACTGCAATGGATACTCTTTGAAGAATATTCACGAATATCTTCACACTCTGTGCCCACTATGAGTGATCCAGCCACTCACATTTTCCCCAGACTCCTTCTCACCAATATTTCAATCCTGTCTTTACCAAGTCCCTGAACCTCCAGCAAAACTGTTAGCCACCACCCATGAATCAGGGTAAAAATCCATACTTCTGGCCATCTCCCAGCTCAGAAAAAGTGGACAGCAAAATGTATTACTGGAAGTTCCCACCTGGGGTGTATTTTCCTTTACTGCTGTCCAGAGACACTCCCGAGTAGGACTACAGTGCTGCAAGTAGTGTCCACTCTAGTTTGGCAGCACATTGTTTTACTATCTGTAAATCAAGACTGAGCTTCTCCCTCCTCATTCTACTGGTAATAAGGAACTCCCCTGTGAGGCTACAGATACAGAAGAAGGGGAGGAGCATAAGTCACCTGCTTAGGCCACTTAATTGCACCTTCTGGACCTGCTTGAGCTTGAGCTCAATCTTATATGGACCATTTTCCTTGATGATAGATTGTTTCTGTGCACACCCAACCTCAGGAGGTGAGGAAGGTCCCCCAGTGCATGGGTGGGAAACACAGTTTACATGTAAGGTATTCAGTATCAGTATCAAGCTAGGAGCTGTTTCTGAAAAGGGAGAATTGTTATCTGCAGAGGAGGCACAGATTTGCTTCAAACCCTGAGTTCCACACTTGATTCTCTGATTGCTGCTTGCTGGAGACTTCCTGCAGATGCTCCAAGTGTCTTATCATTGGGTCACAAAGAGCAAGCTGCACTCAGCCTACACTTGCTCCGGTCTCTTTCAAAACAGACGGCTTTACCGATTACTCGTAAGTGGGATCTAAGCAGCACACTCACGTGTGGTATATATTACCTTAAAAATCCCAGAAGGCCCACCTAGTGCCTCTTTAGTGGTAGACCGTGTGAGGCGCAGTGATGTACCTTCCACTTTGGAGGAGAGATCTTGAGATGTTCCATACCATTTGACTTCCAGGATTCTCACATAGGTAATAAGTCCCTGAATTTTTGTAAGGTTTTATCTACTATTCTCTGGTTCACATATGTCTTACTAAGTCATAGGAAATACTTGCTACTTCCTGTTCAGGTCCTGATCAGTTCCAATCCATATAATGTCATCAATGTGGTGGGCGGGTGTGTGACTTGATGTGGACTGACAAGATGATCATCATCTCTGCAGACTATACGATGGCAGAGAGCAGGAGAGTGATGTAGTAATGAGGCCACATCAGGCAAAAGCAAATGGCTCTGCTAGCCCTTGCGAATTGGCACAGAAAGAGGCATCTTTGGATCAACACCTGCACACCAAGTGCTGGAGACTCTTGATTTATTCCAGAAAAGAGGCTCCATCTAAACAGCAGCTGCAGTTGGAAGCACCTATACTGCCCAGTCTTTCCCAGGGTCCGTCCAACTCGCCTGCAGGCCAAACAGGCAAATGAAATGCAGCTGCAGCAGGTGTCACTACCCCTGCTTTTTGTCAAGTCTTTGATGGTGGTGCTAATCTCTAGGTCCCATCAAGGAGGAGATATTGCTTTTGGTTTATGATCCAAGTAAGGACAGGAACTTCTGGGGCCTTTCACTTGACCTATTTTTACCATCACGGTCCTCAGTGGGTGGAGACTCAATGGGACTGCAGAGAATGTAACAGAATCATCCCAACCGAGTTAGGCGAGAGCTGGGTTATGTATCCACCCACGCAGTCATTGGTTGAGAGCAGTTCTCACATACAGGCAGAGTTGAACTGGAGGCCAGAGAAAATGAACAGGGCATTTGCTACAAAGTTATTTGAACAGGAGTTTCTGAGTTCTGCTTTGAACACATTGAGAAGCTACTGATATCTGGTGGACTGTTGAATTAGTGAGTCTGAACTTCAGGAAAGAAGATCTAGCTCCTCCTCTATACCCCCATGGCCCTGCTCTCACCTCTATCACAGCATTTCCTGTTTGATTTTAATGACCTATATTTATGTGCTTCCTTTTGACCAAACTGTAAAGGGCTGCATCTTTTTTTTTTTCATTGTTCATTGTGGTGCCTGGCACACGGTAACTGTTCATTAAATGTTCATTGAGCCAAAGTGAGTGTTCTACTCATCAATGTTTTTGTGCTGTTTTAGACAACTCTTCCAGAACTGGTGCAGGGAGAGCTGACAGATAACCAAGAGAGTGTCAGCTGCATCTTGGAGGCTGGCACCATGCCTCGCGTATCCCAGTCAAGCTCTGTGTGGGCAGTGGGGAAAACCTTCTCCCAAGGGAAAATTGGAGAGGTCAGAGTCTACAATTAATTTAGAGTGTGCGTGCTAATATTATATTTCCTCTATTAGGATATTATGTGATATAAATGCATTTAATTGACCTTCTTGCACCCCAAAGGAATGCTGTCATTTATTGAAACCATATACATTTCCTAAAATTTAAAAACTGGCTGATAATATTCATATAGAACTTTGTCTCCTGAGAACAGTAACAAAAAAAGAATTATCAGTAGTATATGAATCACATTGATTTTTGCAAATAGGAAATTATCACCCGCTCAAAACCCACGTATGAAAGGAAGTGCATTTGGTCTGAAATAGAACGTCCTTGTATATTTTAGAGTCATTGGAACCCAACGGTCGAGTTCCCTCAGTTGCATTAACAAATCAACAGGTGTTTGATTCCTAGTACTTGTGCGACTGGTTGGGATAAGCTCAAAAGTTACCATGATCCAGTGGCTTCTGGGAACACACAGTGCTATTGTATACCTATGGAGAAATAAGACAATAGTATTACTCTTGTTCTATATGTCACATGCTACAATACACCAACAATTTTATGCTTTTCAGTTGTGCGTCACTTTAGGGTTTTTGTTTTTTGTTTTCCTAATGGCATCATGTAAAGGATTAGCATAATTCGGAGCCAGAATTGTCCCATACAGCTGTCTGGTTTCCCTGGCATGTTGCTGATCTGCATTTGGGTCATAAATATCTCGGAAATGTCTGACCTCTAGACCTGTAGGGGAAAGTGAATTAAGCCTGCGAGAAGCAGCACATAGCTCTTTTCCTGGGTGACCCACTTTGTTCCCTTCTCAGAAAAACATGGAAAAAAGACAGCTGGGTGGAGACAGCCAAAGCCATTTGGTTGTAGAAATGGGCGATAAGGAAAGACAGAGTACAGATTTGCAAGAACAGCGATATAAAAAGAAAAGCAAAGAGAAAGAAATAGGACGTTAATGGAAGTGTTCTTGTATGAAATAAATAAGCAATGGTAATTCTCATTTAAACATTTTATGAGTATAATATTCATCAAATTATACTGATGTTGATTCTCAGGTGTTGCAACGATAGTCTTGGCATGTGAAATTTGTTTGCATAGTTTGTGTCCAGGTTGGTTCACCCAGTTACCTAATAAGGACAAGGGTTAGCTGGCCAGTTAACTCTATAGAGAGAAAAGATCTGTTTCTTGCTATAGCTTGTGTGCTATCACATGCAAGTCTCTCCAAAGTACAGGTCATTGAGCATGTGGCTAGTTCAGTATAATCTGTTACAACTTTTGAAAGAACAACTCAAAGCAGTTTTCCCCCTGGTATGTATAATAAGATAAATAACAATAAGAAATAATAGGGAGTGGGGGTGTAGCTGAGTGGTAGGGTGTGTACTTAGCACCCACAAGGTCCTGGGTTCAATCCCCAGTGCCTCCATTAAAAAAATAAATAAAAAAGAAATAATAGTTAACCTTACTGAGCCCTTACCAAATGCACTATACTTAAACTCTTTATATGTATCATTTAACCCTCATCAAACTGCTATTCTCATGTAAGAAAATAGACTAAAAAGTTAAGTAGCTTGCAATGTAAATCATTCAGATATTAAACAATTAAGCCGGAATTTGAACCCTTCCCCCAAAATAATAATTTATGTTTGTCAAGCATTTTATGACTTACTAATGGAAATTTACAAATATGCATTCACTTAATCTTCCCAGACAGTCTTGTGAAATAGCCAGGTGTTATTATCCTATTTTTACAAATATGGGACTGGAGGCTTTGAGAAGTCACTAAGCTAGTCAGTGTCAGGGTCACTATTCAAAGCTGAGTCTGCGGCTTTCAGGTTTCAGAATCTTTCAACTCTTAGACAGCTGAGATCAGGCATATGTGCATTTATTGTGAAGTTAAGGTCTGTATAGTATAAAATGCAATGTAGATTTCATAATTATCCAGATTATTAAGAGCCTACAGGGCCCAGCCACTTCATCTTTGCTTAATGAAATTAATGAATGAAGTGTTATAAGCAGATGTAATATTATATTCAATCCAACAGAGTATCGGTGCAATACTAGAAAGCTTACATTCTCCACTACGTATTTCATTACGCGTCCTGACTGGTGGAACACAACTTCTCTGTAGTTGGATTATCTGAAAAGAATTGTTTTCCTAATAATTCTCAAAATTTTTAGATAATAAATGTATTTGTCTTATTTTAATGCATTATTTAGCAATCATTTACAGTTTAGATAAAAATCATATATTTGACTAGTAAGAAATAACTTCTTTCATTCCTTCTTTAGAACTATAACTTAAGTGTTTATATTTTGCTGATTTTGAAATATGTTGAAGTGGTACAAACACCATTTTTAGCTTTAAAATCTGAAGTGCTTTTTTGTAATTGATTCCCTTGGCAAATGAATAAAAGGTTTCTACTTTAAGGCAAAACTGGTTTAAATGGCTGGGAATGGTAGAGGGAGGAAAATCTGTTAAAGCCAGGGAAGAAGTAAATTGAGAGCTTAAAGTAATTCACCAAAGCCCTGTTTCTGCTTGGATAGGTGCAGAGTTAAGCTCACTTCAAACCATGTATTTTTAATTGGAGTTCTACACAAATTGACAATTGAGAACTTCTAATCACTGGTTCCAAATGATGAGCTTATGAAGTGGATTACTATGTTCAAGTGACAGTGTTTTAAAACCCATTTTATTCACAGATGCACATGTCTAAGGCAGTACACACACTCACAGATACATGCACACACGTGCCCACACACAATGCACATACATGTGCGTATGTAAGGTAGAAAATTTTCAGAATATCTCTTTTTAGCTGAAGAGTTACTATTTCTTTTGCTACCATGTTTTGTGTTAATAAACAAGCATTATGTATTTTTGTGTTTCTGTGTGTGCATGTGTCTGAATATATGTTTATGTATGTGTATATTAATTTAACAATAAAAGCAAGCTTTCTTCTATATATGAAAATAATAATTGTATGTTTAAATACAGTTGTCTTTAACTTTATAGAATATATTTTCCAAAATTAAGCAACCAGAGAATTTTTAATGAGCATCTACTCTGTACTTAGCTTTTTATATACAGAGGTATAAGTCACTCTGGCCCTTGTTTTTAAGTATTATGAAAACAGGTAACACATTTTGGTGAGAATGTGCCACAGCAGAAACTCACAGAGAACCACTAGAAACAATCGATGCTTCTCAGCTCAGCCCAGCTGAAGATGCACCTGTCCTGGGACTCAGAAATTTCATTTCTAGGTATCTTTTATGGAAAAACTCTTGGATGTGTGCCCAAGGAGATGCAAGGGAAACATGAATTACAGCAGTTTTTGTAATAGTGATAAACTGGAAAGATTTCCAAAGTCCATACACAGTAGGAATGGATAGAGTGTGGTATCCTCGTACAATGGAACATTTTATAACAATAAACATTTCTATGGCTATAGGCAAACGTAGATGAAGGTCAAAAACATAATGTTGAGCGGAGGAGGGTGGCAAAAGGTGAGTGCCTGGAAGTCTCAGGTGGACTCCCACTCAGGTCCTCTCCCAAGCAAACAAACAACAAAAACATTAATGTTGAAGGAAAAAAAAACTCACAGGAAAATATATTCAATGTGATTCCACTTATACCAAGTTGACACACTAACCAATATATTATTGGGTGATACATATAAACAAATCTATTTTTAGAAGGAAGGGAATGATTAACTGAAAATGTTACTAGGGCTACTTTTAGGGAGAGAGAGTCAGGGATGTGATCTGAGTAAGGAATCCAGAGGTTTCAAGGTACAGATTACCTTCTGTTTATTAGCTTGGATGGTGGAGATACCATCACTTGTTTCATCAATGGTCCTTAAATCGTGCATATACCATATATGCTCTCTTATATGTACATAGATAGGTATCAGAAAAGAGACCAGAAGATTTTCCATCACCACAATAATATTAGTGGTATTACCTTGGCTACAGGTAATTCCCCCCCCCCCATTTTCTGTAGTATGTTTTAATTATTTTCATAAACAAAATACATTAAATAATCCACTTATAGGGAAATGGCAATATGCTGACTTAGCTGAAATAAGTCACAAAATGTAACTTGATGTAGTTTTAGTTAGGGTAATGAATTTCACAAATATCTGAGAAACACCAGCCTTAAAAGAACATTCTGAAGGTGGAAGCTCTGAGAACAGATTAGCAGCATCTGAGCTACTCAAGACAGTACTGCTTAATTTTAAAAGTGAATATCACATCCTGAGTTGAAGGGGGAAGACATAGTCACATAGGAGAGGCAATTTTTTTGAGAAGCAGCCAAGAACCTCCAAAGATTAGGACTTACCTAATCCTTCCCCCTTCCTGAGATAACTATTCTCTCCCTATCTTGCTGCTATACTTCGTACACACCCCTATGGTTGCACAGACCACAAAGTAATATTATTATTTGCCAACCAGGTTCTCCCACACTAGGCTCTCAGCTCCCTGTGGGCAGGGTCTAAGCACAGTCACTTTGTATCTCCAATTTCCACCACTCTGCCTCCATAGCGTAGCTGCCCGGAACATGTTTGTTAAACCAAACAAAAGCAGCAGCAAAAATTCTAAAACTCAGTATAGGCTGCACTTATAAAACACATGACCACGGAAACCTGAATATTCTAGGAAGCTAATCTTCATGCAGAAGGAGCCAATAAGTTTCTATAAGGTTTAAATACAAGCTCTAGAGATAATATTATTATGTCCATCATTAAAAACTTACAAACACTGCACAACACTGTAAACATAATAAATAAATAATAAATGGGTGACTTCTGGGTCCACACATTGTGTCTGTGCCACCCCTCCCCATCTCCACCCTCCTTCTGTCCAGCACAGGCTGTAAAGCTCAAATCTGCTATTTTTAGCAATGAGTGATCAGAGGGCCTTGACTTCCACTGAGGATGAGGTGTGCAGGTGAGAAAATAAGAGCAGAACCAGCCATGGTAAGGCAAAGTATTTGCTGATTACAGTCTTGGGTTATAAAGATAAAAAACAAAACAAAACAACACCAAACAAACCCACAATGCTTCCATGCCCTAAGACAGAAAATGGCTCAAACATCTGCAACAGAGCGCCTATTGGAACCAATAGGAACACAGCAGCAATTCCCCTCTGGCTTCTAAACATTTGCAAACTACTGATATGACACACACACATGATGTTCAGAAGGCTTTAGACATCTCCCTGCGATGTCTAACGGACGGCAGAAAAGAGCCTCTTTTTTCTTTGGAGTTTTCCAAAAGTAAAACATTTTAATTGTGGAGAGTTAAGACTGCTGTCTCTCTCCATGGCAAATTCCAGCGTATGATTTTCCTTTGTGTTTGGAGGTGCTTAGGGTCCACCAGTATTTTGGGGATCTAGCTAAGGGGAAGTTGAGTTGGAGACATATCATTTTAACTGAAATTTGGAAACACATTTTGGAATGAGTCAATAAAACAATTGAGAAATTACAAACCTCTAATTTGGACATAAAAGAAAGATGCCTTCTTTGATTATCTGTAAGTGTTCTTATTAAAGAACTAAGATAAAATTCTGATAAAAATTAATGAGGTAGGACATAAAAGTGATAAAAATGCATGATAAAAATCAATGGAATGTACTTGAACACTAAGACAATAATTTGAACAGATTTTTTTTTCCCCAGATCGTTCCAAAAGCAGTACTTCCCTAAAAGGAAGAGAGAATTTTCTAGTAGAAGTAATAGATAAGCTCTTGGATTGTTTGATTCATTAATGAAGAGGAAGGAATCATAATGTCATTTTGAAAAATACTGAAACTTCTTGCTGATTTGCTACAACATACTGATGCTGACAAAGATAACATAAAACTCAAAATACGCTTTCTGCAATAAGGAAACAGACAACAAGATAATTAATGAGTATGGCCAGTCTTCACTGATGCCCTGACCTTTTACAGCTCATACATGAAAAAACTGTGATAAAGTTTTTCTCAAATCAGATGTCAATTCTAAAATATAAGCTATTAATAATGAGTTATAAAACTGAAAAATATTTTAAAATTTCAATTTAAAAAATTGGTCCACCACGCTAAGGACTAAAAAAATTTTTTTTTGCCATAGAAAATGATATTACAATATTGCTATCTTATAAAGATGTGATCAGAGATTGGCAGCCAAAAATGTTGACAAAAAGCTTTTTAGTTGTGTGTCAGGTAATTTATTAATAAAAATTATTACAGCATTTCTTCGATTTTTGATGTTTGTGAATGAGAAAGATTTTGCTTTCTAGAGATGGTCCCCACAATATCTCCCATCCCATATGCTCTTCTTACAATGTAATCAACACACCTCTCAAGAGGTGGAGTTTGTTCCCTCCTCTTGAACTTTGAACAAGAGCAGACTTGTGACTGTGGCTGAAGAAATGCTGGTTAAGGCAGAATAATGGCCCCCACCAAAGATGTCCATGTCCTAATCCCCAGAACCTGAGAACATGTCACTTTACATGACAAATGTGGGGAATTAAGGGTGCAGATGGAAGAAGGGTTGCTAATCAACTGACCTTGAGTTGGAGACATTATCCTAGGTTTTCCAGGTGAATCCAGTGTAATTACAAGGACCTTTACAAGTGTAAAAGGAAGGCAGAAGAGTCAGAATTGAGAAAGATTTGAAGATGCTACAATGTTGGCTTTGAGTCAAGGCATGCAGTGGTCTCTAGAAGCTGGAAAAGGCAAGGGAATATATTTTCCATAAAGCCTCCAGAAAGAATGCAGCCCTGCCAACACTTTGGTTTTAGCTCAGTTAGACCCATTTCAAATTTCTGACCTCCAGAGCTATGACAGTAAATGTGTTGTTTTAAGCCACTAAGTCTACAGTAGCTTGTCATAGTAGCAATATGGAACTCGTATGGAAGCTATGTGACTGCCAAGGCTGGTTCATAAAAGGAAATAGTGTTCACGTGGTTTTTCCTGAGCTTTGTCCCCATACTATGAAGAAGTGGACAGATCACGTGGAGAGGCCACATATGTGGGTGTTCCAGCCACCAGCCTCAGCTGAGATCCCAGCCCACAGTCAACATCCCCTGCAGATACATGAGAAGTTAGCCACAAGGTGACTCCAGCTCCAGCCATCATCTGAATGCAACTTCAAGGAAAACCCCGAGCAAGGACTGCAAGCTGCACTCAGCCAACCTCAGAACTGTGAGAGATGATAATAAATGTATTGTTGTTGGTTAAGCCAGTAAGTTTTGGGTAATTCATTATACAATAGATAACTGGAACAGTGAGTAGATGTCAACTTCTAAAAATTTACAATTTTTCTAGATTTATCTCATTTAAAATATTTAAAATTTAAATATCTCATTTAAAATAAAATATCTCATTTAAAATAAATATTAACTTCCATATCTAATTTGTATTTCTAATTCTCCTTTTCCTAGAGAGAACCCCTCCAGGTGATAAAAATTCAACCCCCTCCCCATTCTCCACCAATTAAAAACAAACAAAAACAACAAAAAAACTTAGTTCTGTTCCTGCATGTAGCTATAATTTCTTTTTCAGAGCGTGGTTGAAAAATATAATAATACATATAATTAAACAGATCTGAGAATCTTGAAATAAAGCAATCTTTCCTTCTAGAAGTTTAAAGAAAAAAGCTCTCATTTTGAAGACACTTAGAAATGTTCACAAAAGCAAAATTTAAGGTTATGTATTTGTTCATATCACATTAAATGTCAATTGCCTATTCATCTGAGATCAACATAAGGGATAATTACTTTCACAGAAAATAAAAACTTCCTTTAGGAATAAAATGACACATTCAACAGATGTCTCCAAAATGACTCTGCCGACAATGTCAACTTCCCATAGCACTATGATGTCAAGGCAAGGCAGGAAGTATCTGATTTAGGTTATGTTTCTTGGGACATGTTGTAAAAGAGGAATGTGTTATGTAAGTGATATACAATGTTCCAGAGTGCAGCCTGGGCCAATTAAAATATGCTTGCTTTGAGACCACCCCACCATTTCGAGATAATCAGCTCTGATTTCAGGAATCGCCATATTCTCAGTTGCACCTACCTTTGTCAGTCTTTCAACACCATGTCAGGGCTACTCCATTTATTCCAGCTGACTTTTAGCACAACAGAAAGAGCTCTGGATACTAAAGTGTCCGCCCCAGAGGCAAATGAGCATTGAGTTCTCCGGTTTCAGAGAGTCTGCGGGAGGCTCACTCACCCACAGGCTAGTGGGACTGTGAAGGGCTAACTGGGCCGGCTGGGAAAAGCCCTGCTGGGGTCATTCAGAGGGCCTCTACAGCGTAGGTAATTCTCCCAGTTCCAAAGCTGAGCACATCAACACGTGGGAGTGACTATCCCTAACCCTTGTATAGATAAATAAACATTCCCTCGGAAAGATGCCGCATGCTTCTATCACTACCAACAACAGCAACAAAATATCTGCGCAGTAAACAGATTTAAATGTTGGATTTGCTACTTTCAGATTTGAAGTCTTGTCCATGAGATAGTCAGAAAGCAGAATATATGGGATGTTCACTGATTTATTCTCTGGTGGCTTGAAAAAAGAGATTAATGGTCTGCCTATAAATTGTCTCATTCTTTTAAGTTCAGATTCAAATATGAGTTCTTGGTTGAAAAATCTGAATTGCTTCAAGAAGGCACTCCGGGTTAGGTTATGACTTTCCTGTTCCTCTCCCTGTGACAAGCATTCCTGCCTCCTTTACAGGGTTAATCCAAGCACTGGAAGTCTGGGGCTGCAAACCACCCTTAATAACAGAAAACAGCCTGGGTAGGGAGCTAGAAATAGTGAGCAGAGCGGAAGAGGGAGTGTGACCTCTGGTCAGCTTTCTCCATCCTGATTCTGGGGTTCTCTCCTTTCAGGACTGCTTTCCACCAGGCTCCTTTGATGAGTTTAGGGATGATATTTCTCTTCCCTTCTTGAAGGCACAGCACTGTGAAAGTCCTAACAGCCTAGGTGTATATAGCAAAAGTGCTTTTATAAATGTTTGTGTTTACACAGGAAGTAGAACAACTACTCCCTGGGGTCTTCACCGCCCCCCCCCACCCCCCCAACCCTGCCCCATTTGTTTGCTCACATGTTTGCTTTTTCAGATTAGAAAGCTGAGGCTCTGGACAAATCTAATTATTCAAGATAATCAAGGTACTATCTCTGGTGAGTAGGAAAGCTGGGATTCAAAGTCAGGCGTTTTGAGCCCTTGCTAGAGCTTCTGCCCTACCCCTCAGAGGTACCAGGGCATATTCTGGGACTGTGTTTTATTTATCTGTTTTTGTATCCCTGCCTAGTACCATGTCTGGCATCTAGTGTGTATTCATTAAATGTCTGTTGAATACAAAACTGGGATTTATTGTCTAAAACTATCATTTGTGAGGAGGAAGATGCTATCTGGAAAGCTGTTTGGGAATTTTTATGCCTTGCAGAGTTCAGGGAAATGGAGTTTAAAGCCCTTGGGGAAAGTGCCACAGCAGCCATTTGGGAATATCCTGTTTTCTTTTCAAGGTAGACACTTCAGTGTGGGTAGGACACGCCTCACGAGTCAAGGACCCGCTGAATGGAGTCACGTTTCTGTGTGCATGGGCCACAGCTTATCTCCTGCTCTGTGCCCACCTTCTATTTTCAGTCTCAGATGTCACTGAGGACAGCTGGTTTCCTGTCAGGCCTTCATGGGGTGATGGGTGGTAGGGTATCACCCAACCCCACTGCACCCCATCACTGTACTATAGATCAAATATCTTTTTTTTTCCACTGTGGAAGGGACTTTATTTTTTAATTTTCTATTGAAGTATAGTCAGTTATGCTGTCAATTTCTGGTGTACAGCATAATGTTTCAGTCATACATATACATCATGTATTTGTTTTCATATTCTTTTTTCATTTTAGATTACTACAAGATATTGAATATAGTTCCCTGTGCTATACAGAAGAAACTGGTTGTTTATTTATCTTATACATAGCAGTTAATATTTGCAAATCTCAAACTCCCAATTTATCCCTTCTCACCCTCTTTCCTCCCCGTAACCATAAGTTTGTTTACTATGTTTATGAGTCTGTTTCTGTTTTAAGTTTCTGTAGATAAGTTCATTCGTGGAAGACCAAACATCTTATATTGAGATAGATCCCCTCAAAGCCCTTCTTAGGGACTGCCAGATTTCTGATTCCCTGTTCTGTCTGTGCACATGATGCAGGAAATTCGCCCTTAAGGAAGCTTAAGGAAGACTGAAAGGCAGCTAACAGGTGAGGGCTGATTAGCCCAGGGAGGATGTCTTTTTAATACCTAACACCTACAGCTGCAGCAAAGTAAGCCACAGTGATAAGGACAAAAAACAGGAGAAAGGCTGTCTTTAAGGAAAAAAAAAAAATTAACAAGCAACCAAAAAACTCAGGAGAGTACAAAGAAAAAACTTGCATCATTTTCTGCCCCAGAAGATAATCATTGTTAAGAGGAGGTTTTTTTTTTTTTTTTAAAGTATGATGTAATTACTGGAGCAATTACTTTTTTAATGATTGCTTTCCTTTGTCTTAGAAAGATAGGTGGACTAAAATGGACAGAGGGCTTCATATTGGACAACTTGATCAGTTTTTTCTATACTGAACAGGGCCTGTAAAGAGCAGGAAATCCAACACCATTTACAAAGCTGTCTCATGAGAACTGCTCATCATTCAAGAAGCTGCCTCTTAGAAGAGACATACAATGACAATTATGCAGTGTAGAGTTTACACTTTGTAGAACTTTATAACAGTTAGTCATCTAGGCAAAGACCAATTTCTCCATCTCTTCCTTTTTGTCTTCTGTCTTCTCTATTATTTACAAAATCTTCTACCACATAATTCCACATTTCCTGTCACACCACTTATTCTGTATCTTATGTTCCTTTTCTATCTCTGCTCTCCTCCTTGAAAAAAAGGCCCCAACCTCTTTGACATTTTGGTCACAGCTCTCCTTTCTCTCATTGTACATATTTTCCATCTAGCTGTTTTCTGTCTCTCTCTCTGGACTTTGTCCACTGGGCCTCTTATACACTGTACAATGAGCTGTCAAGTATGTAGGAGATTCTAATCTCAGCTAGATTTTCCATGTTAGTTAATGCCTTCTTTTATGTTTTTCAGCATAGATTTCCAGCATGATGTTTATGTCAAATAAAAGTAATACTTTTAACAATGTCTCAAAGATCAAACACTGAATAAAATTATGGAAACTGTAAATCACTTAAAAGTAGTCTGTTAATGTAGTTTTATTAATTTTCCAAAATCCCAAACAGGGCCACACCTCTCTGAAATAGGAGGATTAGCTCTTTGAGCTCCCCTCCCCATAGCTGCTCTGTGCTCCAGACGCTTATGTCCAGTCCCAGCTAATATGCTAAGGGATCTATTTCTAAAATTCCTTAGGTGCTCTGGAAAAAAGAGAAAGCTGTTTGGAAAGCTATGTTATGTGCCTTCCCATATACAAGTAACAGAACAATTCATAGAAAACATACAGAAGGGTAGAAAAGAGAAATGATTTCCCAGGGGCTAATTGATTATTAAGAGTAGAACTCAAGAATGTGCTATTTACCGATTTGTGTGTTTAGCAGACGGCCAGCGAGGAACTGCAAGGAAAGTAAAGACAGTAACTATAAATACTGGAGGGGAGCCTCTTACACCCCCCAAAATACTCCTTGTGAAACTTTCTCCCGCCTAATGCACCCTTTGCTTTGAATTTTTTGCCCCGCCCCAGGAGAGGTGTCACCTCTTAATGACAACGCTCATATATAATAGACAATAAATGATAATTTGTGGGTGACCAAGGATCAAGAACCCTCTCAGAACCTTCATTAAAACAACAGCACAATTACAACCTCAGGAGGTATGCTATTATTAGATGTTTATGTACCATCGTCAATGTGCACAGGTAAGTTTTTTTTTAAGCCCCATCATTGAATATTCATTTTTATTACAGAAAAATTTCAAGGTACACAAAAGTAGAAAGAATAGTATAACGAACCCTCTGTATCCATCACCCAGTTTCAACAACTCGACTTTTTGCCAATCCTGTTTCAGCTGTCCTTTCCATTTTCCCCTCTTGGTCGGAAAACTTTAAAGCAAATATTAAAGATGACAGCATTTTATTCTTAAATATGTCAGTAAGCATCCCCCAAATTTTACAGTAACTTGATTGATTATTGCAAAATGGACCTGCACAAAAAAATACAAAAGGAACATTGAAAACCCTCCCGTGGTGGAAAGACTTGTCACAAACGTTATCTAGCTGTTCTGGTTCTTTGGAGGTGAGAGCCGAGCGTGGTATTCCTCCGGGAGGGGCGGAGGTGGCAGAGGGAAGGGACTGACCCTAGAGACAACTGAATGCGTTCCTCAGGAGCTGGCCACCCAGGCATGCGCAATCCAGACCCCAGAGTTGCTAAGGCCCCATGGAAGACAGAGGCTCCGGATACAGTGACAACCAATCACAGGGCTCCAAGGCTAATCAATTAGCCAATCCGGATTCGAGAGTGAATCAGCCTCAGCAGTCAGCTCGCCCCACCAACATCCAATCGGGGAGCCAGCTACTTTGGGCGGACTTTTCAAAACAGCGAAAACAAAACAAATCAGGGACCTTTAAAAGGTGCAATGAGACCAGAAACTATCTCCTTCCGCCTCTCACTCCTATCACTCTCCTTTTCTTCCCCTTATGGATCAACCCCAGAATAAAGCCGACGCCCAGATTCCACCCTTCGCCCAGGAACCGAGAGGGAGGAGTGGCTCACTAAAGCAAAGGCGAGCTGAGGAGGCCACAAAGCTGGATGGGGACGCCACAAAGCTGGCTGGAGACAGAGACTTAGGGGCGGGACTCTTTTTCAAAGACTGTTGAGGAAGCGGCGGATCCCTCCGCGGGGAGTCACGTGGCCCGCCCCCTTGGGGGCGTCGGAGACTCAAAACAAAAACAAGGGGTTTGCCTGGGTCTCCGCGGTGGTGGCGGCGGCGGCGGTGGAGCCCGTTGGGGGGCAGGGCTAGAGGGGCTAGCGCTGCGCCCCAGCCGGAGAGTGGGCGCGCGGGGAGCGGGATGAAGCCGGGGCTGTGAGGCCGAGGGGGTGGTGGCAGGGAAGAAGGGTCGGATGCTGGTCCAGGGGCACTGCTGAAGCGGCGGGTCCTTGACCTCGGAGACAGGTCCGGACGCCCCCGCTGCGCCCAGTCGGCTCCGACCGCGGCGCCGCGGCCCGGTGGAGGCGCATCTCCAGCACGGTGAGTGGGCCCACCCGGGATCGCGGAGTTTCTTTGTTCGCGAACTGGACCACAGGGGTCGAGTCAGAGTGCCCATCCCTCAGCCTGGGAAGCGATTCCCGTCCTGCCCTCAGCCCTGGGCAGTGGGCGCCTGGAGGCGGAGATATGCTGGTGGGATGGATGGAGGGGTCGAGGAGGCTGAAGACAGTTCTTTGGTGTACCCCCTCCTCCCCTTCATTTAACCACGGGGCCTCGCTGGGGTGGTTCTTCTTGGATTGACACAGCCTTGGGTCTCCGCATAGTTGCGGAATCCCGGGCATCAGTGGATGGACGGGCGACCTCTGGGAACGGGGAGGGCTGGAATTGTTCCCAGACGCCGACCCGGCGGGCCGCGCCACCTTAGCTCTCTCTGGGATCGGGGTCTGCCTCTCGGGTTGTGTACCGAGTAGACGCTGCCGAAGCGGCTGGGGAAGGCTTGCGGGCTGGACTCCAGCGAGAGGGGTTTCTGGAGCTGGGCTCCGCGGGAGGGGCGGGGCTCGGGAGTCTCCTCCCTCCGGTTCTTTGTTCAGTCGCGAGACTTTCTCTCCCTTCCCCCCCACCCCATTGTGCAAAGCCCCAGCCCACCGGATCCACTGCGATCGGTGTCCCCAGTGCATTCCACTGGGCAGAAGCCTTTCCCCCCCACGACTTCAGCTGGGGCAGACCGTCCGGACACCGCCACTCGGGGACAGTTTCCTGTTTGTGAAACGGCGGGGAGGCCGGAGCTGGCCGGTCTGACCCAGCGCTGGCCGGCGGACGTGACCACAGGCCCTCCCCCTGCCACACCTCCCTGGCGGTGGGGGAGGATTGCATTGGGGTTTGGCTGGACGTGACTGGTCCCCTCACCCGCTCCGCGCCTGGGTGTGCTGGGGTGCCCCTCGCTGGAGGTACTGGCACCATCTCTTTGTCCCCTCCCCCTTCCCCCAGCCACCCCCGGGATACACTCTAACTGTGTGATGTATTTGCTGCAGATGAAGGATTTGGGGGCAGAGTACTTGGCCGGTCGTGAAGGGGTCCAGCTCTTTGGATTGTTGAACCTCTACTTAGAACAGGAACAGAGATTCCAACCTCGAGAAAAAGGACTGAGCTTGATCGAGGCCACCCCAGAGGTGAGTTCCCAGGAAAGATAACTTGCTCCAGCAGCTGATAGGGCTTGGGGAGATAACTTTAAAAACAGTTTGTTTTTTTTTTAATCAAGACTAAAGGTTGCAAAGTTTCTTAAAACCAAAATTGGTCTTCCTAGAGTACTAAGATAAATCTTAAGTCAGGGTCATTCTTTTGTTTCTTAGCAAGAATGAGAATGGTACTAACTCTAGGGAAGTGTTTTTCATGTGTGGCACCCCCAGCCTGCAGCTTCTCTGTGGGACATTCCCTGGGAATTGAGCAGTTCATTTGTGGAAATACCCTCTGCCTATGCAATACTTCTGTGTAGTCAGCTCTTAAATGCTATTTTTAAAAAAAGAAAACAAGCAAGGAACCTTCTGTATATCCATTACAGGGGAATTGAATTATATTTGCTATAACCCTATGGAAGTGTGGCAACAGTTAACTTTATATTGAATTGCTGAATGTCTTTTACAATGTATGTTTTTCAAAAAGCAATGATATATACACATTTTGTATCTGATAAAGTGTAGTGCTTTGGTTGAAATGGTAACACATTTTTTCCATTTTCTTTTTTAAAATTTACTTTAAATTTTTTTGGTTTTTTGGAGGGGGAGATAATTAGGTTTATTTATCATTATTGTTTTTTAATGGAGGTACCAGGGATTGAACCCAGGACCTCATGCATGCTCAGCACACACTCTACCACTGAGCTCAGCACATACTCTATCCTCTCCCCCTTTTCTCCCGTTTTCTTGAAGATTAAGGGAAAAATACTACCTTACTTGAATCTGTGTGTATTATTCATCTAGTTCTAAGACAGTCATAATCATTGGCTCTTGGTTTTTATTACAGAATGATAACACTTTGTGTCCAAGATTGAGAAATGCCAAAGTAGAAGATTTAAGGAGTTTAACCAACTTTTTTGGATCTTGCACTGAAACTTTTGTCCTGGCTGTCAATATTTTGGACAGATTCTTGGCTCTTATGAAGGTATTTGATCATTTTTATATAAAATGATTTTTTTTATATCCAGTGCCTAGCACAATGCCTAGCATACAAAGCTTCAAAAAATATTTGGCAAATGAATGTAACAATGTCACCATACATGAACATTTTTAATAATTGGAATTGTGAGCTTTAGTCCAGATTAAGAGACCACAAAAGTTAAGTGTATTGTTGTATCTTAAATTAGGTTTTGCTGAACCTCTTTATATCCCTTCTTGTTGAAGCTGCAGCAAAAAAGATTCCTGTTTTTTAGGTATTCTCTATATATGCAGTTCTCAAAATAAGGTTTTCCATTTTCATCTCCCATTATGTTTCTGTTGAACCTAGGTGTTTTTAAAGGTGTTTTTGTTTTATATGACAAATGGAAGTATAGCACTGTATTCAAGGTGACCTATTGCCTTCCCTATGAGGAGCCTTTTCAAAGCAGGGGACCACAGTTATCAGCAACTGTTAGAAAAATGTGGTGATTCTTCTGCCAGGAGGATTGCTGTCAGCTGCTGGGTCAGTTTTCAGGGCACTGAAAAGAAAAGGGCAGCCATCTGTCCATGGTAGCTTTTACATATGCTCCACTCTGCACATCTGATGCAATATCTCTTTGGGGAAATTTGCATTGAAGTAGGGGATGATTCTTAAATAGATAAGATAAAAAGATAAGTAGAATGTATTATTTTTATATCCAAAGAAGTATATTTTCTTGGTGTTCAAAGGCTTGATTTATTCTGGGGGGGGGGGGTTGTACTATTTTGTATTTCATAAGTTTGAAATACAGAGTATATAATGCAGTATTAGAAACCTAGCTTTTGAACTTGCATTTAAATTTTTTACCTGCATTTAAAATTAAATAATGTAAATGCTCAAAATGTCTTTTGTTTTTCTAAAGGTAGGTTAAGACAGTTTAAAATGTAAAAGCAATTAAGTATTGTGTGTAAAGGTAAAAGCAGGGAAGCAGCTTGATTGTATTCTGTCTTAGGAGTAGGGGCTCATTACAATATTCTTTCAAGTATCTGCTTTGCCAAATCAAAGGGACAATTGTTGGAAGAAGCCTTTTGTTCTTTGTTTTCCAGGTGAAACCTAAACATTTGTCTTGCATTGGAGTCTGTTGTTTTCTGCTGGCTGCTAGAATAGTTGAAGAAGAATGCAATGTCCCATCCACTCATGATGTAATCCGGATTAGTCAGTGTAAATGTACTGCTTCTGACATAAAACGGATGGAAAAAATAATTTCGGAAAAATTGCACTATGAAATGGAAGCTACTACTGCCTTACACTTTTTGCACTTATACCATACTATAGTACTTTGTCATACTTCAGAAAGGTCAGTGGGGTTATAAATTAAAATTATGTATTTTTGCATTGCCATAAGTAACAAAGACTTAGAATGCTGATGAAATTTACATTTTTATACCCTCCCGACCTTAAACTTGGACTTTTGGTGACAAATTTTTTTTCTTTGACAAGTATTTAAAATTGTTTAAATCTTTAGAAGTTTAATAAATAAATATTCATCCTTTCTTTTCATTATATAGGAAAGAAATACTGAGTCTTGACAAACTGGAAGCTCAGCTGAAAGCTTGCAGCTGCCGACTTACCTTTTCAAAAGCAAAAGTAAGTCAGTTCCTTGCTTATCTCACTCACAGTTTCTGTTTTGAATTAAAAAAAATACTTACTTTTCTTAACTTTTTTTTGTAGCCATCTATATTAGCTTTGTGCCTTCTCAATTTGGAAGTAGAATCTTTGAAATCCATTGAATTATTGGAAATTCTCTTGCTTGTTAAAAAACATTCCAAGGTAAGTATCTTCAGTTCTTAATCTTTAAAGCAAATTTCTTCCTAGTGTTGTTTTATTTTTTTCTGTGGTCCCTTAAACATTAAGTAACACTTTGTGAGGTTCTTAAGTGTTGATGTTCTCAAAATGCAGCTTTGATCCAGACAGTATTAAGCTGGAAGGGAATTAGTCACAGCCTGGCTTCTTTTTACATTCAGGTGTCCCTTGTGTAGTATTCTTGCTAGTTGATAATGACAGCGGTCTACATTGCCCCGTGCACATTGTTCTAAAATGCGTACTAAGAGGTAGACTTAGTAAATAACACTAATGGCACCCTATTGCATCTGTAGGACTGAGTCATCGTCCCATTAGTAGTGTTACCAAAATAACATCAGTTATGTTTTTCTTTTTAAACTCCTTCATCAGGCCAGCCCAATAAATTTTTTTTTCAGTTGTAACGAGGTGTAAAACAAACGAAAGCATAGTTCTTTTTCTTAAGCTAATAGTCCAGTTGGAGAAGTATGGAACTTAATATGAGGCAGGGAGTTCTGTCATTTATTAATTCTGTGTGGCAGTGCTGTATGGTCTTTGTCTCTGAACATAGGGAGTACTTCAGGGTTTTGCTAGCAGAAAAGTAGGATAGAACGCGAGAGGCACGATGACTGGGAGCCTGGTTGTACCAAAAGTGAAAGTTTGGGCAGCAAAGGCTTACGACCAGGAAGTTGGGAGAGTCATTGAGAGAAGGTTTGAAGATAGAATGTCTAGGTGAAATCGCAGGCAGGGTTAAGGATATCCAGCTCAGTGGGTTTGGAAGCCAAGCGTGAAAATGAGGCAAGGAGTTACGAATGACCAGATTTGGACCTAATGATGGAGGGAGATTTGGGAGAAATTAATTTGTGATCAAAAAAGTATGATGTTAGGTCCTTGTGTACCTTTCAGATAGGGAGATGTCTAGCAGATATTTGGCAATCTGGAATAAAAACTCAGAAGGCAAATCATAGTTGGAGATTGAGATTAGAAATTTCTGATGAGGAAATAATAGTTGAAGCCATAAGAGATTTGTGAGAGTCCTTTGCTTAGGGGTCAGTTAAATCTCTGTGTTTTCAGCATTGGCAGTTTCCCCATGAGGACCCAACTAAAGGAAGGTACACTAGACAGATATACAAGCACTGTCAGGTTGGAAAGAAGTTTTCTAGAAGGAGGTGGTCAGGAGTATTGAATTTTGATGAAAGGCCCGGTATAATGAGAACTGGTAGGTGATGTCCGGAGAATAAGGAGTGGTAGAAGCCAGATCGCACGGGAATTAATACGTAGCTGGATTAGGTGGAAATGGAGGCCAAATGATATAAAATCATCTGTTTGTGGTGCAGGTACATGCATTGTGAAGCATTTGGTTTTAACAGGTAACTTCCAACTTTTGTTTAACCATGAGTTTATTAATTTGAATATAAACCTTTATAATAACGTTACTTGGAAACATCTTCAGTGACGATTCCTTGAAATAAATTTGGGTACTCCCCAGTGGTGGAGGAACTGTGCCCTTCTGGGGAAATTCCTCTTCTCTCATGTTGCTAACTTCTCCATTTGCAGTTATCTGGTGTCTTAATGTAAATACGTAGCCATCTGAATAATACTGTTACAGAAACCTAAATTGTGTTGAATTCCTTTGCATTGAGACTATCAGAGAATATACTTGATAACTGATTCATTAACAGACCTAGTGTTTTTAGGTCCGTGTGTTTTCTTAAAATAGGCAGAGCATTCTATGTATTGAATCCTATGTACATTTTTTATTACCTATGTTGCTCCTCCCCTAAAGCAGTGGTTACCAAATTTTGACTGCACATCAGACTTACCTGGGGAGCTTTAAAAATTCTTGATGCCCAGATCACACCCCATATCAATTAAGTAGACTATCTCGGGGTGGGAGCCAAGCATCACTATTTTTAATGCTCACAGGGTGATTGAAAGGTACAGCAAGTTTTAGGAACCACTGTCATAACCTGTTCATTTAAATGTTTTTTTCAGGTTAATGACTCTGAGTTCATTTACTGGAGGGAGTTAGTTTCTAAATGCCTAGCCGAATATTCTTCTCCTGAATGTTGCAAACCAGATCTTAAGAAGTTGGTTTGGATAGTCTCAAGGCGCACAGCCCAGAACCTCCACAATAGCTACTACAGTGTTCCTGAGCTGCCGACCATCCCGGAGGGGGGTTGTTTTGATGAAAGTGAAAGGTAAGAAGGCTCCTTGACTACTTAGACTCAGCCAGACTAAATGTTACTGATTTTTGTATATCAGAGCCCCTACCTCTAACAGCATTATTTCTTCAGGTGACAGAATTAACCAGAAGTAGTTTTATTAAAATACTTAATAATTTGGAAGTGTACTTCCCCACTGTTTTTCTTTATTAAAAACAAACAAACAAAGCCCAGCATCCTGTACATCATTTCCTCCCCAGGGCTTATAACTGGAAGTTTGTCCTTTTGGCCACCTCCCCCTGCACCCTTGCCCCCTGCAACCACCCGTCTGTTCTGTGCATCTATGGGTTCTGTTTTTTTGGTTTTTGATTCCACATACAGTATGAGATACAGTGTTTGTCTTTCTCTGACTCACTTCACTCCTCCCCCCTTTAAAAACTGGTTATTTGCCATCTCCTTTGGTCTTTGAAATACAGTTTAGTTAAAAACAACATCAACTGAAACAGCATTCTGGGCTTTTAAACAGTATGAATTCCTATTATGTTACTGTGGCAAGAGGCTGCGGGTTAAATGACTGGAAAATAAAGGGAACTACTACCACCATCTTGGTAGACTTTTATAGATATGTTTAGGTTTGCCAAATGCCATTGTCTTATTCAGAGTTTATTTTGTTGAGTAAAATTAATTATTTATTTTTATTAAATTTGTTCTATGCTATAGGGATAAGGGAGTAGAAGTTCCATTTTCATAGCTTGTTGGTTTCTTGGTCTGTTATTTGAGAATATCAGTGATACAGTTATTGAACTGATGCAAGAAAGACATCAAAACCATATGGTAGGAGATCTTTGTCATTAGTCTGCATTTATTGAATTTAAAATACTTAGACTTCTACAGTTAGCTGCTGATAGTCATTAATTGGTACAAGAATAATAGTTTGGTAAATGGTAATTTGTTTAAACCTCTTAAGTCTATTTTCTAAGGAGATGACAATAGACTTCACTTTAGGAAGTCTTTGTAAGTTAAATATTATCTCTGTAAAGCTTAAATTTTGAATGTAAAAATCCTGAGACTGGAGATACTTGTTGAGCAGTTTTATTCTGCCTGTACAACATGTAAGTGTATTTTAGATAACGGGGTCCTCTTCTTTTTCTTTTTCCCTTTAGTGAGGACTCCTGTGAAGATATGAGTTGTGGGGAGGAGAGCCTCGGCAGCTCCCCTCAACGGGAGCAGGAGTGCGCTTTCTTCTTCAGCCTCAAAGTGGCTCAGACTCTGGGCTTTCCGTCTTAGAGATCTAACCATTCTGGGTCCGAATTTAAAGTGTGTGTACCAGTTTCAAAGCAATAAATGGGGTAGTCGGTGGTTTCCTGGTCCAGCTCCCATCTAGGCAGGAATTGCATAGCCTGGAATACCTACCTTCTATTTATTACTCAGATCGGATCTGGCCTATTTTCATATTTAATCCTAAGCCATCAAATGGGTTAGTGCCTCTTAAACAGTTAACAGTACTTTAGACATTGGCACTTTATTTTTCTCATTGATCTTTAGCTACTTGGGGGAGGAGGGAAGGTGCTGATACCTTCAACTTACTACTTTTTGAGAAGATTTTTGAATAATGTAGTTAAACTTTTTATAAAGCCTTCAGGTGTCTTTAAACAGACGGGGAGTGTGCAGGTGCTTCCTTAGCAGGGACAATGGGTAATCCTTTACTGGTTTATCTTAGATCTCCCCCTCCCCCCACTCTCAGAACAGAGAATATACTCTTAAAATGTCAAACACCTTTTTGGTGATTTTTTTGTTTTTTAAGTGATCAATGTACTCTCTGACGCAGACTTTATAAACTTAGGAATTACAATATTGACATTTCTGTGACTTTTAGTATGTAATGTCTTAACTTTGAGGTTTCTGCCAAAGCGGAAATAAGCAACAGGCTAATAAGGTTGTTAGACAGTTGCATTCCTAATGCCTAAGTGTTGTCAGACTATAGTATTATTTTAATGTTTTAAAAACAGTCCATGATCTGCTGGTTTTGCATGTACCTGTATGAGAGCAGTGCAGGAGGCTGAACAGAATTAGGTAACTATGAAATTGATAAATGTTGGTCTGGTAGCACATTTTATCTCATTTTCTTATATTAAAAAGGTCTGCATGATTACAGTTTATTTCCTTTGTGATTCACATTTCAGAAATAATGGTATTAGTATATGGGTGCCAAGACTGAATATGAAGTGTAAAAAAAAAAACTTAAGTGTTTGTAGTGTTATAGTTTTAAGCATATCTGTGTGGTGGTACAGCCATAGGAATAGGGATTTATAAACTCTGTGCACATGAGATTTTGTACAGAGAATTTTTTTTAACTTTATAAACTGTATATGAAAATGTAAATCTTTAAAAATGTACATAAAAATACTGTTATTTTTTTACTGTGTGTGATAGTCTAGTCATTGCATGTAAATATAACTTATTGTGTATTCTGTATTATAAATCGTAGTGATGACTTACTTTTTCTCTGGTAAGTCAACAGCCATTGGATGTTTTCTGAAGTGGATCTTTTTGAGATAATAATAGATACAGCTCAAAATAAAAATACTAATGAATTGTACTCCTTGTTTGCAATTACTTCTTAATTTTTAATTTTTTTGGTGAAAAAGAAAAAGTGCTTGTTATATATATTTCAGTGAGAAGGCTTGAAGTGAGGCTGGAGTGTCTCCAGGATAAGCCCTCTCTTTGGTTGCAGAAGTCCCCTAGGTAATATTTCCTCACCAGTTTGGCCCTTAGCCTTGAAGATACTGAAAGTGAATCTGTCACTTGAGAGTTGACCTCTCTCTGGACTCAAATGAAACAGAAGAGTGTCATATTAACCCAAATGCCTGTTAGTTTATAGTGAAAGCCAGCAGGTGTCAAGTAGACCAGAATAGTCAGGCTGGTAGGTTAGCACAGTCTCTGCAGACAAGCCAAATTCTCAGAAGGTTGCTTACTGACCAGGCACTCGGGCAGTGAGCTCTGGACCTTGCCAGCCTCAGGCTTGTTTTGCAAGTAGTGACTTTTTTTTTTTTTTTTTGGCATGGTTTCTCCATCTAGTTTGGTTTTTGGAGACCTTTATTTTCTCTAGTTAGGTAGAAAATAAGATACACTGAATATGGTTTTCATGTAACTCCTCTTCTCCCCGGAGATAAGGGTGTTTTCCTACCCTCCTAGTGGAGAATCCAAGCGGTCCTCCCTCTCTTACTGAGTAATATTGGCAAACGGTAGACAATATATTCTGCTTTCAGATTTTGATTTGTTGAGATGCACAAGCTATTTGTGGCTTTCCAAGTCTTGAACCCTCTTCAGTTCTAGGATTTTATTGCTTTTCTTACTAGATGATTTTTTGTGTGAATCTGTCCACACGTGACTTGATCTGTTCCCCTTTCTGGTTTTCCATATATTTAGAGCTCTTTACTGAGCTCCCAACCTGTGTATTCACAGCTAGCCATCTCACTGATTATTCTCAAAGTTCTGAATATTCCCAAACCTGCTCTTCGTTTGTTATTTTGGTGAATAGGCATTCCGTCTACTCAAGGTGGAAGCTTAGGTGATACCCTCATTGCCTCTTGCCTGCTGTCTCCTGTCTGGAGGTCACCAATTATCATTCACACTGTATGTCTACTCTGTGCCACTGGCTTCGGTCGGACCTGTACTCTTATCAGCAGGGTCACTGCAATGTCCTAATAATCTCTCAGTCTCCAGGCTTACCCCGATCCTCTTGGGTATCCTTCTAAAATATGCAAATCCGTTAAAATATGCAAATTTGATTATATCCCTCCTGAAAAATTGTTCAGTAAGTACCTCTCAAGAGAGTATATCAGGACCTAGAAATCTCTTCCTAATCAGAACACTGCACCTTTCTCTGGTCTTCTTTTTTTTTTTTTTCCTTACCTTTTCCCAGAGCTGGAAAACGTGTGTTAAGAAAGTAACTGGCAGCTCTGTGGAAGGTGGAATGGAGCAGGTGGAGATGAATAACGGAATGGGGAGACCAGTCAGGAGTCCTGCAAAAATCCAAGAGATAATGAAGGACTGAACCAAGGCAATGGCAGTGGGGATGAGGAAGACAGGTGGGAATTGAGAGGCACTGTCCTTTCTCTTTAGGCATTATTAGTAAACTCACAGACAAGTCCAAGAGCCTGATTTTGCCCTTGGGCCGTTCAACCACATGGCTTTCCCATAACTGTGATAAATAAAATTGAGAATCAAGCCTCCTGCCCCATTCACAGCAGAGGTGAGGAGAAGGCTACATTTTGGTCTCATACTTGCTCCTTGATTTGGCTCTTCAGGCTTTGATTCTGTCATTTCCTAGGATGTGGTGTGCATGCTTTGCTGCTTCTGCCATGTGCCATGTGCATGCTGAAGTGTGGCTCTCCCTGATCCCGTGGTCCCTGCCCATCCGACCCTCAGGAAGTGAGACTGGACAAACAACGTGTCTTGATCATCAGTTAATACTTAGGTTAAGTATAGAGGCATTGGTTGTAGAACACTTCTCATGACAATTTTAACCATTTTCTTTGTCTAGGGTCTGCGTTTTTCCTTCAATTCCTTTCATTTCACACTAGGTTTTACTGATGTTCCCTGCCTGCTTCCCACTTTCCCCTGCAAGTGTGCCATGGGTCGGCTTACTTAAGCCATCCACTTAGCAGATTCTTATATGGCCAAAACCTCTGTACTTTGCATTTGTCCCTTTTCAGCTGAGTTTGTCTGATTATTTGTACCAGAAATGGTCAACAACTACTGACTTTGTGATTAGCAAATCAGATTGTGTGGTAGTTTCCCAATAGCCACACGTCCTCCCATCCCTGTACACACGTGCTTCTCTTCCCATCTAGAAGTGGAGTCTCTCCCCCTTGAACTTCAGCTGACCTTGTGCCTGGTTTTGCCTGCTAATGTGCAGTGGAAAAGTTCAGTGCGTGTCCAAGCCTAAGCTTCAAGAGGACTGGCAGTTTCCCTTTCATCCCTCTTGGAAGCCAGCCACCATGCTGCAAGGCAGCAGGTTGGATTACCGAAAGAGAAGAGCCTGTGCAGAGAGACGTTCTTGAGGAGGAGGAGCCATCTTGGATGTTCCAGCCTCAGCTAAGCACCCCGCTGAATGCAGCTTGCATGAGCATCTTCAGCTAAACCACACTGGGCAGAGGAACCACCCAGCTGATCCCAATTAACCCATAGACTCTTGAAAAATAATAAATCATTGTTTTAGGCCACTAGGTTTTGGGTGGTTTATTATACAGCAGTAGATAACCAAGACAGGTTGCTTGTTATTTCTTGTCAAATGGTGGTTATCTCTGAATGGTGAGATTACAGACAACTTTTTTTTCTAATTATGCTTATCTGTACTTTTCTTTTTTTTTTTTTTTAAATGTATTTGAGTTATTCGTGTATTGACAGGATAAGGAGTGGACTCTAAAAACACACACACTAATTATATCCTTTCTTTGATTAAACTCCTTAATGGTTTCCCATGGCTCCTTAGCATCAAGTTCAAACTCAGCACAGCTTACAAGACCCTACTTGATTTGGTCTTCTTTGCTTTGTCTCTCAGGGCATCCACATCCACATGCTTTCCAGCTTGACTGCATCTCAGCTCCTCCCACTCATCATGCTTTCTTTCCCTCTAGTGACTTCATATACACTTTCATCTGCTTGGAACACCTTTCCTGTCATCCTCATCTGGAAAACTCCTACCTATCACCTTAAGAGTTGCTTCATTCACTCATTCGCCCACCAGTTTTGAGTGCCTCTGTGTGTCAGGGACTACACTAAGTGCTTGATAAATAAAACCAAACATAGCATGCAGTGTCCCTACTACCCTCATGCAACTTACAGTCTAATCCAGAACCAAACAATTTACAGCAAATGATACAACTTTTAAAGGTCGGAATGTATTTTCTTCCAGGAAATCTTTGTGGAACTCCCTCACTTTGTTCTTGTCGTCAGTGCTGCATATTTCCATAATTCTCTATATGTTTCTTATCCTAGCAGTTAATACCTTCCTTGCTTGTCTGCTCACCTAACCTTCTGATCTGGGAAGGCAGAGGCTGTCTTTCTGGCTCATTGTTGAATCTCCAGCAACCAGCATAGTATCTGGGCCAAATTCTTCCTACTCTGGCTGTTACTGGTAAAAAATAACCTCACTCTTCTCGTAGTATGTCCCAGGCACCTTACATGAATTATTTTGTCCTTCCCACAATGCTATTAGACAAGCACTGCTATTAGTCCCATTTTTCATATGAAGAAACTGAGGATTAGAGACGGACTTCGACACAAATCTGGTAAGTGGCAGGGGTATAACTCAAACCAAGTTTGTCTGTCAAACCCTGGGCCTTTAACCACAATGCTAAACCACTGCCCTAATGTGGATGGTACTCATTAAACAGTGGTTGAATGAATGAAATAATAAAAAAAGAAAAGGTCTTATAAAGACAATCCCCCTCATAATACCGGTAAAATAAACCACAGCATCCTCCTGTTGTTCAGGTTTTAAGTGCTCTCACCCATGTAAAGGAAACGTGGCTAAGATTCAGAGTTAAAATGTCTTTAATTACCCAGGAACCACAGAGGGTAATGTGAAACCCAAGGCAGGATCGTGGCAGAGAAGATGAGGCCTCACCAAAAGCTGGAAACGTCTTTGTGCTCAGGCTGGTGGGCCCTTCCCAAAGCCCAAAGTCTAGTTCCTTTTACACGTAGGTTATAGCTGATATTTTACTCACTAGGGTTCCAAGGCCCATAGTCACTCCATGTTCATGGGGGTGGGACTTTGTAACAAAAGAGGACTGTTTTGTTAAAGGCTTGCTTGCCCTTTGCCTGTTTTACTATTAACCAACATAGCAATCATCTCCCACTTACTCATTTACTCTTCTGGGATTTTTTCCAATAATTGTTTCACGTGTCTGGTCTATCCTCTTGCCTAAACTCTAAGCTTCTTGTGAGAAGAGACTGTGTATTTTGCTTCCTTTATAGCCTTCAAGGTGCTGGATAAAAACATGTGTCAACATTTTTCTAAGTGTATCACTCCTGATGGTGCCATTCCCATTCCTGACTGCAGCAGTTCATAGTTCCTAAAGGTGAACTTCCATGCAGGCAAGGATTTAGGATTTCAAATCATTACTGGGACGTGCCGAGGGCCATAGCCCACTGCTACAATTACATGCACCTTATTCGAGAGTAAGATGTAGTTATCAGGAACACAGTCTCCCGCTGAACTATCAGGGTTTGATCCTAGTTTGACCACTCACTATCTGACCTGATTAGCTGTTAACTAAAGTGTGCCTCAGTTTCTTCATCTGGATAGAGGGGTCAATAATGAATCAACCTGTGATGGACACAGAAATGTGCTGCCTAGATGCCCCAGCTGTTGGGAAGTCTTTTGGCACACAGCATTCAGCTGATGGCCCCTTTGGGATAACTCACCCAGAGAGCAGCCTCATCTAAGGTCATGCCCTGCCCAGGAGGGCCTGCATCTGTTAGAGCAGGCAGAGAGCTAGATATGAGCAGAGAAAGGAGAACGCAGGCCAAATGGCAAAAACTGGGCAGAAAAAGAGGCATGGGCTAAATGGCAGGAAACCATACATCTTGTGAACAACGGGGTTCCTTGGGCAGAGAAAGAGAAGCAGGCTGATAAGAAATCACACATTTAGGTGACAAGTGTCCTGGAGGCTGACAAAAAAAGAGGGGAAAAAGCAGGAATCTCCAGTTTCTGAATGTAAGCTTTTGCTCATTATACCCTCATTACAATAAAACTAACCTTGCAGATTAGAAGTTCCCGTAGTGCACAAACGCCATGACACTTCCAATCAAGACTAAATAAAGACAGAAATCCCTCCTCCCCTCTGGAAGGTGGAGCTGGGATCAAAATCAGGAAATACGACCCCAATGAATATTCCACCTATTCATTTTACACTCTATGTAACCACCTTGCCAAAGAAACTCAGGGCAGCTGCTCACCTAAGCCTGCCCACTCTCCCCTTGAGTGCGTACTATTCCTTAATAAATCCTCACTTTACTTTCTTCACCTCCATGTCTCTGAATTCTTTCTGTGACGAGATAAGAATCTAATCTCTGGCAACACATCTAATGACTGATGGGGTGAGAGAATGGATGAAGGATTGGTCACTTTGGTCCAACACAGGACAACCCAGATGGATCGTTTTGGTCCCAGGGCTCCCCACAGGGTTAACTGAGGCTGCTTCTGGTGGGGCATTGTGGCTCAGTTCCCTCCACCCAAACATGGTTGCTTATGCTCCTGCCATGGGCAGTGATCTCAGTGGTTCTTCCTAATGAACATCCTGCACCCTAAACTTCATCTCAGAGTCTGCTCCCTGGACACCACCACTTGCAACACTGCCTCGTGGGGTTACTGTGTGGATTGAATGACATGATGATACATAATAAAAAATGTAAAACAGGGCCTAGTATGCGCTTAAGTAAATATTGGTTTTAATAATTATTACTCCTACTTTTGTCCCTACCCTCTTATTTCCCTGCTGAGATAAGACTCAATATTTATTTAACCATTATTGAGCTACAATGATATATTGAGTTTTGTTCTAGGCATGGAGGATACAAAATAGAATCAAAGCACAGGTCTTACTATTGAAGGAGGGAAAGGGGGTGGGAAGGGATAAATTGGGAGTTCAAGGTTTGCAGATACTAACTATGATATATAAAATAAGTCTGTACTGTAAAGCACAGGGAACTATATTCAATATCATGTAGTAACCTATAATGAAAAAGAATATGAAAAGGAATATATATGACTGAAACATTAAGCTGTACACTAGAAATTGACACAACATTGTAAACTGACTATATTTCAATAATTAAAAAAAAAAAAGTGCAGGTCTTACCATTGAGAAGCTCACCCTCTAAAGGGAGAGGTAGAGAGGTAGACATACGAAGTATCATGCAATGTGAGAAATACGGTATTTGAAATATGTACCAGGCACAGCGTTAGCATCCTGGCACTGCCTCTGCATGGGTTCTCTAGTCTTCTGGATGGAAAGAAAAGACCATTTGGTGTGATTTCTGTCATTCCAGGGAGGCTCTGATGGTCCATCCTCTTCCAGTGCCCTTCACATTCCTGTTTACCTCTAGCTCATCCTCTTATTTCCAATTTTAGAAAGTCTTTCCTTTAGCTAAAGATTTTGAGTCTGGTTAAAATGCAGCTATCTCCAACAGAGTTTTCACCTTAATGGGATTCACAAATTACGGGCTGAGTTGGGGGTTGAGCACCTATTTGTGTGGTTTTAGACAAGCCATGTGTGTTATTTTGGGATCCTAGGAAGTAGATACTGAGAAGAAGTCAGAAGTGCAGTAGGTTTGTTGGGGGATGTGAATGAGAAGAGGGAGGAAGAAGGGTTAGGCGGGGAGAAACAGACTGTGATGCAGATCAGACAAGATTCAGACAACCTGGTACCTGGGACACAAGACGAAGGGCCCATTAGAAGGGCCCCATGTTGGCTGGAAATGGCCAGGCCTGGCACCCCCAGTGCTCAGTCGCTGGCTGAGGACTCTTCCAGAAGAGTGTCGCTTCAGTTGGAACACTGAGGTGGCTCCTGAAGGGGCAGCAGCTGGAGGCTGTTCTTGCAGCAGAACGGCAAGTTCTTCTGGAAGGCAGATCTCCAAGGGGCAACCACATAACTTCTTTGAGAACTGGGTTTTTAATCTGGGGAGAAGAGACACCTAAAACTGCAAAAACTCTTGTCAAGAACACTCCATTCAAATCCCTGCACTGAGAGGCTTGACCAGACTTTAACTGGCTTCTAGCAGCCTAAGACCGTGTCCCTGGGGCAACCCCTCCAAGTTTTTTTTTTTTTTTTTTTTTTTAAAGAAAGGCAGACTGCCACGTGCAGAGCCTCATTTGGATGTGTCTGGAGTCCTGGAAGCTTGACTATCCTATGTTCTCCTACAAATGGATTTTGAGAGCTGGTTAGGTGATTCTAGCAGGGAGCACAGCTACTCTATACCATTGACCCAAGAACACTTCTCTGGGGATGACCTGGGGAAGGTCATCCTCTTCCACCGAGCGGGAGTGTGCTGTTTTGGGAGGGATGCAGGTGGAGCGGTGATGGGGGAAGAGGCCACCAGCCTCGCCAGTCACATCAGCCAAATCAAGCCCAGTGATCAATGGGTGACAGGTGTCATGGCCAGATTGCCCTCACATCCTAACCCCACCCCCTTTTGAGTTCCTCTCTGGAAAAGCTCAGGGGTGTCAAAAGAATCTACTGTTTGTTCTAGCCAACACTTGACCTCCCTTCCCTAGAGCAGTTACTAAAAAGGGCTTACAACTGTGGATCCTTTTCCTTTCCCTTTGAGAGGTGTATGTATCTCCTGCAACTCAGGGGAGTTTTTCTAAAGGATCTGAAAGCCATTCCTTTGACGTGTAATCTTTAGGAAGGATTGGGCCATTGCCTCCCAGTCTCTGTGAGAGGGCAGGATCCTAACTTCCACAGTTGCCAGGTAGCCCACATAGCTGCCCTAACCACACTGACACTCACCAACTCTATGTAACTCGCTTCCCCTCCCTTCATCCTCTTTTCCCTTTAAAATGTCCCATGACCTCTGCCCAAAATGGATGGTATTGAGCTCTTTCTCCTCCTGGAGTCTGTTTTCACTGCTTTCACTAATGTCCAGCTTTGCTTATCATTGGCAGTGCTAAGACCTGCCTTTCCTAACTCCCAGTGCTCCGAGGACCAGACAAATTAGTGGAGAAAGTAAAAGTATTTTGTGAACCACAAAGCTCTTTACAGATACAAGTTGTTGTCAGTGTCAGGGCATGGCATATATTTTCCTGAGAGGTTTTGAAAATTACATCCACACATTTTTTTCTGTTAGCACATCTCCTTTCTAAGAATGTACATAGTATAGAGGGGAGGGTGGAGCTCAGTGGTAGAGTGCATGCTTAGCATGCACGAGATCCTGGGTCAACTCCCAGTACCCCTATTAAAAATATATATATAGAGAGAGGAAGTGGATATTGCCTATAATGCTGGCCCTCAGAGATGCCACTATCAACAGAATGATATTTATCATTCCATTCTTTTTATGCAAGCATAAACATGCAAACTTTTTTTTTAACATAAGTGGGGTACTACTCTATATACTCTTCTAGAACTCACTTTTCTGCTTTAACGGTATGTTAGGGCATATGCCAGCGTCAGTTACCATCGATCTACTTTCTTATTTTTAATGACTGCAGAGTGTTTCATTTTATGCATATGTGATAATTTGTTTAAGATCTTCTTCTACTGGATATTTACATTGTTTCCAACTGTTCTGTGTTTTTCATCAAAACAGCAATAAACGTCCTTGTACATACATTTCTGCTTACCCACACAGTGATTTCTTTAGGATACCTTTCTAGAAGTGAAATTCCTGGGTCTGTTCTAAGGGAATACATATTTAAAATTTATATCCTGTTGACCTGCTTTCCTGAAAAGGTATATGGGTTTACACTCCCAGCAATAATGCACATCAGTGACAGTTTCTTTACTTCTGCCCCAGGGGATTTTGCTGGGGGATGGGGGCGGGGAGAGCTTAGAAAAAGTGAATAAGATCATTTGATTTCTAAAGGGCTCAGAGGAAGGTATCATTAAAAGGGATGGGGAGGAGGCAAAGACACCAAAATCTGGGCTCAGAAAGTAACCTGCTGCCTGCCTTTCACTGGGTCCTGGGTCCCAGCTAGCCCGCTGTTGGGCATCACACATGCTAAGCCACCAGAGCGCTAGACTTCTTTTTATAGGATGCGGCAGGCAAGCACCTGCATAGATTCCCCCTGGGCCTGGGCAGGCAAAAGCCTCCCTGCGCAGTGTTTGAGAAAGCCCTGCCTGCAGCTATGGCTGCCTGGCCCGAGCTCTTGTCCGATCTTGTATATTAAAGAGGAGCAAGGTTGACGTGTCCCACAAATGAAAGGGGATCAAAGGCTAGATAAGCTGCCAGCTCTCAGAAGTGGTGCTGTGCCTGAACTGGGCCCGGCTCCGGGAGCAGGCGTTTATCTTGGTTGCTCGGGGGAAGCCTTTCATGCTAGTTATTTTTGGGCGGGGCATCTGGGCGGGGAAGGAGATGAGGGATGACAGGAGTTCCAGTTTACCTGCTTCTGTGCCCATGTTGTAACCATTGCCAGGGTTCTTCCTTTTTCCTTTCTTCCCTTCTTATTCATTTTTCTTAAACTGAAAGGATTTGAGTGCATAATTTTATGGGGTAAAAAACTTAAAATACAAAGTTAAAGGTCATCCATCATGTGTCCTTTTTAATGCCACAAATATCTTCATGATCTACGTTACCTGCCAGCTGTTGTCATGGGGGGTTGTGTTTTTCACGGAGCTTCAGAGGGCGAGTCCCTTTTCCCTTCCCATCTTACACTAAGCAGCTTTAGGGCACAATGGTGCAGCTGCTGAACAGCTGTCGCCGGGACTTGGGGCCGGGGCCCTGTGTGAGGCTCAGTGACATAGCTCTTTCATGCAGCTCCCAGGACTCTGAGTTCCAGGAACAGACAGGGCTGCTCAAGCGAGAAGTAAATGTTCCTACGGGAAGTGCTCCTCCTTCGTTTGCTCACCCAGGGCCAACCGCAGCAGGTTCTCAGACTGCTTCCCCTTCCTTTCTCCATGCTATTAGAAGAACATGAAAAAAGACAGCACAGAGGGAAGCAGACCTAATTTCCCGTTTCCTCAAATCATTAGATCCCACTCCTCCTGGTTTGTTTAAATCAACAAAGATTGTCCACTCTTGAAGGGCAACTAACCAACCATAGTCAAAGCCATGCAATTACGCTCAATAGATACTTGCTATTTTATCAACTTCCAGAAGCCAGAGAGGATCCCAGATTGCTAGAAAGGGAAGCTGGCTAGACATTAAAGCAGAGCTCATGGTGACAACGCTTTCATGGGGTTTCATGAGGTCCAAGGTCAGGACCTCAGCTCTGCAGACCCAGAGCTAGAATCTAACACATGGAGTAGAAGAGCCTTTAGTGAAAGGAAGTGGGGATACCCATGAATTAATTTACATGAGAGGGTTTCCCTTTGCTGGATCTAGAATGTTAATGCGTGCCATCAAAAACATGCCCTTCCTGCTAGCAGAGAACATGGGAAACGAATTGTAATCAGAAAGTCCATACTTGGAGAGTGTGATTGGAGAGCAAAGAGTGGGTTTGGTTTTGAGCATCATCCCAACCAGAGCTGGTGAAATATGGTGCATCGGCTTGGCCCCACGCAGCCTTCTCCAGTTAACCTAATGGGACAGCGCTGTTGTTTGTTTTTTTGCTCTACTGAGTCATTCATTTCCATGGCTACTGCAGAGAGTTGATATTGTGCATGACATTTTGATCTGATTATATTATAGAAGACTGTAACTCCCCTGTAGAAACTTGATATCTTTTCTTGAAGTCTTGAGGGTCCCTATGCAATCATTTCAAAACCTACTCTGCATCCCAGAAGTGCTTAGTACTGTCTTGGGAATTTGGTAGTATTATTTTTTTCCAGTAGACTTTCTAGTATATTCATAGAATTGTAATTTTAAAGATAGTTCAGAATTTCCATATACATCCAGCTTTTTTTTTTTAAGTACTAAATGTAGAAGATACAAAGATAGATATGCATGTTGGCTTTCTTTACTGATAGCAGAGGCAGAAAAGACAAAGGAGTCAGGAAGAGGGAACAACACAGGACTAAGAAGAATTTAAAAAATCCTTGCAGGGAGAAGCAAGAGGGAAGAAAAGAAAGCTGCAAATGATGAAAGATGAAAGAAAGGGCATGCTTGGGGATTAAAATGTGGAAGGAGAGGGATTTGCTATGGAAGACAGTGAGACCAGGCAGATTCAGTGAGGGACAGCTGTTGAAAAGAGCCTGGACTGGGAGTAAGGAATCCTGGGTTGTAGTCCCAGAGTGTCAATAGCTGTCTGATCTAAGCTAGTAACTCTGTTGCTCTGGACCTGACGTTCTTTATAAAATGAGGGAATGGGGCTTGGTGACTTCCTGTGGTTGCCTGTAGCTTTGTCATTCTCATTCAAAATGGAGAAGGAACTGCTAAAGCAACTCAAGGCTTTTGTCTTCTGGGAAAGGGCTTCTTAAATTCTAGACCGGAGGATGATCATGATTTCTGGTTGTAATTTTTTTTAAGTGTACACCCCAGTCTGTGATTCAGTCAAGTCTGTTTCAAGCTCTGGATGACATCCAGTCAAAGTCTATCTTGATCTCTGTTAATTTTCACTTAGAAGGATAGAACTGATAAATGATGATATAAACAACCATGCTGGGAAATGGAAGGATAAGCAGTAATAATTGGGGCTAATACATTCAGCACAGATACCATCTGAAACCAAAACCAGGATAGAGACCTTCACACAGACATCCTGGGGATGTGCTGCAGATGTGCCCAGCACAAAAGTAGTCACCCTTTGGGCAGCACCATTATTTCCCAGGCCCTGGTAAGAGAGAAGCCATCTCAGGTGGGCAGCTCTGAACAGAGGGGACCTGAGGCTGGTGCCAGACGGTGACAAGCAGCATAGGTCGCCAGAAAATAAGCCACCTCCATATTTAATATTCAGTGCATTGTACAGAGGCTGTGCTGGTCTGAAAGTCTCTGAGGTTGTGTCTCATGGAGGCTGGAAAACTAAAAATATTTAGGTTGTAGAAAGTTCTGATAAGCAATTCACTCTTCCCTTGGCTTAAACCTCACATCTTCTGATTTGTTTTCTAGCTTTGTTTCACTTAGAAACAGCTTCCAGGAGCTTCTTGGAGGAATTCCTGTGTATTCTTCATTGTGGTCTGGCCTCATTGTGGTCTGGCCAGCACCTACCAGAGTGCCTGTTACATGGAAGCTGTTTAAGAAATGAAGGTTAAATGAACAAATCAACAAATGAAGCTACTTGATGGTTTCTCAGAGGAAGTTGTACTCTAGAATTCATGCTGTTTTAAAGGCCTACAGCAGGGCTACCTATGAAGTAAAAGGGAGTTTCAGTGATGCTTCTTCAAAACTCTGAGAATTGAAACTGTGATGTCAATGTATAACGGAAGAGAGTAGATACTTGGAGAATTCTCCTTAAAGCAAAAGAAAATCAGCAAACAAATAATCAAAAAAGAAAACAGGATGTCTTCTGGGCCCTACAGTGGAGGAAACAGGGCAGGGCTACAGCATTCCATGCTGGAATCAACATGGCTAAGAAAGCAAAAGCCAACAGAATGGGGATGGTTTGAATGGAAACAGAAAAACGGGAGTCGGAGAATCAGAGACCAAGTTTGCCAGTGTTCATCAGTGTAGGCCGGGGACAGGAGTGTCCTTTCTGAAATAAGAGAGAAAACTACTCACATTCGGAATGTCTTCACAGTGAAAATGGATTAGTCAGAGTAGCATCCTTGCCCTGATCTTGTATTCTCTTAGCACAAATATTTGATTTCCATGGAGATTTCCTTGTAGGGAAAAAATACGCTGGTGTTGCCCTTTGCTGTCAGTTCATCTCCTCTAGGAAGCAGGTGCTGAGATGGAGTTAGGAGTATAGGAGGTTTACTGAGTGGGAATGGCCGTGAAAAATGGAGCTGGGTGGGCGGGGGATGCAAGACTGGGCAGAGAGAGTTTCATATTGTGATGTTGATCTAAACAAGCCTCTACCAACTCAACAGGGGGCTCTGGAACAAAGATTAGAGGAGCCCTGTACTGGCCATACCCAGCTAGACCCTGGTACTCCCAACTTGGACAGTACTGGCTGGGGGCTATCCAGGAAGAACGTGGCCTTGGCTCAAACTTGTGACAGGTCCAGAAGGCACTGCAGCTAGAGGCTGTCAGCCACCTGCCTTCCTTAAGCTGAAGAGTGAGATTTTTTTTTTAATTGAAGTATAGTTGATTTACAATGTTGTGTTAGTTTCTGGTATACAGCATAGTGATTCAGCTATACATTTATACTTCTTTTTCATATTCTTTTTCATTATAGGTTATTATAAGATATTGAATATAGTTCCCTGTGCTGTACAGTAGGACCTTGCTGTCTATCTATTTTATATATAATAGTTTGTATCTGCTAATCTGAAACTCCTAATTTATCCCCCCTCTCCCTTTCCCCTTTGGTAACCATAAGTTTGTTTTCTATGTCTGTGAGTCTGTTTCTGCTTTGTAAATAAGTTCATTTGTGTCATTTTTTAAGATACCACATATAAGTGATATCATATGATATTTGTCTTTCTCTTGCTGACTTAATTCACTTAGTATGATAATCTCTAGATCCTTCCATGCAAATGGCATTATTTCATTCTTTTTATGGCTGAGTAGTATTCCATTGTGTGTGTATGTGTGTACATATACACATATATATATCTGTATATATGTATATTATATATGCATGTATGTATATATATATATACATATATACACACACACACACACACACACACACACACACACACTACAACTTCTTTATTCAATCATCTATTGATGGACTTTAAGGTTGCTTCCATGTCTTGGCTATCGTAAATAATAATAGTGAGCTTTCTTGAAGGGAGATCGGTGTGATACAACCACAGCTGCCACACTCTTCAAAGCCATTTCCAAGTCTCTTATTTCATGCTGACTCTTACTACAGAACAGTGGCTGGAGGGTTAGATGCTGACTTTGCCAGCTTCCTTGACAATTGGGATGACCATGCAACTCTGTTCTGGCTGGTGGGGCTTCTGGGAAGCTAACTGAGCAAAAAGACAAAGCCTTATGAAAAGAAAGCATTTCTCCCTCTCCCTCAACCAGCTATTTGTTTTCAGATTTAGAGTGCAGTATTGATGTCTGAGGTGGCAGCAATCTTGTAACCATGAGGCCATAAACCAACACGCTAAAGTATATAGTTCTTTGATGACACTGATAAGATTGCTGTCTTCATTATTTGGAGGGGGAGGTAATTAGGTTTATTTATTTATTTGTTTGGTTTTTTTAATGGAGGCACTGGGCATTGAACCCAGGACCTCATGCATGCTAAGTACACACTCTACTACTGAGATATACCCTCCTCTCCTTCTTGTTGAATAAACAATAATGTTCTTATGGTTTAATCTACTTTTTCCCCTGTTACTTGCAGCTGACTGACACAATCATCACCTGGTTCCCATTTAAATTAGTAAGTTGGCAGGATGCTTTACTTACCAATTTCTTATTCCCTTGGTTAGAATGAGACAGTGCTTATGAAGTTAGTATTCACTGAGTGCACTGAAAAAATGGTTTTGAGGTCTGAAAAGCTAAAGACTACGCCTGGGAAAGAGTTACAGTGTGTATTCACTCAGTGTCCTTCCTGAGCTTGTGTTTTCCAGTCTTAGCAAGTGGTTTTGCACTCATTCAAGCCCCAGGATAAACAAACATTGTGTCCCAGTCAGCAACACTTTCTTTCTTTCTTCCTTCCTTCCTTCCTTTCGTTCTTTCGTTCTTTCTTTTATTGAAGTATAGTCAGTTTACAACGTTGTGTCAATTTCTGATGTGCAGCATAGTGTTTCAGTCATACATATACATACATATATTTGTTTTCATATGCTTTTTCATTATAGGCTACTGCAAGATATTGAATATTGTTCCCTGTGCTATACAGTATGAACTTGTTTATCCATTTTATATAGTAGTTAGTATCTGCAAATCTCGAACTCCCAATTTATCCCTTCTCACCTTTCTCCCCACCGGTAACCAACCATAAGTTTGTTTTCTATGTCTGTGAGTCTGTTTCTTTTTTGTAAATCAGATCATTTATGCCCCCTCCTTTTTTTTTTTTTTTTTTTTTAAGATTCCACATATGAGTGATATCATATGGTATTTTTCTTTCCCTTTCTGGCTTACTTCATTTAGAATGATGATCTCCAGGTCCATCCATGTTTCAGCAACACTTTCTAAAACATTTTCTGTAACCTATTTGGCTCTTGTACAGTGAAGAAATGAGGCAGAGCCTGCCCTTTTCTGGTGACTCTCCAGGTTTGATTAATTACAGAGTGTGGGACGACAATGGCATATGAACACTATGAAGGCCAGTGGGCATTGTCTAGGAAGATGAGTAGTGGATGTAATTTTTTTAATGAAAGACAAACATTGTGTCAGCCTTCTTTCATTAATGTATCACCATTCATGAGCAAATTCATTAACTGTCATACTGGAAGATGGAGTCATGGGAAAATGATACAGAGTAGTTAAGCTTTAAACATGGTTGAACAAAGTATGGGGTGAGAATGGAGTGTGGAGACTGCTGTGTTGCTGGGCTGTGGTAGAGGCATTCTGGGTGTCTGTGCCTCCGCACGGGGACCCTGGACATCTGAGACATCTGAGGAGCGCTATTTAGAAGCAAAAGTAGACTGTTTTGATTTTCTCATCCGTATCAGTCAGTGTTCTCGGGGAGACAGGTGACACATTCCAATGAGGCTAATTCAAAGAGGGTTTACTCGAAGGACTATGTCCAAGGTAGAAGGTGGGATGTAGGGAAAGCACAAGGGACAGGGTGGTGAGCCAGAGCTGGAAAGAGCAACGCTGTAACCACATGGCGCCCGAAGAGATAAAATGAGGAGATGGTTTCTGGAACCCAAAGGAGAGAGTTGTGTAGAAAAGATGGCTTGAGAGAGGACCTGTGGCTTTGGATGAGGGGAACACAGCACACCTGGGGGATATCCCCCTGGAAGCCAGGGGGATAAATATTCCCGCCTCATACTCCTCCCTCCCTCCGGTCTCTGTAAGGGCTCCCCATTGCCCCAACCAGAAGCCAGAGGGTAAGTACGAGAGCCCTGTGGGTATAGTCTGTCAATCCTGTTTCCTGGGTAGAAAGCACAAGGGTGAAGAGCTGAGCGTGGGTCTGAAGGCCAAAGAGAAGGCAGCTGTCCCTTCCTCTGTTTACCCCCTTGCAGAGGTGGCACCGAACATCTCTAGGACTAAGACAAGGAAGAGAGAGACAAAGAAACCGGGTCTGGATCATCTGCCGATGGTGTAATGTTCCTCAAAAATCAAGAGATTCTGAAAACACATCAGTAAAAACTTCAGATTTGGATTCAGCAAAGACTTGGATTCAGCAGGCTCTGCGGGGAGGTGCTGAGGAGGGGTTTGGAAATGTATCTTTGGCTGGTATTAAAGGAAGAAGAATTCTCATTTTGACTAGTTAACTTTAACAAGAAATAACATAATGGAAAAAGATATGGAAATGAATATTCAAGTGTTGAAGAAAAAGGAAAATGGGACAGAGTAGGAAGAAGAGGTGGGGGTGGGCATTTATTGAGGGAAGTAAAGCTTTCCAGAAACCCTCAGCTGATGACTCATTGCCCAGAACTTTGTCACATGGAGACGGGCACCCCCACCTGTGAGGGAGTCTGGGCAAGCAAGTGTTTCTACCTGGGCACACTGATTCTCTGATCCAAGTCAGGTTTCTGCTACAAGACAGAAAGGGGAGTAGATACTGAGCAGGCAACTGGCAGTGTCTACCATCTGACAGAAAACTAAGACTCACAGATGTGAAGGAACTTACGCCCAAGTTCACAGCTAAGTGATGGAGCTGGGATTCAAATTCTGCTCTTTTTGACTCCAAAGCAAATGCTTTTATCCACTGCGCTACAGAGCTGTAATGGAGGGTTAGTGCTGGCTTCTTACCTTAACATACAGCATTAAAGAACTGGCACTTACTTATTAGATACTGGTACTTATTAAAAGACTTGTGTTTATTCTGTAGGTAATCATGGCTTTGGACATATGGAGAAGGAAAAACAGGATATTTTTAGAAGACAGATTCATCTCATCTAGAGTCAGAAAGACTGGATATTGGTCCTAGTTTTGCCACCAAGTTATGACTCAGAAAAATCACCTACTTTTCCACGGGACACTTTTTTATTATCTCTAAAATGGAAATAATAATACCTTCTCCAAACTCACAGATGATGTCAAATATGATGACAATGTTAACAAATGCTTCAATATCTGTGAATAAAGTGCCTTAAGAAAAAGCCTGAGACATGTCAAACCAGCATTTTTGACCACGGTTCTTATCAAGAACATTCAGATAAAGGCAGGATTCCACTCCTGCTGGAGGAAGTAACAGTGGGATTAAATACCATCAAAATCTACATACTCAGAGAAACTACTGTTAGGAATATGAATCTCTGAATAATAATGCTTCCCCTATTCTATTTTCAAAGAACCTGCCTGCCTTTTCCGAGTCCCGGATGTGAAGGGTGCCTGCAGCGTGGCTCAGGTCCCGACATGAGCTGTTGCTGAGATCCTTGCAGGAGACCTCTTCTAACATATGGGCCCTGAAGAAGCTCTGTGGGGTTCCAAAGCTGCCACCATTAGTCTCATTTCAGAGAGAAAACGTGAAAAAGGCAACTGCCGCAGCTACTGTGGTACACAAGACAAGAGAAGCTGGGGCTAAAATCAAGGGAGACTTGTGATAACAGATCCTCAATATTTTGGAGCTGGTAGCAACCCAGCGTCCAAAACCACCTCGATTTGCAAGTTGTCATTTGAAAAGGTATAAACGCTTCCTTTTTAAATGCTTAAAATGAGTAAGCGTACTCAGGGTAGCTGTTGAGAGGCTCTAGAAATACGGATGGTCTGAGTTTACATTCAGAATTCGAACTATGCACTTCCTCTTTCTGATCTATTTCCTCATCTGTAAAGTCGGACAGTATTACAAGCTTCCTTGGGTTACTTTGATTAGACAAGATAACCCACAGAAAGCCCTTGGCACACAGTATGTTCTTCATAGATTCTAGCCCTTGTATTAGGATGTGTCTTTAAACTATAATAATTATGTGGCCATAGTTTCTATATTCAGGAAGCTCTGTCTTCTCCAATGCCAGCCTCTCCTCTCCCACATCAGACACACAATGGAAGGAGGTGGATGGAAGAGGCAAACACCCAAAAACTGGAGTCAGACAGACCAGGTTTTGAGTCCTGTTCTGTCTCCTCTAACACTGGGTCTTTCTTTCATTCACCCACTTTACTTCTGTGAACCCCAGTTTCTTGTCTGTTAAAGTAAGAAATGTGTCTTCTCGGATCCTTGTCTTCAGCAGCTCAATACCAATGTCGATATTGAGTAAATAAACTCAGTTCCTTCATTAATTTTCAAAAGGAATCCACTCACACTGTATAATTTTTTTTTCCATTCTTACTGCAGATTCATAGTGGTTACAGGAAGATATCTCATCAGAGAGTGTCCACAGTTTCATTTGGAAAACTCCATTCGACTTATCTCTTCTCCCAAATCTTTCTTCCTGGCCCTCAGCCATTGTCTTCCTCTTCCTCTTAGGTGTGCCTCAGAATGCATTCAACCCCATTCTCCTTCCCTTTTCCTCCTTTATTTTCCAGAGAAAGATGCATCTTCTGCAAGGAAACTGGATGCTACAACATTGTAAAATGATTATAAACCAATAAAAAATGTTAAAAAAAAAAAAGAAGAAAAGAAAACTGGATGCCAGCCTATTGCGCTCTTCTTCTTTTTTTGAACTGAAGTATAGTTGATTTACAACGATGTGTTAATTTCTGGTATACAGTATAGTGATTCAGTTATATATATGTGTATATATATATATATATATATATATATATATTCTTTTTCATATTATTTTTCATTACAGGTCATTACAAGGTATTGAATACAGTTCCCTGTGCTATATACTAGGACCTTGTTGTTTATCTATTTTATATATAGTAGTTAGTATCTGCTAATCCAACTTACCGCACCCCCCCAACCCATTTCCCATCTGGTAACCATACATTTGTTTTCTATGTCTGTAAGTCTGTCTCTGTTTTGTAACTAAGTTCATTTGTGCCCTCCCCTGCTTTTTTCTAGATTCCACATATAAGTGATATCATATGATATTTTTCTTTCTCCTTCTGACTTAGTTCACTTAGTATGACAATCTCCAGGTCCATCCATGTTGCTGCAAATGGCATTACTTTATTCTTTTTATGGCTGAATAGTATTCCATTGTATAAATATACCAAAGCTTCTTTATCCAGTCATCTGTCAGTGGACATTGAGGTTGCTTCCATGTCTTAGCTATTGAAAATAGTGCTGCTATGAACATTGGGGTGCAGGTGTCTTTTCAAATTGGAGTTTTTTTCCCCAGATGTGTGCCCATGAGTGGGATTGCTGGATCATATAGTAACTCTATTTTTAGGTTTTTAAGGAATCAACATACTGTTTTCCATAGTGGCTGCACCAAATTACATTTCCACCAGCAGTGTAGGAGGGTTCCCTTTTCTCCATGACCTCTCCAGCATTTATCATTTGTGGACTTTATAATGGTGGCCATTCTGACCTGCGTGAGGTGATACCTCCTTGCAGTTTTGATTTCCATTTCTCTGATAATTAGCAATACTATATTGTGCTCTTCTTTATCACAACTGGCTTATCAAAGTATTTCTCCTTAGAACCAACTCTTATCAGCTGTAAAGAAGATACGTTCTTCTCTGATCATTATTCTTGAAGCCCTTAACCCCTTAACCTTTAGAATGCAGTCAACAATTCTTTCCTTGGAGAGAAGTTGTGTTGGATATTTCCCATTTGCACTTTCAGGTCTCTTCCCCCACCCCTACCCATTGCTCTGTGCCCTGAGAAGTTGACCCATTTGATTGCTTCACTGGATGCCTTGCCCTCTAGCTTCTGGTTGGTTTGGCCGGTGAGAGGCAGCAGCAGGAGCTGGGTGGATGGAAGGAGAGTGAGTTCAGGTAATATTCCCTCAGCTTCCATCATGTCAGGTCATTCCATACTGTATGTTGGATGCATCCTCTACTGAAGGCCACACCTCCCATCAGCTGGTCCTCCCCTGCAGTGATTCTCTCTGGGTTCTGGGAACTACTCTCTTTTTCCTTGGACCTTTGGGCCTAGAGATAGTCCCAGTTCCTGTTGAAGCTGAACCCAGGGATGCTTTTTCCCTATGGGTTTCCTTTCCCTTGTCTACACTTTTATAAATGGCCCCTGTGTTAAATTCTACTCAATGACACATTTGAGTGCACCATTTGTTTCTAGATACAGCAAGCCTGCCATTTATTCACCCTTTCATTGCCTCACAAATCATGAGTGAGTAACCATTTCTGGCCAGGAACTATTCCAGGGAATGGGACACAAAGGAGAATCAGACATTCTGTTTTCCACAAGCTCAGTTCTGGTGAAGGGAACAGTGAAGCGAACAGTGGTGGAGGTGGAGTTGTGATGAGAGATATTATTAGCATTTTTGTTCTGAGAGGACACGAGGAGGTTCCTAAGTCACTCTGGGGAGTCTAGCAGAGAAATGCTTTCTGGAGAAGATAAAATGTATTGATCCTCGAAGAAAGCAAGGAAATTAGCCAGGTGGATGGAAAGGGTGAAAAAGAGAGGAGATGTACTAGAGGAAACAGCCCTGGAAAAATGCTAGGAGGAGGACCGACTGAGGGGGACCAGCTTACAGACGGCACTTGAATGAATGATGGAAGACTGGGTCAGTCAATAAAATCACCTCTCTCTCTCTCTTTTTTGCTGAGGCAGAAGTTTTGTCTTTATCTCAGACATTGTGCGGAGCCAGAGAAGGACTTCTGTGTTTTAGAAAAATCTCTGTGGATGCAACATGGAGAGTGGGACCCTGAAGACAGTGAAGACAGTTGGGAGGGCAGAGCAAAGTAGTGAGAAGTAAGGGCTTACTGAGGGTGGTGGCAGAGTGGATGCCGAGGTGGGAGGAGTCAAGAGAAAGTCTCTGTGAGTGGGCTTTTGACTACATCGCTTGCAGCTGCTTTCTCACTTTAAACAGGGGATAGAGAAATACAGGCATGGAAAGGCATTGGGAAGTTCTAGATCTGTTTATATTCTAAATTAGGCTTCTTTGGACATTTTGAAGTTCAATATCATATTAGTGTTGTAAAAGGTCAAATAATACTACGATATATCTGTATATGTAACATCACCAGCTGCATCCAAGTATAGACACATCTTGGAGATAATGTGGGTTTGGTTCCAGACCACTGTAATAGAGTAGCTCAATAAAGTGAATCACACAGAATCTGTTGGTTTCCCAGTGCATATAAAAGTTATGTTTACACTACACTGTAGTATATTAAGTGTGCAATTTCATTATGTCTAAAAATAATATGCATACCTTAATTTAAAAATACTTTATTGCTAAAAATTGCTAACCATCATCTGAGCCTACAGGGAGTCGTAATCTTTTTGCAACAGTAACATCAAAGATCACTGATCACAGATCTCCATAACAAATATAATAATAATGAAAAAAGTTGAAATATTGTGAGAATTAACAAAATGTGACACAGAGACATGAAATGAGCAAATGCTGTTGGAAAAATGGGGCTGATAGACTTGCTTAACGCAGGGTTGGCACAAACCTTCAATTTGTGAAAATGCAGTATCTGCCAAGTGCTATAAAACGAGGTGTGCCTGTAACAAGTTAGAAAGCAACAAATCCAAGCTTCCAAAGGGCAGCCCAGCAACACAGAGTTCTTCCCGCTGTGCTGTGTGGCATGAGGGCTGCCTTCCACCACCTGCTCCCCCGGCTGCCTTTGTTCTTCCAAGAGCAGGCCCAGGATCCAGGCAGGCATCAGAAGGCAGGGAGATGGCAATTAGTTCTGATGAATAACCTATTGGAATTAGTCCAGTTCAGAATATGAGTTAAGAAAACTGACACCAGAATCGCTGTTGGCACAAGCCCTAGTTCACCTTTTGGTCAGGGGAGGGGAGCGTGAGCTAGGAAAGCAGAAGGATTGGTAGCACTAGGATTCTGAAGCAGTTTGCCTTGGTTCAAAAGTAACAGATCTGAAATAAAGCTGTTGAAATAAAAATTGGGGTCCTTTCCCCGCACCTTTGCCCTCTGCACCTCCATCCCTAAGGGGAGCTCCTGGGGCAGGAAGAATATTTTGTCTGTCTTCTCTTGTGGGTCAGGGGTATCTCACTGGAAAAAATACACATAGGGTCACAAGTCAGTGGCTCTGCCAACCGCATACAGCCCTTCAAACTCACTTGCTTGACAACCTCAATTGGCACACTTAACGCTTAAGAGCAGGGCCTTGGAATTTGAACAACCTGAGTTTAAATCCTGCCTCTGTCTCTTACTAGCTGTGTAACTTGGAGAAAATTGCTTGATCCCTCTGAACCTGAGTTTTCTCATTCATAAACTGGAGTATCAATATTTATCTCATGGAGGCTCAGGGGGCTGAGTGAACCAAAGTATGCAGATTGCCTGGCTCAGAGGAGTGACTCAAAGGGTAGGAACTTTTACTATTTGAATAGTAAATTAGAGACGGGTGGTCAAATTAGGAGCTGAAGCTGTACCTCCATTTTTGTGGTTGCCATCCACTCAGGCTGGGGAGCAGTGGGAGACTTCCAGAAGGTTGCCTCAGGCTTGGGTTGGCTTTTGCCTAGAAGACTGATGATTAACTGTGGAATGTTGGCTGGCTCTTCTGCAGTGAGGACTGTCATGTGTCTAGTTTTGAACTGGACTGTTTGGTGTTTGAGCTTTCTGTGCAAGAAATCAACTGAGAAAATACTGGGAGAGGCATGTGGGGAGGTAGCTTCTCCAGCTGGATTAGCTTCACTTTTGCAATGTTATTACATGACTTTTAGGTGAATGTTCTCACTGACTTTGGAGCCTGCAGAAGCAAGTCGATTCTTTCATCCACTTGCCTCTTGGATGTGAACTTGGTATCATTCCCAGTTGATCCATGCGTTATTTATACATTTGTGATATAGGGCTGACCATTTCCCTTTTATAAAGGAACCTCTTTTCTTTGGACCTCTCAGCATGTTATGTCCTCTTTCTTCTTCCTTTGTTTTTAAAATTTTTTTTTATTAGGAATGTGTTTTATTGAACTATAGTCAGCTTACAATATTATATTAGTTTCAGGTGTGCTTATCTCCCTTCCTTTCTGATTACAGAAGAGGGAATGCAGGGTGCTGGCTAAAAGCAAATATTCTAGAGCCAGACTGCTTGGTTTTGAATTGAGGTTGTTACTTTGGGCCAATTAGTCATCCTCTTGTGGCTCAGATTTCTCATGTGCAACATAAATACTAATACTAGGATTGTTGTGGGGATTAAATGAGCCACTATGTATTGCATGTAGATCAGACCTGGGCGATAGAAGGTGCTGTATGTGTTTGTGCCATGATCTACTCTAGTTGCTTGTCATTCCTATCACTAATCAGCCCTCACAACAATCTTACAGTAAGTGCTTTTTATCGCCATTTCACATATGAGGAACTGAAACTTGGGGAGGTTAGCATGAGGGCACAAAGCTAATAAACCCAGGTTTGTCTGGTACATCCAAAGTCCATGTTCTTAACCACTGCTTACCCTTCTCTCACAGGAGGTTTTCTTTCTTTCTTTCTTTCGTGTTGTTATTTTGTCTTTAAAACACATTCTTCTTAAGCGTGTTTGGCAATTTGACTGATGCTATCTGGCTACCTTGGAAGAGGATCTCCTTTCTCCTGACTACAGACATGTGAAAACTCAAGATAAAAGTGAATGGTTGGAATTAGTAAATTTCCAGAAAGCACTGGTAGCCATCACAGGAACAAATAAATCAATTGTAACTAGTTGTCTACTGACCTATTGCCTTAGACTTGGTTGCACCCCAGCTTGATTCCAACTGACCTCTCACCTCCAGGCTTAACCTCCCTGCATCTATCCTCTGTGCAGCTATGTGATTTAATCTAGGTATACATGCTACTTCTCAAATTTTTGCTCTAAATTAACCCTAAAGATGGAAAAGTGCCCTCAGGGAAATTTGGGGGAGGCATAAAGTAGTCTGCTCTTACTGTAAGATTTCTTTGAAGACTTATGTTTTAACTTTAAAAATTCACACAAGTTTTGCAATGTATTCCCTTTTCTTATTGTTATTTTTCTTTTAAATAAATGTTTTATTTAGGAATAATCGTAGGTTTTACAGAAATGCTTCAGGGACAGTAAAGAGAGTTCCAAATACCCCTCACCCAGTTTCCCCTAATGTTAACATCTTATACAACCATGGCACATGTAAAAAATTATGAGATTAACATTTATATACTGCAACGAACTAAACTCCAACTTTACTTGGATTTCACCAATTTTTCCACTAGTATCTTTTTTTTTTTCTTTCTGTTCCAGGATCCTATCCAGGGTACTACATTGCATTAAGTTAGGGTATCTCCTTACTCTCTTCCAGCCTGTGACCATTTCTCAGTCTTTCCTTATTTTTCATTAACTTGATTAAAAAGTACTGGTCAGGGTTTTGTAGATTGCCTCTCAATTTTGTTCCCCTTGTTGTTTCCCCATGACTAGATAGGGTTATGGGTTTTGGGGAAGACTCCCACAGGGGTGAAGCATTCTCGTCACACCACATCACGGGGTCTGTAGTAGCAACATACTTGACCGCTGGTGATGCTAACCTGGGTCACTTGGGTGAGGTAGTGCTTGCCAGGTTTCGTCACTGTAAAATTATCATTTCCCCTTTCCCTACTCTGTTCTTTGGAATTGAGTCACTAAGTTCAGCCCACACTCAAAGGGAGGGGAATTAAACTCCAACTTCTATGTGAGGGAGTATGAACATATGTTACTTGAAATTCTTTTGTTAGGAAGATTTGCCTCTCCTCCCTTGTTTGTTAATTAAATTGTTTACTTATGTTGGTTTGGGTTGCTATTATCTTAACATAAAACAATGCTTTTTACCCCCAAAGCTACAAATAGAATTGACTTTCCAGAAACATGTGTATCCTGAGGATTCTCATACTTCCTAGCATGCAGTTTGAGAAGCACATGCAAACTCAAGCCCCACTAGGTCACTTCCTCACTTCCTTTGAATCATAAGCCTTAATAATACTTGCGAATGGAAGAATAGACGGATGATACACACAGGTGAGCTATGAAAATCAAGCATTGTCTGCAGGTAAGGATATTTGACTCTTAACACGTGTGTCTGACCAATGAGCTATTTATATTCCTCCTTCTCCTTTTGAAATTCCTTAGAGCATACCCATAAATCTTCCATATTAAGATTTAGTGCTAGAGGGTAAGTTGATTCAGCCACCTTTCGAATAAGACTCTAAGTTATTTCCTCAAAATACGTCTTTAACAACTCTGTAACCTTTACAATGCAATAAAAAAGCAAGGAAGGGGAGAAGTACCTCTAAAATCCTCTAAAATAGGAAGCCTAAAGAGCATCCGGGCATCCGGAGGCTTGTTTTCACCTGCTGGAGGTCAGGGACCAATTGTAGAACTGAAAGTAGCTCCTACGTGTTCTTATTGGTCTGCACCCAAGAAGTAGGCGGGGCTTTGAGTATAAAAATGAGGAAGGCTGACAGAGGCTCTTGATTGTTCTCCTGCTGCTGCTGGGTGTGGGTGGAGGCCAATGGGGGAATGTAGTCTCAAGTTTTACAGGCGTGCTGTGTCCTAAGGAGTTCGCTGATAGCAAGGGTTGGGGTGGGTAGAAAGAGCCAAACTTCGGAGAGCTCAGGGGAAGTTTGGGTTTAGCTTACTTTAGAAGTGAAGGGTAAAGGAAAACAAAGAAAAAAGTGAGAGAATCTAAGCAAACAGATTGAGAAACTGCAAAGAAGGGAAGTCTGTTGTGTGCAAAGAAAAATACCTTTTAGGAGCTGAGGGCAACCTCCTGAGCTCACTTTTTCAGGCATATCTTCTTTCTGCTCTATCTGCAACTTGAGAAACTTAGTTACTGGGATCTCCGAAGTTCTCAGAGTAGCTGAAGATAGGACCTTGAGTTCTGAAGTTTCTTCTGCTCAAATCTTTTTGAGAAGTCACCTGCTTTTTCTGTCTATTTCTGCTTAACCTCTAGCATAAAAAATACTTCAGCAAAACTACTTTTTCAGCTAACGTATTGCACGTGTATAAGCCCCCTTAGAAAGAAATACACAGGTTTAGAGTTTCTATCTCTAAAGCAAATTCAGTAACCTTGCTTTCTTCATGAAACTTCTAAATTCCTTTCAACCAGCCTTTAGTTAAAATCCTAAAATCTCTATTGGAGAGAAACTTCTGTTTAGAATAATGGCAGAAAATGAAGAAAAACTTGCTCCTCTCTTACCTACTTTAAAAACTAACAGTGGGATCAGCTTCGGTGAGAGCCCTGGGAGGGAGATGTAGACTATTGAATTAGACCTCTTTGAGAGAAGGAAATATCCTTCATGATGTATTAGTGCAGAGTAGAACTCAAGTGAACTTCAAGCAAGCATCATGAGGCTCTTGAGCATTTTTACCAGGGAGTTAATCTTAACCACGTTGCCTTTGAAAGCCATTGTCTGATCTGAATATAAAACCCGTGGGCTGACCCTTACCTTCTACCTGGATGTTGGAGTGAGGGGGCTGGGCAATGTATTACTTCACATTGGGCTGTTCAGTGTCAGATCTGCTCACCTGAGAACATTTTTCTGCTAGGTAACTGGTCTGGGGAAGCTTTTGTGGTTGGGAAAAGTGAGGGAATTTCACCTGGTTAAGATAGCGGTTACCTGGAGCACTAAGGATTGAGAGGCTTCCTTGAGCTTAGGGTGAATCCCTGGCAAAGGGAAAGGGGATAATGGAGGGCGTCTTTGTGACGGACTTGAGAGCATTCTATGTTCACTATCCTGAGTGATTTCACAGGTGCTACATAGCAAATTGTATTGAAATTCCTGTATGTCAACTACGTAAGTCTTTCTCTTCAAACCCATGCTATAGCCAAAACACCTGGGTCTACTTTAAGAAAACCTGGAAAAGTGCAGAAAAAGTACAAGAGTAAAGGACATACACCTTTGTCTTAGCCTTGTCCGTGGTGGGTGTGTGTTATTTTGCTTCCATTATACTCATGAAGGACGCCAAGTTCAAGGAGCACAAAGATACTGACTTTGGTACTGACTGCTCAAGAGTTGTGTAGTCCACCGGCAGTCTGCTTGGTATCAAACTTCTTGACAGATGAGATCAGGGATGTTGAGAGTCACAGCCTTTCCAAGCAATGCTACTACAGTTACAACTAGGACTGAGGGGTTTGAGGCATGTGGGGCCTCCTGTAAGCAGAAGCCCAGGGATAAGGGTGGGTGGCTGTTTCTCTATGGCTGCCTAACACTGAAATCAATTTTGTGACTGCTCAGCCTGTGGTGTCCTCACCTGTAACTGTCAATTTATGTTTAGGAAATGTCTCTGCTTCCAAGAATTGCAAAAGCATCTATACCAGTGACTTAATTCTGTCAACCAAGAATTGGGTGAAATTTCAGTGTGAATTCTAAGTTATGAAGTGCACGGTGTGGATACCTTGTCTGTTAGCCTCCTCCATTTCTGTAATCCTTAACCACTATAAAAACCGAGGAAAACTAAAAACGAAAAGCCAATATGAATATGCAAATATACTTCAGATCTATAAAATACCTCAGTGGATTACAGGCAAAGGAAAAATCCGACCTCTCAATACAAGACTCAGAGAAGTTTGCCTTTCCCACCTTAGAAATGCAGGGCAAAACAATTGCCAATTTACTTGTTTACTCAGTTAACCAATTTAAGGGACTCAGTGGCAGATGAGTCCTGTGCAGCTAGGTGGTGTTACTGCATACGCCTCTGGCTCTAGATCCCAAGCTAGCGTATGTTGGGTTAGGAGGAGACAACTTCATAATTTTAACCATAACTAGAGTAGGGAGAAAGGGGGTTGAATAACATCAAGTTTCTCAATTCTAAACTTTCAGAACAAGACATGGAATAGTGCAGGATTTCCCTCTGCCCATGGAAACTAGGCCATGACTCAGGTTGCTCCTGTGTGGTCACCTCCGTGAGCTTTGGCCTGAAGCACATTCTGCCTGCTTTCTGGTCACTGTGCTCACTTCAGCCTGAACTTCTGCTTATGTCTTCTCTTAACCTATCTGGGATTCAGCTTTTATAAAGTTCAAATCCTGACTAGCCCTTAGCTTTAATCGAAATTTCTCAGTTCTGCCAAGACCATCTTGGGTTCAGCTCATTCTCTGGGTTTCTGCTTAGCATCCGATGTTGACCTGGAGCTGGTCAGCACGGGTGCAACGGCTACTGTCGCAGGAGGTTGGCTGTAGCCATGTATCATTTCTTATCACCAAATCTGTCTCTAGTTGAAGAAAATTACCTTTATCTTGTAATAAGCCACTCAAACAAGTACTAAGCAATGAAAAGAGGGTAGTAAAATGGTCAAAAGTGAGAGAATTTAATGATAGAAATTGGAAGCAGGTGAACTTAAACCTGTGCTTCTAGAAGCAGTTAGTTTCTTTGGAGGGATTTGTTAAAGATCTGTTATGATCAAGATCCCGTTCCCCATAAACCTACATGTAGGCGAGTCAATATTAGATGTTGTAACTAAAGCCAATGGCTTTGACCTTTTGTGGAATCCTGATACATAGCAAAGTACAAGCCTGCTGTAGAAGCAGCAGGGGAGAAATTTATGCAAAATCTTTTGACGAGACTACTGCCACAGCTGGCCCAGAGAATCCCCAAGATGCCGGGCAACAGCTTCTGAAAGTGCCTAGCTATACTTCTGCTTGTTGGAAGATGCTCACCCATTAGCATTCTCAGAAAACATCAGTCCTGTGGGGGAGGTGTATAGCTCAAGTGGTAGAGCGCGTGCTTAGCATGCATGAGGTGTTGAGTTCAATCCCCCTACTTCCTCTAAAGATAAACCTAATTACCCAACCCCCCACCAAAAAAAAAAAAAAAAAAAGTCCTATTAAGGGAGACACCTCAAGCTTGCAGCTGTGGTCAGTGTTAACTTCTCACTGGCTGCCCCTAGGGAAACTCCTTATCTAGGCCTAATCTTGTTTCTTATGATCAACTTAAGCTTAAGAACTGGTCACACTCTGGGCCTTATGGCTTCCATGCTGTCTGTTTCAGGACATCAGAAATCTGAGGTCTTAAATGGGATGGGAGTGGAGTTGGAGAAAATACTCTCTTGAAGGAACTTAAGTCTTGATAGAGTTCTGAACCCTTTGATCCATAAAGCAACTTGCTACCAACAGCCCTTTCAGGGATCTAATTGTTTATTTGGAATGGCTGGGGTCTTTTCCTGCCCGGAATCCTTTAGAAGCCTGTGGGTGAGAGATGTGGTGGCCAAAGGCTTCCCAAGGCAAGTGGGTTGCCCTTCCCCCACCTTGCACACTAGCCCCCGGGTCTCATGACCATGGCTCTAGAGTGAGTGTCTGGCTGGCAGCAAGCAATTCTCTGCTAAAGCCTGTGTGGAGAGATTGGTCTGAGGACGACTGTAGTCAACACCCCTGTGCTGAGTGCACTCGGGAAGGAGGCGGCTTTGCCCTCTAGAAGCCTTACAGCATAGCTTGAAGGAGGAACAAAGACCCAGCTGTGACTCCTGGTCACAGTGCTGCACATCTCCCCACAGAAAAGGGTAGGGGCATGTGGGCTGGGAATTAGAATTGACTTGCAAGTCTGGCTTACTTTCTTTGAAGCAGCTTTGAGAACCATGCTGGAGTAGACCGTCAGCTTTGGCCTTAACTTTTCATTACAATGCCCTTGTGTCTAAACTTTAGTGCCTAATCTGGGTGTGACTTTTTTCATTTAGATGATAGAGGGGCTTGCAGAACCTACTAGAAAGTGGAATGGAGGGGAATGAGGCTTTTCAGTAGCAGGAAAGCCCCATAGATGACCAAAAATGTGGTCTCACTTCCCTCATGTGATGCCCTCATGGAAACGAGTAAGTTTTGACATTCTGACATAAGTCGTAGCAATGTTTTCCTAGGTCAGTCTATCAAGACAGTAGAAATAAAAGCAAAAATAAATGAAAAAGACCTAACTAAACTTACAAACTTTTGCAAAGGAAACCGTAAACAAAATGAAAAGACAACTTACAGACTGAGAAAAAATATTTTCAAATGACACAACTGACAAGGGATTAACTTGCAGAATATACAAACAGCTCATACAACTCAATATAACAAACTCAATAGCAAAAAAAACAAAACAAAACAAAAAACAAACAAAAAAAACCCCAATCAGAAAATGGGCAGAAGACCCAAATAGATATTTCTCCAATGAAACAGACGTTTCTCCTATACAGACATTAGATGGCCAGTAGGCACATGAAAAGATGCTCAATATTGCTGATTATCAGAGAAATGCAAATCACAACTGCAATGAGGTATCACCTCACACCAGTCAGAATGGCCATCATTTGAAAGTTCAATGATAAATGCTAAAAGAGGTTGTGGAGGAAAGGGATCCATCCTACACTGCTGGTGGGAATGCAGTTTGGTGCAGCCATTGTGGAAAAAACAGTATGGAGATTCCTCAAGACTAAAAATAGACTTACCATTTGATCCAGCAATCCCATCCTGGGCATGCATACACAGGGGACCCTAATTCAAAAAGACACCTGCACCCCAATGTTCATAGCTGCACTATTTACAATATCCAAGACATGGAAACAACCTAAATATCCATTGACAGATGACTGGATAAAGATGTGGTATATTTATACAATGGAATACTACTCAGTCATAAAAATGAGAACATAATGCCATTCTCAGCAACATGGATGTCCCTGGGGAATGTCATTCTAAGTGATGTAAGCCAGAGAGAAAGAAAAATACCATATGATATCACTCATATGTGGAATCTAGGTTCCTTAAACTAAAAATAGTTACCATATGATCCAGCAATCCCATTCCTGGGCATATATCTGGAGAAAACTCCAAATTTGAAAAGACACCTTCACCCCAGTGTTCATAGCAGCACTATTTATAATATGCAAGACATGGAAACAACCCAAATATCCATTGACAGATGACTGGATAAAGATGTAGTATATACAATGGAATACTACTCAGCCATAAAATGTCATTTGCAGCCAATGTGGTTGGACCTAGAGATTATCATACTAAGTGAAGTAAGTCAGACAAGTATCATGATATCATTTATATGTGTATATATAGCACAGGGAACTATATTCAATAACTTAACCTATAATGAAAAAATGTAACTGACTCACCATGCTATGTACCAGAAACTTAACACATCATAAATTGTAAATATACTTCAGCAAAATAAGTTTTGTGATAGAGAGGAAAGCGTAGAAAAGCCTAGGATGGCTTTTGGTAGGTACTACTGCTTGTGAGGTGTCTTGAAGCAGTTTGGTGAATTTGGAGGGATGTTTAGCCATGGTTAAAGGACAAGCAATAATCACCTGAAGATTCTTTGATCTTTGGGGGTTAGGAGCTTCCAGGTAGGAGATGGGATGTGGAAACAGAACAATACTGTGATCTCTACTTCTCTGAAACAGTGCTCTCATCTCAAAGAACCCTCAACTTCTACTGAACTAGTGTATGTGGAAAAGTTCTAGATCAAAGTTCTCTGCACATTCTTCATAGAGAATTAATAGGGAACTTTAGAATGGTGCTATTCAAGAGACATGAAAAACACAAGTACAAGCCACATACATAAATAAGTGTTGTAGCCCCATTAAAAAAAAAAGTGAAATTTAACGTTAACCCAGTAGATAAAATACATTTCAATGTGTAAAATAATGAGCTTATATACTTTTTTGAGGTTTGGTATGCATTTTAAACTGAGAGCACATAAGTGTAGCACCCTCTCAAATGTTCAGTGGCTAGTGGTGAGTTATGTTGAATTAGATGAAAGAAAAGGTAACTTTGGGGCATACCGTTCAACTTCATTTGCCATCTGTTTTAGAGACACTAGTCTAAAATGACTTATGTAGAATGTAGTTTCAGTATTGCTGTCAACTGAGTGCCAGCCTTTCAAGAGGGAAGTTCCCAGGAACCAGAACATTGGAACCACTTAGATTGTTTACTTGAACTTTGTTAGAATGACTGCCTTTGTGTTTAACACCATCCTACATCAGCAATGTCTTCCACACCCCTAGCTGTCACTTTGATTATGGCTGGCAAACTTTGTCCTGGAATCTTCTATGCCATGTGTACCCAAAGTGCACATTCTACAGCTTACCTTGCTAACTCCCGGCTATTCTATGAACAGGACACTGAAAGAATACCACAAGTAGTGCTTTGATAACTGACTGTTTTCCAGCTTGAATTGGTAACTTAGAGATCAAGTACTTAAGCACTTAATATCTACCTTGCCAGGGCCTCCCTCTCCACTCCTCCCCTCTTCAAAACATGCTAGAGGCTCCTTTTGGTGGAGGAACTACACCTCTTACTATTGAGTGACACATTACGCTCAGTGTGCTTTTCAGTGATGGGTTATGTTGAGGCTCCTTATAAGCCAACAGGAATGTAGAACTTCTCAGGTGACTTAAGACCTGAGATGATGTCTGTATAAGGACCAATGTAAAACCAAACTGAACTAAGTTTCCTTTAGAGAGTAGGGGAAATCCTTCTGTTGGCAACACAATTTACTCAACACTTTCTAGTTAAACTGATCCAACCTGGATTAGAATTGAGTACAGTTGGCCTGGCTTTCCACAAGATGTTTATATTCACTGGTGGTATCTCATTTTGCCAAGGGGAAGCTTTTGTCTTTGGAGCAAGAAGGTGGAGGAGAGAAGGGTATTGGTTCCTCGGACCTAGGTCAAAGAGCTGTGGTGAGGCTGAAGGGCACAAGAGACTAGTGGGATTTTCAGGTGGGGTGGTGGTACAGACTTAAGTCTAGACCTCATGTTGACTGCTGGCATGCAGACAGGGACTGTCACATCTTGTGTGTGGAATGCCCTGCCACCCTCTAGGTGCAATAAATCTTCAGAGATCTAAGGATCATTAGGCCAATGGAGAATTCATCTGGAGGTAATAGCGTCCTTAAATCATAGCTAGGTGAGAGAATGACTCAGTGACAAGTAACTATACTATAAAACTCATCGAATGACTTGGAGTTACAAAAACACTTCGGAATAACTATACTCATCATGTGGTGGCACTATTACTACTACAACATCACTGATTTGGTTGCTAAGTATCTTGAGTATATCCCTAGTTAAGAATTATGCCTTAAGCTTATAGTTTAAAAAGCTAATGCTCTAATCTGTTCTTAGAAATGATCAGTACACATATGGAAACTAAAAAAACTGCAGTGTATTGTATATATGTATTTACATGCAATATAATGTTTATGTGCAGTCAAACTAACAATTCTACCTAATAAAACTGAAAAAGAAAAAAAAGCCCCCCTACATTACATGTTAAGCTTATAAGAGGTGTTTGTAACCCCACTACATATGAGGAAGCTGGGTTGATAACTCCTTTTGATCTGGAAGCTAAGGTGCTTTCTCCTCACTGCCTCTCCATGATGCTAGATTTTCTTGTGTGACTGGAAGTGAAGGTAATGAAGAATCTCAAGTACAGCCTGTGGCTTTGTCTGGCTTAGTTTTAAACTGTGTACAATACTTAAAGCACTTTCCAAGTGAGCTCCTAACCAGTGAGCGTGGCCCACAACCGGGCCGACTTGTGACTAGGAGCCAATCGTGATGCATGCCAACGCTGTTTCCTTCACTTTGTGGGTCACCAGCAGTTACGCTCTTAGAGAGGCAACTAACAGTTCGTGGTAACTGAAGAGTTCCTGTAATCTGTCAAGTTGCCTTAGCCTCTGAGAACTTACTGTTCTTATAGGCAGCACTTCATGTGTCCTTCCAAAAATTATTTGGAAAAGTTCAAATTTCATAGAATAACAGTGGGTCCCCTCAATCCAGTCTTAGGAAAAACATTGGAAGTCTGTCTTAAGCTAAACTTTGGCCACCAGTCCATCAATACTCAATTGTCTAAAATGAGTCTGCAAGTGCCAATTGTGGTCTTGAGCCCGTATAATGTGATTCTCAAACATGAAATCCAAGAGTGGCCGGAGCCATATGACTCAGTTGAAGCCAGTTCTTACACGTGTAATCTTACGTAGTTTCCCTTGCCTCTTGAAACCACCGGTTGATGTAAATACCTAAACCCAGCAATAGGCCAAGGCTGTAGGCTTGGGGAAACTGCCTGGTATCTGACTTGATTCAGCACTTAGCAGGCTGCGAGAAACAACCTGCTGCAGTCATGGCTGTCAGATGGCCAGTTTGTTATCAGTCAGGTAATGCTAACAGATGAAGTCCAATGGCTATTTTGTTTTGTCCAAGAATTTACAAGATCTGTGTAAATCGGTAATGACCCTGTCTGGTAATAAGTTTCCTCAGATGATGAAAGTCATACAGGATTCAGAGCTTTTTCTTAGATGTTTACAAATCTGAAAGTCTTGTTTATAACCAGGTACTAAATGAATCGCCTGAATTTCATAACTTGGTTGATAGCTGGGATGTCCAACCAGCAGTTCTACGGGGACTTACTAATAACTCACAGATCCACCTGTTCAGAAGCGGAGTTTGGAAGCTTCCTGAAGGGATAGCTGTTGTGTGCCTTGTTCTCCATCCCCGCTGTTGGAATTGGGTATATTTTAGAATGTTACTTAAAGGTTCCCGTACTTCTCACAGGGGGTGGGTTAGATTAATCAGATTCATAGATGACACAAATTCCCAGATGAACTTAAGTAGGACTATTGACACAATGCCATGTGCATCACCCAAATCTATGCAATGTTAACGTTCTCAGTAACACGTGGGAGGCTCTTCAGGTTGAGGAGGCCATGTTTATCTTCAGTACTTGATGAATTCCTTGCAGAATGCAGGGTCTGCTCACATTTCTACTAGGTTTCATGTAACACGAAGTTATCCTGCTTTTTAGGGGTCAGTTCAAAGCAGAGATCTTCCTTAGAAACAGCCTGGATCTGTGGTATAGGGCCTCTCTTGCTGGGGTTCTTTCTAGGGTTCTCTTGGTTCCAATCTCATGCTTATTTTTAAAAACTCTTTACTTTTAACTCTTTTTGGGGGCAGGAAGGTAACCAGTTTTATTTTAACAGAAGTACTGGGGATTGAACCCAGGACCTTGTGCATGCTAAGCATGCAACTCTACCACTGAGCTATACCCTCCCCCACTCCATTCTTGTCCTTATACTTACGATCTTGCCTAATCTTACCACTTTCCCCACACGTCTCTTGACCTCATGTTCATGTTATAATCCCTATCCTTAACCCATCTTGACCATTTTGCTTTAAATTCTAGTAGGTATTGACGGTTCTGGTTCCCCGTTTTCCAGGCATAAACTTTTTTAGTCTTATATACCTGTTCATTGTTCAAATATGTGGGGCCATGGTGGTTACTTGAACAGCAGATCAGGGTCCTGACTAACTATAAACTGAATATGGGTGGGCAAACAATACTAGCGTCAACAACAACAGTAGCTAAGCCTTTATACCATTGTTCTGAACGCTTCACGTGCACGGGTTGATTCCTTGGCAGTAACTCTTATGGGATAGTTATTTTCATAAGGAAAAAAGACAACCTAGAAGTTGTCACTTCCTCAGTATCTCAACCTAGGAAACTGTTCGTCTTAGGTTAAGTGTCTTTACATATACAATTAAACTGCCCTTAGAATGACTTGCTATAACCCGCCTATAGAGCAACCCCTTCATCTAATACTGAATATCCTAGTAAGGGGTTAGGCATCACAAATATGATCTGAATCTCAAACCAAAACTACACATAGTCAGGTGGATGTCATTCCTGTCTCACTCAGCAGGAAGCTAGACATCTTAGGGGAACAACAGTCACTTCCTGTACCAAAGTTCAATCTGCTTACCCAGCTCCAGTGTACACTGACTCAAGTGTCAACTGTGGGTAATGTGGCACTCCTACCATTATGTGAGTGGAAGCTCTTGGTGTGGCCAGATGACTGGTTAAATGTCATGAGCTTAGTCATGTCCACGTCTGCATCAGACTAAAAAACCAAATAGACGCAAAAGGTGGAATAAATCTGTCATAACTTGGAACATACCTTGCTGTCTTTCCCTCTATTTGGGGGGGGGGGGGCTTAACTCCGTCTAAGATCTCCGGGCTGTTTCAATAAACCAGTTAAGGGCTGCTGTTTGTCACACATGATTAACCCATACATGTATTTAATTCTCAATAGGAAAATTTAGGTTCACTTAACACCACTGATTCAGTGAAGCAAGTAGTACCTGTCACTTGATAAACTAGAACTGATGTAGAAATCTTACTGGAGATATTACAACAGTCAGTTTCTACTTCCACCAACTTATTTGAGAAAGCATTTAAGTACTGGCTCACTGCCAGATAAAATGAATCTCAACTACTCAGCCCTAGGCAGTTTAAAATTTCTATAGAGGACGCTTAGAGGCTAACTGCCCAAAGCCTCACATATAAGAAGTACTGGGGCTTGAACCCCAAATCTTGTTCCAAAGCTAGATACTTACCTTTACTGCATGAAGAAGTGATGGGATGGTTGTGGAAATGCCTTCCTCATCCCCTGACTCACCTTATTGTGAATACCTTCTACTCTACTTCTTTATGAGTGGGTGGTTAATACCCTGCACTTTGTTTTACCAAGTAACTAACTCAGTTGTTTCGCTTAATGACCTTGTCTTCCTCTCCAGCTTGCTTAACTCCTCTGACTTCAGTCCTAGTAAAATAGTTCTGGGTCTCCACAGGGGCCTCTATCTAGTCTTTTGACCTCTTTATTTCAATATTCTAGCTGTTTCCTTTATTTCCTTTTCAGGATGTCTTTTTTTTCTCCTAGGTAACAATCTTGTAGCTCTATTTCTATGCCTTTCTGATAAATCTCAACCCTTCATGAATCAAGTGTCTACTTTGTTCTAATACTGGAAAGGCAGACCATGGATAAGTTTATAAAGACTAAGGGACACCCCAGTGTTCATAGCAGCACTATTTACAATAGCCAAGACATGGAAACAACCTAAATGCCCACTGAGAGATGACTGCATAAAGAAGTTGTGGTATACTTATACAATGGAAACTACTCAGCCATAAAAAAATAATAAAATAATGCCATTTGCAGCAACATGGATGAACCTGGAAAATGTCATTCTAAGTGAAGTAAGCCAGAAAGAGAGAAAAATACAACATGATAATCACTTATGTGGAATCTAAAAAAAAATGAACTTACTTACAAAACACTCAGACATAAAAACTTATGGTTACTGGGCTGGAAGTAGGGGAAGGGATACATTGGGAGTTTGAAATTTGAAGATACTAATATAATAGATGAACAAGTTCATACTGTATAGCACAGGGACCCATATTCAGTATCTTGTAGTAACCTATGGTGAAGAATGTGAGAACGAATGTATGTATGTTCCTATGTAACTGAAGTATTGTGCTGTGCACCAGAAATTGACACAACATTGTACACTGACTATACTTCAATAAAAAAAGAAAAAACTAAGGGAGATTCGTGTCTCTCAACTCATCACTGACTTTGGATTCTCCCAACTGCCAAGTATCAGGGGAAGAGAAGCCAGAAAAGCAAGGTTGTTGGGTAATTTTAAGCTTAGATTTCTCTTAAACAAACTTAAAACCCAGAAAACTCTTGCTCTTGTAACGTGGTTCCCTTGCATTCAAAGATTATAGACAAGATATTAAGACACACGTTATTAACTACACATCAAGTAGCATGAGTTGAGATTCGTGTTTCGGTGTCACTTGTTCTCACCAATTCTTCCACACTAAACTCACCACCTGAAGTAGCTGCCGTATTCTAAGATGAACTCCTGACTTGCTTCTTCCTGAATCTTTGGTATCTGACTGCTAGAGGTGCAGTCCCAGGACGAGGGACACTAGGAGAGAGCCCTCAGGATGAGGAGACTAACAATGTGAGAAACTCTCCGAAGTGGGTCAAGAGACATCAGGCCTCTGGACATTACAAAGTTCCATAGCTATGAACCTCGTGTCCTAAGAGGGCTTGGGTAACTGTTTCTAACCAGCTCAGCAGAAAGCCATGGCTTACTTATCCTCAGTTTTATACAATCTTCCAGAAGACAAGGATCTTCTGGCTGGCTTCAGTTAAAAATGTCTCCCTGCATCTATGCCACTACGGGAAAGCGTTCCCTCTTTAAAGTGGGAGTATTCACACTTTCAGCCCCAAATTTTCAGGCAAATTAGCAAAAGCAGTCAGGGTTTTACAACTTAGTCAGGCTTTCCTTTTTCTGTGGTTGGCAAGTGCCCCCTGTTGGAGCATGTATTTAAAGCTCTAGTTGGCGGTTGTGCCCTATCTTAACTAGCAAGACCCTGTGTTTAACCCTGGAACAGAGGCCAAGTTTCCACAAACGTGAGGCTGAGGTTAGACTTTGTTAGGTCATCTCCCTGTGGCCTTACTTTGAGACAAATTTGCCACAGTCTTCATGGTTTGGGCCTTTCTGTGTCTGGTCTCTTATCCCAGGGTGATGCTCAGCGTTGGCATTGATATTTATCAACACCATCCATCTCTGCCTCCCACCCAAGGCTAGTTGCTCTGTTCTCATTTGCTTAAGATATCTGAGGACGGTAGAGCTGGAAATTTGGGGCTGGCTTGGGGCCCTGTACACTGGTTTCTGATTGGTCTTGAAAAACCCCTCTCTCTCAATAAACTTTCTTATTTTTAAGTGGAAGTTTTAAAACCTGGACCTAATGGGATGACAGGAGTGTGATGATTAACCTTCTAGGCAGTAACATCATGAGTTACAAGGCTGGGGCGGCCCAGACAAGTGCCTCTCAGGCCAGCTGCACAGGACTAGTTTGCTTCTAATCTGTTATGGGCCAAACTTCATAAAATACAGTAAAAGTTATCAGGGAAATAAGCCAGATCTTATTAGGCTTAGACATAAAATTATATTCTGACAGACATAATCAAAAAGGGAAGAAATAACAATTTTATATTTTTAAAATGTATTTTAAAATCAGTGACTCAAAAATTACAACCAGAATGACAGGTGTTACCGAGAGAGTGAAGTATGACCAACTGCACTAAGCGTTATGCAGAAGGAATGCTGAGCGTCAGTACGTCAAGGGCTCAGTTTCTAATATGACAAATGAGTTTGCTTCAGTTGAGGCTGGATTGACAGCAACACTACTCACAAGGGATAACATAACTAAACTACTAAACCAAGTTTTTATTTTATTTTTAGTTTTTGTGGGGGGAGGTAATTAGGTTTATTATTTTTAGAGGAGGTACTGGGGATTGAACCTGGGGACCTCATGCATGCTAAGCATGCACTCTACCACTTGAGATATACCTTCCCCACTAAACCAAGTTTTAATAACTCCCCTAGTAGGGAGGCTAGTCTCATAGAGGCACGTTGATCAGAATGGAGGACTTTAAACCCATCACAGCAGGCTCAGGAGATAGTTAACTTAGCCAAAATTGTCAACAAATGCTATATTAAAACTCACCTTCTCCTCCACTTCCATCTGTGAGCCACAGAGGAGCTCTCGCCGCTGCTCCAGGGTGAGGGCGAGCTCTGCCTGCTCCCGCCCGAGAATAATACACTGCAGCGAGGGACAAAATATTTATCTGATTTCTGTGGCAAAATTAAAGACCTGCCATGACGATGAAGAAAGACTGAATTTGTCATCTTCATCTAGAGAAAAATGATAGACAAAAATCAAACGTGTGGTACGGGACAGGACTCTGACCTGTCTGATTCACATACTTGAATGGCTTGATGTGGAGTGATTGGAGGACTATTTGAATTTTGCAAACTACCTCCTGTGGGTTTTTACACCACTAATACTTTCAATACTTCCGTACTTTCCTGTCTTCTACCTTACTATTTTCTTACACATTTATAAGAGGAAGACTGTATTAAAAGCTTATCCTCGTAATTTATGGGATGGTGCGAGGAAGACAATGGGAACTCTGGGATGGACAATGCAGCAGTTTGGCATGGTTATGAAGTTCATGGGATGGAAAAAATACCAGAAGGACTAGCACTGATTTTTTTTATAATGGAGATGTTCCCATAGATTTTTACTACTTCATGGCTAAAACTTTTATCCATAAAGGTAGAACTTGCTGAGTAGTAGCTGATCACTTTGTCTTTGAAATTCCAGGGTTTAGTTTATTACTTGATGAATCTTGTGCTCTACATGGTCCAAGAGAAATATGTGTTAAAATCCCGAGGAGTGGTCACTTGTTTGCTATCTTACCAGGTGGAGTTTGAGAAGCCCTAATTAGCCATGAAAACCACAGCATCGTTTGGGGTAATTGGAAAAGCTTTGCTAAGGTTGCAATTGATGCGAAAGTGCCCATTATTCCTATGTTTACACAAAATATTCGAGAAGGATTTAGATCACTTGGAGGAGCAAGGTTATTTAGGTGGCTTTATGAAAAGTTCAGCTATCCATTTGCTCCAATGTATGGGGGTCTTCCTATGAAGTTAAGCACCTATTTAGGTGACCCCATTCCATATGATCCAAAGATAACAGAAGAATTAGCCAAAAAGACGAAGGATGCTGTTCAAGATTTGATCAATGAGCACCAAAGAATACTGGGAAACGCGAATGCTTTCCTAGAACGTTTTCATTGAAAACGAAAGATCAACTAGAAGACTTTAATACATCATGTTTACAAGCATCTTTTGCTGAACTTGTTAAAAAAAAAAAGTTGTCAATTTCATTTCTGCAATCAACTCTGTCAGATTGAAACAATAACTCACTAAATATCTAATCACTCAGAAAATAATCATGTTTCTCTTTATAATTTCCTAATAATGTATGAAACAGATTCTTTAAGTTTATTAACAGCAATTTAGGTTAAACAAACATTCCTAAACAATGCATCTAATTTCTGTATCTCTAGCACTGAGCGAGTTTTGCAAGATGGCATAACCTAGAGTTTAGTACAGAAGCTTATGTTAGGAAAAAATGCTCTCATCTACCCCTCATTCCTTTCATGACCTTGGGCAAATCACAATGGTTTTTGTCTAAGCAATTCACTTTTTAAAAACATGTTAATACGTTGAGGAATATTGTTATTTATATTTGCTGCAATTGATAACTCTAGAACCAAAATTATAACTCAAATGATACCAGGATCTTTTAGAAGTTTGTATTTTGTCCATTGGATGTTTAAATTATTTCTTCAGCTGTGATGTCAAGTTGCCAAGCACAATGAAAAAGATGTACTATTTTTCAAATTGAATAAAGAAATTAGGAAATGTAAAATTTCTAATTTTTAGTATTACATTTTTAATGAGAATCTGGACAATGTTGGGGTGTGCTGTGCCTTGTCAGCCCTATAATATGTCATTTAATAGTGTATGGTTTCAAGTCACTGTTCTCTGCAATTCATATGTTAGAAGCTGATTCTAGGCTGATGATAGAGAAAGCCCTCCTTTTGCTCAACATCCTAGCTTATTCAGTTTGACTTTGCAACCAGTCAGATGGTTTGTTTCAATAAAAATATACTTGAATGATGAATTTGTGTGAACACAAAGCTTTCTGAAAAACTGCTTTTGATTTGTGTCTCCTTAAAATCTGAATTTTAAAACAATAGTAGCAGAAATTAAATGCAGTATCTCCCCCTTCCCTTTTTAGATATTCAATTACCTGGATTTTTGTGTAGACTTCTGTATAACAAGTATGTATGTATAATATGTGTAATGCTTATAAAATAAAGCAACATAAAATGAAAGTAGTGCTGAATTATTTTTAAAAAAAACCAACTCACTTTCAATCCTTCACCACTGACCATTTAAAAGCTTATCCTGTAAAGCGATGGTTATCTTCAAGATAGAACCCAGCTCTGAATTTTCCTGTGTGGATCTCTTGATAAACAGCTAAATTCAGTATGTCCTCATTCAAAAGGTATCTGGCGATTTTGCAGATGGGCAACATCAAGAACCCCTACTTCACTGATCAAATTATGTAACATGTAATAGACTCTTGAAAGACTAAAGTTAACTTTTGTTTTTGCTCCTCTTACCTGTAACTGCATAACCATTTTGTTACCTGGGAGCTTTCAGAGATTGTTAGTATGGTTTGGAGACCAGGGAGAGTGTAGACAACACCTTATCTGTTCACAGACTGAGATCATTTTGTCAACTAGGTTTTCTCAAAACACCATTGGAAGAAGGTAGGTTATGAATAAATGATGACTATTGGAGCTATAGCTTTAGGAGTCTCATGTAGCTGAGGAAGGACTTAAATTTGAGGTGGACTTTAAAACCAGAGACCTGAAGTTGCCAAGATTTTGCTATGGAAACATTTCAGAAGCAGCTAAATCCTAGAAATAGCTACACTTGGGATGCCATGTCTCTGTTCCTCTAAGTGACTATGCCAAGAGGTGGCTTGAGTCTTAGCCTCTTTCTCCCGTGATACCTCACTTGTTTGGTAACTGGTCCTTACTTAAGATGGCTTTCTGTAAACTTGGTTTCAAGTCATAAGTGCATTTCCCTGCAAACCTGGCTATCAGTCCCTAAAACCTTCCTACATAGTAATTCTTGAGGTGTTGTTTTTCCATAGGAATAGTCTGAGCTTTGCAGGGAGGTGATGTAATCGATTGATTAGAACAGACTTGGCACCCTGGCCTGACCTGGAGTTCCAGATCTTCTATCTTCTGTGTAACTCCTTGGCAAATCAGTTACCTTCACCAAGCCCCAGTTGTCTGGTTAGAAATAAATACTAGGGTTGTTGGGATTAAATATAGACGATATTTTGCATAAGAGGACAAAACACTTGACTTCAGAAGCTGGTACAGTTATTTTTGGCCTGAGACAAGACTTTTATTTTGCAGCTCTAGGTGTCTAAGATGAGGTTCTTCTGATAGCAAAGGGGATGGAGGTCAGAAACAATGGCTAAAGTCCAGAGCCTGCACAGGAGATGTTTAAAGCATGCTGTTCACACAACTGTGGAGCAGAGTATTCTAGCACAACACTTTCAAATAATTTCCCATTATGGCCCAAATGCAAAATACTGGTATTACTGAACCAGGTTTATCCTGCCAGACGTGCATGCAGCAAGCCAAAATGCTGAGATGCCTGGATTTGCAGCAAAAGAGGCTTTGGTACCAAGGCAGCTGAGTTGGAGATGAGAGAGCAAATCTCAGATCCCCTCCCTGAAGGCAAGGGGATTAGCATATTTATGGGATAAAGAATAAAGAAGCAGGAAGGTCTGAGGCCTGGGGAGAGCATGAGGAATGTGGGGAAAGGTACAGTAACGATAATTCTGAGCAGGAGTAACTAAACTACAGGCTTTCTGCATGTTAAAAAAAAAAAAAAAGGTGCTTATCATGATCTGAGGGTAGTTTTCGGCCCTCTGACATCAAAAAATCACTAAGTGGACGGACACTTGTGCATGCCCAGTTGGAGTGTCAGTGGTCCCATCCAGTCTTAGCTGGCTCAGCTTGAACTGGACACAGCTGACTCTAAGTTGCTGGGGAAAAAATTGGGACAAACATCTTATTTAGGCTACATGCCACTTGGAGGACATGTAAGTCTTTTTAGCAATAGTTAAAACAAACTTGATCAGTGAAGGCAGGTTACAGATGGAATGGATTTAATAACTAGTTTCACTTGTATAACACATACTGGAGGGTACTGGGAAGCTAGATGACGGTGCTTGTGGCTGAAGGCCCCAGCCCTCCTGAGGAATGAGATCCGTATCATACATCTATCAACATAACCCACTATCCTGTGACTCATTAGGTAAGAAGCTCTGCTCAAGGGTACTGGCCTGCTTGGAGAAAATGTCCCTGAAGGAGAGAACTTATGCTAGAAAATACTTTTCAAGTTACATTCTGCCTCCTGAGGAAATTCGGAGGTCAGTCATTCTTAAACATGAATAATTGATAGCGTATAGGTAGGGGTGGGGTCGGCAGGAAAGGTGACCTGCTTGGCTTTGTCCAGAGCGTCCCATCTTCACAGGTAAATCTTAGAATTGGCTCTAGATCCTGAGTTAGGGCTAGTTCTTATGGTGTAATAGGCCAGCAATAGTCACTTAGCATTAAGTCAGATCTGTTTTTGGTCCTATGCTGATGCTACCAAATTTCAGTGACTGATCCTTTGTTCTTCCCAATTTCTAAGCTCCCATGTTAAACAGCAGTCCCAAGAACTAAATGCCTGCTTAGATTCCCAAGTCTTCCAGGACTGTGCCAGTGGCCTATGCAATCTACTCAGGAACAGTGGCTGTTCCTGAGGCATGGCTTCATTGTGTCCTGACCAACCCTGGTGTATGTAGTTTGTTCTGCCACTGAACTCTACCATGAATCAGTTATGATCTGGGTAGGTGGCTACTTCTGAGGTTCATTTCAGTTGTCTACAAAAAGAAGAATAAAGGTGGGATTAAATATATTCTCAACTACTCATATTGCACTGATCTTAATTTCTCTTGATGGGATTGAAAATCAGGGAAAGTAGCCATTGAAATCAGATAAGAAAAAGAAATAAAAGGGATCCACATTAGAAGAGAAGTGGTAAAATTGTCACTACATGCAGATGACATGATACTATATGTAGAAAACCCTAAAGACCCCACACAACCTACTAGAGCTGATAAATGAACTCAGTGAGGTGGCAGGATACAAAATTAACATACAGAAATCTGTTGCAATTCTTTACAGTAACAATGAAATACCAGAAAATGAAAGTTAAAAAAAAAAAAAACCAAACAAAAAAAAACCCTTTTAAAATTGCATCAAAAAAACCCCCACAAAAAACAAAAAACAAAAAAACCCCACTATAGGCATAAACCTGACCAAGGAAGTGAGAGACATATGTGGAGAACCATAAAACATTAAGGAAATCAAAGATGGAGATTTAAAGAAATGGAAAGATGGCCATACTACCCAAAGCAATCTACAGATTTAATACAATCCCTATCACATTACCCAGGACACTTTTTCACAGAACTAGAACAAATAATCCTAAAACGTACATGGAATCATGAGAGACCAAGAATTGCCAAACCAATACTGAGGAAAAAGAACAAAGCTGGAGGAATAACCCTCAGACTTCAGACAATACTACAGAGCTATAGTAATCAAAATGGCATGGTATTGGCATAAAAACAGACATGGATCAATGGAACAGAATAGAGCCCAGAAGTAAACCCACACACCTATGGTCAATATTTGAAAGGCAAGAATATACAATGGAGGAAAAACAAGTCTTTTTGGCAAGTGGTGTTGAAAACTGGACAGCCGCATATAAATTAACAAATTTAAAACACTCCCTTACACCATACACAAAAATAAACTCAAAATGGCTTAAATACTTAAACATAAGACAAGACACTATAAATCCCCTAGAAGAAAACATAGGCAAAACATTATCTGACAAATCCAGCAATGTTCTCTTAGGCAGCCTACCTAGGCAACAGAAATAGAAGCAAAAATTAAATGGGACCTGATTAAACTTACAAGCTTTTGAAGAGCAAAGGAAACTATAAACAAAACAAAGACAACCTCCAGCCTGGGAGAAGATACATGCAAATGTTGGGACTGTTAAGGGAATATATAAACAGCTCATGCAACTTAATAATAAAAACAAACAACCCAATCCAAAAACGGGCAGAAGACCTAAACAAGCAATTCTCCAATGAAGACATACAAATGGCCAATAAGCACATGAAAAAATGCTCAATATTGCTAGTTATGGGAGAAATGAAGATCAAAACTACAATGAGGTATTACCTCACACCAGTCAGAATGGCCATTATTAAAAAGTCCACAAGCTATAAATGCTGGAGAGGTTGTGGAGAAAAGGGAACCCTCCTACAGTGTTGGTGGGAATGTAGTTTGGTGCAGCCACTATGGAAAACAGTATAGAGATTCCATAAGCTAAAAATAGATTTACCATATGATCCAGCAATCCCACTCCTGGGCATATAGTCAGAGGAAACTTAATTCAAAAAGATACATGCACCCCAATGTTCATAGTAGCACTACATATAATAGCCAAGACATGGAAGCAACCTAAATGTCTATCAACAGATAACTGGATAAAAGTGGTGTGTGTGTGTGTGTGTATACATATATATATATATATATATATATATATATATATATATATATATATATATATATATATATATATATATATACATACATATATATATGCAATGGAATATTTCTCAGCCATAAAAAAGAATGAAATGATGCCATTTGCAGCAACATGGATGGACCTGGAGATTGTTACACTAAGCCAGAATGAGAGAAAAATACCATATGGTTCACTTATGTGGAATCTAAAACATGACACAAATGAACTTATTTACAAAAGACTCACAGACATAGAAAATTTATGGTTACCAAAGGGGAAAGGAATAGGGGCAGGGATAAATTAGGAGTTTGGGATTAGCAGATTCAAATTGCTATATCCAAAATAAGCAACTAGATCCTACTACATATAGCACAGGGAACCATATTCAATATCTTGTAATAGCCTATAATGAAAAAGAATATGAAAAGGAATATTTATATATGTATATAACTGAATCACTATGCTGTACTAGAAACTAACACAACTTTGTAAATGACTATGCCTCAATTAAAAAAAAAATTTGGGAAAGAATTTAAATAGAAACAGATAAGTGGTCTGAGAATCGCTAGGGCAGCCTTCTCTTTTCTGCTTTCCTTTGCTGTCATACTTTTCTGCTCTTCCCTAGCATTCGGGAATTCCCCGAAGTCTTCCTGAGGACTGAGGAACCCAGGCTGGGCTACTCTCAGCAGGCTCTGAAACTCGGTCTGACAGACGGAAATGACTCCTGGCCCTTAGTGGTGAATGCACATGGAAAAGCTGTCTTTTCTAAATACCCTTCCCTCCATCTCTCCCTTCCTCTGACTCTGGCCCTTGAGACACTCCTTGGTTCTCATGTCCTACCACGTGGTGTACCTCTACACCTTCTCTCCACTTTTTGCAGATCACACCTCCAGATTGGCCATGCCTTCTGCCTTCGATCACTGTGCCGTAGAAGTCGCTGGTGGGTCCAAGATCCTTGAACTTTGGAACAAATACACCCTTCCTACCAAGATTGCCACCATGAACCAAGCCAACAACCTGGTGATGCAGCCCTTGGTGCCACTGGGGTCTCCTTCTGCTTCCATCTTTAAGGCTGCAGGGATGTCGGGGCCCCATAATCCTGTACAGATTGGCAGGAGAGGCAGGGACGGTTGATGCCCACAGTTCAGCAGGAAGTAGATACCGAAGATGAGACCTTTGCCCCTGTTTGAAAGATTTGTCACTGCCAATCTGTCAGTGGGGAATGTTGGGCCAACTGATATCCTTCAAGGTCCAGAGACCTCACTCCTGGGCTCTCAGATATCTGCCTGCAATCCCTCAACAGATAAAGTACATTCTTTACTGGGAATGTTTGCCCTAACAAGCTAAAAGCCCTAGGTAATGCCTAATCTCCCAATAGCTCAGGCTGGCTCATTTTAGGCCATCTTATCAGTCATAAGCCTCACAGCCCTTCAGACCCTAAACCTCTTACCTCAACCACAGCCAATCAGACTTGTGCACGAGCTGATCAGGCACCTTGTGACTCTACCTTATAAAAAGACTCCAACTGGCCCTTGGTGCTCATGTAGCCTCCTCTCATCTGTGTGGCTTGCCATTGTCTATGGCAGTGTGCCCCTAATAAACTCCTTTTCTATTCCCCCACCCCCACCACAAAGTCTTGACATTGTAATGTACTATTTTGATGAGTCATGTCTTAGTAATCCTACCTTGCTCAGAGGTCTTTGATCAAATAGTAGTTACGAGTTGTAATGAAGGCATACCCAGACATGGCCCTGGGACCTTCCCCACGCCTGTCTGTACAGGAACTGCTGTGACTGGACTTCTGAGTTTTCTTGAAACCTGACTTCAAATGACAATTGAAATGTTGAAGTTGGGGGGGAAAGTCCTGCACACAGTCCAATATCAGAATTGGGAACCTGAGACTAAGCTGACAAGAGTTCCCTTGGTCCTTCTGGTAAAGGGTTGTCTTGTAATCAAGTCTGGGGCTAGAGAAGGACATGGAATTACAGTTGTCCTCAAAGGGTCTGTCTCACTCTGGCTGGCTTCCAAAGGGCAAGGATTTGAGGACTCCCTGAATAAATTCTTCCTTTGCTTTTATGGAGAAAGAAAGGCTGGGAGTCCTACTCTAACTGGGAAGGGGAACAGTGAAACATTGGATATATAGGAGCTGGAGAGGACTGAGGCCATGATCACTGGTTTAGATGGTCCAGAGGCCACATAGAATTGACTGTGCAGTGGATGGCAGGGAGAAGCCTACTGCACACCTACTTGGCCATGCATTCCTGCAGTGCTGACTGAATAGTCTTGTCATATCCCTAGAAGCCATGAGATGACCAAATTGTACTATAGGTACAAAACTCCCATTGACATTATCAAGGTTTATACTAAGGGAAAGGAAATAGAGTTGGGGGTATATCATATAGAAGAATTTCTAGCATTTAAGCACTCTGAAGACTTAAGTCTTATTTCCTTGCTATATTTTATAAAGAGTCAGCTGTTTCCTTGAATAAATGACAGATTCAAGGAGAAAACCAGTAAGTTACCAAGTTTACAATTAATCTATCAAAAATAGAAAGGAGAGGATTTGTGGTCAAGATGGCAGATTAGTAGGACCATGGGCTCGCCTCTCCTCGTGACTACAGCAAAACCACAACTGACTGCTAAACAACCATCAGAAAAAAAAGGACTGGAACCTAGCAAAAAAGATCCTTCAACTGGAAACATAAAGGGGGAACCACAGCAGGATGGTAGGATGGGCTTGCTCACGATATAATCAGACCCCTTACCCCCTGGGTGGGTGACCCACAAGCTGAAGAATAACTAAGTCACAGAGGGCCTCCCACAGGAGAGAGTTCTGAGCCCCACGTTAGGCTGCTCAGCCCAGGGTTCTGGCATTGAGAGGAGGAGATGCCAGGACATCTGGTTTTGAAGGCCAGTGCAGCTTAACTCTAGGATCCCTATGGGACTAGGGGAAACAGACTTTATTCTCTTAGGAAGGATACACAGAATCTTGCGTGTGCCAGGTCCAACGGCAGACCTCATAGGAATCTGGGCCAGACCTGCCTGCTGGTTTTGGAAGTTCTCTTGGGGACATAGGGGACAGCTGTGGCTCACCCAGGGGACATAAAAGCTGTTGGTGGACATTCCAGGAGTGTTCATCTACATGAGCTTTCCTAGAGGCTGACATCTTGATTGGATCATCAGCACCAAGACCCAGCCCTGCCCAACAGCCTGTAGGGAAGCCTCAGGCCAAACAACATACTGAGTGGGAACACAGCCACACCCACCTGCTGACTTCCTGAGCCATAAATGCCTTTAGACATGGCCCTACCCACGAGAGATCCAGGACCAAGATTCACTCAGCAGTGGGCAGGCACTGGCTCCTCCTTCTAGGAAACTTGCATAAGCCTCTAGTCCAGCCTCATTCACCAGTGGGCAGATACCAGAAATAAGAAAACAACAATCCCAAAGCCTATGGAAGGAATCCACAAACACAGACCAGACTCTACACTGGGACCAGCAGGCCACTGGCCCCTAGGTGACAAGAGATGAGTGTACTGCTAGGACACATAGGTCACCTCCCACAGCAGGCCACTTCTCCAAGGTCAAAACTAACCTACCTAAAAATACAAATAGAAAGACAATATGACACAGCAGAGGGATATTTCCCAGGCCAAGGCACAAGATAAAATCCCAGAAGAAGAAATAAGTGAGGAGATAGGCAATTTATCTGAGAAAAAGGAGTTTAGAGTAATGATGGTGAAGATGTTTAGAGAACCAAGAGGAGTGTAGATGCACAGAATGAAGTTTTTAGCAGAAAGTTGGAAAATACAAAGAATACCCAGAGTTGAATAAAATTACTGAAATAAACAACACACTAGAAGGAACCAAGAATAGACTAAATGAGGCAGAAGGTGGATCAATGAGCTAGAAGACAGATTAGTGGAAATCACTACTGCAGAACAGGAAAAGAATGAAAAACGAGGATAGTTTAAGAGAACTCTGGGACAACATGAAGTGCACTAATATTCACATTATAAGGATCCCCGAAAGAGAAGAGAGAAAGGACCTGAGAGATTTTGGAGAGATAACTGAAAACTTCCCCAGCTTGGGAAAGGAAATTACCCAAGTCCAGGAAGCATGGAGAGTTCCACACAGGATCAACCCAAAGAGGAACACAACAAGGCACATAGTAATCAAACTGACAAAAATCAAGGATAAGGACAAGATATTAAAATCAGCAAGAGAAAAACAACAAGTAACATACAAGGGGAGTCCCATAAGGTTATCAGCTGATTTTTCAGCAGAAACTCTATAGGCCAGAAGGGAGTGGCACCATATATTTAAAGTGGTGAAAGGGAAAAATTTACAACCAAGAATACTCTATCCAGCAAAGCTCTCCTTTAGATTTGACGGAGAAATCAAAGGCTAAACACAGATAAACATTTGTTATTTGTGTTCTTTTTGATGATGGCCATTCTGACAGGTGTGAGATGGTATCTTATTGTGATTTTGATTTGCATTACCCTGATATTTGATGTTGAGCAACTTTTCATGCTCCTGTTGGCCATCTGCACTTCCTCTTTTGGAAAAATGTCTGTTCAGTTCTTCTGCCCATATTTAAAATGGGTTGTTTATCTGCTTTTTAATTGAAATACATTTGATTTAAAATGTACGAGTTTTTGGTGTACAGCATGGATGGACTTGGAGGGCATTATGTTAAGTGAAGTAAGTCAGACAGAAAGACATACTGTAAGATATCACTTACATGTGGAACCTAAAACAATTACAACAAACGAGTGAATATAACAAAAAAGAAACAGACTCACAGATGTAGAGAAGGAAGTAGTGGTTACCAGCGGGGGGAGGGAAGGAGGAGGGGCAAGATGGAGGTGGAGGATTAAGAGGTACAAACTATCAGGTATAAAATAAGCTACAAGGATGTATTGTACAACATGGGGAATATAGCTAATATTTTATACTAACTATAAATGGACTATAACCTTTAGAAATTGTGAATCACTATATTGTATACATATAATATTGTATATGAACTATACTTCAATTTAAGAAATATGATATTATAAAATACATAAAGTTAAAAAAAATAGGAAATCAGTCTTGGCCCATATAACAAATCTACAGGGTTCTTACCTGTAGTTGTTGATAGTTTTAAAACCTTTGCTAGGGAATTGGTGAGTTACAAAAAAAAAAAAAAAAGGCTTGGGGCTTTGTCTGTTCTGGAGATTAGGGCTAGACACGGCTGGCTGCTCTAAGTTCAAATTGTGTCTTCTGTGGGTGGGTAATGTCAGATTTGCTTCCCCAGTATGCACTGGGATGTGCACCTAAAGTAGTTAGAGGTCCTTTGGAATGGGAAGTGGGGTTGGGCAAGTGAGTTGGAAAACTGCTTAAACTGGCCCACAGCGTGATTCTGCTGTCCTTGTGATACAGAATTCCTGTTCTTTATAAAATACTACAAAGTTCTTTTGTAGCTACTTTCCTCCCTATCCCTTCAGTCTTATCCAAGGGAAGAAGAGGAACTGGGTTAATGAGATGAGGAACAGTTCATGGGGCATACCTAGCTGAACCCTTTTCTTTACTTTTTTCAGAGTAGAGCGCTCTCCAGTTTGTGTGGGAAACTGCTCTATAAGTGGGGTTTCTCCACCTTAGGATGGAAAGTTCACTCAACCTGGCTTAGGGGGACTATTTCTTCCAAGCTTGGTTCTGATCCAGTGTAACCGAGGTAGTCTGAACCTATGACTTGTGATCTAGTTTTCAATTGTTTCAGAATCACGTGGGGAAAGTGAGATAAATGGCACCTCAAATCCTGACCTGGAATCTGAATTGCTGCAGTGCCATGACAAGATAGCCTAGAGAGGCAACAGCTACACTCTGCTGCTGGTCCTACATCCATGGCTCCATGTCAGGATACAAAAGAGTTGAGGCCAGGCTAAGGGTTTTCAAGTCTCCCAGTTGCTTCCAATGATGTGTGACACCAGCAGAGTAGCAGGGTGAGGCTCTCCTTCCTGGTGAGGGAATACCACTCTCCTAGGCAGTTACTCTAAAGGTGCAGTCAGACCTGAAACTCAGCCAGGTCCTACTGCACATGGAAATGAGTGTAGGGTTCTTGGGCAATGGAGTATATCAGAACTTCCGTGGTTCTCTATCAGAGAAATTCTAGGTAAGCATTTCTTCCCAGATAAGCTGGTTTGGGCACACAATGAGCTTGGCTTCCCAGGAAAGGGTCTAACTCTAACCTCCTGGGATAACAGACTTATCTGTTGGGTCTGGTCTATTCAGAAGGTCTTGGGGTTATTGAAAAGCTTCCAGTGCCACAGTGTGGATTGAAGATGGTGTTCACACTCCACTTCCCATGCTATACTTAGTTCTTAACTTTTGTCAGAAGTAAATTCACAAGTGTCTACATCAGGCGTTGTCTAGATGAAAGACATCACTAAGGTCTTAGAGGCTGGGGTTTTTGCCTAAGAGGGAATGTCAGATTGGGTGGGTTAAACTGAGGGTAAAAATGAAACACTTCGAAGAATACCTCTGCTGTGGTCAAGTCTAGGCAGGAGGGATTACAGTGGTAAGATACCTGACATACTGTTGGAGGACTCTCCCATTGTGGTAAGGGTTGAGAGTCAAGAGGGACTTCCTAGGACAAGCTTTGAGAAGCTTTTGGCAAGAGCTCTAGCACCTCTTGAGGTGGTGGTGGCAGGGGAAGGAAGTTTTTAATTATCCTGTGAGGCTGTTTCAGTAAGCCACAAATAGTTATCTGCTACAGAGCATGTCTGTCTTCAAGCCCATAGTGTTGAGATATTTTAGTCTCCAGTCACAGGAAAAAAGTCCCAGGTTCTACAGATACAGTGTCCTTTTAATGGCATTTTGCATTTCCTAAAACTCATTCACAAACAAGCATGTGAACTTTCAGTTATGGATTATGGCCAGTTTCTTGACTTGAGTTATGAGGACAGAAGTGTCCTTTGGATTTGATTTTGCATTTTAACATATTTGGTTGTAACTGAGTGCAGGTCTAGAGGGCATGCATTCACAGGCAGGCAGTCCTAGCAGGAGGATGAAGCTGGGGTTGGGAAGGAGAGATGGAACAGGAGCAGGCTGAGAAAACCTTGACACTTCATTGCAGCACCTGAGAAAGAAGGGGAAGACTAGGAAGAGCCTGGGACTGCAGTCCAGCTCTGCAGTCTAGTCTTGGCCATCCTGAGAGGGAGTTCTAGTACTAAGATGGCCAGTAGAGGACTCTCAGATTGGGTAGAAATGATGAGTACTGCCCTGTGCTCAGTGTTTGACTAATCGCTTCCTGGGAAGAAGATATTCTAGGCTTGATTAGTATAGCAGATCCTGAAGCACTATGGCAGAAAGCTGTCAGCTGACTCCAATGTTTCTAGCAGGTTCTGCCCTGAGGGGAGATTTGAGGGGCATGGTCCCCTGGCTACAGCAGTTCATCCCCTGTGCTGTACAGACACACTTCTCCATGCTCTTCTGGGAAACTCCTTTATGGTTTGTGGGCTCCTCTTCCTGAGAAGTCTCATAAGAGGGAGATGAGTGGGAATTACAGCTCCCACTGCTGTAACTACTCTCTAGGCTGGACGGGTACTTACCTCCCCCCTCCACTAACCATTCTAAATATTCTCACCCTCAGTTATCACCCTTGCATGTCATGATTGTAGAGACTGAATCTCTTATGCCTGAAGGACCTACTGTGATAGAGGCCATTCTCTTCACAGGCCAGGGTTTCCACGTTTATCTACTCAGTTATAATTGGGCCAAGGGTATGCAGAGAAGTACCCAGTTAGATCACCCTAGTTGCATAGACATTATTTCGCCATTATTGTAACAGCAACATCACCTCCTCTTGATCAAGGTTAATTAATCTTTCTGTAACGGTGACTTTTTCTTGACTGGTTCTTGGGCACAGAATCAAATACCATGGTAGCAGGTTATAGCTTGTGGTTCAGTGAAACCCATTGTGGGTCCTTTGCTAAGACTGCATACCTTTTGTGGACAATCATCTTTAACTCTGTCAAGCCAGGAGTTGCAGGGATGAGAATCAGAGTTCCCCAGTGGGTCACTGGGAGTGATGGTAGGTCGGGTACTCCCTGGTTCTAGGACCCATGTAGTTGTCTTTCTGGGGACAAAGTATATAGACGTCTGACTTGTATATGAATTGTTTCCTGGAGGATGGCATCACATTATGCAATGTATTGTCTAGCAGCTGATAATTATGTTTTCTTTCAGCAGGATACAAACACTGAGGCCAGAAGCTTCTGGGTGGTACAATATGTGAAGTGACCAGTGGATCTCATGGTCCATCCCAAACTCTTTGCTTTGAGTTGGGTCCCCTGGTTACAAGCTATGAAGTGCAATTTTTTGTAGATCCCATGTACACACAAATAGTGGTGCTGATTGAGTCTTAGAGGCTGAGAAGGCAAACCCATGCCCAGAACAGATGGTTATTACTGTGGGAAGCAACTTCAGGCCCTAGGATGCAAGGTGCTCAGTGTAGTTGGCTTGCCATAAAGCATTTTGGAATTGAAGAGTAAATGAATACTGTCCATCTTAGCATCTTAGGCTTCAGTGCTGATCTCTGTTGCTGGCAGATTGGACATCCATAGGCAGTAGCTAGGTTGCTATGGTAAGAGCAAATGTGTAAACTTGGGCCCATCTGTAGGTTCTATCTCTGTCACTGTGGCCACTTGATTCATTCATACAGTTCAACTGAAAGTTTGGCTGATGTCAGGGGCAGTCTCTGTATCTACTTGGTTATTTAGTGCCTTCCCTGTGGATCTTTTCTGGTGAGTGTTAACATGAGAAAAAAAATCATGCTTCATGCCCACTCCCATATGTCCATCCACATTCCTCTACCCAGTATCTCCTTGTCTTTGATCTTCAGTTGTCTTCCTTGCAGGCTGCTAACTGGATAGCTAGGCTGTTGCCCATGTGTTCCTGCACGTTCTCACCTCAGGCCCCTTCATACAGATGGTCAGATGTACTGCTTGAAACCTCATCTTCTGGGAGTCAAGGCTAATAGTTGGCCGAACTTGAAGTAGTCCAGTCACTCTCCAGTACCTATTTAGTTTAATCCTGGGCTAGGAGTATAGAATTAAACTGAGATACAAGGACCACCAACCCTTTTGCTTGATTCCTAAGGATAACACTAATCTTGGCCATACCTCAGGCAATATGTTTGCCCCTAAACCCAGTTGAGATATTACACCAGTTTCAGAAAATGAGTCACTTGCTTTACCCACAGGGATAGCTCTTATTTCATATGCCAAGGATCCTATGTAGGGGTTATTCCAAATGCCAATCAAGTGTGTTAATCTCAATTCTATTTAGACAAGAGTAATGAGTTCTGGGTGGGTCCCCAGGTCAGTTATCAGCCAAACATTGGTCAGGACTCTGTTTATTATTACCCCCATATATCTGTAATGATGTTTTCGGTCATGATGTTTTGGGTCTCCAGGTATTAGTGTCAACTCAGATCATAGGTCCAAAAGATACCCTTTTTCCTTGGGACAGTAAGCTCACTAAATGCTTCTAGAACCATGGTACTTCTCTAGGCATTGACAGTTGTCTCAGGATGAACCCATTGTAGGGTGCCTTGCCTTTAATGAACACATAAGAACTTCCTTTTAGTTTCTTGTTGTGCCTTTCCAACATTGGACATCTCAAAGTATGGTTCTCCCTATACCAGATTCAGAGACATGAATGTGATTCATTTTGATGGGCTTAAGGCCATGGAGACCTGCTTTTGGGTTGGTATGCTCTGGCAAGTTCTTCATGGGTGATAAGTTCATGTCCAGTGTTCACATGGAACACTTCAGCAGTTGAAGATACCTGACCCCATGCCCAGTGGCAGGGTGCTTTCTCCTGGAGTGGTGGAAGAAACTAGAGACTGCACACAGGGTTGGGAGATTTCAGATGTTGAAACCGTCTAGGCCTTTAGGAAGAATCTAGCTCTAATGTGTTTCAGCAATGTGTTTCTGTGTGCCTGAGAGGCTGAAATTCTGAGCAGCTACACATAAGCTGTGTTAAGAGAAACTTCTAAAATGAACTTTGCTAACTTCACTAAGGAATTTGAGGCTTAATGGCTATCCCAGAGGTTCTCTGGAACACTACAACATACCTAAGTATGTTGTAACATGACTCCAGAGTTCCCCAGAACTTTGAGACAGTTAACTGACTAGAGGTTTCACCTGTATTAGCTAAGCCAATAACAAGTATGGAAATGCCTCCAGTAGTCTGTCTTGTACTTCCACTGCAATTTGTTTCCCTTCCTCATATTTCCTTCAGGATGCCTTCAGGAACCCCAACCAGCTACCCTGAACTGCTAAGATTCTTCCGGTCACTTGCGCACCTAAACATACCACCCATGAAACTCACGGAGGGGGCTGCTTGTTCACGTGATCTTTATGCCTCAGAGCTGGGGACAGGAGCTTAGTAGTCTCTTAGGCTCACCAACAGCGCCTCAGAAGTTCGAACTTGAGCCTAGTGTTTTCCAACATCGTAAGCTTTAATGAAGCTCTTGCCTTCACTTACAACTTGTTGTCGTTAACAGCCAACATGCTAGAGAGGCCGGGGGACAAGGTGACAACTTGAGCCACTAAATGAATCCTCTCTTCCCCAAGGTCTCATCACTTCTTGGACTACTTTTAACACCCATCGGGAGATGCAACCAACAATTCATATCAGTTTCTCAAACTGAAATTTGAGGTTGAATATTGGATAATTTGGGCTACATAACTGTTAGGGTGGGGAGCTGTCCTGTGCATCATAGAATGTTTTAGCAGCATCCATGGTGTCTACCCATTGGATGCCAGCAGAATCCCCCTCTCTCCACTGAAAAGCAAGAATATATGTAGGCATTGCCTGATGTACCCCAGCGAGCAAAACTGCCCTTGTTATAAAACTGCCTTAGATTTCTAGTGTTGACTGTTTGCCTGGCTGAGCTGCATCTTTTTGCCTTCCATACTCGTAGCCCCATTGCAAATCTTATCTTGAAAGACCTGATATCACCTTAAATCCACACATCGATGGACCTTTCAGATAGTGTCCTTATTACCAAAAACTCATGTGTTTAGGCCTCTGATCTCTAGACCTTAGGCCTTCCCTCCCTCCAATCCCTTTATGCTGGCCTTACTTACTTTTCCCTATGAACTACCTGCTGGCAACTCATCCTGGATTATCCTGATAAAGTAGCAGATCAGTATTTAAAAACTGGTTGTGACAGTGAAACCAGTACAGAGTATCTTTATACTCCTGCCTCTCTGAGCTGTGTCCTGCCTAGGGTCTCCTTGCTCTACACTGATACAGAGCCTACACCAGGGACTCTGCTCTAAGCTAACAGACCCAGCAGACCGCATCCTGACTTGTCAATGTTTACAGCTAGCACTGTAGAAACATGCTATAGACTGGACCTGTCCCAGTAAGACTGCTGAGACAGACCTTTCCCCTACATAGTGTAGGGGAAACTCTTCCAAGCTGTTGTTCAAAAGGCACTGTCAGGCTGCCCTAGAACCTAACCAGGCACTATCAAGATTGTAAACTTCTGGTTCTGCTAAATAGTCACAAATAAGTCGTCTCTTCCCCTGTGTTTGCTGGAAGAATATCTCCCAGGCTATGGTGGGGGACACCTGATGTGCTGATTTTTGCATATTGAACCTGTCTGGCCAGGATATATAGGGAACAAGGCCTGCAGTGTTTGCTGTGAACTCATTGTGCTCTCCTCCTTAAAGCTCCAGTAGGCTGGTGAGATGGTTCTAGGCACGGGCTACTCCAGGATGAAGCTAGTCATCACTCTTAGCCCTTTCTATCATGTTGAAGAGTTGGGTTCACTAAGTTCAAGGCATCAGGGCATAGTTTAGGGAACTACTGAAGGTATGGCTACCTTCATGGTCTTAGGAGTACCCAGCTGTCCCAGAAGGGGGAATGCCAGGGTAGAGTAGGTTAGGATGAAAGCAAGAATGACAATGGTCCATTTCCTAAGTGCCTTGGCTATGGCCAGAGCCAAGGGGGTGAGTGATCCTTCATGATCAGTAAGTGGTTTAAGTTCCTTACACCTTCAGAGACACCACTTTGAGGAGAGGCTCCTTCCCACCAGCATTCTGGGCTATGATGGTCCATGAGTGGCTTTCATGACTATCAGACAGAATCCAGTGAGCAAAATGGATACCGTTCTACGGAGTTCAGCAGAAGGAACTTGTCAATAGTTAGCAATTTCAAAGGTGTCAAAAGCTGAAAGAAAAAACGGGTCAGTAAGGCCACCTAGAGACTTTACAGGCACAAAGGAATGCCTGAGGCTTCCTTCCCAATACCTGAGATGTCACGTGAGCACTATCCTGAAACTAAATGGCCTTGACAACCTTATTAAATATAAACAGGGGCACAGCTAAAAACCAGTGAAAGTTCAGGTGAGCTCTAGTCACAAACAAACATCTCCATAAAGCCATGGATGACCACTATTATTTTGGCTGACATAGGCATAGAAATATTGGTAAAACCAAAGGAGACTATGCCAGGACACTCTTCCATTCCAAGCACAGCAGTGGGAAATTCTACTTAAAGCCGCTTATGCTGTTGCCTTGCCATATACATCCTGTGCTCATCTCTACTGCAGGAGCTTTTGTCTTTGCTGTTCTTCACTCTTCAACTAGATATGAACATAATTTGGATATAGTGCTGAAACCACCAGCTAGTCATTGTTTTTTTCTTGGCAAGACCCTAGAAGAAAAAAGATGGCCTACTAGTCATACTGTTTCTATTATCTACAGGGAGAATTGAAGAATCCTCAACTTTGTTGTGAGGTAGCTGACATGTGAACCTGCCCTTATCAGGGAAGGTGACTTTCTGAATTGGAGACTAAAATCGTTCAGGAGCTATTCTTCAGAACATGCAGGTGGGCTAGACTAAGCTGGACCTGCTGCGAAGCTTTCTCTTGGACTCAAAGCTTTCAAGTTGCTTGGCAAATTGATGTAGCACATCCAATTGTGTATGCTGTCCGCCCAACCTCAATCAGAAAAGGACAACATAACATGGTTCTACCTTTAGTGGGTTATGTTCAGTGGCTAGGGAACAAGGAACTCAACTTTAACCATCATTTCTCTGTTAAGCGTTACCAAGATATACACCTGCAGTGGCTCCAATACGAAGACTCACCTCCACAGTGGCTCCACCTACTTTCAGCATGGGATTCAAGGCTTAACCCACTTGTCTTCCTACTCTTAGCAGCCATAGCTCCCATGAGAAGCCTAGACCGGTGTTGATGGCTCTTTGTAATCTTGATCCTGCTTCTTGGTTCTTGGTGTAAGCTTGACTCCAGCCTGTGAGATAGAGGTGAACCTGACAATTTGAGGCCAGCTGTTCTCAGAGCTAGTTGATGTGATGTCTACTAATCTCCATGGACACTGTTTATACTTCATTAAATTCCTGCAGGCAATGGAAAACTGTCTCACGACAGCCTCCCTTAATAAGGAAGTGAGTGAGAGCCTCCAGTAGCTCCTCATAAGCCCCTTACTGGTCTCCTGCTCCATGCAGTTCACAAGGGGTGTTCTGCAGAGACTCATATTAGCTGTAGTTCAAGCTTGGCCTGCGTAGCAAGGTCATGAGGTACCGGCACAGAACTATGAGTCTACACATGCTAATCTAAACCATTATTACTAGCGATGGAAGCAATCATATATGTAACTCCCTCGTTAATAAATTTGAATGTTTAGTCTTCCCAAAATATTAAATAAGAGACTTAAAGTTCTCAAGCTTGTTGCAGATAATGGAAGAGGGAATAATAGAATAAAATGTCTCTCTAAATGAAAAGCTTCCAAAGTGAGTGACTTGTTCAAGGCAAGAGTTATGAATAGGACTGAAAAAATCCAGCTTGGAGATTTCACAGTGCTTTTTCTCCCACTTTGCCCATCCTTCAGTTTGTACCCTTAGTAATGTTTTGAATTTTTTCCTGTCCCCCCCAAATTTTGAAGGTAACTATAAGATTCTACAGTAACTTAAGAACAACTGGACTTCTGTATTGCAATTTTTAATATCTTAGTCTGGCTTTCTCTAAAAGCAGACTGAGATGAGGGTTTAAGTGGCTTACTTGGGAGATGGTCACAGGAAATGGAGTCTAGAAAGTGAGACAGTGAATCGAGTAAAGCCCCTCAGGGCATCCTAATGAAAGAATAACTGCTATAGACAACTGGGGTGCAATTTCCCTGGGGACTAAGAAACCATGAAATACATGGTTCAGAACTGCTCTCAGAGGGATAGGGAAGCTAAAGCATTGATCACCCAGTTACAGCTTCCTATTGATCATAGGTTGGTTCTCTGCAAGCAGACAATCCAGTCAGCAGGCTGAGAAAGCTCATGTGCTGCAGCAGAAAACCCTTGGGTAGAGAATCATCAGATGTGGGTGCCTGAGTTAGGAAGCTGATGACTAGTGGTGGAACTGTATATCAGCTGCAGGTGAACTCAAGGTCAAGGATACATGGGATGAAGTATCAAAGCCAATCACCCACGCCCTTCCTGGCCTGGCCTTTGAGTATAGTCACTGTTCTGTCAAGGTAGATGCTGGCCACAATTCCTGTAAAAGTCAGGATTGGTTGCCAGTTATATTCTGTGCTTCTGCAGTTGGGCCCAGGGTTGTAACTGTTTTTCTCCTAGCAATCATGAGCAATTCTTATCCTTGGCCAGCATTTCTGCTGGACTAGATTTCTAGCTCAGTGGAATAAGTCAGACCTTCATGCATCGGAGACCTGAGCCCCTGGTTACCTTGGCCATGGTTGCTGCAATTCATCTACTCTCAGTGACCTCCAAGACACTCCCCTGTGATTCCCTTGAGTCCTAGGCATAGTAATCTCAATCACCACTCAGTAGCAGTTACCTAAAGTTGTGATGACCATCATGATGACCCTTGTCAGTAAAGCAAACCCATACCTTCCCTGCTAGGCTACCGGCTTGAGCCCCAAATAACCAAAAAGTAGACTAACTCTAGGTTTATTGGAGCTCTGTGTCTCCTGTAAGCTCTTCCCAATCCCTCAAAAAGACGTCATAAAATCAGTCAGAACTTCAAGTGTATCATTGGGAGTAATGGTGAGAGGAGCTATAAACAATTTCTACCACTTTGTCACCAATACATAGAACACACGGGTCTGAGGAACAAAGCACCATATAGTAGTCACTGGCTCAACCTGTGGAGGGTACTCTGGAGGACAGTGTTACAGATCCACAGGCTTAACACATGTAAAAGCTGGCAACTTGAATCTTCAGGAAGGCATTCCTACAACCTGTCTGTAAGATCAGCAGCTTGATACAACATGTAACTTATATATAAGGACCAGTGAATATTAAGGTCATGAGTCCATTGTTTCAATGGACTCTGATATACTAGTTTCCCCTGAGGCCCTTGTTAAGACAGGGTGCTGTGGCATATTTTAGATGGTCCTTTTTCCTCTCCCCCTCCCAGAAATAAGAGGGGATTTATTTCATATACTACCTGTGGGAACCTAGTCCAGTTGCTGGTAGTAAACCTCATGATACTGTGGGGGCTTCCTACGGCTGGGTCTCCTCTGTTGTTTTACTCAGCCTTATGTGTACTCAACTTCCAGAAATTGATCAGGAACAGTTTAGATTTTTCTCCCCACTACAGTTTCCCCTTGAGTCTCTACTTTTAAAATCCAGGACTCCCTGTATTTGCCTGTTCTTGTCACTCAGTCTAGAGGGCAGTGGTTTGCCTTGTCTTCCCTCTTGTGTGAATCCTAGAAGAACTGGGTTTTTTCTTGTCTGTTTAGATTTCCCCTTGTTAGGGTAGAGTTGTGATTTCCAAGCAATACAAATGGAACTGGAAACCGGAAGCCTCTTCTGCCATTTTGAATACCACCTGCTTGTCCTCTACAACAAAAACAGTCTGAGATCTGGGTCCTCTGAAGAAATTAAACCTTGGCATAGAACGAATGTAAGAATGAAGAAGGTGGTAGTTCTCTTTAAAACATTTAATTTTTGCATATCAGAAGCTAATCTGTACACCAGAAATTGACACAACACTAAACTGACTATATGCCAATAAATATTTATAGAAAAAGAAGCTAATCTGGGCAGGGCAGTGTCTGCTGTGACACAGGACTAAATGTTCCTGTTCTGTAGACCTAAAAAGTTGGTCGTCTTAGGGGAAAAAGTCAAGGAGCTCTGCTTTGAAGGTATATCCACAATTTGTACAAAATTTGTGACAGTGTTACATTAGATCAGGCCTCTTTCCCTGAGGCATGTTAGAGAATTTCGTATTACAACATGATGGTGCAGGTGTGGGACATGACTGCCTAGTGGTCAGGGATGAATTCTTCCCTGCTCACAGTGGACGTTGAGGTCTGAGGCCTCAGTGCAACTCTAGGCTCTGCCCTGAAGGGGTTCAGAGGAGATTGCTTGGTACTTGGTAAAGGCAGGGTAGGAACCAGCGCCCCTTGCAGGGGAGGCTCCTGAGTGGCAGCACTCCTGGCTGCAGCATCAGCTGTGCTGTTTCCTTTTGCTGTTTCTGAATCCCCTTTTCGATGGCCCTTACAGTGAACCACAGCCACTTGTCGGGGAAGCTGGAGGGCCGCAAGAAGGCCAAGGATTTGGAATCCATATTTTATGGGACTATCTTTGGCAGTTAAAAGTCCCTTTTCCTTCCAAATGGCTGCATGAGCATGTAAAGCCAGGAAGGCATATTTTGAGTCTGTATAAATGGTGATCCTTTCCCCTTGTACGAGCTCTAAGGCTCGTTTTAAGGCAATTAGTTCAGCCAATTGTGCTGAGGTACCTGTAGGCAGTGGCTTAGTGTCTGTAACCTCATGGAGGGACACAAATGAATATCCAGCTCTGTTTTCCCTCTGTGATAAAGCTGCTCCCATCGGTGAAACAGATCTCATCAGGGTTTTCCAGGGTTTGGTCCGTGAGATCTGTTCTAGCTCCTAGAGAAACGGATAGGGTCTCATGACTTATGTGAAAGAGAAGAGACTCATCTGGTGATGGTAATAGTGTAACAGGATTGAGTGTCCCACAAACGGAGACAGTGACATCTGGGTTTTCCAATAATAATGCCTGACATTTAAGAAGCTGAGCATCTGAGAGCCAGAAATGTCCCTTGCCTTTTAAAAGATCAGAAAGTTGATGGTTAGCGTATGCTTATATAGGGACCCCCAGAGTTAGCTTGAAAGCTTCCTCCAGGGGAGTGGAGAGGGCTCCCAGCACTATTAGACAGGAAGGCCAGCCTCAAGCAGTGGGATCTAGCTGCTTAGAGAGGTATCCCATAGGCTGTTGTGTAGGACCCAGCCTTTGGGTGAGGACCCCCAAGGCTATTCCTCCTCTCTCATGAACAGAGAACTGGAAGGGATCTGGCCCCAAGGCTGGGGATCTTACTAGGAGATTTTTAAAATTCTTCCATTGCTTCCTATTGGAAAGGACCCCACTGGCGAGGTACTTGAGTCGTCCTTACCCTTTAAACTGTCATATAGAGGTTGGGCTGCAGACCCATAGTTAGGGATCCAAAGCCTACAGTAACCTGTTAGTCTGAGAAATGTGCTGAGCTGTTTTTGAGAAGTGGGGCTAGGGAGTTGTAAGATTCCCTGAATTCATTCAGGGGAAAGGCTACAGTTTCCAGGAATCAGAACAACTCCTAGATAAGTTACCTCTTGTTTGACCATTTTGGCCTTGGACCTGGAAACTGGATTGCATGCTGGATGGCCTGTTCTCCAGTAAGGGAGCAGATAAGTAGGTCATCTACATATTGGGGAATAGTTCCTTTTTCAGGCTGTAAGTCCTGTAAATCTTGGGCCAAAGCTTGACCAAAGAGGTGAGGACGGTCTATAACCCCTGTGGTAGTAGTGCTGTCCAGGTTAGCTGGCATTGATACCCATTGGGTGAGTCCCACTGAGAGGCAAATAAATACTGGGACTGGGGACTAAGGGGTCCAAAAAAAAAAAGAAAAAAGCATCTTTTAGGTCTAAGGTCGTGTACCCCTGGGATCCTGGAGGTACATTTCCCAGTAACACACAGGGGTTTGGAATAACTAGATGAAGAGGTACCACTGCCTCATTTATGATTCGTGAATCCCAGATCAGTCTGTAGGTCCCATCTTTTTTAATGACCAGAAGGATAGGTGTGTTGCAGGGGGAGTTAACAGGAAATAAGAGTCCACACTGTAAGAAATTAGAAATTATTGGCTGAAGGCCCTTCCTTGCCTCAGGTTTTAAAGGATATTATTTTCGATTAGGGAACCAGGTGGGATCTTTGAGGGAGATGACAACGGGAGCAGCCGTCTTTGCTCGCACCGCGATGCCTTGATCCCAGGCAGCAGGATTAATTTTATTCTCCCAGGCCTCTGGGTGCAGAGGTTTTTCTCCTTCCTGAGAGAGCAGTAAGAGTTGTAAAGAGGTGAAAGTTTGGGGATTTTCTCCCAGGATAACTCGGGTTACAAACTTGTAAAGAAGACCTTGGCCTTAAAGGGGGCTAAGACATTCTGGCATGCATAAGGAAGAATGTGCAAAGGAGCATTCATCCCATAAACAACAAAGGGGTGAGTAAAGAATCTTAAGGTCGGTTTACCTGTGACTCCCATGACAGTACAGAATCTAGAGGAGAAGGGTCTGGAGAAGGAAGTTAGGACAGTAGGTGGCTCCAGTATCCAAAAGAAAAGTTACTGTCCTACCTGCCACATCCATCTGTACCCACAGCTCCCGCCCAGTGATGGGATCTCTTGCACTGGGGCTGACTGAAGGGGGCTCCTTTAGTTCCAGACAACCATCTGCAGGTCTTGGGCCGGTTTTTCCCGACAAGCCATTTGGCTTGAAGGACAGAGGGCCACCCAATGACCCTGTTGGCTACACCGAAAGCAGGCAGACCTTGGAGATTTGTCCCTGTAGGGACATTCTTTGGCCCAGGGACCAGGTCAGTGGCAGATGCTGCACTTGTTGGACTTGCTCGGGCTGTTGGGGGCCGGGTGCGTCAGGAGGGTGGCTGCCCTTGAAGGGCTGCAATCATCTGGGCAGGCCTGGCCTCCTTCCTTCTTTCCTGCTCCTGAGCCTTGGCCTCTTGCTCCTGATCTCGATTATAAAAAACTGTGGCAGCAATGGTTAGCATTTCAAGAGTTAGTCCAGGTTCCCGGATCCCCTTTTGGAGTTTTCGTCTAATATAAGGGGCAGACTGAGTGAGAAATTTATCCTTTAGGATAATTTGTCCCTCATATGAGCTGAGGTCTGAGTTAGTGTACTTAGTAAGTGCCTCATGGAGCCACTCTAAAAAGGCAGTGGGGTTTTCTCTGGGCTCCTGACTAACAGCTGAAACCTTAGAATAGCTGATAACCTTCTGTTAGGCTGCCCAGAGTCCTGCCTTAACACAGACTGAAAAATGATCTCTTTCCCACTTTTGCTTAGGGTCATTATAGTCCCATCCAGGGCCCATTGGGGGAATGGATATTTTCCCTATGGGCCCTTGTCATTTGACCTGTAGGCTTTCTGTATATTTTCTGGCTTCTCTGAGGACCCTTTTCCTTTTCTGTGTCAGATAGGGTCTGGCCAAGGATAATAACATCCTTTCAGGTGAAATCATATGCCAGAGTGAGGTGATGGAATGCCCGTATGTATTTATCTGGGTTATTTGAGTAGCTTACCAAGTTGTTCTTAATTTGTCTCAGCTCTACCAGAGAGAATGGCTTAAGTACCAGTATATAAAGGTGTGAGTGCTAAAGTAATTGGTATACAGGCCTCATCTGGTGTCTTGGGTCAGCTGTCTACCTCAAACGCCATCTTCTCTTCCTGGTTTGGTAGCGTTGCCTTCGTTTGAGCATTGTTTTAAGGTGGTCAGTAGTCTTCTCTATAGGCCAGTCCAGTGTAAGGGCCAGAAGAGATTAGTTTACTGTGGTTCTGGAGTAAGCCTGGTTATCTCCACTTGGAGATCCATGGTGGGTGGGGCTGGTGGGGGCAGAGCGCGCTGGGGCAGGCATGCATTTGGCTGAGCATGGGGGAGGCGGCCTCTGGCCTCAGTACCCTCATGCAGCAACCAGCCTTGCACGGCGGCCCAGATGGGCCACTCGCTGCTTGACCAGCCCAGCACCACCTGGGGCTCCTGGAGTGGGGCAGGAGGGAGGTGGGATTGTGCTGTGCCGGCCGGCTGGCATGGGGTCCCAGATAGGCCACAAACTGCCCCACTGGCGCTTGGAGCAGCCACGTGTGCACCCAGCCATCGCTCACTTATGCCCTGTATCCTCACTCCAGCCTCCACTGGCCTCGGGGAGGGAGAGGAAAATGAAGGAGGAAAGATTAGGTTTAAGCACGCGATCCAAGTCATGGCACCAAAATTTAATGTTATGGGGAAAAGGGAAATAATTATCTAGGTTCAGAATTTTTAATGAGAGACAGAAACCATGATATAAGCAAGATTTTTATTAGTAAAGTAAAAAGGTGGTAAAAGATAGTCCACTCCTGAGACCTGGGAGCGGGCCAATCCAAGAGGAAAAATGGCGCTGCTCCTTTGTTTTTCTGTCTTCTATCCTGGCTTAGGGGCGTTTTTGCGATTGATTAATGGCTCAGTTTCTTTGATCGGGCTGACTGACAGCTCAGGTTCCTTGTGCTCTGGCACACTCATCCCCTTTTGGGCAGGTTCACTGGATCAAGTTATGCCAGGTCCTTCTCTTATGTGCAGCTGCAGCGTTTTGATTTTAGCTGGCTGCTTTTGCTGGCCCTCATTTAGAGAAAGTGAGTTTCTGGAGTCCCTTATCCTGAATGCAGACATACCGTTATTTTCTGAGTTGTTCCTTTCCACTTCCTGTCCCCCTGCCCAGTGCTCATTTCTAACTGCCTAACAGAAAGGCTCTGCCAAGGCCAATATAAAATGGAAATGATCCCTTATCCAAATGGAGGTCCTGCTTGTAACTGACTTGACCAGCATATACGCCACTTTCTAAAGGCAAGGTGGTGCTCTCAAGGAGTTTGTCATGAGTAACACAAGTCAAGAAAAGTTAGGAAGTGACCACCACTTCTGGGATTTCTATCCAAAAATGATTAAAGTTTGCAAGGAAGAAAGAAGTTTAAAATGAAGTGGAAACACAGCCAGAAATGGAGGATTAGCTGAGTGATGTCATCGTTAGTAACACCAGCCCTTGTGCTAGCATTGGGGGCACAGAGTAGCCCAGGGTCCTGTAGCCTGGACCCAGTGAGCCTCCAGCTAAAGGGAACAGATCTGAATCCTGGCCTCTCTGGTCAGTCTGAGTTCCTCTAGCCACTTTTTTGATACTTATTGATTAGCTTCTTGAGGCAGAATGAGGATCCCATTGGGGGCCACAAGTAGATAATTACACCCAGGAAAGTCACAAGTTGATTTGGTTCAATGGCAGAGAGAAATGGCATATGGTAGAATGAGTAGACTGGAACCAAAGAATCCAAAATAATTGGTCATGAGCAAATACAAGGTGGTAACATGGCCAATAGTCTCTATGTCTTCCAATCCTAATATTGCACTAACTTTTGAAAAGGAGGAGCCACACACCTCAGATGTGACATCAGTATGGAGTAAAGTCAATATCCATAGTGTTAAGGTAACTTAGGAGCTGTGCCCCCTCCCCTCTTCTGCCTTAGATGAATGGTCACCTTCACTCTGAATGGAATAGCCTGGTAACAACTGTAGGCACGTACAAGCTTATTTTCACAGCTGAGTGTATTGTACTGCTTTAGTCTTTCCTTGGGACCCTGAAATTCTATAGTGTTTTCATCGTATAAAATGCATGTGTCAAAGTGAGATTCGATAAGAAAATTTTTCGGAAAAAAAGGAAACTGAGAAGGAGCTGGAGGATTCTAGGAGAGCCACTAGAAAAATGTAAGCTCGACACTGAAGGAAAGAAGGAAGAAATGTTGGGTAGGAAGTGGCTTAGACAATGGCTCGATACTAAGTGCCTTGGCAAGGTCAAGAACAAGTAACAGCTGAGAAATCACTCCTCCGAGGAGCCTTAAGTCTCCCAGGGACGGGCCTTCTCCAGTGTCCCTGCTGCACTCGGCTGCTGGTTGGAAACAGCCCATGGGAGGTGTGGCATTCTGATGGCCACTGCAGTCTGCCCCTTGTGCTCACAGATCCTGCTTCTCTACCCCGGTCCACAGAGCAGCAACATCATGGTTCCCACAGGCCTCTGTTTCAGAGGATGTGCCTGGGAGGAAATAGAGCTCCCGTTGCTGGAGCTGATCTTGGGACACAGCTGATGCCCATCTTCTCCCTCCTCCCCTCTGCACTGTAAGTTCTCTTCACTCTTGGTTTCACCTTATCTGAAGGTTGGTGGCTTATCTGGTGTGACCAGAACCATCATCCTAAAAGGTCTGAATCTTTACTATTCATACCCTTTCAAGCCTGGGCTGCTGTGAATGTATCAAGTATGATGGGGCAAGGAAAGAAGTGTAAGGATATGGCCAAGTGGATGACCTATGTTCCACACTCGTGCTTACCTGCTCCCTTCATGTAAAAGTAGCCTGATCACCTGCTGATCAGAATCAGTTTTCCCTGCAACTATGACTAAATGTGATTCAGTAGGCCAACTGGAGTGATCGAGAATGGGACAATTCTAGCCTCCACCTCCTGATTCTTGGACCCAAGGAGTCCTCCTCTTAGGGGTAGAGTATACTGATATCTTTTCAGTGTAAAGGCTATGTCCTGAAAGAAGACAACCTAAACTTCATAGCCTAATTGATTTAGTGCTTCTGCCATGCTTTCTGAATGTTCTTCCAGCTTTCTGAGAAGCTAGATGCTTCTGAAAGGCTGTATGAGATGTGATGTGAAGAGTGGGACCCCAGGATCAGAGGGCCCATTCCACACCTCCTTTCTGTGATGTGAGTCCACTGGCCAAGTGCTTTGTTCCGTGGTTCCCAGGCCTATAGATGGAATATGGCAGAAGTCACCAGAGTGGTAATGTTTGAGGCTCTGCAAGCGGGAAAGACAAACCCATAATAACATTAGGTATCTATTCCTACGAGGTTGAATTTCTGGCTTTTCTAGAATGGAAGGGGCTTAATGTGGTCAAAATGGTCAACTTGGTAGCAAGTAGCAAGTTGGTCTCCTTAACAAACAGTGCCACATATGGGATTCAACAGTCATCTCTGAAGGTTGGCCATTCAGAGGCAGCAGTGGCTAGATTCTTTCAAAACTGGCATTCAGTGTAGTTGGACATGTATGCAGCCTCCATCCCTGCAGCCACGGCCACTGCGTTTACTTGCCCATGGGCTGATGAAGGCCGGCTGCTAACTGGCAGAGCTACTTTGTTCAGTTGCTCAGTGCCAAGCCTGTGCTCAGGGCCTGTGGGTGTTAACATGTGACTTGAAAAATCTGCATATCTTACACGTCCATATGCCTCTTCCTAGACCTCCTCCTTTGATTCCTCAGTCCCTTTTCATCTGGACCTGGACTAGATGGCCAGGCATGGGCCGCTGCCTGGGGCTCAGTATAGACTCACCTTGGGCCACTTATTCCACTTACGTTGACGTGTAGCATGGCAGCTGGGACTGTCAACTACCCTCCCCTAAGTAGGGGGTCTGTGAGGCATGTCTGGAGGGAGCAGAGTTCATCTACCCATTCAGATCAATAAGATGCTCTGTATTTATAACAAGTCTTGTATCAGAATGTCTACTTTCCATGTGCAGTCACTCAGGAACCATCTTTACCCCAGCTGACAAAGAATCGAGCTTATACTCCATATGAAAGCAAGCCTGCACCTAAAAGCTGGACAGCACTTCTGTAGATGCCGTCACCTGCCTCATTTGACCAGAGAATTAAAAAAGCATGTTAAAACTTGTGCTGATTTTTCTCAGAAAAGGTCTTAGGAATTAAGAAACAATGAGGTTTCTGAGTTCATAGGATGTTGCTATTAATTTACTGTAAGATGTTTTATGCTTTATGAGACGAGGGTGGTCCTGAGTTCCTTTCACATCCTGGTGGTCAGTGCAGGCAGGGGAGTCCGATAAAGCCCAAGGGTCGTGTGGCATAAACTTACTGGGATTCAGTTCTCTGGATTGGCCAGGAGATGGCAGCACTTGATCACACAGCGGAGCTCTGGTCCCTGAGATGTTTTGGGTTAGTTCAGCCGGGCAGCTTCACAGAGGGCTTGGGAGAAAGATCCAGCATTGATAGACCATGAAAATGCTAAAGGATATTCTGTCTATACAACCCTGGATGGGGGCAGTTTTGGAGGAAAAGAATGGATTAAGCTAAAAGGAAAATGGATCTCAAGCAGATAATGCAAAGCTGAAGGTCTTTAGCAGGACGAATACCTCTCTGAGGGAATAGACTCTGAAGGCCAGAGCAGGGCACTCGAGAGAAGCAGGAGCTAGCACTTACCATGCAGCAGTGGGGCACCTGTGATGAGTGGATGGAGTTCATGGTAGTGGAGGATATCACATTTTCCAAAGTATGTGCTTGAGCAGCCTGATTCTTCCAAAAACTGACACTTGGACGGTTTCCTCTTAAATGTAGAAAAAAATGTGACACCAGAAGGAATTAATATGTGGCTACATGTCTTTCATGGTCTACTTTTCAGCATGTTTGTTGCATACAACTCTTCAAACATGGGAGTTTTTCTTGACTTCTAGGGCTCCTCTAATTTCCTCACATGGGGAGCATTTTGGATAAAGCACAGCAAATTAAGCAATGCGAACATGAGAGTCAACCTTGTGGGGAAACAGAGACAACAGCTCAGCGCCATCCACCTCTGCAACTGTGTGCAGCTGAACTTACTGGTGTCTCCCACAGGCTCCTTCTAGTGCATTTTTAGTTTGCATAGTGACTCTTGGGTAAAATGTACTGCCAATCATTAAAACAGACCGCAAATAGTGAGTACATATTATAAGGACTATCTCCATTGACCTTTGATTCAAAAGAAAATATTTAGCTCTTGAGAAGGTGGAAACTTAAGAATGCTAGTTTAAGTGCTCTATATAAGTTAGAGAAGTTCTTACAGAATCCTATGACTTTTTTTTTTTTACTGCTTGGGAATTATGGTCTAAATGTTACTAAATCTGGAAGTTATGGGTAACCATCTTAAGGTAATTCAGCTTGGGTGTTGGACTAGGTGTAAACCCCAGTTCTAACCTGTCTAGTGTATTTTATAGCACCATTTATATGAGCAGAAAGTGGATCTACATTTTTTCAGGTCTTACGGAAGATACAGAGGTTTAGAATGTCAGTTTCTGAGTGTTCTAGTGGTAGGAATGTGGTTATCTAGAAACTCCACTCTCTCTCCTCATGGTGGCTCTGTGTTGGGTCCTCCGTGGCATTGGGCCCACAGGGGCACTGGCATGTAAGTGACCTGTCAGAGTTGCCCCATGGTGACCTGAAATGGCTGGCTTTTGCATGACTCTACAGTCAGTAATGGGGTGGGGGCTGTCAGGGGAAGAGCATGTCCTTGCAGCTGAAGCAAATCCTGAAGGAGGTTACAGCTGGAGGCTGCTGGCAGCGCTCTCAGCAGTGGGAACAAAAAGCCCTTCCTTGAAGTGGGATCTGGCGGTGCATTTCCAAGCCCTCCATGTCCGGTGACTTGGTGAACGCGCCTGTTCTCCTTAGTCTCGGTCCTGCTCGACACATGCATGTGCTCAGCACAGCCTTCCTCCCGAGGGCCACTGCCCTGCCTACAGAGCCCCCGCGATGGAATCTGAGCATTAGTTACTGGATGCTGGTGAGTGAGAAAGAAGCCACAGGGGAACTAGTGTTAGTTCTAATCCAAGTTGGAATATGGAGACTCACAGAAGAGCAGGATGTTATAAATTTCCATTCTTGTGACCTACTTAATGTTAGGGAATCAAGAAACTATGGCAGGAGAAACGAATCCGTAGGGTTCCAATTTTTGGGACTATTTTAGAACACACACACACCCGGAATGGTCTGTATTCCTCTCAAATGTCACTTCTGCAGCTTGTACAAGCTAAGATCGACATGCTATTCTTATTGGCAGGTGGTTTTGGACTACATGGAAGATGTTTTTTTCCCTCTGTCTTTGGCCAAAGATAGGTCCAGACTCTAGGACTGTATGCCTTTGGCCACTCAAATTTACACTCTGTATATTTTTCCACCTGGATGAAAAGCCTCTCTAAGGAAGTACAGCCAAACCAGGATTTCCCCCCGATCCTGGAGCTGAGCTTTTCCTGGCCCCTGGTCTGAGGCTCCTCAGTTTGGTGGGACGCTGTCCAGGCACGAGCAGTTCTGTGCAGCACTCTCTCAGGCACAGGGCGGAGAGGACTCAAAGTGGCTCTGCCTGCCGTGGGGCGGGATTTTAACCTGTGCTTACCTTGTTACAAGTCATCATGTGTGAGCCTGAGCCTTCAGCAGGGAAGAGCCTACAAGAGCTGCTATTGCTCCTGCTGCCTGGAACCGGGGCTCGGGGAAGCATGGAGGCCGGCCAGGGGCGGTGTGGGCTGGGCGTCTCCTAAGGGAAAGACTCTCCCAAATGAAGTCTGATTTTTCAATAGTAGCAACCTCCCAGACAGTGAAATCGGCTCCTGAGTTTAATGTTGTAGTAGGCCATGGGGTTCTGGGAAGCTCTGTGTTCATATAATGTAGGAAAACCAGCTTCTAGACCGCACATCCTGAATTGTGTAAAACCCCTCTATCCCAAGCATCACCTCCTTGAGGCTTTGTCCCTCCTCACAGATGAATACTTTGACACCATTCAACGATGTCCAAACTTGGGTCTCTAAGGTATGGCACTGAGTAAATAAGCCAAGAGACAATGTGCAAGACAAGTGATGGGACCTGGCGAGTGAGAAAGCATTGCCTACGTGGCACAGACAGCCGGTGAGATGGCCCAAATGATCCTCGCTCCTGGGAGCCAAGCCCCGGAGTCATCCCCTGCTCTTTTTCAAAATCTTCTCTTGAGCTGTGAGGAACTAAAGCTTACTACCAACCATGCAAGTTTGGAAGCAGGCATCTTGAGGTTGCCAGCATCCACATGAGCGAACTTGAAAGCAGATCCCTCCTCACCTGTTGAGACATCAAGTGAAAATGCATCCCTGACTACCTTGATGGTGACCTCACGAGAAACCCTCAAAGCCATGTGGCTAAGCTGGCCTCCCGTCCTAACCCTTTTGACAGCCAACAAGTATTACCTCAGTTTCTATGCTGCTAAGTTTGGGCTTGTTTGGTAAACAGCAATAGAAAAGGACTGCATTTGACGGTCGGCTGCTGCTACCCAGCACGGGGGGTCCTTGCCATGTGGGAATGACAGCCATCCTGTTGGCCCATAATAGCTCTAACCAAAAGCTGGAATTGTGGGGTTTTGTGTGAAACTTTAAATCGTAGGGGTCACGTGTTAGTAGGCCAGGTGTAGTCTTCAGACGTGATTTGTTTGACCCATTTAGCATCTTTAACAAACCAGTTCTATGTTCTTAGGCTTCTACCTACTGTGGGAGGTCAGGTGACAACATTAAGACCCACAACTTGCTCAGAATGAGACTGCTGGAATACCAGCCCACGTATTTTTGACTATGGTCTTTTTATTTTCAATTACCTCACTCCTAGTCTATGAAGAAGGTAAAGTCTACTTGGACCAAAATAGAATGGTGGCCTGAGTCAGCAAAGAAGTCTTGGCACTGCCTTCTGAAAATGGGTTGGGAGGTAGGAAGTTGGTATAATAGAACCTTCCAGAAAACAGACCAGGATGCCAAAGGTAGCAGGTATGCCAGGGCCTTGCCAGGGCATCAACAGCCTGAGATGTTCACCTTCCTGTACCGCAATAGACAGCCCTCCTGATATTTGTGATTTGTGATTTTTCCTTCTCTCAGCATGGGAGCTACCTCCTATTAGGCATGAGGGCAGTGCTGGCAAATAACACACATGGCTCACGTTCTCTATTTAAAATTGTCTAGCAGCCACAATAAAGAACTGGATGAAATTCAGAAGCTCTTGGATTTCATTAGACTTGTATTCAAGTTCCAGCTACTCTCACTTGCTGGTTGGAATTCTAATGTTCATTTAGAATCTTGTGGCCTGGGACCCAGTTCCTGTCTACCGACGAGGGAACTGCCCTGTAGGCTTGCTGAGGATCCGATCATGAATGACCCTTGCCTTCTGAAAATTTTCCAGCTCTTCGGGAACTTGGTTAATGTTCTACAAGGCACAACGAACTCCAAAGGTGCTTGTTAAGTGGCTTAGAGGCTTTTGAAAATTGAAATACTTGCTGTAAAATACTAGCTACAGGTGTATTACATAGTGATTTGACTTTTGCAGACATTGTGAAATGATCACAATAAGTCTAGAAACCGCCTGTTCCCATTCAGAATTAATTTAATATCGACCATGTTCCTTAAGCTGTCTGTCATATCCCTGTGGTCTGATTAACAACTGGAGGTTTGTACTTCTCAATCCCTTTGGCTTAGAGGCTTTTTGGCCCTGAAGGGGTAGCGTTGACTGGCTGGGTGTTGACAATTGTTACTTATGTCACTTGGCTGAAGAAAAATAGCAGCTTATCCTGGGAACATGTTTGAGAGGTGACAGCAGGGGCTGATTCAGCTATGTAGGCAGCCAGCATACAAACAGGGAGAAGAGACAGAATGCCGGCAGCATTTCCAGATGTGAGGGCCCCTTAGTGTTCACTGAGGTAGGAAGGACCTGGAAGGGCAGTTTCTTGACTGTAAATGTCTCTATGAGGGGAAGAATGACAAAAGCCAGCCTGCAGAGGAGGATGCTGGACATACTAGCCATGAAGTACAGGTCCCAACATGGGGGGGGGGGTCTATGTAGAATATATTCAGGGAAACCTTACCCTTTTATTCCAGATCTAGAGTTCTTGGGAATTACATGGATTTGAAGTAGAAGAGAGGTATGTTAACTAGTGGTTAATTGCTGGATTCTGAACAGAAGGAACCTGATTCTCAGCCTCATGGTGAAGAGATGAGAAATAGATCTGATCTAGAGTTCAGAGCTCACGATGAGCTGAGCTCAGGTGGACCTGCCCCATAACCCTCGTCCTCTGCCCACACCTGTCAGGTGTGAGCTACAGACAGACAGGAAGTTTATACGTTTGTGTGCCTACCACGTGACAGTTCTAGAAGCCGAGATCCTTATACTACCCTCAACTTGTGTTGTACTGCTGAAGACCTTGCTGGGGTAGAGCTCATCCCAGCTGGGCAGTCTTTTACCCCTTCTGATTAAAAGAGCCTGTAGCACCAGATCAGGTTGGCGTGGTTGCAGAGGAGTTGTCTCAGAGGCACAGAAGGGGCTACTACTTGCAGTCCTCGACCATTCCCCGATTTTCTCTGCCCCAGGAGGCTTAGGATCATCTGAGCCATAGGTGTTCCTGGTCCCCAGGGACCATCTGTGAGGGAATCTCCTTACTGGATGAAGGGCATAGATTAATTTTGCTTTTTCCTATTTAAGATAAATGCTCTTAGGCTTCTATAAGGTATAACTTGGTGCTAAGATTTTAGGTAGTTGGTTCTAGTACAATCCATATCAACTAATCTGAGTCTCTGGTAGGATGTTTGCATACTAATCCACAGACTGGAAACAGCTGTGGTCCAGTTACCTCTTTACCTCCCCTACCCTGGATATTTGTAGACAACTTTGATCTATATCTTCATCCTATTTGTCTGAAGGTTGAGGCTACTTACCATCAAGATTTCAGCTGAAATGTTGCTCCTCCAGCTTAAGTGGCTTGACTTCATTCCTTGCTTTATCTCTGTATGTATACCCACTTACTAGCTGTCATAATTTGTGACCATATGTTCATTGATAAGTTCAGTTGACAACATGAGACAGACCAGATCTCTTAAGATAGTCAACTTTTTAACATGTAGCTCCAGGTTTGAAACAGATATTAACTTGCTGAACTAATAGGAAGTTGAACACTAGATAAAATTCTTTAACAGCTTCCCTGTTACATGTAAGATATTGGTCTTGCTAACAAACTTGGACACCAAGGACTTTAAGTGTGGTGGGGTGACGTGAAGGTATGTGACATAATCAGACTTCCTCTAAACTATTCTTCATTTTGTAGCAATTGAAAATAGTTGGGGTTGTGGGCCAGGGAAACTGACTACTCAGTGCTGGCAGGAATAAGGAGTGGCTTGGATCAGGGTGACAGGATAGGAAATGGAGGCTACACTAATTACAGGAATGTCTAAGTTTGGTTGACAGTCAACAGAATTTGAGGGTAGATGTGGCAGGTGTGGGAAAAGCCATTGATGGAACTCCTGGGTTTCTGAGCAGGAAATCTTGGTGAATGATGGTGTTATACACCAGGAGAAGGCATAATGGAGGGGATCTAGTCTCTGCAAACAAAACAAAACAAAACAAAAAAACTATCCCCAACCACTTGATGATGGACATTTCTATAAGGTGAGAGATTCGCCTGCAGTCCTTGATTGAATGAGACGTAAACCTGACTGAACCATCAGTTAATCGGCCAATACTGGATTCTCTTCCTGAGGGAAACCCCTCTGACTCCTTAATGTTACTAGGTCCTCTTTGCTGGACTAGTTCTCTGGAGTTGGACTTCACTTTACCACTATAATTGCACAGTGACTGTCACATGATTGTGCAACCTTTGGATGTCCTTGTGTTGGTCTCTGAGAGACTGTATCTGATCTCTCTGGTATCTGGGAGACTATTTGAAGGAATTGGAGTGTAATGGTAAAATGGTAGGTACACTTTCTAATGCTTCTTCGTAACTTTCCATATAATTGAATTAGCAAAGGCGTGTATATCTTCCTGCAACCTAGCCAGAGCTGAGAAGTGTTCGCCAATCCTTGGCACACTTTAATTAGAAATGAGAGCATATTACTGCTTACTCATAAATTGAGTATTTAAATGCTTAGTGGGTGCTTATTAAGTAACCCATGCCAGGTCTTTGACTTCTTACCTTTTTTAGTATTTTGTTCATAAGATTTTTCAGTATTAGGGATATTGGACCTCAGTTTATAACATACTTTATTCTAAACAACATTGCTTTGATCTCTCAATTCTTGCTCTGTGCCATCATGAATCTTTTTGAATTTTATATTCATCATGAACGATTACTCAGTGAAACTTAGTCTTTTTTCCCTAAGCGACCTGATGCTTCTCCTTGGAAGAAACTGTCTTTTCTTTGCAGAGATCCTATGCATCTGCTTTCCACGAAGCAGAATCATATCACAGGCACTATTTTGTGTGTTACCCTTTAGAAAACCTGAAATGAGTCTCACTTTACTAAAATAGAGGTGAAGGCAGGGCTGCATTGTTTTCTGGAGCATCTCGATGGGAGATTGAATCTGTTTTTCTTGATTTCTCCAGCTATGATGACCTCCTGACCTCCTTGGCTCATGGCCCCTTTCCATCTTTAAAACCAGTGATAGCTAGTCGAGCCTTTCTTACATCTCCTCGCTCTGACATTGACTCTTCTGCCTCCCTCTTTCATGTTTGGATTTCTAATGACACATTCTGACCGGGAACATCTAGGATAATCTCTCTATTCTATGGTCAGATGACTAGCAACCTTAACTGTATCAGCAATCTTAACCCCTTCACGTGTAACCTAACGTAGTCACAGCTTCCACAAGGCAAGATGTAGGCATCTTGGGAGCTGTTATTCTGGGTACCACAGAAAGGAATGGAAAGCAATGTTCACCTGGAAAAGGGCAGGTGCTCATGAAAGGAGTCCTTGAGCGTGGTCCACTACGTTGACACTGCCCATGGGATATACACTGGACACTCACACCTCAATAGATGCAAAGCCTAAAGGAACCAAGTGCTCACTAGATAGAGACTGAAAGGGGCAGATCTGAGAACCAGTGAGCTGATGGTTACTTTTGGGGAAAGGTAGTGTTTTTCCACTGATCTTTCCTTTCTCTGACCTATGAGCTTCCCCTGGAGTTTACATAAGCCGCCTACCTCTTATGTCAGGGTGCAGCTTGAGGTGCCACTGGACTTGTTGCTTCCTACCACTTCTGTCTGGATACAGACTAACAGGACTTCAGGACAAGTACTCAGGTCGTCCCTGTGGCCTGACCATGTCTCTCTCTTTAGCTTTCTATACTTGAACTTCAGTGTTCAAAAGCCTTTCTCTATTTAATGAAGTTGAAAGATCACTTTGATATGAGAGGCAAGAAGCAGACGTAGCCTGCCTAAATGTTTTTCGTAAAAGGGTAGGAAGAAGACATCCCCTGATATCTCAAATGGACCTACACCCTTGAACCACAGCTAAATGCCAATTACCTGCATCATATCTGGCTTAAAACTTTTAAATAAGTCAATTCAGATTAACTCCTGCTTAGTTTGGATTCCCTAAAAAGAAATCGTGAGACAAGGATTTGGGTGCAAGTAAATTACTGGGAAGGTGATGTCAGGAAACAGTGAGAATTAGTGACGAGACAGGGAAGGCAGGTAAGTCACTAAAATATACTCGTGGGTAGTGACCACTGGGGGCTGCTTGGGCCAGCTCTGCTAAGGACCCTCTGGTGAGACGATTCTGAGGAATGACCTAGGCAGACTCTGAAAGGGAAGGCCGCCTACTACTGCCCCTCACTGGCTGAGGGTTGTTGCTTGGGCACTTGCTCCAGGATTCTTGGCCTGCCCTGCACAGCATGGACCTGTGGCTGGAGAAATGAGACACACAGGAAACACTGGCGTGTGGAGCTTCTATCTGTCCAGTGTTGGTGTTACAGTTTACAGAGTATTGTATCATTGGCATTACTTTTGTCGTAACTCCACATTTTTCATCTACATTTCAAACTGCTCAATAATTTTATTGTGAACCAAGCTGATGACAAAGCCTTGGCTACAGGTCCTTGGATTCTTGGTAGAAGTGTTGCCTTGCCTTTGTCAGTGGGTCCTTGGGGAACACGTGGAGAAGGAGAACTGATGTACCCATCCAGTCAGAGGGTCTGCTCTGTATTCATATGAAATCTTCCATATGGAGGTCTGCCTTTCAGGAGCCATCACTCAGGGACCAACCTTACCCCAACCAGCAGCAACAATTAAGCCTGGAATTCCATGTGAAGGCAAGTCTGCACTTGGGGTCTGCTTAGCTCTTCTGTAGACACCCCTCACCCGGCTTATTTGAATAGATGGCTCAAAAAAAAAAACAGGTTAAGGTATATGAGCCAGTCATCTTTGAGTAGAGGTCTTGGGGAGTCTTGACTTGATGAGGATTCTACTCCTTAGGACATTGCTATTGGATAATTCCCTCTGATCTGTGCCTTATAGGACGTGGGTGCTCCTGAGTTCTTCTCCATTCCTGGTGGAAGTGCAGGTCAGGGAATCAGACAAGTCCAAGGCTGACCTGTGGGCAGACATGCTGGGACTGAGGTCAGTATTGTGGCCAGGAGATGGCAACCCATGATCGTGCAGCAGAGCTCTGTGTTCCTTGAGAACCCTCAGGTGAGTTGGAGGCTCACTGGGGCTGTTTTGAGAAGGTTTTCTTGGGGAAAGAAACCAGACATAATGGACTAGATGATCCTAAGGGATATCCTGAGTATACAGTACTGGATGGAGGTGGCTTTTGGGATAGAGAATGTGTTAAGCAAACAGGAAAATGGATCTCAAGCAGATGATGTGATACAAAAGTTGTTCAGCTGAAAGAAGACAGGGACCCTAGCGGGGGTATGGACTCTGAAGGCCAAGGCAAATCCAAATAAATATCCCAGAGAAGCAAGAGGTAGCTTTTGCCACATGTAAGCGGCACGTACCTAGGGGAGTGGATGGTGTCACAGGAGTGAAGGATACCATGTTTCCAAAAGTAGTCAGGCTGCTCAAGCACAGGTATTTACTTTTCTAAGAACAAACTTATTTCCCTCCTGTGTGTAAAGAGAATGCATCACTGGGATAAATACGTGACTAAGTGTATGTTCTGTGGCTTCATGTTTTGGGATGTTGAGGGCAGACAACTCCCTGAACACAGGAGCTTTTCTCGGCCTCTAGGGTTCGTGTAATTTTTCTCAGGTGGGAAAGACAAGGGATGAAGCACAGTCAGTGAAAGGATTAGACCTGATGGGGAAACAGCAGAGCAGATGCAGCTCATCGCCATCCTCCCCTGCACACGTGTGCAGCTGAACTTGCTGGTGTCACCAGCAGGTTTTTGCAGTGAGATTTCAATTTTCACACTGACCCTTGGATAGCAACATGTTGCCAATCATTATCACGAATTTCAAACAATAAGTTCAGATTGCAAGGGTATTATTTAACTTAGGTTCAAAATTCTTTGAATTTTGGGGTCTTCAGGATAAGCTGAAAATTTTTTGATAGAATACTAGTTAAGGTGCTCTATTTTAGTCAAGACAGTTCTTAGAGAATCCTGTTTTTGACCATCTTGGGGCTAGTCTTATCATATCTGGAAGTTACAGGTAGACAATTCAGCTTGGGTTTTGGACTGGGTTTAAAACCCTGTTCTGACACAGTCTAGTATGTTTTATAGACACCATTATGTTTACATAAGCAGAGAATGCGTCTACATTGTTTTCAGATCTCCTGGAAGAGGTAGCAGTATGGAGTTTCCATGAGTGTTCCAGCGATGGGAACATGAATACTTGGTAACACACTTCCCTCTACTAGTTGACTCTGTTGAGATCCTCCCTGGAAATAAAGAACTTATACAGCCAGTTCTTGAGCTCTGTCCAGACGATTTGATGTAGCTTTGCAGTACTACCCTCTAACTCCAGGAGGAAGACTAATTTTTTAGACATATGTTTAGACACACAGAATAGACACTATACAAATTTAAGAAATCTAGGTGAGGCACTAACATGTCAGAAGATAAAATTGGACTCTAGGGCCATTAAAAGTATTAAGATTTCTCATGTATCTAGGAACTAGAGGAGTCTGGAAACCATGGCATGTTCTAGAGGTGCCAGAACTGGGCGGTCCCCTCATTTGAGAGGGTGTAGATTGAGAAGAACTGTCATGATGACAACCAGACAACCAGGCAAGGAAGAGGAGAATCATGTTTGTGTGCCTTCTGTCTGGTGGTGTAGATTGGGTTGTTTGGAATTAGATATTGAGGTGGAGTTTGGCATGAAGGCCTTTATTAGAGATGAAATCCTGTGAAAGGGATGGGAAAGGAAGTGGGATGGGAAAGCAGTTTGCAGTTAAGTGCAGTGTAGGCACAGCAGTGCTTTGTCCAGACCAGGGGGCATCAGTTGGTTTATGGCCATCCTCCACAGTGGCCTGGAATGGCTGGCTGTTGTGTGCCTTCTGCAGTCAGTCAGTGGGTGTGACCTGCCATGGAAGGCCATGTCCTTGAAGCATAGACAGATCCTGAAGGAGGAGACAGCTGACAGCATTCCCAAGAGCTGGAGTAAAATGACCTCCCTTGAAGTGAGTGTTGGAAGAGCCACACCAGGTCATTCATATCCAGTGACTTTGAACTTGACTATTTCCTGTGTCTGGCTTGCTAATGCCCATGGACGTGCTCAGCACAGATTCCTCCTGACGGTGACCACATATCCCTCAGAGCCTCCTAAATGGAATCTGAGATTTAGGCAGTGGGTTCTTGGCAAGTGAGGCAGAAGACATTGGGGACTGGACTTTGTGCAGTTTCACATCCTATTTGGAATAGAACTGAGGGACAACTAGTCTTTGAACTTCTTTCTTTCCTAGAAACTAAGATAGGAGGATCTAGTTCATGGGGGTGTAACTCTCAGCACTGTTTCAGAGCAGGTAATTTGGACTAGTCTGTGTGCCTCAAGCGATACGTGTGTAACTTGTCCAAAATAAGAGTTAAACCTGCTATTTTCTGAGTCCTATATGGACTCATAGGTTTGTTTGTTGTTCATACCACATAGGTTTGTTTTCCTGCCCAGGCCAAATGCATCCAAGTCCTAGGGCCTTTGGTAGAAGGCAGTGTGGGATGGTTACTCTCTGTATTGGTCACTTGAAGAGACTTTCCAATGAAGAAAAGCCAGGCAGGATTTGTCCCAGTGCCTGGAGTTGAACTTTTTAGGCCCCTTGTCCAGGTCCTCACGTTGGAAGGCTTGCTGTCCTCAGTCAATGTTCTCATAGGCACAAGGGGCGAGAATCCAAAGTGGGTCTAGCCATGAGGGGCCAGGACTTTAAGAATTGCTTGCCTTGTGATAACAAGTCTTCAAGTGATAGTCTGAACTGTTTAACAGAGTATTGGGAGGTTTATAAGGGCTCTGACTGCCTGGAACAACAGTTCTAGAGTAAGCACGGGGCCCAAGTGAGTTGTGCATAGGTACCAGTTATCTCTTAAGGGTGGATAACCTACACAAAGCTGATGATCCTTAGTGGTAGCACCCCCATGGACACAAATCTGCTTTTCATTTATAATGACATTGTAAAGGTACGTGACATTCTGAGAAGCTGCATGTTAATGCAAGCTGGAGAAACAAGTCCTGACCCATGTCCTCAATTGTGCCAGCCCACATCTTCCAGTGTTCCTGACTTGAATTAACTTCCTTGTGTTCTATCAACACAGGATAAAGCCTGTTTGGACCCAGATAGAATGGTTGCCTTAATCAGCTGAGAAATCTTGACATTGTCTTTTGAAAATGGGATGGGGAAAGGGCAGGTAATGTAGGGAGCCTTCCAGAGAGCAGAGCACTATGACAAAGCTGCAGGCAGGCCAGGGCCTTGCTAGAACATTCGCGGCCTGAGATGGCCATGCTCTGTACTTCCATAGAGGTCATCCTCCTAAAACCTGGGAACTGTTCTTAGCACAGGGAGCTACTTCCTATTAGCCCTGATGGCAACGTTGTCCAATAGATTATGGGAGACATGTATTAAATACTCCAGTGGCTGCAAGAAATAATGGAATCAAATTTACAAATTCTTGGTTTAGACTTAGAATCAAGTCTTAGCTACTTCCACTTGCTAGTTATAGCTGAGATTCACTGAGAATCCTGTGGCCTGGGTACTGTTTCCCTGCTTACTGATAGAACCACCTTATAGGCTTGTTGACAAGTGGCTCATAAAGGATCCATGCCTTCCTACAACTTTGTAAGTCTTAGGGAACTTGGCAAGTGTTCTAAAAGGCAGAGTGCATTCTAAGTGCACTCATTCTAGAGGCATAGAGGTTTGTTGTTGTTGTTGTTGTTGTTTTGCCAAGATAATAGCATTTATTTTAGATTGGCAGAAAGTTGACAACTGTTGGTTATGTATCTTGGTTGAAGAAAAATAGTGGCTCTTTGGAGAATGTTTTAGAGGTGACAGCAGGGATGGTTTGAGCTGTTGCAGCATTAAGTGCCCAAATAGGGACCGTAGCAGAATGCCAGCAGCATCCACAGAGGTTGTAGCCATTAGTTCCTGCTGAGTAGGTGGTGTAATCAGCAGTATTTGGTGGTGGGTGTGCCAAGTGTGGGATAACTCACTGACCCAATTCCTGGGTCTCTGAGCAGGGAATCTTGGTGAACGATGGTGTTATATACCAGGAGGGGTTCTGTTCTCTGTGCAAAGACATCTATTTTCAAAAGTAAAACCAGTTGAAGATGGAGACTCCTATAGGGAGAATGATTTCATTGTACAGTCCTTGATTGAATGAGGTGTAAACTGAATTGGGTATTTGCCAATACTGGATTCTCATTCCCCAACTCCTTAATGTCACTAGGTCCTCTTCTTTCCTGGAATAGTTCTCTGGAGTTGAGAGAGCTTTTCCTACATTACCGCTTGTATGTTTGTGTAACCTGTGAATGAATGTCCTCGTGTTTGTCTCTGAGAGACTGTATCTGATCTGCCTTTATATCTAGGTGCCTATTTTAAGAAATTAGAGCTGAATGTTCAAAATGTAGGTACAGCTTGCATTTCCTTCTAGCAACTGCTCATGTACTCCTATTGCTAATGAAGTTAAATATTCTGCAATCCAGCTAGAACTAAGCGTTCTCTAGTTTTTGCCGTCCTTCAATTTGAAATGAGAGAATTCTGCCTATTAGGTAATTGAGAACTTTTTGTGCATAATAGGTACTTAAAAATTACCTATGCTAGGCCTTTGACTTCTTACCTTGTGTATTTTATTTGTATGACTTTTGAATATTAGGAATATTAGACATGTGTGTCTAATACCTCAACTCATTTGCTTTGATCTCTTAATTTTGCTGGATACTTTCTTGTACTTTTTAAAATTTTGTGTTTATCATGTATATAAATTAATCACCGAAACAATTTAGTCTCTCATCATCCTTTCTGCAAGCAAGCCAGTTCTCCTACCTAGAAGAAACTTTCTTTCCTTCTAAAGGATCTATGCATATACTTCAATTTCCACAAAACAGAACCAAACTACAAACAGTATTTTGTGCATAACCCCCTTTAACAGTCTGAAATGATCTCACTTTGCTAAAGTGGAGGTGTAGGCAGGCCTGCATTCTTTTCCAGAGGCTCTAGATGGGATATTGAATCCATTCTCTTGACTTCTCCAGCTACATGGCTTTTTAAGTTTCTTGGTTCATTGCCTCCTTCCATCTTCACACCAGTGATGGCTAGTTGAGTGTCTTTTAATCCCAGCACTCTGAGTCTTCTGCCTCTCTCTTCCAGTGTCAAGTCTCCAACTATACCATCCAATTGGGATCAGCTAGGATCATCTCCTTATTTTGTGGTCTGCTGAATAACAACCTTAATTCCATCAGGCATCTTAGTTCTCCCTTGCCATGTTACCTAATCTGTTAACAGCTTCTGGGAATTAGGATGCAGACCTCTTTAGGGGCCATTCTGCCTACCACAGAAGGGAGTGGGAAGCAGTTTCTACCTGGTGAATGACGGGTGCTTGTGAAAGAAGTCACTGAGGTCCACTGTGTTGACTCTGCCCACACAATTATCCTGGGACTCCCACTATAGTACAGATTGACTCCAGAAGGACTGTGTGCTTGTAGATTGATTCCAAAAGGACTGTGTGCTTGTTTCCTGTAGAGACTGAAAGGGACAGGTCTGTGTACCAGAGAGTCTGTGGTTACTCTTGGAAGAAGGACATGATTTTCCTCTGATCTTCCTTTACTTTGACCTGTGAGCTTTTCCTGGGGTTTGTATATGTTTCCCTCCCCTTCTAATGTCTGGTTGCAGCTTGAGGTGCTATTAGAATTTTAGGTTGCTTTCCACCTCTTAAGTCTAGATATGGAACATTAAGACTTAAGGATAGATGCTTAAATTCTTCCCCTGTGGGCTGACCATGTCTCTCTCCTTAGTTTTCTATACTTTAGGACTCATGACTTATAAATTGAATGGTATTTCTCCTTATGTCAGTTTGGTCATCTTGAGCTTCAGTGTTCAAGTTGCTTTTCTATGTTTAATGAAGCTGCAAGACTGATCTTAGATGTGAGAGGCAAGAAACAGGCAGGTCAGACGTGGCATGCCTATACATCTCATACTAGGATAGAAAAAGCATAAATAACGTCCTTGATTTCTACCTAAAATCACACTACCTATGAGCCCCAGATAAATGTATCAATTACTTGAGTCACTTTGGAGTTAAGACTTATTTTTAGTTAAAATGAGTCTACTCAGATTCATTCCTGCTTAATTTGGGTTTTTTAAAAAAATTTTTGTTGGGGAGGTCAGTAGGTCTATTTATTAGTTTTTCTTAAAAGGGGTACTGGGAATTGAACTCAGAACCTTGTACGTGCTAAGCATGTGCTCTGCCATTTGAGCTATACCCTCCCCACTTTAGTTTGGGTTTCTTAAAAAACCAGAAGAGAAAGAATTCGGTGCAATGGTAAGATGATGCCAGGAAGCAGTGAGAGGGAAGTGAGAAGGCAGGTAAACCACTCAAAATATGTTAGTGGGTAATGGCCACTTGGGCCAGCTTGTCTGAGGACCCTCTGGTGGGATAATTCTGAGGGATGATCTAGGCAGCCTCAGGGAAGGCCACTTACTCCAGGACTCTTGGCCTGCCTTGTGCAGCATGGACCTGTGGCAGGAGAACAGATGCAAATATTGGCATGTGGAAATATCTGTAGGTTTCCTCTGGGTGGCCTGAGTAATTGAGCAAGAGGAGCTAGTGTCTGCTCAGCCTGCTTGGTACACAATTGGAACCACTTGTGTCCCATATTGAGTTCACATTTCTTGTCTTGAGCGTTCCCCATCCTGAAGAATCAGCCTTTACAAAGAAACTTACAATAAGGTGACTAGTGTTACAAGGTACTATCCCCACAGCTGCAACAAGTCCCTAGACTGCAGTAGGTACTCATCTGCCTATTTGCCTACTATTCTTCATTCCTCTTCATCCTCTGCCAGTTCCTCTGCTGCTCCAGATGCTTATTCATATGGGGATACAGATGCTACACATCCATAAAGCATCTGAGCTACCTGAATCTAGGTTGCGGCAATAAGTGTGCTTATCACCACTCAGTGTCACTAAGAGGCTTCTAGTCAACCCAACAAGTCTATAAATCATTTCCCTACTGCAGCAGAAGTCTATTCATGATTTTCAGGGTCAGCAATCTCTGAAGTATCATTACATGCTCCCTTTGTCTACTGGCCTACTGGTATAAGATGCCTAGCATGACCAATTGTTGCTTTAGGTCTCTGGAATCTATTCTATACCTCCTAGTGGAAGTCTTCCTCTCTGGGGATCAGATCCACTAATCCTGTAGGATCTGACATTTTGGAGACAGGAAGCACCTCATCTCCTAGAGGATCACAGGGTATAATGGTGACAGGAGCCATCCTATGTCTACCTCTTGGATAGGAATACAGTATTGTAATTTTCAGGGTTAAAATATCAAATAATGGCTATTCTTTAACTTAGAATATAACTTGAAGGCTATGATGACATTGGGGATATTGAAAGATTGTTTTGAAACCAGCTGAATCATATCCCCGATGGATATGAGTCAGAACCCCTATGATCTTGAATAACAGTCATCCAAAGACTGACAGTATTGAAGTGTGCTGAGCTCAGGAGGTCCCCGTCATGCTTGAGTTTGAACACCTCAGAAAGATCCCTTCCAACTAGTCTAGGGCTCTTCTTATCCGCACAAGTGGTCAGGAAGCCACTCCTCTTAAGGCTTTTCCCCTTCAGGAAGTGGTTCTGCAGGTCATTACAGGGATGGGCATATTCATGGTTTGTAGTGCCCAGGGTATATAGATCTGGCAGGGCAGGTTCAGATGTTTGTCCATGTAACTAGGGTGTGACCTCACCCTCTAGGAAGAGGGTGCAGCTAGTGGAGTGACTCAGCAACTTCAGGGTATGCTGAGTGTCTTCATCACTTCTGCTAGGTCTCACAGAAAGTTGTTCAGACCCTCTAAGGGGATGGTTTCTACTGAATGCATATTGTTTTGTTACCATTATAAAGTCAAAACTGTTTAAATGCAATCATTATAACTAAATATTTGCACATCACCAGTCATGTTGGTTGCTCTGAAGCTTCTTCTGTAGTAGATTCCAAAGGAAGGGCTTGTTGGAGCAGCATTCTGAGTCTATGTTAATAACTGTAGTATTATTCTTGAGAGTCAGTTCTGTTTTTCTTTTAATCACTTTGGGTTGTATTTTCTTTTATTTATTTATTTTTTTGATAGATGTATACACCAATGAAACCACTACCACAATCAAGATTCACCTAACATTTTCTTGATCATATTTAAGGTTTCTACACTGTCTTCTGGCTTAGTGTTGCTTAGTGTTGCTGTTGAAATTACAAGTTACTTGGTTTTGTCACTGAAGTGCCCTGTCTTGCCCATTATGAGTAGATTTTTCTCTAAAAATTTTGTTCCAACTGAGGAATCATTGTCATCTTGGGTTCTGCCCATGTGATAGAAACCATGCTGTGCAGGGAATCGATAGAAAAGGGGAGTGTGGTAGACATAATAGAAGAGGTAATGTGTTTTTTTCTTCTATTTTGCCTTTTGGTATGCCTTGTAATTTTTTTCTGTGACAGCTAGACACGATGGACTAGGTAAAAGTGTTGCAAATAGGACTTTGGTAATGTGATGAACAGGAAAAGCGAAAAGCATTCCTTGATCACATGATTAGGTTTATGGCTTTCAGTGAGTCTCTGTGCCTTGAAACTATGAACTTCACAAGGGTTGATCAGTTGTTCTTCTCCCCCTGTAGGTAGAGTAAATAATTTGAGTTGGAATTGTGTATTTCCCTTCTGGATCAGTTAGGTTCTGATATGCCAGAAAATTAGGCTCTGGGTACTATTTCCCCTGAGGGAAGACCTTGTCAGAACAGAGTCCTCTAGTCTCTTAAATGGTACCTCTTTCCCTTTCACTGTCAGACACCAGAGCAGATTTTTCTGACTACTGCTGTGGGATCCCAGTTGAGCTCCTATAGGGAAATCTCATGATATTGTGAGGGCTCCCTGTGGCTGTGTTCCCCTGGAGTTTTTAAATCCCAAGTATATCTGCACTGACTTTCCAGAAACTAGTTAAGTATAGTTCAGGTTTTCCTCCCCTCCTGCTGGTTCCCCCTGTGGTTTCCCATTGAGTCCCTGCACTTGTAAGCAGGGACTCTCTGTGTTTACCCATTTCTCTCTCCAGTTTAGGGGTGAGAGTTTGCCCTGTACTTGGCCTCTTGAGTTCACGGAGGAAGAATTATTTTTTTAGCCTCAGCATCTTAAGGGTTGTTAGGACTGAGTGGCCACCTCCAATCTCCATGCATGTGGCACTACAAAGTGGGAGTCTACCCTTTCACCATTTTGAATACTACTTGCTTACTCTCCATAGCCAAAAGTCTGATCTGTGTTCCTCAGGAAGAATTAAGCCTTCACATAGAAGAAATGAGAGGAATTAGAGAGGCAATATTCAGTTGTCTTTTAAAATATTTGATTTTACATATCAGAAGCTATTATGGGAAGAGCACTGTCAGTTATGATATGACTAAATGCCCTTGTTCACTCTGGTCAGGGACTGAGAGGAAGGCTAGATTTTGTGGGACAAGTCAGGAGCTCTGCTTTGAAGGCATATTCACGTTGTGTGCAAAATACGATGACATCATATGAAATGAGGCAGCTCTTTCTCTGAAGGTTAGAGAATCTCAGACATCACCACCATGTGATGGGTACATATGGGATGTGATTCTGCCTCACGGTCTAGGAGAAGTTTTCTGTCCCTATTCCTAGTGGACTGGAGATGCAACACTAGGCTCTGTCCTCAGAGGGTTTAGAGGAGATTCCTTGGTACCATTACAGATATGAGAGTGAAGAGGCCTTGGCTATGAGCTGTATCTGTTTAGCAGTTCTCTTTACTTCTGCCTGAGCTATACTACTTGCCAGGCTTGTCTTGGCCCTTATGTCTATTACTTGGGCTCTCTTGGGTTGGACATGGGTCTACAGACATTGGAATTGGGCATGAAATGTAAGAAGTCTAGGTTGTATTGTCAACCACTGAGTCCCCCAAAGAGCTGAAAACCTACTTACCTCTGAGGGAGGGTTTGAATCTTCAAGTTACCTTCACCCTATGGGATCAAGAGTTACCTGTTGGCTTAATGATTTGTGATTCCAGCTGTCCTCAGAATTGAAAATTTTTACTTATTACCCATATGCCTGGGTTCCCTGTGTCATAGGTTTCAACTCAAAGTCTTCTGTAAAATCGGTCAACTGGCTGGATGTCTATTTGGGAAATCTATTGGAAATGCAATGCAACCACTGTTTTGCCTTAGATGTATTATAGATTTTATTAATGGGTCATCTCTGGGGCCATGTGAATGAGAGCACCTACAGTAACTATTGTAGTATACTCAGCTTCCTTAGTTGTCTCAGGAGCTGTTGGCTTAAGATGACTTTGGATGGGGATGTTATAGTTAGAAAAAAAATCATACAACTGAACTTTGTGTCTTTGAGTAGGGAAACCAATACTAAATGGGATTTAGGATTTTTGTCTCCTTGCCCTTAATCATGGAGGCTAACTGAAAGATCTCAAATGGAAAAAAAGTTACTGTCAAAGCGAGACCTGGGATTTTCAGAGTGGAATTTCTCAGTGAGACGAGAGTCGTGAGCCCCAAAGCCTAGCTAGCCATCCTGCTCTGAGCTTGTTTCAGAGGAGAAACATGTCAGATCCTTCCTCAACATTTATTCCCGTATCATCAGTCACACATACCCCTGACTTTGTTTGAGGAAATCATCTGTTGCCTAGCTTCCCACTAGTCTCGGTCAATCTCGGTCATAGATCTGTCTGACTTTATCTTGTTAGAGTAGCCCATTTCCCTACCCAGTTACTGGTGTCTACAGTGACTAATTCAGGTATGGACATGCTATATCATCAGCCATTACCACTCCAGGAGATGCTGCTGGAAAAGTGCCTTTTAAAGAGAAGATCTTGTGGAAGAAATACTTGAGTGATAATGAAAGCTAGAGGATTTGCTGTCATGAAGGGACAGCATTCCTAGATGGTGGGAGCTGGGGTCTTTGTGGGACATGTGTGGATCCTGAGCAATGAATGTGAAATATCTTTGAGAGTAGAAAAGATACGAGGAAATAAATCTGTCTGGTTCTTGGTAAAACCCACCTCTTGAGCCAAGCACACACACACACCTGGGCACAAAACACCTTGACTCTTCATTTTGTAAGCCAGTGTGTTCCTGTCTCAAAGAAGTTACAGCTGGGTTTTTTTTTTTTTTTTTTTGTCACTTGGAATTAAAACAATCCTAAGTGATACAGCTCAATAGAACACCATGGAGACGTGGGTATTCGAGTAAACTGGTTTCATCCATCACTTGCAATAATAAAACCAACTTGCAACTTAAGAAACTTAGGGATTTTGTAGTAGAAATATGTTGAAAGCCTTCAGACTAATGGGGCAAGAAAGAAAAGGCCCCAAAAGGGGGCTGGAAAGTCTATTCCATGGTCAATGTAAAAAATCCTATATATATATATATATGGCTATCCTGCTTATAATTTAGTTTACCTCTTAGATGCCATTTTTATAAAGGCACAAAGTAGTGCTTTGAAAACAGCCTGTGATGAATAATACAGGTCTAGAAAACTTAGGACGCTACCACCACTTCTGGGACTTCTGTCTATAAGTGACTAAATTTAAAACAAGGAAGGGAAAATCATAGAAACAAGAAATGACAGATGATTAGCTGAGTGATGTCCTGGTTATTAACACCAGCCCTTGTGTGAGCATTGGTAGGATAAAGTTGCCTAGGTATCAGTTATCCTGGATTCAGTGAGTATCCCATCCAAAGAAATAGATCTGAGCCCTGGCGTCCCTGGTCATGTTGGGTCCCTCTAGCCATTTAAACTTCAGATGCTCGGTGATCTTCCTCTTTTTGAGGCAGGATGAAGATATTGATGGCTGTCACAAGTCCATAGCTATATCTGGGATGGTTGTTGAGTTCATGAGTCAGTAGGAAAATGGAATGGCATATGGTGGAACATAAGACAAGAACAGAGGAATCCAAATACTTGGACGCAGGTGGAAACTTGGCAAATAGTTCCCATGTCTCCTAATCCTTATCCTTGAGTAACTTAGGGCAAGGAGTATCCTTATCTCAGGCATCCGATCAGTATTGGAAGAATGAAAATCCATAGTGGTGAGGTAATTCAGGAGCTGCACCTGCTACCTCCTCTGCCTTGGAGGGTTGTCACCCTCTGAATGGAGTAGCTTTGTGTGTATCTTCAGGCATAATATATTCAGGTATAGAGATTTCTTATATATGGTGCTTAAGATTTTAGAAAGGATCTGAAAGTTTCTACTTAGGCATCCCATCAATATGGGATAAAATGAATATCCACAGTGTTGAGGCAACTTAGGAGCTGAACCTGCTGCCGCCTCTGTTTTGGATGGTTGTCACCCTCTGAATGGAGTAGCTCTGGAGGCATCTCTAGGCATATATAAGATACTTTTATATCTGAATATATTATGGTGCTTAAGATTTTAAGTGGGATCTAAAAATTTATACTGTTGTTTGCATTGTCTGAGATGCATATGACAAAAAGGTATAAATGTTGAGAATTTCTTTTGTAGTGGGAAACAGACCTGCAAAAGGAGTTTAGAAGGCACTGGAGTATTTGGAGAAGCCATCAATCACAATTCTGGCCTAACCTTCTGAAGGAAAGAAGAAATAAATGTCAGATAGGGAATGAATTATACTGTGGTGCAATAGTGTTTGGCATGGTCAGTGGCAACTAACAGACCAGAAATCACCCCTCAGAGGAAGCCCAGCTCTTGCAGGAATGGGCTTTCCCCAGAGTCCCTGCTGCACTCAGTCATTGTTTGAAAACAATGGTGGGAGGTGTGGCATTCTAATGGGCATCACAGTCTGCCCCTTGTGCTCACATATCTGCTTCTCTACCCAGGTCCAAAGAGCAGCAACATCATGGCTCCCATAGCCCTCTCTTTCAGAGGATAGAAGTGGGATAAAATACAGCTCCCCTTACCAGAGTTGATCTTGGGTCACAACTGATACCTACCTTCTCCCTTCTCCACTCTACATTCTCTTCAGTCTTGGCTATTGCCTCATTTGAAGTTTGGTGGTGTGAAACTAACCACCATCCAAGGGGCCTGAACCCTCACTAATCATTTTCAAGCCTGGGCTGCTGACTGTCCCTGAGTTACAGGGAGGCAAGGAAAGTAAGTGTGAGGAGATAGTCAAGCAGATGACTTGTGTTCAGTACACATCCTTCCCCGCTCTCATCATGTAAAAGTAGCCCAACCTTTTGCTGATCATTCAGTTATGCCTGCAATGATGATGACTCGTGAAATGACCCAGTGTGTCATTTGGAGTGATGGTAAGTAGAACAGATCAAGCTTTTATCTCCTGATACCTGGACCCAAAAAGTCTTCCTACTAGGGATATAGCAGCATACTGATGGCTCTTTGGTGTAAACACTCCATCATGATAAAAGGTATCCTAATTTACAGCAAGTTAACTGAGTTAGTGCATCTGCTATGCTTTCTGAAGCTTCTTTCAACTTTCTGCTGAAAGTCTAGCTGCTTCTGAGTGGTATTAATGTCTTGTGATGCAATCTTGCACGCCCTGATCAGGGGCTCACCCTGCACCTTTTTTGTAAGGTGATCCACTGGTTAGGTGCGTTGCTCTTTCGAATTACATGCCTGTGGCTGGTGCATTGCAGACCCCCCAGGAAGTGGTACTCTTTTGAGGCTATATGAGCAGGAAATAAAAGCCCATAGTAAGATAATGTATCCATTCATGGGAGGCTTAATATATGGCTTTTCTGTAAGGGAAGGGGCTCCATGGAGTTGAGGTAGTTCGCTCGCTTGCTACCAAGTTGCAAGTGGTGGTCTCCATGGATACCATCCTACTGGGGACTCGACTGTTAACTGACAGGTTTGGCTTTCAGAATGAGCAGCAGAGTGCCACTTTCCAAAGAAAAGTCTGGCTACTTAGTTGGGCACTTACGTAGCCTCCACGTCTACAATCGTGACCACTGTGTTCTCTTGCCCATTAGCTGGTGAAGGCTGGCTGATGTCAACTGGTAGAGCCATTTTGTCTGTCTGGTTGTACTATGCCTCTTCTGTGGTGGGTGCTTTGTAGTGAGTGTTAACACGAGATAAGAAAATCTGCACATCTTGGATATCCATATGCCCTCTTCTAGATCTTGTCTAATCTCCAGACCTTCTCCATCCAGACCCTGATGAGATGGCAGGGCCACCAGCCACTGCCCAGGAGTCAGTGTATGTTTTCCACATCTTTCCACTTGAAGGTGGTTTGTCATGCATCATGGAGCTATCGATCAACCACTCTCCGTTAAGCAGGCAGTCCCAGAGGCATATTTTTTCAAGGCTGACAAAATCAGTGCATAGCTGAGGTGCTTTGATATTAGAATTAGTATTCAGCTACTAAGTGCAACGTAACTCTCTTCCCTAATGCCAAACCACTATAGTGATACTGACAGAAGTTTTTCTTTTTCCTTTAAAAAACTTCTTATCTTTCAGCTTTTGCCAGTTGTAAACCATGATCTGGCCTTAGGTACTGTAGGTCAGTACTAGCTAGGCCTGATAGAGGATCTCATGTACTTAAAGGTTTGGCCATGAGAACTGAGTGACATTAGTCAGTTTGGGGCAGAGGGTGGTGGTGGTGGAGATGGGTTTCTTGTCCAGGTGGTACACACTGACACCAAGCCCTGTCCCTTTTGTGAACAAGTGTGATGAGTCACCTGCCATTGTTCTTGGTCTGCAGAGTGGGATGGAACTCGGACGTGAGAAATGTCAAATGTTTAATTCCTTGTTTTAGGAAACTATATTCAGTATTAAGGCTTAGCTTCCATATTTTCTAACAGGTAGGTAAGAATATCTCAGATACATACAGACATGTCAGGGATTAGTGGACATATAACATCCTTTACTAGCCTCGTGGGTCAATGTGTTAAACTATTTCCAGAGCTGGGAATGCTACGTGTGTGGAGGAATTCTAGATCACAGGCAGGCCTGTGATTCTGAGCTGTGACGGGGCCTGGGGCCACTCAACTGTAGTGGGCACGCGGACATCCAAGGGGAGCTTCTGTTGAGCCAGTGTTGGTGTTCCGATACTCCGTAACCTGTACCATTGATATCATTATTGTGGTAGCACTGTGTTTTTCATCTACATTTCAAACTGATCAATTGTTGTACTGTGAGCCAGGCTGAAGACATAGCCTTGGTTACAAATCCTTGGGAGGAAATCCTTGGATTCTTGATAGAAACTTTGCCAGTTTCTTTGGGGGACGCATGGAAAAGGAATAATTGATGTACCCGTTCAATCAGTAAGGGCCTGCTCTCTTTTCATATGAAATCTTTCATATTGAGGTCTTCCTTCCATGTGCTGTCACTCAGGGACCAACCTTACCCCAACCAGCAGCAACAATCAAGCCTAGAATTCTCTGTTAAGGCAAATCTGCACTTGGGGTCTACAGAGAGCTAAGCAGATATTCTCATCTGGCTTTTTTGAATAGATGGGTCAAAAAAACAGACAAGGGTGTATGAGCCGGCTGTCTGTGAGTAGAGATCTTGTGGAGTCGAGACTCAGTGAGGCATCTAACTCCCTAGGACATTGCTATTGGATAATTCCCTCATATCTATGCCTTATAAGATGTGAGTGTTCCTCTCCCTTCCTGGTGGAAGTGCAGGTAGGGGAATCAGACAAGTCCAAGGCTGACCTGTGGGGTAGACATGCTGGGACTAGGTCAGTGTTGCAGCCAGGAGATGGTAGCCCATGATCGTGCAGCAGAGCTCTGTGTTGCTTGGAAGCCTCAGGTGAGTTGGAGGCTCACCAGGAATGTTTTGAGAAGGCTTTCTTGGGGGAAGAAACCAGCTGTGACTGACTAGATGGTCCAAAGGGATATCCTACGTATATAGCCTTGGATGGAGGTGGTTTAGGGGAAAGAGAATAGGTTAAGTAACAGGAAAATGTTTCTCAAGCATGTGATGTGAAACAAAAACTGTTCGGCAGAACGTAGACAGAGACCCTCAGTGGGGAAATGGACTCAGAAGGCTAAAGCAGAGCCAGATGTCCCAGTGAAGCAAGAGGTAGCTCTTGTTATGTATCAATGGCACACACCTAGGTGATGGGATGGTGTCACAGGAGTGAAGGATATCATGTTTTCAAAAGTAGCCAGAGGACCTGTAGTTGAGCAGCCTGCTTCCTTTTCTACAAGTAAACTTTTGCATTTCCTCCTGTGGATGGAGAGAATGCATGATTAGGGGTAAATATGACTAAGTGTATATTCTGGGTTCATTTTTGGGATATTGATGGTAGGGACTGAACATAGGAACTTTTCTTGGCCTCTAGGGTTCATGTAATTTTTCTTAGGTGGGGAAGATAAGGATGAAGCACAGTAAATGAAAGGATATGGATTTGGTAGGGAAACAGCAGAGAAGACCACAGCTCATCACTGTACACCCCTGCACTTGTGTGCAGCTGAACTTGCTGGTGTCACCCACAGGTTCATTGTGGCGTAATGTGTATTGGTACACTGACTGAAGGGTATCAACAATTTGCCAATCATTAGATCAAATTACAGATTATATCCCTTGCAATCTGGATTTACAGCTATTTAACTTGGGTTCAAAATTCTTTGAACTCTGGTTTTCCAGAGAAGCTGAAAATTTTCAGATAGAACACTGTAAAGTGCTCTGTCTTAGTCAAGACAGTTCTTATAGAATCCTTTTTTTTTTTTTAATTTTTTAACCACCTTGTGGCTATAGTCTGTTATCACATTGGGAAGTTACATGTCGACATCTTAAGGTAATTCAGCTTGGGTTTTCAACTGGGTTTAAAAACCAGTTCTGACTCAGTCTAGCATATTTTATAGACACCATTGGGTTTACATGAGCAGAGGATGCATCTACATTGTTTTCGGGTCTCACAGAAGAGGTAGCAGTACAGAGTTTCAATTTCTCTGAGTGTTCCAGTGGTGGGAACATGAATATTTGATAACTCGCCTCCCTCTACTAGTGGTTACTCTGTGTTGGGACCTTCTCTGGAGTTAAAGAATATATACAGCCAGTTCTTAAACTATCCAGACAATTTGATCACCTTTTATGGTACCATCCTCTAACTCTAGGAGAAAGAACAACTTAGCTTTTTAGACATCTGTGTTTAGACACAGATGATAGCTCCTCACCGAGGCCTTCTCTCATCTAACACTAGGCAGGCCAACATGTCAGAGGATAAAACCAGACTCCAGGGCCATTAAAAGTTGTAAGAGTTGGCATGTAACTAGAAACTAGAGGAGCCTGGAAACCATGGCGTGTTCTAGAGGTACCAGAACTGGGTAAGTCCCCTCATTTGGGAGGGTGTAGATTGCGAAGGACTTTGTCATGATGATGATGACCAGACAACTGGGCAAAAAGGCATAGAATGTTTCTGTGTCCCTTTTGTTTGATGTTGTAGGTTGGGTTGTTGGGAATTAGAGATTGAGGTGGACTTTGGCATGAAGGCCCTTATTAGAGCTGAAATCCTGTGAAAGGGATGGGAAAGGAAGTGGGATTGGGGAGCAGTTGCACAACAGTGCAGTGTAGGCACAGCAGTGCCTTGCCTAGGCCCACGGGAGCATCTGCATACGTATGGCCATCTAGGGTGGCGTCTACAGTGGTTTGAAATGGCTGGCTGTCATATGCCTTCTGCAGTCAGTAATTGAATGTTACTGTCAGGAGGAGGTCATGTCCCCACAGCAGAGACAGCAGGAAGGGTGGCTGGAGGCTGCTGACAGCCCTCTCAGCATCTGGAGCAACAAACCCTTTCTTGTGGGGACATTGATGCCTTTAAGTCCTCCATATCCAGTGAATTCTTGAACTTGACTATCTTTTCTAGTGTCTTTCCTGCTCTTACACATGGATCTGCTCAGCACAGGTTTCCTCTTGAGGGTGACCACTTTTCCTACAGACTCTGTTCCCAAGATGGATCTGAGCTTAATTACTAGGTGGTTGGCAGGTGAGAGAGAAGCCATGGGGAACTAGGGCTCTGTTCTAAGCAGGGTGTGAAGGTGTGCAGAGGAACAGCTGCTCTTCCAACTCTCATGCTACCTAGAAACTAAGGCAGGAGAACCTAGCTCCCAGGAGTCTAACTCTGAGGACCATTTTAAAGCACACATATTAGGGATAGTCTGTCTCTACGTGTGACTTCTATAACTTGTACAAAATAGCTCAGCATGATATTTCCAAGTCCTGGATGGTCTAGACCCTGTGAAAGACTTGTTTTCTCTGCCCTGGTCAAGTAGTTCAAAGTCCTAAGGCCTTTGACAGAAAACAATATGCAATGGTTACCCTCTGAAATGGTTAGCCTCTTTGAAAAGCCTGTCAAATGAAGCAAAACAAAGCCGAATTTGTGTCTGGAGACAGGCTTTTTAGGCCACTTGTAGGTCGTCAGGTTGGGTTATTCACAGGCCAGTGTAGTCCTAGGTCAGGGAGGCTCTAACTATGAGGGGAACCAAGACTTTAACTCTTTGCTTGCCTTGAGATGAGTCACTCGAACCTGAGCTCAGTGTAAGAGTAGGAGGATAAGCCTGCAAGGGCTCCTATTGCACAGGATGACAGTCGTAGTGTAACCATGAGGCCATGTGAGCTGTGTGTAGGTACCAGTGATCTCTTAATGGAGGATCACCTAAGCCATTGATTGTCTATGGTAGCAGCCTTGTGGATATGAAAATTGGTGACATATTAAAGTGGAATTCTGGGAGGCTGTGTTAATGTGATGTAGAAAAACTAACTGATGGCTTATATCCTGAGTAGAACCAGCCCACATCTTTATCTACACTGTCTTTTACTTTCAATTACTTAACCCTCATTTTAGTCCAGCAGAATAAAGCCTGTTGAAGACAACCATTCTATCTGGGTCTAATCAGCTGAGAAATCTAGGCACTGTCTCTTGGAAATGGAATGGGGAGAAGGGGTATAATATGCTGAGCCTTCCAGGGAGCAGACCAGAATGACAAGGTTGCAGGCATCCCATGGCCTTGCTAGAGCATCCACAACCCCAGATAGGGATTGTCCTTCTGATACTTCTGAACTGTTCTTCTCTCAGCACAAGGATCCACCTCCTAATTGCCTAGAGGGCAGCACTGTCCAACAGAGAGATACTGGGTACCACATGTCACCATTTTAAGTAGTCTAGTAGCCACAATTTTAAAAAATTGAATGAAGTTTAAAATTTTGGTTGTGTTTCTATTTGCATTCAAGTCTCGGCCACTCCCCCTTGCTAGTTGTAACTGTGAAATTCATTCAGAAGCTTCTCCTGGGTAGCAATTCCTGTATACTTATAAGGGAACTGACCTGTAGGCTTTCTGCGGATCAGCTGATAATCTACTATGCCTCCTACAGTTTTCCAGCTTTTAGGGAATTTAGTAAATGTTCTAAAGCACACTGTGAACTTAAAGTGTGCCCATTTTCAGTGGCTTAGTTTTTTGGGCCAGAAGAGGTAGCATTCATTTCAAATTGGCTGAGAGTTGACAACTGTGGATTCTTATGCCACTAGTGGAGGAAAAATAATGACTCTTGAAAGAATGTGTTTTAGAGGTGACAGTAGGGGCTGGTTCAGTTATGGTGGCAACCAGTGTCCAAATTGTGACTACAGCCAAAATATTGTCAGTATTCACAGATGTGAGGACCACTTAGTTCCCCACCCTGTAGGAAAGTACCCTGGAAAGGCGTGTTCTTCACTATCCCACCTCCAAGGAGAAAGAGTGAAAAAAGCAAACCCTCAGAGGATGAGGGTGGATATGGTGGTCATAAAGTGCTGGTCTCACCAGGTGTGGGGTCTGTGCAGAGTGGACTCAGGGAAATCCTACTGTTCTGGAGTTTTAGGACTTACATGGCTTTGGAGTAGAATGGAGATACATTTGACGAATGGTTAATTGCTGGATGACCCAAGCTGGTTATTATCTGCCTCACGTTGGTTGGGAGATTTTTGAATGAGACATTGAGTTGAAAGCTCATGGTGAACTGTCTTAAAATAGGCCCACCCCACAACACCTAGACTCTCATGTCAGGTGTGAGCTGCAGGTATGAAGGCTAGACACCTGTGTGCCTACAGTGAGAGTTCTAGATGTTAAGATTCTTTTGCTGCTCTCAACTTCCATTTTACTGCTAGAAGTACTTATGCCTTTGCTGGAGTAGAGCTAAAACCAGACTCAGGTTTTTGCATTTTTTGTTTAAACACTGCTAGACCTAGTAGCAACAGGTCAGAGTGGAGTAGTCCTAGTCGAGTGGGAGCAGAAGCACTCCAAGGACTAGGCCCTTGACCAGTCCCTTATATTCTCTGCCTCGGGAGGCATGAGACCACCTGAGATACATGTCCTCCTGGGCCCCAGGGGCCATGTGTGATGGAGAGACAAGTCTCCTTACTGGATGGAGGGCACACGTGAATCTGGAGCCTTGCATTTTCGCCTTTAGTAGTATGTCCTAGCGCCAAGACATCTCTTGGATACTGGGAGGTTTTAGGACAATTGGGTGCTAGTGCAGTGTTTACCACCAACTTACTCTGAGTCTTGGCAGATTATCTATACCAGATAATTAACAATTCAGAAAATACTATTATGGCTTAGTTACCTCTTTACCTCCTCCAACCTTTTCTGTCCTTCCCAGGGACTCCTCTAGACTTGCCACATTTGCCCTTTGGCTTTGCCAGTCTTCCTCAAGTTACTTCATTCATATTGGGTCAAGAGCAAAGAAATGAGGCCAATGGACATTTACAGATTTGGTTCCTGTGCATCCACCCTTCCTTGCCCCAAGGTTGAGGCTACTTGTTACCCTTTAGATTTCAGCTGAAATGTTGTTGTCTCAGCTTAAGTGCCTCTACTTCATTCCTTGCTCACAACCCTATGTGCTAGCCCTCATTTACTTGGTCTATTTATGACCATGTATTCATTTATAACTTTCCCCCACCAGACTGATCATCGTGAGGACAGATAACTATTCTGAAGGATGCTCAAATTTTGTGATGTGTAGCTCCATGTCTGAAGCATTCACTTGCTGAACTAGCAGAGAGGAAGCTGGGCATTAGATAACTTTTTAATAGCTTCCTAGTTACATATATGATAATGTTCAAAATCCTTACCAGGACCAGCAAGGATGTTAAGTATAATTGGGTGATGGGAGGTATGTTGGTGATCAAACTTCATTTTATAAATTACTTTTTTTTTTCCATAGAAAATAAAAATGGAGTAAGTGTGGGCAAGGGATGCCTTTTTTAACTGAGTCCTGCCTGGTATGAACAGGTGGTAGCTTGGACCAGCATGGCAGGATTGGAAATGGAGAAAACAAACTAGCTAGAAGAATATTTATGAGGTGTAATCAAGAGGAATTGTTGGCTGGATGTGGGAAAAGTTAGTTCCTAGAACTCCTGGGGTTCTGAGTGGGGATACCAGGACAGGGCATGATGTAAGTGATGTGGTCTTTGTCTAAAGACAGCTATTCTCAAAAGTGAAATCACCTGAGAATGGAGACTGTCTAGGGTGAGAGATTAGCTGTGTATTCCTTTAGCTAAAGTCACAAACCTAACTGAACTATTGATTAATTTGCAAGTATTTCATTCAGTTCCTCAGGGAAGCCTTCCTCAACTCTTTAATGGGGTTGGCTCCTCATTTTCTTGGAGCGGTCTCTGGAGTTTAGGACCTTTTTTATCATCTAGCAGAGTGGTCACTGGTATATTGTGCAAACTCTGAATGCCTTGTATTTGTCTATTTATGGAGATTATCCTAAGGAATTAGAGCAGCAGGGTCAAAGTCTAGGTTTACTTTCCAAACCTTGATCTAATGGCCCCTATAACTGCATTAGCAACAGGAATTGGCATCGTCCTGCATCCTCTCAATTCCAGGTGGCATTCCCTAATCCTTGTTCAGCTGAAAGTTGAAAAATGAGAGCATATTTTCTTTGGTTGTTTATTAATTTGAGGACAGTTCATATGCTTAATGGCTACTTGTTTCCCCATGAATTACTTATGCCTGTCCTATAATCCTTAACTTAAAGCATTTTGAGACTTTATTTGAGATTTAAGATTTCTGAATATTGGCGATATAAGACATCAGTCTGTTACCATTTTTTTTCTTCATCAGCTTTCCTTGAACTCTTAATACTCACTGTATTTTCTCTTGAATTTTGTTTTTTTTACATGTTCATTTGCTCACTTAAAAAAAATTGTCTCCTTCCTGTTCTTCCCCTAGCAATTATGATTTGTTTTTGTAAAAGAAACGTTTCTTTCAGAGTTTCTCTATATCTATCTATCTATCTATCTACTTAATTTTCCACAAAGTAGAATCATAGTACACTGTTTTACACCTTAGCATTTAAAAATAGTTTACAATTCTCTTATATCTTGTAGGACCCCCCTCATCAGTACATACAAAGCTACCAGTCTCACCTTGGATTCTCTAAAAGCAGAACCTGAAATCAGGGGTTTAGTACCTTATCCATGGTGGGTTCTTTATAGTTGATGTTAATTAATATGTGATAAAGGAATAGTTGGGTCCTTGGTGGATCATTTGACAACACAAACATCTAGCCTGTTGGCTGTAGCCCCCCAGTCTTCTACTATAACTGGAGACTTTCCTTTGTTTAACACTGTTAATAAGAGTTTAGTTTACTTGGTCATCTACTTCTACAGGTGTAAATCTTCCTTGCATCTGTCCAGATGTGACTTCAGAGTTAATTATGTGCCTTTACTATTAAACCAAGTTCAATCACACATCTGAAGTTAAGGGTCCAAAAATCTTGAACCCCTAAGTCTCATAATTCTATGGTATAAATGAAGTAATTATATTCCCTGTTTAAACCAATTATCCAAATAAGGTTACATAATAAAGGCAACTGGTTTAGAGTTTGAAAACTTATGTCGAATAAGAAATTTATCACTCTTTCTATAAATTGAAGCAATTCAGAAGTCTTCTGTAACAGTAACTTTAGTTTGGACCCATGTAATACAGTGACTATTTGGATATAAATGGGTCCTACCTTTACCATAAAGTCATATGACTTTGAGGGAGTTTCTTTGAGGGAGTTTTCTTAAACTTTCCTAATCTATCAGGTATTATACCTAATCTACGAGATAGTCACAAAGAGCCATGGAATGTATAAGAAAGCACTTCAAATACAATGAACTGTATTCACTTTTCAAAAGTGGATATAATTTTAAAGGAAGAATGGAAGAAAAATTATAACTTTTTATAGACCAAAACTTCCTAAATTCCTTCAGTGAACTTGGGATTCTCCTAACCCTATGGCTCAACAAAATCTCAAAGTGAGGCAGGTCCCTAGTACATGCTGGAAAACCTTAAACAGCTACTAGTGTCAAACCACCCACATTCTCATACTACAGTATGTGTTTTATCACTGGCCTTCTGTACTGAAATAGTAGTGAAAAGCCACTACCTTTTTCTTTTCATTTAAAGATAAATCCAGACACAGAAGTCATACAAATACCGGACATGTGCACAAAAGCTATTTGAGTGTGCCAAGTAAAATAAGGAGAAATGGAAAATGACAGCAAATGTTGCAAAATGCGGTCATTCAATAATCTCAGTTAATAATCTCACTCTATACTAGAGTGAACCAAAAATCTCCTTTATTAGGCAACATTATTTAAAATAATACTGCTTCCTTCTCCATCACACTGCCCACTCCATATCCTGCTTTGCTTTCTTCATAGTACTAAACCCTACCTGACCGTTGGTCTCCCTGACTGGAATGTAAGCTCCACGGGGCAGGGACTTACTGTTTGCTGCTGCACCCCTACGTGCCTAGCATCATACTTGCCTGACACACAGTAGATGCTTGAAACATAGCTTTTTGGATGCAGCAGGAAGATATAGACTATTACTTGGACTATTACAGCTTTTTTGTCATTGCCTAGAATCTTAGAATCTCTTGTGCTTCTGAAGTTCTTTACCTAGGTTCCCTAGAAAAGACATACTGAAACAAAACTTAAATATGTTACTTTATTGGGGAGGAGATGTGTGCAACCCTAGGGCAGCAAGAGTGAGGGGATAAAAAGAAGGAATGCCAGTATGAAGTGTTAGGCGATTTGAGCTGATCACAGCTTTGAGACTGTACATTGCTGCTTACATTTTCATGCAGGCCAAATAAAAACACTGTATTGAAACATTTTGTGTGTGGGAGTATTTAAAATTTCTGATTGTAGTGATGGAATGCTCAGCTTCTCAAGTTAAGTTGTAAACTTTAAGTTTCTATGAATCTTAAATTTTATTTTTGGTGAAGACTTGTTAACATTAGGTAATGACCTAATTTCACGTAATCATAATGTCTTCATTTTTAACTACACTAGCTATTTTGTTGATACATTCCTAGTATCTATTTTTCCATCTTTTTACTGTAAAAATGACATACTTAAAACAAGGGATCAGATGTTTAACTATCACATGCAGGCATTTAAAAAATCCAGGACTGATAATCTTGTTTTGTAACTAGAAATCTTAGAAATCATGAGTCCATGTACCATCTAATCTGGTGCTTTCTTTTCTGCCTTTCTGCTTTAACTCTGCTTTCCCTGAGTTTCAGAAAATGTAAAATTGTCCTATGTTACCAAACTGGTCATGTTCTTGTTGACCATGTAGGACCTCTCTCACAACTTGGGCTCTCTTGAAGTCATTGCTCAGTTGGAGTTTGGGGTACAAGGTGTCTATAAGGGATGTCCACTTGTGAAAGGAGGGGGAAAGAGGCAGGACTAGACAGAAGTTGAAATGTGCAGGCTGGACAAAGCCTTGATCAATTCAGGCAGGGAGCTAGCTCATCAGTGTCCTACATCAGGCTATGCTGGTCAGACAGGAGATGCAGGCTGCCCTGGGAGGGTATGACCTTGGGAAGATGAGTTCTCTGCAGCTGTCACTTGAGGGCTGTCTGCTAATAATAATTCCCCAGCTTAGAAGCAAGCCCTTCCCAAGACAGATTTGAAAGCCAATGTTTAGGTAGTATATACACTAATGGCTACAACTGATGTTATTGTAGGCCACTTCTCTTAAACAAAACAAAAACAAACTTACTCAGTCTTTTCAATATTAGCATATTAAAACATTCTTTCATATTAAATATCATATGTAGGTATAATTATGATATTAGCTTAACATTAAAAAATAACCACAACTACATCAAGGCAAATCACTGTTTATTTTCCCATCACTAAAAATGTCACCACAATCAAAGACATATTGATTGCAGTGAAGTCTCATGAGTTAATTAGAATAAGCAGTGAGAAAAATAAAGCAGCATATGAATGATGACTTCTGGAAACAAATACTGGCTCTTTAAGGAAGAAATGTATAAAGAAATGTTCTTTGGAAAATCATTTTTTTTCCCAAAGAATTTCCTTGATATACTGTGACATTTAAAACTGGCTGCAGGAATTAATCTACATCTTCAGTTGGGTCAAATTTCAGTGAATGTTATGTGATTGGTAGTGATTGTTCACTATTGAACGAAAGTCCCAGGGCAGAAAATATGAAGGAGGAAAGAGAGTTGTAAATTATTTCTCCCCCAAAAGATATTTTGACACATTTCATGTATCTGCTGAGATGTTAATAGTATCTTATCTTTATCTTCTAGCTGTTCAGGTAAGATGCTTATAAGTCAATGTATGTATTGATGATTACTTTGAATATAATCATATACAGCAACTGAAAGTTCACAAATCCTGTTCATAAGGACTTCATGAGGATGATCAGGGTCTCAGAAGGAAACAAGCACACTCTGCAAAGCTTAGAGTTTGAAGGGAATATTTGCAGAGATGGGAGTAGGGTTACTTTAAGGATGTTAATGCATTGAGGGGCTAGTGGAGGTGGAGCCATTGCCACAGCAGAGCTGCATGTGCAGAGTTAAGGAATGGTGTAACCAGAGTCAGACAAGAGAGGGTATGGAAGGCAACTGCTTACCAGAAGCTGTGTTCATTATTTCTTTGAATCTCTACATTATTTTTCTGGATTTATTGAGAGATCATTCACATGTAACATTGTGTAAGTTTAATGTGTGCAACATGCTGATTTGTTACACATATGTATTGCAAAAGGATCACTTTCATATTTAGCTAACCCCTCCACTGTGTTACCTAATAGGCATTTTTGTGTGTGTGGTGATAACTTTCTTAACTTTCTAGTATATAATACAGTATTACCTCTAATCATCATGTACATTATATCCCAAAATATATTCTTCTTATAACTGGCAGTCTGTATCCTTTGACAAACATCTCATTTCCCCTGCCTCCAAGCCTCTGATTACCACTACTATACTCTGTTTCTCACGAGTTCAGCTTTTTTAGATTCTACACTGGAGTGATATCATATGGATGGTATTTGTGTTTCTCTGACTTATTTCACTCAGCATGATGGCCTCAAGTTTTATTCATGTTGAAAAAGGCAAGATTTCCTTCTTTTTCATGACTGAATAATACCTTATACTGTGTGTGTGTGTGTGTGTATCACATATTCTTATCCACTCATCTGTTGATGGGCACACAGGTTGTTTCCACGTTTGGCTAGTGTAAATAATGCTGCAATGAATAATGAATATGGGAGTGTAGAGACCTCTTCAAGATCCTGCTTTCATTTCCTTGAATATATATCCAGAAGTGGGATTACTGGATCATATTGTAGTTCTATTTTTAACTTTTTGAGGAATCTCCATGTTTTCCATAGTGATATACTGATTTACATTCCCGCCAACAGTGTATGAGGGTTCTCTTTCCTCTCATCTTTACCAACAGATGTTATGTCTTGTCTTGATGACAGCCATTCCAACAGGTGTGAGGTGATAATCTCATGGTTTTGATTTGCATTTCTCTAATTGGTGAGGTTGAGCATCTTTTCATATAACTGTTGTCCATTTAGATGTCTTCTATGGAAAAATGTCTACTCATTTCCTCCGACCATTATTTGGATTGTTTGCTTTTGGCTATTGAGTAGTATGAATTTCAAAATATATTTTGGGTACTAATCCCTTATCAGACACATGGTTTGCAAATATGTTTTCCCATTTGGTAGGTTGCTTTTTCATTTTGTTTCTTTTTCTGTGCAGAAGCTTTTGAGTTTGATACAGTCCCACTTGTTTTTCTGCTTTTGTTGCTTGTACTTTTTTTGACAATGATATTTTGATATGACACCAAATCATGTCAAGGAGGTTATTTCTTATGTTTTCTAAGAGTTTGATGGTTTCAGATCTTACATTCAAGTTTTTAATCCATTTATCTAAATTGTTTGAGTTTATTTTTGTACATGGTGTAATAAAGTGGTCTAGTTTTATTCTCTTGTATTTAGCTGTCCTATTTTCCCAAAACTATTTATTGAAGAGGCTGTCTTTCCCCCATTGTATATTCTTGACTCCTTTGTCATAGATTAATTGACCCTATAAGTGTGGGTTTATTTCTGGGATTTCTATTCTGTTGCATCGAGCTATGTATCTGTTTTTGTGCCAGTACCAGAGTTTTCTGATTACTGTAGGCTTGTAGTCTGAAGTTGGGGAGTGTGAAACCTCCAGCTCTGTTCTTTCTCAAGATTGTTTTAGCTATTTCAGGTGTTTTGTGTTTCCATACAACTTTTAAGATAATTTGTTCCAGTTCTGTGAAAAATGCCATTGGTATTATGATAGAGATTACATGGAAACTGTAGATTGCTTTGGGTAGTATGGACATTTTAACATTAATAAATTTAACATTATTAAATTTAACGTTAAATCCATCAGCCTGGTATATACTTCCACTTATTTGTCTTGTCTTCAATTTCTCTCATCAGTGTCTTATAATTTTCAGTATACAAGTCATTTACTTCCTTGGTTAAATTTATTTGTAGGTATTTTTTATGCAGTTGTAAATGGGATTATTGTCTTAATTTCTTTCTAATAGTTCATTATTAATGTATAGAAATGTAGATTTCTATTTATTGACTTTGTATCCTGAAACTTTACTGATTTCATTTAGTCCTGACAGTTTTTCTTTTTTTGGTGGAGTCTCTATGTATAGTATCATGTGATTTGAAAATAGTGACTGTATGGGCAATCCTAGCCACAGCAGTCAGAAAATAAAAGGCATCCAAGATGGCGCAGAAGCAAAACTTCTTATGTTGAATAAGAGTGGTGAGAGTGGGCATCTTTGTCCTGTTCCTGATTTTAGAGGAAAAGCTTTCAGCTTTTCACCATTGAATATGATGTTAGCTGTGGGTTGATTATATAGGGTTTTTATTATGTTGAGGTATGTTCCCTCTATACCCACTTTGCTGAGAATTTTTATCATAAATGGATGTTGCATTTTGTCAAGTTTTTTTTTTTTCCTGCATCTATTGAGATAGTTGTGTGATTTTTATCTCTCATTTGTTCATTTCATCACATTGAGGTTGCAGATATTGAACCATCTTTGCATCCCTGGAACAAATCCTACTTTATCATGGTGTATGATCCTTCAAATGTATTGTTGGCTTTTGTTTGCTAATATTTTGTTGAGGATTTTCCTATCTATGTTCATTAGGGAATTTTACCTATTACTTTTTTTTTTTTTTAGGTATTGCCTTTGTCTGGTTTTGGTATCAAGGTAATGCTGGACTCATGAGTATGAAAGTGTTCCTTCCTCTTCAATTTTTTTGGAAATTTGAGAATGATAAGCATTAACTTTTTTAAGTGGTAGAATTCACCTGTGAAGCCATCTGGAATGGGACTTAGGTTTGTTGAAAGGTTTTTGAGTATTGATTCAATTTCATTACTAGTAATCAATCTGTTCAGATTTTTATTTCCTCCTTGTACAGTCTTGGAAGATCGTATGTTTTTAAGAATTTATCCATTTCTTTTAGATTGTCCAGTTTGTTGGTGTAGTAGTCTCTTACGATTCTTTGTATTTTCTGGTATTAGTTGTAACTTCTCTTTCATTTCTGTTTTACTTATTTGGGCTTTCTCAGTTTTTCTCGATGAGTCTGGCTAAAGGTTTATCAACTTTCTTTCTCTTTTCAAAGAATCATCTCTAAGTTTCATTGGTTTTATTTTTTCTATTTAAGTCTCTTTCATTTTATATCCACTCTGATTATTTCCTTCCTTCTAATTTTGGGCTTGCTTTGTTCTTTTTCTAGTTCCTTTATGTGTAAGTTTAGATTGAGATTTTTCTTATTTCTTGAGGTAGTTTTGTATCATTATGAACTTCTTTCTTAGAACTGCTTTTGCTGCATCCCATAGATTTTGGAAGGCTGCATTTCCATTTTCATTTGTCTCAAGATATTTTTGACTTCCTCTCTGATTTCTTCATTGACTCACTGGTGGTTTAGTAACATGTTTAGTCTCCACGTGTTTGTCTTTTATCCAGTTTTCCTTTTGTAATTGCTTTCTAGTTTCATACTGTTGTGGTCTCTAAGGATGTGTGATAATAGTTTTTTTGTGTATGCTTTTTAATTTTTTATTGAAGCATAGTTGATTTATAATGTTTCAGGTGTACAGCAAGATGATTTAGTTTCATATATCTATATATATAAATTTTCAGATTCTTTTTCATTATAGGTTATTACAAGACATTGAATAGAGATCCTTGTGCTGCTTGATATAGTTGAAATCTTCTTAAATTTGTTGACTCGTTTTATGGCCTATGATGTGCTCTATCCCGGAGAACGTTCCATGTGCACTTGAGAATATGCTGTTGCTCTTGGATGGAAGTTTCTGTCTATGTGAATGCATTAGTTCTTTTGTTCTAAAGTATGGTTCAAGTCCAATATTTCCTTGTTGATATTCTTCTGGATGTCTGTTGTTGAAAGTGGAGGTATTGCAGTCCTTTACTGTATCTTCCTTCTGATCTGTTAGTATTTGCTCCATACATTACATGCTCCAATGTTGGTTGCATATATATTTATGATGTCTTGATGAAATGACCCCCTGATCTCTACATAATGACTGTCTTTGTCTGTGGTTCCCATTTTTTGGCTTAAAGTATAGCTTTTTCTGGTAAGTATAGATACTCCTGCTCTTTTTTATGTTTTACTTGCATGGAATATATTTTGTCATCCCTTCACTTTGAGCCTATGTGTGTCCTTAAAGTTGAAGTCTCTTGTAGGCAGCATATAGATGGGTCTTTTTTTTTTTTTTTTAAATCCATCTAGCCACTCTTTGTGTTTTGATTGGAGATTTCAGCCCATTTAGAGTAGTCATTGATAGGTAAGGATGTACTAATTTCATCTTACTGTTTTCTGGCTGTATTATAGTTTCATTTTTCTTTTCTTCCTTTCTTTCTGCCTTCTTTTATAAACTGATGGCTTTCCATAGTGGTGTACTTTGATTCTCTACATCTTTTGTTTATCTCTACATCTCAGTTTTGCTAGTCTCTGAGTGGAGTAGAACTGAAGCAGGACCTTCATGCAGTGCCCCAAAGGCTGAAGAAGCTAATTGCTTACCCTGCTTTCCTTTCCCAGCAAGGGGAACTCTTTCTAGCTGAGGAGTTCCCTCTTAGTGCTGAGCAATGCCTGTTTTGGGGGTGGGATGATAGAGGCATCCTTGTCTTGTATGGTGGTTCTCAGATTTTTTGTTCTACTGTATTACTAAAGTTTCTTAAGTGGACTCCAGAACTCTCCTGGAGTGTTTCTGTTCATGGATAACTATATAATTGTTGATCTTTTTGGGGACAGAGAGGAGTTTCCTATGTTTCCATTTTGGTGGTGTCACTCAGGATTAAGTATAGTTTAAAGTGATGTAGAGTTGACCCTTGAACAACAGAGGTTTGAACTGCACAGGTACACTTATGTGCAGATTTCTTTCACTAAATACATACTACAGTACTACACAATCTGCATTGGTTGAATCTGCAGATGCAGAGCTGCAGTACAGAGGGCCAATTGTAAAGTTATGTGTGAATTTTTGACTGTGGGGAGTATTGATGTTCCTAACCCCCACGTTGTTCAAAGGTCAACTATATGTGTGCCAAACTGACAAGGGGTGGACTGTGGTGGTCTTTTGGAGTGTCAACTTGGCCAGGATACAGTCCCCAGTTTTACAGTCAAATATTAGTCTAGTGTTTCTGTGGAGCTGTTTGGTAAGTGTAATTAAATTCCATGATCAATTGTTGTTAAGTAAGGGAGATTATTTTAGATAATCATATGGGCTGGATTCAACTAGTTTAAAGGAGTTGAGAGCAGAGTTAAGGCTTCTCTGAAGATGAAACTCTGTGGACAAGTTTCAGCCCTACCTAACAGTTCCAGCCTACTCTTCCTGACAGCCTGTCCTGCAGATTTTGGATTTGCCTTACCACAACTGTATAACTCAATTCCTTGGAATCAAGATCTTAATATATATCTCCTACTTGTTCTGTTTCTCTGGTTGAACCCTGATTAACACACATCGTCTTGTTAAGTATATAAGTTTTAAGATTAAAAAAATTACCAACAGTAATTCTAACCACATAGGAGGAGAGTGAAAATGACTTAATAAAATCTTACAAGATGAGCCTTCGATGTCAGCTGTTCCATGATTAATCCTCTTCTGCCATCTTGTGGTGATACCTGAAAGTTTACAGTGATGACTGCTCAAGAAATGCTCCTGAGAATGCTTAAGTCACCATCTCATAAGAAAATAGAGAATGATGCCAAGATTACAATCAGGTGAATTACATTTCTCTATTTTGCCAATAATGGGTGTTGAGTACCTAAACACAATATGCTACCATCCTAGCTGAAAACAACATACTTTAGAATGTGAATATCTGTAGCAAAGTCAAAATTTTTTTCCACCGTATTTCCAACTAAAAATTGTCACTTGCCGTCTGTCTCTATAAAAATTAAATCACATTGGCAGTTGCCATCTACATTGGGTTAAATCATGAGCTGCTGCAGCCACTGACCATTAACACTCCCTGAAAGGAGTTCAGGGTGGAGATCAGGAATGAGGTACTCTGTGCTTTGGGGAAAACTGGCAGTACAGGACTTCAGATAGACATTTTTGGGAGATTTTATGAGCCCAAATTCTTACATCTCCTCATATCTAGAAAAGCACTAAAATCATTAACAGTGACATCTGCTCCTCCTGACTTAGCAAGGTTCTGCCTAAATGTGTGCTTGACTGCATGTACCTGCTTCCATGAAAATCATGTAGAATACTGACATTTCCCCCCACCTCTCCAGAGCAATTCCTCAGAGCTGTGTGAAATGCTGTGTCCCAGGCCATAGTTCTCATTTTATACAGTGTGTATGTATGTGTGTGTGTATGTATATGTGTGTGTATGTATATATGTGTGTGTGTATATATATACACACACACACATAGAGTTGGCCCTCTTTCTGTGGGACCATGATGAACAGGGCAAGCACAGGGAACACAAACACCCAGGTAGTTCCAGAGTCCAGTGACAGGCCTCTGAAGAAGAGACAAGTGTAGGCTGTTGGAAGCCAATGTATACTAAAGTTGGGAGAGACCAACTGAAATGGTAAAAAGGATCCAACTGAATCTGCATGGAGCACCAGTAGTGTCTGCTGTACTCCAACCACCACCTTGAAGCTGTGACAGGTAAGAATAAACTTAAAGTGAGACTTAAAAAATGTGAGAAGTGTATGAGGTGGTCACGATTTCTGGGGGAAACCTATAAAACAGGTCGAGTAGATTAGCTATAGCCCCCATTTTTGCAATGGGTCCTGAGACCATAAATAACTTTCATCATTTTTCTTCCTTTACTAACCATTCTAGATAACCTGCCCTGTTGGCTAGTATTTTTGCTGATGGCCCAGACCTTTATCCAGGAGAGGCCTGAGTCTCTGATTACCAGAAGGGGCAATTGCCCCTATGGATATATATGATCCTAGCCCTGTCACTGCTTCTACCATCAGCTCTGGCCTGAAACGAGCCACTACAGACTCTCAAACAAAATCACATATTGCAGGAAAAGGAACTTATCAGTGGTGTCCCATGCATCCACATCTTCCTGATGGCCTTGGTGACACAGTATGTTAGTGTCAAGTCGCAGTTCTTGCTAGGGAAGAGTGGGTCACCTCTGTAAACTCCAAGGGTTCAGGGGTCTGCAGAGCCACCACTCTCAGGGGACTTTATCCAGATGTCCCCATCCAGAGGTTTCCCAAACAGGGCCCTGACTTGAGCATAGCAGATCTTCCTTACCTGGGCATTAAAATGCCTTTCATTGTTGGCTATGAAGTTGGGTATGAGGTTAGCTATGGATTTGTCATATGTGGCCTTTATTGTATTGAGATACGTTCCTCTATACCCAATTTGTGGGGTGTTTTTATCTTGAAAGGATGTTGTATTTTGATAAATGCCTTTTCTGAATTTATTTAGATGAGAATATGATTTTTATCTCTCACTTATTAATATGCTGTATCACATTTACTGATTTACATAGGTTAAACCATCCTTGCATCCCAGAGATAAATCCCACTTGGTCATGGCAAATGGTCCTTTTTATTAATGTGCTGTTGAATTTGGCTTGCAAATATTTTGTTGAGAATTTTTGCATCTATATTCATCAGAGATACTGATCTGTGATTTTCTCTTATTGTAGTGTCCTTATCTGGCTATGGTATCAGGGTAATTTTAACCTCTTAAAATGAGTTTGAGAGTATTCCCTTTCCTTCATTTTTCCCAAACAGCTTGAGAAGGATTGGTGTTCATTCTTAAAATGTTTGGTAGAAATCACTTGTGAAGCCATCTGGTCCTGGGCTTTTCTCTGTCGGCAGGTTTTTGATTGCTGATTCGCTCTCCTTGCTATTGGCTTGTTTATATTTTGTTTCTTCCTTATTTAGTCTTGGTAGTTTGTAAGTTTCTAAGAATTTATCCAGTTTTTCTAGGTTACCCAGTTTTTTGGCATATTCTGCTGCCATTGGATGAAATGTTCTGTAAATGTCTGTTAGGACCATTGGTCTAAAGTATACTTCAATTCCAATGTTTTTTTTTTTTTTTTTTTTTTTTTACTGACTTTCTGTTGGGATGATCTATGCATTGTTGACAGTAGGGTATTGATGTCCCTTACTATTATTATATTTATTTTTTCCTTCCTATCTGTTAGTGTTTGCTTATTGCATTGTAGGTTCTCTGATGTTGGATGTATATATATTTATGATTATTATAGCCTCTTGATGGGTTGAACCTTTTATCATTATACAACGACCTCCTTTGTCTCCTGTTACAGTTTGGACTTAGTCTGTTTTGTCTGATGTAAGTTTAGCTACCCCTGCTCTTTTGGTTTCCACTTTCATGGAATGCTTTTTATCCATCTCTTCACTTTGAGCCTATGTCCTTGAAGCTGAAGTGACTCTTGTAGGCAGTATATATTTGGGTCTTTTTTTTTAATCCATCTGGTCACTTTGTGCCTTGTGATTGGAGAATAATCCATTACATCTAATGTAATTATTGGCAGGTAGGGACTTACTATTGCCATCTTGTTAACTATTTTCTGTGCTTTAAGTAGTTCCTTTCTTCCTCTCTTGCTGTCTTCCTTTTGAATGATAATTTGCCATAGTGGCATACTTGGATTCTCTTCTCTTGTGTATATCTACTGTAGGTTTTTGTTTTGTGGCTACCCTGTGACTCCCTTGAAACATTTTATAGAAATGTCTATTTTAGGCTGATAACAACTTTGATTGCATTCTACAACTATACCCTTTTATTTCCCCCAAATACATTTTTTTAAATGTCACAATTTCCATCTTTTTATATTGTATGTTTATTAAAATTATGTATCTATAGCTATTTTAATACTTTTGTCCTTTAATCTTTTTTGAATAAAATTTTTTTAATATCCTATGTATTCTGTAACAGATATAGAATGCAAAATTTTTAAAAACAATTTGCAGTCCTCTCTTATTGGTAACATAACTGAGGTACTTATTTTATACATTTATCGAATCTCAATTACCTTGAGATTTGATAACAGTATTTAGATACAGTGTAACCCAGAAATGAAAATATACAAACTAGTTCTAGGAACACATGTATTTTTACCTGTGAGTATACTTATAAATCATATAAATACACATATTTATTTTAAAATAAAGACTTTGGAAAATGAAACCAGCTTACATAATTTTTTAAACCAAAGTATGACAAATTTTTTATGCAAAAAATATTGAAGCAAAAATCAGAAGTCTTATTTCTAAGACATTAGAAAACTATGCTTGCCAAATTGCTATTTATGAGGACAGAACCATAACTGTTCCTTCACATTTGTCTTGCTTATAAAACATAAAAAAGTACTCTAAACACAATAAATGGAATTCTTACATTTTTAAATAGCTTGAATTGCTATTTATTATATTAAAGCAATTTTTACATTTCTACTTAAGTTTATATTGCACTAAAATTATTTTATAGGGAAGAACTAGTTAATGTATCATGACATAATAACTTAGAAACATTTTTTGTTCACATCTATATTAATGGATATTTCAGTCTACTTAAAATTTCTACTATATACCAAGTCATCTAACAAAAACATATCTATAATGCTAATCTGTTTTGGGAGCAAAGATACTCAGTATTGTTACTGCATTTGGAAAATACACTGACTTTTAAAAACATTTAAATCACACATAAAAACTGGAAATAATATTTGAGCAATACCTAAAAATTCTTTTGTTGAATCTCTACATGGCTACTTTTTAAATACTTTTATTAAAAAATTAAGAAAGTGTCCTTTTATCCAGTAGAGCAGAATTATGAGAAGAATGATAATAAGAATAATACTTCAATGCTGGCTTCTAAACTATGTTTTATATAACTTAAATTTTCATTTCTCATCATTCTGCTGCAATATAACCAAGCCTGTTTATAATAATAACTGAGGTCAGAGTCTTTGAAAATCATAATTACAATGAAAAGTTTAGAATAGCACTATAAAGGTAATGACAACCTCTTTTTTTTATTGAAGTATAGTTGATTTACAATATTGTTAGTTTCAGGTGTATATACAGCAAAGTGATTCAGTTGTGCATATATACATTTTTCAGATTCTTTTCCATTATAGGTTATTACTTCATTTACATATTACATAGTATGTATTACATACATAGTTCCCCATGTTATACAGTAAATCCTTGTTGCTTATCTATGTTATGTACAGTAGTTTGTATCTGTTGGTTCCATATTCCTAATTTATCTCTTTCCCCCCTCCCTTTCCCCTTTGATAACCATAAGTTTTCTATGTCTGTGAGTGAGTCTGCTTCTGTTTTGTATATAGACTCATTTGTATTATTTTTTAGATTCCACATATAAGTGATATCATACAGTATTTGTCTTTCTATGTCTGACTTACTTCATTAAGTATAATATTCTCTTGGCCCATCAATGTTGCTTCAAATATTTCATTCTTTTTTATGGCTGCATAATATTCAATGTATATATACCACGTTTTCCTAAGCCATTTATTAGTGGTACTTGGGGTGTTTCCATGTCTTGGCTATTGTAAATAGTGCCACTGAACATTAGGGTGCATGTATCTTATTAGAGTTTTCATCTTTTCTGGATACATACCCAGGTGTGTGATTGCTGGATTGTATGGTAGCTCTATTTTCAGTTGAAGGAACTTTTTAAAAAGTGAAGTATAGTTGATTTACAATGTTGTGTTAGTTTTAGTTGTACAGCAAAGTGATTCAATTATACATAGACATATATATTCTTTTGCAGATTCTTTTCCATTTTAGGCTATTACAAGATATTGAATATAGTTCCCTGTGCTATACAGTAGGTCCTTGTTGTTTATCTATTTTATATATAGTAATGTGTATCTGTTAATCCCAAACTCCTAATTTATCCTGCCCCCACCCCTGCTGGCCAATACCCCTTTCCCCTTTGGTAACCATAGTTTGTTTTCTCCATCTGAGTCTATTTGTGGTTTGTTATTAAGTTCATTTATCATTTTTTTAAGATTCCACATATAAATGATATCATATGACATTTGTCTTTATCTGACTTACTTTACTTACTATAATAATCTCTAGGTCCATCTGCACTGCTGAAAATGGCATTATTTCATTTTTAAAAATGCCATTGTGTATATATACTACATTTTTATCCATTCATCTGTTGGACATTTAGGTTGCTTCCATTTCTTTGCTATTGTAAATAGTGCTGCTATGAACATTGGGGTTCATGTGTCTTTTGGAGTAAGTATTTTCATTTTATTTGGATACACATCTAGAAATGAAATTGCTGGATCATATAGTGGTTCTATTTTTAGCTTTGTGAGGAACTTCCATACTGTTTTCCACAGTGGCTGCACCAATTTACATTCCCACCAGCAGTGTAGGACGGTTCCTTTTTCTCCCTACCATCTCCAGCATTTATTATTTGTAGACTATTTAATGATGGCCATTCTGACTAGTGTGAGGTGATATTTCATTGCAATTTTGATTTTCATTTCTCTAATAATTAGCAATACTGAGAATCTTCTCATGTGCCTGTTGGGCATCTGTATGTCTTCTTCAGAAAAATGTCTAGTTAGGTCTTCTGCCCATTTGAGTTGTTTGTTTTTTGATATTAAGATGTATGTATATTTTGGAAATTAATCCCTTGTCAATCACATCATTTGCTAATATTTTCTTCCATTTCTTAGGTTGTCTTTTCATTTTATTTATGGTTTCCTTTGCTGTGCAAAAGCTTTTAAGTTTAACTAGGACCCATTTGCTTATTTTTCTTCTACTTCCATTACTCTGGGAGATGGATCATAAAAAATATTCCTGCAAAGTATGTCAAATTTTCTGCCCATGTTTTCCTCTGGGAGTCTTAGAGTATATGGTCTTACATTTAGGTCTTTAATCCATTTTGAGTTTATTTTTGTATATGGTGTTAGAAAATGTTCTAATTTCACTCTTTTACATATAACTGTCCAGTTTTCCCAGCACCACTTACTGAAGATATTGTCTTTTTTTAAATTGTATATTCTTGCCTCCTTGGTCATAGTCTAACTGACCATAAGTTCATGTGTTTATTTCTGAGCTTTCTTTCCTGTTCCATTGATCTATGTGTCTGTTTTTGTGCCAGTACCATACTGTTTTGATTCCTGTAGTTTTGTAGTATAGTCTGAGGTCAGGATGTGTAATTCCTCCAGCTCTGTTCTTCTTCCGCAAGATTGTTTTGGCTATTCAGGGTCTTTTGTGTTTCCATACAAATTAAAAAAAAATTTTTTTTGTTCCAGTTTTGTTAAAAATGTCATTGGCAATTTGATAAGGATTGCATTGAATCTGTATATTGCCTTGGGTAGCAGGGCCATTTTAATAATGTTGATTCTTCCAATCCAAGAATATATTTTTCTGTCTGTTTGTGTCTTCAATTTGTTTCATCAGTGTCTTATAGTTTTCAGAGTATAGGTTTTTGCCTCCTTAGGCAGGTTTACTCCTAGGTATTTTATTCTTTTTGATGCAATGGTAAATCAGATTGTGTCCTTAATTTATTTCTGATATTTTGTTAGTTTATAGAAATGCAGCTGATTCCTGTATATGACTTTTGTACCCTGCAACCTTACTGAATTCATCGATGAACTCTAGTAGTTTTCTGGCAGCCTCCTTAGGATTTTCTATGTGTAGTATCACGTCATCTGCAAACAGTGACAGTTTTACTTCTTTTCTGATTTGGATTCCTTTTCTTTTTCTTCTCTGGCTGCTATGGTGAGGACTTCCAAAACGATATTGAGTAAAAGTGGCAAGAGTGGGCATTCCCAGCATTTCACCACTGAGTATGATGTTATCTGTTGGGTTTGTCATATATGGCCTTTGTTATGTTGAGATATGTTCCCTCTATGTCCACTTTCTTGAGAGTTTTTATCATAGATGGATGCTGAATTATTTTTTTTAAGGACCCTTAATGGCAACTTCTTAAATCCCATTTTAAGTCAGTTCTACTCCCAAATAACACTTTAAAATGGTTTCAGTTAACCTTACTGATTAGCCAGCATCAGCTTATGAATATTTTTGCAGTGTTCTAAGGTGTAACTTTTGGCATCAAAAAGTATAATAAGCACTTTTGCCTTGTGATGAATAAAAAAGTCAAGCACTAAAATACCAATGGTTCCTGTGATGGGGTGAAGATGCCCCTTCAAGTAATGTTCTCCCTCAAAATTAACATTTTATTTCTCCCTCAGAGTTTATTAAGGAAAAGAAATCACAAAATTTTTTTAGTCAAGGTGAAAAAACTGCTTCAAAACTTCATAGTGTAAAAGCCACCACTTGGGAAAGAACACAGTAAGTGTAATTAAGAGATACACCATGATATAATCCTTTTTGAACTGAATGGTGTCCAAAGACATACTTCATAGTCACCTCCATGGTGAGGCACTTTTCAGATTCTGGAAGAACTGTTCCTAATTACATTCACGAGTGAGTTACATTAAATGGGTAGGATATTGTCTGTGTTATTGCTCCAGCAATACCACCACAAAGTAAGTTTATGTAAGTTTTCAAAACAAAGACATTAGTGTTGCCTGAAGGTCTGCCAAGAAGGGTGGGAACATGGGAAAGCCCAACAGTATAAAACGAGACAACTCGATGGAGAACCATTCCCACTAGAGCAGCATCAGGCCTCTGTAAAATGCAAAGAGACCACCTTCCTGTGCATAAATTTTTCTGAATGCATGAATGATTCCTGTTTAAGTATGTCCCCCTTTCACCTGGAACATTAGGCACACTATAACCATGTGAAAATGGTAAGTACAGAAAACTGCTGTTTAAATGTACCATGGATCCAGCCATTAATCTGTGCACAGACCAGAAATTCCCAGCTTCATAGTAATTAATGTTCTACAATGCTCAAATGCTATAAACTGGATTGCACCATAGGGAAAGATTTGGATCATCATTGCATCATTCTTTTTCTACAACCCAAGGTATTCCTCCTTAGGGGAACAGCACATAATGCAGGAAATATTCCCAAATGTTTGTAATGGTGATTGTGAGCTTATAATAAAACCTTTGCTCAATCCAAAAGAGCAACTGTTTTGGCACAGAATCCAGCAATACCTCTGTCCAGGAAGGAGCACAGCCAGGAGAAGTCTCTGCCTGCGGTGGGCCCTCAGACTCCTGCTGCCTGCAGCATCTCGAGATGGAGGTGGGTTAGCTGCCGCCAGGGCCACCTCAGGAATTTTGGTTGCCAATTTACAACCCAAGGGCCCTAGCCATGGCCAGAGCAGGTGGTGACAGGCACCAACTGCCTGGCAGGCAGAATCTGTCCTTTAACCTTTAGAGTTATGTGGGTACACATCATCATGTTACAGAATTAGAGTATTCTTAATCTGACTGTATATATACTTACCTTTAAAAGTGCGTTGTATATATTCATAAGCTTACATATCAGTAGTTAGCATCCTTTTATATACTAACTTGAACTCCTTTCAGCCTTTCTTATAAGGCAGTTATAGTGGTGATGAACTCCCTCAGCTTTCAGTTTTTGTGAAAAGCTTTATCTCACCTTCATTTCTGAAAGACAACTTTGCTGGGTAAACTATTCTTGGTCAGCAGTTTCTATGTGATCATGCTGATGCCTTGATCTTGGACCTTCCAGCTTCTAGAACTATAAGAAATAACTTCTATTAGCTCCCCAGTTTGTGGTGTTTTGTTATAGCAGACTGAATGGACTAAGTGTCCTCAAAAGAGTATTTCAATCAAAATAGAATTGTTTGTTGAAACACTTTTTCTCTTGTAATGTCTCCCCTCACCTACTTCATACCTTACACACTTTGGCTTTGGTGATTGTTTCCCTAAATATTTTTATGCACATATATGTATCTCTTTGTATACAGACATTTTCCCAAAATGATCAATAGGGTCATAATTGGACATGTCCAACATTTTTCCCATTGAACAGGACATGGACAGGCTTCTAAGTCAGTACATACAGTTATGCTTCAGCATTTTAAAAATGCTGTATAAAAATGGGTAGTATGGACATCATGTGATTTGTTAAAGAACTTTTTCCATGTAATCTTGGTTGTGCCCAGTTTTGGGCTCTGTTCATTCGAAAAATTACAAAACTGTGTAAGGATATATATTTAAATGTTTGTATAAGATTCCTTGCAGTGCAGTGCAATCCTTTCAATTCAAGGAACTGAGATTCAGAGGGCAAGAACTTTATCTAAGGCCTGATTTAAACCATTTAAACCAAACTGACGCCAGTGATTATAAAATTTCCATGAAACCCTGCCAGCCTTTCAGCTTATATAGTTAATAAGGAAGAAAGGACTCTTATTAATGTGATTGACAGACTTCTTGAGAATAATTTTAAAAATCCAAGGCATTTTCATCTTGTCACTCATTTTCTAAGTATGGTTCTTAAATGTCAGGGACATTTTTGTTGGCAGGATGAAGATTTGCTTTTTTTTTTTTTTTAGAATAGAAAATTGAGCCCTTGGGACTTTTCCTTCCCTCCCTCCGTCCTTCCTTCCTTCTCCATAGACAAAATTTGGGTACTCTGGTATAACAGCCTGTGACATGGGGGGATATAAAAGAACTCTGAACAACAGGAAAGACAACAAGGAAATCAATGCTCCATAGTTGAGATAGGGTTAAATAGATAACATGACTGCAAGAGAAAGTGAACAGTCGGCATTGCTTAGAGGCTGACATAGTGGGTGATGCTTGATAAAGTGGTAAGAACTGAAGGATAAGCATCACCTTCACTTTAATTCAAGTAGGGAGGACATTCTAATAACAGGGAACAGCATGTATAAGTGCTTGGTGTTCTGAAAATAATTGATCAGGCAAATGTCTATTTTTCTATCCTGAGACTGCCAGGAGTTTCAGTGGGAAGTGAACAAAAACCAAATCACAGAAGGCCTGTCCCCTTGTTAAAAGCTTGGTCTCTCTGCCTCCAATCTTGTCTCAAGTTGCAGTAATCATATGGATGAGAGATGAGGGCCTAACTATGGAATGAGACATGATAGATTTGAGAGATTTAAAGATTAAATTGATGCCAGCTGAAACTTAGCCAGGGTCCTAGTTCTGTTGAACCTCAAACTAATTGGGAGACAATGGACAGCCAAGAGATGGGAAAATTGGTAGTTATCCAATTTCTTGTCTGATCCAAGACTTTCTGAGTTACTTGATATCCATATCTAAGGCACATTTTTTTCAGGGACGATCAAAGGCAGTTAAGTACACTATTAATACTTGTGATTCTACATTTTTTTCAGGACAGTGTGAGAGCAGTCAAAACTTACACAAACTGCAAACCTGAGCTAGTAACGAGTTGGAATAGAGTTCAAAGCTTGAATCCTGGTTATTCCTAATGTAAAAGGTTGCTAGGACTTGAGTCTTGGTGCAATTTATTTCCAGTGCAAAGGCACACAATCTCTATTTTGATTGTACTATATCACAATAATTGAGATATACTGAGCTAATCTTTTTGCTTATGTTTCAAAGAGGAATAGTGTAGAGGCACATTATTAATATCATTCCCACTCCTAAAATTCTCCCCTGCCTTCTTTCCCTGTAACTTCACCAGGGTTACAGTTTGATTAATGAAGAACGTATTGGTGTGGACTGCCCAATTTCAAAAGTCTAAATGAATAATGTTCCACTTAAAAACAAAATGGCCCACTTGCCCCTGTAAATGGGAAATAAACTCAGTTCCATGAGCTGCCCAATACCTTCTTGTTTTCAGGAGCAGGGGAATCCAGTTTAGAAGATATGTAAATAGGAAACTGAAAATTCTCCACAAGAATCAACTGAAGATACAGGCATCTGTGCTAGGACCTCATGCAGCTGATTGATTTCACCATCAATAAATCTGCAACAAGGAACACCAAGAGGACACCGGAGAATTGTGACACTTTGAATGCTGCTGTGTCCACTGATTAAAGTTTCATATGCAAGCATTTGATTAACAGAGCCCAGGTCATGTACACATGCCCAGTTGCCAAGATGACAAGGAAAAGTTGAATATACTTTTGGACTTCTAGGTTTGTTGCAAGAGGTAAGCTCTGTTAGACACCAAGATTCACATAGGACCTAATAAGAAGGGGTTCATGCTGAGTATATATTATCTATTGCTGCATTACTAATGCTGCATTAAAAATCACCCAAGACTTAGTGGCTTAAAACAGCCGTTCATTATGCTCATAACAGTATAGGTCTACTGGGTGGTTCTGCTGGGTTTAGTTGGACAATTCATTTGGTCCTGGCTGTGCTCCCACTGGTAATTGGTTACATACAGAGAGACTGAGCAATATATACATAGAATAGAGCCAGTAACCTCAGCCAAGATCATTCTAGAATAGCCAACAGTCAGCCAATCTCCTGACCATGATGGGCACCTTCTTGGCTCCATGCTGGCTTTCCAGCCATACCTCCTTGTTCCCATTACTTCCTCATTCCCATATTTTCCAACTCCAGGGAATAAGCTCAGTGTAATTTTAATCTGCACTTATATTTTAAGTGAGGGTGATCATCTTCTCATGTGGTTAGGAGCCATTGCTTTTTGTGAATTATATGTTCATATACATTGCCCAGTTTTTGTACTGGATTACTGTCAGTTCATATACCTTTTTTTTTTCACATTTTTTAAATTGAGTAATAGTCATTTTACAATGTGTCAAATTCTAGCGTAGAGCACAATTTTTCAGTTATACATGAACATATATTCATTGTCACATTTTTTTTCACTATGAGCTACCACAAGATCTTGTATATATTTCCCTGTGCTATACAGTATAATCTTGTTTATCTATTCTGCATTTTAAAATCCCAGTCTGTCCATTCCCACCTCCTGCCCTCTTGGCAACCACAAGTTTGTATTCTATGTCTATGAGTCTGTTTCTGTTTTGTATTTGTTTTTTTTTTTTGTTTTTTTTAGATTCCACATATGAGTGATCTCATATGGTATTTTTCTTTCTCTTTCTGGCTTACTTCACTCAGTTACATTCTCCAGTAGCATCCATGTTGCTGCAAATGGTGTTATGTTGTCGGTTTTTATGGCTGAATAGTATTCCATCGTATAAATACACCACAGCTTCTTTATTCAGTCATCTGTTGATGGACATTTAGGCTGTTTCCATGTCTTGGCTATTGTAAATAGTGCTGCTATGAACATTGGGGTGCAGGTGTCATCCTGAAGTAGGGTTCCTTCTGGATACAAGCCCAGGAGCGGGATTCCTGGGTCATATGGTAAGTCTATACCTAGTCTTTTGAGGAATCTCCATACTGTTTTCCACAGTGGCTTTCCTTGCTTCCCTCTCCCACTCTTAATGATTTAGATGTCTTCTTTTACAATTTTGTGTTTATTCTTTTTGTAATTCATGGCAGTTATCTCCTTTCCAGTTATGAGTTTCTCATTTTTGTAGCATCTTGCTTCTTTTCTGTTTAGAATAGACCTGCCAATATTTCTTTTAGCATGGGTTTAGTGTTGCTAAATTCTTAGTTTTTGCTTGTCTGGGAAGTTCTTTATCTCTCCTTCTATTCTAAAGGATAGCCCTGCTGAATAGAGTATCCTAGGCTGCATCTTTTTTTTCATTCAGGACTTTGAATATATCTTGCCACTCCCTTCTGGCCTGTAGTATTTGTGTAGAGAAATCAGCTGAGAGCATTATGGGGCTTCCCTTGTAACTCACTCTTTGTTTTTCTCTTGCTGCCAGTTCATATACTTTGAATGTTTTATTTCTTTTTCTTTAAGCAAATTGGAAAGGAGAAAGTAAAATTGTCACTCTTTTTGCAGATGATATGATATTTATATAGAGAAAATCCTAAAGGCTCCACCAAAAACTGTTTGAACTAAAATTCAGTCAAGTTGCAGGGTACAAAATCAACATACAAATATCTGATGAATTCTGTATGCTGATAACAAGTACCAGATAGATTAAGAAAACCATCTCATTTATAATTTCATCAGGAAGAACAACATGTACAGGAATACATTTAAGCAATGAGGTGAAAGACCTGTATACTAAAAGCGATAACACGCCAGTGATGGAAATTAAAGATAACACATACAAATAGACTGGAGGAATTAATATTAAAATGACTGCTTCCCAAGGCAATCTACAGCTTGAATGCAATTTCTACCCAAGTACCCATGGCATTTTTCACAGGAAAAGAACAAATAATTCTAAAACTTGTATGGAACCAAGAAAGACCCTGAATTGCCAAAGCAATCTTGAGAAAAAAGAATGCAGCTGGAAGTATCACACTTCTGATTTCTAACTATACTATAAAGCTATAGTAATAAAGAGTATTGTACTGGCACAAAAATAGACACATAGATCAATGGAACAGAATAGAGAGCCCAGAAATAAACCCACACTTATATGCTCAATTAACCTACAACAAAGTAGGCAAGACTATATAATGAGGAAAAGACAGCCTCTTCAATAATGGTGTTGGGAACATTGGATAGCTATATGCAAAAGAATCAAATTGAAAGACTGCGTATGATATGAGAGAGAATATACTCATAATGAACTCAAGACTTAAATGTAAGACCTGAAACCATGTAACTCCTAGAAGAGAACACAGGCAGAACACTTTGACACTGGCTTAGTAATATTTTTCCATCTCCTCAGGCAAGGAAAACAAGCAAATGTGAACAAACGGGGACTACACCAAACTAAACTGGATAGACATTTTTTCCCCAAAGAAGACATACCAGTGACCACCAGACATATGAAAAGACACTCAACATCACTAATCATCAGGGAAATGCGAGTCAAAACCAAAAAGAGATACAACTTCACACCTCTCAGAATGGCTATCATCAAAATAACAAGAAATAAAAAGTATTGGCAAGGATGTGGAGAAAAGGGAACCCTTATTCACTGTTGGTGGGATTTATATGTTGGTACAATGACTGTGGAAAACAGTATAAAGATTCCTCAAAATTAAAAACAGAACTACCATATGACACAGAAATTTTACTTCTGGGTATTTACCTCCAAAAAACAAAAACACTAATTCGGAAAGATATGTGACCCAGTGTTCATTGTGGCATTATTTTATGATAGCCAAGGTATGGAAGTAACCTAAGTGTTCACTGATAGATGAATGGATACAAAATATTCATATCCATATATATATAGCACATAGTCATAAAAATGAAATCTTGTAATTTGACACCCCATGGATGGATCTAGAGGGTATAATGCTAAGTGAAATAAGTCAGACAGATGAAGATAAATACCATATGATCTCACTTATGTGTGGAATCTAAAAAACAAAACAAAATGAAAAGAGACTCATAGATACAGACAACAAATGAGGGTTGCCAAAGGGGTACGGGTTGGATGATTAAGCAAAATAGGTAAACGTGATTAAAAGGTATAAACTTCCATTTACAAAATAAATCAATCTCAGGAATATAATATTGACCATATTCTTTATGCTGTATAATACTGTAACAATTTTGTATGGGAACTGATGGTTGTTAGACTTATCTTGGTGATCATTTCATAATGAATGTAATTGTCAAATCACTATGTAGTACACCTGAAAGTTACATAATATTGTATGTAACCTATATGTCAAATCAAAAAGTCCATACTACCCAAAGCAAATCTACAGATTCAATGCAATCCCTATTAAAATTCCAATGGTATGTTTCACAGAACCAGAACAAACAATCCTAAAATTTGTATGGAACCACAGAGGACCCATAATAGTCAAAGTAATACTAAGAAAGAAGAATAAAGCTAGGGGCATCACATTCTCTGATTTCAAACTGTACTACCAAGTTATAGTAAAGGAAATAGTATGGTATTTAGACACATAGCTAAATGGAACAGAACAGAGTGCCTAGAAATAAACCCACTCATATATGGTCATTAATTTATGACTAAAGAGCCAAGAATATACATTGGGGGAAGGACAATCTCTTCAATAAATGTCATTGGGAAAACAAACCAGCAACATGCAGAAGAATGAAACCAGATCACTATTTTACACCATACACAATAGTTAACTAAAAATGGATTAATAACTTGAATGTAAGACCTAATCATAAAACTCCTAGAAGAAAACATAGACAGTAAGCTCCTTGACAGTGGTCTTGGCAATGATATTTTGGATTTGACATTAAAAGAAAAACAAGTGGGACTACATCAAACTAAAAAGGTTTTACACAGCAAAGGAAACCAACAAAATCAAAGGCAACATACTGAGTGTGAAAACTATTTGCAAATCATGTATCTGAAAAGTGTTTAATATCTAAAACAAACAGAACTGATATGACTAAACAGCAAAAAAAATCTAACTTAAAAATGAGCAGAGTGGAGGCTAAACAATATGCTACTAAACAACGAATGGATCATTGAATAAATCAAAGAAGAAATAAAATCTAGAGACAAATGAACATGAAAACACAATGATCCTAAAATCTATGGGAAACTACAAAAGCAGTTTTAAGAGGAAAGTTTATGGTAGTACAAGCCTACCTCAGGAAACAAAAAAATCTCAAACAACTCAACCTTATACCTAGAGAAACTAGAAAAATAAGAAGGAACAAACCCTAAAGTTAATAGAAGAAAAGAAATCATAAAGATAAGAGCAGAAATAAAAGAGACTAAAAAAATAGAAAAAATTAATGAAACTAAGGGCTGGTTCTTTGAAAAGATAAAATTGAGCCAGATTCAAAGAAAAAAAGAGAGCTTGCCTACACTTTTTTTTTTAAAATGTTGTAGTCCTTTGCTTTTATTTTGCAGGTTAAAAAAGAGAGGGAGACCAAGTTTAAAAAATCAGAATTAAAAAAGAAGTTACAACAAAACCCACTGAAATACAAAGGATCATAAGACATTACTGTGAACAACTATATACCAAAACCCCCCAAACAGGACAATCTAGAAGAAATGGACAAATTCCTAGAACTGTACAATCTCCCAAAAACTCCAGGACCAGATGGCTTCCCATGTGAATTCTATTAAATATTTAGAGAAGAGGTAACACCTCTTCTCAGAATATTCCAAAAAATTGAAGAGGAAGGAATGCTTTTGAACTCATTCTACAAGGCCACATCACCCTGACACCAAGACTAGACACACAAAACAGAAAATTACAGGCTAATATCACTGATGAACATAAATGCAAAAATGTTTAAAATATTAGCAAGATGAATCCAACAATACCTTATAAGAGTCATACACCATGATCAAATGGGATTTATCCAGAGATGCAAGGATTTTTCAATATCTGCAGATCAATTAATATGACACATCACATTAACAAATTGAAGAATAAAAATTATATGGTCATAAACAGATACAGAATAAGCTTTTGACAAAATTCAACATGGATTCATGATAAAAACTCTCCAAAAAGTGGGTATAGAGGGAATGTACCTCCATATGATAAAAGCCATATATGACCAGCCCACAGCTAGCAACATACTCAAATGTAAAAAGCAGAAAACATTTCCCCTAAGGTCAGGAATAAGATGATGATATCAACTCTCACCACTTTTATTCAACATAGTTTTAGGGTTAATTGTGGTTAACCCTAGCCACAGCAATCAGACAAGAAAAAAAAGTAAAAGGAATCCAAGTTGCAAAGGAAGAATAAAATTGCCATTGTTTGTAGATGACATGATACTATACATAGAAAATCCTAAAAATGCCACCAAAAAACTATTAGAGCTCATCAAGGGATTCAATAAAGTTTAGGATACAAAATTAATATAAAGAAATCTGTTGCATTTCTATCACTAACAAGAGAGAGAAATTAAGGAAACAATCCCATTTACAAGTGCATCCAAAGGAATAAATTACCTAGGAATAAATCTAAGGAGCTAAAAGACCTGGGTTCAGAAAGCTATATGACACAGATGAAAGAAATTGAAATCAACACAAAACAGATGGAAAATATACTGTGTTCATTGATTGGAAGAATATTTTTTAAATGACCATACTACCCAAGGCAATCTATAGATTCAATGCAATCCCCATCAAAAGGTCGTTTTTCACAGAACTGGGACAAATAATTTTCAGATTTGTATGGAAATACAGAAGACCCCAAATAGCCAAAACAATCATGAGAAAGAAGAACACAGCAGGATATATCACACTCCCTGGCCCCAGACTATATTATAAAGCTACAGTCATCAAAACAGTATGGTACTGGCACAAAAACAGACACATAAATCAATGGAACAGAATAGAGAGCTCAGAAATAAAAACTCACACACTTATGGTCAATTTATCTACAAAAGAATTCAAGAATATACAATGAGGGAAAGACAGCCTCTTCAATAATTAGTGCTGGAAAAACTATGCAGCTACATGTAAAAGAATGAAATTAGAACATTTTCTCGCACTACATTAAAAAAAAAAAAAAACTCACAATGGATTAAAGACCTAAATGTAAGATGGGAAACCACAGAAGTCCTAGAAGAAAATGTAGATGGAACACTCTTCGACATAAATCATAGCAATAAATTTTTGGAAGATTCTTTCTCCCAAGGCAAATGAAACAAAAATAGAAATAAGCAAATTGGATCTAATTAAACTTAAAAGCTTTTACACAGCAAAGAAAACCATTGACAAAATGAAAAGACAACCTATGGAATGGGAGAAAAATCTTTGCCAATGATATTACTGTTAAAGGGTTGATATCCAAAATATATAAACAGCTCATACAACTCAATATCAAAAAATCAAACAACCCAATTTAAAAATGGTCAGAAGACCTATATAAACATACAGATGACCAAAAAATACATGAAAATTGCTCAACACTGGTAATCATCAGAGAAATACAAACCAAAGCCACAATGAGATATCATCTGACATGTGTCAGAATGGCTATCATGAAAAAGACTGCAAATAACAAATGTTGGCAAGGATGTGGAGAAATGGGAACCCTTGTACACTGTTGGTGGGAATGTAAATTGGTGTAGACACTGTGGAAAATGGTATGGAGTTTCCTTGAAAAACTAAAAACAGAACTACCATATGATCCAGCAATTCTACCCCTGGGCATATAGCCACCAAAAGGAAAACATTAATTTGAAAAGATTCATGTGCCACAGTATTCGTAGCATCATGTACAACTGCCAAGATATGAGAGCAAACTAAGTGTCCATCAACAGATGAATGGATAAAGGAGATGTGGGGTGTGTGGGTATGTGTGTGTGAACACAACAGAATACTACTCAGCCTTAAACAAAGAATGAAATTTTGCCATTTGCAACAATATGGGTGGATCTGGAGGGTACTATGTTCAGTGAAATAAGTCAGACAGAGAAAGACAAATACTGTATGTTATCACTTATATATGATATGTAAAAAAGCCATCCGAACAGACAAAAAACCTGAGCTCATGGAAATAGAAAACAGATTGCTGGTTTCCAGAGGTGGGTGGGTAAGATGGGTGAAGGGGGTTAAAAAGTACAAATTTCCAGTTATAAAGTGAATAAGTCATGGAGATCTAATGTACAGCAATGGTTATTAGAGTTAATAATACTGTATTGCATATTTGAAAGTAAGTAGGAAAGTGGATCTTGAAGGTTCTCATCACAAGAAAAAAATTTTTTGTAACTATGTATAGCAAAGGATGTTACCTGGACTACTGTGGTGATCATTTTGCAACATATACAAACATTGAATCATTACATTGTACACCTGAAACTAATTATAATGTTATGTCAATTATATCTCAAAAAATTCTGGGGTGTGGCTTTTGGAGTCATATCTAGAAGCTTACTCTAGAGTCAGTTTCTCTCAATTCTATAAATCATTTGACACCCTTTTAAGTCCCTTTCTGCTTTCTGAGCAGTAGTCTCAATTGTCTGTGTTTGCACTCTGAATGTATATACACGGTTATTATTGGACTGAGATGCGACTTCCTTTTCCTTTTCACTTCCAAAGCTCAAAAATATTGCTATTGTGAAAAGTGTTTAACTTCACTAATACTGATGACCATGCTGGAGTTTGAAAAGAGGGCTCTATGAGTAGTAACCACTCTTCTTCACTTGAGTTCAGAACAAATTGGGACATGGAGTAGTTGATGTGGAGATCAAAATATTTCCCTTTTCAGCTGATAAAGCTGTTGTGGGAAATGCAATTTAGGTTTCTGGTCAAAAAACCTATTTTACCCAGTATTTGGGTAAATACTGCACCCAAATTAAAGGTATCCCCTCAGCACAGGCTGAGCTGGACACTGGCAAATCTCCCTAACAAGGTCCAGCCCTGAAAAGTTTATGGTATACAGGTGCAGAACAGATGAGAACATATACTTTCCTTACAGATGAGCAGTTGGGATGTGAGAGGGGAGGGGGGGGGAGAGAGAGAGAGAGAAGAGAGATGAGAGAGAGAGAGAGAGAGAAGAGAGATGAGAGAGAGAGAGAAGCTGAAGCACCTCCCACATCCCTCCCCTAAACTCATCAATCACCAGAGTGCAATCTCGCTTTCAGTGGCAGAGCATCCACTTGGGTGAGTGTATGTCCATCTTTCAAAGTGTGTCTCAAAACTTTGATTCAGTCATCTCATCCAACTAAGATTTCTTTCTTTTCAAGATTTTTCTGCTTCTTTCCCCTACTCTGATTTCTATTTCTAGGAATGAAAATAGTAGCCTAAAATATTTCAGTTTTATAAAAATAAGTTAATTTTCTGTTTTAATCAGTGATAGCTATAGTGGATGGTGTCCTGTGTCACCTAGACATTTCTTCAGGAGGGAAGTACTTTTCTTCCATTCCTGAGAGTACTTAGCTATCAGTCTTCACGGTTTGCCTAAAGAGAGACACTGTGCCTAAGGGCACAGCCCCTTCCCAGGACAATCCACATTCAATGTCTGATTATCCTACTCATTGGCACCTCTGCCCCCTTGATCTCATGTAAAACAACAGTAAGGGGTCATCTTAGCTTCAGAGACTCCTGTGGAATCTGGCAAGTTCTCTGTATTACCATGTGGTTGTCCAAATTCCCCTTTTGCTGAATCTTCCATTCTATCTGTCCCTTCCCCATGTGTTCAATTTAAGAGCAACCTTTAATGAACTTCCTGTATCTGTTTCAAAGGTGGCTTCCTGGGGACCCAACCTGCAACAGTTAGTGCCAGTAATGATCCAAGAGAGTCAGCGCTAAGAAAGGATCCTGAAGCTGGATTGTCACTAGCTGGCTGGCAGTGAGGACCCTGTAGTGAGTTAAATAGTGTCACCTCCCCCCTCTTCCCCCCTACCAAAAAATTCATGTTCATTCAGAACCTCAGGATGTGATCTTAATTGGAAATAGGGTCTTAGCAGATGTAACTAGTTAAGGATTGAGCTGAAATCATAGCGGATTAGGGTGGGCCCTAAATCCAATGACTGGTGTCTTCATAAGAAGAGAAGACACAAAGAAGGCCACATGAAGATGAGATCAGAGATTGGAGTGATGTGGCCATAAGCCAAGGGACATCTGGAGCCACTCGAAGCTTAAAAAGGCAAGGAAGCATTCTTTCCTGAAGCCTTCAGAGGGAATCTAGCCCTGCTGACACCTTGATTTTGGACTTCTAGACTCCATAATGATGAAACAATAAATTTGTGTTTTTTAAGCCACCAGTTTGTGGTAATTGTTACAGCAGCCCTGGGAATCTAGTACAGACCCCATCACTGATGACAGGTAGAGTACTGATAACTCTTGGCTTCTCAAAGTTGAATTGTTAAAAGGTTGACGTGGAAGGAAATGAACAAGCAAGTGTGCTGTGTCAGGCATTTGAGAAATATGGGGGAAGTACTAATCATAAGTATGGTGGAATTAGGGGGCTCTTGCTAAATGCAGTTGTACTCTGGAAAAAATAACAAAAAGTTGAGCGTTTAATCAGGAAACTAAAAACTAAGTGTGAGTTTGAGATTTGCAGATACTAACTACTATATATACAGTAGATAACCAGTTTCTTCTGTATAACACAGGGAACTATATTCAATATCTTGTAGTAACCTATGATGAAAAAGAATATGAAACAAATATATGTATATATATGTATATGACTGCAACATTTTGCTGTACACCAGAATTGATACAACATTGTAAACTGACCATACTACAATTTAAAAAATAAATAAATAATAAAATAAAAGCTAAGTGTGAAAGCCAGGGGCCTTCTTGATAACATTTACAGAGGCTCTTGTCTCCTTCACCAGAAGGCAGAGAGAATGGAGGACCAGGCCTTGGACTTAACCATAAATGTAGCAGAGCTCCAAAGAAGGTTCAATTCTTAGTTAGGCAAGTAGGCAATGCCAAGGTCAGGGTCCTAGTTGGGACAGAATGGGGTCACTTTCAAATCCCCAAATTCCTGGGACCCATGAACCTACAGAACTTATCCAGTCTTCCCTATGAAAGATTAATGGAGTTCATGATGGTACAGAACCCCAAGCTCTCCTCCATATCTATAGTCAGTCCATAACTAGATTTCAATTACAACATAACCTAGCTGGAGATGTGCTAGGCTGATTAGGGAGAAAAGGGACTCTACTCCAAAGGAGGTTTTTGGGGGGAGAAGGATGCCAGGTGGAATTCATATTAAGTCTTAATGGGAGGATCACATGCAGAATGCTAGGGTTCTGGACAAGGTCTTTTGCAGCAGAGAATTATATACTGTTTGAAAAACAGCTCTTGGCTTGCTACTGGGCCTTGGTGTAGATGGAGCATCTGATTGCCAAACAACTATGCAACCAACATTGCCTTTCATAAATTGGGTTAAATTAGAACCCACAAATCTTTACACTGGGTGGATGCAATGGTACATTCAGGATCAACCATGAGCAGGACTGGAAGACAAAGCAGCAAAGCAAACAGCCCAGACCTCCAGGTCATTGCACTTGTGTCTTTCCCTAAGGTCACACCCAAGGCAGCATCAGGGTCCCTTTGGACCAGATATGGAAGTGGGAGAAAAAAGATGTCACTTCTTTGAAGAGTTTCAGCTGGCCTAAACTGCTTCACAGGATGGCATTGTGGAGACACTGTCTACCAAGCAGTGAGTATGTGCTAATGAGAAGGGCATCAGTATCACTAGGAAGTTCAGTGGTGGCTGCCCCAGAGCTGACAGTAGGAGATGCCATTATAAGACTTGCACTACTGAGAGCAAAGGGGATGATCAGATTCTGAAATAGTGTATAACCATCAAAAACCTAGTGGACACAATCATTATAATCAGCAGCATGGTCAGATTGGCAGTAAGAGGGTTGCAGTCTGGTTCAAAGAGATCTGAACCATGAAGACACCCTGCAGAATGAAACAGAGGTCTACTACATAGACAGTAAGAGGAAAGAAATTTATTAGAAAAAAAATGGGGAGGGAGCCAGGTGAGGCTGAGAGAGCCATTAGGCTGCAATGCATTCTAATCTGCTCTAGAAAAAAGTAAGGTTGCACGGAAGCTTCTTAGACTGAGTGTAGCTCTAAGGAAAGTTTGGCAAGGCCATTGCAGAGTCCTTGAGCCACTTTACTTCCCTGCTTGTCCTGCCAGAGTGCCCAAGTGAGGAAGACCAAGGGTTATTTGTCCCAGGTAGTGGGGGCAAGATGGCAGCTCCACTATTGACTTGGCTTTTGGGGAATTTCAATTCCATGCCCTTATATTTCAAGGGCAAATTAACCTGGTTGTGGAAGTCATCAGGCAGTGGGGTTGCTTTTAATCATCATCTGGCATCTCTTTAAATCTAGCAGATTGCTTGGGATTTAATCAGGCAAAAACAAAATGTTAATAAAAATCACAGCCCAGGTCATTGTTTTATATTACATAACTTGAGACATTAGAGTGATGCCAGATAAATTAAAGTTAAGCAGCATTCTTCTTTTGGATGAACTCTATTAATCAAGTGTATTTTATAATTATTGTTTATTTGATCATCAAGTCCTGAGGGTAAGTTGAAGATTTTAATTTTCTGGGAAATGTATGCCAAAGTATTAAATCAAGAAGACTGCTATAAAAGGCAAAGGATACCTAAAATAATGGGGCTACCACAATTGGTCAGTTCATAAATAATACTTGTATGATTTTTATAGGCTGATTGCCAATAATTATGTCAGTTACTCCTGCTAAGGAAATATCTCATTCCATGATATTAAAGTTAGACTTTACTACAGAAAATCTATTAATTTCATCACAAATTTATAGGATTTTAATAAAAACTCATTAATCAAATTGTATAGACATTGAATATCTTTGGAAGGATACCCTCTGTTGAGGGGTCATGGCAGTCAAGATTATGAAGGAGATCAATAATGTTCGTTCTTGTGTTAGAATTTGTTTCCTAAATCAATGTACGAATTTAAAAATTACAATAAAAATCAAAGCTATAAATTATAGTTGCTACGATTATCACTTTAAAAATCACATAGTATTTTGATACTATGATATACTTAACGTAGGAAATATTGGATTTACATAAGAACATATGTACATACTACAGGTTCTGTTTTGTTAAAACCCTTACCCATTCCTAGGAGACCCTTTCTAGTATAACACCCTGACCATAGCCAATGTGGAATGACCCAGGTTTGGGGAAATATACCAAAGTACCACTAACACCACGAGAACACACCACACCACAGTCATGTTATGAGGCCACACCATGAGTCCTGGAGAATGCGGAAAGACATTTCCACCTGAACTCTGGGGTAAGAAATGAGATGTGTTTTCAGACAAGGAAGAGTGAGGAGGCTTGGAGTAGTTCTGCTGGTGGGGCTGAGTTCCATGTGGAGACAGACAAAAATGAGAGGGAACACCCATCTCCCCTTGATGTCAACAACTTCCTTGTGGAAACACTCCTTCTTGAGCAGCTGGGATCCAGGGCAGCAGCCTCTACGATGCGCCTCCAGACTCAAGGGGACAGGTCTGAGTTCTGGTCCTGCTCCTGAGTGGCAAGGCTGACATTTTGGACATACAATTATTGTTTTGCCCTCCTGAATTTGAGAGGGGACATCAGTGGGGGTCACCACTAGGGAGAGCTGTGTCCAGCAGAGTAACAAGTGATGAGCTCATCATGATCAATAACAGAAAGAAGCAGATTGCAATGGCCAGGAGAGGAGGTTGGAGGGGGAAAATCTGTGATGGTTATTCTGGGGTATATAGGCGATAGTACATTCACAAATAGCTAGAAGTCAGTGTCCCCTTCCCTACCCTATTTGAAAATAAAACAAAACAACCCAGCCTGTGGGGACTAGGCCAATAAGCTGGCCTTTAAAGGAAGTATCATTATAGCTATGAGCAGGGGACCTTGACGGATTACCCTGTATAAGCCCCAAGTTTAGTAACTTCATAGGCTAGCAGGGAAAGCTTCATCTAAAACCATTTCTGCTGGTAACTTAGTTCAGAAGCTCCATGGACTGAGATCCCATTCTGGGCAGCCCAGAGCAAGATATTTCAGCCTTCTGAATCTGGGGTCTCCAACCCCATATAGGAAATAACTCCATCAGTGCTAGATGAGCCGTGTCCTCCCACTGGAGCTTGAATCCCTGAACTTTGAATTAGGCCCTACGTTTCTGATAGGCAAAGTACCAGAAGAGACAGTTACTATACTCTTATCAACTGAGGAAAAATTATGCCTGTTACTCAAGGGATGCAAAGCCTCTCCTAGCAGGCAACTTTGTCAGACAATTTTCATAAGGGCTTTCTAGAGTAAGAGCTAAGGGATGTAGTAAGCAATGACTTCCATGTTCCTGGAACAAAGAGAATAATGGATTTCATTAGCCTGTTTTTTCTTTCTTTCTTTCTTTCTTTTTTTCATAGCATCCCTTGATGAAAGCTGAAGGCGTAACACCAAAATATAACACAGCAAACGTGATTGTGTATGAGGCCAAGAAAATATTGTCCAAGTACATGAGGGTCTGGTTCAATCTGAGAATGGAATGTAGAATAACAAGAATTGGATGTTCTGCCTGACCTCCAATCAATTCTTCACAAACATCACTTTTCTCAATTAGTCTTTTGGAAAGAGGCAGCAGATGATTTGAAATTAACCTCTACTAAGGGTGTAGATAAGAAGTGTTTTGCTTGTTCAAAATTTATCCAAAGCTTTAAAAAAATCAAACAACCCTGGAGTAAAGTTACTATCCAACATTATGGTAATTAAACAGCTTAACTAAGGCCTCTGATCCAGATGAATCTCCATCTCTTGTTTGAGATAGCCTTGGAAGTCTACATAGGCAAAGCCAGAAGTTTTTAAAATTCCAGGTCTAATGAATATTAGATGGACCCAGTTTCCTACATATTTAGACTTTTAGGCTATAGGCTCTTTCCACAACTATAAACCTATGTCTGGCAGTTTCTTTCAACTCCGGAATGCCTCCTTGGTTTCAGGGACTATACCTGCCCTTTGGTATCTGGGTGTTTCTGGCCAGAGGAACAGAAAACTTTTCCCTTTGTGACACAGAGGGAATTCCTCAAGCAGTGCCGATGATTCCGTGGATTTTGGCAAATGTTGCAGGCAAGAGCCAGCTCCACCCAAGAGGGGTCCCCTGAGCCACTAGGGTTTTGGAATGAAGAATGAGAGAGAATAATATCTATAGTTTCAGCTGGCTTAGAGTTTAGACTAGAATGGGTATTTAGCATGTTTGGTCTCAGCTCCTTAGCTTTGATAGAGATGTTGACTATGTCATTCAGCCAGTTTCTCTTTTGGGAAAGTAGCCTTTCTATGCCTGCTAGAGTTTATCTACTGAACAGATTAACAACTCAACAAGAGACTGTTTTGTATATGCATGGAGCCATACATGTGAAATCTAAGTCCAAAAGCTACAGTATAAAAACCCAGCCTAACCCTGGTTACTAGGAGAGACTGCTTGGAAGTCCACATGAATACAAGTATGCATCCAAATTAAGACAGTATTTTTCAAGATCCCTTTCAGATGACTTATTTGATCAGCTAAGTTGAAGACAAAATAACGAGGTCTAGGATCCAAAATTGATCCTCTATAGGGAAGATGTATTTGAACTCTAAGGGAGGTGTAGTCTTTAGATGGGTCCACAGGGCAGTACTAGCAGTTATTTCTCAAAGTTCTAGGCCTTATAAGGTGTGTGTGTGGGCAGGGAGTGGGAGTCAGGAGTGTCTCTCCAATCCTTGCTCGCAGACCAGATGGGGAGTGTACACAGCTAAGCCCAAGGGTGAACTGTAGGGGGCACAACAGCTGGGCTCAAGTTTGGTGCTCTGACCAGCAGATGACAGTGTCTAATCACACAGCAGCCCTGTGGCCGCTTGGCTGGATGGAGCCACAACTGGGTCGCTTCTAAGAGGGCTTCCTGGGAAGAAACGACCAGTGGTGGCTGACTCAAGCAGTCTTAGAACACCTGGGGTTCTACAACTATGGGTAAAGATATGTAGTTCTTGGGAGTAGAATGTCCAGGTTAAGCTAATTGACCTAATCAGAGGCTGATTAGCAGAAAGAGGACCCCAAGAAGGAAAGGAGATTCTGAAAGGCTAAAGTAGAGCAAAGACAAACCAGAGAAGAAGCAAGAGTCTGACCAACAGGTGTAGGTCTCAGGAGAGAGCCAGTCCCAGGGAGGCCAGAGAAAAGACTGGTTCTGTCAGTGGGGAAGTTATGGGAATGCATTTCAAAGCACCAGTGCTCATGGCTCTGTTGACCTCTCCTCTCTCACAAAGTAGATTATGCCCCAAACATATACTGAGCTAGCATAGCTGGCAACAGGTGGGCAAGACACAGATGATCTCTTCTCTCTTGGATCTGTTTTCTGGTTAAGGCATCTGACCTCTTTTACCTGCCTTGGGAGGGGTGTTCCTTACAGTGGTTCAGCAGTCCCACCTGGATGGGTCCCTCCTCTTTGGATGCTGCTATCTTGCCAAAGCGTGATGGGGCCTGGCTTATATGATTTGTTTTGGGGTCTACTAAAATGGAAATGACAGTGGGGGGGGGGCTTTTACAAGATAAGAGATACTGGGTGTCACAGGAAGAAAATAACTTACTATACCATAGCAACTTTGATTCTAAAATATAAACCTAGTGAATTTTAGTGATTTGCCTAGAAACTAAACTATATAAGAAAATTACTTACTAGAATCATGGCTTATAATTATGAAATAGTGATTTTAAACACATATTAAATATACTTTTACTTATTAAAAACACTAATACTTTATGGCCTTAAGTTGTTATCAGCTTTAAATAGACTGTTATAAATATATAAGCATATATATATATATATATATAGTAACCACAAACAAAAATTTATAGTAAATACACAAAAGATAAAGGAGTATAAGCATACTACTACAGAAAAATCATCAAATTAGAAGGAGACAAAGAGGTAGGAACAAAAGCATTACAAATAATCAGAATAATTAACAAAAATGGCAATAGTAAGTTCATACTTATTGATAATTACTTTAAATTTAAATGAAGTAAATTCTCCAATCAAATGACATAGAGTGGCTACATCAATTTTTTTTAAAAAGACTCAACTATGCTGCCTACAGGAGACTCACTTCAGATGTAAGGACACACAAAGACTTACAGTGAAAGGATGGAAAAAGCTACTCCATGTAAATGGAGACCAAAAGAAAGTAGAGGTAGCTCTACTTTTTTCAGAGGAAATAGACTTTATGACAAAGACTGAATTAAAAGACAAAGTCCTTTTATGATGATAAAAGGGTCGATCCAACAAGAGGGTATAATATTTATAAATATTTATGCACCAAACATTAGAGTATCTAAATATATAGTGCAAATATTAATAGATCAAAAGGGAAAAACAGCAAACTGTAATATTAGGAGACTTCAATTTCTTACTTGCAAAGATGACTAAATCATTGAGACAGAAAATCAATAAGGAAACATTGGATTTAAACAACACTTAACTTGATGGACTTAATAGACATTAACAGAAGATTCCATCCAAAAGCAGCAGAATACACATTCTTCGTAAGTACACATGGAATATTCTCTAGCAAAGATCATATGTTAGGCCACAAAACAAGTCTTAATTAATTTAAGAAGACTGAAATCATATCAAGCATAATAAGCTGATATGCTAGTGAAAGTTTGCAAATATGTGGAGATTAAACACATGCTGCTGAACAACCAGTGGATCAAAGAAGAAACAAAAGAGAAATTTTTAAAAACCTTGAGATAAATGAAAATAGAAATACTTCCAGAATTCAGCAAAGGCAGTCCTAAAAGGGAAGTTCATAGCAATAAAAGCCTACATTAAGACACAAGGAAGATTTAATTAATAAATATTTTTACTTTTATTACATGTTATTTATTATATATTATATAATATATATATTCTTTATTACATCTTATGTAATATAACATATAACTACATATAATTTATTATATTATTATTATATAATATATAATATATAATTAATATATAATATTATATATTATATAATATATATATTATAGTAGAGGTATAGGTATTACATTTAGGTATTACATTAATACCTAAAATTATTATTTTAAAGGTATTAATGTAATTAATACCAAATCTTATCAAACTGTTCCAAAAAACAGAAGAGAAGGGAGTGCTTCCAAATTCATTTTATGAGATCAACATTACCCTACCCCAATACCAAAACCAGACAAGAGCACTACAAGAAAAGAAAACTACAGGCCAGTATCCTTCATGAACACAGAAGCAAAAATCCTCAACAAAATGTCAGCAAACCTAATTCAACAGCACATTAAAAGGATTATACACCATGATCAAGCTGAATTCATTCCAGAACTTCAAAGATGGCTCAACATTTGTAAATCAGTTAATGCAACACATGTTAACAAAATGAAGGATAAAAATCATACGATCATCTCAGTAGATGCAAAAAAGCATTTGAAGAATTCAACATCCACTTATGACTAAAAATTCTCAACAAACTACATATAGCAGGAATGTACCTCAACATAATAAAGGTCATATATGACAACCTATGCCTAACATTGTACCTAATGGTGAAAAGCTAAAAGAGTTTCCTCTAAAATCAGGAAAAATCATTCTTACCACTTTCATTCAACATTGGAAGTCACACAGTAGGAAAGGGTGATGGTGGAATTTGAACTCTTGCAATATTAATCCAGAGCTCCTAGCCAGAGCAATCAGGCAAAAAAAAAGAAATAAAAAGCATCCAAATAAGAATGGAAGAGGTAAAATTGTCTCTATTTGCAGATGACATGATATTTTATATAAAAACCCTAAAGAATTCACAAAAAAATGTTAAGACTAATAAGCAAATATAGTAAAGTTGCAGGGTACAAATTCAATATGTAAAAACCACTTGTGTTTCATATATTGACAACAAACTATCAGAATGAGAAATTAAGAAAGCACTATTAGGTATGAAATAAGCTACAAAGATATAGTATACAATATGGAGAATAAGGCTAATCTTTTATAATAACTATAAGTGGAGTATAACATTTAAAAATTATGAATCACTGTATTATACATCTTAACTTACATAATATTGTACTGCAACTATACGTCAATAAAAAATAAAATTAAAAAGCCAAAACAAACAAAAAGAAAATAACCTCATTTATAATTGCATCAAAAAGAATGAAATATATGGGAAGAAATTTAACCAAGGAGGTGAAAGATCTGTACGCTGAAAACTGTATGACACTGATGAAAGAACCTGAAGAAGACACAAATATATGGAAAGATATTTCATGCTCATGGATTGGAAGAAGTAACATTGTTAAAATGTCCATACTATACAAAGCCATCCACAAATCCAACGCAATGTCTATCAAAACTTCAATGGTGTTTTTTTCCCCACAGAAATAGAACAAAAAATCCTTAAAATTTGTATGGAACCACTGAAGACCCATAATAGCCAAAGCAATATTGAGAAAGAACAAAGCTGGAGGCATTATGCTCTCTGATTTCAAACCATACTACAAAGCTACAGTAATAAAAACAGTATGATATTGTCCTAAAAACAGACACATAGATCATTGGGACAGAATAGAGCACCTAGAAATAAACCCACTCATGTATGGTCATTAAGAGTTTATGACAAAGGAGCCAAGTATACACAATGGAGAAAGGACAGTCTCTTCAACAAACAGTTACATGCAGAAGAATGAAGCCAGATCACTCTTTTACACCAGACACAAAAATTAACTGAAAATGGATTAATGACTTGAATGTAAGACCTAACCATAAAACTCCTAGAGAAAACATAGGCAGTAAACTCCTTGACATTGGTCTTGGCAATGATTTTTTGGACTTGACACCAAAAGCAAAGGCAACAAAAGCAAAAATAAACAAGTGGGACTACATCAAACAGAACCTCTGCACAGCAAAGGAAACAATCAAAAAATGAAAAGACAACCTAGGGAATGGGAGAAAATACTGGCAATTATATCTGAGAAGAGGTTAATATCCAAAAATATATAAAGAACTCATAAAACTAAATGGCAAAAAATAACTAATTTGATTGAAAAATGAGCAGAGGAACTGAATAGGCATTTTTCCAAAGAACACATCCAAATGGCCAATGGGTTTGTGAAAAGGTGTTCAACGTCACTAATATTCAAGGAAAAGCAAATCAAAACTATAATGAGATATAACCTTACACTTGTTAGAAGGGCTATCATCAAAAGGACAAGAGAAAAAAAGTGTTGGTGGGGATGTGGAGAAAAGGGAACCCTTGTGCACTGTTTGTGGGAATGTACATTGGTGCAGTCACTATGGACAACTCTATGAAGACTACTCAAAAATTAAAAATAGACCTACCATATGATCCAGCAATTTGACTTCTGGGTATAAATGTGAAGAAAATGATATCGCTATGTCAAAGAGACATCTGCACTCCCATGTTCACTGTAGCACTATTTATAACAGCCAAGACATGGAAATAACCTAAGTGTTCATCAACAGATGAATGAATAAAGAGGATGTGGTGTATACGTATGGAATACAGTTGACCCTTGAACAACACGCGGGTTAGGGAGCCAATCCCCTGCAGTCAAAAATCTGTGTATAACTTTATGGTCAGCCTTCTGTATCCACGGTTTTGCACTCATGAATTCAACCAACTTATGGATCATATAGTACTATAGTACACATTTATTGAAAAAAATTCACATAAAAGTGAACCAGCACGGTTCAAATTGTATTGTTCAAGGGTCAACTATTATTCAGCCATAAGGAAATCTTGCTTTTTGTGACAACATGCATGGACCTGAGGGCATTATACTAAGTGAAAAAGTCAGACAGAAAGACAAAACTGTATGATCTCATTTATACATGGAATGTAAAACAAAAACAAAAACAAAAAAACCCTAATAGAAACAAAGAACAGATTGGCAGTTGCCAAAGGTGGGGGTGGGACATGGGAAAAATGTGTGAAATTTGTCAAAAGGCATAAACTTTCAGTTATAAGATACATAATTCCTGGTGATGTAATGTACAGCAATGGTGACTATAGTTAACATTGCTGTACTATATGTTTGGAAGTTGCTGAGAGAGTAGATCTTAAAAGTTCTCATAACAAGAAAAAAATTTATAACTGTGAGATGGTGGATGTTATGTGAACTGATTGTGGTAATCATTTTGCAATATATACATATATCAAATCATTATGTTGTATACCTTAAACTGGTACAATGTTATATGTCAATTATATCTCAATGAAATTGGAAAAAAAAAAAAAAAAGGAAATTGGCACAATGTGCAGCCCTGGGGATGCCCCCTTAGATTTCCTTTCAAGAAATAACTTACCCCAGAGCTCTGAGGAGAGCAGTTGCTGACAGCCTCTCTGCAGTGCCTTTGGGATCTAACCCAATATTGGAGCAGTTCCCAGCCAAAGAGTTAGTACAATGAAAATACAAAGACCTGCCTGGCCGTTTCTGACCAACTCCTTTGGGGGTAATCTTTGCTCCAGGGCCCCCTTGAGTTGCCCAAGATATCATTGGATATATAATGTGGTACAAAAATCTCCCCTGTCCAATACTGCTTCCTCCTCCTTTATTTTCATACCCCACCATAAGCCTCTTACACTCCTAATTCCGTCTCAGCATCTCTTTCCTAGAGGATCTGAACTGACACAATTGGTACCAAGTATGGTCTGAGAAAGCAAGATAGGTTTTGGGGACTGGGTCACTCATTTCCCAGCTGGCAATGCAAACTCCATCCTGGCTGTTATGGGATAGATGGATAATCTATGGATATGTCAGAGGTAGGGGCAGGGGGATGGACAAACCACAGCCCAAGAGCCAAATTCTGCCTGCCACCTATTTTGTTTTTGTTTTAGTTTGTATAGGAAAGTCTTTATTTTACCTTCAGTTTTTTTTAAATCAATAGATTTTCTTGTGTGTGTGCAGTTTTAGATATACAGAAAAATTGAGCAGAAATCCCCTCACCTACCCCCAAGTTAGCCCTATTGTTAACATCTTGCATTAATATAGCACAGTTGTTACAACTGATGAGTCAATATTGGTACAATATTACTAACTAAAGGCCATAGTTCACATTATGATTTACTTTTTTTGTGCATTCTATGGCTTTTGACTAATGTATAATGACACATAGCCACCATTATAGTATCATACAGAATAGTTCCACTGCTCTAAGAATTCCCTGTGCTTCATCTATTCATCCCCAAATCCCTGGCAAGAACTGAGCTTTTTAGTCTCCATAGTTTTGCCTGTATCAGAGTCGTATAGTTGGAATGATACAACTACCTTTTTTTTTTTAAGTTTTATTGGATCTCAGCCATGTGCATTCATTTACTTATTGTCTACTTTTGCACTACAGCAAGAGAGTTGAGTAGTTGCTACAATAACTCAATACTAATAATAATAGGCACAATATTTTCTGTGTTTGCTTCTTTTGCACTACAACAAGGGAGCTGAGTAGTTGCCACAGAGACTGTTTTGTCCTCAAAGCCAAAAGGACTTACTATCTAACCCTTTACAGGGAGTTTGCTGACCCCTGTTCTATGGCACAAGGTGGCAGCCCAATTGTTAAAATTCTCTCCTTGTTGACTTAGTGGAATGTTCTAGTAGAAGATAACAGCTTGGCCAGAGTAATCATTCAGTCATTTGAAAAGCAGGCATGGGTAGGTACGGAAGAAAATGAAAAACAAAGACAACAGAGTTGGCAGGCTGGTAGTAAATCATATTGATCCACCAGAGAGAGAGCGAAAAGCTGAGGCAATTAACAAACCATTAAAATCAAGTGTAAAGGCCACAGAACTTCTTTAGAAGCTTCCAAAAAGCCCGTATTGCCTGAAGTGAAACAGCAAAAGAAGTGGAAGGCCAAACTCTGGATTTAATGGTTAAAGTTGCTGAGAAGCAAAGTTGACTGATGCTCAACTGAGGCAGGTCTCTTATGACAAGGCTGGGGTCTGATTGGACAACCTGGGACCAAGGTATGGGATGGAACTATGTTACTCCTCATGCTCCTCTGAGACCTTAAAGACTGCAGATGTGGCTGGTCCATCCTGTCCTTTCCTATAAAGAGAGTTACCTCCTACCTCAGCCCCCACCCGACACTTTGCAAGGCAACAGAGGCTCCACCATACGATCGGCCCCGTTTTCTCTGGCATCCAGCTGATACCTGGGGTTAAGCATAGCACAGCTAGGTAGATAATGTGCCTGACAAGGAGAGAAAGGAATCTGCAAGAACTGGCCAACATAAACTGGCAGGGGTCTGGAGAACACCCAGGGATTTGGATTTGGGTTTAAATTTGAGTGTGCTTGACATAGGGAACCAGGACATCAGACTAGATAAGGGAGAGTTTGTTGACCTCTGGTAGTGGATTTAACATCCTGTTAAGGGCTTCAAGGGATGTAGCGAGCTTACTGCTATGTTGGCTTCTAGGAGCTTGGAAATTGCAAGTGTCCATGCTGAGCCAAACTGAAACACCTTAATTGCAGTAAGACAGTAGAGGATGGAACTAAAAAGCCCAAGGACATATGCATACTGGGTTAAATATATTTTGTGATGATAAAAGACCTACCACAGAATTATGTTCCATGGGACAGCACAAAAGACACCCGTTCACCAAGGCCATTAGGAATGCACTGACAAGAGGGGCACTAATAGTAGTAAAAAGTTCAATAGTTCAGCTCCCTTCTGAAGGCCAGTTACCAGCAGTAGGATGTGCCTTTAAAGGTCTTGGCTCATTTCTAATAATGGAATGGTGGGGCTCCTGAAGCAAAAGAGGCCAGGTGGCAGCCCTCAACCAGCAAAGGCGAGGGTGAGATGATTATAATAATTATTACAAAGCCAGGAAAGATTGGAATGGCAGCCAAGTGGAAATGATCTCCAGAGAGTTCTGAGATGTGTAACAGAACACAACATTCATAGAAACAATATACATGAGAAGTCAATGAAGGCACCGATTAAAACCTATAATGAGAAGAACAAACAAACGAATGAGAAGGCTGAGAATGTTTACCCCAATAAATAGCTATATTCTCTTGCCTTGTGCCCAGATTGAGCCAGAATGACTGCCAGTTGGTATTTGTCAGCCTTTGTCATCTGCCGCCCCAGAAATGGCATGATGGACATGCAGACATACAGAGGGTCCACAGTCACAGAGATGGAGGTTATGAGTGGACCCAGCCATGTGGACTTTCAATCACTGAGGTCAATCTAGCTACTGCTGCTTCTGAATGTTCAGCCTGCCAGCCACATAGACCAATGCTGAGCCCCTGATATTGAGCTCTTTTCAAGGAGACCAACTAGCCATTAGGAGGGAAATTAATTACCTTTCAACTCTTCCATCCCAGAAAAGCTATTGAATCATTCTCACAAGAATAGACACTCCTGATATGGGTTTGCATTTCTTGCTTTCAGCACCTCATTCAGCATCACTGTCCAGATTATTAGAGAGTCCCCGATCCACACAACACAGTGTCTGACCAAGGTCTCCTACTACAGTGAAGGAGGTATGGGAGTGAGCCATGACCATGGGGTTCCCTAGTCATAGATCCTGCATCATCCGGAATCAGCTCAGAGAGCTCTGGAAAGGCCTGCTGATAGCAGAACTGAGGTTCCAGCTCAGAAGATGTACCTTTCTCCAGAATACATTACGTGCATTATCAAGAGATTTCTAGATGGCACAGGAATGCCAACAGGGAGCACATATGGACAAGGAGCCAAGAGTTGGAAGCAGGAATGTCTTTACTCATCATTATGCTCAATATCTCACTAGGGAACCTCATGCTTCTCATCCCCACAAATCTGGGCTCTTCTGTGTTAGAAGTTCTGGTCTCCAAAGTAGGAGCACTCTTGCCTGGTAATACAGAAAGGGTCCCAGGGAACTGTAAACTATGATGGCCACCAGGGCACAGAACTTATCCTTGGAGTTACTCTCCAGTTGCTCACAGTGGTAGCTGGCTTGATAACATACACTTTATTGGCTCTACTTTGCTTCCCTGTTTCCCTTCCCCACTCTCCTACTAGTGTTCCCTCAACCTCTCAAATAAACGCCTTGCATTCTAGCCTCATAGTCTGCTTTTGGGGAACCCCAAACTAAGGCACAGGCCTAAGGAATCTGAGAGATACTGCAATAATTCTTGTTCCTTTTTAGAAGTAGTGTTCTGTTTGACTAAAAGCATTCAAAATCTAAACAAATCTAGTAAATCTATACTCCAGGAACTCTGAAATAAGACTCCCTAGATATTCTATTTATAGTTGTTCTCCTTTGGAACACTAATGTGCAGTCGTCACACTAAGATGACATTCAAGTGCCTGATGATCCTGCCTCTCCATAAATTATTCCATTGATCCAAGAACATAAATGGTATACAAGGAACAGAGAAGATTCAAACTCAAGGCATTTGAATTTTACACAGGTCATGATCAGGGACCAAGAGACATGTGGCCAAGACTTTAGATGGGGAAGGTAGCACCTTCTTGGAGCAAGAAGAATGTTTATTCTCTTTCAATTTTTGTGCATGGCATGGGCAAGGGAGAGAGAGACCATCTCACTTGCAACCCTCATAAGCAGAGACTGAATGGTGTAAAATTTTAATAAAGCCAGAGAAATTAAGGGGAATACTGTGAAAAGATTAAAGCTACAGGACACCAGTCATATGGGAACAGGGTTAATGCTCACAGGATGCTGCCTCAACCAAGTTCATTATTAGAATAGGCTAATTAATTATTACATGGACTGCTCTACTCAGGTTTCCCATTTCAGTGAAAGAGCCAGCATTCTACCCTGCCAGTCCCCCTTGAATCTACTCTCATATGACAGAAGGGACACTCTTCCTGAAGGAGATTGAGAAACAGCAAAAGCAGCATTTGAACCATGTCTTCAGAGATGAGCACCTTTGCCTGAAATGATCTTTTGCCACTGTCCCATAGGCAGAGGCCACAGAAGCTCACTGTCCTAAAGGCATCTCTTGCCCACAGGTACAGACCTCTGCCTACTTGGGTACTTGGAGAAGGAGAATCTGCTAAGGGCAGCTGATGCTCAGTGCTCCACTGTGCAACACTGCCTTCTCCTACTTCACTCTCCCTGGTTCCTTGTCCATTGGAGAAATTGGCAGAAGCCCCACAACAGACCAAAGTTGCTGTTTTTCCAAGCAGGATGTGGGTGTATATAAAGAGACCTCATGAAAAAAACCAAACCAAACCAAAACAAAACAGATGAACAAACCAAACCAAACAAAAACAAACACATAGATAGAGAGAATAGAGTAGTGGTTACTAGAGGGGAAGTTGTGTGGGGTGAGACAGGAGGGAAAGGGCCAGGGCACAACCAGTAAAAGAATGACATAGCCTTTGAGGCTACGACATAAACTGGTTAGAACCAACTAGGCCCAAGATGATGGAAGGTTCAATTTCTCTGTAGACCTTGAGCCTCGTGATATGCAGACTCTAATCCATTAGCATAATACATGACACACCCACAGGTGCCGTGACAGTTCCCAGGCTCACCATAAAAGGCCAAAAAGTGGGCCCTGGGCCAATTCCTGGAAATCCCTGCCCCTCCCCCAAAACAGTTGGAATAATCCTCCCACTTGTTAGAGTACGAAATTTCCCAGCCCATAAACACCAACAACCCCACACCTCGGGGCTGCTCTCCGTCTGAGACAGACCACATTCTGTCTATGGAATGCTTATCTCTGTAAATAAACTTGCTTTCACTTTACTATGGCTCACTCTAATTCTTCCCTGCATGAGACAAGAACCTACTCTCTGGTGACCAGGGGAGAGAGAAATGGGTAAAGGGGATCAACTGTATGGTGAAGGATGGATATGAAACTTTTGGCGGTGAGCATGCTGTAGTGTACATCGAAATTGAAATATACTATTGTACACGTGAAACATATAATGTTACAAACCAATGTTATCTCAATTTAAAAAAAGTTACCTTCTGGCATCCACTGTGAAACTGGCCTAGGGGACTTAAGCTTCCAGGAGCATGCTTTGCAGGATCATATAAGAGCAGCTGGTAAAGAACGTTGTGGCAGGACTTCATGATTTGCACACAACTCCCAGAAGGGACTGCCCACCATCTCTTCTACTTGTGGATCAAGGCAAATCAGCATTCTCCACACCCAAGATGGTCTAGACCAGTCAGAATTATTTTTGCCTCAGCTCGACCTAAGCAGCTTTCTTTTTCCTTAAGCACACACTCAAGTGTCTTGAGAGGCAGTATTGCATAACAGTGGGCAAAAGCAGGAGCTCCTGATTCAGGTTGCAAGAGCTCAAAACCCTGCATCAGTCTTTCCTACTGTGTGACCTTATGCAAATTACTTAATTTCTCAGCATTTTACTTGCCTGGAAGTGGAGATAATCATAGTGTCTATCTCTGTGGGGGTGTTGTGAGGATTAGATGAGCTATTGCCTATGCTTGGCCTTCTCCATTTAAAAGGCACTATTTAAGGTTTGAAAAGTGAATCATGAGTTTACTATCTCATTGTTAAGGCAAGGAAAAGCCCATCAAAAGAAAACTGCCTCTCTTGAGTGCTGACAGACTGTCTTCTCTCTTGGGCCTCCTTCGTTAGTACCTGACTATCCCCTCACAGATGTGAATACTTTCGTTATGCTCTACCTCAGGTCCCAAACTCAGATGCCTACAGGGGCCAGGCAAGCGGTATAAATGAGCGATTTCTCAGTAAGCCTGTGGGCAGCTCTGGAGACAGGAGTGAACTGGAGAAAACACACCCAGTACGAGGGGCCAGCTGTTATTCCCTGCCATTGGATTGTTGCCATGTGGGATTTTTCAAAAGAAGCCAGAAAGCCAGATTTTCTATACAATTTTATGATAAAAAAAAAATCGTGTGGGAAAACCCCAGCACATCTGTAGACCAGATCTGTCCCACTGACCATAACTGTACAACCTCTTTTCTACAGTTTATACAGTATATTCACATTCTTCTCTAACTTTCACAAGAAGCAAAAGTCTTTCCATTTTCCAGATGAGGACATTAAGGCTTTTAGCAGTGGTCCCCTCATCATCACTCAGATGTGGATGAAACAGCTTGCACTGAAGCCCATCTTTCTTTCCAAATGAGTCCTGTACTTTCAATCACACAGTGCCCTCTTCCCTTCTAATGAGCCAAGGATAATATGCTGAAAGTTTAGCATTGCTTTCCAAAGGGACCGACTTCAGTACTACTCCAGTTAGAAATGGTTGAAAGAGGTCCTATAGAAGAAAATCTTTAGGGCTTCTCTTTTGGGGGATGCCTTTTGGAGAAGAATCTCTAGGAGAAGAAAGTTTAGACTCTCAATTAACTAGCCCTATAAAAATGGCTCAACATGGCAATTACCTTTTTCAAGGCCTGATCCAGATGTCTCTGGCGGTCCTCAGCAAGTGGGCGATTTAAGCCTTTGAAACAGTATTTAATTTCTTTTTTCATCACATGTGCAACAATTGAATGGAAAAGTTCTGAAGTTAAGACAGGGAATGCCCAGATTCTGGTACTGCTTTACAAATGGGTCACCCAAAGTGGGATTCTAACATGAAAGAAGCAAGCACCACCCCCAGTGATCCTTCATTTTGAGAATTACTCCCAGAGTTGGTTCAGATCCTCCAAGAGTCAAAACCAGGATGGATTAGACATGCAAGATACAGGGCAATACCTGTGAAGTGTAAAGGAGAAAGAAGCAGAAATACGCGGGGAGAAATTTCAGACCATCTTGCAGGACTGACGCCTGTAACAGGAGAGAGGGAAGCAAGGGTTGGTTACGAAGAGCCTCAGTCTGCAGTGTGGTTCTGAGAAAGGGGCGACCAGGCAGTTCTGGAGCCAAAATTGCCTGTGAGATGAAACTTCCAGAAGGGCTGGCCGGCTTCAGAACTCCTAATGTGCTCCGTCGTTGGTTTTGAGAACCTCAGTCCCCTTGGCATCTTAGTGAACACAAGGGCGGGTCCAGAAAGCAGCATCTGAGGTTGCCAGTCAGCTAGGTTTTCTGCAGCTGGTTTCTTGATGGAACATCAGCATAGGGCACCTCCATGGCCACAACACTCTCCTTGCCTGGATACAACCCAGGTGACTCAAAACAGAGCTGCAGTTTGCTCTCTAGATGACTGAAGGGGCCTGGTGGAAACTAATAGATTATCTTTTTCTTTCCTGCTTGAATTCTTAAATATAGACCCAGCACAAAAGCCAGCAGATGGTAGCCAAAATACCGTCTTTTCTACTGAGTAGCCAGATGTTGGATAAAATGGCTTATATCTGCAGGGCAGTGGGCTTCTCAAAACTAAGCCCAGAGTTAGACACTTCACCATTCCAGCAACACTGACCACTACAGGACTCTAAGTCACGAGTTGCCTCTAGAAAACAGACAGGCAGGAATGGGAGAGAACACATGTTTCCTGTGGGAAGCCTCACTCCCGAAGGAAAGAGGAACTAGCTGGACTACACATACCCAGTCTAGCCTTTCAAGGAGGAGTGGAGGAGGACAGGAGTAGTGAGAGAAAATCCAAGAGTGTTTTAGCTGCAGGAGCCTCTACGTGCAAGGAAAGTTCAGAAACCAGGAAAGACTGTTCTCCTCTTTCTGTCTGATTCTAGTTTGAGTTCCCTCCAGACAGCCAAAGACTTGAGTGCAGGAGGTTTATCTGTAGTATCTGGAGCAAAAGTGAGGAGTAGGGAGAGAGATGGGGAAAATGTCATAGATTATTTTTCCTAGATGCAGGTTCTAGGCAGAGTTTGGGGTGCAAGATACTTCTTAAGAATCGGTGTCTGTGAAAGGAGGGATGAAGAAGCAGGATTGGGCAGTTACATTGTGTTGCAGGCCTGACAAGACTTTGTCATTGGAGCAGGGAGCTCTGGAGCAAATATTGCCCATAGCATCATTCCTGCATGGGGCCAAAATGCCCACACCTTTGTACCCTCATCTCACATCAGATGTGAGTTTCCCAAGAAGGGCATGGCCTCACGTGAGACAACTCTGTGATTAAGGCAGACACCACAGGAGCTGACATCTGCGGCTGCTGGCCACACTCTCTGGATCACGCAGTGCATCTCTTTGTCTGTCACAGGAAGAAAACCAATATGGTTGAGCAGGATACTGCTGTAGGCAACTGTGGTTCAATTTCCCTGGGGACTCTCTGGGTATCTGCTGAGAATATACCTCAGGATTGTCCTACTATGGGATGAGGAGGCTAGAGTATTTTTCCAGTGACTTCCACCTGTCATTGGTTGAGAGATACCCCAAAGGGCATTCTAGTCCTTGGCACTTCCAGACAAGCACCTTTAGCACCAGAGAAAACCCTCAGGCAGAGCAGCTCAGATAGATGCTTGAGGTGGGAGGCTGTCCAGTGGCAGTTGCAGACCAGCTTGAAAGTGACCAGGGTCATGTAGAATGAGGTCGACAAACAGCATCTGCCATACTTGAATATATCTAACAATGTCATCTGTTTTATGGTAAAGATAAGGGGCAATTCTGAGTTTCTGCTGCATTGGGGTTTTAACCAGTGAGTATCTGATTCTGTGATTGATCCAGTTCCAGAATATGTGAGTTCTGACTTTCATCCTAGTCGCAGAGAATGAAGAGTGTGAATGATGACTGATAGGGCTATGGGTGATGTGAGGCATCGATCCCATTGAGGGCAGGAGCCAGTACAATTCAGGTTTTATTTAGAACAGTCTTTGGCTTTCAGTAGGGATGTAGAGTCTACTATGTGGAAACAAAGGTTTGGTGTGGGAAGTGTTTGAGTCTCTTCCTAGTCATCTGGTAGTTCAGTATTAACCATTCTGCACCACGCACAGAGAAGAAGCCTTGAAAAGGACTGGACCTGAAGTGCCCTACTTTCTTGGGGGTTGTCCTGTGGAAGCCCACCCCTCCCCAGCCTCTCCATATGTGGTGTGATCTGCCAAAATGAAAGGTACATGTGTGAATGCCTGCAGACAGATTTCTAGAAGCTGAGCTTCTTGTATGACCCACAACTTCTAAGTCTAAACCTCTAGAATTTCTACCCCTATTTAATCAAGTCTCTACTGATTGGAATTCAAGTCTTTAGTGATAGTTGGTCTACAGCTGATGCCAACGGGACTGTTGTCTTCCCTAGTGTTTAAAAGGGAGTTATTCCTTTCTTGGGTGAAATCAGGACACCATGGATCCAGTGGAGAGGGAGGCTTAAAGAGCTGTCTGAGAGGCAGACTGCTTAAAGCACTTCTGTGTTTTCTCTAGAGAGCAATGGCTTCTAGACCATTTTTCAGTGTCCCTCTGCCCTGTAGGGCTAATAATGCACAAGCCATCTGTGCTGCCTAGGAAGCTATCTCCTTCCCATAGCCTGTGCTGTCCAGGAAGCTGACTATTCCTCCTCCTTCATGAAGGGAACATGGCTCAATTTGTAATTACTTTTCACTTTTTAGTAGATGCACTTCCAGCAGTCTGGGTGGCGTAACTTGGCTAAGAGTCAAGTTAAAATTTGCAACTATTTGCAGTTGCAACTTGTCCTTACAAAATTGTAATTATATAATACAAAGAGCTTGGGGAATGAAATAGTGTCTTTTCATTATACCTAAAAAGTGAGTATGACAGAAACAAAAATACTAACACATGTATCCCCAGCCCATGTACCTCCCCAACTTGTGAAGGGAAATCTGTCATCATCCACTGAGCTCTGACACCCCATCCAACTCAATCTGTCCAGAAGTATCTGGATCCTGGACCTCATAGGCAGAAAGATTAAAGAATAAGGGAGAAGAAATATTTAATCTGAAATTTGAAGCATGCCCTAACCCGTCCTCTCCATTTCAGTGAATGGCACAATCATTTTACCTTGGCCCTCATAACCAATCAATCCATCAGCAAGTCCTGTAGAATTTAACTCTAAAACATTTGGAATCAGCTTGTTCTTTCCTCTCCACTGCCACCTTTCTCAACAAAGTACCCTCATCTCCCTATAGCTGGCCTACCTGCATCCATTATACCATTAAAATAATCCTCTCCAAAGAAATCAGCATAATTTTTTCATAGAAACTTAGACTTATTCATTATCCTTCTATTTAAAACATGTCTTGACTTCCCATTGCTCTTAGAATTAAATTCAAGCCTTTGAGGTGCTATAAAACTCCACATGATCTGGCCTCTACATGCTTCTTCACTTCACCTCAATTCATCTCCACTTCCTCATTGAATTCCAGACACTTCAAGCTTTGTCTTGGATTGGGTGCTCCTGAAAGCAGAGCCTGAGACAAGGATTTGTATGTGCTAGTTTATTTTGGAGGGGAGCAGTAGAGAGGAGAGATGAGACAGGGAAGACAGTAAATCCAAAAAAACCCCAAAAACGGTGCTTTAAGAAGTGGGTTACTCCTGTGGGCAACTGGGGCTTGTTCCCACTGGGACTCTTAAAGAACAATGTGAAATACACTTTGCATTGTCTATTGATGGGCAAGGAAACGGGTATTCACCCATCCACTCCCGTTCCTCATTGATTGAGGATCACAACTGGGAATGTTGACTCCCTGGTAGTTTTACGCATCCCCATATTACAGCCAATCTTGTTCCCATGGAAACAGAATGAAGAGCCATAGCCTGAATTTGCTGCAGAGTCTTCTCTTGCTCTGGCTCCTAAAGCATAGATGGCACTTCCTTAATTGGGCCATGCTGGCTCTTGATCCTCACTATTGGCCTAGAGGTCATGAGGAGAGATGGGGTCAAAATTTAGGACAACATCATCTTGCAAGACATATGCCTCAGGTGAGACCTTGCATGTTACCAGGTAGTGGGGGCCCGTATGCTCTAGTAAGGGGCCATGGGGCAATTCTATTGTCCCCAGAGTGTTTAGGGGAATGTGGGCATTTAGAGTTCTTAAGTGCATCCCTATCATAGGTTTTACTCACTCCTTTCTTATAGGGCCAGACTTTAGCATAGAAGATGTTCTGGGACTATGAGTTCAGCCTTATTTATAATTCTGCTATTCTGTAGTCAGGTATTGGGCCTGAATTTCATCACAGGCTGTCCTCAAGCTGCAGATACTGACCACTTTAAATGCTGCACCAACCTTGATGAAAAGCTATCCTCTATGAGCTGAAACTGACAATAAGAGAAGCTGTTATGGACCTGGGCTCCTGGAAGCAATGGGGATGATAGAACCTCGGAAGAGCAGAGATCAAATGACCACACTTAACCCTCTGAACAAGATGGAAAGAATGACCACAAAGAACAAAAAGGCTGGAATGACCCTCAGGGAGGCCTGACCCACAGTCATCTATGGAGATGATTTGTATAGAACGGCATTCCTAGAACAGCCCACAAGATTAGTCTTTATATAAAGGGCAATCAAGAACACATGAGCAAAAGTGTGATGTCAGTTGTCCCAGCAGGAAATCATAATCTCTTGCTATCCTTTTCACGATTTAATATTCTGGAGCCCTAGTTAACTTAGGAATTGCATTTGTTACCCTAAGTGATACTATATTTTTCTTCCAGATAGGACAGTGGTTTCTGCTTTTTTTTTGTTTTTTAACATATTTTTATTGAGTTATAGTCAGTTTACAATGTTGTGTCAATTTCCAGTGTAGAGCACAATTTTTCAGTTATATGTGAACATACGTATATTAATTGTCACATTTTTTTTTGCTATGAGCTACCACAAGATCTTGTATATATTTCCCTGTGCTATACACTATAATCTTGTTTATCTATTTTATATATGCCTGTCAGTATCTACAAATTTTGAAATCCCAGTCTGTCCCTTCCCACCCCCCACCCCCCTGACAATCACAAGTTTGGATTCTATGACTATGAGTCTGTTTCTGTTTTGTATTTATGTTCATTTTTTTTAACTCCACGTATGAGCAATCTCATATGGTATTTTTCTTTCTCTTTCTGGCTTACTTCACTTAGAATGACATTCTCCAGGGACATCCATGTTGCTGCAAATGGCATTATGTTGTCATTTTTATGGCTGAATAGTATTCCATTGTATAAATATACCACTTCTTCTTTATCCAGTCATCTGTAGATGGACATTTAGGCTGTTTCCATGTCTTGGCTATTTTAAATACTGCTGCTATGAACATTGGGGAGCAGCTGTCTTTTTGAAGTAGGGTTCCTTCTGGATATATGCCCAGGAGCAGGATTCCTGGGTCATATGGTAAGTCTATTCCTAGTCTTTTGAAGAATCTCCATACTGTTTTCCACAGTGGCTGCACCAAACTGCATTCCCACCAGCAGCGTAGGAGGGTTCCCTTTTCTCCACAGCCTCTCCAGCATTTGTCATTTGTGGACTTCTGAATGATGGCCATTTTAGCTGGTGTGAGGTGATACCTCATCATAGGTTTGATTTGCATTTCCCTGATAATTAGTGATATTGAGCACTTTTTCATGTGCCTTGGAGAATTGCTTGTTTAGGTCTTCTGCCCATTTTTGGATTGGGTTGTTTGTTTCTTATTAATTTGTATGAGCTGCTTATATATTCTGCAGATCAAACCTTTGTCAGTTTCATCTTTTGCAAAAATTTTCTCCCATTCCGTAGGTTGTCGTTTTGTTTTACTTACGGTTTCCTTTGCTGTGCAGAAGCTTGTAAGTTTAACTAGGTCCCATTTGTTTATTCTTGCTTTATTTCTATTGCTTGGGTAGACTGCCCTAGGAGAACATTTTTGAGATGTATGTCAGATAATGTTTTGCCTATATTTTCTTCTAGGAGGTTTATTGTATTTTGTCTTATGTTTAAGTCTTTGATCCATTTTGAGTTGATTTTTGTGTATGGTGTAGGGAGTGTTCTGGCTTCATTGTTTTACATGCTGCTGTCCAGTTTTCCCAACACCATTTGCTGAAGAGACTGTCTTTGTTCCATTGTATATTCTTGCCTCCTTTGTCGAAGATTAGTTGACCAAAAGTTTGTGGGTTCATTTCTGGGCTCTCTATTCTGTTCTGTTGGTCCATATGTCTGTTTTTGTACCAATACCATGCTGTCTTGATTACTGTAGCTGTATAGTTTTGTCTGAAGTCTGGAAGAGTTATTCCTCCAGCCTCTTTCTTTTTCTTCAGTAATGTTTTGGCAATTCTAGGTCTTTGATGGTTCCATATAAATTTTATTATGATTTTTTCTAGTTCTGTGAAATATGTCCTGGGTAATTTGATAGGGATTGCATTAAATCTGTAGATTGCTTTGGGCAGTGTGACCACTTTAACAATATTGATTCTTCCAATCCAGGAGAATGGGATATCTTTCCATTTTTTAAAGTCTTCTTTAATTTCCTTAATCAGTGTTTTATAGTTCTCCATGTATAAGTCTTTCACCTCTTTGGTTAGATTTATTCCTAGGTACTTTATTACTTTGGGTGCCATTTTAAAGGGGATTGTTTCTTTACTTTCTTTTCCTGTTGATTCATCATTAGTGTAAAGAAATGCAACTGATTTTTGTATGCTAATCTTGTAACCTGCTACCTTGCTGAATTCTTTGCTTAGTTCTAGTAGTTTTTGTGTGGAACTTTTAGGGTTTTCTATATACAGTATCATGCCATCTGCATATAGTGACACTTTTACCTCTTCTTTTCCAATTTGGATCCCTTTTATTTCTCTCTCTTGCCTGATTGCTGTGACTAGGACTTCCAAGAATATGTTGGGTTTCTGCTTTTACATCTAGGGATATACACTTGCTTTCTTTTTGTTGTTTTTTGCTTGTTTGTTTGTTTTTATTCAAGTATAATTGATTTACAATATTATGTTAATTTCTAGTGCACAGCATAGTGATTCATATATATATATATTCCTTTTCATATTCTTTTTCATTATAGGCCATTACAAGGTATTGAATATATTTCCCTGTACTATACAGTAGGACCTTGCTGTTTTACTTATTTTACATACAGTAGTTTGTATCTCCAAATCTCAGTCTCCCAGTTTATCCCTTCCCACCTCCTTGTCCCCCAGTAAACATAAGTTTGTTTTCTATGTCTCTGAGTCTGTCTCTGTTTTATAAATAAGTTCATTTGTGTCTTTTTTTTCTTTTTTAGATTCCTCATATAAGTGATATCATATGGTATTTTTCTTTCTCTTTCTGACTTACTTCACTAAGTATGACAACCTTTAGGTTCATCTATGTTGTCACAAGTGGCATTTTTATCCCTTTTCATGTCTGAGTAGTATTCCACTGTGTGTGTGTGTGTGTGTGTGTGTGTGTGTGTACACACACATACATACATATACACTATAACTTCTTTATTCAGTTAGCTGAACCCTTTCTTGTTTGGATGAGTCCATGTGCCTACTGCCATGTTTATATGGTCCACTGGGGTCCTTTCCAGGCTGCCTTGGAGCTACCAATCAATTTCCCCTCACAGACTTTCCTACTCTGTAAAATGAATTATAATTTCATAATGGATTGGAAGCACATTTACTTCTTTGCTACTCTATATAAGTCTTTGGGCATATAGACAATATTCAGAGTATGATATTGGGTAGAAACAAAGGTTATGTTATGTTAATGTAATTTCGAATATTTAGTGATTTGAGCAAGGCTACCTTTAAGAGCATTAGGTCTGACTCTCATTGCATCTCTCATTGCATCAACATTTTTTAAATGAGGATATAGCCCCTTGATTGGCAGAGAGTTGGCAATGATTGAAGCAGAAGTTCAACTGTACAACCTACAGTTGACAGACTATCATCAGAGCATGGTTGTATAATCCAAAATTTAGGGTCATTCCCTTTATTTTCCTTACCAGAAAGTACATAAGGCTTCCAGCTAATGGGTACCTCCAAGAGTCCCCATTCCTGCTGGCAGACAGAAGGCATCCAGGGTCTGATTCAGCACATTTGTGGTCAGGATTTTGAATAAAATTAAGAGCCTCCTTTTGAAATGGGGGCCAGAGGGGACTTCCAAATGCCTTGAGGTTGCTCAGTGTCCTCAGCTAATTATACTGTCCTCCCAAATATGTAAAAGAGGAACCAGGCTCATGCAAAAAGAGTGGGATTCCCCTTTTGGCTCACAGTGGATTTTTAAGCCTTTATTCTAAACATAATATTCTTTCTTCCCCAGCTCTCCTCCTGTTTCAATCCTTTCTGTCTTTTCCCTCTTTTAAAATAAACAAGGCACTTATGGGCCCATCCCTGTCCGGTGATTAGATCATCCACCAACCATCTTGGTATGTACAATATCTACCACTAATGTCCCCATTGCTTGGGGTGTCAGAAGGGAGCTAAGATCGGGTGGGGGGTCAGAGAATCCTGAGGAGTTTTCCTAGAAGACGTCTGTGGTCCTATAGCATCTCTTGAAATCAATACTGTCAGAGAGGACCATATTTCTGGCCAGTAGACTATTCAGAAAATCACAGAATACTCTGTGGGCCTGGACATTTCAAGCTCTATCTGCTCCAACTGTCTTGTCTTTTAAGCAAGGATCCTAAGATTCTTAACTATAAACATACTATAAAAAGTTAATAAATGTGGGTGGCTTGATCCTGAGAGGGCTCAAGGGGTTTGCCTGAAGAAACCCAGCCAGCTCCTGGCAGAGCTGAAACCAGCCAGCAGATTTCCCTCCCTATGCAATGTTCTTTCTTGTGGACTGCAAGCTTGTTCATGTTTGTATGTTCCTGTTGTGGCCCAGCTGACCTCCAGATCAAACAGATGTATGCCCAAACAAAAATCCCCATGCACTTATTTCTAGGACATCATCCCACCCACAGGCTTCCGAGCACAACGGGTCCAGGGACACTGAGTAAGGTCTTTTCCATCCCCCCCTTCCACCTTCCTCTACGCCCAAAAGTCCAGTCTTTGGGACAGAATTCTTTATATCCAAACCAACAGGCTGCTCTGTGAGGTCCTTAGAGAGTTGACCCTTGGACAACACAGGTTTGAACTGTGTGGGTCCACTAATCTACAGATTTCTTTTCTTTTTCATTAAATAGTACTACAGTACCATACAATCTGCCATTGGTTGAATCCAGAGTGCAGAACCACAGATACAGAAGGCTGACTATACAGCTAAGTGTGGATTTTCAATTGCAAGGAGGGTCAGGATTCTTAATCCACAGCTGTTCAAGGGTCAACTGTACTATTGACCAAGTGGGTCCCATCTGTGCCACTCAAGTTTGCAAGTGTTTCCACCTGGATATGTGCCTCCAAAAATCCTACAAGGAGGCTTGCTTGGTGATTAGGGAATACACTTCTTATAAAGGAAAGTTTTAGAGTTGATACCTGCCCTGAGTAAGACTGGCCCTGCACTCTCAGGACTCACCATCCTTTCCCTCAGCCCCCAAGGCATTCAATTGCTATAGGAGTGACTATTAGCTAAACTGAGAGTCGTCCCCTGTCATCCATAGATGAACATTTCTCCTCTGATTTCTGGGTCATTACTAATATTTGCATAGAGTTCAGCTGTTTCCCACCTGCTGTTAAGCCAGTTCAGTTGATCCTCACAGCCATGTCAAGTCCTAAGTCAAAAAGGTCTTAATCTCTCTGCTATTAGCTTCCTTACTTATTAAAAAGAAGAATAAGTATTTGCTCAAGGTAACTCAGGGTGTGCAGCCAGAATTTCAAGTCTGGCTTATTCATTTCAAGTCCAGGGTTCTTCCCACCACTTCATGCCATCTTACTAGATGACTTCTTCCTAGGTGTTTAAATATGTATTTTTTAAATTAAAGCTAAAAGATGTTTCCTCTATGGTATTTACTAAAAGATGTCTTCAAAATTATGGAGTCAGCTATTGACTACTTTCAAAGTAGCATTTTCTGCCTTTAGCATATTTTGTGATCCCTCACCTTAAGGTGAGATTCATACATTCTTTTTCTGTGGTAGCAAGACTGCCCAGTTAGAGTTCTCTGTTGGTGAAGGAATCAGTATCAGCTCTGTTCTTAATGTTTGTGTGGTTCTTCCCTTCCTTCCAACCCCCGCCTCACCTCTCTTACCCAAACACCTCTTCTACGTGACATAGGTGTCACACCTTTGGGACTTGGTCTTACTTTTCCATGTTCTACTTCTCCTTCTAGATCACCCACTGAATGAAACGTGAAATCCAATGTGAGGATAGGATAGACTCAGATCCTACTGCTAACCTCAGTAACCACCAGAGACTCCTGAAGACCAGAGCTGTACCAAGTCATACCACACCAAATATCTCTGGTTTCAGCACCATAACAGATAGCTGGCATGTCTGCACAACACATAATAATCCTCTTCTCTTAAACTGTCCCTTCTTCTCATTTTAGGAGTAGGCTCATAGAATCTATTACATAATTGTGTCCCTGGCATTAGCAGAGGCTGGATAGATCCCATCTAATCAAAAGAGACACAATCAGATCTTGTCCAAGGATGTGGAATTAAGTCAGCATGTTAATGGGTGGCTGGAAATAAAACATGTAAACTTAAGAAGTGTGGGGTTGCTGTATTCTATCAATAGCCTAGGAGAGCAGAGAAAAATTATCTGAATATGTAGAAACAGAGATGGGAGAGTTCTGGCAGTTTATCAGACTTAGCTTCTTGTCACTTTCTGAGGCCCAGCTGACTTCTTAACTTTAGAGTCTGTTCAAAATCCTCTCTCTCTCTCTCTCTCTCTTTTTTTTAAATAAAGTTGGTTTACTTGACACTAGAGAGTCATAACTTATAGAGCTGGTTAAATTTATCCATAAGCTTCCTCTTTATCTTGACTTCTCATCCTCTTGAATTCCTGCCAGGATCTGGAGTAGAAACCTTGCAGGAAATTTATTTGTGCCCATGTATTTATCCCAGTTTCCTTCCTGCCTGCTTCTCTCCCCACCCTCCAAACCACAACTTCTTTTTGATATTGTTCTTTCAAACACGTCCACTGCTGACTGCAACTCCCATTTGTCCTATAAATAAACTTTCCTATATACATCACAGCAAAATAGACTACCTCTACACTTTTTGCCTCTAATTGAAACCTGGACATGCTGATTTCTTGGTCACTCACTAGAAAAGAATCTGCGCATTCTCCAGACGACCTTAAAATCTGGCATGGAACTCAGTATCAGTGTCCTGGTTCTACCCTGTCCACAGATAGGTCGTGGATCTTCAGTTATTCTGACAACCTTCCTCAGGTACTGGTTATGCCTGTCATTACTGCTATCATCTTATGAAACCTCCCCATCCCCAATTCCCAAATGCACACAGATTCATTGAGGATTTGGGAACCTGGAAATGATAATACTCCTTGATTTAACTCTTGTCATCCTAAGACTAGTCATCATCTATGTCATCGTCTCATCCTTTATTCTAGTCTGCTTTTTGGTCGTCTATTCCCCTGAATAACATTTAACAAATATGAATATGGCTTTGTGGCAAATACTGTGGATTGCCTGCCTTGTGCGCACTCAGTTTCTTTACTCAACGGCAGCTGATTCTTGGTTACCACTCAGCCTCCTTGGCAACTAGCTGTTGGTGGCTAAGTGACCCATTATGATCAAGGAAACATTAAGGAAAACTTTTGAAATGTTTCCTTAATTGATAAAAGGAGGGAAGCTTGGAAGAGACTCCAAATCTCCTTTTCTACTTCTGGACTTTGTCATGTGAGGATATGATGTTTGGAGCTACTGCAGTCATCTTATAGCTCTGACTGATAGTTCTGACCAACACCTGAGGTTGTAGAAAAGATAGAAAACTCTGTAGTTCTCAGTGACACGGTGGAGCTTCCAATCCAACACTGCAACCACCTACTTCTGGATTTCCTGTTACTTGAGAAAAGTACACTCCAAACGTTTGTCACCTTTAGATCAGTACCTCTGATACTTGTAGCTGAAAGCAAATTAGGTACACTACTAGGACACCAAGAAGCTTATTAGGAAATAAGGCACAGGATGAGTCCTTGCCCTTAAAGAATATACTTTAGTGAGGAGGTAGTCATGCAAAGTAGAAGTGCATTATATTTGCTAGACTAGTGGTAAACTAGACCGTTAAGTTTTTTTTTTTTTAAACTGGTTATGCTTTTTTTTTTTTTTTTTTTAGTTCAACAACATTACTAAATAAAAGACAGGGCCTAATTCTACAGATTCTCAGACAATAAACTTTTAAATTTAAAAATTGGGAGGAAGGGGAAAAATAGTATATCACAAACCTATGTGCCCTCTACCCTTTCCTCTTTTTAAATGTATATACTTAAAAAAATGACCTTTTTTAAATTGTAGTATAGTTGGTATGTGTTAGCTCCAGGTGTGGACCATTAATTTTTGACATGACAGAGTTGGTGTCTGCTTTGTTTGTTGTATCCCTAAAGCCTACTCTGGCACCAAAAATATGGTGAATGCTCAAAAGAACTGAAGAAACGGTGACAGGAAGTGAAATCTCAATTCCTGTGTGTTTCTAAGGTTGCAAAAACTTAAGAAGGATTGTTGACTTTCTGACTCATTTTAAATGGGGGGGCGTATACAATTAGGAGGAATCAGTCTTCTAGACTAGACCTCTGGTTCTTTGGTTACTGTAAGGAAGATGGGTGTGTGTGTGTCTATGTATGTGTGTATGAGTAAGAGAGAGACAGAGACCCAGTGACCAATTTTCACTGAATGAAACTCTGGTTTTCTAGATGTGATTCAATTTTCCAGCTGGAAATCAGGCCATGTCATCAACTCATCTTACAAGATTATGTGTTACAAACACTAGCATTTCCAGCATAAACTTTGAATTAAATAAAAGTACCACATTTTACTGACAACTTCTAAAAAATATCAAGTTAAATCAAATTAATACCAAATATTCTTAGAATCCCACAACTTAGCTAGATTTATTATCATTTGGTACTTTCAGTGCTGTTTGACTTCACTTATACTAATGTGTTGAATCAAACTTTTAAAAAGGAGAAGTAAGAATTTGGTATTATTCACACCAAACACTGAAGCACCACTCTTTTCACCCAATCTTAAGGGGAAAAAATTATTATAGGGAAGATATCTAAGTTTTAAAAATTGTATCACATCCATAAATGGAACTGGAGTCTCACATTCCAGTCTGATTAACAGCTGCCTTCATTGCTCCCCAAATGCCAAATTTTCACTCTAGATGTAAGACATATGCTCTTTGAGCTCAGTGTGCCACGAAGCACAACTGTGGCACATTGATGTTGCCAGCACTTTAGGAAGAAGAAAAATAGCATCAAAAACACTGAAGTCCTACAGTAGAGAAGGTTAGAAACACAAATGTTGAAGTACTATGATCTCAAAGTAATAGTTTCCCTAATTTTATTAGCAAGAAGACACAGAAGCATAGCAATGCACGGTAACTTAGCATTTCTGCCTCTTTACTAGCTATTCGCAAATTGCAAAGCACCATAAAACAGTGGTAACTGGGGCAGGCCAGGGGGCTGTGACATGGGCACCAGGAGTCTCTGCTATAAGACTTTTCTTTGCTCCACGTATTACACTCGGTCCTGGGATATCTATTAACTTGCTGGTCTCAGGATTCCTTTACGCTTGTGAAAATTACTGAGGGCTCCAAAGAACTTCTTCTTATGTGGGTTGATCTATTAGTATTTCCTATACTGGTGTTGAAACTATTTCTGGATAAAGCACATGCACTTAAGAAAGATGGGCAGACAAGGTTATACTTTCTTCCATCTAAATTCATCAGCCTCCTGCAGGGTATCCCTACCTTGGGACTTCTGCTCTTGGTATATAGAGGGATTAGATAAAAAACAAATTTCTTCTGTATATCACAGGGAACTATATTCAGTATCTTACATTAACCTTTAATGAAAAAGAATATGAAAACAGATATATGTATGTGTATGCATGACTGGGACATTATGCTGTACACTAGAAATTGATGAGTTGTAACCAACTATACTTCAATGAAAAAAAAACAAACAAAGGCATATAGGGGGAGGAAACCAACACCGACTGTATCTCAGAAGGAAGGACTCTATTGCATGCTGGAAGGGATCACCATGTATGTTTTTCCTCGAGCTACCACATCAGTTCCAAGATTTGAAAAGCGGTGCCTTTGGTGGTGCAATAGCTTAAGCAAAGGTCTAAATACCCAATGGACTTAAATTATCTCTTCCCAAAACCATCAACTGAGGCTGAGGCTAACTCTGAAAGTGATCATGCAGTTCCAGAGCCAGAATCAGACATGAAGATGAGATTACCAAGATAAGCCAAAACAGCAGCACTAGGAAAAGTAAACTTAACCTTGCACAATATCTCAATGAAGATAAAAGTTAGGAGAAGAGATGATGGAGCTGGAGTCCTTTGAAAAATGTCCTTTAAAATTGTGTTCGGTTCCTTGCTTTAATAAAGTTACCCTTGTATGAAACTTAAAAAAAAAATGAGAATGCAGTGGCCACAATTTGTACAACATTTTATATCTAGCTAGGCATGTCTATGGACTGGGTTCCCTCTCCATTCCCATCTTGGAAAAATCCAGGGATAAAAAGTTGATAACCAACATACATACATACAAAAATCGTATTTAAACTTAAGGTGGACACAGAAAGCATAAATGCCTTAGCCCTACAAAACAGAGGCTGAGGCAAAGCTGACATGCAAACTTAAGGTAAGAGATCCCAGGGCAACAAGAGTGAAAGAAAGTGAAGGGAAATAGGAAAGAAGTGACCAAGTGATACATCATCAAGCAAGCTATAGCGTCACAAAAACTCATAGAGGGGTTGCTGGGACACAGGAGACATCTCTGAAAAGGCCATATGAAAGGTACCACCGGGTCTTGGAGACCCCTGGTGGGGGATCACGAGAAAAGATGAAGGATTTGTTAGCTCCCTTCTGTTCTCCATTGGTCAAGATTTTCTCACAGAACAACAGCTTACCCAGAGTATGTTACTCGGCCACTCCAAGCACCTGCCAGGTGAGCCAGAGCCTTCACAGTCTGGTTAAGTTAAACCTTGGCAGTGGAGCACCATGGAAGCTGTACCCTGGAAGAAGATGAGACCACCCGTGGTATCTGAGTTGAGGCTATAGCAGCAGTGACCACTGAACAAGGTTGGGAGTGGAGCTGAGCAAATCCAAGAAGATGCATAAACTAAGCCTGGCATAAATACCACTTGACTAAAAAGTCAGTTTGTGCGTGTATCTGGAATTTGAGAATACAGTGACTACAATTTGTACAACATTTTATATCTAGGCATTTTCCAGTTATTGAAAAAACACAGAGCCAAGCAGCCTAAGATGAACCAATAGCCTAACCAATACAGCCATCTTTGCATCCCCTGTTCAAAAGCCACCCTACTTTACTTAATGCATTAGAAGATAACCTTGCTTATAAATAGTTTGAAGCTTATTTGTTGCCAAAAAAACAGAAAAACTGTTATCATTTTCCTTTAGTTTCTTATTTTTTGAGTCCTATGATGACTGGTACTACTTAGAACATTATTGGATTTTAAAAGTGGTTAAAAAAAGCCCAACAGAACAAATACTAGCAGTCACGATTAACAGTCAAGAGACAGCTCACTGTTTACTTGGCGGTCCCTGGGGCATCTTTGATGGATGGTTCTTAATAGTGCTATATTGTGTAACTTAGAAACAGAGTTCAAAAATCCCCAAATGTCACAATACATCAGAATTTCAAGGCTTTTTTTCATCTAGAGTTCAGAATGTGGCACCTACATAAGGCAATAAGCTTTTAATGGATCTAGGATTCCAGGTAGCTATGTATTGTCTTACCTTAAGCAGATAAAACTTTTAAAAAATGATTGGTTCCTTAAAATACAGTGACATAGAAGTTAGGACTCCTTCAAGAATGCCGATCAACCACCATTCTATTTCTCTTTAGTTCATACCATCTTTGATGATCAAGATTCTAAATATAGTTTACCCTCACCATCTGCCAACCCACATCTTAAATAGCAAAGAATAGAAGTAGATGATCAAATGCCCATTCCCACGGGGATATTTTTATCAGCGCTTTTAGCGTTTATCATCTATCTCATTCTATACAGCTACTGCCTCCACATTTCCTGTCTGCCCACTGCTTGGTCCAATCCTGGACCTTTCTGGATGCTTTTGGAGGACAGTTTATCAGATTGATTGTTCACAAAGCATAAAAGCACATCATCAGACATATGTGAATGCCTAAATAGCACTCTTCAGCACTCCACTGGCTCAAAGCCTACTACTCATGAACAGAGGATGGCCAACAGGCCCAGAGGCTGCAGAAGGAAGAGAAACTGCTTGAATACATGAACACTTAACAGCTCCCAGACCGGAGGCTCATGCTAGTGATGATTACTATGCTAGTAATGCTGAGGCTGCAAAGAAAGAGCACCCCTTCCTCCCAGCTACACCAACCCAACTCCTACAACACAGTATTGCTTGACTAGGCAGCCTTGGTAACTGATATCATAATATCAGAGATGCCTTCTTTGAATTCAAGAATTGTCCTTTTCAAGGTGGAGGGCTTCTGCAGGGTAGAGGTTACTGCTATTGCTCAGTGGATCTATTGGGATTGGACTCTTTTATTCATTCAATGCACTGTGCATTGTCAGAGTGCAAGTAGATGAAAAATCTAAGTGATGCTGGGTGAGAAAGGGAAGGAGAAAATTGAGAGCATGGAAAGACAGCCCTGGGGTGGGAAGTGGAGTGAAATTCCTCAGTCACCCTGTTGAGTGTCAGAATAAAAGACCCATGACCAGTTCCACCTTCGCCACTTTGCTCAGCTTCATCTGGGAACCATGATTTAGGAGACTGAGGATGGGGAATAATATCAAACTACTCAAATCTACTAGTTTAATTAAAATCTTTAGCCAATTACTCTTGCCTGGTTAATAACGTTAACAAGAACTTTGAACAGAATCACATTCTTCCCTGTTTCAGACAAATTCTTGGCTAGAAGAGAGAGGGTGAATAATAGCTAGCTTGCCTTGAGTTGCACATAAACCACAGCCTATCTGACCTATGTCTGTGGCATCATGCCCAAACTCCACAGCATGCCCTACAAGGCCTTTGGGGTCTGAGCTCATTGGCCTCTTCAGCATCACTTCTTGTCATACCTCCATTTGTACCATTTGCTCCTGCCATACCAAAAGGCTTACTATTTTCCCAAATATGCATTTCCTTAGCCTAAAATGCTGCCCTTCTTCCAGTGCCTTAATTTTGGAGTATTTCACTTAATTATACTCTGATTGAGTGTTATTGTTTTCAAAAAGTAAAACTTTCCTGACTAGTTCTCCCTTATAACCCATTTTCACTTGTAGAGGTCCCTTCTTTTGGGTTCTTCTCATGGGTTTACCTCTCCAATTAGTTCTCTGAGGTCAGAAACTCTTCTTTTCTCTGTATCTCCAGTGTCTACCACATAGTGGATGTTCTTATTTGTTGGTTAAGGAGATATAAACAACTCTTATTGCCTAAACATTTGTTTATATAAGTTGTTTAGCTTCCATCATCAAATACCTATTAAGCAACAAATTTTAAATGGCAGAGTGCAAATAATTGGTTGGACTATTTCCACTTTTATTTTCTCCATCATCTTTTCCTAGAATGCAAATTGCAGTAATTGATTCCAGTCCAGTGAGTTCTTTGGACATCCATGCTGTTTCAAATCAGAGGTTCCACTTGGCTTTCTCTATGCTTCGTAACTGAATACCAACCTCATTGATAATAAGAAGTGAACTGTAATTTGGTATGATTACAGTGAGTCATGTTAACTGTGTGTGTATACATAAGTCTTCTCAATTTGCTTGGACTTTTGCATGACAAATAAATTCTACATTTTTTTTCTCTTGGTGCCAAGTGAAGAGTATTTCTGTCTGAATGGAGAGGAAAAATATTTTAGTTAAAAATAACTTTATCCAGGAGAAAGCATTCTGGAAACATAGCAGAGTAGGGGGCACTAGGAATCTGTCTTCTACTTAGACCACAACTGCACTGGCAGAATTTGTCTGATGTAACTATCTTAGAACTCTGGGGTCTGTAAAAGGCTTACACTTCCACGGGAAGACTTAGACAGTAAATTGTGATTAGTTTTGGTCAATTTTAGCTCTTTAACACAGTAGCAACTGTCCACCTTCTACCCACAGCCACAGGACAGACAGCTGTGCATATGTTCCTGGAGTAGCTTTCACATAGCTTGCAGGAGCCAGGATGAGCAAAAAGACCATTGTCCTCTAAATATTGAAAATTTGTGCTTTGACTGATGATTGCTGCTTCAGATCACGGAAGTTCAGACAACATCTCTCCTTATAAGTAATTACTTTAAATGTGAATGGATTAAACTCTCCAATCAGAAGACAGAGATGGACAGAATGGGTAAAAATACATGACTCAACTATATGCCATCTACAAGAGACTCACTTGAGGTTGAAAGATACAAACAGGTTGAAAATAGAAGGATGGAAACATATTCCATGTAAATAGTAACCAAAAGAGAGAAGGAATGGCTATACTAAAATCAGACAAAACAGACTTCAAATAAAAAATGTTTACAAGAGACGAAGAAGGACATTATATATTAATAAAAGTTTTAATACAGCAAGTAGATACAACAATTATAAACATATACATGTCTAATGACAGACCAACAAAATATATGAAGCAAAAACTGACAGAATTGAAAGGAGAGAGAGAGTTCTACAATAGTAGTTGGAGACTTCAATATCCCTCTCACAATAATGAGAGATAGAAAGTAAGTAAGGAAAAGAGGACTTGACACAATAAACCAACTAGATGTAACAGATATGTATAGAATAGAACATTCAACCCCAAAACAACAGCATACACATTCTTCTTAAATGCACATGGGACATTTTTCAGGATAAATCATAAGTTAGGCCATAAATTAAGTCTCAGTAGATTTAAAAAGATAGATATCATACAAAATATCTCCTCCTACCACAATGGAATGAAGTTAGACATCAATACCATAAAGAAAACTGGAAAATTCACAAAATTGTGCAAATTAAAAAACACATTTTATACAACCAACGGATCAAAGAAGAAATCATAAGGGAAATTAGAAAATACTTACAGAGACAAATGAAAAATGAAAACACAACATACCAAAACTTATGGGACACAACAAAAGTGGTGTTTAGAGGGAAATTTATAGCTATAAATTTTTTTTTGCATTCATGTATGTTTTTAATTAAATTCTCCAATATTCCAGTAGGTGAGTCATTAAAAAGGCATTAAATAAGTTAAAAAGATCTCAAGTCAACAAGCTAAGTTTAAACTTAAGGAACTAGATGAAGAAGAACAAACTAAACTCAAAGCTAGCAAAAAGGAAGCAAATAAAAAGACTATAGCAGAGATAAAAAAATAGAGAGAGTAGAAAAGTAATGAAGAAAATTAATGAAGCCAAAAGTTGGTTCTTTTAAAAGATAAACAAGATTGACAAATCTTTAGCTACATCAACTAAGAAAAAAAGAGGGAAGACAAAAACACTAAAGTCAGAAATGAAAGTGGGGACACTACTATCAACTCTACAAAAATAAACAGGATTGTAAGAGTACTATGAACAATTCTACATCAAAAAAAAAAAAAGATCACCTAGATAAAATGGACAAGTTAATAGAAATACAAAACCTAACAACACTAGAAATCGAAATAGACCTATAGTTAGTAAGGAGACTGAATCAGTAATCAAAACTCTCCTGACAAAGAAAAGCCCTGGACTTGATGGCCTCACTGGTGAACTCTGCCGAACATTTAAAGAACTGAACTAATCCTTCACTAACTTTTCCAAAAAACTGAAGAGGAGGGAACACATCCTAGCATATTTTATAAGGCCAGCATAAGCTGATACCAAAGCCAGAGAAGGACACGACAAGAAGACTACAGATTAATATTCCTTATGAACTTTGATGCAAAAATACTCAACAAAATACTAGCAAACAGAATTCAGCAGCATATTTAAAAGATTATATAACATGACCAAGTGGGATATATTCCTGAAATGCAGAGATGGTTTAACATACGAAAATTGATCAATATAATAGACTGCATCAATGCAATGAAAGGGAAAAAACAACATGATCATCTCAATTGATGCTGAAAAACCATTTGAGAAAATTCATACACTTTCATGATCAAAACACTCAATAAAATAGGAAAAGAAGGAAATTACCTCCATGTAACAAAAGCCATGTGTGAAAGATCCACAGAAAACATACTCAAAGGGGACAGACTGAAAGCTTTTTCTTTAAAATCAGGAACAAGGCAAGGATGCCTACTTTCACCACTTCTGTTCATCATAGTACTGGAAGTTCTAGTCAGAGAAATTAGGCAAGAAAAATAAATAAAAAGACGTCCAAATTTTGGAAAGGAAGAAGTGAATCTGTTTGCAGATGATACAATCTCATATGTAGAAAATCCTAAAGATTCCACAAAATGCTCTTAGAGCTGGTAGGTCAATTAATCAAAGTAGCAGGATACAAAACCAACATCAAAAATCAACTGCGTTTCTATAAATGAACAATGAAAAATCTGAAAGGGAATTACAAAAACAATTCCAGTTATAATAATAGCATCAAAAAGAATAAAATGCCTAAAAATTAAGTTAATCAAGGAGTGAAAGGCTTGTACAATGAAAATTATAAAACATTGCTGAAAAAATAAAGATGTAAATAAATGAAAATACATCCCATGTTCATGGATTAGAAGTCTTAAATTATAAAATTTCAATAATACCCAAAGCAATCTACAGATTCAATCCAATCCCTATCAATATCCCAATGATGCTTTTTGAAGAAATAGGAAACCCATCTTAAAATTCATAAGGAATCTCAAGGGACCCTGAATAGCCAAAATAATCTTGAAAAGAACAAAACTGGAGGACCCATACTTTCTGATTTCAAAATTTATTACAAAGCTACAGTAATCAAAATACTGTGATGCTGGTATAAAGACACACATATAGCCCAATGGAATAGAACAGAGATCCTAGAAATAAGAAATGCATATATGAGCAAATTATTTTTGACAAGAGTGCCAAGACCATTCAATGGAGAAAGAATAGTCTTTTCAACAAATAGTGCCGGGATCACAGGATATCCACATACAAAGAATGAGTTTTGATCTTTACTTAAACCATATACAAAAACTAACTCAAAATGGATCAAACACATCAATGTAAGACCTAAAACTATAAAACTCTTAGGAAAAAACATGCAGTAAAAGTTTCATGACATTGGATTGGTTAATGATTTCTTGGCTATGACACCAAAAGCATAGACTAGACAAATTGGACTTTATCAAATTAAAAAGCTTTTGTGCATAAGAGGACACTATCAACAGAATAAAAAAGCAATCCACAGAATAGGAGAAAATATTTGCAAATCCCATATCTTATAAATGATTCATATCCAGTAAAACTCAACTACAAAAAAAAAAAAACCCCACCCAATCTAAAGTGGGCAAAGGACTTGAATAGACATTTCTCCAAAGAAGACATACAAATGGCAATAAGCTCATGAGAAGATGCCCAACATCACAAGGAACTATGGAAATGCAAATCAAAACTACAATGAGATACCAGTATTTTTTTGAATTAAAAAAATATGAGTTTTTTTTAACATTTTTTATTGATTTATAATCATTTTACAATGTTGTGTCAAATTCCAGTGTTCAGCACAATTTTTCAGTCATACATGGACATATACACAGTCATTGTCACATTTTTTTCTCTGTGAGCTACCATAACATTTTGTGTATATTTCCCTGTGCTATACAGTATAATCTTGTTTATCTATTCTACAATTTTGAAATCCCAGTCTATCCCTTCCCACCCTCTGCCCCCCTGGCAACCACAAGTCTGTATTCTCTGTCTATGAGTCTATTTCTGTCCTGTATTTATGCTTTGTTTTTGTTTGTTTGTTTTTGTTTTTGTTTTTTAGATTCCACATATGAGCGATCTCATATGGTATTTTTCTTTCTCTTTCTGGCTTACTTCACTTAGAATGACATTCTCCAGGAGCATCCATGTTGCTGCAAATGGCATTATGTTGTTGGTTTTTATGGCTGAGTAGTATTCCATTGTATAAATATACCACTTCTTCTTTATCCAGTCACCTGTTGATGGACATTTAGGCTGTTTCCATGTCTTGGCTATTGTAAATAGTGCTGCTATGAACACTGGGGTGCAGGTGTCATCCTGAAGTAGGGTTCCTTCTGGATACAAGCCCAGGAGTGGGATTCCTGGGTCATATGGTAAGTCTATTCCTAGTCTTTTGAGGAATCTCCACACTGTTTTCCATAGTGGCTGCACCAAACTGCATTCCCACCAGCAGTGTAGGAGGGTTCCCCTTACTCCACAGCCTCTCCAGCATTTGTTATTTGTGGATTTTTGAATGATGGCCATTCTGACTGGTGTGAGGTGATACCTCATTGTAGTTTTGATTTGCATTTCTCTGATAATTAGTGATATTGAGCATCTTTTCTTGTGCCTTTTGATCATTTGTATGTCTTCCTTGGAGAATTGCTTGTTTAGGTCTTCTGCCCATTTTTGGATTGGGTTGTTTATTTTTTTCTTTCTGAGTCGTATTAGCTGCTTATATATTCTGGAGATCAAGTCTTTGTCGGTTTCATTTGCAAAAATTTTCTCCCATTCAAAAAAATACGAGTTTTTTTTTACAAGCCCCATGACAATAGCTTTTTCAAGAAACAGAATTGTCTGCATGCTACAAATATTTCTTCATTGACATCACACATTACTTTGACAACTGTAAAACTAAAATGAGCTGAGGAATTTTAATTGCATCATTTTATAGTTACATTTTCTCCCCTATACTGTCCAAATGTGGTACTGATTTTTTTCATTGTTTTTCTTCTCTGTTTTCTTTTAAATGAATCCCTACATCTGAGAATTATATCCATCCCTTAAGATGGCTATTATGAAAAAAAAAAAACAGAAAATATCAAGTGTTGGTGAGAATATGAGGAAACTAGAACACTTGTGCACCATTGGTGGAAATGTAAAATGGTACTATAGAAAGTAAAATGATAGTATTTCAAAAAATTAAAATAGAATCATCATATGATTTAGCAATTTCACTTCTGGGCATATATTCAAATGAATTGAAAGCAATGTCTCAACGAGATATTTGTACACCCATGTTCATAGCAGCATTATTCACTATGGCTAAAACATGGAAACAAACCCAGTGTTCACTGACGAGTGAATAGATAAATAAAATGTAGTATATACATTGTATGGAATATTATTCAGTCTTAAAAAGGAAGGAAATTCTGAAACATACTATAACATGAACTTGAGGACTTCATGCTAAGGGAAATAAGCCAGTTACACACAAAAAATTACATTATGATTCTACTTATATCTACTTATATGAAGTATCTGGAATAGTCAAATTCATAAAGACAAAGTATAATGGTGGTTTGCAGGGACTGGTGGGTGCAGTATGGGGAGTTATGATTTAAGAGGTATAGTTTCAGTTTCACAAAATCAAAAGAATTATGGGTTGGATGGTAGTGATGGCTATATATATATATATGTGAATGTATTTAATACCACCAAGCCATTGAAATGGTTAAGGTGGCAAATTTTGTTACGTGTATTTTACCACATTAAAAAAGAAAAACTTCCCAACATGTAATTGACACCAATCAATAAAATCAACTTTTTAGAAAATTCAATTTTTATCAGTTTTAACACCTAAGAAATGAATTATACTTAAATTTTTAAAATCTCAATGAATAAAAGTACTGACATCAGACAAGATTATTCTCTACTTTTCTTGTTAGAAATTATGTTTTTAATATTCTCCTAAATTTCTCATAATCTGACCCCAAAAATACAAATTTGTAATGTTTCAATTCTGTATTTTTTTCCTCTGTCTATAATTGTAATATCAGAACTTAGTTTTCTTTTTAAAAGCAATGATTGCTTCCTAAATTCATTGAATTACAACTCATTTTCCATCTCTGAAAATGATCCAAGTTATGGGAAGGCTCAATTTTCACAGAAGGGATTATGATGAATTACTTATATAGTTAGAATGACCAGTAGGGTAACATTTGTTTAAAAGGATTTATGCCCTAGAATTAATTTTGATATTTGAGCCACAGGTCTGAAAAAGAGAAGCTATGGCTAAAATAACAACAAAAACCCATTAACCGAATGAAAGTTGTAGATTCATCCTTGCAGGTATACTTATGGTTTTGAGTTGCACTCATACAGTATGTCAGCAGGAGATTATTTGGGTGTCTATCATCTTAAGATTGAGAAGACAAATAGGGCAAATATGTTTACTTTTTTGCACACAGTTCCCAAAACTGATAACAGCGTTCCTGTAAACTTTCATTTCCAAAAATCCTATTTAGAGGAATATGTTGAAAATGTCTTCTCACAGCTATAAAAGTGTTTCACGTATTGGTAGCCAATTAAGCTTGAATCTAAGGAACCATCAGCGAAATGTTTTTGAACATCTTTGAGCATCTGTGTTTGTTAGTTTACTTGGAGGCACATTGTTTTAAATTCTACCTTGAAATGTGACCATGAATATATATATATGTTCATGTATGACTGAAAAATTGTGCTCTACGCTGGAATTTGACACAACATTGTAAAATGATTATAAATCAATAAAAAATTTTTTAAAAATCTACCTTGGATGCCACTTAGCTATTCACTAGTAAATGAGTGTTGCTTCCTTAAGTTTCCCAGATCTGGCTCTTGTAGACAGTCGGCCAGGAAGATACATTGAATAAAAAAGTGGTTTCTTGGGTTGAGGTATGAGAGGCTAGTTGGAGACCACAGGGGAAGGGGTCATGCCAAGATGGTTTGGTAGGAAAGGGAGTCAAGCTCTGTTCTGCATTCCCACCTCTATGGCCAAAGCTGTTTTCTTTCCATTTCAACCAACCAACTATTCCTTTAGTTTTTGTTTTATGTTCTTTTTATCATCCTGTATATCTGGTCATTCTTATAACCTCAACGTCAATAGTGTGAACTCGGTGAGGAACATTACTACTTACTGAATTATCACCAATTCTATGGTATATGACAAATTTTAGAAATTCTGTCCTCTATTGACATTGAAACAGGCTGTTTTCTTCTAGATTTTGACATAGAATAATTGTTTCCAGGCATATTTGCTATTTATCAGGCTGCCTGGTCTTAGAGGGATAGGCCATGCCCAGCAGAGAACAGGAAATACACTGCAAGGGGACTTTGCCATAGGGAAAGGTACCTGCAGAGTAACTTGATAAGAGTGCTAGACTTCCATATTGTACTGTCTCCTTGGTCCAGTGAGACCTTTCCAAAGTGATCTGAATTTATGTGACCACTAATGTTTGGGAGATAGGAAAGGAGATTTCATGGTCATTCCTTGCTTCTAAGCAAGTCTAGTTGCTATGATCATTGAAACACAGCAATTACCTTTAACACTTGTAGCTTTTAAGAACTTTGGCAGGTACTGGACTCCAACATGAGGTCCCTGAATTCCTAGGGAATAGTAAAGCTGTTGTGATGGACACACGTGCGTATAATGAAAGATTTATTATCTCAGCTGCCAAAGTGCTGTTGGCAGACAGTAGGGTGACCAGCTATTCTGGTTTGCCTGGGATTTTGCAGTGCTAAAAATAAGGATAGTCCTGGGAAATCTGGGGGAGTTGGTCATCTTATGAGACAGTCTTTAGCTGTCAGGACCTTCAGCAATTGTCTCAGGGAGGGAGCCATCTAGCATAAGGATGTCCCTTCCCAGCATGGCTTACATCCTATGACTGAAATGTGAGGGAATATGTAGTCCTGGCCATCTGGCCCCAACTCAGGACATGTCTGAAGAACATTCCAGCTCCAGAGCTTCCCTGTGGGGCCAGCTGAGGCTGTTCCTAATAACTGTATCACAGCCAGACCTTTCCCTCCTCTCAATCTTGCTTCCTCTCCCTCCCTTTCATACTTTTGCAGCCAAGGGCACATCTTAATAAATATCCTTGATGTTAAGCTCCATCTCTGTATTTGCTTCTCAAGGAACCCAAATTGCACAGTGGTCCATGGTCTAGGCTTCAAACGGAAGACTGTAAGGATTATTAGTATGTTCAGTTTTCGGCAGCCCTTTCTTTGGGTGTCCATCTTTGTCTCATCAGCTGGTCAGGTGATATTAAGTGTGATCACCTAAAGCCGCCCGTTCACTGTGGACTGTAAGTAGGACAGGTACTGATTGACATTTCCAGTGGGTGAATCCGGTACCTGGTTTCAATTTTCACTCTAATCCTAATTAAGTTCCAACTTGGAACACTGCCTGAATTTTAAAAGCATCCAATCATTTAGGTACATACAATGGCCAAATTGAAGATTTTAAAGACACCTTCAAATGAGAAATGTAGCATGTTTAAAAATATACCAAGCATTATTCCAATGAAAGATGAGGCTGGTACCCTGACTCATCTCTCTCCCCAGTTTAGTGCCAAAATAATTTAGAAGGGAGAAGTGGGCAAGACCTTCTTTAGTGTTTGGAGCCATAGAAACTTAGAAGATCTCATTGAACTCATGATATCCACCGCACAAAGGGAAGTAGGCAAACAGGCTTTTACTTCCCTTATCGCAAAACAATCCACACTGCACTAATGAGGGAAGCCAGAATATTCTCTAATGCTCTATGATCAGGGCCAAAACTGATGGTAAAATGTTACTTAAAATTCACATATCAGCTCCTTGACTTCTGTTTTAAAAAATCGTAAGAAAGAAGTTGGAAAGAGCAAAACGTATCCTAAAGCAACTGGTTGAAAATAATTATGCAAATGTGTAACAATACAAAGTTCTTTTACCTTGAGATAATAATGTCAGTTCCTAGGCAGAGAATGAGAGAAAGTGAAGAAATAAAATCTCTGTCTTGAAGTCCTTCCAACTTAGTATATATAAATTATGTGTCTTTAGGAATACATTAGAAGAGCTCTCTACAGTCTCTTAAGTCACCAATGCTGTTTTTCAAATAATATTTCTCTTCACAGTTTTTAGTCTTTCCAGTGTGAGATATTTCTCTCTTCACATAATAAATGTAGCCTAGCAAAGCTGACTGTACAAAAAATATCCATTTTCTTTGCTATAACAAATGATCCTACGATGGGAAATCTTCCCGTGAGGGAGGAAAAGAACCTGCCAAGTTGGAGTATAACTTTTTGGTGATAGATGTAGAGGTTAATGTCGAGGCTTGATTTGTGGCATAAGGGACATAACGATCCTGGTAGTGCTTTTCTACTTGTACTTTCCCTAAAACCAGGATCTTCCTTTACCTACTGCCTCTGTTTTTGTCTCGAGGGGCAATGTTTTTCTGTGCTTGTGAATTCATTGGTCCACAAGTGCAGCTCTGGTAACACTGCAGGTAGATTCCAACAACAGGACCTCGATTTTCTCCTTCTCTGGTCTCATTATTTATCTACCGTCTTTTAGCTGAAACTCTCATTTCTCACCTCAGTTACTGCAAAGCCCCCTTGAAGACTCTTCCTGCAACTGTCAGAGTGATCCAGCGTGGGAGAAAGACCCTTCAATGGTGCGGATGTCTTCCGCTTCCTCATTGCCAGCTCTCACTCTTCACATATGCTCCAGTTGCATTGGATATCTTGAGGTTCAGATGTGTTATTCAGGTTCCCTCAGGGCTGTGGCATATCCTGCTTTGACCTAGTATTTCTCGATGTTGTTCATGGAGCCCCTGTGTATCAGCCAGGGTTCCAGCAGAAACAGATGGGAATTTGAGGCAAATGGAATAAAAGCACTGTTTATTAGGGTGTGGGCAGGTATAGAGAAGCCATGTGGATAAAGTAATATTCTGGTGGGACATTGGTACTGGCCCTAGGCTGGAAGGGGTGAGGGGAGGGAACCCTTATCAGAACCTGGAGACAGAAAGGGCTATGGAGAGAGCCAGCTGAATGAACTGTGACTGTTGGAGGGGGAAGAAAAACCTCAGGGTGGCCATTCTGTGGTGAGTAGGGGTTGGGAACAAAGTCTCCTCTCCTCAGTCTCCTCCTTTCCATCCCCTCCTTCCCTCTAGTCTCAGTGCTCAGCTTTGGCTGAACCCCACTGGAAGCCACAGGGCAAAGGAACTCCTTGACATAGTCCATGGTGGTCAGCCGTACAGGACACGTGGTGGTGAAGGGTGGAGTGTTGCCTGGGAGAGTAAATGGAAGATATTTAGTGTGCCCTGTGTCATAGAGTCACCTGTGGGACTTGTTAAGGAAGCAGATTGCTGAGGCCGCCTGTGCCTGCTAAACCAGAATCCCTGCTGTCAGAGCCCAGAAATCTGCATGCAGCAGAGACAATGAGCCATCCACTGAAGAGCTTTGCTCTGCCTTCCCAGTGTGCAGTAGAGGCTAGAAGTGGCTGTGCATTCAGGAGCGACTTTGTGTCTAGGTAAAGCCAGAGGACACGTTTTTGCTAAGGGGATGTCAGCGGAAGCCAGTGTGTGAATTTCACTCTTCTCTCTTTCCACAGCCCATTTGGATGCAGAAAACTCAGAGAAATCTTTTTCAGCAAAAGAGAACCCCAAGATGAAAGCAACATCATCAGAAGGAAAGTACCCCACTAGGGATACTAGAAAAACACAAGAAATGAACTTCGAACAAAGGTCATTATAAAAATTTTAAACATTAACAAAATTGAAAAGAATAATGAATCACATTTACCCATCACCCAAAGTGCACAGTGATCAAGATTTTCCATCTTAGCTTAACTATCCCTTTTGTCTTTTTTTTCTAAAGTAGTTCAAAGTACAGGGTACAGTACATTGTGTCATTTCTCCCTTGCATACTTAAGTATGCAGTGCTTAAAAACGTGACCACAATACCAGATGGTACCTAATACGATTATTAATAATTCTTTGACATCATCTACAAAGTCCACATGTCACATTTCATTGTTGTGTCTCTTGCATACTCAGTTGTCTCTTTTCCCAACTTTTCCCCCTTTCATTGTCTCATTGCAGAAAATGTGTCAGTTCCTCAATGTTCCCCATTCTGGATTCATCTGTTTCCTTGTGTTGGTGTCACTTATTCCTCTGTCTTCATACTTTCTATAAATAAATGATCGGGCTAGATCCTCTAGACTCAGGTTCAACTTTTCCCAGAAAGAATACTTTGTAATGTTAAATGTTGTTTTGTTTGATAAAAATGCAGAGTATTAGAGTGATATTAGCTATTGTAGCAAACAGTCCTAAGTAATCCAAATGAACCGTGCAGCTGAAAACAAACTAACTTGGAATGTCTCCTCTTTCCTCTTTCCTGGATTCCTATCTCTAGGAACTCAGCTCAGGAGAGTTCCTGAGCTTCGTGAGAAACTTGTTAACACCTCCCCTTTCTTAGTCTGCACTAATATCATTTGCTCCAAAAGCTTTTGTGTGTTTCTATCCTTGCATTCACCTATCTCACATTAATGACATAATTGCTAATATGACAAGATGGGACTCTCTCTTATTTTTTGCTGAGAGCCAAAAAGCAACCCACTCCGCAATCCACAGTGAGGAGCTGTATTGCCTACGCAGAACTTCCAACAGAGCTGGTTAGAAACAAGTTTTATCCCCCAGCTCTATCCAGTCCACATAAGCGAGAGTAAAGAATTCAGTCAAACACAGACATAGAAAACAGACTATGGTTGCCAAAGGGGAAAGTGAAGTGAGGGTAGGATAAATTAGGAGTTTGGGCTTAACAGATACACACTACTATATATAAAATAAACAATAAAGAATATAGTATAGCACAGGGAACTATATATAAAATAGATAACAAAGAGTACTGTATAGCACAGGGAACAATATTCAATATCTTGTAATAAAATATAATGGGAAAGAATCTGAAAAAGAATATGAGTATGTATGGATAACTGAATCACTTTGCTGCACACCTGAAACATTGTAAATCAACTATACTTCAATTTTTTTAAAGATAAATATATAATAAAAAAAGAATTCCGTCAAGAAATTGGAACAGAGAGAGAAAAAAAGATTACTTTGGAGGGGGTCACTAGTGCTGTGGGCCTCCCCACCTCATGGAAGAGGCATGAAGGGTGCTTTCCTCTTCCTCAGGCTTAGTTGTCAGGGCTTTGATGAACTAAGAGCATTTGACCTATAGCCCCTGAAGTTTGAGGAACAGAGTAAAACACTGCTGAAGGATCTAAAGGCAAGAAGCCGTGGTGACGAGTCAGGGCAGGAGAGCAGAGAGCTCAACCAGGTTGCCCTGAAAGCCAGTGGCACATCCCTTTCCAGCTCAGGGGTCCTGTGGGTCCATGGCAGAGAGAGCCAGCTGACAGCTAGTTCAAACTCTGCTGAAAAGGACTCCCCTGCAGTGTGGTTACCCCAACTGAGAGATGGACCCTCCAATTCTCAGGGAGTGAGGGAGGAGATACAAACAGCCACCCGGGAGAAAGTGCATCACCCATGTCAGAGGAAGTTCCTTTGCTGTTCCCAGCGGGTCCCTCTGACCAACCCAGAGGAGATGCTGTCAACCAGACACCTGTCTTGGCCCGAGATCACCGGGGGGCCAGCCAAGCCTGTCCCTGCCTCTGAGCACACCTCTGGCCCCTATCCTAGGGTCCGGCCTTCCAGGAGCCAGAGGCAGCCTAGCAAGTGGCAGAGGAGTAGCTGGGCCCTGGGAGGGTGATGGAGAAGCCACCGGAAGGGGGAAACTTTACCTTAAAATGAAATCTGGAGTTTTTACAGGGTATGAATTACTGAAACAAGCCTTTTTTTTTTTTACCTCGAGAAGTAACCAGGGACTTTGTTTCTTGGGATTTACCAGAAAAGTCCTGAGACCTGTCCTAGGTTTCTTTTAAGGCACAAGGAAGTATTTGTTCTTCAGAACAGGTAGTGGGGAGAGCAGAATGACATTTTCTGTTATGCTTGTTCAACTCAATGTCTCATGTGTGTGATTCTTCTACTAGACTGAGCTCTCCTTGAAGACAGACTGTCCCATTGAATTCTATTTCTTAAAAAGTTTTTAACTGTACAGGAGTGCAATTAACTTCTGAGAGTTAAAGTATATATGGTAGAAATATATAATAATTTAGTACATATTTAATCCTTTGGTTCTGGTTCTCAGATGAATCTGCTCCCTACTTAATCAGTTCCAAAGTGCTATAAAACAAGTACCTGTACCTGGGCATGCTGAAGAGAGGACATAATTTATCAAAAGAGTAATTATTGAACAATATTCACTGGTGAGACGGAATTACCCTTCAGTGATAGTACAGCTTTCTCCAACAGTTAATCAATCTCTTTATATTTTCCAGATGTAGTACTGATGGGATTTTAACTTCTAGCCCAATGTTGTAAGATAAGAAATTAATTTTGGAACATCCCTTAAATGTATTTCCCTCTGAGATATAAGACAAGGCCTAACAAGGGAATCCAAAGTGCTGTTCATAGCATGAGAAATTTTAGGCTTCGTACGTCTCCAAGGAGCCTTTATCTCTAACTTCAGACTGAGGTAGACTGCTATAAATATTCTCTATGCACAAATGTGAGCACTGTGAATACTCTGAGTATTTTGGGGTCCCAGTTTTCTCCCCTGCGAAACGAGGATTGGCCCAGTCGATAGAGGTCCTTGGGTCCAATAGATTTTATCTGATCATCTTTGGCTACTCTTGGCCAATTACATTTTTTCAAGGGAGTGAAAGAAGATGACGTATGAACAAACTGACCCTGCTAATGAGGTGAGAGGTTGAGTGTACCAGCACCACACACTCTACTGCCTGATTGACTTCCAGAGCCAATGTCCATCATTCGTCTTGGTATGGGCAGCCCAGTCCGGAATTTATTTCCAAGTAACTAAAAAGGAATGTATGCGGTTAGTTTGTTCTGTGAGTCTCAGATCAAGGCTTTAGAAGCTGCACGCATAGTCCCTGGAGCACTGGGCCGTGGACCACACTGAAGATCTGATTCCAGGTGAAGAATACAGGCCATCTTGCCTGGGTGATCATGGTCTGTTCAGAGGACCGACCACTCAGCACACTTTCCTTCAGTCAAGACTTTAAAAGCTCATTCAACTTCAGCTACAAATTCATTTTCAATGTATTCAATGACAAGAGGGGGGATTAATTAGCCAGCTTGTTCCTTCTTCATTTATCATTTTCTCATTAATTTCATCTCAAATTATCTCCATCTACCAGCTTAGGGTGGGGTAGCATTAAAATAATTTTAGTAACAAGATTTGTAGATAATTTTATAGAAATTTAAAAATGCAGAGAATCAAACAGTGAATTTCCACAATTCTACCATCTCATCTTGCTACTATTAACAACTTGTATTAGTTTGCTAGGGCTGTCATAAAAATTACCACAGACTGAGTGACTTGAATAACAGAAGTTGATTTTCTCACAGTCCTGGAGGCTAGAAGTCCAAGACAAGGTATTGGCAAGGTTGGTTTCTTCTAGAGCCTCTCTCCTTGGTCTGTAAATGGGTGTCTTATCCCTGGGTCTTCATGTGGTCTTCCCTCTGTGTGTATCTGTATGTAAATTTCCTCTTCTTATAAAGACACCAGTCCTATTGGTTTAGAGCCCACCCTAATGACATCACTTAACCTTAAGTACCTCTCTAAAGACCCTTCTCCAAATACAGTCACATTCTGATGTACTGGGGATTAGGACTTCAACATATAAACTTTGAGGGAACACACTGCAGCCTATAACACTACTTTAGTATATATTCCTATGTATCTGAATCATAAACATTTTTACTTTGTGAAATTGGATAATGCATTAGATAATATATATTAATACACTAAATAAAAATTTTTTCTATGTTAAATATTCATGAAATAGGTTTAGTGACTAAATGCCAACTCAACCTAAAATAGATCTTCATATTATCAAGTGTTTCACGTGGTAAAATATGATGTATGTCTTAGCTTAATCCTAAGGATGGTGATGGTGATGACAGTAGGTAAATAGAAAAGGAAAATGATAGAAAATACATTCAAGAGGGAGAAGCCTGGGGTAACTTGAAATCTGGATAAAGTGACACTGAAAGGGACCCATTCATTCACCAAATCTGCTGGTTTATTAAATACTTGGCGCTTAGCCCAGGTGCCGAGGCTTCAAGTGAGAAAAGACACAAGGTCCCTGGCCTGATGGAGTCTGCACAACATGATGTAAGTGAAGATGGTGACAAGAAACAGATAAGTAAAACTGCAGACTTGGGTAAACGTAACAGAGGGAGACCAGAGCCACAAGAGAGACTAACAGAGGACCAACTTAAGGAAGTCAAGGGAGACCTTTCTGAAGCAGTGGCCTTTAAGCTGAGACTCAGAGTTGAAAAGAGCCAGCCACATGGGGATCCAGGCAGACTGGTCACAGAGCCATTGTGTTTGCTGGCCAAACGAGAAGAGTTTGACGTGCTGAAGATGCTGACAGAGGCCAGTGGGGCTGGAAAATGGTGGGCAAGTTGGTTTCCTTTTGTGAATATCAGGGACTGGAACTTTGGCAAACAAGACCCTAAGAATGAGTGAGCAAGCTGGCAGGTAGACTTTGCTTGTATTAAACATTTTTAAATATGCCTGTGACACATTTCACCAAAGAAGACATACAGATGGTCAATAAGCATGTGAAAAGATGCCTAACATCATTAGTTACAGGGAAACACAAAACCACTGATAGAGAGCACGACACACCCGTGAGAACAGCTAAAATGAAAACCAGCTGTGATGCCAAAGGCTGGTGGGGAGAAGCAGAGACTGGGTGGATAACTCATACATTGCTGGTGGGAACATAAAGTGATACAGCCACTCGAGACAACAGTTTGGCAGTTTCTTTAAAAACTTAATAAGCAGCTACCATATGACCCAGCAATTGCACTCCTGGGAATTTATCCCAGACAAATGAAGATTATGTTTACACACAAAAACTGGAATATGATGTTTATAAGAGCTTTATTTCTAACAGCACAAAACTGGAAACAAACAAGATGTCCTTCAACAAGTAAACGGTGAAACTGTGGTACATCCACAGCATGGAATACCACTTAGTAATAAAAAGAACAAATTATTGACACACTCAACCACCTGGTTGAATCTCCAGAGAACTATGCTGAGTGGAAAAAGCTGATCCCAGAAGCTTATATACTGTTATGATTCCACGTAGGTAACATTCCTTAAATGACAAATTACAGAAATGGAGGACAAATTAGTAGTTACCAGTCGTTAAGAAGGGGGTGGGGCAGGAAGAAGTATGTGTGGTTATTTCAGGACAACATAAGGGATCCTTGTGTTAAGAAGAACATTCTGTATCTTCACTGCATCAGCATCAATATGCTGGTTACAATGTTGTTTTATAAGATCTTATCATTGGGGAAAATGGAAAACATGAGATCTCTATTATTCTTATAGCTGTGTGTGAATATACAATTATCTCAAAATAAAAAGTTCAATTTAAAAGATATACCTCTAAGAGAAGTGGGGAGTTTGAGTTAGGATCTATTTCAAATTTTTCATAAATAACAGAAGTCCAAGCAGTGTAGATCTTAGGTGTGCCTCTTAACGTCTCATTTCCAGTTTCCATGCTTGCAAAATAATGGGGTTGGGCCATAAAGAGGTACTAAGGTCTCTTTTTGCTTCTTTAATTCCATGACTAGAGTGAAGTATATACATTTGTGGAACCTTGCTTTCAATGTTATCATATTTATCGAAGACCTTCTGAAAATCTTTTTGAAACCAGCACTAACTGTATTTTCAGCATTACCTCAGAAGTAGAGCCGGCCTTCCAACCCTCCTGAAGACTGCTTTGCATACTATGGCAAGATTTCTGAAGTTATAAAAGGGAAACGCTGAGCAATTTCTTTCCTGAATAAAAAGCTCTTTCCCACCCATACTGTCCTCACAATATCCTCTTTCCGAGAGAGAAAGAAAAAGAAAGAGAGAGAGGAGCAGGGAGGAAAGAAGTTCTTTCAGGGGACATACAAGGCATGGTCAAGAACATTCATTTTCACAGGAAGAATTGGGGGTATTTTAGGAACTTGGTTCTGAATCCATTTTTTTTTAAGCCTAGAGGGTACCTTGAATAACAGTTGTATAACATGCTGCTTCTTTTACATTTTCATAAATTTTTTAATACACTTCTTTCTCTGCTAGGCATGCCTCTCCGGTTGAGCCATACTCATTGTGTACTTTCCAAAGATGACTGCAAAATCTCTCCCATCCCACATGCTTTTCTTACAATGTGACCTTGACATTTCTGCCATAAAGTGTTGTCATCTATATTCTCTCTCCTTTAATCTGGGCAGAGCTTTGTGACTATTTTGACCAAAAGAGCTCGATGGAAGTGGCACTGTGCAACCCCCAAGGCTAGAACATAAAAATGTCAAGCATGTCAATCTGCTTTCTTGGGGACACTCACTGTTGGAACCCAGATGCTATCTGTGAAGAAGCCCAAACTCGCATAGGTGGGGAGGCCAACAGTGAGTCCATATGGAGATATTTTGGCCAAATATTCATCTAAAGTCCCAGCCAATAACTAACATCAGCTGCTAGACATGTGAGTGAACATGTCTTAAGATAATAAGCTCCCAGCTGTGAAGCCACCTTTAGCCTTGAGTTCCAGATAAGATCCTAAACACAGTGGAGCAGAGAGAAGCCATCCCCACTATGCTCTGTCTGAATTCCTGACCCAAAAAATTTGTGAGCCCAATAAAATGGTAATTTTATACCACTAAATTTGAGATAATTTGTTAAGCAGCAATAAATAACTATACAGCACATTAGAATAAATACCCTAGTTTCCCTCTCCTCCCTGAATCTTCTGCTGGGGCCCCTCTACTGGTCAAAATCCACTGGAATCCAGGGAGAAAGGGAGCCCACTGATGCAGCCTGTGTAAGTCGGCTTCCTGGGCAGTAAGCAGAGTAAAGTGCACATCTGGAGAGACCGGCAGATAACCAGCATGGTTGGGAGTCTCATTTATATTCTGCCTTATTTCCGTGATGATGTAAGGTAAACAAGATGAAAGTTGGGATGCCTAGATTTGGTCTACAATAGGATAAATAGTAATCAGCAATACTTTAACCATCCTTTAGTTGAATCTGTAAAATGACGGGTTTGAAGTAATTAATTTTCAAGCTCCCTTTCAGCTCTGGCATTTATCATGAAAAACTACCAGAACTCAGTCATTAAGAGCATGGACTATGGTTCCATACCACCCAAAGCCATCTATAGATTCAGTACAATTCCTATCAAAATTCCAAGTTGATTTTTCATAGAAATAAAAAAAACCCCAATAATCCTAAATTTCATATGGGACCACAAAAGACCATGAAGTCAAAGCCATTATGAGAAAGCATATAAAACTGGAGGAATCACATTTCCTGGTTTCAAACTATACTACAAATCTATAATAATCAAAGTAATATGATACTGGCATAAAAAATGGAGACATAGACCAATGGAACACAATTTAGAGACTAGAAATAAACCCTCACATACATGGTTAACTAATATTTGACAAAGTTGCCAATAATACTCAGTGAGGAAAGGATAAATGGTGTTGGGAAACTGGATAACCATACGCAGAAGAATACAATTCAATCCCTATCTTATACCATTCACAAAAATTAACTTGAACTGGATTAAAAATTTAAACATAAGAACAGAAACCATAAAATTCCTAGAAGAAAGCATGGGGAAAAAAGTTCCTTGACATTGATCTTGGCAATAATTTTTTGGATGTAACTTCAAAAGCACACAGAAGCAAAAATTAATCAATGGAAGTACATCAAAAGAAACAATCAGCTAAATGAAAAGGCAACATATGGAATGGGAGAAAAATATCTGCAAATCATGATAAGGGGTTAAGATCCAAAGCATATAAAAAACTCACACAGCTTAAGGCCAAAATCCAAATAATCTGATTTTTAAATGGGCAAAGGACCTGAATAGACTTTTTTTTTTTTAAGAATACATACAAATGTCAACAGGTACATGAAAAGGTGCTCAACATCACTAACCAGGGAAATGCAAATCAAAACCACAGTGAGACATTACTTCATACTGTTAAATGGCTGTCATAAAATATCAAGGGATAACAAGTGTTGTAGAGGTTGTTGAGAAAAGGGAACCCTTGTGCACTGTTGGTAGGAACATAACCTGGTACAGCCACCATGGAAAATAGTACGGCAGTTCCTCAAAAAATTAAAAATAGAACTACCATACAATCTAGCAATTCTCCTTAGGGGTATATATCTAAAGGAAATGAAAACAGGATTTTGAAGAGATATCTGCACTCCCATATTCATCGCAGGATTATACAAAATAGCCAAGATGTGGAAAAAACGTAAGTGTCCATCAATGTATGAATGGATAAAGAAGACATATACATATGTGTATATGTAAATATATAAATATATATAAATACAAACACACACACACAACGGAATATCATTCAGCCATGAGAAAAAGGGAAATTTTGCTTTTGCAGTAACTTGGATGAAACTTGAGGGTATTATGCTAGATGAAATAAGTCAGCCACAGAAAGACAAATACTGTATGATATCACTTATATGTGGAATCTAAAAGAAGCCAAACTCATAGAAAGTAGAATGGACTGGGAGGGTGGTAGAAGTGGGGAGATGCTGGTCAAAGAATACAAATTTCCAGTTATAAGATTAATAAATTCTGGGGGTCTAAGGTACAGCATGGTGATTATAGTTAACAATACTGTATTATATACTTGAAAGTTGCTGAGAGAGTAGATCTTAAATATTGTTACCACAAAAAAGTGGCAATTTATATCACATGATTGAGGTGCAAGCTAACACTATGGTGGTAATCATTATGCAATATACGAACACATCAAATCATCACATTGTACAGATTAAATTCACACAATATTATAGGTCAATCATATCTCAATTAAGCTGGGGGGAGGGGAAGAGCATAAACTCAAAAGCCTGTCTGCTTGGATTCAAGTCCTGGCTTGTTGTTAATTAGCTGTGGAAGTTTGGATAACTCCCTTAGCCTCTCTGTGCTTCAGTTTCTTCACCTGTAAATGGGAGTGAAAATATTGCTCACTTTATGAGTTTCTTGTAAAGGTTAAATGTGCTAGTCAGGGTAAAGCACTTAGCATGGTGCTGGGTGAGAATAAATGCTCTATAAGTGTTAGACAGTATTGTAACAGAGGAGGGGTAGATTACAGGGTCAAACTGTGATGGGGAAACAGGAGATGAAAAAGTAGCAACATTTTTTTCCTTTTCCTTTTTAACTTTTCCTTTGAAAAGTTAAACAGTGACTGCAGTAGATAAGAAGCTACCCAGGGCTACAGGGGTCACAGGGTGAGAGGAGTCCTAGAATGGCATCTAGCTGTACTGCCTACCAGATATCTTAGGGAAAACCAGCCCTCTAACTGGAGGCAAGAAAGGTCTTAAGCTATAATTAGGTATTTTATTTCCTCATTCTGCATCATATAACACAGTCCTAAGGAGGATGCTAGCTATGCAAAATATTTCTTCACTTCCAGGATGTGGTTTGTAGCAGCATTCAAAATTTTTTTTTTATTCAAACAGAATGATGGGTATTTTTCAGTTTCAACTGTGAAACAGTTCTTGATTCATGTCTTTAATATAGTTTTTTTTTTTTTTTTTGCCAGGAACAGTATACTAAAATAACCCAATGTTAAAACACAGTATTCAAACAAGCTCTTACAGCATGTTCATTCTTAGGGAGTGAGCATAGTTCTAATGATGTTTAGCTTTCTGATTCTGACTCCAGTTTCAAAAAGGAGAATAAATTAGCACCTATAAAAGGAAAGCTGTTTTCTCTCTCTCTCTCTCTCTCTCTTTTTTTTTTTACATCAGTCTCCTTCCCAGGATAATTCCTAGTCTACAGAACTTATAGCCTAAGGAGGGAGGACAGGAAGTTTGCACAAATAAGATTTTTGCCTTTGCTACAATTTCTTTCAAAAAGGTTATAGGAGAGAGAGTAAAAGAAATCTGCTGTTAATACTAATGGTAATGATAGAGCTAGCACTTACTGAGCTGGACACTGCTCTGAGCACTTCACACATGCAGGTTTGTAGTGCAGTCTTTCGCACACAGAAGTTCAGCATTGCTTGAATGAAAATTGCTAAGCATCAACGGTCATCTTCCCTGGTTCGTTTTATCTCCTCTCGGAGACAGACAGCTGACTAGGGCACATTTTGTTTTGCAGCTGTTTCTCTCCATCCTCTACAAACGCTGAGATGTTCTTTATTTTTCTTCTATATTTAAAGTCTTAAGCACAGGGGCTCAAAAATTTTGAATAACACACTGAACACACAGTTTATTCACTAGAGAGGAAAGCAGGCAGAGCAGGAGAGTTACTCATGCAGACTTTTCTTGTGTGAAAAAGGGTCGAGTTTCTCTAGATCTCAGCACTATTTCACCCACCTCCTGGTCAGCCACACAGTCACTCTTGCAATTCTTGGGCAGGACACCTGTGGCTCAGTTCATAGCCAACTTAGGCTGCCCTGGAAGCTTTCATAGAGTTCTCTTCCCTTCTCAGTCTTATTAAACATTTTCTTAACACTCAGTGAAGAATGACTCATGATTGTTTATCTTGAAGGTGTAACAGTAAATTGCTGAGAGGTTTATTTGGTGTACTGCACATTTTTTCTTTCTTTCATTCTTTCTTTCTTTCTTTTTTTTTCTTTTTGGTGGGGGGTGGGTAGGTATAGACTCTTCCTGGGAAAAAGAAATCAGAAAATATTTCCTTTTCTTGGCACTCATCCCCAACTTCCTCCCTTGCACTGTAGAAGCCAAAGTTGACTAGGTTGGTTTATTTGAAGAGAAAGATGGTAAGGGCTCTGTGCTTTACGAGTAGATGAGGAAATTCTGGTTCACTCTGATGAGGCTCACTAGTGACGGGCAGAGCCACTGGCAGAGACAGTTGCCTGGATACGCACGGGAAGCTCTAACCATCTCAGCCTTGCAGTCTCCCATGGAGGGCCCACGTCTGAGCTCAGCAGTAGGGGAGGGAACAACCAAGTCTCACCAAACCTGGCAGCTTTCCACTGAGCCATGTGGGCCTGGGCAAAGACCAACGGCAATGACATCGAAAAGTGATTAAGAACCAACAGTCTCCACTATTTTCCATGATCATTAGCTCAGAAGGGTCATAAAAACAGAGACATATTGGCATTTCTATCAACCCTGATGAGAGAAGAAACTAGCTTGATAGAACTCTTTTTAGAAAATAGACACATAATATTTCTTGCATTCCACGTTACAGAGCAATTGTTATCTCCCTCAGCTTTGTGTCATTTATGTGGCAAATTTTAATGTATTTAATAACAAGATACAAAGCACTCAATAGAATGACTGAGGGTACAGCAAAATCCAACTATTTTCTGTTTGCAAGAAACCTTTCATAAATAATTTTTTAAACCCTATTAAATTAAAGTAGAAGGATAAAAAATATACCTTGCAAAGATTTATTTTCAGAAAACTAGAGTGATACCTCAGGACAAGAAATATGACTAGAGATAAAGAGAAACTTCTCATAGTGAAACTGAGTCATTTCATCAAGAAAATATAATCATAAATGTGTTTATAACTAGTTACTTCAAAAATACATGAAGCAAAACCTGACAGAACTGAAACTAGAAACAGATAAATACAGTAATACCTGGAAAAGTTCAACTCTCTTTTCTCAGTAATTGGTAGAATAGAAAGAAAATTCCTTAAGAAAACAGAAGAATGAAATAGCAATATCAGCTGACTTGAGCTAGATGTTTATAGAACATTTATAGAACACTTCACCCCAAAACAACAGAGTATGTATATACTATTTTCAGATGCACATGGATCATTCACCAAATCAGACCATATACTGGACTGCATAGAGTCTGAAGAAATTTAAAGCACTGAAGTCATATAGAATGTGTTCTCTGAGAACAGGGTAAATTAGAAATCAGTAACAAAGGGTCACTGAAAAATGCACAGATATTTGTAACTTAAACAACACATTTCTAAATAATCCATATATCATACAGTCTATCACAAGGAATATTAGGATGTATTTTATCTGAAAAATAATGAAAATGCAACACATCATAATTTGTAGGATGTAAAGCATTGATTAGAGGGAAATTTAGAGCTTCAAGTGCTTATATTAGAAAAGAACAAAACTTTAAAATCAATAACGCAAGATTCCACATGAAAAAGCAAGGAAAAAGAACAAATTGAGCCGAGAGTAAGTAGAATGTGAGAAACAATAAAAATACAAATGGAATCATGAAACAGAAAACACAAGTTACAGGGGAAAAAAATCAATGAAACCAAAAGCTGGTTCTTTGAAAAATTATTAAGCCTCTAATCAGACTAGTCAAGAAAAAAGAAGATACAAAAGATTAAAATCAGGAATAAAAGAAATAACTTCACTCTAAGATATTAAAAGGATACAAGGGGACTATTATGAACAAATTTATGCAATAAATTGGACAAGTTAGATGAAACAGACAAATTCCTTGTATGACACAGCTACAAAACTAACATTAAAAGAAACATTTTAATAGCTCTGTATTTATTAAAGAAAATGATTGTGTCCAAGTAATTCAATTGCAGAAAGAGCGTTTTTTCAACAAATAGCACTTGAACAACTGGATAACCATATGAAAAAATATGAACTTCAACAACTTCACACCAAATGTAAAAGGTAACGAAATTGAATATAAACTGAAATGTAAAAACAAAAATTACATAATTGCTACAACAAAACATAAGAAAATATCTTCACAAACTTGGGGAAGACAAAGACTTCTTGGATATGAGATGAAAGCACAAAATATGAAAGAAAAAGATTAATAAAAGGTCTATCATAATTAAATACTTTTGGCAAATATCAACTTTGAGAAAATGAGAAAACAACCCAAAACAGACTGGTAGAAAATATATTCTTTACATATATCTGATGAAGGACTTGCATCCAGAATATATAAAGAACATTTACAGCTTGATAATCAGATGACAATAACCCAGTTTTTAAATTGGGCTGATAATTTGATCCTTAAAATAAAGAAGATATGAGATTGGCCAATAGATAGACAAAAAGATGCTCAACATTCTTAGCCACCAGAGAAATACAAGTTAAATCACGACATATTATTATAAATCCATAGAATGGCTAAAAAGAAAAGCAGAAACAAAATCTGAGACTACCAAATGGTGAGAATATAGAGCAGTTAGAACTCTCATATAGAGATGGGGCAAATATAAAATGGCACAACCACTTTGCAATAGAGTTTGGCAGCTCCTTATAAAGTTAAATTTACATTTGCCATTTACATTTGCCATATCTACTCCTAAGTATATAACAACAAGAAATGAAAACATATATCCTCACAAAGACAACTGTACATAAGTATTCATAGCAGCTTTGCTCATAACAGCCTAAAACTGGGGACAACCCAAATGTCAATTAATAGGTGAATGGTTAAACAAATGGCATATCCATATAATAGAAGCCTGCTTGATAACAAAAATCAACAGACTATTAATGCACACACTGTGGATTTCAAAAACACACTAAATGAAAGAAGCCAGACACCAAAAAATATATACTGTATGATTCCTTTGATGTGAAATTTTAGAAGAGGAAAATTAATCTATAGTGACAGAAAAGAGATCAGCAGTTATTTGTGTCTGGTGGGGTGGGGATGGATATTGATGATAAAGAGGCATGAGGGAACTTTTGGGGGTAATGGAAATATACCATACCTTGATTGTAATAACTAAATGACTTGATTGGAATAACTAAATAACTTGATTAGGGTGGTAGGTACACAGATGAATACCTATCAAACTGTAAACTTAAAGTGGATGCATTTTATCATATGTATATTAAAGTTGATTTTTAAATCTTTGCAAAAATAGGCTTATAAAAGTACTAAAATATAAGGAAATCTTCCATTTAAAGACATAAAATATAAAGATAAATCCAGAAGATTAGGTCTACCATCCAAGAAAATGGGAAATGGAGCTTCCCCAAGATGACAGAGTCAGAAGACCTGTACCCACCTCCTTCCATGGGCACACCAAAATTACAGCCATTTACAGAGCAACTATGAGAATGATTTGAAGACTAGCAGATAAGATTTTCCATAACTAATGATCTAAAGAAGGATACATAACAAAATAGATAGGAGGGGCGGAGATGTGATATAGTCAGGACCTGCACCCCAGGGTTGGTTACCCCAAAACAAGAGGAATATCACAACTACAGAGGTTCTCTCCAAGAAATGAGTGGGTTGAGCCCCAGATATGGCTCCCCAGATCAGGTGTCCTACACTGGGCAGATGAACACCCAGAAGGTCTGGCACTGAAAACCATCGGGACCTACATTTGGAAGAGCCAGAGAACTGTAGGAAACAGAGCTACCACTCTTAAAGAGTGCATGCAAAATCTCATACACTCCAAGTCACAGAACAGGGCAGTAGTTTGAAAGGAGCCTGGGTCAGACCATCCATTACCCTTTTGTTCCTGCCATACATTACTAAAATTGCTCCTACTTGGCTTCAGATGATTGTCCTCTATAGTGTGCATGTGGGGGTGGGAGTGGAGCTGGAGGGATGTCCTAATATTAGTGAGCCCAGTTTTGTACTGGCATTTGCTACTGTCAACCCTGGTCTGCTAAGGATTGCCAACACTGAACTTCTAACTGCTGCTAGTGACCCTTTTACCAGGGAGATCCTTATTGCTTCACAAAATAGTGTATCTTCTGGAACACAGATGTTTGGTGGGTTTTCCAGTCTTATGTGGAGTACCCACTCTAGCATGTGTACTTCTCCCAGTCTTTTATTTTTTTTGTCTACCAACTGCCATGGCAACCCTGGTACTTCTTTTCCCGTTTAGAGTGAGCTATTGCTTTTTCCATGCTCTAAAGAGCCACCCTAGGAGTGTGTTTGCATCATCTCTTGGTGTCCTTGATTTTTAAATCACGTATCTTAGAAGAGCCTCTCAAATTGATAAACTCTGTTTACAAGCAATATTCCAGCATGCTCAGAAACCAACTCCATCCATAGTCTTCTGGTCATGTTTATAAAAGATGACTCAGTCTGGTAATACCTTTGGGGTATGGTCCCTTTTCTGCCTTATCATGCCCAGCATTCCTCTGGCTGTGTTTACTGCAACTTACAGTTATAGACCTTGTGGCCAACTGGGTAGGTAGGGCCAGATCCTGAGATGGACATACGCTGTCCTGTAAGGAAAAGGCTTCTGCATTGTCTCTGAACAAGAGAGGATTGCTAACCCTGAATAGAGATGGGTATACTATCTCTGTATATCTGTAGGGCTCCTGGGAATCTGGAGATTCAAGATTTGGGGGTGTGGGGTAGCAACCCAGGTGTCCCCATCCCACATGTCAGGGTCTTATTTTTACTCAACCAGGGCCCTGCCCTTGGCATAGCAGATCTGCCTAGGCCGAGAGTCTAACCTCCACTGAAATTTGCTACTCTTATGCTAGTTCCTGGGCCTGGTCCTCAACTTCCTCAGCTCTTCTGCTGAGGGACATAAGAGGTTTATATGCTACTAAGGAGAACCTCTGCCTTCCACCCCTCTAGATTATCTGTTTTCCAAAGCCTCAATTGAGTTAAAAAAAAAAAAACTCACCCAATTCTATTGTCTTTAAAGTATTTCCCTCATATTCCAGCACTAGCTAACATACTTTCTTCTACCAGCATACCCTCCAACTTCATTACCTGTGATCATTTTAGTTCCTACCCTACCACCTTGTGCCAAGAGCCACATGTCCTCCGCCTACTGTCTGCAATAGCACCTGTCACAGGTTGCTTCTCCAGTAAGAAGACTCTAAGACAGAAATTACTATGCAGGAGGTTTATTAGGGAGTGCCCTTAGGTTCAACACTTGTGAAAGAAAAGGAAAGAAACAGGATTGAGCAAAAGGAGAAACTGAGATGGGATGCTGTCTAAATGAAGCTTTAGTAGACCCTGATGATTCAGTAGACCTCTGGAGATTTCTGAAGATGGACTGATCCTTCAGAGCTGTTCATAATTGCAGTGAGAAGGCTCAACTGACATCCCTGTGTCAACAGTCACTGGCTATGGACTACCCAGAGAAGGGGTATGACTTTGAGCAGGTTGCTCTCTTCAGCTAGAAGGAACTCCCAGTGTGGTGGGTTACAGCTCCTTTATTCTGAGGGGGGATTTGGGCAGCACATCTAGCAACCACCCACCCACATTTTTCTTCTATGAAAGAGCACATGCATGTGTATTACTGACAGTATAACCTGAAGCTACATGCTCCCAGGTATCTTGGGGCTCCAGTCTTCGTGACCCCCTTCACCTCCTAGAACTCCCTGGTCAGAAGCACTGCTGTGACTACAATGAGGTTTCTTCTTTCAAAGAAATTTTGCTGGCCTTTCTCCTTTCTGTTTTGATTATGTTAATAGGTACTGTTTGTCAAACACTTATCTATTAACTAGGCCCCGTGCTAAGGAATATACACGAATTAACTTCCATGGATTATCTCATTTACTCAGCCCTTCAATCCTATTTAGAAAACATGAAATCATCATTTTATGAACTAGAAAGGAAATTCAGAGGGAATAGTGTTTCCAAGTCACACAGCTATTTCTTATTGAAATCGGTGTGTGAACCCAGATCTGACTCCAAATTCCATATTCTTAGTGCTGATGCTTCTACTGGCCACCTGCCTCTTGACCTCCACCTCTCTCAGCAGGTTATAAGTGCACTGTGGTCCGGGGTTCATAACCAAGCCCTGTTACTAACACATATTCCAAAACAATGCCCTTTTTGAACCACATTTTATAGAATCACTTTATTATAGTTTTGATCATTTCCCTATACATTCCCACTGTATTCAAACCCAAGACTCATCTGTCCTCTGAAGGCTTAGTTGAAATCTTCCTTCCAAACTGTACTTTTCCTAGATATTCCAGACCAAAATAATCTCCCTCTACCAAAACTCTCCCACTAAGGAGAACTATATATTCACATTTTTACTGCTTGGTATCTGCATGTATGTGTCTGTTCCCCTCAACACAATGTAAACATCACGTACTCTTTTACATCACTGCCCCTACATAATGTATGGCACATAGGAGACATCTCAAAGCACATCCTATTTATTTTGGATTAATGTCATGAATTGCTTAGAAATATGCCTTTGGGTTCTCTTCCTTTTCCTCATTCCCTAATAATGATGCAATTTTTTTCTTTTCTTAGGCTTCCCATAATGCTGAAATCCTTATCTATCCTATATATTTTTCATTTTGCACTTCCTCTCTTGTGTAACTCTGCTCTGGGAATCCCAGTCGGTTAAGTTTATTAGTGGTGATTAACCCAGCTGGTTGTCCTATTCCCTATAAGGCTAACAGCTGTCATGGATATAATCAAACCTCTTTTTTTTTTTTTTTTTTTTTTTTTGGCTATGATGAAGCTCTACAGATCCAGGGAAAATATTTTGTGATTTACTGCATATAGTGATTTAAAAGAAATCTTAGAATGGTTTAAAATCTTGCTGCAGTAAGTATGGTCCATGGACCAACAGCATCCTATCAAGCTGAAAGCTTGTTAGAAAAGCAGAACATTACCCCCCCCCTGCCCCCAACCTGGTATACTTAATCAAAATTCTACATTCTAACAAGGTTTTTAAGTGAATGCTATGAATATATAAGTTTGAGACATACTGGTTTAAAAACAACTGTGGCAGCTCTATATATAAATGGCAACATCTTATGTTTCATACGGTTCTAATCATCCCAACAGCCCTGACAGTAGGTAAGTTGTGGTATTTCTATTTTATAGATGAAAAGTTGACGCTCACATGTTAACTTACCCGAATCATTCTGCCTCTAATCAGTAGCGCTGATCTTGGAACCCAGCGCTATCTGCTTTCCAATTTTCTCTGCAGCATAGACTCTTTCCAGTTCAACATTATAGATGTAGCAGACGCTCCCAGCATCTGCCCGTCCCTGAGGCCTTACTGTCCCAGGATGCACTGGCAGGATGGAGCCCGGCCCCCCCGTCAGCAGTTCTCAATCAGTGACTGATGGGAGTGGGTAACTAAATGTCCCTTGAGCCCGTAGGGGAGATAATTCTGTGGTGTAGGTTTTACACAGTATCTCAGAGTTTCTCAATATGATTAATTTCCAATCAATCAGTGGGAATGCTGGCTTAATAATTCACCTTCTCTCAGCTGCTTTTCCTTCCCTCCTGTCCTGCATCTCCCAATAACCTACTGATAACTAAATCCTTATCTCAGGCTCTGCTTCTGGGGAGAATCACCATTAAGCTAGCAGAACAGTCAGCTTGGTTTCTGTGAAGATTCCTCACAGCGCAACAAAAGAAGTACTAAAAAATGAACAGTTAACCTCCTTCGCCAATAATGAGCACAACACCTTTATGAAGAGTGAGGTCTTTTCATGAGACTAGTAACAGCTGAAATATGAGATTCTGGGATGTTTATCAAAATGAAGTGTCAGGGGAATCCAAGAAAAAAAACTGACGTAACTCCCCAGCAGAGAGAGAGAGAAGATACCACGTTCTTACTTCTATAGGAATCTGTCATATAGGTCTTCAGACCGAATCTCTTGTCTCTTGTTTACAATTATTTTCTGTGGGAGGAATAAACAAGTGTCTTATATATATACTTTCTGTCCTTCAAGCCTTTGTGCATGAACATCAGGGAAATCTCGTGTAAATTGAATATCCCATCCTGACTGGCATAAATGAAGGCTTAATGATGCTAATGTCTGTACTCAGGGCCAGCTTCACAGCCCTGCACTTGGTTTAATGCTCTACTGCCACTGCCTTGACATTCTTAATAATAGTGAACAAGGTACCCCACACTTTCATTTTGCACTGGGTCCTGAAAATTACACAGCCAGTCCTGCTTGTACCAATTAAAAATTGTTTAATATATGGGTTTTCATGATACAGGAAACAGAAGTCCAGCTCAAAGAACTATTAAGGGTTGAATAACAAAGTATCTTTAGGGAAACTAGAACCAACAAAAGCTTGAGTTTCTAGTGTCTCCTGGGAGTTGTCATTAAAGGTTTGCGGCAGAGGCAGCAGGAGGAAAGCTGTGGCACCCGGATGCGCTGCAGTCCTCAGACTGACATAGGCATAGGAATAGCAGAGGTGTGACTGCGGAGACCGCGTGTTTGGCTTGACATCTGCAAGGAGTTCAGGAGACCCAGAAAGCTGGGAGCAAAAGGAGCGACCCACCATTTTCTGCATCAGGCCAGAAACCATCTGTATTCCCAATGACATATAGCGTCTACCAAACATTTACTCTGTGCCTGGCACTGTTCTAAGGTTCTTGCAGTCATTACCTGATTTAATCCTTATAGCAACCCTATGCGGCAGGTGCTAGTCTGTCCCGATAGCGCCAGTGAGACAACCTAAGACAAAACGAGAATGAGAGATGTCCAGACTCCTGCACCCAGCAAGTCGTGGAGCCTGGAGTCAGCCTCAGAGCCCAAATTCTTAATTACAACATGTAGCTCCCCTCCCCAGCGAAACAGCTTTGACTGCAAGAGGCGCGATGAGCAGATACTGCGCAGAAAGGACCCCAGTGGAGAAGTGGAAGGAGAGAGGCCGTGTGGCAGTGAAGCAATCTTGAGCGCGGCAGTTCCCCATTCCCCGACGCGTGGGGGAGGGGCGGGCAGCAGAAAATAAACAGCCTCAGACTTTGCGGAGCCCGTGTGGGGTTTTCCTGCGCCCATTTTGCTTCACAAGCACATTTTCCATGGATTGTCACCAAATTGCATCAGGTTGTCAGTGGTCTTCAATCTGGCCCACTAAGTCTGCGTTTCAGCTGATGTGGCGCAAAATTCTTGGAGGGGGAGAAGGGGTTCAGTGGAGGAGCTCTGGCTCTTGCTGCTTCCACCTGCCCCGCTGCACTTTTACCTGCTTTAATCTAAATATAAGGATTATGCGTAAGAATTCTTTTGCAAAAAGATGAGGTTCTGCAGCTAGAAACAAATGTTTAAAAAGCATTGCTCTGGCTGGGTTGTCACTTAAAAGCAAATTGGAGTGAAAATGAACTGACTGTAGGTGGATCCCAGCCTGGGTCATTAGACAAAAGATAATGTGAGTATTTGGTGATTTTGGAACCCTGGGCAGAACAAATTTGAAACTTTCCTATGCCAAATGCTTGCTCATTAACTGTTTGTTCCTAGCTTAAGAAACAGTTAAGTGTTTGCACCAGGTCTCTCCAGGAAAAGCAAAAAAAAAAAAAAAAAAAACACAAAAAAAACAAAAAAAAAACCTTACAGGGCCAACTCAGAAGACTTTACAAGAAAGTGGCCTAGACCTTCTTTCATGCAGGAGCTGGAATTAATTGTCCTTTCCACCGTTTTCCTACAGCATCCAACAATTATTTGACTATCTGTTATGTGTAAAACACAACGCAGCCTGTCTTCAAGGGACACACACTCTAGTAGGTAAAAGGAGCTAAGTCATGGCAACGGTCACTTTCGGACTCGTGTTGCAGAAGGAGAGAGTGCTGATGGCTGTAAGACGTGGGGAAATTGATGAAAGAACGGTACCCAGGTTTGGCCTCAGAGAAATTACAGTCCACTAGGTGGATATGTATGTTTCCCAAGAGGAAGGTGAAACAACTGCTATGTAGAGGTTCCAGTAACGTGAACAAAACCCACAAACCCTGAAAAGCCTCCTTTGTGGGTGGGAACTTGGTTTTTTCATATTTTCCCTTATTCCACATGCTCTTCAACATCTGGGCCTATGCATCAAATTTATAGACCTTTGTTTATGGTTCAGATGGACCTCTGTATAGCTCAGCTCAAGTTTGATGATGAAAGCACATCTTCCTTATTAATATAATTCTATTAAAATATGTGTCAGCAAGCAGTGTTTATGGAGAGTCAAATGTGTGTGGCCATCTGGGACAATCTAATTATTTACTAGAAAATATATATTTAAAATTTTCTAAAACATCCAAGGCTACTGGTGTGTATTCCTACCTCTTGTTTACCAGTCCATTCAGGGGATTAAAAAGTGCACCTCTTATAAAAGCAAACCATGACACAAAGCTTTGGCTCACTAATTGGCAATGTTCCTTCAAATAATACGGATTGGAGAAGAGACCAAGTATAACTTAAGACATGTCAGCTCTGAAACTATTACTGTTTTTATTTCTTGGACCATACCTCTTCCCCCAATTTAAAAATTATTGTGATAAAATAAAAATAACATAAAATTTACCATCACATAACCTTGTTTTAAATTATAAGTTCTTAGAATGTGAAATGTGAAAGTCAAGATCTTTGAAAGTTCTTTTTTTAATTTGTAGCTTTTGTTTTTCCCACTAGTACATAAAACACCAAAATACTTTGGAACCTTATATTCCTCCATCTCCCAGTTTTAGAGCATGCTTCCTTTCCCTCTTTTATCCTAAATTAATGTCGTAAACAGCAATGAGTAAAACGTATCAGTCACCTGTGAACTTACCAACACATCAGTAAGAATGGTTTTAGGTATCCAACTAGTTGTACCTTTTGAGTTAGGTTACAAATTATGTTTTTTAAAACACTTTTATTGTGATATAATTCCTGTACAGTAAACTACACATATTTCAGACGTACAATTTGATGAGTTTTGTTAGATGTATATACCTATGAAACCACCACCACAATCAAGATAGCTAACACTTCCATCACTCCCCAAGAGGTGCAAATTTCAAACACCTTTTTATCCCTTCCCACTCACTTTACCCCTGGGTAACCATAAGTGTGTGTCTGTGAGTTTTTTTTCCTGTTTTGTAGATAAGTTCATTTGTGTCCTGTGTTTTAGATTCCGCATGTAAGCGATATCATATGGTATTTTTCTTTCTCTTTCTGGCTTACTTTCCTTAGAATGACAATATCCAGGTCCATCCATGTTGCTGCAAATGAGATAATTATATTCTTTTTTATGGCCAAGTAGTATTCCACTGTATATGTATACCATAACTTCTTTATCCAGTTGTCTATCAGTGAACATTTAGGTTGTTTCCATGTGTTGGCAGTTGTAAATAGTGCTTCTGTGAATATTGGGGTGCATGTGTCTTTTCAAATTATATTTTTCTCCAGATATATGCCCAGGAGTGGGACTGCTATATCATAAGGTAAGTTTATTTTTAATAAAAAAACACTAAAAACAAATTATGATTTTAAAGGACATTTGAGGATTCCAGGGTATGTCCCAAATCTTGATATTAAGTTAAAAATAGTAGCCATTCTCCTCACAAACACTTCTTGGCAAGGTTTATAATCCATTCAGGGACTTTTCACAAAATGGAGGGGAGATATTTTCTCTTCCATATCATAACATCTAAAGGAACTAATAACAACTAAAGAAGCATGAATCAGAGTGGGCTGTCTCAAAGTAGCTCCCCTGTCACTGAGGAGATTTAAGCAAAGGCAAGATCACCTGCTGGGAATGCTGCCCAGAGGTAGAGGAGTGTTGGGAATTTATGGGTTTTGAGGACTTGGCTTAGAAGACCAGCACTGCCAAGGGACACACTAATAATAAATAGGAACTTTTCCCCTTTTTTTGTGCGTCTCCTGGCCATCCTATTGAACCTGCCACCTAGGGTGTGAGAAATCTCTTAGGTACAGAGTAGAGAAGTCTTCCACATCTGGAAGTCCATGAGTACTCGTGAAGCATGGGAATATACATCTCAGCATGCAAGCCACCAGAGTTTTGTACTGTGTCTGTGAACATCTGTGCTTTATCCCAATTTATTATGAGCATCTGTTAGCAAGATGTGTCCTAAGGTAATGGCTTCTTTGCTTTACACAATTTCAGCTTACGAAAGGTTTCCTGGGAACACTCTATTTTCGGATAGCAGGGGAAACTTATACTCATTTAATCGTAATTGATATCGTTTTACCCAAACAGTTTTTCAGAAGGCTCCTAAGGAGTCACCCTCCAGGTGGAATTTTGAAAAGCTGGAGCTGGGACCCTTTTTCTGAGGAGGTGTGTTTGGATGCTGCTGTTCACCCCATCAAGGATGTGGGGCTGGCAAACACTGCCCCTCAGTCCAACCACAGCCTCAGCACTGTGATGCAGTAATTATCATCAGATGTAATTATACTCCAGCTAGAAAGTTGTTGATGTTTTCCCAACGTATTGTGCTAATGGAGCCCCCTGTGGTCTAGCAGTCCGTAATAGCTCTGTGTCCGACTGTCTGACTCATCTCCATATTTTAAAGATGTTCCTCTGTTCTTATGGTTTTCCTGAAAATTCCAGAGTTTTGTGCCCTGGGATGCTGCTGAAGAACTTTTAAAAAAAATTCTGAAGAATGCCAAGCCCTTGAAATGAGACCTGCCAGCCTCTTAGGAATGGTGTGCTCAGCTGCCTGGAAGTCCTCTGCTTCTTTGCAGAGGATGTTTTCTGGATGGTTGTCTTCATTACAAGCAAAATACCTTGAATGAGTTGGGGCTAGGTGCCCAGGATCCTAACATTATTCTCCGTTTTCTTTTCTTTTTTTTTTTTTTTTTTTTTGCCTGTTCTGAGCAATGTTGGTGACTAGAAGCAAGGACTTACTCAAGAATAACATCCTGAAAATGGTTCTGCAACCCAGGGTGAAATTTTTAATTTTTAGTAACAGACAGGGCAAAGGCACAAATAGATCAGAGCTTGGCTGTCTAAACAACTAATACAACCAAACTTGTACACACCAGCAGACTCTCAGCCCTGGTGCAGACTGACTGTCAAAATGAAAGTCTTCATGCAGATTGATGCTTGAAGTGTCTTGTACCCATGGTTGCAGAATGCCTTCAGGAGTTATTTCTGCCTTTGCCTTTCCCTCATTTCTGAAGGATAGTTTTCCAACCTTGACTTATTCTTCTCTCCTCTACTTGCCTTAGTGTTGGGACTACCTGGTTTTTCCTTTCACTTAAAAAAATACCCTCCCCTAAGTGAAAGAAGCCAGTCACAAAAGACCAAATATATGGCTCCACTTAAGTGAAATGTCCAGAATAGGCAAATCTATAGAGACAGGAAATAGACTAGTAGTTGCTAAGGGCTGGGGAAGTGACAGATAGGGAAGCGATAGCTAAAAGGTTCAAGGTTTCTTTTTGAGATGATGAATGTGTTTTAGGATTGTCTGTGGTGATTGCTGCACATGTCTGTGAATTTACTAAAGACAACTGAATTGTGGCTGACTTTTGGTCCACATGGACCACCTGACTAGGTTTAGACCCAAACCTCAGCCTTTGGGAATTGAACAGGGATCAATGCAGCTTGATAGGAATACAAAATCCCTCAGAGATGCCTTTCCATCCTTTATTCCTGCCACCCTTATGATTTCACAAATATTCAAAATTGCACTATTCAAGCCATAGCCCCAGGTAGCGAAGAAAAGATAGGAGAGCAAGTGATAAAATAATTATTTTCCTAAATGTGCCACTCAACCTTTTCAGAGTGAACTACTTCTTCCCCTGCACTTCCTTTTGTGCTTCAGCTCGGGCCCTTTCGTACAGCACTTCTTGTGCACCTGATGGTACTGAGTTGTCCTTTCCTTAGATCCTAGAGGCAGTTGTAATAAGGACTCAAACGGCTTTGTTGTTACTTCACCAGATTAAAAAGCATACAAATTATGGTGAAACATTGATGGGCCCTCTGACTGGCGGAGAAAGCGCTAGGTGCTCATCCCCATCAAGGCTCTCCTTAGGCCATTATGGAAAAGCACCTGGTAGAAGTGAAGGCGAGGCACAGAGGACAGCCATCTGAAGTGTACTCTTCAAAGGTGAGGTGGTTTGTTTGGTATTTATTGTTTTTGTTTATTTGTTTTGTCTTGTTTGTAACTTTGTTTTGGTTTTTCTTGCATTGTTTTGGGTTTCAGTGAGCTCACTTAAAAAACATGACATACATCCTTCCTCAATTCTTACTTTCTGCCTTTAAGTTTAAGTAAGTGGTAGCCACGGTAGAACCCAGGGAAAATGGGCCAGGGATACTACTGAGATTGATCTAGTGTAGGTCCTGAAAAGGAGGGGCATGAGGTGACCTGATGGTGATCCCATGTCATTGATTTAGAATACCATATTTGAGTTTACGGCCAACATACAGACCAATAGCATTGTTCCATGATCTAGAAAAGTCTTTAAATATTATTCCTCAAAAACCATGGTGTGGCCACTAGATGGTGTGGCCATTAGATGGCTACTCAGGATTTGTACTCCAACCACTGATTAACAATTACCTTCCCAGCGCCACTAACTATACAGTTCTGTCGATATCACTTTGGTCTAGTAATCATTCCACCGACATCCTCTGTTTAAATCCACCAACATACCATCTACATTAGCTAGTTGAGGAAACCGATGTGGGTTCAGAATAGTGAAGAAGGCCATTCCAGGCTGCCTATCATTTTATGCTGACATTTTTCCAATTTACAGAAAATAGAGAAATTAATACTCTTTCCCTAGTTGCTATCTGAAATCAAAATAACCTCACAATTTGAGAGAAAACAAAGTTACTCCAGATCATTTCAAAGCCTTCTAAAAATCTGAATTATCTTTAGAAGATACATTTTTAACAGTATGGAGAAATTTACTGGACAGAAGCCATGGCTGAATTTGACTTTCTGGGGCACAGGAATGCTAAGGAATCAACTGAAAGAGAGGAGGAGAAGCATTGTTATTGGCCCAGAATATTCAGCGTACTGATTATCTCAGAAAGTTGTGAACAGGAAAGAATTGCCTGAAAGGAGATGGAAAATCTAGTCAAGGAATTCTACCTTTGGGAGGGGACAAATAGGATACTCTGATCTGCCTTCTTTTGTTTAGGTTTTACTTAATAGCAAAAGTAAGGAGATATATTAGGCATCATAATCCAAGCATCTCAAAATCAAGCACCGTGAATCCTAAAGCTGCTTTAATGACAGCTATTACTTAACATCTGTCCAAAACCTAGTATATGCTCTAAAAAATTCTTCCTCTCCAGAGACTTCAAAATGAAAAGACATACAGCTGATTGATCCCATGTCTTCTTACTAGCTTTTCTAAAAGAGTGCCCTGAATCACACTCATTGGGGCACCATTCCGCAGCACTGCTATATCCCAGAATTCCCTGTTGGGCCACTAAAAGCAGAGGCTTTACCAAAGCTGTTGGCTTTCTTATTTAATAAAAGGCTCAGTCTTAGAATTCTGGTTATTTAAAATCTCTCTCCAAGTGTGGATGTTCAGGGGCTGGGGGACTCAGTTGATGTGAGTCAGTAATATTGAATTTAAGGAAAAATTAATTTTCAAAAAAATGTTTACTTAAACCATGATGAATCTCAAGGTCTGCAGAGCAGTTTAGTGTTGATGCCATTGGCTGCTATTTACTTTCCCAGAAGCTGTAGTACTTATTCCTAAATATCCTTAGGAACATTTTATAATAAGCTTTTCCAACAATACACACAAAAATGATAATTGGGAAGTCTAGTTAACATAGCCTAATGAAAAGGGAAACTTTTCATTAGCTCCATCTCCTTTGCATTCAAGTGCAAAGGGTCAGGGAAAGAGAAGCTGGACCATTCAGTGAACACCAAATCTGTGGCCTTTCAAACCTAATCCATGATTAATGTTTACTAATAATTAGGTAACCATAGTCACTTGAAGAATATTTTCCTAGAACTGGACATTTGTGGTAAAATAACAGGCCATGTATGCTTCGAATGCTTTAAATCATTTGAGAAGCTGCAATTAGCCCTCAAACAGTTGGCTGATAACCTTTTCACTTCCACAGGGCATGCAGCGAGTTTTGCCATGTAAGGCAAAATCAACACCTAGTGGTTCTTTTGAGAACTTAGATGCTAATCATCAAGCACTTCCCAGAGGTTGAGCCCTAGTATATTTAACAGGAACTGTCAAAACAAGGTTACAAAAACAGAGTGTATTTTAAGTGTTTACATTTAATGAATCAACATGCGTAAAACATATAAACTTAATACAGTATAATTGTACTGTTCACAAAGTAGTTTATAAGTATTAATTCAGGCTCTGTAATATCATGATGAGATAACTGTATAGTTGCATGAAAAAAAAAAGTCTTTTACTTCTGTCCTGGATCTCTCTGACAATAGGTATAACCTCATTTGAAGTTAAGGTGGAAGTCTAAAACACACATTTTGTAACATGAGGCCTAGGCCAGCTCTAATGGCCTCCTAGATGAGTTATCCTGGGCTAGGCTTTACCCTTCTTCCTCTCAAAGGGACACAATGGAATCATATTTCAAAACTATTTTAAAAGAACAAGATTATTAAATTTGGTGAGAGAGTACTGTTCTTAAAAGCAAAATGTTGGTTTTTCATCTTTGCTAAGCTTTTCAATATCTCTGGTCATGCAATACCATGGTATATCATGGTCTGGTTTTTATTCATGGTTTATTGCTTATCTCATGCCAAGTCAGCTGAATATGAGCTTAAGGGAATTTAACAAACAGGTAATAATAGTGATTTATAAGTCATATATATATATGTTGTTACATATAAATCTCATGATAACCACAAATGAAAAACCTGTAATAGATACACAAACAAACAAACAAAAAGAAATAAATCCAAACATAACACTAAAGTTAGACACCAAATCACAAGGGAAGAGAGTAAAAGAAGAAAGAAACAAAAAAGAACTACAAAAACAACCTGAAAACAATTAACAAAATGCCAATAAATACATACCAATCAACAATTACTTTAAATGTAAATGAACTAAATGCTCCAGTCAAAAAGCGTACAGTGGATCAGTAAATTTAGGAAAATAAGACTCATATATATGCTGCCTATAAGAGGCTTACTTCAGATCTAAAGACACAAACAGACTGAAGTGAGAGGATGGAAAAATATATTCCATGTAAATAGAAATTTTTAAAAATCTTGGGGTAGCAATAGTTATATCAAAAAATAGACATTAAAAAAGACTGTAACAAGAGACAAAAAAATACATAATAAAGGGATCAATCTGACAAGAAGATGTAACAATTGTAAATATATATTCACTCAACATAGGAGCACTTAAATACATAAAGCAAATATTAACAAACAGAGAAGTTGATGCTAACACAATAATAGTAAGGGACTTTAACACCCTACTTACACCAGTGGGTAGATCATCCAGACAGAAAATGAATAAGGAAACATTGGCCTTAAGTGACACCTTAGACCAATGGATGGAGATACACACACACATACACACACACACACACACACACGTGTGTGTGTGTGTGTGTGTATATATATATATATATATATATATACACATACATAAAACATTCCATCCAAAAACAACAGAATATTCATTCTTTTCAAGTGCAGATGGAACATTCTCCAGGGTAGATCACATGCTAGGCCACAGAACAATTCTCAATAAATTTAAAAAGACTGAAATCATATCAGGCATCTTTTCCAACCACAATGGTATGAGACTAGAAATCAAATACAAGAAAAAACTGAAAAAATGCAGACATGTAGAAGCTAAACAATATGCTACTAAACAACAGTGGATCACTGCAGAAATCAAAGAAGAAATTTAAAAAAATACCTGGAGACAAATAAAAATAGAAACATGACCCCAAATCTATGAGACTCAACCAAAGCAGTCCTAAGAGAGAAGTTTATACAGATACAAATCTACCTCAGGAAACAAGAAAAATCCCAATATACAATCTAACCTTACACCTAAAGGAACCAGAAAAAGAAGAGCAAAATACCCAAAGTTACTACAGGAAGAAAATAATAAAGATCAGCATGAAGATAAATGAACTAGAGACTTAAAAAATGAAAAATGTCAATGAAACTAAGAATTTTTTAACAACATAAGCAAAATAGATAAACCTTTATCCAGACTCATCAAGAAAAAAGGAGAGAGGATTCAAATCAATAAAACAGAAATGAAAAAGGAGAGATTACAACTGACATCATAGAAACACAAAGGATCAAAATATATTACTACAAACAATTATAGCCAATAAATTGGACAACCTATAAAAATGGATAAATTCATCGAAATATACAGTCTTCCAAGATTAGAGATTCTAGTTCAGGAAGAAAAAGAAAATAGGACTGATCAATTACCTGTAATGAAATTGTGTCAGTAATTTAAAAAAGCTCCTAAGAAACAAAGGTCCAGGACCAGATGGCTTCACAGGTGAATTCTACCAAACATTTAAAGAAGAGTTAACATCTATTCATCTCAAACTACTCCAAAAAATTGAAGAGAGAGGGATGCCTCCAAACTTCTTCTACAAGGTTAGCATCACCCTGATACAAAAACTGGACAAAGATATCACAAAAAAAAGAATATTATAGGCCAGTATAGCTGATGAACATAGATACAAAAATCCTCAACAAAATACTAGCAAGTCATATGTAACAATAAATTAAAAGGATCATACACTGTGATTAAATGGGATTTATCCCAGGGATGCAAGGATATCAATATCTGAAAATCAGCCAATGTGATACACTGTGTTAACAAACTGAGGAATAAAAATCATGATTATCTCAATAGATACATAAAAAGCTTTTGACAAAATTCAACATCCCTTTATGATTAAACTCTCAGCTAATGGGTATAGAGGGAACATACTTCAACATAATAAAGACCATATATGACAAACCTATAGCCAACATCATACTCAATGGTAAAATGTTGAAAGCATTTCCTCTAAGATCACAAACAAGACAAACATGCCCACTCTTGCCACTTTTATTCAACATGGTATTGGAAGTCCTAGCCACAGCAATCAGACAAGAAAAAGAAATAAAATCAATCTAAGCTGGAAAGGAAAAAGCAAAACTGTCACTGTTTGCAGATGGCATGATGCTATACAAGGAAAATCCTAAAGATGCCACCAAAAATCTACTAGAGCTCATCAATGAATTTGGTAAAGTGGCAGGATACAAAAGTAACATACAGAAATCTGTTGCATTTCTATACACTTTCAATGAACAATCAGAAAGAGAAATTAATTTTTAAAACCCTATGTACAGTTGAGTAAAAAATACTTAGGAGTAAAATTAACCAAGGAGATGAAAGACCTGAACTCTAAAAACTATAAGAGATTGAAAAGTGCAATTAAAGATAACACAAACGAATGGAAGGATACACTATGCTCATAGATTAGAATAATCGATATTGTTAAAATATCTATACTACCCAAAGCAATCTACATATTCAGTGCAATCCCTATCCAAATTCCAGTGGCACTTTTCACGTAAGTAGGACAAATAGTTCTAAAATTTGTATGGAAATACAAAAGACCATGAATAACCAGAGAAATCTGAAAGACAAGAACAAAACTTAAGGTATCATGCTCCCTGATTTCAACTATATTACCAATCTACAGTGATCAAAAGAGTATAGTGCCAGCACAAAAGCAAACACATAGATCAATGGAACAGAATAGAGAGCCCAGAAATAAACCTGCACTTATATGGTCAATTAATCTACAACAAAGAAGGCAAGAATATACAACAGTGAAAAGACAGTCTCTTCAATAAATGATGTTGGGAAAACTTGACAGCTATTTGCAAAAGAATGAAATTGGACTACTTTCCCACATCATGTACAAAAATACACTCAAAATGGATTAAAGACTTAAATGTAAGACCTGAAACCATAAATCTTCTTGAAGAAAACATAGGTAGTATCCTCTTTGACATCACACTTAACAATATTTTTTTTTTGGATCTATCTCCTCAGGCAAGGGAAACAAAAGCAACAATGAAAAAAAGGGACTATATCAAAATAAAAAGCATTTTCACGATAGAAGAAATTATCCAACTAATATAATATAATATTGTAAGTCAGTTATTCTTCAATAAAAAATGATGAAATGAAATAAAATAAAATATAACTCCCCTGTGTCCACAAGGGAAAACAGAATGTGCCCTGGGCAAGAGATGTGGATAATTCCCTGTATAAACTGGCTCACCAGACGTGCCTATTCAGGACAGGGTCTCTGACAGTGAGAAAAGAATGGCTTTTTGTTGGATTGCTTAGCAGCCATATTTTCCTGGCTTCATTTGTAGATAGAGGGCTGAGACATTAGCTTCATGTAAGCTTGTTGTTGGTCAGAGATGCTTTGAGGGAATGTTTTGTGGCTTAAGGGAAATTTTATGGCAGGGGTTAAAGTCCTTGGAAGAAAAAGATCCAGATAGCAATTGAAAATTGTGTGAAAATGAAGGCAAGTTTGACACCACGGCTCCCATATACAGACTGACTACAGACCCAGCTGCAGGAGGTGCGGGTGAAATGCGAGAAGACTCCATCCGCTCTAGCAGATGACAGGTAGTGTGAAACCACACTGTGTCTTGGCAGCGTGGGGCTGCTTCTTCTTCGCCATTCCTAATTCAACAGCCTAGCGTGGAAACTCCAATGAGCCTTCCTTGCATGCTTCTTTAAAAGTAAACACAGCCTAGACTTCTGTTGCTCACAAGCTAGTCAACAAGATTCAGAATAAAATCCGGTAAGTCTGGTGTCTTACTTGCTGAACCAGTAAAAACAAGAAGAGGATGCTATGTTGGAACATTCCCCTTGATTAATGAAGACCTCTAGTTTCATTTCTCCCCACCACCATTCCGCTTTTATTCATGCCCTTACTCATTCAGTCAGCAGAGGAACTGTGGGGATCCAAGAAACTTTCATTGAGCCCGCACTAGTGACAGTGCTAGTTACAGTGTGAAGAATATAGAGCCATGAGGTCTTGATCTCTTCCTGTAGGAACTCACAGTCCAGCTAAGGAGAATGTATAAAAATAAATAGCTGCATTCCTCAGGGCTGGATGCAATAATGAGGGTGGGTAATTGGTGGAACAGGGGCTCAAAGGAGGGAGACAAGGAATCTGCTTAATTGAAATCTTCACAAAAGCTGATATCTCTGTGCCAGGCACTGCATCAAATACTTCACCTCCTTTAGCTCACTTCATTCTCCAATGACTATCATTTTAAAAATTAGAAAACCAAAGTGTCAAGAAAGCAGGTAACACACCCATGGCCATGAAACTAGTAAGAGGCAGAGCCAGGATTCAAGTCTAGGACTGTCTTTTCAGGTCTCTGATACTCCTCAGCAAGTGACTGATTGCACGGACCATGAGCATGGACTGCCCAGTCCATTGGCCTAGAGAGCATGAAACCTGTGTGTGGACGGGCTTGAGCCAAGGACGACTGCTCCTGGTTGCAGAGGAGCTGGATGGAGGATGCAACCCTCAATTAGGACTGGCATAAACTCTGACCAGCTTTCTTCACCTCCCCATCCTTTTCTACTGCTTTCAAGGATGCCTATGTCTAACTTTGCAGCCTTATCTCCACTCCTGAAAGGCTTTTAAAATAATGTAGGGCACCAGGATTGATAGCCAAGCGGGTTTTCTCTGATTCCCTTTGCATGATCTCCATTTCGTCTTTCTACCCTTGTTAGATTCAGGAAAGAAATGAAAATGTCTCTGTAATTAAATAGTATGATTCCTACATTAATTGTTCAAGAAGGCTGCTCCCTCTATTCCCGCCATGTAGTCTTCATAGAAACAATCGCAGTGAACAATCAAATGTTACTGTGAATTTGGGTACATACTTTATTCTGTTTCTTACTCCCATCCCCACCCCGGAGGTATAAGACAAACTACAGTTTGGAAGAGTGGGTCACCACAATTGGGGGTAGGTGGGAAAGTAGATGGGTCCCAATTCCCCGGAATTCTAGTACCATCCTTGCTGCCCACCTCTGTTCTGCTAGCGCTAAGTGTCATTAGTACCTTCGTACCCCCATCAGCTTAGGTCAGCCTTGTGGCTGTTCAGCCCCATGCATTAGACAATACTGGTGCCAGCTGACAGAACAAATCAGAATTATTTTTAAACCTGTACTCTTTGCTTCTTTGTCCTTGGAACATGCATATGTCATCTGTGGAGCTTCTCCCCAAAACTACCTACCTGGCAGTTCTGTCCTCTAAACTCTGGGTTTTCTGTAGCCTGGAATGTGAATCTGGCTCCATCCTCATTCTCTTCACCTGTTCTCATGGATCCTCTTTCTCTATTTCTTTGCCTGGGTTGACTTCAGAGGCTCTGATCACCCTCAACCCTCCCATCTCCGACATAGATAAACAAGAACAAAACTGAAAACTCCCATCACAGTCGCTATTCACTACTGTTAAAACTACTAAAGGAGTGTATACAGGTAAACCAAACCAGCAGGACTAGGTTAGAAGGTTTCCTTTTACAACTAACAGAAATGAAAATTACCCCTCCGGGTTGAAGCAATTTCCTCTGAGCCACTTCTATTTTCAGTCTGTCTAAGTTTCTATTTCAGACTCATGGCTTGAAGGGCTGCGGATGATTATAGACCATACCTATTTTGTAATTTACAGAAGTACTTGCAGGGGCCTCACTTTGCTCATAGGCAGGGTAGAGGAAATTGTTGAAAGTTATATCAAAGTTCTACTTCCTGACCCCAGGGTTGAACACCAAGTGCTGGGCCTAGAGTTGGCATTTGACAAATGTTTGCGAGAGACTGTTTGCTTTTCTGGAAACATAGAGATTGGAAATTGTTCATGTTTTCAACTGGTTCAACCTGTTCTATCAATTAGACGTAGAAAAATGCTCAATGAAATTTATTGGTGTTTGAAGTATGTAGAAAGACAGTTTTTATTAAAGTGTGATCACAGTCTGTCGGGATTTGCAGGGGAGTTCCAAGTCAGAGAACTTTGTATTGAGTGACTCCAGGAGATGGTAAGATATAATTTTAAATCAGAAGAGACTAATTTCCCAAGTTTACATATAAGTTGCTAACCACTTACCACACGTGTCAGAAATGTCCTTTTAGAGAATATCTCTTCTTCATCTTTAGAAACCAGTTTCCATAGGAGGGAGAAGCAGTCTAAGGTAAAACATAATCTTTTTCTTCCAGCAGAGCAATGTGTGGGCCAAGGGCAAAAGTGCTCATTCAAGTTACCATCCCACTTCAAAGAAGCTGATGGCGTGGGGGATTCACAGAGGCAATTTATGGGAAGTTTGAACTCTTCACTCATTTCAGCCAATACAAGCGTTATTCCTTTTTTTCCCCCAAATAAATGGTTCTAAATAGAATTGCACATGACAAAATAATTTAAGAAAGCAACACAACATCAAAATACTGATCATAAACTTACCTCCGAAAGGCCTAAAGAATGTGTTTTCCATGGACACAAGTTACACTGCAGTTCCTTTCTTTTCTGCCCACTCCTGGGTTTCAAACCAAAGGGCCAAGATAAGGTCTGTTGGCAAGACAGTAGCCCATGAATTATCCCCTCCCCTCTAGAGATGCCATACGCTAATTCCATGAGGTGGGGTGAAGATAGCAAGTAAACGCAGGGGGCTTAGCCTATGTGTAGTCCTGCTCTCCAGGACAGGGCCAGGATTTTTGTTTTGTGACTAGAAAGTCCATCTTAAGAGCTATTTGCCCCCCTGCAAAGTGTATCCATAAGAACGCTACCTGCCTTATGCTATTTACTGTGTATATACACTCATACTATCTATGGCTGGTACCAACATATGAGGAAAGAGTCTCAAATTTCAGCAAGCACCAGGATTATTTGGGGAGCTTATTAAATATACCACTTCCCTAGTCTGACCTCCAGACATTCTGACCCATCAGTTGGACCCTGGAGTCACATGTATGTTAAATGCCCTGATGGTCCTGATGCCTGCAGGGTGCAGGCCACACTCTATAGCCCTGCACTGGATTTCCATCCATGTCATCGCCATCAGGTCCCTCATGCCAGCAAAAGCCTGGCACAGAGTCAGGGTGCAAAAAACATCTGCTCTATGATGGACTTTGGAATCAGAACACCTAGATTTGAGGATTTGTTCTTCTTTAACTGATCGGTTAAACTCTGAGTTCCAAATTTTCGTATCTATAAAAAGAGAATAGTGTTTGTCTACATAGGGGTCTAGGTTGTCAGTGACGAACAACAGCAACAAAAACAATTCTGGCTGTCTTGAGCCAAAAAGAAATACTTGAAAGGACATTGTACAGGTCATGGGATCCAAAGAAAGGCTGCAGAACCAGGGGGAAGCCATGGGGAGCTGGGCAGCAGGACCTATGCCAAGATCACACAGGGCACTCCAGTTAAGTCACTGACTTTGAATCACTCAGTATTCCAAGTTTGGAGTGGGAACACTCTAGTTGCCATCCTGCATCTTGTGCCCTGAGTACCAGGGGCCTTTTCAGACTCCGTAGCGGAAATGAGACCTTACTGTCCCCAAGACTCACACAATAGGAGATTTCTCCAAAACAAGAAATTTTGGATGCTGAGCAGCTAAATGTACAGTACAGTATTGTCAGCTCCACTTTAAAGATGGAGAATCCAGAGAGGTTAATAACGTGCCAACAAGTGGGCAGAGTCGTGATTTTAACTCAGATCTTCCTTTCTTCTCTCTAGACCACTCTCTTTGGGAGCTTGTCTTTCATCATTCTCTTGGTCTCAGGCAACTCTTTGCCCTCATCCGTTCTCTGAAATTAGCAAGGCAAGAAAGTCTTGACTGGAGGAGATCGGGAGAAATTGAAAGGTTGCACCATTTCCCTGACTGTGGCTGTTGTGAATCATTTGGTAATAAAACAAAACTGTTTCTAAGCACAAATTAAACATTTTAAGAGCCAACTCAGCTTGAAAGAGCAGAGAGAATCACCTCCAATTTACAGTAAGGAAGAGCAATCACCGTTGCATCACATCATCTCCCAGATGTGCCCTCTGCTGGGAGTCACTCCAAAGTCAGAGGTCTGTCACCCGTGCTGTCACGATGAATGAGTGGATAGTCCCTTGAGACCTAACTTTTCAAAGCAAGACTGATAAACTCATGTGGCTTTGTGGAAGCTGACCTTGGGAATTAAAGTTAATGGAAATGTATATGTAGAGCAATGGAGAGGTAGTGAAATACCTTACATTTCAAATCATTTTATGTTTTATGAAGTACTTTCACATACATTAACTTCTTATATCACCCCTCTGTAGATAGGTATTTCTCCCTTTTTGTAGCTGTGAAAATTTGGAGCTCAGAGTTTAACTAGTCAGTTGAAGAACAATGAGTTCCCAAATCGAAGTCTGATTCCAGTGAAAACCTTGCAGTGTTTGAAGACAAAAGGTGTTCTTGGACAAACAAATGCATGCCACAGTGGACTACCAGCTGGGCAAGCACCTCTGTCCCCAGACAGCAGAGAGGAAGGGGAGGACCAGTGCTACCCCACGGGGGGGAGCAGACAGACAGCTGCTTGGAAGGAGGAGGACAGGGGTCCTTCCAACATTTGTCAGGGACCAAACCCAGAGACTGGGCTGGGTGAGGGGATAAAGAGGGGCAGTGCCACTCTCTGCGCACCAGCAAAAGGGCAGCATTGCCACTGTGTGAAATGGAATTCATACTAAAAGCCACATCATAGCAGGCCAGTCTGCTTTTCCTTAAGTGGCCTCCTGGCAATACGTGCTTGCAGTGCAAGTGAAGCTCAGCGTTAACGGTAAGAGCATTGGATTTTGAGTTAGAAAGGCTAGATTCTAGTATCTCAGGAGCTCACCAGAGTGAGTCATAAAGAGGAGGAGGGGGTGAGCTCCCAGACAACTGGCTTCAGGTCTGCAGAGATCCAGCTTCTCCCTCTGACCTGGAACCTGGGTCCACAGAGCTTCCTTGTGTGTCTCGGGCCCCAGGCAGAGACCCTGGTAAGCACCACTTCTCTGGAGAACAAGATGATGGGGGGCAATTTGTCTCTGCCACAAACAGGGACAACAATAAAAATGTTGAGACGGGGAGCTGGTCAGGGATTCCACTGATACTTGAATCAACTGATCCATTTTGTCAACTTCATCATTAGTGCTATGGGCAGTAGCATAGCTCAAAAACTTCCATCTGTCATTCATATACATACATATATTCCTTTTCATATTCTTTTTCATTATAGGTTACTACAAGATGTTGAATGTACTTCCCTGTATTATACAGAAGAAACTTAATTACCTATCTTATTTATAGTAGTTAGTATCTGCAAATCTCGAACTCCCAATTTATCTCTTCCCATCCTCTTTCCCCCCTAGTAAACATAAGTTTGTTTTCTATATCTTGAGTCTGTTTCTGTTTTGTAAATAAGTTCATTTGTATCTTTAACATGATGCTATACACCAGAAATTGGCACATTGTCATCTGACTATACTTCAATTAAAAAAGCAATGTATAATATGTATCAAATAATCACATTTATATACCTTAAACTTACACAATGTTATATGTCAATTAGATCTTAATAAAGCTGGGGAAAAAATAGAAAACTTCCCTCTGGCCATCCACGTGTAGAAAGTGGCACTGCCTGCCCAGGCCTCTGCTATGATGAATATCAAGGCACAGAATAAACCTTTAATGTCACAGAGACAAAGACAGCGCCAGGCTCCGTGGACAGGCACTTGGGCAGGTGCTCTAACAGTGCTCATCTGTCCTCACTCCTCTTCCATGACCTCACTTGGGTAGCTTGAAATTGACCATGGTAGGAGTATTTACATCATGGAAACAAGCAAATGCCACAAATCAGAACTTACTATTTTCCAGAATGTTTGTTTTAAAACCTTTACCAGAACATTTCTTTGTTGTTGTTGTTGTTGTTGTTGTTTTCTGCCAAGAAAACAAAGCTGTTTTTGCATATCGCTGAGGCAGATAGAAGGTCTACAGACGTGACTCCCTAATTTCAGCTCATGTAATTCAGTACAGGCAGCGGCTGCTTTTGAGTTCTCTACCAAGACTGCTTATGCTTTGTAATTAAGAAAACATGTTGGATTAGGACCTTTCAACCCGCTGAGACAGCCTGAGTGAAAGTAATCCAAGTTTGTGCTTTTAAACTGGGTCAGGATGTATTGAGCTGAGTACATGCAGTAAAGGTGCTAAACTTGAGGCTGGTTTTCACAGGGTGTGGACCACTTTCCTTTTGTGCGCACTGCACAGTGCCTGGCATTGAGCTGACACTTGAGTCGGTTTGCTCATTTGAGGGCAAGAACAGAGCAATGATACTGAGTTCATTTGTGGGCCCTAAATTGAACTGAGTCATGGGGAAGATTGAATAAGCATCTCTTGTTCACCACCCATAGAAGAGCATGGCATAAAAGTGTGAACACCAGCACCTTTGACTATAAACACAACCATGTGTGTGTCGATACCCTGTCCCATAGTTCTGCCAGCATGTCTGCAGGACTGCTGCCCCCCACGCCCACAGAGCGCCCCACTGGCTTCTGGGAGACGTGCAACAAGACTGTTGAGATTTTTTCTCTTGCCTCTGTGTCAAGATCCATCACTGCTATCCAACCAGGGCCCTCTCTGAGGATGCTGTTCCATCACCCTGAGCCTTCAGAGTCTGGAGTTCTATGAATGTCTGCAGAGCATTTAGGGGAACTGGCCCCCTCCCCAGTTCTCTGTTCCACTTCCTAAGACCATGTTCCTTGGGCTCCAAACAAGCATGCTTGTGTCCAGAGTCGTTATCACACAGAGCCTCCCCAACTTGGCATTCCAGTCCTCTCTTAGTGGTCCCAGTCTCTCAGCCTCGATTGGGATGAGGAATTGACCACCACATGCTACCCCTCTATTGACCTTTTCACACTCCAAAAATTGTTGCCTACCTTTTATGAATAGATCAAAAACCCTTAGCATATCACTGAGACAGATAGAAGACAGTGTAACAGGAAATATAGGGGTATTTTCCTGGTGTCCTGGATGGGTGCTAAGATCTAAAGCCAATGAGCAAAATCTCTAAGAACATGTGTCCATTAGGATAATTTTTTTAAGTAACCAAAATGCATCTAAAATGGCTTAAATAGTAAACAAATATTTTATCTCAAATAGTAGGAGTATCTCCATTCTTTTGACAAGGAACTCCGTGTGTTGCCTTTGTGAGAGCTGGCTGTGACCCCCAGAGCTGCTGCAGCAATGAGAGAACCCAGCCTGAGGACAGCATCCACAGGCAGGAAGAAATCACCTCTTACACTACCTTGATTTAAAGAGTTAAACCAAAATGGCTTTCTCAGATCCCAGGTATAGAAAAGTGGAATCATCATAACTGGCTTAAGATAATGAGGATTTCCCCTCAGGGTCTTGGAATAGCTCATCGGATGCACATGGCTGTGTGAAAGAGGCTGAATATTCAAAGTAAATAGAATTCTGTTCATAAAGTGGAAGTACAGGAGTGGATGTGGGGTGGACAAGCTGCAGGATCTGCTGTGTAGCCACATTCTACATCCAGGGCACTACAGGTACCAGCACCAACCACCTGCTCATAGGTCTACCAAGAGGCACTCAGTCAAAGAACCATCCCACCCTCTCAATATAAGGGGAGACCAGGAGAGATAAGAGGTCTTTGGGAGACTGCCAGGTGTGTAAAAGAAGCTCTTCCTTCTCTCTCTTCTGAACAGTGGCCAGCCACTAAAGGACAGAGGACTTGATGCTGTTGGAGCTTGGAGAGAGGGGAAACAGAGACCAATGATGCTAAGAGAGGAGGTACCAGTGAGGCAGCCTGCTTCTCCCCTGGCTAGCACAGCACAACCTTTAATCTTCTGTGGGCTGAGTGGATACCACAGCAGACAACCAGCCTTGGCCATCTCGCCAGTATTCCACCTCCAAAAGGGCTGGCATGGGGTGAGGGGAGCCAAGCAACAAGTAGCTGTGGACTACGTCCCTGTGGCAGAGGCTGGAGAGTTATGGAAGGAGTTAGTTCAGAGTCTGCTCCCCCACGTTAGGGAGCTGTACATTAGGGGGGCTACTCAAGGATTCCCTGAGAGAGCCAGCCATGCCACACAGCAGGCATCCGCAATGATAGAAGCATCCACAACAGGGCAGCAGTAATGAGTAATGGGCTGGGTGGGGGCTGCCAGCTTGCCATGGAAGATAAGCATTCCCGCCCCCCTCCCTCTTCTCTGACAGTCACACAAGCCTGGAAGAGAAAGGGGAGGTATAGGACATCCAGAATATGCTTCTGTCACACACTCCAAACCCTCTAGTCAAAGTTTTCATCTGCATTGGCTGGAAGGGAAGAGAAGTGCTTTGAATCATGCAGTATTGATTTTTTTTTTCCAGTAAACAAAGAAATGATTATTTGAATAACAAAAAATGGCCAAAAGATGTTATCAAATCAGGGCAAGATGCCTCACACAGCAGGAGAGAACATCAATTCGGTAGAGTTGGGGGTTTGGGGAGAAATTTTTTCTTCATTATACACGAACAAGTTGAGACTCCAAGGTAAATATGGTTTACTTAGGAGCGGGGAGGGGGTTACCCAACTCTAAACTTCAAAAATACCCACGTTCCATTTCTAGTCCTGATACAACCCCTATTGTTGACAATAAACATAAATGAAGCCATAGAAATAGAGCTATGCGGGGAAAGCATTTTTTAAAAATCCAGCTGCTGCCAACGAGGAAGGAAGCCCTCACTTGGAATACAAAATTGAAGTCCTTATACAAGGTGTTCAACCTGTAAACTTCAGCCCCCTAGTGGAAGGCAGAGTTATTGCAAAGGGTCCTCCAATCTGTCTGAAAAGTTAGGTGGAGAGCAAGGGAGTGGGGCAAGAGATGAAACTGGAAACAACAGCAGGCTCCACAGAGGGCTGATCCACATAAGGACGGTGAGAAACCTTTGAAACAGAGCAACGACATGAGCAACTTTGTGTTTTGGAAACAGTACTCTGGCTGCAGGGTGGGAAATGGATGGGGGTGGGAAATGGATGGGAGAGGGAATACAAAGAAAGCAGTTAATGGGCCATTGCAGCAGTTTTAACAAAAGGCAAAGGTGCCTTGGAATCAGAGGTGGGGATGAAAGCGAGAAAAGTGGACAAAACCAAGACACTTTAATAGATACAAGTAGCAGCTCTTGGAGACCAAATAAATATGGGGATTAAGGGAGGTGAAGGAATTAAAGATGACTTACTGGTTTCTGAGCAACTGAGTGAATGAGACCACTTCCTAAGACCAGGAATACTGGAGGTAAAGCAGATTTTAGAGAAACTAAGTTCAGTTTTGAATATGACTGGTTGAAGGGATTTAAGATATCTCTATGAAGCAACGACCACTAGGGTACTGGATAGATACCAACTGAGTGGACTTACATCTAAACTTGAAGTAGGGAAGAGACATGCTTGCCTTGGGAGAGAGTACACAGTGAGAAGAGGGTCTTAATGTCCGGATAGACAAAGTGGAGACACTGGCAAAGGAGTACGAGGCCAAGAGGATTACCCGGGAGCGCCTGAGGTTTGAGGATCAGCAGCCATTAAAAGCGCAGAGTGATATGCTCAAAACTTTCAAAATTAAATCAGGGTACTCTTGGCAGAAAATGAAACCACTGGCTTTTATTTATAACATCCAGCACTCCATACGTGGTTATAACATAAAGATGGGAAAAGATGTGAAAGAGAATAAAGCAGATGATGAGACAATATGTACGTTATAGAATCCAAGCAGGAGAAACAAGGTGACTATTTTGTTACTGCTCACTGTGCTGTGCTGGAAAACTTGACCATCACCTTGTTATTGGTATTCGGTAGCCTCACTGCTAGAAAACTTTCTAATCATGGAAACTTCACACTCATCTGTTGCTGAGGCTTAATGTAATTGCAGGCCAAAGAATTGATGCACAATCTGATTTTGCAACCTCAGGGCCAAGAAGTTGGACGGGGCCCAGAATTTGTTGGATTACTTCAGATTTTTAGGGGTTTTTCTTTCCTCTTTGATGAACACTTCAGCCTCATGAAAAAAATCTCAAGACTCACAATATTTAATTTTTTTTAAAAAAGCAATAAATGAAATTAAAAAAATGATTTGACCGATGAAATAATTTGCAACCCAGCCCTCTTGTCAGCAGGGTCTTTACCTGTGGCCCTGCCTTTTCCTTTCTGCAGGCTGTTTTTGTACGTAATACCGCCACCTAGCAGTCTTCAGGAAAATCACCACCCTAACACAGGAAAGAAGTTTTAGATAAAACACATTTTAGGTTTGTCTGGGATTCACTGTATTTGAGATGAACTTGAGTAACGTTTGAAATATGAACTTCATTACTTTGAAAAGTACCTTTTCCACAGCTACGGGTCTTGAAACCATCGTCTAGCAAACAACAGGCTGTCATAAACAATTCGGTCAAGATGAAAATGATGGCAAAAGGCAAAATACTCCCTTTGTAAAACTTCAGTACATTTGTAACTAATATAAAACTCCACAGGTAGATTCTTGGGGAAAGGAGATCAATATTTTTGTTCCAAATGGGTAAAAACCGAGTGTGAGTGATCAGTCTCAAAGAGGAACAGATTCTCGGCCAGAGGACCTAGAAATAAGGCATCATATATGCCCAGTAGAAACCTGCGTGACATTTTAATCCATGTCAGGAGCCTGACTCACAAACTAAGCCAAAGTTGCTTCCTAAGAAAGCTGACTAAGCTCTAGAGACCTGCTGTACCACACTGGACTAGAGCCAACAACAGGGACGTTTCGTATACTTAAAAATGGTTAAGAGGGTAGATCTCATGTTAAGTGTTCTTACCACAATAAAAGAAAATAAAATTAAATTTTAAAAATAATAAGCAATAAGTTTTTGTGTTTTCACATAGGTTAAAAAATCTAACTGGCTGAGTGTTTTCTATTTGTTCAAACACTACGCACAGCACTCTGCCGTCACCGTTACGTTCCCTGCAGGACTTTCAAAGGAGGTATGATTGTTATTGGTGCCAATGACATGGAGGAACGGAGCCTTGTGGGTGGTAGCAAGGCAGGTTAGTGCTGGAGCGAGGATGCAAACCCAGACGGTCTGATTTCAGAACCTGAGCTCTTACCTGCTAGGTTGTAATACTTTCCTGTTGTGCTGAAAGTTTGAAGTAGATGTCAGATGGTCAGTGGGTTAAAACATTTGTTAACAGAATAGAGCAAGTTTTTCTTTTCTAGTTGAGTTGCTTTTTAAGTGGCAAGAAAGAAAATATTCTCAGCTTGGTCACAACAGCATTTGTCTTGTCTCCTATTATATTACAAGAAGGTAAAATTATTAAAGTTCTGATTCTTTTAATCATTTTAGACTGTCATAGGCCTTCTGTTCAATGCCTGTTGACTAGCTGCATGGGTAGATGCTTTGGTCAATTAGGCTGTCTCTCTAGTTTAGTGACACCTCACTTTGATATCTCGAGAGAGAGTTCTCTTCTTGTTACTGTCACTGCTGCGCACTGAGCAGTCAGTGAGTATGTTTGTCCTGTCCACTTTCGCTAACAGATTTGTGCATCATACCCCGATGGGACGATTGGTACAAACACTTCTCTGAAGACAGTTCGAATATGTGTATGGCTCGTGCTATACTAGACCAGTGTTTCTCACATTTTAAGGTACATTCAAATCACCTAGGAATCTCATGAGAATGCAGAGCCTAAGATTCTGCATTTTTAACAAGCTCTCAGGTAAAGATGATCTAGTCCATGGACCACAATTTGAGTACTGAATTACTCAAAACTACCCAGGTTTTCTTGGGTCTGAGAGAAAATCTGGTTTGATTTCAAAGTCATGGAAAAAAATCCTCCCCATAATTTTCTCATTTTCTCTAGGTTTTTACATATCTGATCATAAAAATCAGGTTTGATATAAACCAAGTGATATGTTTTTATGTTTCCGAACAAAGATGTCTATAAAAACTATTTAAAAAATAAAATGTTTCCATTTGTGCCCTAAATCTATTGATTTAAAACATTTTTCTTCTTGGCTTCAAAGTTTTTGAAATGTGTATCCCTATTGTAAATGAGATCACAGAGAATCTGACTTGAAACTTCTAGAATCATCTGGCTGTTACAGAGCTGCCCATCTTCCAGTCTTATCTTGGGGCAGGCAGGTATAAAGCTTTTGAACGCATTCTATCTGCCATGCACACATGAGAACTCTGCATATACTAGATGCCTTTATTCTCCAAACAATCCTTTAAAATTATCCCTACACAAAAACTGGTAAATCTGAGGCCTAGAAAAAGTAAGTGACCTGTCCAAAGCCATTGACCAGGAGACTGCACAGTTTGTGCCCTTAGCCTCTGTGTGATAGCCATGGGGGTTCACTGCACAGATCTCCCTCAAGGAAACAGGGCTGGCCAGTGGGGAGAAGTGCAGCTGGCTGACAGCCTCCAGGTGCTGACACCATCAGGCTGGGCTTCAACTTTCTACAGAGACCAGGCTGCTTCTGAGGGGCCCCGGCCAAGGACTGAGCACAGCAGGGTGGTGGGGCTGGACTTCTGCTGGTCATGGAGCTCCTCTGATACACAGCCTTTTCTTGGGAGATCCTGCTGAGTTGTCATGGACAGTCAGAGCAGTGCTGCCATCAGTCGGCAGGCCCACTGCTGTTGCCTCCCTATGCTGGTCTATCACAAGAGAGAAAGAAGAAAGAGAAGAAAGAGAGGAAAGGAAAGGAAAGGAAGAAAAGAAGAGAAAGAGAGAGAGAAAGAGAGAAAGAGAGAAAGAGAGAAAGAGAGAAAGAAAGAAAGAAAGAAAGAAAGAAAGAAAGAAAGAAAGAAAGAAAAGAAAGAAAGAAAGAAAGAAAAGAAAGAAAGAAAGAAAGAAAGAAAGAAAGAAAGAAAGAAAGAAAGAAAGAAAGAAAAGAAAGAAAGAAAGAAAGAAAGAAAGAAAGAAAGAAAGAAAGAAAGAAAGAAAAAGAAAGAAAGAAAAAAGAAAGAAAGAAAGGAAGGAAGAAAGAAAGGAAGGAAGAAAGAGAGAGAGAGAAACTTCTTTTACTACAACATGCATCCCAGCATATGCATCCTGGGGGACCCAGCTCACACACCCTGTCTTTAAATATTTGGAATACCGCCACACGAAAGAGCAAGTGTTTTCATATGGTGATAAGGGCTGAATTAGTACAAAGTGACTGAACCAGTAGGAAAGTGGCTTTCACCTGTACAGAAGGGAGAACTTTCTAACATCCAGAACTGCCCAGCAGTGGAATGGGCTGCCTCAAGACTAAGTTCCCAGGCACTACAGTCATTCAGGCCAATTGGAGGACTGCTTGGTCCATGAAGGGCGTATGACATTACTGCAACCCCCACCCCACACACACTGGAGCATCCAAGATGCTCAACATCCACAATGCTGACTGAGTAGCAAAAATCAAATTGTTTAGGAAGCCACACCAGGAAGACCAAATCTTTGATTTTTCAGCGGCTCCACGGGTCTGGTTTCACACATCTGCACTTGGAACACATGTCCCAGGGCAGCCCAGTGGTGCTCTAGGTCAGGCCAGCCATTATCCACATATTTTTCTTGTTTTTTTTTTTTAATCAAAGAGCCCCTAGAAAGTGAGTTAAGGCTGTGGGCTGATTGTGCCCATGGGCTACTTAGCCAGATCAAAATCAAAATGCACATATGCTTTATTAAACAATCTGCAGTATGGGGTTCAGAATCTGATGAAATTCTAACGACACCATCCACTGACACCTGGTTCTCAAGCTCAAAACCTTGCCTACTGGAGCCAGAAAGATTCTCTTCCGTGAAGCTGTTGCCTCCCTCGTTTCATCAAGACACAGCCACACCAGTGGAGGGACACACCTTTGCCCCCTTCCAGGATTCCCATGATGGTGAGACTACATATGTAATCATATCTTTCAGACAGTCAAATAAGAGGTGGGAAAGTCTGGTAAAGAAACAGTAACCTAGTCAGCATAGGGACCTTCATTAGATCTACAAATCTACTTACTGAGCACCTATCAAAGGCTGGACTCTCTTGCAGGTGCTAGGAACACAACGATGTGCCTGACAGAGTCCCTGATTTCCTGGAGGATATATTCAAATACCACTAAGAGAGTCCACTGACCCTTCACTTAGAGAAGCAATCAAAGCCACAACCACTGATTCGATCCCAGAGCACCCCCAAATTCCTACAGCACTCCTGCCATGTATCGCCTACGTTTTCAAGAAATACTTTATTACACTAATAGTGCTCCGAAGCCAATTCATAAAATTTGCAAGAAGAGTTCAAAAAAAGCAAGCTCAGCAATTTTGAGGGCTTTTAAAACTGATGATGCAGCTGACCTACTGGAGACAAAGGCAGGGGGAGGGCCTTACTGGTACAAATAAATAGGAGTGTCCGTGCTGAGAACCCACAGTTGAGACTCAGAGCTGAAGTCTGAACTCCACCTTGAGGCAGAATGAGGTTCACCCTGGGATTTCTGCTTCTCCTGCTGCTGGTCTGCAGCCTCTCTCCAGTCCATGGTGAGAACTTTCACTTCTGCTGTCACTGTGCTTAAATGGGAATGGTCTTCAGCCATTTCATTTTTTTTTTTTAATTAGAAAATGTGGGGAAGTAAGAATGAAGGAGGAAAAGCTGTTCAATTGCTCCTAGATTTCTAAAAGTAAGGTGCTTAGGGATTTAACCTTAGGGGCTGGAAACATTTATATTGTTGAGATTGTGGCCCAGAGAAGGAAGAGATACTGGAGGTCCAACGTCCATGTGACTTACCCTTGGTTTGCCTATTTCTGGCCTTTTTCAGATTCAGGTCTGCCTATAACTCATTCTTTCCAGGTTTCTCTTCTTCATTGTGCCTTTTACTGATACCCCTTCTGACCAAACCCTTTATAGGGTTTAAAAACTATTGTCCTCAACCTGTTGGTCTCCCAAAGGGAACGTTTGATGCAATTTTATACAGTTAGCTCTGATGTGAACCATTGTAATAGGGATATTAAGTACACATTTTCTGCAGAGAAGCAAATTTCCAAGTCAAAATGGGGAGGTCTTCTTTGCGTAAAGAGGTAAATATCCAGTTGGTGTGGTAAATGTTTATACAGCTGAAGGAATCTGATGTATGTGTGGGATGATACACTCTGTTCAGGTATAGATGACTAATTTTGGTTCTTAAAATGCAGGATTTTTTCCAATTTGTATTTTGCTTCATATGTTACTTTCATTCTTCAAGACCCTCATCTCTCTCTTCCTCCCTGAAGCTTTTCCATTGCTCTTGTCAAAGTCCCCTGTTCTCATTCCGGCAGCCTGAACTGCAGGTGAAATACAGCATTGTGTGGTATTTTAGGTTTTGTTCATTTGTTTCCCCCACTAAATTGTAAATGCCCTAAGAGTGGGGTCCTTTTTATTTGCAAATACACGTCACACACAGTGGTAGGCACTGGGGTTAAAGAAGGTAGAATTGGTTAATATGCATGAGGTGGGTTACCTGTAAAAATATCCAGTGCTATTAGCTTTTATTGCTGAATACAAAGAGTTGAATTTTTATTATTAGCTTTTGTTTGGTATTGATTTGCAACTGAAATGGAGGACCAACATATTAAACAAAAACAATAAATATCTTTCGTGGCATTTCCTTGGAGAGACAGGGAGGGTTGGTGGGGCGAGGGTGTGATGAGAGAGACAACTCTGCTACCGCTGGTTCATGCTCCGGGGACTCAGTAATGAGTTCCTGTCCTCTGTTTTATGTGTGGGGAATGAAGATCAGTCAATTTTATAACTGCATTAAGAATAACAGTTGTAAGAACTCACAGTGGCAATTTTCAAATATTATCATAAGGACCACCACCTGAGTACCAACATAACGCTATCACAAATTTCAGTAAGTGTTGTGTTTTTAAAAAGCTAGTTCTATCTTTAAGGTTTTGGTAGAAAATATTTGAAAATAAGCCAAGACAAGCAGAAATACAGAAACTAAAGGCATAGGGTGGAAGCATCGACTTGAAATTTTTAATTTTCTAAAAAAACTGAAGTAGAGCTGTTTTTCAATGTTGTGTTAATTTCTGGTGTACAGCATAGTGATTCAGTTATACAAATATATATTCCTTTTCATATTCTTTTCCATTATAGGCTATTACAAGATATTGAATATAGTTCCCTGTGCTACACAGTAGGACCTTGTTGCTTATCTATTTTATATGTGGTAGTTAGAAATCTTTAAATACACAGTATGAAAGACTGCTGATTAAGTTCTAGTTGTGAATTATATTCCAAAGAGATTAAAATAACCAATTCTGTGTTTATAGGTGTTTTGGAGACCCTTAACACAGACTTAAAGTGTAGATGCATGCGAGAGACCATTAAATCCTACCCTATCCGCTTCATCCAAAAGCTTCAAATCTCACCCCCTGGGAACGGATGTCCAAAAAAAGAAATAATGTAAGTCATAATAAATATATATGATTCCTCAAAGTGATTTACTTTGAGTGGTGCTAGCAATTCATTCTCAAGCTAATAATGAGAATCAGCAATACTTGTTAAGTACTTATTTGCAGGGGTCTGGAGCTAATGCACATGCTTTATGCCCATTCACACGTTTTATTCCTTCAACAGCCTTATTAAGGTATGTCTACTGTTATCAATCCTTTAAAGATGCAGAATCGGAAGCTTAGGGAGGTTAACTAACTGCCCTGAGGCACACCATTAGAAAGGGACAGAGCCAAGACTCTTACCTGCCAAATTCCAGTTGCTAGCAGAAGCAGACACTTTGTTCCCCAGAAGTTAAAGAGCAAGCAGATAAGTACCCACAACAGCCCTTGGTTGGAATGTCCATTTTGTGGAACTGTCTTTTAGCTTTAGGTTCTATCAGCTTTGATCCCATAACTCTGATTATAAGTTAGGCTGAGGGGATAGTAGTGACTGCAAGATCTTAGATATTTTCTTTTGTTGAAATGGCATGACCCCTTCCTTCCGTGATCCTCCCTTTTCTGTACTCCCAGAGAGCTATGTGGATGGCTTTATCAGAGCAGCCTCCACGGAACATCACATGAGACTACACATTGCAGGGAAAGCCCCTAGTACCGTGCCAGGCACGGTGGTAAATATTCAGTTAATTGTTAAATAATTGGTAAATATTCATTATTGCCAGTGCTTCATCCTGTACCTGGCCTAGAGAAGAGGCTCACCAAATGTTGAATTGTTGCGTTGAGTATTTGAAATGAGGCCTGTAGATCTTTTGCCCGTCCCTGCTTAGAACTGTGATTTCTTCTTCCTGGATCCACCCTGAATGAACCACACCCCCACAGCACTTCAGAGTACAGGCAGGGCATCCTTTTCAGGGCACCCCCACGGGGCTCGGCGTTCATCAGCAGATCTCCCCTTGGGCTGCTTCAGAATTTTGAGGCGTTTGGAAGCAGCCACTTTTTGTTTGTCTTATTTTGATGTCTGTGCTTTGGGTCCACTTATAACCAGGAAATACGGGGTATCAAAAATAAGCATGGAAATTCTTCATTCAAAAGGCATTGTACTTTCACTACTGCCTTTGACAATGAACGTTTTGACTAAACCGTGACTATTGCCTTCAAACTCAGAAATGTGAAATCTAGCCATGACCTATTTGGGAGCAGTTTCTGTGACTGTCTAGAAAAACGAGGCTCCTTTCTTTTCATTACACTTTCTCTCTCTTGAGTTAAGTCTCTCATCTCTCAACCAGGGGAAGCGGTGCATCCTAATTTTCTCTACTTTGACTTCAATCGTCTTGAAGTGACAAAAATTTGATTTCATGTCTTCTGATCAAATTCTGCATTTCGGAATTTAACCAGATATAGAAACAAAAGCTGCAAATTATTATGAGAAACTCATGGCAGTCAGGAGTGAAAGTGCTGTGAGTCCAGATGGTCAGAAATCTGTTTTTCTATCATGAACTCAGAAACCAAGTTGGAAGGCTCTATTGAAGAACCCCAGTTCTATGATCTCTGACCTCTCTGAGATTCAACTTCCCAGGGTGGAATTTCAAAGTTAGATGGATGGGTCCTTGTTGTTTGTGATTTTATAGCTAAAATAAATGACACATCAAGAAATTGTTTTGTTCGAGGTCACCCCAACAGTGAGTAAAGTCTCCCAGTTTGCTGTCACCTGTGAGACCTCACTTCTTCCACTGCAGGTAAAACATTCCACACCATATCTGGTACTTGATGACCATTCAGATCATGCCCATGTAGAGCAGTGGCTGAAAGTGTGGGTTCCAGAAACACATAACCATTATTTGAATCCTGCTCTACCATGCGTTTGTTGTGCAATATTATGCGATCTTTTTTAAACTCCCTAAGCCTCAAGTTCCTCATCTGAAGGTGTGGAAATAATAGTTCCTCTAGCACTGGATTTTTGTGAGATTCATCGAGATAATTCATGTTCCCTGCTGAGCACAGTGGCTGGCACATTGTAAGTGCTTGATCAATATCAGCTGTCAATTATAGGTACTGCTTCTATTGTTGCTTAATTACATAGAGCATCGGAAATCTCATTCACTGATGGTTCAGCCAAATGCAGATGTCACTCAGAGTAATCAGCTCTGCAACCTCTCCCACGATAAATTTCATTGGTTTTTTTTTTTCCCAAATAAAAGGTCCTTAAGAGAATGTTTCCTATAGTCTATTTTGTTCTCCCAAGCTCAATGGACAAACACATTTTAAAGATATTGTGATATAGCTTTAGAAGTGAGCCAACCTTGGAGTCAGCTATTTGGTCCATTTCCAATTCATATAAAGGTTGTCAACTAGATACTAACCTCTGACCTGTGAGATTCTGTCAACTCGTATTCAGTTCCACTAGCTCACACATATCAGTCACAAAATGGTGTTTCTCTTATTCATCAGACCTCATGCTATAAATCACCTACTCCAGATCCAAAGCTGCCTACCTCCAATTTCACTTCATGTGGAAATCATTATTTTTTTTTACTCAAATCTTTCCTTAAGTGCAGGACTGACCAAAATATAACACCACTTTATTTTGATTTATTCTCCCCCAGAGCCTGGACAAAGTCTAAGTCAATTGTCTGCTTGGATCCTAAAGCCAAATGGATACAGACACTAATATGGAGAATGTTACAGAGGTGAGCCAGGCATACCAAGAGTTTGCAGATTCCAGTTGTACTGAAGGGGCAGTCAAAATGGGGACCATTTTAAATTTGTGAAATATTCCTGAGACAAATGCCTATTCTCCACTACTATTACTTATCAGATGGAGTTGGGGTGACTCATACCAGCAGCTGCTCAGTAAACTAAACTGGAATGAATTTGCACAGTATCCCTTATTCTATATCTCTTAGTTTCTGGTACATCTTTCTCTAACCATGACTCTCTCGTTTTAATTTCACAGAAGAAATGCTTCCTCAACTTCACCAGTTCCAGTGGTTAAGAAAAGGGCTACCTGATGCCAATATCCCCACCAAGGACACCTGCACTACCCCTTCATTCCTGCTCTGGGTTTTAGATTTGTGTTTGGTTGTATCTTTTCCAGGAAAAAATCTTTCCCATTTAAGTAAGCATGAGAATATATGTAAAAATAAAAAAAATCTGACGGGGTGATCTTGAGCTTCTTTTGAATATAGTACCTTACATCTTGGAGTTTGCATTCTTACTCATGAGGTAGGAAAGTTCCTTTGAGGATACTTAGTTATAAATCATATAGGTTTCTTTCAATAATATACCTGTTGTTAAATGCTTAATTTTCCTAGAAAATAAAGGAATGAGAATTTTTAAAACTCAAATCTGAACATATGGCTTGAGTTAAAGAGGAAATGATGGAATGTGTTTCAATCATTTTACACCCCAAGAAAAGCAAGCTTCCATAAGAGATTTGAAAAGCTGAATACCCATGATATTTCAGTCTGACAAGAGACAGAGGGTCCACATCATAGATATCCTTCATTTAAAAGCTCACTATTGAGAAGAACAGTGTCCTACTTTTAAAGTGTTCCTTTATAAGATTTATTGTCACAAATAAAAACTGATAATATTTAAAGATCCCCAGATTTAAATTCATAGAATATTCAGGAAAAGCATTTAAATGGTGATCTTTAGATGTAGTCTTTTATATATTTGCTTTGACAAACTTTTTTAAAAATCACATCTTTTGCACAGACTTTTTTTTTTTTTTTTTTTTTGGTCTCTGGTGTCCAATTCTTTAATGCTTCATATTAATCTAATGCTATCCAATAAACGTGCACAAATATTTTACTTAATTATGAGCAATTCATTCTTAACAGAGGGTTTACTCAAATTTAGTCATTCTCTGACTCTTCATAATGAAAAGTAGGATTTCATCATGTTAATTTTTCTTTACATGCTGCTTACATTTTAATTTGTGACCTAAATTACATGGCAAAGGGCAAGTGAAGTTATTCCTGATATTAACACAGAGGGAAATGCTTGCCTCCAAGAGCCTCTTCTCCTTGATACACTAATCATGATTTCTTCCAGAAATGCCCAAACTCTAACAAAAACCCATTTTCACTATCTCATTATATTGATTCTGTAAACTGAAATAAATGCATAGCCTAAAAGTTGAGTTATGTTTTATTCAAAAGACATTTCTGAGGATTTGAATCCCTTCAAGCCCAGGATGACAGCCTCTCAGATAGCTCTGAGGGACTGCTCTGAAGAGATAGAGGAGGAGCCAAAATATATAGGAGTTTTACAACAAAGACCAGGTATTCAGAACATTAAAGATTACTGTTAAAGAAAACCAGATATCTCAAAAAAAAAAAAAAAAAAGACATTAAAATCATAAAGGGTGGGAGATGGAGCAAGAAAATACAGATTTTTTCCTCTCTCTCTTCATTGTTTCCTTTTTTCTTTTTCTTTCTTTTTTTTTTTTTTCCTTGTTCTTTTTAGGGTGTGTTTGAGCCTACATGACTGCCAGTCTAAAGCAAACAGATACAGTAAGGGGTTAACATACTTGACATAACAGGGTAACCACAAATCAAAGGCATACAATAGAGTCACAAAAAACAAAAAGAAACCAGGCTAATACAAAAGAAAATTATCAAACCACTCACAAAAAAAAAAAAAAAAAAAAAAAAAAGGAAAAGGAAAAGAAAGGAACAAAGAAGAAATACCAAATCAACTGGAAAACAATGGTCAAAATGGGAATAAACACACATCTATCAATAACTACTATAAATGTCAATGGACTAAATGTTCCAATCAAAAGACATAGAGTGGGAGATTGGATAATAAAATAAAAACCTACAATATGCAGCCTAAAAGAGACCCACTTTAGAGTAAAGGACACACATACATTGAAAGTGAGAGGATGGAAAAATATATTTCATGCAAATAGAAACGACAAGAAAGCAGGAGGAGTAGCAATAATTATATCAGACAAAATCGACTTTAAAACAAAGGCCATATAGAAAGATAGAGAAGGACACTATGTAATGATCAAAGGATCAATACAAGATGAGGATATTACACTCATTAACATATATGCACCCAATATAGGAGCATCTACATATATAAAACAAATACTAACAGACACAAAGGGAGAAATTAATGTGAATACAATAATAGTAGGAGACTTTAACACCCCACTAACATCATTGGACAGGTCTTTCAGACTGAAAATCAATAAGGCAATGGAGATACTAAATGACACAATAGAACAGTTGGACTTGGTTGATATTTTTAGGATATTATGTCTCCAAAACACAGAATATACATTCTTTTCAAGTGCTCATAGAACATTCTCTAGGATAGACCACATATTCAGGCACAAAAGAAGCCCCAACAAATTTAAGAGGATAGAAGTTATTTCAAGCATCTTCTCTGATCACAATGCCATGAAACTAGAAATCAACCACAGAAAAACAAAGGAGAAAAAAAAATGACATGGAGAATAAAAAACATGTTACTAAAAAGCCAATGGGTCAATGATGAAATCATAGAAGAAATTAAAAAATACCTTCAGACAAATGACAATGAAAACACAACCACACAAAATCTATGGGATGCAGCAAAAGCAGTCCTAAAAGAAAAGTTCATAGTGATACAGGCCTCCGTCAAAAAACAAGAACAATCTCAAATAAACCATCTAATCTACCACCTAAAAGAATTAGAAAAAGAAGAGCAAACAAAGCCTAAAGTCATCAAGAGAAAAGAAATAATAAAGATCAGGGAGGAAATAAATAAAATGCAGATTAGAAAAAAAAAAACAATAGAAAAAAATCTATCAAACCAAGAGCTGGTTTTTTGAAAGAACAAATAAAATGGACAAGCCTCTGCCAGGCTCTCCAAGAAGAAAAGAGAGAAGACACAAATAAACAAATAAGAAAGGAAAATAGAGAAATTACAACCAACACCACAGAAATACAAAATATCAGAAGAGAATACTATAAAGAACTATATGGCAATAAATTGGACAACTTAGAAGAAATGGATACGTTTCCAGAAACATACAGTCCACCAAAACTGAATCAACAAGATATAGATCATTTGAACAGACCAAGCACTAGAAGTGAAATAGAATCAGCAATAAAAAGCTTCCCTGCAAACAAAAGTCCAGGACCAGATGGCTTCACCAGGGAATTCTATCAAACATACAAATAAGAGCTCATATCAATCCATCTCCAACTCTTCCTAAAGATTGAAGAGGTGGGAATACTTCCAAACTAATTCTATGAAGCCACCATCACACTGATACAAAAGCCAGACAAAGACACTACCAAAGAAGAGAACTATAGGCCAATATTGTTGATGAACATAGATGCAAAAATCCTCAAAAAATATTAGCAAACAGAATCCAACAAACATAAAAAAGATTACACACCATGATCAAGTTGGGGTCATCCCAGGGACATAAGGATGGTTCAACATACACAAATCAATCAATGTGACTCACCACACATCAAGAGAAAGGACTAAAGTCACATAATCATTTCAATAGATGCAAAAAATTTTTCATGAAATTCAGCACCCATTTATGATAAAAATTCTAACCAAAGTGGGTATAGAGAGAACATATCTCAACATAATAAAAGGTATTTATGACAAACCTATAGCCAATGTAATACTCAATAGTGAAAAGCTGAAAGCTTTCTCACTGAAATCTGGGAGAAGTCAAAGATGCCCACTCTCACCACTTCTATTCAATGTAGTATTGGAAGTCCTAGCCATAGCAATTAAACAAGAAAAAGAAATAAAAAGGATCCAAATTGGAAGAGAAGAGGTAAAATTGTCATTATATGCGGAAGATATGATACTGTATATAGAAAACCCTTAAGACTCCACAAAAAAACTACTAGAGCTGATAAAAGAATTTGGCAAAGTAGCAGGATACAAAATTAACATACAAAAATCAGTGGCATTTCTTTACAATAACAACGAAATATCTGAAAAGAAATGTAAAGAAACAATTCCTTTTAAAATTGCATCCAAAAAAACAAAACACTTAGGAATAAATCTGACCAAGGAAGTGAAAGACATACACAGAGAACTACAAGACACCGACTAAGCAAATTAAAGATGACTTAAAGAAAAGGAAAGATATCCCATGCTCTTGGTCTGGAAGAACTCGTATTGTTAAAATGGCCATACTACCCAAAGCAATCTATAGATTTAATACAATTTCTATCAAATCACCCAGGACATTTTTCACAGAATTGGAACAAATAATACTAAAATTCATATGAAATCACAAAAGACCCAGAATTGCCAAAGCAATACTGAAGAAAAATAATGAAGCTGGAGGAATAACCCTCCCAGACTTCAGACAATACTATAGAGCTAAAATAATCAAAACAGCATGGTACTGGTACAAAAACAGACATATATATCAACGGAACAGAATAGAAAGCCCAGAAATAAACCCACAGACTTTTGGTCAATTACCTTTGACAAAGGAGGCAAGAAAGGAGGCCTTACAATGGATTAAGGCAGTCTCTTCAGCAAATGGTGTTGGGAAAACTGGACAGCAGCATGTAAAACAATGAAGCTAGAACACTCTCTTACACCATACACAAAAATAAACTCAAAATGGGTCAGACTTAAACATAAGACAAGATACAAAAACCTCTTAGAAGAAAACATAGGCAAAACATTATCTGACATAAATCTCAGCAATGTTCTCCTAGGGCAGTCTACCCAGGAAACAGAAATAAAAGCAAAAATAAACAAACAGGACCTATTAAACTTATAAGCGTTTGCACAGCAAAGGAAACCATAAGGAAAACAAAAAGACAACCTATGGAATGGGAGAAAAATACTTGCAAAAAATTAGACTGAAGGGCTTTATTTCCAGAATATATAAACAGCTAATACAATTTAATAAGAAAAAAAACAAACAATCCAATCCAAAAATGGGCACAAGACCTAAACAAGCAATTCTCCAATGAAGACATATAATGGCCAATAGGCCCATGAAAAAATGCTCAGTAGCACTAATATCAGAGAAATGCAGATCAAAACTTCAATGAGGTATCACCTCACACCAGTCAGAATGGCCATCATTCAAAAGCCCATGAATTATAAATGCTGTGGATAAACTGTGTGGAGAAAAGGGAACCCTCCTACCCTGTTGGTGGGAATGGAGTTTGGTGCAGCTGTTATGGAAAACAGTATGGAGATTCTTCAAAAGACTAAAAATAGACTTTATTATATGATCCAGTAATCCACTCCTGGGCATATATTCAGAGGGAAACTTAATTCAAAAAGACACATGCACTCAAATGTTTATAGCAGCACTATATACAATAGCCAAGACAAGGAAATGACCTAAATGTCCATGGACAGATGACTGGATAAAGAAATTCAGTATATTTATACAGTGGAATACTACTCAGTCATAAAAAAGAATAAAATAATGTCATTTACAGCAACATGGATAGAACTGGAGGTTGTCATTCTAACTGAAATAAGCCAGAAAGAGAAAGAAAAATATCATATGATATCACTTTATGTGGAATCTAAAAAAAAAGACAACCAAACATATGTAAAACAGAAAACAGACTCACAGAAATAGAGAACAAACTTATGGTTATGGGTGGGGGAAGGAGGTAGGTTGGAATAAATTGGGAGTTTTAGATTTTCAGATACTAACTAATACATATAAAATAGATAAGCAATAAGTTTATACTGTATAACACAGGGAACTATATTCAATATCTTGTAGTAACTTATGGTGAAAACAGAATATGAAAATGAATATATGTATGTTCATGTATGACTGAAACATGCTGTACATCAGAAATTTATACAATATTATAAACTGAATACACTTCAATTAAAAAAAAAATATATATATATATAAACACATATAAAAGAAAGAAAACCAGACATCACAAGTTAAAAATTTAGTGCTTTTCTATGTAAAGGAAGGAGCAAACATTTGGGCTCATTGAAACCATTCCTTTGACAAGCACCTAGCTATCCAGGGCCAACTTCCTGTCCTTTCACATTCTGAGTCCCCTCAGGGTGCACCATTGTGGGTGGCTACAGACGCCCAGCTGCAGGATTGTCTTCACTGGGGGGGGGGGGGGGGGGAAGGACGATGGCGGCAGCTGCTGATGATTTGATGGCTTCAGCATTCTTTACTTACTGATGTGGCTTGCAGTATGTTTCATTCACATTGCTCCCCCTTGGTCCTAAAGTCGACCAGTATTTTGAGAGACATTTCATGACCAATTTTGTCCCACGGTGCTAGGCTCATTCCTAGATCAGGTGAAGATTCTGTCGACATGCCACTCAAAGTGCCAATTTTTGGATCAGGCCCTGTTGATAACCAAAAATTCTCTGGATCGCCTGCCTTACTAGTCTGTTATGATCCGGGAAATGTTTTTCCCTCATTGCTCATTCCCATACCTAGAATCACACTATTACAATTATTCTTTGCAGGGTTGTAATGTGATCTATTGTTTAGCCATCTTGTCAGAGGCCTAGTTACACACTGGGAAATGTAAGAGACAACAATCTTATAAAATAGAATAAGTAATACAGTTAGGAACATTAATAAAGCCATACAAAGCATAACAATTTAGAAACAAAGAACAAATTAAAACAATGATTAGTATAACTAGTTGTAATGTAGTTGCAATAACCATCAAGTCCACAGGGGAGCCTGCTGAAGTCAAATTCTGGAAAGATCAGGTAGAGAGAAAAAGATAAATGTTTCCTTCTTGTTTACAAAGGCACACTTTATCAATTTGTTGTATGTCATAGAATAAGAGGAAAGGTTTTATGGAAAATAAAGAATGAAGGCCAGTATGTTCCTCAAAAATCTCAAAAATCATAAGGTTATCAATCATATTTATCAGCTCATTCAGTTCCATGTAATTAATTTCTGTTTATCTGGATGAAGTCATCAGGTTTCCATTAGAGTTTCATAATTTACCCAGTTCAGAGGTATGATCTAAAAGTTATCAGGAACACATTTGTTTAAAAGTCCCTTTTTTTGTAAATCTTCCTGAAGATCTCCATTTTATAAAAACATCAGACTGAAACAGTGACTGTTTATATAAGTGCCAAGACTTAAAATGGCATGGTTAAAGATTTGATTATAATGCAATTGACAAGCAACTTAGATGTTTCTGACATACAATATTTTAAACCCTAAAATTTTATAACATAAAACTGTTTATTTAGGAATCTTCTCACAGAAAAAAAAATCAAATTTAAAAAGATGCATTTGGACCCAGGTGACAGACAAGTTCTTTGGGAAACTAATAGCCACTATCTTTGTCTTACCAATCAGAAATGTAAATACAACAAAGAATGACCTGAGACTGAGCCTAATTATAAAACCAAAAAAAATTTTTTTGGCATTTTAAAACTCAAAACTCTGACAAGTCCTTCAGACTTTATCAAGGACAAATACAAATCTTAGAAGTCTTTTCCATAAATAGTAAGCCTTAGTGATTTGAGCAAGCAAATTCAATTTATTCCAACTGTTATTTATAAGCAGTAAGTTTATATTTTAATACCTAATTCATAACTAAGTTTTGAAGTGAAGCTATAAGATCTCTAGTTTTATCTGTTTATATGTCTGTGTATACATTATAGATATGAGATGTCTCTACTGCTAAAAAATGTCAAAATTAAATTTATAAAATAGCTGTAATTAATTGACTTAGAAGTAAGTGCTTACAACTTAAATTTTCCAAAATAAAAACTGGCTAAATTGACTTTCAGGTTCATGAGAACTAGGAAATATGCAATATTAAGTTAATACCTGGTATTAAGTTTAGTTTAAGTTTGTTGATCTAATTAATACAGACACATCTTTAGAGTCATCAATATTAAGTATAATCTTTTACTGTACCTGGGTTTAATGAAAGTCAAATAAAACCTTGCTATATCTGTTGCAGATTTGTAAAAAAAAAAAAAAGTAATGAGGTGTGATAAAATTCTTATAAGTAAATTAAACACAAATGAGATAAGAGCTTTTGCTGTAAAAACGCTTTAAAAATAATTATATTTTAGAAATGTTTGCTTGAAATAATCGCTACAAATATTTGGTATCTTAAAATTCCAGACTTGTGCTAAATTAAGTTAAATGATGGGAGTTTATTAAATAACTAGGTCATTCCCAATTAAAACATTAATTACTAAACATTGGCTTCCCGTTACAGAGAAGCTAAAGGTATTTGGGACTATTGATAAATATGTTTGGTGACACCCTGAGAGATTTTCTATAAGGAGCCCATGGGTTTAGAAATTATTATTGGTGTTTATGTTTGTCAATCTACAGAATGCTAATATATAAGACAGTTCATAATTGCTTATTTTCTAGTTTTGCCTGGAAAGTAAGGATTTTAAGAGTTCAGTGTTCTAATTTAAATATGTCGACTACTTGTTATTTAAATATATCTACTACAAATAATGAAGAAAACATTTTGGTATACAGTAGAAAAATAAAATGTGTGTTTTCAGCAAAAGAAGGTATAAGAGATAAAATTGCATTTTGCTACATAGAGTTGGTAGTTTCTAGTCGAGAGAATTAAGTGATAAAATAATATGGATACAGAAAGTGATAGAAGGTTATGGAGAAGGAATCCTGAGAAAAAGAGTTTTTGTATGGTCAGGATTGACTAAGTAAATGAGTTTTTGTTAAAAGCAAGCTGATATAAGACTGGATTTTAATTCCCTATGTTAAGAAAACAAAGTTTCTTAGAGTGCTACTTTTGATAACAGATTGTGTGTCTGTGCTTTAAGTGATTTTTATCTCTTTCTAAAACCATTGTCACTTTGGTTGAGTAAATAAATATTGTTTCACAGTGACCTATGATTTTTATCTGACCAAGTGTTTTGAAACATTTTTTACAAGCTTCCCAAATATCAAACTTTGATTAAAGTTCTTTTGACCTCCAGCTACCTTTGGGATGCATCAGAGGGGCCTCTGAAACATCCAAAAGAGACATATTAAACTAACTAGATTTATCTGGTATGTTAAATTATTTAAAAAAACATTGTCAAGTTATGGGGGATAAAGCTTAGGTTATATTGAGGAGATAAAAGCCACTAATATAGTTATTCCAAAATTTGTATAAAACTCCTAAAAATCTAATATGTACTAGTATCAGTCATAATTCTAATTATTATCTTAAAATATTGTATGTCAGAAACATCTAAGTTGCTTGTCAATTGCATTATAATCAAATCTTTAACCATGCCATTTTAAGTCTTGGCACTTATATAAACAGTCACTGTTTCAGTCTGATGTTTTTATAAAATGGAGATCTTCAGGAAGATTTACAAAAAAAGGGACTTTTAAACAAATGTGTTCCTGATAACTTTTAGATCATACCTCTGAACTGGGTAAATTATGAAACTCTAATGGAAACCTGATGACTTCATCCAGATAAACAGAAATTAATTACATGGAACTGAATGAGCTGATAAATATGATTGATAACCTTATGATTTTTGAGATTTTTGAGGAACATACTGGCCTTCATTCTTTATTTTCCATAAAACCTTTCCTCTTATTCTATGACATACAACAAATTGATAAAGTGTGCCTTTGTAAACAAGAAGGAAACATTTATCTTTTTCTCTCTACCTGATCTTTCCAGAATTTGACTTCAGCAGGCTCCCCTGTGGACTTGATGGTTATTGCAACTACATTACAACTAGTTATACTAATCATTGTTTTAATTTGTTCTTTGTTTCTAAATTGTTATGCTTTGTATGGCTTTATTAATGTTCCTAACTGTATTACTTATTCTATTTTATAAGATTGTTGTCTCTTACATTTCCCAGTGTGTAACTAGGCCTCTGACAAGATGGCTAAACAATAGATCACATTACAACCCTGCAAAGAATAATTGTAATAGTGTGATTCTAGGTATGGGAATGAGCAATGAGGGAAAAACATTTCCCAGATCATAACAGACTAGTAAGGCAGGCGATCCAGAGAATTTTTGGTTATCAACAGGGCCTGATCCAAAAATTGGCACTTTGAGTGGCATGTCGACAGAATCTTCACCTGATCTAGGAATGAGCCTAGCACCGTGGGACAAAATTGGTCATGAAATGTCTCTCAAAATACTGGTCGACTTTAGGACCAAGGGGGAGCAATGTGAATGAAACATACTGCAAGCCACATCAGTAAGTAAAGAATGCTGAAGCCATCAAATCATCAGCAGCTGCCGCCATCGTCCTTCCCCCCCCCCCCCCCAGTGAAGACAATCCTGCAGCTGGGCGTCTGTAGCCACCCACAATGGTGCACCCTGAGGGGACTCAGAATGTGAAAGGACAGGAAGTTGGCCCTGGATAGCTAGGTGCTTGTCAAAGGAATGGTTTCAATGAGCCCAAATGTTTGCTCCTTCCTTTACATAGAAAAGCACTAAATTCTTTAACTTGAGATGCCTGGTTTTCTTTAACAGTAATCTTTAATGTTCTGACTCCCTCGTCTTTATTGTAAAACTCCTATATATCCTGGCTCCTCCCCTACTTCTTCACAGCAGTCCCTCCCTGTGATCTGGGAGGCTGTCATCCCGGGCTTGAAGGGGTTCGAGTCCTCAGAAATGTCTGCCGAATAACACATAACTCTCAACTTTTAGGCTGTGCATTTTTCTCAGTCCACACATGGAACCTCTCACAAAGTGAGCTGAGCCTCTGTTGCTCTGCTCATACTCATCTGACCAATAGAGACCCAAGAAGGAAAAGATTCTGCTTTTCCAAGGGAAGCAGAATTCTCCCTTCTCCCAACTGAAGTAGCTCAGCCCCACCTTAGCAGGAAATGGCTTACCCAGCTGCATGAGTTCTGTCCTAGTCTTTTCCATTTCCCATCACCTTCCTTTCTACCATTCTCCCCTCTCACTGAGATGTGCCATTTTACTACTCCCAGCTCTAGGTAAGGGTTGAGATATATACATATGTTGGCTGAAATAAAGTGTATAACTTATAAGTTGAGAGTTACGTTTTATTTGCCAGACTTTCTGAGAACTCAAACCCAGGAGGCAGCCCCTCAGATAGCGCTAAGAGATTGTTCCAAAGAGGAGGGGGAGGAGCCAGAATACACAGGAGTTTTGCCCCAAAGACCAGGTAGTTGGATTATCAAAAGATTACTGTTAATTAAAGAAAACCAGACATCTCAGTTTAAAGAATTCAGTACTTTTCTATGTATGCAAGGGTCTGGGCTCACTGAAATCATTCCTTTGAAAAGCACCTAGCTGTCTAGGGCCAGTATCCTGTTCTTTCCCATCCTGAGTTCCCTCAGGGGGCGCCACTGGGGGTGACAGCAGAAGCCGGGCTGCCTGCTCGTCTCCATCCTGAGCTCCCTCTGCTTTCTGTCCGGGGTGGCTGTAGCAGCCGATGACTTGATGGCCACAACACCCTTTGTTTACTGGAATGGCACGCAATATTTTCTATTCACATATAGCCCAGGGTTTACTTGCTCTGAGGTAAAGTTTGGTGGTCCTTTTGAACAGAATCAATGTGCTGGTCTACAAAACAAAAACACAAACAAACAAACAAACAAACAAACAAACAAAAAAACTGGATGGAACTGAGAAAGAGAGGAGGGCCATGAATCAGAAGGGTAATAATTAAGAGACATCACACAACTTGTGACCCTCAAGGACAGAGGTTCTCCATGTGTAGTCTTTGAAGCACTATCAGTAGCATCTGGAAACTTGTTAAAATACATATTCTCAAGCCCCTCTCCAAACCTAATGAATAAGAAACTCAGGGGTTGGGCCCAGCAATCAGTGTTTAACAAACTGTGGTATAATAAAAATTATATTTGGTCTTTGTCCCTGGTTCCTGGCACAGAACTCCAAAACCCCTTGGAATTTCCTGACTGATAAGAGTGTCTTTTGTTATTCACAAAGAGTCCCTTTCAATCCTACCTGAGTGTATACTAATGAGATGACTACTGGCGGCGAACCCCTAGGTAGCTTCAGGATGGGGGTCAGTTGCCAGAGGAAACAACCATGTGATTAGAGGTTTGGAACTTTCAGCCTCACTCCTGGACTTCCAGGGAAGGGACACAGGCTGGAGGTGCAGTCCAATCCTCAATGGCCAATGATCTAATCAATCATGCCTACATAGTGAAACCTCCATAAGAACTCCTAAACAACAGGCTTTGGAGAGTTTCTGGGCTGGTGAACACACTGAGGTGCTGGGAGGGTGGTGCACCTGGAAAGGGCATGGAAACAATGTGCCCCGCTCCCTCCACATCTTATTCTATGCATTTCTTCCATGGGGCTGTTCCTTAGCTGTATCCTTTGTCATAAACAAGGAATAGTAAATAAAGTACTTTTCCATGTTTTATGAGTCTTTCTAGCAAATTACCAAATCTGGGGTGGTGGGGGGGAGTCATGGGAATCTTCAGATTTGTAGTTGGCTGGGCAGAAATGTGAGTAGCCTGAGCACCCCATTTGCAGTTGGCATCTGAAGTTGGGGGGGGGACAGTCCTGTGGGACTGAGCCCTTAACCTGTGGCATCGGTGCTAGGTACAGACCATTAGCATCAGAATTTAATTGAATTGTTGGACACCCAGTTGGTATCAGAGAATTGGAAAATTGGTTCGTGGTGGTAAACACTTGAGAAAAAAAGCTTTTACAAATCTTCCAGGTGATTTTGATGGTACTAAAGTTTGAAAAGCATTATTCTATGATAAGAACTTTCAACCCTCACAGTACATTAGAGTCATCTAGTGAACTTTGTTAATATGAAGTTAGTTGTTATAATTTACATACAGTAAAATTCACCCTCTTTAAGTTTTCAGTTCAATGAGTCATTCTGAATAGCCCCTGTCCTAGTTAGCTTGGGCTGCTCCAACAAAGCATCATAGACTGGATGACTTATAAACAGAAATTTATTTTTCACAATCTGGAGGCTAGGTGTCCCAGATCAGAGGGCCAGCATAACTGGATTCTGGTGGAAGCCCCTCTCCTGGTTCCAGGCTGCTGAATTCCTGTATCCGCACACGGAAGAGAGCAGAGAAGGGAAGCGAGCTCTGTGATGGCCTTTGTAAGTCCACTAATCCCATTCAGGAGGGCTCCACCTTTACGGCCTCATATTAATACTAATTACCTCTGAATGGCCCCACCTCCTAATACTATCACATTGGAGGGTAGATTTTCAACATATGAACTTGGGGGTGACACTAACATTCAGTCCATTATAGGCCCAGCCCCTGTTCTGTTCTATAATTTTGTTTTTTCCAAAATGCAAAATAAGTGGAACCATACAATGTAGAGCCTTTTGTCTGACTACTTTCACTTTGCATGATGGTTTTGAGATTCATCATCTTGTTGAATGTATCAGTAGTTTATTCTTTGTTGTTACTAATGAAAGAGTAGGAAACTAACAAAATGTCTTCCCTCATGCTAAAACTGTTGGCTGAGTATTGACTTAGAATTCTTGCTACTTGTTTTTCTCTTTTTTCTGACAAACCCCCATCTCTGCTTTACGTGCTCAACTGCTTTTTTGCTAAATGGCCCCCAACACTTCCATTACACTCTCTACTCCCTATATATTCTCTACCCAGAATAGCTTGTTCTTTAGCCCAGAAGCTGTGTTCCAGGAAGGCGGTCATGGGCTGATAGCCTCAGAAGATTGAACAGACCCTCCAGAGTTTCTCCATGACGCCAGACAGATTTATCAAGATTAAGAAGAATCAGCACCCCGGAAAATGCCCTGATTGTTGTCGCCTTTCTGTTCCATCTGGTTTTTCTATAAAACATCAGGACACCAACCCCAAGATGGATTCACAGTTTCCGAGGCATTAGTCTCCTGTGACTCCCCTTTGCCTGGGAAAGCAATAAAGCTGCTCTCTTCAAATTCTCCCAGAACTCTGCCTCTGAGTCTCAATTTGGACATCGGGGTACAGAGGCCAGTTTTTTGGCAACACTAACCAACATACTATTCCATTGTATCGATATACCACAATTTGTGTATTCATTCACTAGTTGATGGGCATTTAAGTTGTTTCCCATTTTGGTCTACTGTGAATAAAACTCCTATAAACATTCACACACAAGTCTTTATGGAAACATGATTTTGTTTCTCTTGAGTAAATACCTAGAAGTGAGATTGCTGGGCCACGTGATATATGTATATTTAACTACATTAAGAAGCTAGCTGCTAAACTATTTTGAGAAGTGGCTGTAGTATTTTGCATGCCCACCAGCAATATATGAGAATCCCAGTTGCTTCACATCTTTAGCAGCACTTGGTATTGCTAGTCTTTTAAACTTTAGACATTTCAGTTGTATAATCTCTTGTGATCTTAATTTGTATTAATTAATTAAAATGGCTAATGGTGTTGAGCAGTTTTTAATGGGTTTGAGATCCATACATCTACATTTGAAATTTACCATACATGAAAGCCTTTCTCCACTGAGTCACATTGGCAAAATTATCAAAAAGAAATTGACCATTTAAGTGTGGGTCTACTTCTGGCTTCCTATTCTGGTTTATTGATTTATATGTCTATCCTCATGCCAATACCATATGGTCTTAATTAGTGTAGCTTAATAGTAAGTCTTAAAACTCAGTAGCACGAGTCTTCCAATTTTGTTCTTTTTCAAAATTATTTTGTACTCAAGTTCTTTGCTTTTCCATATAAATTTTAGAATCACTGTCAATTTCTATGCCCCTTAAAATGATTTTGATTGGAATTGTGCTGAATTTAGAGGTCAGTTTGGGGATAAATGGCATCTTGATAATCCTAAGTCTTTCAGTTATGAACACAGTATATCTCTCCATTTATATAAGACTTCTGTAATTTCTCTCACAATGTTTTATAGCCCACATTCAGATCTTGCTTTCCCCCTAAAACAAACCATGAGCTGCAGCCTTTGAAGGACATTCATCTGTAGGAGCAAGACAAACAGGTACATTTCCTAGCTATCATTCATATCATTTGGGAATTGGTCAAATGTGGATTCTAGCCTAACTTTAATGGGACAATATTGCTCTTTTTCACAGAAAAATAGTGAGTCACTTAAGGTGATTACACAGGACACACTCAAATTCTCTCCACCAGATCTGCAAGTCTAGTCAAATCTCCTTCCATCTTTGTCAATTCCTTTTTGCTACATTAGAGTAGGTACCTCTCCTTCTTATTCCTCCAAGGGCAATCCCTCTACCTGTGTTTTAAACCTTATCCTTTCTCACTATCTCAGGAACCACACACTATTAACCATCCTTTGTTTTGTTCTCCACTACAGTCAACCACTTCCTCCCAATTAGTTCTATCTTCATATCATTTAAATATATTTTAGTCATTCTCATCTCAAAAACAAAAACAAAAAAAAGCCTCTTCCTATTAACATTGTTAAAATGGTCATGCTACCCAAAGCAATCTACAGATTTAATGCAATCCGTATCAAATTATCCAGGACATTTTTCACAGAACTAGAATAAATAACCCTAAAATTTATGTGGACCCACAAAAGACCCAGAATTGCCAAAGCAATCCTGAAGAAAAAGACCAAAGCTGGAGGCATAACCCTTCCAGACTTCAGACAATACCACAAAGCCACAGTAATCGAAACAGCATGGTAATAGAACAAAAACAGACATATGGATCAATGGAACAGAATAGAAAGCTCAGATATAAACCCAGACACCTATGGTCAATTAATCTTTGACAAAGGAGGCAAGATTATACAATGGAGAAAAGACAGTCTCTTCAGCAAGTGGTGTTGGGAAAACTGGACAGCCACATGTAAATCAATGAAGTTAGAACACTCCCTCACACCATACACAAAAATGAACTTAAAATGGCTTAAAGTCTTAAATATAAGACATGACACCATAGAACTCCTAGGAGAGAATATACGCAAAACATTCTCTGACGTAAATTGCAGCAATGTTTTCTTAGATCAGTCTCCTAAGGCAAAAGAAATAAAAACAAAAATAAACAAACAGGGCCTAATCAAATTTAGAAGTTTTTGTACAGTAAAGAAAACCATCAAGAAAATGAAACGACAATCTATGGACTGGGAGAAAATATTTGCAAAAAAATGCAACTGACCAGGGCTTAATTTCCAAAGTACACAAACAGCTCATACAACTTAACATCAAAAATACAAACAACCCAATCAAAAAAATGGGCAGAAGATCTAAACAGACATTTCTCCAAAAAAGACATACATATGGCCAACAGGCACAAGGAAAGACGCTCAACATGGCTAATTACTAGAAAAATGCAAATCAAAACTACAATGAGGTATCACCTCACACCAGGCAGAATGGCTATAATCAAAAAGTTTACAATGAGTGTGTATATGTCCATGAATGACTGAAAAATTGTGCTGAACACTGGAAATTGACACAACATTATAAAATGATTATAAATCAATAAAAAATATTAAAAAAAAAAGTTTACAAATAATAAGAGCTAGAGAGGGTGTGGAGAAAAGGGAACCTTCCTACACTATTGGTGTAGAATGTAAATTGATGTAGCCATTATGGAGAACAGTATGGAGATTCCTTAAAAAAACTAAAAATAGACTTACCATATGATCCAGTAAACCCATTCCTGGGAATACATCTGGAGAAAACTCTAATTCAAAAAGATATCTGCCCCCCATGTTCATAGCAGCACTATTTACAGTAGTCAAGACATGGAAGCAACCTAAGTGTCTACCAACAGATGATTGGATAAAGAATATGTGCTATAGATACATATACATACATACATACATACATACATACAATGGAATACTATTCAGCCATGTGTCTCTTATCTTGGGGGGATCAGATGGTATTCAGGGCATATTCTCATAGCTGTGGAAGATGTAGAAATGAGCAGAAACATGTTACGCCTTTTATGGTCTAGGCCTGGAATTACCAACTTGTTATTTCCACTCGCATTTTTTGGCCAAAGCAAGTTATATGGCCATGCCCATTATCAGTGTGGCAGGAAGTTTATTTCACTTCTAGTGGAACTGCAAAAACACACAGTAAAGGGCATGGGTATAGAAAGGGGTCAATAATTGGGAATGATAATAGATCTGCCACAGTTGCCAAGTATAACGGTCAGCGTTTTATGTTCATTTTATGACACTCAATAGTATTTTCCAGGAAAGGAGGATGAACGCACAGTCTCTCCCCTTGGCAACCAGAATGGCACGTTTCTCCTGGATTTCCTTCTACATTTCTGGCTACTCTTTTATTTTCAGGCTCACTTCTCTCTCTCGGGCCACTCGACAGTAGAAAAAGCAAACTTGTTCTTCTTTTATCATCATATACCTTCTCCCCAAGAAATATTATCTAAGACCACAGTTTTCATTGCCATGTAGACACTGATGACTCCCAACTTTTTACCCCTAGTTCTACTCTGAACTCCATTCTGTTCCACCCAAATGACTCTGCTATATCTCCATTTGGAATTTTGCAAAGGTGCCTCAAACTCAGTGTCAAGGACCAAAATTCATAATCGAATCCCAGTCTGGTCCAATTCCAGCATTACCTACCTCAGTGAAGTCTCCACAACCTAGCTAATTGTGCAAGATGGAAAACTAGGACTCATTTCAAAGTTTATTTTTTATTACCACCAGCTCCATATCTAGTCCATAACAAAACTCTGCTGACCCATTTGTCTAAATATCCCCCAATCTGTCCATACTCTCCATCTTTACTGCCACCCTATGCCAAGATGCCATCAGTTCTTACCTCACCTAATGAAATAGCTTAAAGCTGTCTGTCTCCCCCATCCCTTCTGAAATCCTTCCATAATGTAGCTAAGGTGATCCTTCCAAATGCAAATCAGATGATGTCACTTCTGTTTCATTTCCAAGCTCAAGGGTCACTTCCTCAGGAAAGCCTTCCATGTCTCTCCAGCCTAGGTCAGACCTCTTTGTGATATGCTCTCATGTAACTGCTTCTCTTCCTGAGAGCATTTCCCTCAGTCACTAGCTATACACTTGTTAGTGTGACCATGTAACAAATACCTTATCTCTCCATTAGGCTTTAAACTCCATGAGGTCAAGAACTATACTTGGCTTTGCTCATCCTTGTATCCTTAGCATCAATTATGGTCCAGCACACAGTAGGATTTCAACAAATATTTGTTGACTAAATATATAAAGGAAGGAGGGAATGTCTTGTAACTTTCTCATTTAAGATACTGTAAGAAAGAATTTTTCACATGTTTGTCCTATTCATTTAACTAGATTGCAATCCTTTTGGAGACAGTGAGTCAGACTTTTCTGTATCTCCCACACAGCATCCCAGCTATTCAGTAGGCAGCTCTAGTGCAAAATGAAGAACATCTTATACAGCATGCAGTTTGGAATATTTAGGAAGGTTTTTTTTTTTTTTTTCTTTTACCACATTGCCTAGAATACATGACTAGGAGAAAGTAGGACCTAACCACATATTTTTACCATTGTGCACCTGAACATGCTGGCAGATTTGAATCAATTGATTATTGTCATCAAAAGTTAATACAGTTGTATAATATTAGAATCTTCAAGATAAATTCCACTAGAAGTATGTCATGACATTAGGGTACTAGTATATATCACTGGAAACAGCAAAATCAATAATGAATCCATTCTCACAATGCGTTTAAGATGACTAGCATTTCTTTAATTCTTACATGCTATATCATTTAGAGTTCCACTAGGAGACAGCACACTCAGCTGGGACTTTGAAGAGAAGGCAAAGAAGGCACTATTTCAGAGGTGTGGGCGGGTTAAAGGAACCAACAAGGAATGTTGAGGCACCCAAGGCCTAGTAGCCATGCCTACCGAGGCATGATGGAGAAGGAGAAGGAAATTGTGTCATGGAAGGTTATTTGGAGAGCTGCAGCTCAGAAGCTAGGTTGCCTGACAGGAGCCATGGCCATTGAGGGATCAACCACAACCGGACCTGAGTGTGAACAGGGAGTGGAGGAAATAAATTCTTCTACCTCTATTTCCTCTCACCCTCCAATCTTCCTTTCTCCTCCCTCCCCCAAGGAAAAGGAAGTGTTTTATTTATTTCCAACAAAAAGATTTGCAACATAATTCTCTTTTTTTCAAAACAAAGAACCCTACAAAACACAATCTCTACTTGTATTTACCCAGGGACATTAGCAGCTGGGAAGGAGGTTGGGATGGGGAGATAAGCCAAAGCTAATTCTATTTTTAAAAGCAAGGAACTTCCTTTACATAGGAGCTCTCTATCCCCTCATTGACCCAACCCACCCAGACGGGGTCAGATGAGGAAACTAAAGTTCAGAAAGGTTAAGGAATTTGCCCAGAGTCATACAGCTTATGAATGTCGGTTCTGGTATTTGAATCCCAGCATGCAGACTCCAAATACCATAATCTCATTGTTTTATATGTCCGATGAAGGACAGTCTCAATTATAGCTCATTCCAATCAAAGTAATGAAGACTGCACATGTGTATTTTTATAATATGTTACACTATTGAAAAAAAAAATTGCTCATTCCTAGGGTAGACAATCAATTTGATTTGCAAGCCTTTTTTTTTTTTTTTTTTTTTTTTTCTCATCTGGATGACAGCCTCTCCATTTGAAACCTCAGGGTCAAATAAATAAATATCATATTATATTCCTAATTTTAGCGGGGTTAGAAGCTCCAGGAAATATCCCTGATGCAGTCCTTTCTCCCTGTTAAGAAGATAATGGGACTAACATCTTTTTCCCTCCAAGGAGGAAGACAGAGAGCGGTGAGGACCCAAACAGTGCTTCCTTGGCCTGATTCTGCTGATCTCTGGGCAGGGTTCCTAGCAGGGACTCCAGCTCTGTCTGACACATTCTCTGGCTTGGAGGCCCTTCTGTTTCTCATTCACTCCTGAACAACTGCCCTCTCCATCAATCCAGAGGCCAACCTAGGACCCTCTGATGACCTCACAGGGTTCTGCAGCTTTCAAGGACGTTCTTCAGCACCCCCAAGTGGCTGGCCTGAAAAATACAATGTTGAAGACTGAAGCAGTGAGGGAGGTGGTGTTAATGCTGGGCACAAATTCCCTACTTCCTTCTCCACTCAGAGTGAGACCTCTGAAAGTGTCTCCCAGAGACCCCATGACTCCCTTATGTCAGTGCCCAAACTCAGGACTCTAGAGTCTTGCCTCTCAAAGCAGGGTCCCTCAAATAGCAACACTGGCATCATTTGAGAGCATGTTAGAAATGCAGGCTCTGAATCAGAATCTGCATTTTAACAAGATTCCCAGATGATTTCTATGCAACACTGAGAAGCTCTTTCTTTTCTATTCCTCACTGTATTCTTACTGCAAAAAGGCAGCATATAATAAAATCCAAGGGGTAAGACATAATTCCCCCAAGCTAGGTCTGCAACCAGGCTAAGAAGAACGCTAAGAAGTGGAAGTTTGAGGATCTTGGATCAAAATTTGGTTCTGCTAGTGATTAACTGAAATATAATTAAATTCTCTGAGTCTCACTGTCCTAAGTTTTCAGATGAAAATAATATCTACCCCTTAGAGAACTAAGAATAAAATCAGGTCAGCTACATGTAAGTTGGGGTCATTTCTGTGCTTTATAAATTCCAGGAAGTTGGGATTATTCTTCCATTTCTAATGTTATTCCACTGACCTAGAAATGATCACATTCAACCCTCTGAATTTAAGCCACCGTCCTCTACTGGCATCCAGTGGTGAGTGGTATAATGTGGCAACATCAACCTCGCCAAATACGAAAATTCGGTAAACCCAGGAAGATGGAGCCTAAAACCAGCATGTGACTCATCATGTAACCTCCAAAAGAGGGACCAAAGAGAGAAATGGAAGAAATGTGGTTACAAGCCCAGTGTCTTCCAAGATCTGCAGCAGGTTCAGACTTACTGTTCTGAGCAAGAAAATAAATTCTAGTTCATTATCAGCTGCCAGGTGCCAAGCTAAAGAAATGTGTACTCAGTTTTCTTTTACACATCATCTCAAATTAGATGTGAAATAATCACGGAGAGTTCAGTCAAGCAGAGACCCATGAGTCAGTAACAAAATTAACATTTCAAAAGTACTTTATAACAAATGGAAGATAAGTTCACTGAGATTCCTTGCCTGAATCATGGGCCCCAATCTTTCCACCTGTTTTCTTTAATTGAAGTAAAATTGACATACAATACTATATTATATTTTATTATATTCATTTTGGGTGTACAAGGAAATGATTTGACATTTATATATACTGTGAAATGAACACCACAATAGGTCTAGTTACCATCTGTCACCACACAAAGTCAATACAATACTATTGACTATAGCCGCCATCCATTTGCTTTATTTGCTTTATTTGCATTTTCTGCCTCCCACTTCCTTAAATTAAAAATGAGGATAGGCAAAGAAAGGCACACTGATTCTCATTTCAAAAAAGAGCTATTCCACTTATTAGATATCCATTACCTCTGGATGGAATTCCATAGATATTCCATTTCACCGTGGTTGACATCCCTGGTAGACAATCATGATGCCCACAAAGACAGAGATTTGTTATTTTGCCTGACATCTAGTTTTGGAAATTGTACCATGTTTTATTATTACTTGTAACTTGTAGACTCTCTGCCCAAGAGCAACTTCAAAGAATGCCATGTTGGGTATATTCAGCACTCATTTTTTTAAATTAAAGCATCTCCTCACAGTCTCCCACCTAAGATAACCACATATGCAGATACACTTTCACTATAGTCAGTGAGAATCTGAAAATCTCAACTGCAATAAGGGCACATACTGAGGTTACCAGGATTCACTCTGCCACAATTATTCCAAACTGGGTTCAAGTCTTTTTTCTACTTGTTAAAAGTAACAGTTTAGAAAACTTCCTTTCTCTACCCTCTTTTTCTTATCCAATTATACCTGTAGGATTAATGAAAGGGAATTTTTTTTTCCCTAAGTACTTCTTAGAGAGACTCTTGAATGTGTGATCTGGCAATTCCTTGGAGGAACCCCCCTGACGGCTTGGTGAGGCAAGTAGTCATGTATCTACCTCCAGGTGTGCTGCTGTCATGTGCAAGGCAGGTAGGGGGTTCCACTTTCTATGAATGTCATGATTCCTGGAAACTCTGGCCAGTTCTAAACCCTATTGACTGGAAGGGGCTTTGAAGGTCCCTCTATGTCTCTTTTGTCACAATGAGAAGAACTAGGAAGGTGATTTTTTTCTAGCAAAAGCTAAAATTCCAAGGAAAATTAAAATTGAGGAAGTCTCCTCTTTTTTGGCCCCCTGCCTTGTCCATGTGCTCCAGCTCTGCACTCTCAAGTTCCTCAGAGCAGAACTGGAACCTCGGTGCTGGCCCATGACTAATAAGACCATCCAACCAGTTCAAAGTGAAAAGCTTGTAAAACTTGGGTTTCCCCAAGGCCAAAATCCGAGGTTGGTTTTTGGCAGTGCTAATATCAACATATATTAATAACAAAAATGCTGCTTTGTGTCCTGCGAACTTGGAATTTTGACATCTAGCATTTATGCTCACAGTCAACCTGTGAAGTTGGTGGTGGAGTGCGGCATCTTACCCAGGGCAAGAGGACAACTGGGCTGTTAAGCCTACTCTGTACCTGCCTGACTCACAAACGTAGCTTTTTCTTTTTCTAAGTCCTTACCTTGCTTCATGCCATCCCAGGTTGTGGGCAGAATCTTGGAAGCAACTTTTCTACTCTTTGCTTTGTCAGTTTTCTAGTACTGACAAGACAGGAACAATTTCTTCAGGATCCCACTTCATCCTGCCTATTTTTGAGACAGAAATACTGAAAGGAAGCGAACCCAGGAGAAACAAGTGTGTCACTCCCTAGCCACATACACTGGAAAAGTTTTCTTTTTTAACTGAAAAAGAAATCAGTTGATCTCTGAGTCTGAGTTTCCTCACCTCTGTAAATAAGAAGAGCGATTTAGACAACTGCTAAGGCATCTTCTAGTCCTAAAGTTCGCACTGCTCACCACATCCTTCCCCCTCTAATACTGCTCACCCCTGTAAATTTTGGCACTACGAGCCATTCAAATTCAACTCGAGTGCCTTTTTTGACCCCTCTCTCTCCCTAACTTTCCTCTTTAAATCATTTACCAAGAGCAATTATCCCCACTTCCTTAACATTTCTGGGATCCAGCCACTTTCCACCACTGCATTTGGACATGTGAATGAGCTCTCCATATTTGGGAAAGTGACTTTACAAGCCAGGAAGGTTTAGAATTACAGTTAGAGATGATGGAATAAATCAAACTCATGTATTTATAAAGTATAAAAGAATTTGGCTCAGGGAAACATGACTTCAATTTGAAGTGTAACTATTTTAAGTCTATGATTTTAAGCTGAAAAGTTTATTTAATATTAATTTTAAACATATTAGAATATTTAAGAAAACTTGATGTGAAAAAATTCATAATTTTACATATTTAATTAGCAAGATTTTTGTAGGTAATCAGGGAGACCTGTTAAGGTTGTGATTTTTGTCTTGTCAAGTATTTGAAATACTGAGAAAAAATGGAATATACTACATTAAGATATTTATTCTAAAACTTAAAAGGAATTTATTCAACCAAGTTGATAAATGAGCCTGATTGTTTAAGGTGAATTTTGTTTGTTGGACTAAGGTTAAACATTAAAAATCAAGTAAAAGTGATTAAGATTTATAAAAATGTTAGACTAAGATTTATAGGTTAAACTTGATAAATATGTAAATTTGAAAATCTGAACTTTAAAACTGAACATTAATTTTAAACCCAAGCAACTATTAATAGTCCTTTCTGTTCTCAAAAGTCCCCTCAGACATTAACTTCACTGACAATAGTAAGAAAGAGTTCTTCTATCACAAACCTGCTAATGTACAGGGATCTCACCTGGAACACCTTGATATGTATCTTGCCTCTCAATTAAATGCAGGAGTGCAAAATCAAATCAAGTTCTGGAGCATTTGCCAATAGAAATACTTTGGTTCCAGTACAACTTTTGTTGATTCATGAAGAGAAAAGTCACATGGCCTCTCCTGTGGTCCCACTGAACTGCTGTGCTCCAAACAAATTTCAAAAATGGAAAAATGTCTTGCAACTTGATTTTCTCCAAACTATGATCTAGACTTTGCTAAAAACTTGTGATTTGCTCTGTATAAACCTCTAGGCCCCTTCTTTTATCTGGCTGGGGTGTGTTACTGGTCGGGTGACAGTCCCTAAAGTACAGCTATTACAGATCAACAAAGTCTGCAATACAAACTAGGCTAACCTATAAGAAGATGTTGGCCAGGTCTCTGAGCAGCATAAAGAGACTTCTCTGTATGCACTTTGCGGACATCTCCACTCTCGCCATCGATTTTTACTGTCCTTCCCAGTGAATTTGCTCGGTTACTTTGCACTCAAAATAAATACAGCGAGAATTGAACAAAGGCACGTCTACTCTACAGGTTCCCTTTTTCTTCACCCTAGGAAACTCTGGAAGCAATACTGCCTGCTACACTGTGACTCATAGCTGAGCACAACCTTACAGAGCGGGGAGAGTTTGTGGGGAGAATTCCAGAGCCAAGTCTTCACAGTGTCCTGTAACGACGTGCTGAACAGAGTGGGAACAAACAAGCATGAGTCTACAGAGGTACGTAGAAATCCACAATGAGGACCAATCTGGTTCCTTCCCCCCTCACACAACCTGGCTCCACAGCCCATCAGATGTACCTGTGGTCTCTATGGTGCTTTCCTTTGTAGGAGGTAGAAAGTGAAAAGACTCAAGCATTATTCTCCTGTGGTATCTCAACAGAAACACCACTGGCACTTTGATTCCTGGGCTGAGCGTGTCCCGCATACTGGGGGATGCTTCTCATCTCTAGCCCCTGCCAGTAAATACCACTAGTCGTTGTTAATCTGTGGGAGCATGCTTCTTTGCCGCCAGCATCCCACCCACAGGGCCAGCTTCCTCCCCCTCAGCCCCAAGAACCACTGACCTCAGTAGAACAGAAAAAACTTCCTACCGTGCTTTTTTTTTTCTTTCAGTTGAAGTATAATCGATTTAACAATGTTGTGTTAGTCTCTAAGTGTTCTTACTTACAAAACAGACACAGACTCACAGGCATAGAAAACAAACTTATGGTTATGGGGGTGGGGAGAAGGTGGGGAGGGGTAAATTGGGAGTTTGGGATTTGCAGATATTAACTACTATATATAAAACAGATAAACAAGGTCCTACCGTATAGCACAGGGAACTATATCTACTGTTTTTTTAGCCCTCTGAACTCTGTAGGGGCCCAGCTCTTTGCCATGTCTCTGCTTTAACCAAACGAGTGGCCTTGTAAACACATGGAGCAGCAACACTCATCTGTGCACATTCCCTACCCCAACCTTCTGCCGCTAGTCAGAGAGCCCAGGAGCGAGGAGAGGTGGGAGCTTATGTTGCGATGTGAGCTTGAGCAGGAAAGGAGATGGTAGAACATTCGAGTTGGAAGGTATCTTAGTAATCATCTAGCCAAACACCCTCACTTTAGAGATGAGAAGGTGAGGTTGTGGAGCATTACCTGTAATATATTCTCCAAATGTTATTTATTACTGTGATTTTCTACTTCAAGATCTATCTTAAAACTGCCTAGCCTTACGGGAGGATGTTTTCATTCAGAGGTTCTCCAGAAGCTGACCCTGATCCAAAGATTTGGGTGAAAGTTCTTCATTCTAGAGATGATCTAGGCAGCGTAGTGAGGGTTGGGGAAGTGATAGAGGGTGGGGGAGTTTGCCCTGGTGCCCAGTGGGCCACCAGATCCACCCTCAGGGCTGAAGCTCTTATTTCCCCAGCTGCTGAGTGTGTAGCTGGCAGCAGCTGACAGCCTCTGGGAATTGCCTTCACCCAAGGTCAGGCACCCTTCTCGGCACTGGTTGATGCCAGGGTATATATGTCCCACCCTTCCCTCCCTAATTCCAGTCAAATCTGAATGGTCATCCCAGCTTCAGAACTTCTTTTGGGGTCACTGATGCCTTTGCTGTGACTGTCTTATGTTCAACCTCTCCCTCTGCCTACTCCTGCTGGCTTCTCTTCCATTGACACGGGTTAATCCTAAAATGTTCCCAAATAAAGTTTCTGCTTGTTAAATTCCTTATCAGTATACTTACCAGGGAGCCTGACCTGCAGAGGTAGGTACCAGAATTTGCTCAAGAAAGCCAAGGCTAAAATGGGATTCTGGAGCTGAATCCCACAGCAGCTGGCTGGCAATGAGGACCACACTCCTGGGAGCCTGCACTATGCCTGCACAAGGTAGCAGTGTAACTGTGAATACTCCTACCTGTTGTGGCCTGGGATGGGTGGCAAGCCAGTAAAAGGGATTGCACTAGGAAGTGCATTTGAGAAATATTGAGGAATTAGTAATTCTAAGAAAAATGGAATTAGATGGCTATTGCTGTAGGCATTAGATAATTTGGAAAAAGATCATAGAAGGCACAGAATGATTAATCAGCAATAGACTAGATATGAAAGCCAGGTGACCTCTTTGGAGCACATTAAGAGAGTCTCCTCTTCCGCTGGCAAAGAGCAGGGAAATCTAAGGACCAGGTCCAGGACTTATTTATAACTGCTGCAGAGCTCCAGAGAAGGTTGAACCCTCAACCTAGCCAGGTCTGTAACAATAGGACCCTAAAAACTGAGATGGGAGCATCTGGATTGATGCACTGGAAAGGATTAAACTCTCAGAATCCACTGGGGCCTTGAACCCGCAGAAGTGGGCAGTGCTGTTGGAGGAGGCACATTCCCGCTGACTGTGAAAGAGAACATGGGCCTCCTTCAGTCTCTGCACCATCGCTTCTCCTCCCACCAAATCAGTAAGCAGAGTGCGCTCACAGCACAAGTGCTGGGCCTGCTGGGGGAGGAAAGGGTCTATATACCCAGAGGGACCTGCAGGACCTGGCTAACATTTGCGAGCAAGATCTGAGAGGGTACATGTGAATGTGAACTCTAAGACTGCCAAATGAAGGAGCTGGTAGGACATAAGATGGATGAGAGGAGGTTACCATTATGGGAAAGCTCTTTGGGATAAAGGATTTAACAGCACAGCAAAGACCCCAAGGCAGACACATTCCTGGGCTGGTTTCTCCTGGGCCATCATCTATCAAACTTCTAAATGAATATTACTGCCAGATTTGCTGTGGCAGACAGTGAAAGGAGGGATCAAAACGGTTCAGAGAAGTGGGTGTGCTGGAGTGGATATACTGAGACATCAGAAAGCTCATCACATAATTATGTTCGGTGGGAGAGCCTGGAGGCTCTTTAGTTTACTAAAACAGTAAGGGATGCTGCCGAAAAGGCACCCCTGAGATGCTTCCTCTGTAGGGCAGGGCTCTTGCAGGAGAGGCCAGTACAGAACTGGGCTTCCTGATAAAAAGCGGGGTGAACGTTTCCAGAAACAATAGAAGTGAGGTGGCACCACGAGCAGCAAGGAGGGCACAGTTACCATAATGAGCAGGAAAAACAGCATGGCGCCCACGGGGCAATCACCGGAGCTAAGGAAATGGCTAGTAGAACATGTTATCCGTATGGGCAAGGCAGATGTGCTGCCAGCGAAGCTATTGCTCAAGCTATTCAACTGAAAAAAAAAAAAGTCAAGATGGACAGGAAGGTAAAGTCAGACATCGGAATAAATTGTTAGGATCTCTTGCCCATGTTTTGGACCTGAGCCCATTTTGGGCCCCATAAATCATGGGCTGAGAGGCCTAGTTCCCCAGGAGAAAAGACCCTGCAACATCACAAACAGTGCACATGGAAACGACCAGCAGACCTGTGGCCATTTACTGAGGAATCTATATACCGGGGAAAGAACAGTACCCACATATTTGGGGAACTCTCAGACACAGGGAGTCACCTGGCACTGAGAGCCGGGCACATAAAACACCATCATGGCCCAGACCCAGTTCACAGTGAGTTCGCTGGGTTCACAGACCTACCCATTATCTCCTTTCCTAACCACCAATTGTACGGCTGGAATGGACATACTTGGAAGCTGGCAAAATCACAGTGGTTCCTAGATCTGTGGGATAAGAGCTATCATATCATGAAAAATCCAATGGAATGCCTCCCTTGCTACAATCAGTATTGTATTATGGGGAAAATGGTGAAGATTAGGACCACTCTTAAAGACCTAAAGCATGTGGGAGCAATGGTCCCCATCATATCTCCATTTAATTCACCAGTGTGGCCTATACAAAAGCCAGATGGATCCTGCAAATAGTTTCCTACAAGCTTAACCAAATATTTATACTAACTGTGCATTGGGCCAGGTGTGGTATCTTTTAATAGAGCAGATTGACAAATCCTTAGCCATTTGGTATACAGCCATTAATCTGGTAAATATTTTCTTTTCCATTCTTATCAGAAATGGTTTGCATTCACTTGGAACACACTACAATAAATATTATACCTGCAATCTTGCCCCAGGACTGAGTTTCCTTTCTTGTCCTCTGTCATAAAGTAATCTGACATTCCCCTAGAATTTCACCCTGGCCCACTCTATTGATGACATCATCCTAATCTGACTAGAGAAGCAACAAGTGGCAAGTATGTAAAAGACCCCAGTTCTCCAGAGAGGGTAAGAAAAAACCTATGAAGATTCGGGAGTCAACCCTATCAGTGAGATGTTTAGGGATCCAGTGGTCTGGGGCTTGCCAGGACTTCCCCTCCAAAGTAAAGGATAAACAACCGCACCATGCGCTTCCCACCATGAAGAAGGAATACAATGCCCAGTGGGCTTCTAGGGTTTCTTGAAGAAGAATATTCCAGATCTGGGAGCACTACTCCAACCAATATACGGAGTGAATGAATGGATGTCAGCTGAATGTGAATATGTTCAACAACAGCCCCCTGCGACAGTCAAGTGGCCTAGTGTCTCGCCCATGTGACCCAGCAGATCTGATGGTATCAAAGGTATCCGTGTCGAGTCTATGGCAAGGCTTCATTAGAGATCATGATGTAGACCTTTAGGGTCCGGAATCAGGGTCATGCCATCTGCAGTGAAAAATATACTCTTTTTGAAAAAACAGCTTCTGGAGCTACACGGCCCTGTTAGCAATGGAGCAACAAGTTATCACCCGGCCGGAGCTGCCACCAGTAGTTAGGTTCTGTTGGACCCATAGGTTGTAAGGTCAAGCAGGCCAAGCAGCTATCCACTGTGAGATGGACACGACATAGCCAAGGTCGGGCATGAGCAGAGCTGAGGGAATAAGAAAGCTGCATGATCAGCTGACCCAGGCCCCCTTGTTATCCACAGCTATTGCCCCAGTTCCTCTCCTTCAGCTCACACCAACAGTCACACTTGAAGAAATAGCTCATGAAGAAGAACAAAAGCTGAAGTGGGTTAACACATGTGTCATCTCAATATACTGAAAACTGATGGCAGCTGCACTGAAGCTCACTCATGGGTGGCCTTGCAAGACAGGAGAAAGGGGAGAGCCTCCCAATGTGCCAATGAACAGAGCTGTGAATGGTACACTTGCTCATTCACTTTATGTAGAAAGAAAAGTGGCCCAAAGTTAGAATATACACTGACTGCTATGGATTGAACGTGCCCCACACAAAATAATATGTTGAGGCCCTAATCCCCAGCATGATGGTGTTTGCAGATGGGCCTTTGGGAGGTAACCAGAACTAGCTTTGGCCATTGTAATGTAAGCCCTGATGGTTGTTTTTTTATTTTCTGTAATGCAAGTGCCTGACTTAGGCAGTGTCACTAACAAGGACTTAGAGGGTTTGTTCCCCGTAACATCACATCAGGACAAGGCCCCTCTTCTAACTGGCAGAGCAGTTCCCAGAGCTTTCTGATTTGCTCTTCCAAATTTGAGGTTAAAATCCTCAAATTTGCCTCAAATAAAATTTTCCATTTCTTTCTTAGATTGACTGATTAATTTTTCATCGACATCAGGAAAAGAGGCCCATGAGAATCCTAGAAGAGCTGCTCCAGAACTTAGATGAGGTGAATCTGAGTGAAGCAAGGGGTGAGCTCTAGTGAAAGCTGCGAAGCACAGCCCAGATCCCCTCCGGCTGTCCTCCCCACACTGCTAGGAGTGCTGGGAACCACCCCTTCCAGCCCCACTGCCACGCTTAGCCCCCAGGCCTCTCTAAATATTGCCCTCAGCTAAAGAGACTTACCTCACAAAGTCACTCCCCTTTCTTAGGGACAGACTGATTTGGTGATAACTTGTCAGTGCAGGGGTAGTGAAGCCTGGCCCCTTTGCCCCAACTCAGACAGCTTTGGAGAGTTACCCCAGCTACAGACTCCCCTAAGGGGTCAGTTGATGCTTTGTTAATAATTATGTTACCATAGAATTTCTCCCTTGGTGCAACCTCCCCTCCTTCCAACTCTTCCCTTCACATGGATTAATCCTGAAACAACTTTCCAATAAACCTCCAGAACATTCATCTTTCTCTCAGTGCTTCCCAGGGATCCCAGCTCACAACAAACAGGGAAGGAAGTTGCATCAGTGAGCACGCCCATTACTACTGTGGACAGCTGGGGCTCAGCCTCCCTGGGGTCCCTCCCAGAGACTGTGCTGAGCATGTCTCAGAATATCCCCCTTGAGGAATGAGGGTGTCAGAGTCTGCATCCCCCAGTTCCTACCCTTTGTCGGCTGAGGACACCGCTCTGGGGGTTTGATCACTCTGACACTTTCTTCTTCCTGCTCTGTGTGTGGGCTGAGAAAGCCCCTGCAGCTAGAGAGCAGCATCAGGTAGAATGTCTCAGGAAGCCACCCGTCTGTAAGGAGACTGTCCCGGGGTAGGTGCAGCAGTTACAAGAGGGATATTGCCACCATCCACAACAAAGGTCGTGTGGAGCCATGCAGCGCCTTCCACTGAGGCTGGAAAAGGCTAAATTATGTTCATGAATGATAATGGAAATGGACTCAAGATGATTGTTGGAATAAAGCAGCAGAGGTTGGGGCCATGAGAAGGGACGACATCTAATGAGTCTTTGCTATCATGTTTTCAGTGTGGAGTGCATGAGACCGCACTGGGAGAGTGTGGGTGGGATGTTGTGAGGGAAAGGCACCTTATGGTTATGTTTTACAAATCTACAAGCATCTCACTGGTTCTTGTCTTGAAGCAGAGATAAAGCTCTTGAGGAGGGGAACTGCCTTGCTCATCTCTGACGTGGCAAGATGTCAAAAGTCCGGGGGCCACTCTGCATCTCCCCACTGCCCACCAGGCACCATGATTGATGTGACAGAGAGAAACACTGGGCTCAGGTATCAGCTCTGCCACTCTACAGCTCTCTGACCTTAGCTTTGTTACTGAAACTCTTGAAATCACTATTTCCTCACTTATAAACTAGAGACAATAGCAACTGCTTTGTGGAGTTGTTGAGAGGGGTCAAGGAATGTGAAACCCCCAACACAGCTCTCAGAGGACTGGCGTGCTCAGAAAATGTCCGCTGTTCTTTCCTCAAAAAACACTTTTGGGCTAAATGAATGAATGGATCTAAACTTATCTGTAACTTTTAGCAACATTGCACCAGTACAAAAGCTGTCATAAAGGAACGAGTGAAGGACGAAATTATCAGGAAGGACTGTTGTCAGGACCATCCATCAGTTGTCATGAAGGATTACATTGTTCGGAGACAAATTAGTGTTATGAGTCCTGATTGCAGTGAAATCATCAGAGGCAGCTTCTAAAAGGGTCCAAGATGGACAGCATTTAAGTGTCAAACTATAGTATGCCTAAATGGAAACAAAGTGACAGCCGCAGTGGTGACTGATTAGGCCACTTGGAATCTGTTTGGTACTAGTGTCTTTAAAATGCCTTTCTGAACCGAGGCCGCTCTACTCTACTTGATCTTTCTATGACAGTTTGAGATTTAAGAGCCTGTTCCATTTCTCCTGAACTGTTTTTTAATGTATTCATTATACCCTGAGTGGGAGAAAAAAAAACACTTGGTACTTAATCCCACTAATCTCTCCTCTGTTGAGTATAATCCATCTTCCTAATCATCCCCCATTCGTTTTATTCACTCACTGATACGCAGTGTTGGAAAGAAGAAAATAATTTACTCAAGGCCACTGGGCAAGAGAGTTTCAGGATCAGTTTTGGGAATTTTTTAATTCATCTTCCTGAAACTTCAAATCTTTGCAGCTGTTGGCTATGCTCCAAGTCCCTGATTCTGTCATCACCAGATTTTTTAAGCAAAAAAATGCAGCATGGTCCTATGCTTTGAGGACTGAAAAAAAAAAATCTCAACTGAGGGAAGCCTTCAGAAAGTCACCTACGCACCAAAAGAAACAGAGTCAGACCATGGAAGGGTGCCAAGGAAGCAGAGGAGAATACGGCAAGTGAAGGTTATTTGTGGTGAGAACAGGGAGTGGGAGTTGGGCTTTGTAACCTGCTGATCCCTATTTCAAATTAATTCTCAGTCAGAAGTGGCTCAGAACCATCTCAGTTTATTTGCAAATGGCAAGCAATAATAGTGATAAAAATCATAATAACAGCTAATAATTCCTGAGTTAATGCTTGGTCAAGTAGTTTATATTAATACTTAACATTAATACTTTGTAGTATTAATACTTTTGTATTAGTCCTCAGTAAATTACTTTGTATTAAGTGTATACTTACTCAGTGAGTATTTAATACAGTGCCTGCTGTGTATTAAGTACTTGCACTTCAAGTATTATCCCAGTTAATCCTCATTCCTGCCCAATGAAGTGGGGTCTCTTATTACACCCATATTATAACAGGTGAGGAAAATGAGGCATACAGAGGTCATATCACTCAGGGTCTGGCAGGGAAAACAATGGCCTCCTTAAAGGCTTAAATAAACTGTTTAATGAAGACTACATGGGGCCTCCTTTACACCATCGTAGGCAGAGCTGAAAGAAATCAACAAGGGAGCCAGCAAGAGCTGGAGCCGTGGAAGACTGTCCACTGCCAAAACCATGGCCCCACCACAACGGAGTGGGGACCAACTCCCTGCCCTCAGATATCCTGCCAGGTCCTCCCATCGGCTAAGCTATCCAGAGACCAGAGGGAAAAGTACCCTAATTGCTGCATTTGCTGGAGGTAAGCCTCCCAGAACGGGGTGGAGAAAGATGGAGAATGGATCTGGGAGGGCAGATAGGGAATAACTTCTGTCACATGGCTACCTGGCTTGTTCATGGTCACTTGGTGAGAATGACTTGAAGACTCATGCTATGAGTGACGTGTGATAGGTCCAAGGGAGCTGCTTCCTAATTGTTCCCAGCATGGGCCCTAGAAATGAAAATAGAATATCTTACTCATCCATAGTCTACCTGTGACAGGGTCAACCTTCATCCCACTGTGCCTGAAGGGGAAGTGGAGACCAGAGGTGGGTAGAGCTGGCCGACTCCCAGGGCTCTCTCAGTGCTAAATGCGCAGGGCTGGCCTTCTGGGTGGGTTACAGTCTTACAGCCTGAAGAAGCCTTCACAAATCAAAAGTAATTACCTCCCTACTTGCTCTCACTGCAGCTAACCTGTTTCAAGAGGCAAGACAAAGTCATTGCATCAGTCTCGCCACCATCCTAGTTTAAACTTCAATGCTTCCTAACACCCTCAATGGAGGTATCAAAGGTAAGGGGTAAATATGATGCTGGCAAACCCTTTATACTTGGAAAGTATATTCTGATTATAAAAACAATAATAACATTATATTTCAACTGCGCAAAGACTCATGCAGCCTTTTTAGTTTGTTAATTTATATTTAAATACATTAATTCAAGGAACTTATAAAGCAGTCCTGTAAAGTAGGCAAGGCAGATATTGTGAACCCCATTCATAGATGGCCCTTAAGTGGCAGAGATAGGGTGAGACCTATAAAATCACTTTAGTTGAAATAGATCAATCTCCCTCTCTGTCTCTGTCTCTGTCTCTCTCTATATAAATATAAGACTTCTTTATTTATTTATAAAATCTTTAGAAACTCATAAATATGTGTTTATATATACAGGTATCCCCTCTTTTCAAATGGCTTGCTTTATGCCATTTTGCTTCTATTACACTACTACCTACAATGTTAGTACCTCTTCACTAACAGAAAGAAATCCAAAGAAGATTTTCACTTTTAGGAAAAATGGCAAAAAGCAAAAACAGTGTTCAGCACTTGTTTTGCAGCAGCTGGTACAGAGGCAGCTTGCACCCCAGCAGAGAGTGGCACATCCAAGCTCTTTCCTGGGGAGCCACACTCAGCATCTCAGCATCCGGCCACCAGGGCTCTGAACTGTATCTGTGAGTATCTGTGCTTTGTCTTGATTTATTCTGAGCATCCGTTAGCAAGATATGTACTAAAGTAACTGCTTCTTCACTTTACAGCATTTCAGCTTCCTAAAGGTTTTATAGGAACACTCTGCTTTCAGATAGCATGGGAAACGTCTGTGTGTCTGTGTAACCTGAGGATCAGACTTGGTCCTCTCAAAGGCAGAGGGTGCAGTTACCTTCCATAGCCATCAATGTCAGGTTATAACTATACCAGTCAGGTAAGAATTTCTATGCACCATCCTTGAGGAGGCAGAGAAAGCACTGTGACTGGAAAACAAGTTTTAGAAGAGACATGCTGCCAAAGCCACCCATAGCCCTTCCTCACTGCAGATTTCCCTAAGACATGCCTGAGCGAGGGAGAAGCTTTAACTCGGATTAGAGATTTAAGACTTCTAGTCCCTTTTAATATAAACATTTCCATCTCCTAAAAAATTAAGCCCTTCATTAATCCCTGAGAGTAATCAGAAAATCTATGGTATCGGCCCAAGATTTTGTTCAAGTCCTGAGAAGCGCAAATGGTAACAAAGAAGAAAGTTGCTTTCTGCTCACTCCTAAAATGTTCTGTTTATTCCACAGTGAGGTCATTGGTGACACAAGGGGGGTGGTCTGGAGGCAGGACCAGATGGACTGAGTTGCGGAATGAGAGGGATTGAGGAAATAGAGATGGTGAGAGTAGTGATTCACCTTTAAAATTTTTTTTCCTTCTGAGAAGTTTGGTTGTGAAGGTAAGAGAAGAGATTAGGGGTCAGCTGGAGGTAGATGTGAGATCAGTGGAGAAGTTCAGACTTTTAAAGAGGGAAAAAAGGGAAACGTGTAGATACTATGAGGATGACTGAATGGAGAGGCAAGGGTTGAAGACAGAGAAGAAAAAAGAACAAGAAGAGGCATACAGTTCCAAGTAGGAGGGAGGAGGGGAGGTCCCGCGCACAGAGGGCAAGACCAGCCTTGGATGGGGGAGGGAGGACTGTCACTCCACTCAACAGAAAGGAAGGAAACAAGAACGGGTAAAAATGGAGTTGTGTGGATCTGGAAATGGGAAAGTAAAATTTTTTATGGAATAGTTGCCATTTTCCTTATGAATTTAGAAATTAAAAACTGACCCATCTTCTCATTGATTCTGTCTTGCATACTAACTGCCAACAGATTATTTGAGAATCCAATAAATGGATAAACTTTAACATTCTGTGTGTTTGTATAATGGTTGATAGTGTTTTTAGTAACATTGCTGCATAGAAGGTTTTAAAAATTCCAAATGATCACTTCCAGCTTGCTTTGTGGACCACCTATAAATACATCATTTCACAGCTGCTGAAGTGGACTGTGGAAGTCCCCTACTCAAATGTAAACAGAATTCTCTCCAAGTCACTTTTTTCTTTCTTTCTTTTTTTTTAAACCTCAATCAGCAGGGCCCAAAACTTCATGGTGAGTGAAGCCATGGCTGTGTGGCCCCTGTGGATTCTGCATTTACAGTTTCTAATTTTTACTGAATCTATAACATCACTCATGATCTTTTTGCTTTTTTTGAAAGAAAAAAAAAATGAATGCAAAAGGTATAGAGGTTAAAGTCATAAATTCCCATGTACCCATCACCAGAATCAACAAATCTGAACATTTAATGCACTTAGTTCTAACCTTATTTTTTTTTCTACTAAAAGGCATAAAACGTAACTGATAAAGTTGAAGTTTCCTTGAGTGTGGAAAAGCCTCAGCAGAGCGAGGAGGTAATCAGTTGACCAAGGTCCCTAGAAGGCAGATTGAGGGTTCACTGCAGTTTTGAGGAGAGAATGGTGACGCAGCACTGGTGAAGTCATCAATCTAGGACAGTAGGGGCCTCCTCTTGGCTGTAGCAGGAGGGCAGGGTTGGTGGCAGAAAGTCGAGAGAGTGTTTATCTTACAGTTTCTGTTTTTTCTGTGATGGAAGCCCATGGAAGCCATTCATTTGTGGAGAGGGTAGGGGAAGTTGGTGTGCTCAGGAACTGAAGGAAAATGCAGATTTGAAACAGCCCTTGATGCAGGAGGCAAAGAGAGACTTGATATGGTTATAGATCAGCCAATGGCTTCCTCTGGGACTTAGTCAAGTCTCCAGAATGTCTTCTGCCTTGATATCTATAGTAAAATCACTGAAAATATATGGGCTTGTCAGGCTGTGAATCATAAGACCTCCTCTCACATTGACCCCAACCATTGGAAAGGCATCCAAAGACTTCTCTAAGAATTCTCAGATTAGGAGTGCTCCAGGACTAAATCAACCTGTACAATGTGACTGATTCTATTTCACAGGAGAGGAGGCTTGGTTGGGTGGAAAATTTCAGTGTGCATCTCTTCCTATTTAGATAGGCCCTCTGAAAACTGGCACTTTGCCAGCATTAACATCATTGTTCATGGAAACAATTTTTTGAGAAGGAAGCGGTGAGAATCAATCAGTCCCAAGCCTTGAGTATTTTATGCCATGTCAAAATTGGCATAAAAGCATCAAATATCACCACTGAAAAGGATTTTAGCAATCATTTCATTCAAACATCCATCCAGATTAGAGGGTCATATAGAACATGGCATAAATTGCATTGACTGATTTTCCATCCCCTATGACTTCTGTGCACAGTATTGTTTTCTTGATCTATGCCAAAATAGCCTTTACTATGACAAGTGTAAGCTACCAGGAATATCGTGACATCACGGCCACCATCACTGTCATTGTCAGTGCGACAGCACGCAGACTTCTTACACTGTTTAGAAGCAGCTCAGAAGGGCACAAACTTTCTTACAAACTTTCTTCAGCAACAGCAAAAAAAATTGCCTTGCCAGCCCTTTTCTCAGCTACGTTTTGGTTGGCTGAAGTTTGCCCTTCAGTAGATTTCTTAAGATAAGGCCCCTGGGAACATTAATTCATGATTTCTCAAATGTCTAAAACTTCAATTGCCTTCATCCTTAAACAGCCATTTGGCTGGCACTACCCCTAACCACAAACGACCACAGTCATGAGTTTCCTGTCCCTGCCTCATTGTACCCTTTCTCACTTCAGAGAAAGGTGACATAACAAATTTTTCACGAGGGTAGTTAATATCATTATTGAAAGGCTAACAGATTTTAAATTAACAATCGATGCAATTATACTTTACACCCTTTGTGTATGCCTTTGGGGAAAAGTGGTGTCTGTTCTCTGAGAACTGGTAATTAAAACAAGAACAAAATGGTCCTGTATGAGAGCTGGCTGGAAATTACATTTCTAATTTGTTTATTGTTTGAGAAGCAAAATAAAATAAGCTACTCCGTGAATCTTAAGATTTGACCAGCACACATTTGGTGAGTGTTCAGCAGTAATTATTAGCATTCCACTTCTACTTGTCAATAACTGTTGATTCTAGCTTCCCTGTGGAGAACAAAAGAAACACCAGAAGTCCCCTTTCCACCATGAAAAAACTTATATGACAATACAGTATTGTTCTGTATTATGAGACGTTGGTGAAACAGCTCTCTAATCGGAACTTTTCCCTTTAAGTTTGAACATGAGCTAAATGAGCAGCTAGCATTGTTCAGAATGAGGACCTTTTCCACAGGAATTCATGTGTAGGGGAGAAAAACTAAATTCAATATACTTCTGTGTGCTGAGATGTACGACTTCAAACAAGCTCTAGTTTTTGGTCCTAGGCTCACCCTATCCTGAGAAATGTTCCCTTCTCCTTATTAACCTTTCTCATTAGAAACTGAAATACTTAGAGGTTGATCTTAAGTGGATCGAAGGAAACATGGTGGAATGACTCTCAGAGCTGGAACAGACAGAAGTCATTTAACCAGATTATCTTATTTTCCAGATGAGGAAAGAGTAACCCAGGCTAGTTAGTAGCCTTGCCAAGGTCATATAACTAGCACATGTCAGAGTAGAATCAGAGCCCAAAAGGGGTCAGGCTTCCACATTTAATATTCTCTCTGTCACCTAATCCTAATCCTGGAATAGCAAACAAACAGGAAGACATACAATTCTAATTAGTTAATTAATTAATATAGTTTGAGAATCAAGTCTTTGAAGTGTCTCCATCATTATTTTGCCCACTGGCTGCCTTCTGATTACAAAAGTCAGCAAGAGAGAAGTTCCAAGAAAGCTTAATCCAAAAAATAAACATTAGAGACAATACAAAATGAATTATATATTTCAGCCACTACAGTGAGTGTACCCATTACCACAAAGCAGAGAAAGCAAAACATTTTGTGTGCAGCGCATTTCAGAGATTATAAATAAGGTCTCAAAAAAGCTAAGCCCCACAGAATACCTTTGGCACACATCTTCAAAAGGAAGATCCTAGCCCTCTAACTACTTGCCAGCTGCACCGTCTGAAGTAATCCTCTCACGTCTCTATACTTTGGTCTCCTATGAAATGTAGTAATAGCATTGAAAGCATGAATATGTATTACATAATTGTAATAATATAAGTCTCCATGTAGTGTAATACATACCACATTATAAATATGTTCACAGATTGTGTGGCACACAGTGAAACTGCATACGTGTTTGCTACTCTGCTTCTTGTTAACATAACTGAAAGAGTCATATTCAGTATAACTCGCTTTGGGGAATGAAAGCATGGAAGGGAAGTCTGAATTAGTACTTATCAGATGGAATCAGAAAAAAATTCCCTGAGGGCACAGAATTGCACAACTGACTAAGTTCAAGAGTAGGAGGTTAAGGGGGGAAAGACTAGAGTGTGGTTGCAGAAGGTCTGAGGGCACAAACTTTGTCTCTTAAAATTAAACACCTTATGTACTAATATTTCCAAGTGACACCACCCACCTTTGCCACAATGCTAGCTAAGCTTCAGCTGAAACTCTTGGGGTACCAGTTGCCTAACGGGCAAGCCAGCAGACTAAACAAAATACAATCCAAGGTCTCTGGTCTGAAGTCTATGACTTTAAGAGACTCACCTGAGGCTCCATAGCTAATGAGGGTCAGAAACAGGGTTGAAACTCACATTTCCTACCTCTCACTCTGCCTCTCACTTCTCTACTCTTGCTCCTATTACACAGTTATTTTTTGCTTCTACTGGGTCACTCTATCAGCTGCTTAAAGTTGAATTTTATTAAACTGGATAAATGTTTTATTCTAATCAAAAAGAACCCATGCATTCAATTTCAGTCACATCACTATTTGAGAGGTAACAAGCTACCCGGAGATAATAATGTGTTAAGAGGTAGACAAACCAGGTTCAAATTCTAGTTCTGTCGTTTAAGACCATGGGACTCTGGCCCAATCACTCACCTTTGTCGACACTCAGTTTCTTCATCTGGAAGGTGGAATGAATAGTGTCCACTGCTCAGATTTGGGAGAGGATTAAGGTAACAGACATTTAATGGATCTGACACTCCACATCTCCTCCCTTGTGTCAGCCAGTACAGCCAGCGCTCTCAGTAATGAGTAATAAAACTTGTTTATGACAGGCAGTTTTATTTGTGCCGTGTGAAGGGTAGAAGGCAAGAGGTGTGTGGTGCTAGCAGGAAGCGGAGGCTAGCAGTTTGCTCCCATGTGAAGTCAGTAGGACCCACGCAGAACCAGCACCAGAGACAGCTGAGGGCAAGAGGCTCTGAAGTGGTGATTAAGAAGTATGTGCTCAAGGTGGCTCCCCAGAGAGAGATGCTGTGCAAACAACACGTGTCTGTTATCCCTCACAAGAGACAGGCATTGTGAGCCCCGGGATCTGATTTGCATTACAGGTAGCTTGTTTTTAATGCATGTCTTAGATTCTACCTTTCACATAATTAATATTGGTCCAGAATTTCCCCTTCATTCATACTTTTCTCAGTGCAATGACTTAGCTTCAGAATCTTTTTTCCCGAGTTCAGTTGATGATAGTGTTGGGAAATGGAGTATTTCTAAAACTGCAGAAGTACAATGATGAATCATGTCTTTTCTAGGTGTTTCTTGGAACCACAGGGGCCAGGACTGAAAGTTGGGCAATTTGTTATAATGGGATTGTGTGGTTTTAAAAAACAGTTGATTGACACTTTTTGCGTAGGCCAGCCTAAGCAGCCTTAGCTAAACTTTCCCTACTTCTTTTGCCAAATTTCAGCATCTCTGTTTCTTCCAAAATTTTGAGGTATTACATCCAAGAGTTTGAAGGCACCCAGCACACCTTTTCTGCCCTCTTTCCCCATTCAAGCATCAGCTGCAAATCTGACTCACCTATTTGAGGTAGCTGAGGGCATGTCCATGGGCAATTGGGAGACAGAGCAAATCATACTCACAGTTTATAACTCATAGTTTCCTCATCTGAACTTGATGGCCTTGGAGATCCCAGCCAAGCATTACTCACCTCCTCCTTATGGAACTGTACGGGAAATGCAGATTAGGAAGACCCAATCCCTACTCTTAAACTGCACATCAGTTCACTGAGAGTAACTATAATATCAGGCAAAACATAACAAGAGCTGTGCCAGCAGGACTGAGAGAGAGGGGGGAGCTTGACTCTCAGTGCAAGGACAAGGGAAATCTACTGGGCTCTGAAGTCCCAGTAGTGTTCATACTTGCGAATATAAGAGAAAATGACATTTCAAGTAGAGGAAAGAACTTGGGCAAAGGCATGGAGACATAAAACTGTGTTGTGAAGAGATGGAGCCCAGAAAGTAGAAATGCTTGTAACAGAGAAGAGCAAGTCCCCTGCGTCACCGTGCATTGCAGAGCCGTCAAATAGGCCTTGTTCCTCCCTGCTCATTTCCTTCATAGCACCTATCACAATTAGTACATGTTTATTTGCTTCTATTTTCTAATTTCTTTAGACATTTACGGATTTCTAACATAATTTAAGCATGTTCTTGTGGATATATATATTTCCACATATGTAATATATAAATACAAATATAATATATAAATATATAACATATAAATATATTATATATATATGCCACTCACATTGCTTTTAATGCTTAGTAAGGGTTCTTAGGTTGGAAATTAGAGAAAGAACAAATATTTTAACTGTCATTACTAAAATATCAGTTGTATTTCACTCTTGCCAATTTTTCCATTTTAATATTTGGAGCTATTGTCCTGAGGGTAACATTGTTCCTAACGAATCGCTTCCTTCTGGTTCCCATTGAGACATCCTACCTGTTTCGGGTCTTTGAAGCCAGTGAGCACTGATTTTACTTATGCAGGGCTGATCCTGAGTCCACGCTTACCTTCGTTCACAAGGTGTCTTTAGAAGTGGCAGAGCAGGCATGATTCAATCCAGGACCATACAAGAGATTTACAAATTCAGCTGAATAGAAAGATCTTTCTCCAAGCTCTTCCTTTTAAAAATTCAAGAGAAATTTTTGGCTGTCCTCAGAGATTATGTGACTCTGATTTGGTGACTGTACATAGCATTGCATTTGGGCTATTCAACCTTGATTTAACCCTCTAAGTTAGTCTCTGCTTCTTTACGTGTAAGTGGCGTCTATAATGCTGATCTCATGGAGTAGTGTTTTAACAACTCGGCTGAAAGAGTGGTGCAGATAAAGCATTTGGTGCTCTGTTAACTAGATTGAAGAAATAGACTAACCGCAGTAAAACAGGAAGGTATCTATGAGATCTCCTACCTAAAGAAAGGTGACTTATCAACTCAGACACCCAGTATTCAATTGTCCTGATAATCTTCTGAACTTTTTGTTATTTGGAAATCAAGCCATATCTTCACTGAATAACATATGCACAGTGGATAAATATGTGAAGAATTATGTCATATTTCAAACAACCATTTTCATATTGCTTTTAAATAGGCAGTTAGGAGGAAAGTATTTAAGGAAACTATTGATCATATCTATATCCATGTGACTTTTTGAAGTTCAAGACCCGAAAGTGTTCACTTTTAAAAGAGAGAGAGAATGAACAATTATGTTGTCCCACACGGAAATGTTAAGTGAGATGGACAGTCAGTCACACATTAACAAGAAAGTCTGATGTTCCCAGTTTGAGCAGCATACAGCCTAGACAGTCTGAAAGAAACAGGGAGGGAGAATCCAGGCCAGTGGTCACCTTTAGCCAAGAGGCTGAGAAACTGCATCCAGTGAGCTGAGCTGAGGCAGAGAGTAGGCGGCAAGGGGACAAGCCAGGATGGTCCGCTGAGGCCAGGCCTGTTTGACTCAGGGTTCAGAAGTATGATGATATGTCTTGACGTGAGTCTTTTTCCACATCTATTGCGTGAGGTTTTATGGAATGAGTTATTCCTTTTCAGAGTTTCCTTCACTTTTAAAGAAGATTCCACTTTCTCTGGTCCACTAAGTTGATTACCACTTGTCAATTGTTATATAGCTTCTTTTTCCTCTCACTACCTTTGCTCTTGGGTTTTTAGCCTTTTTATAACTTCTTTAATGTCATTTTAGTGAAATTTGAAGACTTCGGCCTGCTGAAGAATGAGTGCCACCACCGGAGGAGGGCTGGTGCTCGTCTGCCAGGGCCCAGGACAGGCCGGGCTGCTCCCCCGCCCCCCCCCCCCAAGTCAGGCTCCTCTTGCTCTGTGACTTCCAGGGAGGCATAAGCCCTGTGCCATGCAGAACCAGGACCCTCCATTTCTAGGTTGGATGGTGGCCAAGATGCTGGAGCCAAATCAAATGTTGACAGTTCTTCAGACATTCCTACCACAATATTGAAATTGAACACATTAGCCGGATAACATTGAAACTTAAAAAAAGAGGTGGGGTGAGAAAAAGAGGAAACTTGTTCAGCCTTGAAATCTATGGGTTTGGCCCTAGGACACAGGGAATCGCTCCTCCCCAGAGAACCAAGCCAGCTATACCTTTTTCTCCCCTTGGTCAGTGGTTCTAAATATTTTTGTTAACATGGTTCCCTTTTGTTATATACATGTCCTCTTTCTCCCTGTATTTTTTGCTCACCTTTTTTTTCATGAACCCATCCATTTTCTTTTATTTATTTAACTACTACCATGCCAAAAAGAGAAAAACCAGTATGCTCACTACATTTTTCTTAAGTCGAACCAAGCTTAACAGGGTGAAAAGTCAATATACAAAATATTCGATGAAAATTACACAAAGCCACTCTAAAAATATCATTAGTGCAAATCCATTTGTGATTCATATTCCAAATAACTGGTGAAACTCAATGATCAGCATTTCATCCACCTTCAGCTTCTCTGCAGCCATGCTAAGGATGGAATTATGGGGAGCTGGCTGATGACTGTGGCATGAAATAACATGGTGGGTTTGGGGGAATGGCCTATTCATCAGCTCCCCTATGACAGCTGCTTTTCCTTAGAACTGCTCTCCCTCTCAGAACAAATGTGCTGCTTGTGTACAGACAGCACCCAGCTGTCTCCTGTCAACATCAAAGCAGTGATAGTATAGGTGGACAGACTCACCCTGATTCACTCCCACATGGGTCTCAGCCATTTCGCTCAATGTCTGCTCTGAAGTCTGGAGGAAATATCTCAGGCCACCAAACCAGTACCTTCCACAGTGGACAAAAGAGGGAACTACGAACTTGTTCTGGGAGAAAAAGCCCAGTTGTTGATAAACCTTTATCATTTTCAACTGGAAGACCTCTGCTTAGAATACCCCTCACCTACGTATCAGGTTGGACTGTATTAAATTACCAATAAGCAGCCATTTCTGAACTACAAGAATGTTAATTTCATACAGTTCAACTCAAATCCCCTCTCCTTGTCCTGCAGGACTTGTCTCAGGTATCTCCTCATCCAGACTTCTTCTCTGGCTTCCATGATTTAGATGCTCCCACTGCATGATGGGTATATCACTATGTGGTACTTACTTCTCCATAGTGATGTCCTGGATTTACTTCTGTCTTTCCCACCAGAATTAAAGTAAGGAACCATGTCTTATTTAACTTTGAATACCCTACATGTAACTCAGTGACTGCTAAACAGTAGGCACTCAATAAATGCTTAAGTAAATGAGAATATGAAAGAGAACACCTAGCTGGGCAGAGAGTATGAGTGTCAAAATCCATTATCTTCTCATCTAAATACTGTCCAGGTATGGATGAGTGTCCTTGGGGGTATCTCCTTAAAGACAGCTCTCTTGAGTGCAGTTCCTCTCAATCTATAGATCTGTGAAACTAAACAAATAGTTATCCACCTTACATACGCCCAATACAATAGCTGTGCAGGCACAGGGCAATTACTCCTGCTCAAAAACCAGGGAAATAGGATGCACAAAGGAGTCACTGCCCATAGCAATTCTGAAATCCAACAGAGGGAATGTTGCAAGTTCCTACCTTTGTTTTCAAAGCCTAGGAATAATTCTCCATGGCTCCTGGCTCCACTCTCTAGGCTGTTGTTCCATCCTGAGTCATCCTTACTTTTTCGTGAAAGGTAGCACTTGTTTGTGGCTGAGTAATTTTCTTAGCCTGCTTCCTGCCAGTAGAATTTTGGAGACCCAGTGGCTTCTTTCCATTTTGTCCTGTCTGTCCCTTTCACTTAGTAAGTTTGTTTTTTGTTTGTTTGTTTGTTTGTTTTTGTTTGTTGGTTTTATGAAGGCACTGGGGATTGAACCCAGGACTTTGTGCATGCTAAGCACGTAGTCTACCACTGAGCTACAACCCCACTGCCCCTATCTGTTTTTTCAGTCCAAGCCAGCAATGTTTCTGTTTATATAGTTTTCTCAAATATTTTTTGGGGCTTCTGTGCAATTCCTTGGGGCTCACACCATTAGACAAATGACACACCTATAAATCTCTTCTAGATCAGCTCTTCTCTACACTGTGCTCCTGCTGAGAAGAACAAGAGACCACACTCTAAGCTTCCCATGGGCCCTATTGTTAGAGAAGATCTGAAAGATGTGTCCTTAAGCTCTTGAAAGGGCCCTTTTGTGGACTGGATGATAACTTGGCCCTTTGATCTCTCTGAGGTCTGAACAAAATGTTGTACAGTCACTTCCGTGGCTTTATCTCTAGACCACATGTTCCTGACAGTACTAAGAAGTCATTTCCTAACTTTAGCATTTATTTGTTCTCTAGAGAGGAGGAGATTTTTCAAAACCTTCAAGTTCTGGCTCCTTTCTGTTTAATGGTCCTTCCCTCAAGTTCTCTGTCTCCTGTTGCAGTTCATTACAAGCAAGAAGAAACTAGGCAGTACCAACACGCTTGGACATCTCTTTAGCTGGATTACTGAATTTACTCCACACTTTTTCTGCTTTCCACACAATTTCAGATGACAGTAGTGCTAAGATTCCTGCCAGTACATAACAAGGATTCCCCTTCCTCTGGTTTCCAGTAACACATCTCTCACTTCCTTTTGAGTCCTCCCAGGCACCGTCCGAATTTCCACTGCCAGGTTGTTCGAAGAGACTTAGGCTTCCTTTATTATGTTTCTCAAGATCCTTCCAGCCTCCTCCCACTGCCTGCTCCCCAAGCAGCTCTGAAGTTTCTAAGTAGTTGTTATAAAGGCACCCCTCTTCTCGTACCAAGGTATGTAATGGTCATGTAACACTGCATAATGAATTATCCCAAACTTAGTGGATTAAATAACAAATTGGCTTCCTGGGTCAGGAATGTAGGTGCAGCTTACCCGAGTCGTCTGGCTCAGCGTCTCTCACAAGGCTCCAGTTAAGGTGTCAGAAGGGCTGCAGTCATCTCAAGACTCGAAGAGGGAAGAGCCCTCTTCTCAGCTCACTCCCATGGCTGCTGGCAGGATGCAGCACCTGGCAGGCTGTTGCGCCGAGGGCTTCACTGTCTCACTGGCCGTTGGCCAGAGGACACTCAGTTTCTTGCCACATGGGTTTCTCCATAGGGCTTCTCACCATACAGCCGTTTGCTTTATCAGAACAATCAAGTGAAAAGAGTCAGAGAGTGAAAGCCAGGCAGAAGTCATTGTCTTGTATGACCTTATCTCAGAAATGACATTTCATCACTTCTCCCACATTTTATTAATTGTAAGTGAAATTGTGGGTCATTACTCAAATCCATTTCACCTGCCTTCATTATTCAAGGTCGTTTTAAGACTTGCATGTCCTCCAGGCAGCACGGAGCCCAAACAATCTGATGTTTGCCTGCTTTGTTTTCCAGGAACTTGCAGTCAGCTGTGTCTTGTTCAAGCTGAGCTGGTTAAGACTGAATAGGACCCCCTATCCTCCAAGTGGGCATGGGTGAGTGTTTGCTTAGCGATCTTTTGACACGAGAGGGCTAAAAACTCCCCCTCAGATCATGCTAAGTGCTGCCACTTTTGAACGTGCCGAGGCCTGCAACTACGCCTGTGCAAAACAGTGGTGACCGCACCTTTTTCCAGTTGCCTTTCCCTGAACTCCCCACACCTCAGGACGTCCTGCTTCTCTATTCGCTGTCCCGTGAATACCCAGAGCCTCTTGCCTTCAGGGAGGCAGATCTGGGACGTGTTGTCCCATCTCCTTGCTTGGCTACATTGTGAATACACCCTCTCTTTGCTGTAAACCTCAGTGTCTCAATGTCTTAACTTGCTGTGCATTGGACAAACGGAATCTGGTTCCAAAACATAAGCAAGCCTCTAGGTCCAACTCTCACCAAAAGGAAGGAGATTATACATAAGCATGAATGAAAAGAGGCAGGGATCATTGGGACCCATTTTAGAAGCTGCTGGGCTAGAGCTTCATAAAGATGCATGAATGAGGAGTTATCATTATTTTAAAAGTGAACATTTACTCAAAGTTTATTATGTGCCACTCGCTATCCTAAGTGTTTTGCATACACTCATTTGATTCTGACAACAACCCTTTGAGGAAAGTACTAGTATCACCCCTTTTTTACACAAGAGTAATCTCAGGATTTAAGCTTAAATAATTTAAAGTTAAGAGTATAAACAATTTGCAAAGGATTTCCAGTGAGTAAACAGTTAAGCCAGTATTTAAACCCAGGCAGTATGGGTCTAGAGTCTCTACACCTTCTTATTTAAAAAAGGTGGGACACTAAGGACGAATAGATAGATTTATGGTTGGATCCAGACATTTGGAGTGTCCATTAAGTAAACAATTCTAGAGCAATTTTCTTTCTTCTGGACTTCTCATGGGGCTATTGTAAAAGAGACAGGATGATCAATACCTTTATATTAACTTTAAATTTTCATAAACAATGTTTTCCTGGGAAAAAATATAATTGGAGAGTTTTGAATGACTTGCCTTAAAACACTATACTGTGCGCTGCTTTTCTCATGTTATATTCATAAATATTTTCCCATGTCATTAATCATTCTTGAAAAATATGATGGTTAATGTCTGACTTCTTGAGCTTTAATTCAATATTCTTATCACACTGCTTTATTCTGAGAGTGCCTGAAACATCTGGATTAAATCCTTTAAGGTCGCAGTGTGTTGCTATGTAGAATGAGAAATTCTGGAGGGAAAAAAATAGCAATATAGTGCCAGGCAGTACGAAACTAGACTCTTCTCTCCCTTGCCCTTTGAGATTCCCATTGAATGGAGGGCCTATTTTAAAATTAGGGGAGCACAGCAACAACTCTGGAACCACTGTCCACATGTAGGATTCTTTGAGGAATTTCTGTTAGATGCTATGGGATGAAAATGTATTTTTATAGCACCAACTTCCTTTTCGAAACTATTGTACAATAACATCAAAGGTTTAAGAAAAATACATGGACTCAGGAGATCTGCGGTGTTGCTGGAGAGTCACAGAATGTCTGTAGCAAACTACCCTCCACAAAGTTCACCTGATGGAACAAACATGGTGAAGGGGAGGTGGGGCCACTTGAAGAGTCCACGCGTATCTCCAGCCTGTGGGCCAGGCTGGGGCACAGACGGGTAACCCCTGCTGGGAGCTCTACTGCCTGCAGCACTGCATCTGGTCCGAGGGCACCATGCCCAGCGACCAGGCGCTGGAGAGCAGCAATAACTCAATAACTCCAACACGTCTTCAACGAGACAAGGGCTGGCAAGCACCTTCCTGGGCTGTCTTTGTGGCCCTGGACCAGCGGTCATAGATGGGGTAAGAACTGGCATGTATAGGCAGCTCTTCCACCCTGAGCAGCTGATACCTGGCCAGGAAGACGCTACCAACAACTATACCACTACAGACCGGTCCCAAGGGTGCTGAAGCGAATCTGAAAATTGGCTAATGGACCAACTGCCCTTGGCACCTGCAGGAGATCCATGAATGCTTAACCTCCTTCCCTGGCCTTGGAGCCTGGACAGGTGTAGAAGAAAGGGAAACCGCATGGCGTCCATGTGGTTCCTCTGGCCTGTCCCTCCACTTGTCTTCCTCTAGAGGGAGCTGTGTCCTGAGTGTGGATCTAGGGTTAGAAGCGTGTTCTGCCCTGAGTTTGAGGACTAAGGCTTCTGCCCTGCTGGTTCCCTGCTTTGCCAGGCCTGATTGCCTGCTTCAAGGCTTTTTTGACCTTTGATCCATCTCTAGCCCCAGCAGGTGGGAGGAAGCGCCGGGCTGCTTGGCTTATTCTTAGATTCCTAAGCAGTACTTCCCAGCTGCGAGAGGCTCCTACTCAGCTTTTAGCCACTTCTCCAGTTCACCTACCCCTTGCCTGAAACCTGGGAACCAGAAGTGAGGCCAAGTAGGAGCCAGCACTTTGGCACTGGTCCTCTAGAGGGATTGTCCAACATGCTCCCTGCTGCTCAGCAAAGACTGGGGGCTTGCAGGGGACCTGAGGGGTGGGATTCTGTGTGACAATAAAACAAAGCCACCTAGGTTTAGATCTTTCTTAAATGGAGAAATTTTTTTTGTTATCAATTTGCATAAAACCTGCTGTTCTTTTTTAAAAATTTAATTATTTTTATTGATATATAATTAACATATAACATTATATTAATTTCAGGTGTACAACATAATGATTTGATACATGTATAAATTGTGAATAAATGGGAAATTTTATACTGTCAAAAAACCCCAAGTCCTTGGAAATTTAACATTACTAACACAATAGTTTTAAGATTCTTCCATATTTTGGCACAGATTAATAGTTTATTTCCTTTTTTAATGTTGAATAGTATTTAATTGGATTATAAATCACAATTTGTTTGTCTCTTCACCTGTAGATCGACATGTGTTTCTAGTTCTTAACTATTAGGAGTAACACTGCTATGAACATTTATATGCAAATCTTTTTTGTGGACATAGTTTTCACTTCCTCTGGTTTAACAGAAACCTAAGAGTGGAATTTCTAGGTCATATAGTTCATGTATATTTAATTTTAGAAATAATTGCTTTTCAGTGTTGTACCATTTACATTTCCACCAGCAGTGTTGAAGAGTTTCCGTTGCTTCACATCCTCACCAGCACTTGGCTTCGTCAGTCTTAATTTAGCATTCTAGGGAGTATAAAATGGTATCCCAATGTGGTTCTAACTTGCATTTCACTGATGACAAATTATATTGAGCTCTTTTTTTTTACATGACTAATGGTCTTTGTACGTCTTTTTCATGAAGGGTCTTTTTATTTTTTTGGAGGGATTTCAAAGTAATTTAAAGACATTAGTACACTTCCTACTAAATACTTCAGCTTGAATAAAATTAAGTAGAGTTCAAAGTTTATTTACATTTGCTTTCTGTTTACATTCAATTTTTGTTTGTTTTGAGTATTGGTAGATGGTAGATATGTGGTGAAGCTAGTAAAATATTTAGTAGTATCGAGGGGGTGAGCATACAAATAAATGTTCACTGTAAAATTCTTTCATGTTTTCATGTGTTTCACAATTTTCATTATAAATATTGTTCAGCCTTTCCTTCTACTAACTTTAGATTTTGTATGTTCTTGTTTCTCTAGTTGCTTTGTGTGAGGTTAGATTGTTTATTTGAAGTTTTTCTTGATTCCTGAGGTTAAGCTTGTATTGCTATAAACTTCCCTCTTAAAAGTACTTTTGCTGTATCCCGTAGGTTTTTGGATCGTTGTGTTTTCTTTTTTTTTTTTAAACATTTTTTTTTGAGTCATAGTCATTTTACAATGTTGTGTCAAATTCCAGTATACAGCACTATTTTTCAGTTATACATGAACATACATACATTCATTGTCACATTCTCTTTCGCTGTGAGCCACCACAAGATCCTGTATATATTTCCCTGTGCTACATAGTACAATCTTGTTTATCTATTCTACTTTTTGAAATCCCAGTCTGTCCCTTCCCACCCCCCATCCCCCTGGTAACCACAAGTTTGTATTCTATGTCTATGAGTCTGTTTCTGTTTTGTATTTACGTTTTTTTGGTTTTTGGTTTTTGTTTTAGATTCCGCGTATGAGCGATCTCACATGGTATTTTCCTTTCTCTTTCTGGCTAGAATCGTTGTGTTTTCATTTTGATTTGTCTCTAGGTATTTTTTTTTATTTCTTCTTGATGTCTTCAGTGATCCATTGATTGTTTAAAGCATATTGTTGAGCTTCCACGTGTTTGTGTTTTTTGCTTTTTTTTTCTTGTAGTTGATTTCTAATCTCATAGTGTTGTGGTTGGAAAAGATGCTTGATATGATTTCAGTTTTCTTAAATTTACCAAGGCTTACTTTTGGTCCAGCATGTGATGTGTCCTGGGGAATGTTCCATGTGCACTTGAAAAGAATATGTTACTGCTGCTTTCAAATGGAATGCTCTACAAATATCAGTTAAGTCTATCTGACCTAATGCGTCATTTAAGGCCCGTATTTCCATATTGATTTTCTGTCTGTGTGATCTGTCCATTGATGTAAGTGGAGTGTTAAGATCCCCCACTATTATTATGTTATTATCAATTTCTCCCTTTATATCTGTTAACATTTGCCTTATATATTGAGGTGCTCCTATTTTGGGTGCATATATATTTACAATTGTTACATCCTCTTCTTGGATTGACCCCTTGAGCATTACGTAGTGTCCTTCTTTGTCTCTTGTGACAGTCTTTACTTTAAAGTCTATTTTGTCTGATATAAGTATTGCTACTCTAGCTTTCTTTTAATTTCCATTTGCATGGAATCTATTTTTCTGTCCCCTCGCTTTCAGGCTGTTATGTGTCTGTAGATCCGAAGTGAGTCTCTTGTAGGCAGAAAATATATGGGTCTTGTTTTTGTGTCCATTCAGCCAGACCCCTGGTCTACTGACTCCATGTGTGCTCAGTTCCCGTGCAGTCAGGGAGGGGCAGGTGACTAGTTCTGAACAATGGGCTGTGAAGGAAGTGAATGTGTATTACTTCTGGGCTATGGCAGAGAAAGCCCACATGAACTCTCTAGTGATCTTCCCCTACCTCTGTGAATGCAGAAGCTTCTTATTCAGAGAGGAACACCAGAGGATCAATAGCTGAGCCATTGCAGGGAGGACAGTTGCCTCAAAGAGCCATCTAGATCTACAGATGACTTTGCATTAGCAAGAAATAAACCTTCATCTCAAAAAAAAAAAAAAAAACTTGTATTTTGCAGTTGTTCGTTGCTATAGCATAACCTAGCTTATCCTAACACCACTCAACAGAGTAATATAAATGTTCAATAATGGGGCATTGTAGGTACAGTTTGCTACAACCATTTGATAAAGTATTATGTAGCCACTGAAAAGAATTGTTACACAACTATTAACATAAGGAGTATTATATTGTTAATTGAAAAAAAGCTGAAAACAAAAATATGATTAGAAAGGTATATGAGAATAAAAGGCAGGGCTTTCCCAGTAAAACTGACAGAATGGATGAAATTGTGATCCAGAATTCTCTTTAAAATGTTTTCCATAAAACTATCAACATATCAGAATATGTGTATTTATTGGGTAGGGTGGAGATGAAGGATGCGGTGGTCCTAGCTGAGCCTAAACTCATATTCGGGCTTGTTCAGTTATATGTTGACTATCTACTAAAGAAGGAGCTTCTAGGAAAGAACCCATATTAAGGCAGCAGAGGATAAAGACACTCAGTTTGTTCAAGAACAATATATCAGTCTTTGGCATGAAGGGGAATTCATGTCTGAGGACTTGAGTTTGTTCTCTGACCCAGACCCCTTGGACTTATGTCAACACTCGAGAGCTGTCTGGCACACGTCTCTGTGTGCAATGTTAGAAGCCTGAGGCCATGCTATTTTGGGAATAGGGTAGGGGTGGGAGTCAGAAGTTCGCCTGGACTCAGTGAAGGGCACTGACCCAACACAACCTGGAGTTGGGGTGTAACAGAAGGCAGTTGATGTCGAAGGCAGTTGATGTCAAAGGCACTGCAACAACACCAGCAAGCCAACTTCCAGGGGTGGCAGAAGGGTTTACATGATAGGCTCAGCATGAGCCCAAGCGTACCTGTGGCTTAGAGATGCCCACAAACTCAGCAGCAGTGGGAGGCAGCTTTTGAGCAAGGAGCAGCACTCAGTGCAGACATCAATGTTATGATGGTCACCCTTAGTTTTGGGACAGTAGTGACCACAGAGGTCAGTGGAAGTTGTGAGAATTTATTCATGAGCTTTTGTAAGTGGTATCCTGGGAACTCTCAGAAGAAAGGGTAGGAAATTTACAGTAAGTCAGAGACGCTACAGAAGAGGGCAGGAGATCCTTCAATAAGTGGGGAGAGCTAAGCCAAGGAAACAGTTTATTACTGCAGTGACCCCCATTTTCTGACCAGATTGCACAGATTAGGTTGTGTATGTTTCCAAACGACAGACAATTCAACAGAAGAAAAGAGAAGAGATTAACCTGAAAATGACAAATGAGAGTCAGGGAGGCAGCGTTTCCTAGAGTTTTTCCCTCCAGCACTGTCCACAGGAGAGAAGCTCTGATCTGGGAGAGAGAAGACTTTAGATAACCAGAGAAGGGTTTACTAGGTCTATATGGAACCTCCTTCTACTAAGACCCGTTTTGATATCCCAGGTGCCCTGATACTTGAAAGATGCTGCTCGGGGGAGTAACATGAATATTTCAATCACTGTAAACTAATCCACTGGTATGGGGAGTGAATGATTAATGAAAGTAAGAGGAAATGGTCTCCTTCATAATCATTAAAAAATAAACAGTCATTCTGGTGACCAGGTCAGTCTCCTGGTTAAAAAGAACTTGCTCTAATACAGGGAATACAGTCAATAGCATTGCAATAACTTTGTATACTGTGGAATGTATAAAAATATTAAATCACTATGTTGTTCACCTGAAACTAATATAATACTGTACTACAACTATACTTCAACAAAAATTTAAAAAGAAAAAGAACCTGTTCTCAAAAGACTGAATGCCCTTGGGTTGCACTGTTCAAATCATTTTTGAACCTACAAAGCTATGATTTGTGACTCCAAAGTAATCTGCAATCTGATCACTAAACTGTTGATATCATTGGCACACTCTATAGCTGCAACAAATATTGTAAAAAAATTTAAAAAAGAAAGAAAAGCAAAACCATCAAAATATCACCATTATCAAAATTTTATAATTGTAAATTAAACTAACACAAATATGTACACATATATATGAGAACAAAGGAAAATGTGGGGGAAAAGTGTGCTGAATTCTCTGTTCCTCCACGTTTAATCTCCACCCTTCCCCACCCTGACCGATGCCCTTGGTGGATGGCTTCCACTGACCATATCAACCCAATCTCTCATCCATGGACTTTGTAATGTCCTTCAAGGAACAGTTGATGAGGTCAATTCCATCAACATTTTATCCTCTGGTTTATGCTTTCAGGCACTTGTTTTAAATGATGTTCCCTATTCCAAAAATTACAAAAATATTCTCCTATGCCTTCAACTATTAGTTCTATACTTTTATTTCACATTTATGTCTTTAATTAATCTGAGGTTCACCTTTATATGGTGTAAGGCAGGTACCCAACTTTTTCTCTACACAGTAAGCTATTTTCCCCACATTCATTTGGAGACATTCTATTCATTTCACACATTGATTGTGAAGTTACCTCTATCACATAACAGATAAGCATATATAACATTTCTGGACTTTATTCTCTCTACTATATTCTTTTCTCTCCACTTTTTTCGTTGTTCTCTTTGTCTTTCACGGTTTTTCTGAATATAGCTTTTACGTATTCCTATTATCTGTCATATTTTCCAGAGTTGGCTTAGCAACTTTCATGGGATCTTGACTATTCCAAATTTTAGGATAAATTTGTTAAGTTTCTCAAATAAACTTGCTAGGAGTTTAATTGGAGTTGCACTGGATTTATCAATTACCTTAGAGAGAATTAAAATCTTTATAATACTACCTTGCCCTACCCAGGAATATGGAATACCTCTCCATTTATGCCAGTATTCCTGTATGTCATCTACATGATTTTAAATTGCTCTTTTTAAAGGTCTTTCACATTTTTGACTGGTTAACTCCTTGATTCTTTACATTTTTCTTGCTACATGTAACAGTAAATCCTCTAATCCTGTTATAAAGAGGTTAAGCTTTGGAAGTACATGTATACTTGAGAATATCTTTATTTCACTCTCAAATGATAGATTCGCTGGTTATAAAATTGTGGTTTCAGCATTCTTTTCATTTCTTTGAAATATTTTCTTGTCTCCAATATGTTTGGTGTAATTCTTATGCTTAGTTCTTAATACGAGGTCTTTATCTCTTGAACTTTTGAGAATTTTCTTTTTATTTTTGATTTTTAAATTTTTACTGTATAATGTACCTAGGGTCTTCTGTGGACAAACATTTTCTGTCTGAGGTCTTTCACTTTTCTTTAAATCTGAGAATATTTTGGTCATTATCTCCTCAAATATTTTCTCTTCTTTGTGTATATATATATTTACTATCTTTCTAGTTCTGCAATAAAACAGGTATTTACATTACTACTATGATCCTTTAAATATTTTGTTTCATATTTTCCAACTCTGTCTCTGGTGCTTTATGGAAGAATTTTTTCATTTATTCACCCAGTTCATTCATTTGTTTTTCAAATTGCATTTATTTTGGAATTCATCTTTATTATTGTTTTCTATATCAATTATTTATTTTTTATTTATATTATACAAATTCAGGTTTAATAGGCTAAGTCTCTAATAAGCATCTTTCACCCCACATACTCTCAGGATATAGGAGGTGAGATCAGGGTGAAGAATGCCCAAAGGCTGACGGTCTATAGCATCTTTGCTGTTCCTTTTTCACTCCAATCAAGCTTGAATACTGCCCTGATATCACCCTATCATGTGGCTTGCACTTCCTCCCAAGACCAAGTTGGTGGGGACTAAAGGGCATGGGTTATAAGGTTTTCCCTGGCCTCTCTGCATCAAAGGCAGTAGATCCTCTTCCATTCTGGATTACCATTATCTTCTAAACCAGAACTCAACTACCCTATAGTTTTGCCTTAAATTTTCAGCTTCATTGACTTCTACTTCTGTGGGTTCTTTGGGGTTAAAGTTGAGTGAGTTTAGTTTGCCATCTTTTTTGAAGTGGAAAGGAAAAATCCTTTTTAAGTTAAATGCAGAATAGAAGTTATCTTATAGATATCATTTTTTTCTTTTTTTTTTTAATTGAAGTATAGTTGATTTACAATGTTGTGTTAGTTCCTGGTATACAGCATAGTGATTCAGTTATATATATATTCTTTTTCATTATAGGTTATTACAAGCTATAGAATATAGTTCCTTGTGCTATACAGTAGAATCTTGTTGTATATCTGTTCTGTATATGGTTCGTATCTGCTAATACCAAACTCCCAATGTTTCAGTCCCACTCCTTTCCCCTTTGGTAACCATAAGTTTTTGTATGCCTCTGAGTCTGTTTCTGTTTTGTACATAAGTTCATTTGTGCCATTTTTTTTAGATTCCACACATAAAGTGATATATAATATTTGTCTTTCTCTGTCTGACTTATTTCACTTAGTATGATAATATCTAGGTCCATCCATGTTGCTGCAAAAGGCATTATTTCATTCTTTTTTATGGCTGAGTAGTATTCCATTGTTTATATCTTCTTTATCTAGTTATCTGTCAATGGACATTTAGTTTGCTTCCATGTCTTGGCTATTGTAAATAATGCTGCTATGAACATTGGGGTGCAGGTATCTTTTCAAATTGGAGTTTTCTCCAAATATATGCTCAGGAGTGGGATTGCTGGATCATATGGAAGGTCTATGTTTAGTTTTTAAAGGAATCTCCATACTCTCCTCCATAGTGGCTGTACCAAATTACATTCCCACCAACCATGTAGGAGGTTCCCTTTTCTCCACACCATCTCCAGCATATATCAACTTTTTAATGTCAGCCATTCTGAAGGGTGAAAAATGATACTTCATGTAGTTCATTGTAGAAGTTGTTTTATAGGTATCATTTTGTAGACATTCCTTGGGAATTAGCTGATTAGTAGACATAAGCCAATCCAAAAAGAGACCTGTTAGCATAAATATACCTGCAGGGATATTCAACACAATTAGGTGTGTTGTTTTTGGTAGGTACAAGGAACTCATCACTAAAAACGCTCTACTATAAAACCTCATAAGAAAAACCTTGAGAGTAAAAGTGAGAAGAGGAATGTCAAGAGGCTCCCCTTATATCTCATGGAGAACAATTGAAACACAGGACTGGAGTGTCCATGTTCTACAGCTGCCCCACTGTGGAATAATATAATGAGGAGGTGGGGGCTGAAGTCTTGGCAGTCACTAACAGCTGGAAGGTGGGTCAAAAAAGAGTAGGAGTGAAGAAGGAAGGAGACAGAGTTGAGCAGCAAGATGGTGGGAAAAACATCTACACAAATACAGTAGGAGAGACATTTTAATGGCTAGATGAATGTAGACATTTAGGGAATGAAAAGAATATTTAGAGAAAGTCATTGGGAAGACTTCTGCATGGTATGCTGTATAAACTCCCACAGTAAAGGTCTATATTGTTCCTCAAGGCCCCTGGAGTCATATATGTGTTTTCATTTCCTGTGACTTTACACAGAGGCTAGACTACTAAAGCCTTGGCTTTTATTAAGAATATTGGTAAATAAATCCCTTGTCCAGGTGCAAATGAGCTTCACTTTGTCATCTTGAGTATCTCATGTGTATCCTTTAATACAGTACTTGCCAAAGTGGGTTCAGCAATTAGAGAATTCAATAGTCAAAAAAGTTTGGGGTGTGTAGGTTATAGAGTTGTAACATGAGTTCTTTGCCTGCAGGAGTTCTCAGAGCCTTTGTTATGCCTGTGTTACTATAATTCTCCAAGAAGGAGACATGGTATACCCCATTTCTCCAATTTGACCACCAAATCCTTTTTCTCAAAGTATCTTAAGATACTACCGTTTCATGGACCAAGCTCTAGGAAATAATCGAAGGATTGCCTACCTTTGTTTGAGCTATAATGTGGACTTAGCAGATGTGGTCAAGGGCAACTTTTTTGCGGTTGTTATGAAACAGTGTTTTGCATAGTGCATTCTTCACAGTATTACAATCTAGCAATTGCTTTAACCATGAAAGTATTATCTGATATTTCTGTCAATATGCATGATCATATTCAATTAAGTAATTTATTTCAAAGCCATTTATATTGTTCTCTTTTTGTGGTACCTCATGTAGTTGGTCTTGTTTTCCTAAGAGCATGTAAGCTCCATAAAGATAAGAATCATGCCTATACCTTTACTGAATCCCATGCATAGCACTGGTACAGTGCTAGATGAAAGATCAATATTCAATAAGCCCACTTTGATGGGAAAAAATAAAATTTAAAAATGCAGCAGAAGCAAACTTTTATAAACTTCCTTTGTATTTGATAACATATCATATAAATACTTTTGTGCTTTAATAATCACTCCCCACTCGTTTTTTCTCTTTGTTCCTTTTCAGCACTAAATACACCCTGGAAGAAAAATGGGGCAATAAAACTGAGCAAAGCAGTCCTGAAAAGGTTTTTTCTATTTGTTCCAATATTAAGAATGAATCTTTGGCTAGCAACTTCAAACTATTCCGTCATCTTTTTGCTTGATTCCCACCCAGTTTATCCATTAATGGTCCAACATTTTTTCTCCTACTTTTTCATGGCTGTATTTTCCTTTAAATGTAAAATTTAGTAACTTTTAGAACATTTTCTTTGCTTTGCTAGTCAGGAAGAATTTCCCTACCATCTCATTCTGAAAGCACTTGGCAGGTAAACTCCTGTTATCATATCATTGTATATGAAGGTCCTTAGCTTATTCTAATGGTGTTTTGCCAAGTAAACAATTTACTGTCTATTATTTCCACTGGAAAGTCCCCTTTTCAAATTGAAGAATTTCACAATAAAAACCACTGGTCAAAGAAACCCCAAGTTCTTCTTAGCATTGGTATTTGGGGTTTCAACTTAATGGGATTGTTATTCATATAACCAGGTTGATGACACCAATGGCTCAAATTTACAATGGAAATTTAGGACCAAGTAGTTCTGTCAATAGCTCCATTGTTCCCACTTCCCTTGTCTGCCTGCTCCCTCCCCCATCTCCTTCATCCCTAGAATCACTGGCCCTCTGCAGAGACCTCTCCAGATCCTGCCCTTGCTATCCCCTCAGCCCTATCCCCACCCCTGACCTTGTCTCTTATCCTTGCTTCTTCCCATTAATGACCCTTGATGGCTCCTTCATTGTTCCCTTTCAAACTCCATTAACTCGTCACATACTTCCTCTTTTTTCTCAAGTCTCTCAGTTTCTCCCACCTCAATCTAAAACCAAGCCAAGAGTTGTGGCTGATATACTCCTCACTGAAGCTTCCAGACCACAGCACCAAAGTATTTTATCTATAACCCCACTTACTCTGCTCATACAGGATTCTCCCAGCATCCCTATGGCTGTCTTCCCTCAGCCTCCAGGGCCATACTTTAGCTTCACTGATGTCAAGCTCACTGTTTTCATTCCTGCTGCTCTCCCCACCATGCTGTATATGGAGTACAATGTCAAATTTGACTGTCCAGCCTACATCCTGGCCTCCCAGCTTCAGACTTTTCCTCTTCTCTGACTTTCTAATCCATTCCACCTTGGTGCCTCCTTAACACACACACACACACACACACATCCAGTCATGTCTTAGACGTTTATATCAGGTGCTAAGTAGGTCAAAGAGCTTGTAACTGGCCTATCAAACAAGCTGGACTCAGTAAGGGTGACATTATAAACTACATTAATGTTTATTTTCACATAACTGCCTTTGACTCAATTGAGCTTCTTCTGTCTTTCCCATCCTAAATGAAATTTCAGGTAGGTCCAATGTTTCTTCTGATTACTCTATGCCCATGATAAATGGGCTCCATCTTTGACTTAGTAAAAAAGTTCAATTAAATCTGAATCAAAACTTCACTCTCAGTCCATTCAGGTGTTTCACTTCCCCTTTATCAAGTTACTCTCCCTACTCCTCCCTGATCACTGATTAATTAGCCACTCATTCTGACCCCCTAGAGAAAATGAAGGAGGTGGAAGGGAAAGATTTAAGGAAAAGGAGATATCTCTTGACACTGATGCTACCGATGCACTGTTGCATGCCCCATTTCTGGCTCTTTTTCTCTTTAGTGTTTTATGAATTTTTAGGAGACTTATTTATATTCCTTTAGCAAGGCTGATGCCGCCCCCTGATTGTCACACATGACATAGCTCTGCCCCTGACTTCTGGTGATATCTGGTAGTCTGGCCTTCTCACTCTTCCCAGCAGGCCTGTATAGTGGAGATTCATTAAGACAACTCAAAAACAGTGACCCGTAACTCAACAATAAAAAGACAAATGATCCAATTTTTAAAGTGGACAAAAGGATCTGAATAAATTTCTTTAAAGAAAATATACAAATGGCTCGTGAACACATAAAAAGATGCTCAAAATCAATATCATTAGTGTAATGAAAATCAAAATCACAATCGTATGTCACTTTATACTAAGGATAAAGCCACTAGGATGGCTATAATTTAAAAAAATGGTAGACAATAACAAGTGTTGACAAAGATGTAGAGAAGTTGAAACTCTCATACACTGCATTCTCATTGTTGGTAGAAATGTATATTGGTACAGCAGAACAGTCTGGGAGTTCCTCAAAAAGTTGAACAGAGTTAGATATAACTCAGCAATTTCACTCCCAGGTGTATACTCAAGAGAATTGAAAACAGAAAAACTTGTAACACAAATGTTCCTAGCAGTATTATTTACAGTGTCAGAAAAGCAGAAATAACTCAAATGTCCCTCAACTGATGAATGGATTAAAAATGGTACATCTATACAATGGAATATTTTTCAGTCATAAAAAGTAATGAAGTACTGATTCATGCTATGACATAGATGAAATTTGAAAACATTATGCTAAGTAAAAGAAGCCAGACCAAAAACAAAGTATATTGTGTAATCCCATTTATTACCCAAATAGGCAAATCTACAGAGGCTGAAAGTAGATTAGAGGTTGACTGGGGCTTGGGTGTAGGAGGACTGGGGGGTGACTGCTAATGGTTACAGGGTCTCTTTTAGGTGAAATGAAAAGATTCCACAATTAGAAAATGGTGATGGTTCCATGACTCTCTGAATATACTAAAATCCACTGGGTTATACACTTTAAAAGGGTGATTGTGATGATAAAATAAAGCTTTGAAGAAGAAGGAAGGGATGTGGAAGGAGAGGAAGAAGAGAAGGAGAACAGTTACTATATCAGGTCCATGTCACTGCCACTGTGGTCCTTTCTCCTTACTCTAACCATTCACCCTCTAACAAAGCTTCCTCTTCTAGACATTTTTTTTTTCAAGAACGACTCATCCAAAGTGTCATCCAAATTTCGGGAAGCATATGTTAAGCTCTCAATGTGATTCCTTTGAAGTCTCCATCTCTTGGCTTCAGTTTGGGAATGGGGATGAGGAAAGCACCTGTCTGCTTTGCCCCATGGAGAACGTAGCACGCTAATTCTCCAAAGAAATCCTTACTGAGTCTGAGCAGTTGTGGATTCTTAGCTTCCTCGTAAAAAGCTGTTAATGGGCTAGTGGTGGGAGAGTCAGTTTAGAATCACCTTCTTTGTATGTCCTTCATAGATGGTGTAGTACATGGCTAATTCAGGGGTCAGCAAACTTCATGTCAAGAGGCAGATAGTAAAGATTTTAGGCTTTGCAATCTGTACAGTTTCTGTTGCAACTCCTCAACTCAGCCATTGTAGTATGAAAGCCAGTCACAAACAAAATGTAAACGAATGCCCATGGCTGTGTTCCTACAAAACCTTCATTATAAAAACATGTGGAGGCCAGATTTGATCCATGGGCCTTAGTTTGCTGACCCTTGTTCTAGAGTCACTTGGAGGAGTTTAGATAGTGAAAGAGGGTCCTTGGCACCTTTTGTTTCCAATGAAACAAGAGCCCATTTGAAATTTTTTTTTAAAATCCCTTTCAAATCTATGGTTTCAATCTATAGTCCTTGATAAACTTCTGGTATAGAGAGAAGATCTTGTTTGTGGCCTAGATTTTGAATCTGAGACCTCTTTGTGTAGATCTCTTTGGATCTCTTTATGTAGAAAAGAGAAAGAGAGAACTTGTGTATGAACACTTGTGCATTCATGCTTACCTATGTGTGACATGGTACAGAAAGTCATACCAGAATAAAATCAAATTAAAACTGGAATTTTGCAGGAATTTGAGCTGCTCTCAAAAGTAGGTGCATCTGACTTTCTTCCCAAGAATACAGTATGGAAAAGGGAAGAGTAACTTTAGAATAAACAAACCTGATAAACACTATCATCAGGCAGACAGCCCAGTCAACATCAACAGTGATAAGCCATGTTGATGGTGTGGACCCTTGAACAGCCCTTTATGTCTGTGGCCTTCCTCCCAAAAACACATAACTCCAGTCTAGCTGTGATAAAAAGGAAGAACCCCAAATGAGGGACATTCTACAAAATACAGGATGAAAACTCCTCTAAATTGTCAAGGTCATCAAAAACAAGGAGAGTTTAAGAAACTGTCACAGCCAATGTGTAGAAAAGGGAACCCTCCTAAATTGCTGTTGGGAATGCAGTTTGGTGCAGCCACTGTGGAAAACAGTATGGAGATTCCTCAAAAGACTAGGAATAGTAATCCCGCTCCTGGGCATATATCCAGAAAAAACCCTACTTCAAAAAGACACCTGCACCCCAATGTTCATAGCAGCACTATTTACAATAGCCAAGACATGGAAACAGCCTAAATGTCCATCAACAGATGACTGGATAAAGAAGAGGTGGTATATTTATACAATGGAATACTATTCAGCCATAAAAACCGACAACATAACTCCATTTGCAGCAACGTGGATGTTCCTGGAGAATGTCATTCTAAGTGAAGTAAGCCAGAAAGAGAAAGAAAAATACCATATGAGATCACTCATATGTGGAATCTAAAAACAAAAAACAAAACAAACAAAAAACAAATACAAAACAGAAACAGACTCATAGACATAGAATATAAACTTGTGGTTGCCAAGGCAGAGGGGGCTGGGAAGGGACAGACTGGGAGTTCGAAATTTGTAGATACTGACAGGCATATATAGAATAGATAAACAACATTATACTATATAGCACAGGGAAATATATACAAGATCTTGTGGTAGCTCACAGTGAAAAAAAAATGTGACAATGAATATACGTATGTTCATATATAATTGAAAAATTGTGCTCTGCACTGGAATTTGACACAACATTGTAAAATGACTATAACTCAATAAACAATGTTTAAAAAAAAAAAAAGAAACTGTCACAGCCAAGAGGAGCTTAAGTAGATATGACAACTACATATAACATGGTATCTTGAATGAGATCCTGGAACAGAAAAAGGATATTAGGTAGAAAACTAAGGAAATCTGAATAAATTATGGGTTTAAGCTAATGATAATGCATCAATAGTGATGCAAAATGTACCATACTCATACAAGATGTTAGCAATAAGGAAACCGGGAGCAGACTATATAGGAACTCTCTGTACCTACACTGTTCTAAAATTAAAAGCTTATTAAAAATAAAAATGAGAAATGTTGCTTATTATTCCAGTATAGAACCCTGGTAGATTATGGAAGAAAATGAATGTAAATGACTTGTTATGCACCTTGCTATATTACTGTCCTTGAGTCCATGCCACAGAACTACCTTATAAATATGATCATTGTAGGAAAAGCTTCAGTTAGTGCTTTAGTAATCAAAAGCCCCAAACAGTATCCCTCAGCCAAGAAAAAGTGAGTGGATCCCTGAATCACACAGAACTTAAACAGATAATAGCTTCATCCTGGCCCACTGTATGCTGCTGGCTGAAACCTGTTGTTATTCATGCCATTAATAATTGGATTTTCTTGGAAAAAAGATTTCTAAATGCAATAAAAATACCAGAAAGTTAAACTCCAAGTAGTAACTCTTATTAACTCAATCTACCAAGTGAACCAATTTGGAAAGAAGCTCGTAGACACATCAATAAAGTATTTGTTTAGTTTTCTAGCCACATTCTTCTGTTTAGTTTTTCTTAGTTTAGGTAATAAGTTAAAGTTATAGATCGGCTAATATTAGTTTCCAATTAAAAAGCAGACTCTCCGTAAATTTACTCTGATTTTAGAAGACAAAAAGCTAAATTTTTCAAAAGATGCTGAAAATTGAATAATATGGTATAATGCTTTCATGGATGATTACCTTCAGAGAGAGTTCAATTATCATTAGGAGTGTGTACAATTTTTTAGTTAGAACACAAAAATGTGGTAATGAGAAAAACAGATTATTCATGCTACTCATTCAACAAATATTTGAACCAATGTTTGCTATGTCCCAGGTCCTATGCTAAGCATAGGAACGTAATGGGGGCCAAAAACAGATGCAAGCTCTGTCCTGTTGGTGAGGATGACATTAACCAAGCATTGTATGTCAGGCTGTGTGACTCATTTGACTGAGCAGTCTCAAAAACTTGGGTATAAACATAGAACTGTTTCATTTTTCTAGTAAATGTTTTCTATTCTGCTCTGTTAATCCTCCTTTTTACTGGGTAGCAGGACCCCTAATATCATCTCAGTTTTGCTCTACAATTTGCTGTCCCTTTCAGTTGTTAAAACAGAATGTCTTTGGTTATTAGGACTCAGTTCTGTTTATTTTTAATTTTAATCACTTGTTGATAGAGGCTCCCATTTCCAATCTTGCAACCTGACTGACAGCTTAGGCAGGTATGAATGGAGTGTGATTGGCTCTTTCACACCACACCCCTCCTTCCTTGAAGATTCCCTCCTTCTGAGCCTAACCCCAGAGGGATGAGAAGAAAAGACATCTGGTAATGGGACTGACCAGGCAATGCTGATATTCCCTTTCTCTTGGTCATCTCCACGGATCGAGCTTGCTGCACGTAGACATGGTGTGGATAACCAGTGCTTCACTGATGAGGAATTTAATCCCAAGTAACTCGCCTAGGTTTAGTGGTCCCTTGGGAGATTCAGTCGTATCTTCCAGCTGATGGCCTCATACTATATTCCTTTGATATTCCTGCCCCTTTGCCCCACACTGGAACAGCAAGCCTGCCACTCCAACTTTGCTCCCTAGTCCCAATTCTGGAGTGTATGGGAATGGGCAAGATTTATTTTCTGTACCTATCTGGAAACACAAATTTCCTACCTGGCCTGACATTACTATACACTGTGTCTTCTCAGACCTCTTTTTTGATCTTTCCCCTTTCAAGCAGAAACAGCTCAACAAGTCTAGTGGTAGAGAGTACATTCAACCAGGAAAGGAAATTTCAGTCTCCAGATGCCCTCCTAATTACCAGCAATTCTCTTGCCCACCACTCCCCACTTCCTGAGCTTCAAGGGGAACTAATCAAGCTTATGCCTTCCCCACAGAGAAGTGAGAGGATGGAAATACTCCACACTTCTGCTTTCAATGGTCACTTGGTGTGTTAGCTACTTATGCAGTGATCCATGCCCCAGTCTGTGAGATGCCTGAAGCTACTGGGCCTCCAGACAGGAAATCTGGAAAATTACAGATGATATATATGTGAAATGTGTGCAGGAAATAGAGCCTGAGCAATCCAGATGCAAAGCATCTGTTTTGTAGTATCTGTTAGAGCCTAACATATGCTTACATTATGACACAGCAATTCTACTTCTAGGTATATACCCAACAAAAATGAGAACATAAGCACCCCAAAAGGCACAACAGTGTTCACTATGGCATTTTCCATAATAGCCAAAACTGAAAAGAAATAGTAGAAATTTAGAATGGCTGAATAAATTATGGCATTCACATAAAAGAATACTTTGAAGTAAAGAAAGGAGAAAAACTCCTGCTATATGCAATATAAATGAATTTCACAAATTACATACTGAAGGAAAGGAGCCAGAATTTTAAAAGAACATAATGTATGATACCATTTATATGAAGTTCAAAAGAAGGCAACGCTAAATGATGGTGCTAGGTGTCAAATAACAATTGCGCTTGGGAAGGAAGGGTGTATTATAGTGGGAGAATGGGTGCTTCTAATGTCCTATTTCTTGATCCAAAGTGTTCACTGAGCTCTGCACTTATAATCTGCATACTTTTTTATGAATTACATGAATAACACTTCAACAAGATGATTACTTTTTTTAAAAAAAAAAAGACAATGTAATTTTTTCTAAAAAAAAGTTAGTCATTGTTATATAAAAAACTGTGCCCAAAGATGATGATTTAACATATGCAGCCTCAGAAGTTAGTATTTACATATCTCCAGGTGAGGCATGAGTTTTCATTTGGAGAAAACTTATAAATTATTTTGTTCATTTTCAATTCTAAATGTTCTTCGCATGTGCAAAAGTCAAGTGAGAACTATCAGTGTGTTGGCTCCAAGAGTGGAAATATTCAATTATGTCAGTTTTATGTCATTGTTTTCTTCCACTGCAGAGAATTAAGGTTGGAAGTTCATTACAATAAAGGTGAAATAGCTCTCACAATTGTGAATGCTATTGTCAATTCAGTTTAAAACTTCAACATTCAAGGTAAATTTACTTGCTTTTTATAGTTACTATATTTTAGTTTAATATACATAAGTATATGGTATTTTTATTGAAAGTATTTCAAAATAGGACTATTTTACAGGCCTACCAATATAACAAAACCAATATGTTACATAGTTAATAAATTCCAAAAAATTCTATAATTTTAGTTATTTTAACCATCCCTTCTCAATGGTGTCTCAATAGTGTATTATGTTATGTAAAAATTAAGTTCACTCTCAAAATTGTTCCAATTAAGGAGTGACATGAACAGATGACAGAATAAAAAGTCCCAAAACTCATTCCCCCCAAGAAACACCAACTTAACAACAATATATAGTGCAAAAACCTTTTTTGAGAACACAGTAATCCCTAGAAATGCAAGGCAAGAACAGCTGTCTTGAAGTGAGTGGAAAAAGTCATTGTTTTTCACCCAAGACAACTCTTCCCTCAAGATAGCACACCTCAGCCGCCTGATCATGAGAAACTATCCAGCTCATGGCTCCTCTCTCAGGAGGGAAAGTGCAGCATTTCCATCCAATATCCCAGCTTTTCAGAAGCTACCATGGACTAGTTTCTGTCTAGCCTGACTTGGAATGTTGTTGGGGAACTGACATGCCACTGAAAATAAAGAAGAGCTCTGTGGCTTGTTGCTGCACAAGACATTCTGCAATTCAGAGAGACATCAGAGGGAGCAAGATATTATAAGCTCCAGAAAAAGAAACAGGCAAACCTCTCTACCTGGGAAATTACATGTATAAAGCCAGAGAAAACACATCCCCAGAAAAAGTTTGAGAGACCTCCAGAATCTCTAGCCAGACTGATTGGTGAAGGTCTTCCCCTGAACAAAAGCAATATGTAAAGAATGGATGGGTGGTTGTTCTTTCAAATGTCCAAATCCCAGCAAGATATAATGAAACATATGAAGCAATAGGGAAACTTTATACAATCAATTAACAAAATAAAGCTTCAGAAACTGACTCTCAGAAATGGAAATCAATAAATTACCTGACAAAAAATTTAAAATAACCATCTTAAAGAAGTTCAATCAGTTGTAAGATAACACAGACAACTAAAAAATCAGAAAGTGATACATGAACAAAAATCAGAATATCAACACAGAATATTGATAATAGAAGAGAACCAAAGAGAAAGTCTGGAGCTGAAGAATACAATAACTGGATTGAAAATTCACTACAGGCTTTCAAAAGCAGATTTGATCAAGCAGAAGAATTCAGTGAATTCAAAGACAAGTCATTTGAAACTGTTGAGTCAGAAGCAAAAAGAGAGAGAGAGAAAAAAAGAACTTATACAGATCCTTCTCAAACTTTTCCAAAAGATTGAAAAGGAGGGAACACTCCCACAGTCATTCTATGAAGCCACCATCACCCTGATACCAAAAACAGACAAAGAGAAGGAAAGAAAGAAAGAAAGAAAGAAAGAAAGAAAGAAAGAAAGAAAGAAAGAAAGAAAGAAAGAAAGAAAGGAAGGAAGGAAGGAAGGAAGGAAGGAAGGAAGGAAGGAAGGAAGGAAGAAAACTACAGGCCAATATCTTTGATGAATACAGATGCAAAAATCCTCAACAAAATATTACCAAACCAAATTAGGATCATACATCATGATCAAGGGTGATTTATTCCAGAGATGTGAGGATCATTCAATATCCTCAAATCAATGTGATATACCACATTAACAAAAGAAGGGTAAAAATTACATGATCATCTCAAAAGATGCAGAAAAATCATTTGACAAAATTCAAAATCCATTTATAATTTTAAAAAACTCTCATCAAAGTTGGTATAGAGGGAACATATCTCAACATAACAAAGGCCTTTTATGATAAACCTACCGCTAACATCATACTCAAAGGTAAAAAGCTGAAAGCCTTTTCTCTAAAATCAGGAACAGGACAAGGATGTCCACTCTTGTCACTTCTATTTAACATAGTATTGGAAGTCCTAGCCACAGCAATCAGATAAGGGGGAAAAAAAAAGAAGGGCATCTAAATTGGAAGGGAAGTAAAACTGTCACTATTTGCAGATGATAGGATAGTATATATAAAAAAACCCTAAAATGTCACCAAAAACTTTTAGAACTAATAAATAAATTCAGTAAAGTCACAGGATACAAGATTAATATACACAAATCTGTTGCTTTTCTATATGCTAATAATGAGCTATCAGAAAGAGAATACAAGAAAACAATCCCATTTCCATTTGAATCAAGGAGAATAAAATACCTAGGAATAAACTTAACCAAGGAAGTGAAAGACCTATACTCTGAAAACTATAAGACGTTGCTGAAGGAAATTGAAGATGATACAAATAAATGAAAAGATATCCCATGTTCATGGATTGGAAGAATTAATATTGTTGAAATGTTTACTACCCAAAGCAATCTACAGATTTAATGCAATCACTATCAAAATACCCATGACATTTTTCATAGAACTAGAACAAATAATCCTGAAATTTATATGAAATTACAAAAGATCCTGAATTGCCAAAGCAACCTTGGCAAAAAAAAGAACATAGCTGAAGGTATCATGCTCCCTTACTCAAACTATACTATGACGCTTCAGTAATCAAAGCAGTATGGTACTAGCACAAAGACAGACACATAGATCAATGGAAAAGAACAGAGAGCCCAGATATAAACTCATGCACCTATGGCCAACTAACTAACCTATGACAAAGGAGTCAAGAATATACAGTGGAGAAAAGACAGTCTCTTCAATAAGTGGTGCTGGGAAAACTAGAGAGCTACATGCCAAAGAATAAAATTAGAACATTTTCTCACACCTTATACAAAAATAAAATCAAAATAAACTAAAGCCCAAATGTATGGCCAGAAACTACAAAAATCCTAAAAGAAAACATAGGCAGAACACTCTTTGACATAAATCACAGCAATACTTTTTTGGACCTGTCTCCTAAAGCAAAGGAAACAAAAGCAATAATAAATAAATGGGGACTTAACTAAACTTCAAGGCTTTGGCACAACAAAGGAAACCATCAACAAAACAAAAAGACAACCTACTGAATGGGAGAAAATACTTGCTAATGATATGGCTGATAAGGGATTAATATTCAAAATATATAAGCAGCTCATACAACTCAATACCAAAAACAAAAAACAAACAAACAAAAACAGACAACCTGATTTAAAAGATGTGCACGAATGATAAATGCTGGAAAGGGTGTGGAGAAAAGGGAACCCTCCTACCCTGTTGGTGGGAATGGAGTTTGGTGCAGCCACTATGGAGAACAGTATGGAGATTCCTCAAAAAACTAAAAATAGATTTACCATATGACCCAACAATCCCACTCCTGGATATATATCCAGAGGGAACCTTAATTCAAAACGACACCTGCACCCCAATGCTCATAGCAGCACTATTTACAATAGCCAAGACATGGAAACAACCTAAATGTTCACCGACAGGTGACTGGATAAAGAAGTTGTGGCATATTTATACAATGGAATACTACTCAGCCATAAAAAGAATAAAATAATGCCATTTGCAGCAACATGGATGGACCTGGAGATTGTCATTCTAAGTGAAGTAAGCCAGAAAGAGAAAGAAAAATATCATATGATATCACTTATATGTGGAAACTAAAAAAAAAAAAAAAAAAAAAAAGACAAACAAACTTATTTACAAAACAGAAATAGGCTCACAGACATAGAAAACAAACTTATGGTTACTGGGAGGGAAGGGGATGGGAAGCAACAAATTGGGAGTTCTTGCAGATACTAACTAATGTACATAAAATAGATAAACAATAAGTTTATACTGTATAGCACAGGGAACTATATTCAATATCTTGTAGTAACCTATGGTGAAAAAGAATATGAAACAAATATATGTATGTTCCTATATGACTGAAGTATTGTGCTGTACACCAGAAATTGACAAAACATTGTAAACTGACTATACTTCTCTACATATATATTCTATATATATATATAGAAAATAGAATGGTGGTGGCCAGGGACTGGGGAGAAGGGGAAAAGGGGAGTTTGTGTTCAGTGGGTATAGAGTTTCAGTTTTGTGTAGAGTTAATACTATTGCAATGTACATTTTAAAATGGTTAAGAGTAAATTTTATGGTTTTTTATCACAATTTTAAAAAAAGTGTCCCAGTTAAGTTATATGTTATATATAGGTTGAGTTATGTTACATGGTCTCCCTGCCCATGACACAGAGCTGAGTCATTCAACTAATCCTTCCTTTCTGAAGCAAGCCATACTCAACACTCCTCCCCAACCTACTCCAGGGAATGAGTCACTCAAGGCTGTGTTTTGTGGTGACTCTGCCTGAAATGAGGGTGGTGGAAAAAACACTGAAGCTTCCATGGCTTTGCACATGCTCCTCCCCAGTTGGGAAAGTGCCTGGCTTATTTGGGGCAGTAGTCCATCTAGGGTGGCTGGAGAATTAAGGCTGAGTGGGTAGGAAGGCGGTGAGGTCGGAAAGGTCCAATGTGATGCAAGGCCTGAAAAATCGGACCTCATTCAAAAGTTGGAAGTTTATCCTCTAGAGAGTGGAAAACTCTCTAAAAGGTTTCCACAGAGGTGAGTGACAAGATCCCATTTGTGGTTTTAGAAACAGAATTCTGACAACTGCAAAGGATGGACTGGCCAGGGCAAAGTTGGTATACAGTTCAGCTGGTATCCTCTGCACTTCTGCAAAACCATCTTAAAGAAACCGTGGAAGGGATGAATTTAAGAGATGTTTTTAAGGGAGAATTAAGAGGACTTGGTGACCAATAGGAATGGAATTAACTGAAAAGCATTTGAAGGAACAAATATAATTCACCTGGCATAGGGCCTGACCCACAGTAGACAACCAATAAATATTCATTCCCCCACCTCTTAGAAATACATTTGCTTTACAACTAGCATAATTGTTCTGTTCCTTGGTTGCTGGGATAACTATGATTTTAAAATAAATAAATACATGCACATCACATTTTATTGTGCTTTGCTTTACTGCACTTTGCAGGTATTGCATTTTTTTTTTAATGGCTTTTTGGTTTGGGGGTTTTGCTTTTGTTTTTGTTTACAAGTTGAGGGTTAGTGGCAACCCTGCATTGTCAGATGATGGTTAGCACTTTTTAGAAATAAAGTATTTTTAAATTAAGGTGTGTATATTGTTTTTTTAGACATAATGCTATTGCACACTTATTGCACTACGGTATAGTATAAAAGTTACTTTTTATATGTACTGGGAAACCAACAAATTTGTGTGCCTTGCATTATTGTGATATTTACTTTATTGTGGTGGTCTGGAACCAAACTTGAATTACCTCTGAGGTATGCCTGTAAATATATTTTCACCAGGGAAAAATTTCTTTCATACAATGGAAATTGAAACAATCACTTTGGAAAACTTTTGGTAATAAAGGGCAAATTTGGCAACATTGAGTAAAGCCTAAGATACTCATACCCTAAGACCATGCAAGTCCACTTCTGTCTATAACACCTACAGAAGGTCTCATGTAGGTGAAAATTGGGAACCAGCCAAAACGACTGTAAAGAGGAAAATGGATAATGAATTGTAGAATACTCATATAATGGCATGCTATATAGTATTTATGAACATAGATAAATCCCGAAAACATATTAAGCAAAACAAAAAAGTTTGCAGAGATATATATATAATACCACTTAAGGTTTAAAATCTGTTAAATAACACTATGTAATAAAAAAGAGAAGAGGCTTGATAAAGGAGAAGTGCACAGAGGTCTTAGTTATGTTTATGGCATTTAATGTCTTGAAAAAAGGACTGGAGCAGGTACAGCATAATGTTAAGATTTGACAGAGTCGCATACACTGGTGGTTCATTACAAGATTCTCTATTCTTATTCATATGTTTGACCATTTTGCAATAAAAGTTTTTTAAATGAAGCAGAGTAGTCAAATGTCAACTGTCCTTTTAGCTCCAGAATAATATTGTGTCCAGTATTTGCTAAAGCTGAAGGACACAGAGAGTAGGTCACATCTTTAATACTGAACAGTCTCTGCGGAAACAGCAACCAGCTTGGTGCACCAGACAGGGAGTTCTGAGAAACTGGTGCTTATCTGGCTCTCATCTTGAGCAACTCAGTAATTGTCTTGTGACCTTGAGCAATTCATTTTACTTTGGTCCTCAATTTCTTCACCTCTTCAGCCAGTGTAGCTTAAATCCCCCTTGAATTCAGAGAATTTAGATAGCCTGAATCTTAAAGGGAATTTAAAAAATAATAACAAGGGTAGCTACTATGCATTGCTACATGTCATAAGCACTTTAATTAGGAGGATTAAAAGGTACAATGCATGTATGTTCTGTTTTTATCTCTAATCTATACATCAGGAAATTGAAGCTTAGAAAGGTTAAATAATTTGCCAATGACACACAGACAAAGCAGGGATTTTAACCCAGATACATCTGTCACTTTCTGACTCTAAACACCATGCATATTTTTATTTTTTCTTTTTTTTTTTCCTGCAAAGTGCAGATCTTCATTGACACAGAGGCCATCCTCACCCACTGAGCCCAGGTTCCTGTAGTTCTCCAGCATCATCTCCCTGTACAGGGAGTCTGTTCCAGGCCCAGCATTTCCCACTCCTCTGGGTAAAACCCAGGGTAACATCTTCAAAGGTCACTGCTTCACGGAGCCAGTCCATTGGAAGTCTCAAGGTCATACCTTCCTCTTCTTCATGTGTCTTGTGGGAGTGGGCAGAGTCCCCACACTGCCCATGCATGGTCTTAACCAGACCCGAGGACCCTTGCTGGGTCAGATCCACATTGTTAGTAAGTACCCCTTCTGATATTCTGAGTAGGGTGGCCATGTAACTTATCCTCCAAACCAGGGCACTGAGAGTAAAAGGGGCACTGTTATGAGATCGTCTTACTAAGTGAAGTAAGCCAGAAAGAGAAAGAAAAATATCATACACCATCACTTATACGTGGAATTTTAAAAAAAGAGACACAAATGAACTTATTTACGAAACAGAGACAGACTCACAGACATAGAGAACAAACTTATGGTTACCGGGGGGAAGGGGTAGGGGGTGGGAAGGGATAAATTGGGAGTTTAGGATTTGTAGATACTACTATATATAAAATAGATGAACAACAAGGTCCTACTGTATAGCACAGGGAACCATATTCAACTCCCTGTAATGGCGTATAATGAAAAAGAATATATACGTATAAATGAATGACTATGCTATACACCAGAAACTAACACAACATTGTAAATCAACTATACTTCAATTTAAAAAAATTATCCCAGGCATAAACCAGGACTGTCCCAGGCAAACTAGAACACATGGTCACCGTAGTTCTGACTCTCCAGCAAACAAATTCCAGCAGCTTTTTAGAGATACCAGACAAGCCCAGTGGTTTTCTAGTAGTAACCAAGCAGGTCACTTAGATGCCCAGTCTAAAGGTCTGTTGCTCCAGTAGCACCAGAGGTCCTCCCAACCCAGCTGGCAGAAATAGATGCTGGAACGATGCCTTCTGGTGATGTCTTCATACACAGCTGTTGCCCACACAGGACACTGCAGCTGCTCCAAAGTCCTTCCACAGTTTATCTCTTACTGCCGTATTCATTTCCTGGAGCACAGAGTTTCTGCTTCCTCCCTTGCTCAGGCATTTAGAAAAATCCTGTCTGCAAAGAAGACTCTCACTCCTAGAATCCTTTGAGATAAGAATGGGATGATGTCGCCCTCTAGTGTGAACAAGGAGGCAGGGAGCACAGACAGATTTGGTCACTTACAGAAGAGAATGCAGAGAAAGCAGAATACTAGCCCTTAGCAAGCAAATGGATTAACACCTTTTCCTGTTTAATTATTAGGACAACTTGGTAAAGTCCATGCTTATGTTCTTCATTTTTATAGATCATAACACTGCTCAGTGAGATTGAGTAACTTATTCAAGGTCACAGAACTAGGAAGTGAATTGAAATTTGAACACAACTCTGTCTAGCATTAAAGCCCGTGGTCTTTCCCTGTATCAATCTGTAGGCCATATATAAACTGAGTCTTCAGATATTCAAAATATATTTTGAAACACTGTTTAATGCCAGAAGCGGAAGTTGAGGATCGATTGATTTATTACATAAAGAGACCTCAGAGCACTTTAAGACGAAGTATATGTCCCCATGTGTGGAGGGGGCAGGAGGTGTGGTGGGGGCGGGAGGTGGCGTTGGGTGGAAACAGTCCCTGATGCCTTTCTTTGTGATTCCTTCATTTATAATAGCCTCCTACATCTACATCTTTGTTAATGTTTTCCCACATCCTTCACAAAAATTCAGTCTTCCTCGCTGATCCTTATCTCTCCTGCTTCTGAACTACCTACCACTTCTTTGCACCAGTTTTCTTAGTCACCTTAGTATTATAGTCACCAGCACATCTGCCTAATTCCTCCATCCACCACCCTTGTATTACATAGTAAGCTACCCAAAAGCCGAGACCATCTTATTTTTTTCTCATTTTAAACCCCTATAATATCTATCACAGTGCTTCCACAAAGAATAGACCCTCAAGATATTTGCAGAATTTGGACTGCAAGAGCTGTCACCCACTGTCTTTGATGAGATTTTAATTGCAAGACATCAATAGCTTCTTCCAACTTGATAACATCCCACTATGTCCTCTTACAGAGAGAATTAGACACATTAAATTTCTAATAGCCTGGCAAGATCAAAGCTCTCCTAACTCACATCCACATACTGGTGAAAATACAGAACCATAAACTTTGGACTTGGAAAATGGGCTGGAGGGATGGTCTCTCCCCTCATCTCAAGCGTGGAGGCTGTGGGGCAGCGTTCCACCATGTCTGTCTCTGTCCTCCTTCACTTCCCCGTCCCCCTCCCTCCATATTTGGTGGTGCTCTGCTCTACCATAGCATCATCTACCCTCTCATTCAGTTGCTCCCTTAAATAGAACACTTCTGCTTTTTTCCTCTCCCTAAAAGGTTTTCCCTGATCCTGCCTGGTGTGTCCTCCGTGTTCAGGGAAATGTGACCAACCTCCTGACCTCTCATTCTGTCGCAGACCAGCTGTCTTCCATGTATTAACCCTGTTTAAGTAAGTCTTTAAATTCCTGGGACGCTCAGTCAGCAGCATCAAGAGCGGCAGCACCATCTGCTAGGCGTTTAACCCCCGGCTCCCTGTGATGGTGGAGGCGAATTAGAAACCCAGGTCTCATCTGGGGCGAGGCCTGAGCCACATAACATCTTAACGCTCATTGGCAATTTTTCACTCATTCTAAGTGTTGGCAAAGTAAGTTTTGATATTGAAAAGGTAAAATTCTAGTACATTTATGTTGGTTTCAGTGATATATCACTGAACAAATAATATTTGTATACTCTGTTATATTATATAATTATATAATATAATACATAATACTCTGTATTACAATACATAATATTTCAGCAAAATATTAGAAGCAATTTATATAGTCATTAAATACAAAATTCAGCCCTAGGCTAGTATAACCAAAACATTTTGAATGACTTTATAATATTCTGTGGTTTCAAAGTATATTTATTAACCTGGAGAAATGCTTAAGTTATAATGTTAAGTGGAAAAGAAATAGGATATAAAAATGAATTAAAAACTAGTAACCATTTTGATGTATTTTCATCCATTTTTTTCCTGCACACATATTCTTAAAAATATAAAAAGAGAACTGCTAATGTTTAAAAAGCATTTCTACGTGTTCCTAGTAGTAACAAATCAACGCAAGGTGATAGCTCTGCTGTAGGTGCAGCGTGTTAACCAGCACAAACCCATGGCTGACAGGTGACTTAAACCATTTTTATTGCTTCCACCAGTTCATGGAACTCTTTTTCCCTACTACCAATTCTTCAGCACTGCCACCCTTAAAAAAAAAAAAAAATCAACTCTTTCATTTCTCTCATTTCTTCACTGTATTTGCTCCCAAAGTCATCCCAGACCCTCATCTTTGCACTTCCTAAGTCACAGATAAAGGGACTAGGAAGGGAGAACAAGCACACATTTCTCCTTCTTCTTCCCACCAAGATCCCCCTCCTTGCATCCCTGAGAAGACATGGGGCACTGTCACTAGAGAAAGACTGGTGGCCCATGAGTACACAATTCCATTAGAAGATGACAGTCCCACTACTGCAGTTTCAGACAAGATCAGAATCTTGTATAGTAATTGCCTAATTCTGGCAAACAAATAAATATGCTACATGCTTTTAAAAGCTGTAACATAAGGCACTTTGGCATGTATGCTGAAAGGAGTTCTTATTTCTCTCTCTTATATTTGTTTTCAGGATGGGGCAAGAGACACTGAGAGCTCATGTGACATAACACTTGTCCTTCCAGACAGCTGAGTATTTCCGTGGATAGACAGTGGCATGTACTTGGAGGAGCTTCCTTAATATGTATTTAGACAGCAGGTGTTTAAAACATAGTTCAGCCTGTCAGACAAAGAGCCATTTCCAGTCATTCCATTTGTATGCAGAATGCACTCAGGTCAGAGAATATCCCCAGATAATATTAGAGAAAAAGAGATGTTCCGTATATGCCAATAACAAAACCCATCCACTGTGGTTAGGAATTTGAGGAGGAAGTATATAAAGGAGAGATTCAAGGAGGTGTAGGTTCAGTTAATGCCTTGATAAGTTTTCCAGTTTTATGAATCCCACACTTGATTATTTTTTCATTGCCCATAATCTATTACAGCAAGCTCACAAATACACTGCCTCCCAACTGTGGAGATTAAGTTTCCAAATACCTACAAAGTGAAAGAAGCTGAATTTGAGACATTTAAGAGCCTAGAACATAAGCAGAGTTGACAGACTTAGTTTAGTATGTAAGTCCCTTACAAATTAAACTATAAAACAGCACAGTACATAAAGAGATTACCAATGACTTTTTCTACAAATTAAATCAGTAATAATGGGTTTGTGCTTAATAAAATGGAGAGGAGAAAGATATCAAGTCCTACCTGTCATACATCTGACTAACATCTTTCTTTCCATAGTTCCCCAAACCTTAGACCCATCTTGACTGGAATCCTTTACTCACCCCACCTGAAAAACCAAGAGGAGGAACAGGACTAGTGATGGAAAGATTCATTTAATTTGGAATATAGTGAAATTAGGTGTATCCAAGAATTTCCAAAGAGGTGATCAGAAATAGAGGACTAAAAACAAAGAAGGAGACTAGGGGTGGAGATAGACATTAGGGGTCATCTAGGTGGGAATGGTGGAATAACGAAAAGGAAAGGAAGTAGGTCTGACGCTTGGAATAATTCAAGAGTAGTGAAGAGAGAAAGAAACGGAACATACAGGGGAGATGTGATTTCCCCTGAGTCTTTTTCAACTCTTCTGAAGGTTCACAAAGGCCAAGAGAATGGAATTTTTCAGAAGAAATTGATGATTATCATGAGTGAATGTGATGGAAGGGTGGAGGGAAATAAGGACTGAGGTCATTGATTTGATGTCTGGAGTTGGCCAACCACCTCTGGGCTTCTGGACCCACTATTCCATTAACCTGCTTCTCTCCAGGTCCAGAGGGTCTAAAGAGTGAGTGAGCCAACAGGGAAACAAAGAACAAGAATTTTCCTTTCCTTCATTGTCAGATTTGTTATTTCCATTTCTTCCTTCCTTCCTTCCTTCCTTTTCATCTTCTCTTTCAAGATGAGAGGGTAATAGAATCAAATGAACTTTCCACAGAATGAAAGAGGCTTAATTATGTCAAGAGTTGAGCTTCTTATTCAATTATTCAAATAAATAAATTGGCCATTATATTTCCTTCAGTCTCAGTTGTATTTTAATTCTTTGCATACTTTGAAGATATTTTTATTAATGAACATAAACATAACTATTTGAACAATAATGAAAAATGAGGAGTCTATGATTCTAACTGCCAGAGTTGGGAGGCCAGTTAGTGGTCGTCTAGACTGACTGTCTACAGAAATCATATTTTCTCCTATGGTGTTTCCAGAAGCAGCTGCAAGGAAATCTCTTTGTGGTCAGTTTTCAAACACTTCTAATAATTTTAAAACTCCCATTCATTGTTCTGTGTGTCTTTAAAGGGAGGAAAACTAAGAGCAAAGGGTGGCTATTAAAGAGAGGCTCAATAATTCCTCTCACATATGATAACAATTTTCAAATATTTGAAGGGCTGTCATACTTCTAAGCCTTCTTTAATGAATTTATTTAATAAACATTTTATTGAGGGCCCTATGCAAAGATGATAAAAAGCTACTCCACCCTCCAAAAATGGGAAGTTGCAAAAGGAACCTAATTTTTGGTATCCTCTCACATCCCTCCCTTAGCCTATGCAATTCCTAATGGCTTAATGCCTTTTTTTCACCCCCCGAAAAGCATGGCTACAAGCTGGCCTGCAACAGGACAGTGGGAGAAACATTCGTCTTTTGCCATGTTCACACTGAATCCAGTATTCAGTGTCACATAATTTGTAGATGGTGAGTTTAGAAAGTGAAATATTTTTTGGTGATTCCCAAAGATATCCCCTTGGTTCTCCTGGGAGGCATTACTATGTAAAAGTGAGAACGTGGTCATGTGGATAGCATCCAAGACTCTTCAGAAATAACTGCTTGGCCAGTTGGGGAGAAACCCAATCTGGAGGGGTAAGAGAAGTAGTACATTCTCACGCCGTCAGCCTCTCTAGCAAATCTTTCCTCAACTGCTGGGCAAAAAGAGGAAGATGTTATGTGGATCACTGGGCCCATGCCTGAACCACAGGGTAGAGAATTCACATATTCAAAACATATTGACACAACATTGTAAACTGACTATAACTCAATAAAAAACAATTAATTTTTAAAAAATGTCTTTTTTTTTTTACCTCGGTATAGAATGTAAATTTTCCAAACTTATCTGATTTCTTTTTTAATGGAGGTACTGGGGATTGAACCCAGGACCTTGTGCATGCTGTGCTAAGCATGCACTCTACCACTGAGCTATACTCACCCCCTCTATGATTTTTGACAAATACATTTCACAAACTTATATTAAGGGTGCAAGCAAAAAGTTTGGCAAGAGTATTTGCTATCTAGAATAACACTCTTAAAACAAAAGAAAGAAGTTCCCTTTCCACCCCCCATAGACTATTTTGTAGATGTGGAAATACTAAAAATAAGGATTAAAGTTTCCACAGAAATGAATATCTCAAAGCAGGATTCTCCATTCTATTTCCTCTCCGTATGTTTAGTATCTCATTTTCACACATCATGTGTGGTCCACTAAATTTAGATAAATCGTCTTGGCTGTGTAATTGTAAATTACTAAAGAAAGCCAAGCTTACGGGAGGGAAGGTGTATGTTGTTTGGGTTTCCTATTTTCACAATTAACAGGTAAAAATGCTGAATAAAGCAGTCAATATGGGGAAAATACTTAGGTAGAGTCTTATTCAAAAGCTTGCTACTTTAAGTAATTTCATGCCTCTCATAAGATGATATGCATGAGGATGTCTGTATCTGTATCTATATCTATATATGTAGCCCTACCAGGAGATAAATGCTAGGATACATAAGATTCATCTGGCATTCATGCTGTTACTACTAGAGACATATAAATACAGCCATATAATTGCAAGCTTTACTGAAGTAAGGTCTGTGCTGTATCATCTTTATGAATCCACCTACAGCAGCAAATGTGTACATAATTACAAGAAAGGGATATACTTCTTGTGCTGGTCATTTGCCTGCTTACTCTTAGATTCATTCTCATCCTTCCCTAGTTCTGCCTGTATCTCAGGGTTTACATTTCCCAAGGTCCCTTGATAAATGGCTCTGAGAAGGTGTGCCAAATGGGAAGTCTTGCTGGATTACTTGGGAGTGGGAGAGAGAAGTCGAAGTGTTCTGCCCTCTCTTTCTCTGCTTTGGAGGCATCTCTGGCATTGGCTATGCTTCCTCCATAACACCAGTTCCCACGGGCTAATCATTCCAATAGATTTCAGATCTCACAAGACAGCCACCAAGAGGCGCCAGCTCCCACTAGAAGGCTCAGCTTCTGAGCCCTGGTGGCACTCTGTCCTCTTTACATTCCATCCACCCAAATGGTGGTAGCAGTTTCCTGCTTTTCCTATTTCAATATTGCCTTTGTACCTTTTTATTTGGTTCCTAGCTCTTCCATTACTTGTGTAACCAATCCCCTGCACTAAATTTCTTCTGTTTGCAGTGCCCAAAGTAATTTCTATTTTTCTGAATGGCTCCTTACTGATACAGCTCTTGGTACCAGGAACAGTGGCAGGAAGCTGATATTCAACATGGAACTCTTAAGACTGTTTGATGTCTGCTTGACCACGAATGTAATGAAGATATGCTTATAGGCAATAAATGAACACTAGTAAGTTGTGGCATGCGGTGGCATCATAATTATTGAATAAGCTGTGGTTTAATGAGACATGATACAAGGTGATAACAAGGCTTTGGTCAAGTAACTGATGCACTGACCATTATGATAATAATTATGATTAACAAGAATTACTAGATGGTATGGATGCTTCTGACTGCCCTGAAGAGTGTACACAAGGAAAAAGATAAGCCTAATGCCTTAAACTTTTAATGCAAAACCTTAAGCAAAGTAGCCACATTCCGTAAGCCCCATAGCCATAGAGCAGACATAGCTGAGAATCAGGCCCAAAACTTGATAATCTAGATGGAAAAGTTGCAACATTGCCTAAATGTATAGTCCTATCAGGTATTTTATGCTAAGATAAGGGCCCTTATAAACTACAGGGATTTCTCATAGCTCTGGAGGCTGGAAGTTCAAGATCAAGGCACCAGTATGGTCACCTTCTGGTGAGGGCCCCCTTCCTGGTTCATAGCTGGCACCTTCTTGCTGTGTCCCCCCATAGTGAAGAAACAGGGGTTCTGCAGATTTTTTTGTAATGCGCTAATGCCATTGGTGAGGGATCCACCCTCATGGCCTAAGCCCCTTCCAAAGGCACCACACCCTAATAACATGAACTTTGGGGGTTAGGATTTAAATATATGAATTCTATAGTGACAGAGTCATTCAGACCACAGCAGAATGTATTCTAAGACTATTCAGGAGAATGAAATTCCGAAGATTGAATCAGACTGAATTTATTGACATGGGTACACCTGGCTGGGATTTAGGATCAAATGTGTTGGTTGAAGCACCAGGGGGTGGCACTAGCCACCTATTAGGTTAGTAAACTAATGCCTAAGAGGTGTGAAGTAGAGATGGCAGAACTTGCTTTGCATATTGAAGAACAGTGCTGTCAGAAATATGAGCCACATATGTAATATCTAGTTTTCTAGTACCCATATTTTAATCCAATAAATTTTTTTAACTTATCACTTCAAGTGCTCAATAACCATGCGAGGCTAGTGGCTACCATACTGGGGACCATAGGCATAGGTAAAGGAGTTTGGAGAATCCTAGAGATAAGGATTTGGAATGGGTTCATAATGTGCTAACTATTGAGCCACTCCCAACCATACACTCACCTTGAAGGGCCCAGAAGATATTCTTTTGCCACAGTATTAAGAAATACAACTACAGGAGCCTATTCAGATAAAGGATAGTTGACTCCTGTTATACAGCAGCATTAGGCTGTAGTTATATTGAAGTTAAAAATGGTTAGAAGTGAAGGATTCTAGGAAGATGGCACAGTAGAAAGTACCATGAATCTGTCTCCCCACCTAAGCAACAATTGCTCTGGCAGAATCTGTCTCCTGGAACTATTGGAGACTTGAAACTTCCAGGGAAAGGCCTGGAAGGGAAAGTCTGATTAATTTTGGTCAATGTCAGCTCTTAGCATAGTAGCAGTTACCCCACCCCCAGCCACATGGCAGGCATTGTGTGCCTGTTCCTGGAGCAGCCAGCACACAGCTTGTAAGAGGCAGGGTGAGCAAAAAGGACCCAGTCTTTCAAATATTAGGGTTCTGGACTCTGACTGCCAACTGCTGCCTCTGATTCACAAAGGTGCAGACAAAGAAATAGGCCGACAATGCTGCTGCACCACCCCTCATTGTTGCAAGCCCCTCCTCCTCTGACTGAAGTGACTTCCAGAAAATTCAAAGGGCTAGTGCCCTTCCTCTCACTTCATTTTTCTCTTTTTCTCATTTTTGGATCCAAATAATAAAGACTAGGACATTCAAAATCAACTGCATTTACAGGTAAAATTAGAAGGTGATTATGTATGCCTAGGGAAAGATGCGGGCTCAGAAAAGGCATAAGAAGGCTTTAAGTTTACACTTCAGGCTCATCCTTGGCACACAGACAGGTTACAACAATCGAAAAACCAAAAACAATAACAGAAATAGTAAACCCTAGGAAGGGGGAATATCTGATTTCCAGAATTGCCACATTATCACATTTAAATACACAGTTTTCAACAAAAAATCAAAAGCCATACAAATAAATAGGAAAGTATGGCTTTTCCTTTAAAAATCAGGAACAAGGGAGGGACGCCCACATTCACCACTTCTATTCAGCATAGTAATGGAAGTTCCAGTCAGTGAGATTAAGCAAGAAAAAGAAATAAAAGGCATCTAACTTGGAAAGGAGGAAATAAGATGATACCTTTATATGTAGATGATATTTACAGACGGTATCTATTTGCAGATGATACTCTTACATGAAGAAAACTCTGAAGATTACACACAAACTGTTAGAACTAATAAATAATTCAGCAAAGTAACAGAATATAAAATCAATACACAAAAATGAGTTACAACTCTATACATTCACAAGTAACAATCTGAAAACATGAAAACTATTCCATTTAATAATAGCATAAAAATAAAATACTTAAGAATTTACTTAACAATGAGACGGTAAATATTAACAGTAAATTAGGTAAATACTTATGCAATGAAAACTGCAAACTATTGCTAAAAGAAATTCAAGAAGACATAAATCAATGGAAAGATATTCCATGTTCATGGATTGGAAGACTTCATATTGTTAAAATGTCTATATTATCAAAAGTGATCTATAGAGTCAATGCAATCCCTATCAAAATCTCAACTTTTTTTTTCAGAAATAGAAAAACCCATTCTAAAATTTATATGGAATTTCAAGGGACACCAAATAGCCAAAACAATCTTGGGGGAAAAAAGAACAAAGCAGGAAGATTTATAATTTCTGATTTCAAAACTTATTAAAAAGCGGCAGTAATCAAAACACTATGGTACTGGCATAAAGACAGACATATAAGACCAATGGAACAGAATAGAGTCCAGGAATAACCTCCCCCATAAATGGTCAAATGATTTTTGACAAGGGCGCCAAGACCATTCAATGGTAAAAAAAAGCAGTCTTTTCAACAAATAGTGCTGGGAAAACTGCACATCCAATGTAAAAGAATGAAGTTGGATTTTACTTACATCATATGTGAAAAATAACTAAAAATGGATCAGAATCCTAAATGTAAAACCTAAAGCCACAAAACTTTTAGAAGGAAATATAGGGCAAAATCTTTACAATATTACATTGGGCAATGATTTCCTAGATAAGACACCAAAGGCAGAGGCAACAAAAGCAAAAGTAGGTGAATTGAATGTCATCCAAATGAAAAACTTTTATGCATCAGAGGACACTACCAAAAGAATAAAAAGGCAGTCCACAGAATGGGAGAAAGTATTTGCAAATCACATGTCTAGTAAGGGATTAATATCTAGGATATATAGAGAACTCCTGAAACACAGTAACAAAAAAACAAACTACCTAATTAAAAGTAGGCAAAAGACTTGAATAGCTGCTTGTATATCTTCTTTTTTTCCACGGAAGCTAATGAAAAGAAGCTCAAGATCACTAATAACTAGGGAAATGAAAATCAAAACTACAGTGAGATATTATGACCATTAAAATGACTACTATGAAAAAAAAAAAAAAGCAGAAAACAAGTATTGGTGAGGATGTGGAGAAACCGGAACCTTTCTGCCTATTGGTGGGAATATGAAAAATAGTATGGCAGTTCCTCAAAAAATTAAAAATAGAATTATCATATAATTCAGCAATTCCACTTCTGAATATAGACCCAAAAGAATTGAAAGCAGGCTCTCAAGGAGATACTTGTACAGCCATGTTCATAGCAATTGCTAAAATGTGGAAGCAACCCAAGTGTCCATGAACAGATGAATGGATGAGCAAAATGTGGTATATACACACAATGGAATATTATTCAGCCTTTAAAAAGAAGGAAATTCAACATGCTACAACATAGGTGAAACTTGACATTATACTAAGTGAAATAAACTAGTCACAAAAAGATAAACACTGTATTCCACTCATATGATGTATCTAAAGTATCCAAATTCTTAGGAACAGAATGTAGAATGGTGGTGGCCACAGGGTTTGGGGAGCGGAAACTGGTGAGTTGCTATTCAATGGGTATAGAGTTTCAATTTTGCAGGATGAAAAAGCTTGAGAAATTTGTTGATGCACAAGAATGTAAATATACTTAATACTTACTGAACTGAACACTTAAAAGTGGTTAAGACAGTACGTTTTATGATGTGTTTTTTTTTTTACCATACAATAAAAGATGGTGCAAAAAAGATGGCGATTCTTAAAAAGAAAATAAAACGGTTAGAAGCATGAGAATGGATGCTGAGTAGTGAAAATAGCAGTGTGTGCTAATGATTTTCGTGTGTGCTCCCGCACGCATTCCCCACCACTCCTCTATTCTAAATGTACCATAGGATGCACTATTTCTCAACCTTCTTTGCCAATCACTTCTGGTTAGGTTCAGCCAATGAGAGACACGGTGGAAAACTGGAGGAAAGAGGGGAGGTAAAGTCATGGTATTTTCCTTTTACTGCTATAGATAGCATTTCCAGCGGACTCTGAGTCTTCTTTGTGATCCCAGCCTGCAAAAGACAATCCCTCCCTTTGTGATGACACCTCCTGCAGGCAGCCCCTGCCATGGTTCTAGCTCCTGGTAGGTAGACCCACTTTCTTGGATCTGTTTACTGCAACTCCTGCTGATTTCCATGGCTTAAAGGTTACAGTGGCTGTTGGATGTTGTTGCTAATCTCTGGTTTACCTCACCACTCATTCTGACTTGATTTTTCCCTCTCCTGTTTAACTCACTCCCTATATTCATCTTGATTGAAATAGAACAGTTTCTGGTTTTTTTCAACTGACTCCTGACTCATACAATCCTTTATTAAAGATGCAACTAAACCTAATCCACATGGAGACATCAAAAATCCCCGTAAATGACAACATTTGACCTACACTGACCTTTTAACTAAGGCCTACATATTTACTCCTATGTTTTGTAGAGCTTTAAGTGATTGGTATATATTTATGAAATACACAGACACACACATACATATTAGGAATTTATCTTATATGCCATGTACTACAGTTTTTGGTAATGAGATTTCTATAATCCAAGAGCACCCCTTATAATACCTACAAACGTGGATACCCCAGGAAATGAATTTTGAGATAGAAACTGGCATTCAGGAAGTTTTCTGGAGCATGCTCAGGACCAAATTTGGGAAGTGAAGGAAGCAATGCAGTCACAACAAAGGCCTTAGTCGCTCCCATGGGGGCTCTGGAGCTGGCATGTCCCTTCGGAATTAGCATACATTGATGTGAGTGTGCTAAGTCTTAATAACCCCACATTTGCCAGGCATTGGCTGCAGACAGGTGTCCCCTCCTGGCACTGGCATGACGTTGGGCAAAGCAGCTTTCCCTCCTCAGCCCAGGGTAATTATCAGGGAGGGCATCTCAGTGGAGAGTCCACTCCCAGCAGATGAGAAAAGGAGTGTCTCGGTTCTGGAGAGGGGAATCAGAGCCGTACACCACAACGTTCCCGGGGGCCACTCAGAGCCACTTGCTTTGTATAATACATTCTGAAACCACCTCCATCCTGCCCCCCACCGAATCTTACAAGGGAAAGGTTAGTGAGATGAACTACAGCCTTTTCTGTTGCAGCTGTTCTGGGACCACAAGTGACACTCGTCAGCTGCCTCCTGCATGATCCACTTGCCCTCAGCTACCTCTCATCCTCTGCTGGTCTTGATGGCTGACCTAGAACCTGGTTCTAGGCCATGGTTTCAGGCCAATTTAACAGCAAAATGGGGCAAGAGAATACTGGGAATTCCCCAAGTATACTCCTGGGGGCCAAATACATTCCTTCCCACTCCTGTTGTGAAATAGCAGCTGGACCTCTGACACCACAGGTCCGCAGGGCCCTGTGGCCCGACGGGAAGGGCCACTTGCACTCTAGCCTGGAACTGCCGCAGAGGGCTTTCCTGTTTCCTGCACCAAGATCACAGAGCTATTGGATTACTTACCTCTCTGGGTCTCAGTTTCCTCACCTGGAAAATTAAGAGAATTACAGAACATGTTTTATGGAATTGTTGTAAATAAATAAATTAATGTACATAAAGCACATAAACAGTACTTGGTACATGATAAACCATATAACAGTAAATTCTAGTTTTTATATTAATTCACATATTTGCCACGAGCCACAAATAAGAAAGGAATACAAGTATATACAACATGCTTAGAAAACACAGTACTGTGTTTAAATTTATTTTAATAAGAACTTTATAATTTGCTGTTGTAATTTTAAGTATATTCCCCTGATTTGCTTCAACAGAAGTTTAAGATCCCTTATCATGTCATATTTGAAGATAAAAGCTAAGCCTGAGTGCACGAGAGAGTTAACATTCAGGTACATAACTTTGACCAAGGGGGTCTAGGAGCCATTGGATAAATCTTCTCTTCCACTCCTCAGGTGGACCTTCTCAGGTGCATTTTAGAGGCTCCTCAGAGGGTTCCTGGTGGGATCACAGAAGTGATCAGCTCAAGAACTCACCAATGAATTAGCTTGTCCTCCTCCTTCCCTGTTTGACTCTTCACAGTCCCCACTCATTTTCATTTAGATCACATCCCCAAATCAACTACATACCAGGAAGATCTCTCAGGCTCTGCCCTTTGTGAAACTCAGGCTAAGACAGCCATTACCAGAAGTAGCCCAAGAAAGCAAATGCTCAAGATGAGATTCTGAACCCGAATCACTCTCTAATCACTCCATTGCTGGTTGACACTTCCACTGGTGGTGGATTTGAAGTGCAGGAGAAAGGGGAGAAAGGGAAGTATTGGCTTCCATGGGAAGCAGTAGCAGTTTGATGCAATGGTAAGTATAAGTAAGGATTGGGGGGGTTGTCTGGTTCTCAAAACTGACTTTAGACACCTTGAAAAAAGAAAAAGACAGGTTCAGATTAGCCAACTATAACTCAAGATAAGCTGTGAAAGTGAGATACATTCAGGGCAGTGTTTAATGACCATTATTTCAGCAGCCATGGAGCAAGCTATGCTAAAGATCAGGACCAGGATTTGCATAATAGTAGCAGAGCCACAATGAGTACAGGTATAGTCTTCAAGGCTGTGCATTCAAAGTGAGACTCTAAAGCCTGGGATGGGGACAGTCGGTAGAAAAGCTAGAGAAGCTGGAATCCCCAGCTATCCTTGAACCCTCGGGGTCCTCTCCCTTACTAGAGGAAATAAAATCTCCCTTTGCCTAGATAACCTGCAAAGTTCTCACTTGTAGCAGGTGCCTTAAAGGACGATGCTTGTCCTTCATAAGATCTACACATGCCTCCTCTCTTTGAACTTTGATCAATAACTGTGATGACATCACAGCAGTCTGAGTAGAGGAATAAATACACCAGAAGAAAACAGCTCTCCCAAAGAATTCTAAGACCTGGGCTAACATTATGACCAGGAACCAGAAAAACATGTGAAAGCAGATCATAAAGTATTGGACCAGAGAGCCCTGAGTAAGACTGCATAGGAACAACTGATTGACACAGTGGCACTCTCTAGTGGTTCAAGATTTGAAGTATTAGCAAGGAGTCCTGGAGGCATTCTCCATATGCTTCTGGCATGACTCCTTGAAATTGGTACGGCAGGTCGTGTTCCTTGGGAAGCATACTCTGAGATGGAGATTACTGTGCAGGAAGCTTATTAGTTTAGCAAGTGCTCTCAGGATCAAACCCTGTGAAAGGAATCAGAAATGGACCAAGGGAGCAGCTGGGTTACAATGCAGTCTTAACCAAGGAACCCTGAGAAACTTCAAAGATGGGAAGACCCTTCAGAATTGCTGAGGTAGACTAAGACTGGGCTTTTATACTCACATGTTGCCTGGGCACTGGATGTAGGCTGCTCCCAGGAAGGGGTCACTTGGGGCTCACAATGCTAGTGTGCAAGCAGAGATTCATCGTATTGCCATAAGAAAGTAGGGGTGCTGCTACACAGTGGGAGGCAGGAAGAAGCATGTCTCGAACCCAAGAGATTCACTGGGCGGCTCTTGATTCTTTCATGCCCCGGGATGAGTTGGCAAATTCAGCCACTTACAGCCCAGTAGCCATATAACATCTTGTTGGGATGAAGGTATGGGTCACCCAACATTAGGGAAGCAACCTAGACCCACCTATGTAGTGGTGCAAAGCTAAATAAAATCTGGAATGCATGATGAAAGATGGTGTGTGTATATTAACTGTAGCCCCAGAACCAGTTCTAGCAGTGGAGTGAAACTTGTTCCTCTAGTCCTGTTTTGCTGAGGTCACAGCCTGTCTTGACCTAGAAGGCAGTGATGAAATGGATTTAACAATGTGTCCAAACAGATCTCACTGGCATAAGGGGTACACTGTGCTAGAGCACTCCTCTTGTGCTCCGCCTCACATCCTCTCATTTCCTTATCACCACTGCGCTGGCAGCTAGTTGCAAAGAAATGTAATAGTAGCACTTTGTCTCAGCTCCACCAAATCTCTTGCTTTCTGCACCACTCCCACCCTATCTCTCCACTATTATTGTATAGGATACTTGCAGGAACCTGCATAGTGGATTTGATAGGTGAACAAACATGGATAGGAAAAGGAATTAGCACCCGTGGAGTAACACTTCCCGCATGGGAGATAGGAACCCGTAAAGCAAATTCTCTCCTCTCCTATTCCTCATGAAGACAATTTTGAGGTGCATTCCATTCAGCTCCTCAGATGGTCAGTGGCAGATTTATGTCCCAGTTGCCCACAGCGGTGACCGGATCAATCATGTATCCTTGACTTTGCTTGCCCTCCTTCCCTGTTTCATTGTTTCTAGTCCCCTACTCAGCTTTCTTGGAATCACTTCTCCAAATAAACTACCAGCATATGAGCCCTCATCTTGGTGTCTGCGTTTTGAGAGAATCATTTCATGAAATTTAGCTTCCATTTTACCGGTGAGGATGCATTCTGTCCAAGATCACATGGTAGAATGCAAGGACACTTGGCCAATGTTATGATTGTCCTGTGTGTCTTAATAACGCAGTAACCTGAAACCTAGTCACTTCAAGATCCACTTCACAGGGGTGATTCTACTTTTGAGGACTTCTAAAAGGCTGGCCAACATCAAGGCCACTGTAAAAAGAGGATCCTCAGGGTCAGTGACACATTCACATTGGAACCTTGGTAGAAAAGACAAATTAGGAGGCACTGAGCTTGCAGCCTAGAGACTTGTTCATGTTAGCAACCTGTTCCAAAATAATCTGTTATTATCTTCCCTAAACACTTATTAAGCTGGACAGTTGTTTGTTTGGTTTTGTTTCACTCTGTCAAGAATAATCTGGTCTCAATCACACCATACCTCAGTATCATTTTTCCACTGAATATCCTTAAACATAGTTTTGAGAATTCCTAATTATTTCACTGTGTGCACCTACCCTCTCCCTTCCAAAATTCTCTAATTTGATGCCTTTACTCTAAGTAAAAAACTTCAACATTTTCCCCTGTGTCATAAACAGAAGAGGATTTGGAATGTGAATTGTTAAAGGATAGGGAGCACGTCAATCTTTATATCCCACAAAGCATCTTGTTCACAGCAGATATTGGAATGTTTCTTGAATAAATTTACTCTAGGTCTTGGCAGGTCCACCTGTTGAAACTGATGAATATTGGTAACTCAGCAGATTATCTGTCTATCAGCCAGGATGGGCTAGATTATGCTATAATAACAAACCTTCATTGCACTAAGACACTGAGATTTGGTGGTTGTTTTTCACTGGCACTACATGCCCTATGTAGGTAAGCAGGGGAGCTCTGTTCTTCAGTTACTCGAGGATCTAGGATGAGACATTTGCTCTCAACATATGCTTCTAGGATCACCAAGGCTATATATATATATATATATATATATATATATATATATATATATATATATTTAACACATTGTACACTGGCTCTTAAAATCTCACTCAGAAGTGACACATGTCCCTCAGCTCAGATTCTTCAGCCAAGGCAAGTCTCATAACTTGGCTATCTTCTGAATCTATTCTAAACAAAGTATTATTTAAACATTAACATAGTTTTCACTAGAAGAAAAATATAGCATGAATCTGTAATTTTCTGCCTGAATTACCCTGTCTCCCTACTTCACAAGAGATGTGCTGACCTTAAAGCAGACACTTATACTGCACACATTAAAAAGTAAAAAACCAAGACAAAGGTATGCAGTTGCAAAATGGCCATTTATTGCCTACAGGGGAGGGAAAGGGAAGGAGAGACGGGGAAGTACACAGGTGCAAGGAAACAAGCATATATTTAGCCCTATACATCATGTGTGAGCAGTACCCAATCTCCAAAATGGAAAAAAGTATTTTGTCATCTGACATAGTAGTTAAGGTTCTTAAGCACCTCCCTCCTGAGCTGCCACAAGATTTAAAAGGCAGGACTGCTTTGTTTAGTCAATGTTCACATTAATGAAAAAATACTACCACCCAACTGTGTCCTTTTGCACGCACACTTTGTACAGTGTCTACTGTGAAAAACATCTCAGCTGAGCAGTTTGGTCAAGATTCAGACCTCATCAACTGTTTAACTGTAATAAATAGAAAAATAAAGCAGCTGGTGATTTTGTCAGAGAGAATGTGTTCCACAAGAATGGAACCAGTTTCTCCAGCGATGACAGGGTGTTAAATGATGAGAACACCACAGAGCCAGTCTATTACACATTAAACACTAGTAAGCTACAATTACATGGCACTTCATTAAATCTTCTAATTTAAAAAAAGGAAAGAAAACCTCAGATTTTAAACTGATTATTAGAACACAATAACAAGTTGATTTAGCACTTGGCTTTTTCTTAGGACAAAAGCAAAGTAAATACACAACCTTAAACAGTAGAATTTGTTTTGGAATAGAATCAATAGAAACTACTAAGTATTCCGGGAAAAAATTACCAAAACTTCTTGCTCAGTTTTGAACTCATGTGCTTTGCTTTCCAACCATTAAATTAGTTACAAAAACACTTTATAGGCCACAGAATGACTCAAATGTATGCAAAACAATGAATTATTAATTTAATGCCAAGGAATGAAAATAAATGAACCCTTCCCTATTCAAATGGTAAACTGAGTGGAAGAGTAGGTCATCTCATGGACGATTAGTTGGCACTTGTTTTCTGGTTGAAAGAAATCACAATAAGAAAATATAAATCCACGGTGAATTTGACCAATACCCTGGCCTTTTCAGAGACAAAAGGTACAGACACACTCTGAAAAAAAAAAAAAAAAAAAAACCCAAAACAAAACAAAACCAAAACCCACCTCCCTCCATACCACCCCACTCCACTCAGAGACAACAAAACCCGAAGTTGAAACATTCATCCCAACCTCGAAATATACCAAGTACTCCACTGAACTCTATTCCTTAGCTTCTCCTAGATGAAAGAATTGCTTGCTTCTGGACAACTGTACGAATGCCCATAGTGCACTTCTCAGTGCTGCTGGTGTTTAAGAAATTTGCCACTCACAACACTGAACAATTCCAGATCCAGTGTGCAGTAACACAGCCATCCAAATCCCTCCCCCACCCGAAAAGTTGGCAGAGCACCGCTCAGAAATTTCAAAGGTAAGGAAATATATTTTTAGCAAGTTAAGCACAGAGAAAAGACAGCAGTTTCTGAATAAATACACCCGCAGACTACTGCATCAAGATTGAAACAAGTAGCTGGAAACTAAGCCTGTTCAGTAAGAAGCAAAGCCATTGTCTGACACATCAACACTGAGCCAATTGTGTTAATTAACTAATTAAACAAAGGGGTACATATAACCATTGATACATGGAAAGAAAATACAGCCGTATATCAGTAATTAGAAATTAATACAAAACTGAAATGAGCAAGAAATGACCATTTCTCAGAGGGCTACCATGATTCTTATATTTTAGGGTTAAAAGTGACAGACATACAAATAAGGAAATTATCTAAATTCGGGTAGACTGTTGTAACAAAAATAACTACTAATAGGCGCCAAACTATGTCTTCTGAAAGTTTCTGGAAAGTGAATATACCCAATGCTACTGTGCCAAAAGAGTCATATCACTTGGCATTTGCGTACCTTCTTCAAAATGGGATTTTCTAATGACACAATTTCTCATTTCAGTACAATGCTACCAAGTTTATACCATGTGCCATAAAAAATTAGCATTTAATAGGTAGAAATGTTCTTATTTCATATGCTTTGAAAGTGAAAATTATTTTACTTAAAAACATTCCATTACTTCAATGTCATAATGTTTGTTGAATGAAACCTCAACATGCTTGTTTTCCTTTGGTTCCAAGAATAACCCAAGCCTAACCGAACAAACTTATGCTGAAAGGAATTATTAACTACGTTAATAAAGCTTGCTTTTCCTGGTACCTCCTTATTTCTTACCGGAGAACTTGTGATTTAACAGAGAATCTTACACAAAGACAGTACTTGGTTAAAACAAGAAAACAGGCATGTTCTCCCTTACCACCTTCCTGAAAATAAGGTTTTTTTCCCCCCTTTTTTTCTGTGGATCTTGTTCAGAACACCCTGCAGTGTAAGTATAAGAATTTTCTTTTTCTATTTACCCTTAAGCTTTAAGGTGACACATAATAAAGATTATTGTGCTGTAAAGGAAAGATGCTTTTGGTATCCTGTTCTTAAACAGCATACAACTTTGGTAAATAAGCCAGGTTAAAGATGTACAAACTTACTCATGCTTGAATTCAAATTTAGTGACCATGATGCTGTTAGAAAATTAAAATCACTCAAAGCAACCATAAGTATAAAAGTTCTCATCTGTCTATAAATTCAAAGCTTTCACTGAAGTTCCTGGCTTAGAAAAATATTCTTATTTCCCTAGTTAATTTGTATACCTATAATTCAGAGAGTTCTACAAACATGATACAATACAGAAGGAAAGGTTAAACAAATCTTCCACACATTAGATTTTTTTTTTTTAAAGGGGGAGGGCAGGTGGAAGAAAAAGGATAACTTACAAATGTGAGAATTCACATCTCTATCAAAACATAAGTATATATGAGTGCTATTTTGGAAATGTACCATAAAGTCTTTGCTTGCTTTAAAACCATATCCTTATGGCCTGTTAAATGTATCAGAAAAGGATGTCTTCTGTGACTGAAGCTACTCATCAGTCTGCATTTTACCAAGCTATTAAAATCCTTCAGAAGCTCGGAGTATAAGGCCTTATAATCAAAGAAGTAAATATTGGGACACAGTCAATTTCTACTGCTAGAAAATCTAGCCTTGGATTGGGAATGACGAACCATATGCCTTTGGTTCCACAGAAGAACATATATTTAACCTATTTTTTTTTGTGTGTGCTTTCTCTATTCCTTGCCATTAGACTTGAAAGTATAGATGGCATTAATGAGTTTTAGAAACTCTTGGAAATGCAAATACAAACTTAATTTTTCACCCAGTAGCAGCGTATTTAGGAGATACAGTTTTAAAGTGGAACACAGTATGTTTGCTCACATTCAATTCTGTAACAACCTGCCATAGAATCAAGTGATATGAGCCTTCCATCTCTTTCAACTTTCTCCCTTGCTTCTCTGTGATTTTTATAACTTGAAAACACCAAAGAATAGGGACAAATAAGAAATGAAGCTTTATATTTCTGCGAACTACAACACTAAAACACAGTGGCTTCTTTAATACATTCACACAGGATGCTTATTAGTAAAACTAAACAGTTGCCTATGAATATCAGAAAGTAATTGAAAAGAAAGAGCTTGGAACAAGGCAAATGGGAGGGAGGAAAAGCTGGTCTCAGAACCCATTGTGCCATACCTGACTTTAACATGTGATATTCAAACGAACGTTCACACGCCTTACATCAAAGAAAGGAAACAAAAATATTCAGCTACGTTGTACAAAATTTTTTTTTTACATAAAACATCATAAATCTTGAACAGATTTACTATATCTGAATTCTAAAAAGTTGCCTATAGAATGGTGCTGGGATTCTGTTCTCTGCTTGCTTTTAGGCAGTGCTGTTGCTTAAAAGTTGACACCAGGCACAATATTTTAAAACAAAGTCAACAAGCAAGGAGCAGTAAGTGGATTTGAGCCTTTCCCAGATGTCAGTCCTGAGGATGCTGCAATATTCCCCATCAAAATGTGTAAAGCTATGAGGCGGATACTGAAGCCTGAGAGAGTGGGTGACTTGACATGCACTTGTATGACTGCTGTAATGGCAAACAGTGCAGTTTTCCCTTCCTCAAACAACACTGTTTCAATAAATTTAAAGAACACTCCAGTTCTTAGACAAATATCAGAAATCATATTTAACAGTTAAAAAAAAACCACATAATCACAATCTAAAAATGCCCAAATTTTCTTTTATCTTCAGATAAAATATGCAGCAGCCCCCATGGCATAAAGCTTATTAACTTATTCTGAGATCTAGAAAGTATGTGAGCATAAATATTTCACTTTCATTGAATATACACCAAATGTCATTCACCTCTTCCTTTTGGCTTTTCATGCCAAAGTTCCAAGTGGCATGCGTTTTTAACAGACAATACTGAGGAGAGCAGCATTTCTGATCATCTGAATTGGCAGCTCAAAACAGATACCACTCCTTTCACAGAGGGAACAAAGGGTGTGTGAAATTTGGGCAGTGGGCTAAAGGGAAACCGTGCACATGAAATTTGGGTTACCATGCCCCAGGTATGTTTGCCACCCAAAACAGAACACAATTACCTACTTCAACAGAGCTACTGCCAACATTTACTAAAACCACATTAAAAATACACAGGATAATGAATGGTTTGAAAGAGTGCATTTGGAAGCAGAGAGAACCCAATTACACACCTTCCTGCAACAGAGTGCCTCGATCATACACAAAATAAACTTAAGCTGTTTACAATGTTTCCCAATTTTTTTTATTTTTCCCTCTACATTTAACTATTAAAAAAGTTTTTTATTAATAAATGGGCTCCTCTGTGGTTCATATACAATCATAAGTGAACTTTAAATTCCATTTTATACAAACATCTCAAAAAATATTGGGAGTGAAGTATGGTAGGAAATATTGCTCACATTGCTAATTAACATGCGTATATGAAAGGAGGAAAATGTTTTGTTAGTGCATATACCTCCAGAGCAGAAAACCCACCCAAAACAAAAGATTTAAAATAAAACATACAGTAGCTGATTACAAAAAAAGGTAATGTCCACAAAATTAAGTTTTTCATGCTATTCTACTTTCCAGTACTATGCTTCAGGTAATCAATTTGCATGGCTAGATGTTGAATGCTTGAGGTATATAAGAAGGGATACCTGCACACTGAGGAAAATCTGTCATCTCAAGGGTTGCTTCTTTGTTTATTTTGTTTGTTTGTTCTGGTACCTTAACATTTTTCAAAGAATATTTTATTTACATCAAACTTCACTCAACTACAATGACATTCCAATTATAATAGATGACAAACAACGCCTCTGTCACTAGGCACTTTTAAAAGGGAGTTTAGGCTTTACAGAACCCTTCTGATGCAATCCCATATATGATATTACATCATCCCACCACCCTCGTCCCACTAAAATTACCCTTCAGGGGAAATATTACCTTATGTAGCCTGATTAATTTACTATGGAAGAAATTAGTATAAAATGACCAAAGGAAATGCATCATTTAAGACTAGTAAAACAGCCTAAGATGTCAGGTTTGAAAGAGGAGACAAATTGTATATATTTAAAACTAATTAAATAATTTAAATTTGACTTGTACTTTATATATTAGTGAGACACAAATATAGGTAATTTTCTTTTAAAATTTCATTCACATAATGGAAAATTTCTTGTTTATTAAAAATATCACATTTTGAGACTAGAAACAGTAAAGTGCATGAAAAGTTTAAAATATAAATTTCAGAAAACTCTTATAGCAGCAAAAAAGCAGAATAAAGAAAAACTTAAAAACACAGACACAACCTTTTCCTGTTACTGTGCCATAATTAACATCAAGTAGCCAACCAATTCTTCCCCCAGAAAACGGTATTTCGTTCACTGCCTCTTGAGTCACAGATTTTCAGCTGGCCCCTCCTGGGCGAAAAAAAGATTCCAACATATCTAAAGAGCATCAACAATTGGGAATAAACCAGTAGCTTCTTAATTCAACCCTGACAGACAACGGAAACAAAGATTAAAAGCATATAATGGCCATTTGGCAACTAGAGTCAGGAAAAATGATGCAAGGTTTTCAACTACTCCCTGTTCTCTCCCCAAATCCTTTCCATTGTCACGTCAAAAAGCCAAAACCAACAGCCACTTGACCTACTTTGGGAAACACATGAAATATTTGTATATCTTTCCCCTTCTAAAACGTTGATCAGGGTCTTTTCATTCATTAGTTGTTTTTGTTTGTTTGTTTTTAATATTTGACTATTAACAGCAAAAATGATACAGATTATATAATATCTGTTTTTCCAGCACAACCAGGCAGAAAGGGGTGGATGGAATCAATAAAAATTACTAGAGACTAATTTTGTGGGTAGCCTAAATAGACCAAATTCTGTTTCCAGGATGTGTGGCAGTAGAAATTACCCGCTGTTTTCCTGTAAATAAACTGGAGAGACAGGCTTAGAATTAATACTTCTAATAAGGTTACAATTAATAGGGGAACAAAGTACAGAATGATTCCTCAAAAAAAAACAAAACAAGAAACAACCAGCGTTTGCCCAACAAATTGTCATGTGCTGTTAAATGCTTGGTTTTGAAAGCATATTGTGCAAACCATCTTTAAATTCTCAGTTTTTCTCATTATGGCTAGTTTATGTACAGATCTAGCAAATTTAAGTGCTTTGTTAATGTGCAAATAACTGGGGAGCCAAAAATCAGTTTGTTATCATGGAGAAGAGAAATTCAAGAAAGTTTCCTGCAAGGCATGCCATCATTCAGTTTAAAATTTCATATTTATAGTTTTAAAAAATTGCCTTTTACAAAAATGGTTGGTTCATTTGAAGCCATTCAAAACAAAGTATTTGTTCTGGAAAAACAAATACACTGTTGTTGGGCCTCAAACTGGTGATTTATCAATTATGGATGCTGACTCCTAATATAATATGAAGGTCCAACTTAAAAACACACTAAATTAAAAATTTGGAAAGAGAGTAATACTTTGGTTCCAGCCCTAGTGCCAAATGATACCAATATGCACAAAAGTGTACAAAATTTTATAGCAAACACATAATGAAAGGAACCTGAAGAAGCAGCTTAAGGATGGCCATACTTCACTCCTACATACTTTGATTTACAACTGTACAGGTCCATAGCAACAGATCCCCGTCTTTACGGGGCAGTACTCCACTACCTCCGATTAGGCAAGTGAACACCATTGACAAGAGGCAGGAGTGGAGGGTGGAGTTCAAGTTGTGTTAACAGTGAGAAGTGGTCTGAAGGGATGTGAGGGTGTGGACACCCAGTGATGTTGTTCTCAACCAGCCATTGAGGATCTAAAGGCCCCAGGACACCAAGCACGTTCATATGAGTCTTGGAATAGAAAATGTAGTCAATCACACCCTGAAAAGAGATTGGGAGCAGAGGAAAAAAAAGGAAAAAAAAATGCTTAGATAAAAGAAAAACTCAAGGTATATAAAAGAACAATTCATACTCTGCAAAAGCCAAATATCTGAGTAACCTGTATTTCTGGTACCTGTTGTCTTGACAATGGGTCAAATAAAGCTCAAAGCTTGAATGGGTAAATTACATGAAATAAAGGTGGCTGAATAGGGAAACACAGTAGCCTACTGGAATCACAAAGCCTTGCACTTGTGTATAAGTGGTAAGCAAACTGAGACACTAACAATAAGCACACCAAATTTTGTCTAGGTATCTTTAAAACTGGCGTGCTTGGGTCAGTGAAATCTAATATATCAATAAAAACATTATGGAAACTGCATTAACTCTAACAGATACAATAATCAGAAAATAAGGATATTTATATAAATACAACCACAGTTAATGCACAGTTACAACAAATTAATTCTTTTAATGATAACTGGCATTACTTTTAGTTATTTGTAAATCAAGATATCCAAACACATCTGAATGAAGCCAAGGTAAAGCACATTTTTAGATTTGCTAATCCCAGTTTGGTTTTCCCAGATTTTATACATACATATAAAATACTGCACACATTTAATCATTCTAACCTGTTCTTTAGAATGCTGTTTTCACAAATCCTGGTGTACTGTAAATTCTGGATACCCTGCTGCACAACGATACCTCAGCAAAAACAAACATTCAGCAGAGACCTACCTATGTATTCAGTCGCAACTCTCAGGGCTAGATGATTTGGTTTACCTGAGCAGTAAGTTTCAAAACTAGTGTGCCTTTTTTTGCCCCAGGCTGTGCATGCAAGAGAGCTTCCTATCCACTGCATAAGAGCCTGAGCCCAAGAATGGAGAAATACTTCCACACCTTAAAGTACCTATTTATAAATACTATACATAGTGAGCTCTAGCTAGTATTTTAAGTGGTATCACAGCAAAAATGGGCTACTTAAAAAAAAAAAAAGAAAGAAAGAAAAGACAAAGAACTTAATGGAAAAAATTATACTATGAAATTTTGGAAACAATGACCTTAGTTTGTAGATTTGACACGACCAAGACTAAAACAATGAAATAGTTCTTTTGAGGGAGAGGGCGTTACTCAACATTAGATACCTTAATCTCACTTTACCACAAATTAAGGAGCCCACTTGAATCCAGGGGAAGACTTTCTGCCATTCATGCTCCAAGTTCAGACAGTCAAGAAATGATATTATCCCTTCATTTTGGCTAATTGTTTAGTTTCCCAGTGACGTTTTAGGAAAAGGGTTAAAAGAGAGTGGTTTTACTTTCTTTTATGAGACTGCCCCTTGCTTCAGCTATAAGTAAACAAAACACAAGTTAAATATTTTAAATTACTTATGTTGAATAAACCCCCTACATCTTATCACTTTGTTATAGAGCATCATTATGCACATCAGCTACTAGAGCTATGCAGAAATCCTTTGCAAACACAGGCCCCAAGAAAGATGTCAAACACTCCAGAAAGTAGGATGCATTTAATTGGAGACATCACTCATAACTATTAACCTCTTCTGAATCAAACTGTTTCTTTTTTAAAAGACCATATATAACATGGGAAAATAGTCTTTATATTAGTAAAGTTCTAGTTAAGTCTATAGAACTGTATTTGATAAAAAAAGTAAAATCAGGAAAATAGTTTAAGCTAGCATTATGCTTTGTTTTGTAAAAGAATATGAAAAAATTATCCACCAAGAATTTCATAATGTAACAGAAAGATTTACTCCTTGACATAACAGGAAAACTGTCCTTCCTTTTTTCATTAATTGGTTCAGACACACCCTTAGACTGGTTGCAGGGGGGTGGGCATGAGGTCTGTCTGTGTAAGCAGCAGCAGTAAGTTTGAATTAGGCTGTTTATTCAACTTACTTGGTGTTATGGACTGAATGTTTGTGTTCCCCCAAAATTCATATGTTGAAATCCTAACCCCCTAATGTGACTGTGTAAGGAGGTGGACTTCTGGCAGGTGATTAGGTCATAAAGGTGGAAGCTTCACAAATGGGATTAGTGTTCTATAAAAGGGACCCTAGAGAACTCTCTTGCCCTCTCCACCATGTGAGGATGCAGTGAGAAAACAGCTGTTTGCAACCCAGAAAAGGACCCTCATTAGAACCCGACCAAGCTGGCATCCTGATCTTACACTTCCAGCCCCCAGAACTGTGAGATAAATTTGTTATTTTAAAAGCCACACAGTACATGGTATTCTGCTTTAGCAACCTAAACTCACTAAGATACCTGGTTTATAAGTAATTCTCCTAACTGCTTATTCTTTGAGTCACTCCAAATCAGTTGTAGATTAAATGACTCTGAGTTCTAAACAGCACTTTTCTACATTCCTAATTTATTCAAGAACCAAGAAAGTAAACAAATGCTAAGCCAAGTAAACAAAAATTTAACAGCACTCCACTGATACAATGGCAGAATATTGTATTTGTATCTGTATTTAATGCTAATTACAAGACACTTTTATACCTGATATTACTGATTGTCTTCAATACTGGTATAGCACTAATTACATAAAATGTTTTGTACGAAATTGAAAAGTTTACTGTCTGCTACTTGGACTAAAGGCTTAATTCTCTCTAGTCAGGTATGCCCTTAGTTTGTTCTCTGATCATCCTTCCTTCCCATCCTATTCCACCCTCCCATCCATCTATCCAGCCAGCCAGTATATTTATCTTCCCATACATGCCTCTCTTGCACGGATTTATAGCTCTGTCCTTTTTCATCCTATCCTACATATGCAAACATTAAACCCTCTTTGGTCTATGCACTTTTGGTTCTTTAACTGTACTTCTATAGACGATAAAAATGGTTCAGTAAGATTTTTGATTCAATTATTAATGCACATAAGATCTTTTGAAGAAACATCAACAAAAGATTTTTAAACAGCTCAGATGATTGAGGAAGATGGGTTTAGATTAATATCCCACACTTTGTTTCTCTAATTTTTACTTTATGGATAAGGAAAAAGTAACCTTTATAAAAGCCTAGACAAGATAGAAATGATTTGGTCTTTTTACCTATACACGTATAAAGACAACAATAAGAGTCACAGAAGCACTTGACATTTATCTTACGGAACTTTATTTTAGGTTTTCTGGGTTGTGCTCGCAAAGATATATAATATACCACTGGAGTCTAAAGGATAGGAATTAACCTATAGTTAACTGTGTATCATTAAATCTGGAGGTTTTCCTCTAAGCTCACACAGGAGCAGTGGTGTAACAGAGTCAGCTAGTACCTACTTTCTTAGCGCTTCATCCCCATTCTGCATTCAATGCTTTTCTGTGGGGAGCTTGAAGTCTATTACTTATACCACAGAAATCAGCAAACATTACAAATTTGAGCTTCTTTTTTCCCAGAAAGCTGGTTATTAAATATTGCCAGCACATTACTGCGTATCAATGATCTGAACAAAGTCAATTATCTCTGAATAGTATTATCTAGCCTAAAAGCAAAAACACTAAAATTGGATTCAACTTCTAAGCAATTTTCCTCCACTTCTTGATTACAGAAACTGGCCAACAGCATCAGCACATGACTTTCCTGTCTTCTTCCTACTACTCGTTTCTTGGAAAGCAGCTAACAAGCACTGAAAATGGGAAAAGGTTATTAGAGATGTTTAAGAGTGCATTTCATAAATTTCCTTTGGTATTTCGTTAAATCCCTCTGGGCCTCTTACTCTCAACCACTTTGTAACATCTGCATTTTTTCAGGATGGTATAAGATTTTAGTACATATGCCTGAAATGCCAGAAAATCAAACAGAGGTACAACAGGCAGAGTGAACAGAAAACTGGCAAAGGGAAAGGAATTAACCACAGAAAACCACTACCACCAGTGTTTCAACAACTACAACTGGTCTTCTACAACTGGCCCTCTAATTTTTCTTCTTATTGTACAAAAAAAATCTTTCTTGGTCCTTTTACTAAGCTGGAGTGTTCCACTGCCTGGGAATATACTAGTATGACAACACGAATGTAAAACAGACCCTAAGTACAACCCTCTCTAATCCCATCTCCCAAAGAAACCTGGAAAATTTGAAGGTAAATGAGAAAACAATGAAAAGTACTATGAAAATTTGGGAGGAATACTATACAAATTCATTCAAGGTGATAGTTTAGCTGTATCAGGTTGCTTATTTGAATCCTTACTGTTAGGGATGTTACTGTAAGTTAGAAATGGTATGGACAGGCGAAATGCAACTATATTAATAAATAAAAAATGCTATTGAACAGTGCCTGGCACATACTTAGTGAGCATTCTGGAAGTCTGTGCTATTATCATGGTTATTTGAAATTTGAAGAAATGAGGGTACAAAAAGAATTCTTAAGTCAACAATAACCACAAAACCTAACAAACCTCCTTAGATTTAGGTGCACACTTAGCAAAGACATTTTGAAAATCTAAAAATTCCTGAAGATTATGCAATTAAGCAGAAATAACATACACCTTTCTTGTGTATTTGATAATTTCTATGCCAGCCCAGAGGCTGTCACTTACTTTGAAATCAAAGGTGTAATTGGTGTAAGGCATCAAGTTATTTTCATAGGCGCTCTTCAGTTGGAAGCCATGTGTGATTCTCCCTTCTGAGCTTCCATTCTTTCCATTGCAGCTGAAGTTCATAAGACACTCATTGTATCTTAGTTCCTTGAAGTCTTTGTGGTTGTCAGCTACTCCTCCATTGCTTAAATATTCCACAACACCTAACAGAATAAAGATGGAAGAAACTAGACCTTACACAAGACTTCATGGCCAAAATCTGTTGCCAGATGCATGCACCAGGTTCAGAGTGGTTTTATCACATTGAGCCACATGAAACTGCCTTTTTTTTGTTGTTAAAAAACCAAGTATGAGCAATTTCATATGGTTCAATCAAACTGAAGGGTATCTGCCTATTTCAGAGCAAAATACCAGGATCACTCAGAATTATCCTCAGTTTTCTTAATGGGTCTTCAAGCTGATTCCCAGATCTAGGGTGGCATTTGCCAGGAAGGTCTTGACCCTAAATGTTTTTAGAATATTATTTCAAACCACTATCTCTTCAGTATTCACCATTCTATGCAATCAACAACTTTCAGAATATATAAAATACAGCACACATAATAAAAAATTTAAAAACCATTAACAACAAAAATAGATTTTGCATTTTCAACATTGCAATGTCTAGTTTCAGCTCCACAATGCCATTCTTTGTCTGGAGCTACAGTGAGTTTTTTTCAGTCTGACACTAAACAGGACATTATATGCTGGAGGTATATATAAAAATATAAAAATATTATATGTGTATATATAAAAAATATATATATATTATGTGTGTATATATAAAAAAAGCTGAAGAGAGTAGAAGCATTCAAAAAAGTACACCGCTTCCACTGAATTAAGTAAACATTAAAAAAAAGGTACCACAACCCTTCCTCTGATGATGATTAGTAAACACTGTCAGTCATCTCTAACTGTGATCAGGAATGACAGCAACACACAACGAGTAAGTGATGAGTTGCAACGCTGGTATTGTGAACAGCTGAAAAGGAGCTATCATTTATTTAGCGTTTACTATACACCTGGCACTACTGTAAGTGCCTCCTACACATACCTCACAAACAACTCCATGAAGTAGATAAAATGGTTATCCCTTTATTTAAAAATGAGGAACTTAGTCATAAATTGCACAGCTCCTAATTGGTAGAACCAGGATTCAGCCCTGACAATCTGGCTCAAGTCAACTAATTAATCTGTGATGCCAAATAACAGCTCATTGGCTTAAACAAATCAACCATAGAGGGAAACTTGTGCCTGAGAACAATTCAACTCAAAAAAAGGATTAAAAGAGGACATGGTTAAGGTATCAATGGGGGCTAGGGGCTGAAGGCAAACATTTGTGAAAGGATGATTTTAGATTTATTTGCTAAGGAGAAAAAGTAGAGATGTTTTCCAGATTTGAGACTTCTATTAATATTATGATGGTAGGCATTGGGGTTAATTTTTTACTTTTGGGGTGTTAATTTTATATTTATTGTTGAGTGGTTATTTTAGACAATTTAAAATGGCTTACTGAGGGGGGAGGGTATAGGTCAAGTGACAGTGTGCATGCTTAGCATGCACAAGGTCCTGAGTTCAATCCCCAGTACCTCCTCTAAAAATAAATAAATAAACCTAATTACCCACCCCAAATTTTTTAAAAACTAGCTTACTGAAAATATACAAAATTTAGAATATGCTTTGGTAATACCAAAACAGCAACAGTTTAACGTTTTATATTTGAATTACAGTATTTAAATGCAGAACTGATTTTTATACAGAGATCTAAAATAATTTAGTTAGGACATAAAGTAGTTTAGTGGAGCTCAAGAAGTAAATGTGAAATCCTAAGATAATTCTGATTACTCTTCTGCACCTATTATCAGTATTCAGATATCACTTAATGAGTTCACTTAAAAGATGTCAACATTAGTAAACCAGATAGCTACCGTACTGAATAACTTCTGATTGCGTCTTCAGCTCACCCTCCTCTACTGCACCCTGTGCTGCCTGAGGCTGACCTTTACTTGCACCAACTGTGAACCCCTCCCACTCTAGCTTCTAGTTGGATCTGGTCAATGGGCAGCAGTGGCAACAAGAAATGGGAGGACAGGAACAGAGTGAGGCAGGGATAAATATTCCCCTGGCTCCCTTTTTGTTGGTTTGCCGGGGGTTAATCTTATCATAATACAAATCCATCACTCCTATTACATGGACCTCTCCTCCTAACTACTTTTTCCAGGTTCTGATAACAGCTCTTACCACTTTTCCCTTTTGGTGCAGGGGTGGTGAAGGGTCCCTAACTCCCCTCGTGGCAGGATACTGCATCATTCATTTTTTTGTGTCCCTTAACCCTGCACACACCTTTGGAAATAGCTTAAATAAACTCTCCTCAATTACCACATGTCCTATATCTGGGATCTTACTGATACACTCTCTAATTTAGAAGAGAAATTCTCTACTCAAAAGTTAAGAGCTAGCTGGCCTTTCAACTAGAAGTATAAGCAAAATTGAAAGCCAAGAGGAAACGATGTTATAAATACCTGAATCTGGCAATGAGTTAAGATCTGCACATAGCACCAGCGGGATGGAATTAGGATCTGCAGTTGGGCTGCCAGGCCTACTTGAGGCTTTCTCCAGAATGTTTTTAACCTCTGAGACAAACATCATGGTCTGAATGAGTTTCACATCAGAATACTCTGGGTCCCAATGCATGTGGGCATTTGCCACTATAAGCAGCTGTTTGTCTGCAGCATGAATAGGCTTCAGACCTAAATTTAATCATTAGGGAAAAAAGGATCAAGTTATACTTTATGTATCAAAAAAGCAGTATCTTAAGGTTTTCTCCCCAAAACCCACAGCCACTTCTTTACTCTTTTCTATTAATTTATATCTTTCCCTTTACCTCATGAAGCAGTTCTTAGAAGCTTAAGTGCTGAGATTCTGGTAATCCCAACATGGGGGCTGACAAACTGCAGCCCATGGGCTAAATCTGGCCCACCACCTGTTTTTGTACAGCCTGTATATTCTAAGGCTTGCTTTACATTTTTACAGGGTTCTATGAAACAGGTTTTAAAAGACTGTGATAGAGACCATATGTGGCCCACATAGCCTAAACTATTAACTATCTGGCCCTTTTAGAAAAAGTTTGCCAGCTCCTACTCTCTCCCCAAGTTAGGAATTATACCATGATATAACCAACATTTGATTATAGTACCTTGATTTGCTGAGTTCTTAGTGTAAACAAGCACTTTAAGTATCTGTCACTTAAATATCACAGTGACCTAGTGAGATAGGTTTTCAGTTATTGGAATCACCTAAACTATAATTTAAATTCCTCCTGCTGGTCAGTACTCATTCACTCTGCATTTCTGGAGCACATCAGTGACAGTGTCAGTAAGGCAACAACATTATATTAATCTATATGAAATAAATTAAGTGAATTTGCTACCAAAACAGATTCATACCATACACTTAGAAGAAGTATTTTAAAAAGTGAGAATTAGGGAGTATGTGCTTTCAAAGTTTGAACGTGGGTTTAGACCTGGTTCTATCACTAATTACTAACCTTTTATTATTCATTATTTAAACTTTTTGGTGCTCAGGTTCATTTGGACAGTAAGGTATTCAACTAGAAAATCTGTAAGGTTCTTTTTTCCCCCAGAATACTGTTTCTTAATTCTGCCAAAATAAATATTAACATGGTACTTTCAAAATGGTAGATGAGGATAACACATTAAAAAAAAAGAGGCTTATGGCTTCTTTGAAGGGACAAGTTATGAAATAAACTTAGTTATTAACACATACTGACAGAGAAAGATGCCCATCAAATTTTTAAGGCACAAAGCTCAATATGCATGGTATGATGCCACTTAAATAAAACTATACACATATATTAGTAATGTGTAAAGAAATGAACATGAACTAGAGGATATAAATAAGGGAACTCTCACTTTTTACTTTATACACTTTTGTACTGTTGGAATATTACTTAACTGTATACAAGATTAATTTTTCTACTGAAATTTCTATGGAAGTAGCTCTTAAATTTTTCTGTTGAAAATATAAATTCTACAGAAAGACCTGATTTTCTCAGCCTACTATTTTGGTAAAGTTTCCTTCCACCTTACCAAGCTATAATTATCTTTAGTGTTGAGTAAACAAGTAACTGAAGTGTCTGTTACATGTGACAGAAAGTCATTTTTAAAGCAATCAGATTATAAGATAAAAATTTGCAGCGAAAATTCTCTAAGCTCTCTTTTTTCTCCCTAGAAGTTGTCTACTGTCACTTTTGGCTGGAGATTAAATGTTCACTGTATTAAATATTTAAAGCTTGCCCCTTCAAAGAAACCATAAGCACCTTCTATAATATTATATTCCACCTCTGGGAGTATAAGAGAGACATTATTTCAGCAAGTGAATGTCTACTGTATAATTTACAATTACTCTTCTGCAAATTAAAAGGAGATTAAAACTCCAAAAGGAATTCAATATTCTCATTGTCAGAAGAAAAGGTACCAGACTTTTAAGAAGAATGAGATTGGAAAGGACATAAAAGCAAAAATGGAGAGGGTGAAAAAGAGGAAGAATTTAAAATCTCATATCAAAGACTGACTGTCTCTGATGATGGATAAACTGAAGACCAGTGAGAAAACGTTTGACAAATACATATGGTCTGAAAGATTCAAATCAATACTTAAGGGAAAAATCTTTTCCTCTACAGGCAGTGAGTAAAGAAAAAAATATTTTTAAATAAAAGCCCGGATGTGGTCTTATACTTCTCCTCGCTCTTACCTAAAATACAGTTAAGTAAACAATGAAATGCTCAAAGGCAAACAGTAGAAAGGGGAAAAAAAGGTCTGGATATGCAAAGTACATAATGAGTTTCTGACTTTGAAGGAAGCTATAAATAATCTACAATGGAAAAGAAAAGTACCAGGTAGATAAAAGATCCTGCTCATACCCTGACAATGACTGAAATATAACAAAGAAATTAGAGAAAACGTGCCAAGTACTTATCCTTAAAGACAAAAGATTTTACATTCAAGAAGCTAAAAAGAGAACCAAGCCATCATAATTTCCAAATTCAGCCTAAAACATTTCTTATTTCAAATAACCTTCTGGAATTAATGGCATATTAAAGACTTTTCTTTTTACACATTACCTGGTAAGTAATACCCCAGGATGTATATGATGCTTGATGATCACACAATTAGTGCTCTTTTCCTGCCCTCTCCCTTAGCTTTCCTCAAAAGACAAGGAAATAACTATGCAATAAATACCAGCAAGACTCTCTGCACTTGAGAAGAGAAAACTTGGGATGGTGTTTAGTTTTAGTAAAAATATTTTAAATTGCACTCACTTGCTCCAAATAGTTCTTTGTGGACCTCTAATACCACAGCGACACCAATGTTGTCTTTTGTCATCACTCTGTTCAGCATAGCTTCGGATCCATCTGAATTAGCCATTGCCACTTGGTTAAACTCCACTGTATGCTTCTGCACCAATGTAAATCTGAAAGGTACAATGTATTAGTATTATGGTACCAGGTACTTGGACTGTCCTGCTAAAAGACATTAAATGAAGGGAGCACAAAATACAGACACTATTCACTGTCTCCCTAGATATTTTTTAGCTTTTCAGGGCCAGGTGATACAATTCTGGCCAATGGGAGGGAAAAAAGTCTGATTACTGTAAAAACTGTCTTGAAAGTGCCACCAAGCAAACATGGGTGTGTGTATGTGTACTTGTGTATTCCTTTGCCCTTTTACATCTATGCCCGTGTAGTCAGAACCATTTTGGCAAAAGTTATCCCACTATGGATGGGGAAGGAGCTCAACCAGATTTGGACTGCCATTTTTGGACTTCTTGTGTGAGAAAATTACTCTTTTACTCTTCTACTATTTTTTCAAGCTACTGTTGGGATTTTCTGGTATTCAAAGGTGAATACAACCTTAACCAAGTCTGCAAGTTAATGAAAAAGAACAGAATAAAATCTTCCTACCCTGTTTTCAGTTTTATTTTCACCACATTAAAAAAAAATTTCTCAGGAAAATGCAGGGACACACACTTATCTTGGCTAAGGAGAAGCCAATTTTTCCACCTGGCTTTTACTGGAAAGCTGAATTTGGGAGTATGTAAATGAAAAGAACAGAATCTATAAGATGAGGAATGGTACACCCTGCAATTATACTTCTGCATCTGCACTAATAATATTTTCTTTCCTTAGTGCCAAATTAGGTATGGTAGAGATGTAGTACTTAACAGAACTGAGTATAGCACTGACATTTAATAGCAGTATGACTTTAGTCAAGCCATTTAACTAACCCCTTTCAGCTTCGTAAGTTTGTGAAGTATTTATAAATGACCAAAACCTGCTAAATAAATATACTGTCTACTTTTCACAAGGTTTTAAGTGGAGAGAAGATGATCTTTGTTCTTATAAAAAGTCTCCACCCCATCTTCCTCCTAGCTTTGAAACACAAGCCTGCACACATGCCTTCAAAAATATTGACTGAAATCTTACTGCATTGCAGGACACTGTGCTAGATGAAACAATACTCCTCTCCCTGCTCCAATTTTGAATGTCTCGGATGTGCTGACGAGAATAAAAGGTCAAGTCATGTGCCTACTGCCTACTGTAACCCAGAGTGATTAAAGGGAGGGCAGTTTCCACCCTCTACTTTAAAGTGGTGACATTTAAACTGAAACATGAAGGATGAGGAGTTACGAAGGTGAAGAATGGGATTAAGAGCATCTCAGATAGAGGAAGAAGTGAAAGGTCCTGGGCCAGCAAATAGCTTTGTATGTTTATGGGCTAGAAGAGAACGGAAAGGTATGAAATGATGTTGGAGATTAAGAGGAAGAGGAATGACTGAAGCAGGTTCTAAGCAAGAACGTGATATTATTTGATTTATGTTTTTGAAGATCACCGCAGCTGTACTGTAGAGAACTGCAGAAGCCAAAGTTTGGAAATGATGAGACCAATCAAAGTTTTTGAGGTTGTTTGGATGACAGATGACAGTGGCTTAGGCTAAAGCAAGAGAAATAATGAATAGTAGGCAGATTCAAAATAAATTCTACAGATAGAATTGATCATCTTCCACATCAGACTTTTTTCAAACATCTTTAAGCAATGGAACACCTTTTTCAAACAATTTCTGGTATATCATTTATAAAACAGATAGAAGCAGTATTATGTTTGAATAAATCAATCACTAAAAATGAATAGTTTTGATGATTATAAAAATGTGAAATCAGAGAGTATAAATGATAATTACAGTTTTATACCAGTCTCAGTATCCAATTTATTTCTCTATTTTGCTTTGGTTACACGGTATTAATAAAATTCCTAATTTACATAAACAAAACAACATAGCTTGCTTTTTCTGAGTTCAAAGCCAGTTATTTACTACTTGTATCTTTGCAAAGGGGTAGACATAAAAAGATGCTGCCCAGATTCCTCATCAATCCTTGAGCAATTGCTCCAGCTGCAGAGAGCTGCCTCAGTCAAGGTCAAGAACTCCTGGGAGTGGCACATATCCAATTATAGATCAGAAGCAAAAGATAAAGGTCTGGCGATTTTGGTTTCTCCTGGGTTAACTCTCACAGGCCATTTCAGCTCCAAAGCTACAGGTGGGGTCAGCTGAGGTTGTTAGGGACCAACACAGCTCTATTCTCTAGGCCCAATCCTGCTTTATCCCCTTCCTTTTCCCTAATAAACTCCTGGACACCAAACTAACTCAGTCGTCTTTCTGGAGAACCCAAACTATAACAGACAGTATGACTATTACCACTACAAAGATGAGGGAAACTATGCTTGAAAAGTCTTTCCCTTTGAAAAACAAGACGGTTTTTTCATCTCCAATATCCTAGAACTTCTCCTATACCCCAGTATTCATAATAGATGACCCAGGTCATTTCTCTAATCATATTTTGGCAAGATCTTTTAATACCATGGATATAATTATCTTGATTTGGAAAGCTAACTAGTGAAGGCAGCTTAGTGACTCTCTTGCCAATCTCCTCCTCAGTTGGTATTACTTAGCCTTTCTACTTTCAAAATAATTCTCTTCAACAGAGACAATGAAAGGAAAGTAGAAGTTATATAGCTCTGGTTTTCTCTTGATCATCAATTAGTGCCTGTACAATCCACATGGGGTGTACCCCTTCACAGCACAGATGTATTTAAAATATCCTCCTCACTGCCTTAGCACTTTCACTCATCGTTTGCGTTTTCTTGGCAAAAATCACAGGCTCCTAAACTCTTTTTAAAAAAACATATGCTTGGTTATTGACTTCTCTTCATTGAAAAAGAAATACTTTTGAAATGAATCCTGAACAATTACTTGGTTCATTAGATGCCTCCAACTTTCCACCTCATTGGTATAATTTATGATTGCATTGCCCTACTTTTGACTTTTAAAACTTCCCAATTTTCTTGAGGCATCCACTTTTTAACATTTTTGGTTTCAAAAAGTTCAGGAAAATAAAACCAGTTTTCCTAAACAGAGCACATGTCATTACAACACTCCTCTCCTTGGTGCTTAGAAATACTAAAAGGGTCAGAGTCATACTCTCAATTTTTATTATTTCAACTTCACCAACAGTTAAAGAAAGGAAGAGATATAGTTGAGAGCTAAGAAACCAAGTAAATTCCTTCTTTCTAGTGAGAATTAAATAAGAGCATAATTATGCTTCTTGCACCTTAAGAACTTTGCAGGGACTCTGTTTTGAGAAAATGAGATTTCCAGCACTAGTATAGACAGCCGTAATCTCCTACAACTTACCTTGTTTCTGTGTTTATTTTATAATTATAATACATTTATACTATATTGAGAAATAGCTATTTATATTCTATCCATACTACTTTAAAACAAAAATACTTCTTGCTTTCTCCCCTCCCACATATAAGCAAACATACTCCACTCTGCTTCTACTTTCTGTCTCACAGATTTCCATTCAGGTGATATTCTGACATATAGGGGTCTTTCTCCCTTCATTCCAGTAGATGTTTCTTTTTAATAAGACATACTGGTTTATATATAGTTACTTTCTACTCACTAATCCAAGCCATCAAGCCTTGGTAATGTAAAATCTTAAATATGCCTCCTCTCTATTTCAATGCACTTTATTATCCCTTCTCTACAGCTTCTACACAGATGCTATAAGCATTATTCCTGATGTGATCTTCTTTTATTTTAGTCTAAGAATGCTTCAGGATATTTGCTTTTTAAAAAATCTTATTTCACAGAAGGTCAAATGGGTGTCAAGGATCATATATAACGAAGATTGGTATGACCAAAAAATAAACAAAAAGATCCCACCCTTACATGATTTGAGAAAGATTATTAGGTTGAACATGTCCAAAACAGCCCTTCGAATAGAAAAAAAGAAATAACTCAATTTCTTACTAATTTACAATCTAGAAGTAATTTTATGGTCTGTGATGTGATTAAATTAATGCTAGAGAGAGGACAGTGAATGACAACTACAAGCAAGCAAAGCAACCTGTAGGACTTAACTAATATTTCCTCCCCTAATTCATTTATGAGCCACAAGGAACAACATAGTACATAAATCAAGAAGAGAGTATAGCCACACAAAAGTTAACCATGACCCTTTCTGATCACATTAAACTGACTCTTAAACCTGAACCAAATGGAAGTTTTTATTGTATATTCAGTATAAGATACTATAAAATGTGTCCTTTTGTCCCTTTAAGTAATCATGAGAGTGCCAGAAAATAACCTGCTAGAAAAGGTAAGCTTAGAGACAGATAAATAAGGAAGAAAAGTAGATATTCATCATCCTACCTATAAATTTGTATAATTTTTTAACCACTGGGAGCACTTTCACATTCTTGATCGTTTTAGCCCCTTAAGAAGCCTCTTAAGTTAGGCGGAACAATTATTATCCATATTGGAAAGGTAAGGAAACTGGCACAAAGCAGTAATTTTATGTTCTGGATTAAATTAATGGGGATGTTGACATTAGAAACCAGAAATCACAACCTCAGATTTTAAATTATAAATGCAACCACCACTTATGACAGAGAAAATTATTAACTGAGAAACTAGTAAGATAGGATTATCACAACAGGTCATTTGGAATGATGCTATAACCTCTGAATACCCTCCTCTCAACCACAAAACTACCAGTCGTAATACAGATGGAAAAACAAGGACTTGGCCTTACCTGGTATGTCTGACACAGACAACAGAGGCAGTACTGCAGGGACTGAGCACCATGACAACCTACTTCCCAAACCAAATGGAAGAGACTGCCTCTTCACAGTGTAATGGTCACTTTGTTCTAAAACTGCTATTTTCATCTCTCCTTTTGTCACTGATGTGAAACAAAGTATGATCAAATCAGAACTGCTAACCTCAGGAACAGCAAGTAAGTTGAATATCTAGGTCTGGTTTCATCTCCATTTTTCAACAATTTGGATTTCTTCAAATTGTGTATCTGGCTCCAAGACCCCACTTTTACTAACTGATAAGTCTATAGGACAAAACATGGTAAAGAGAAATTTAATTTTGTGACTCTAAAAAACACCTGTAATAACAGTCTCTCCTTATACACACACAAAATGCATGCATGTATGTATGTATGTGTTTTATAAAATACCTTGGACTGAAGAAAGTACTTATTAAGATAAAGGATAAAGAAAAAGCCGATTTCTGGCATTTCATTAAACAAAAATTTCTATTTTCTGGTATCCTTATGCATCTAACTACCCAAAAATTGATGCTTATAATGATGACCAAAAGGTGCTGCCAAATCTTGAAGTACCTTCTGAATTCCAGAGATTAAACTAGAATGAATAAGATATAAGGAGTATTTTACTGTATTCGAAGTCTCTGAATATTCATCTGTGTCCCAGCCATTACTAAGCAATACACTATCCTTCCAATCACAATGGATGGAGATTTTTATTATAATATTTTGCAAAAAATAATCATTGTATAGTTTCCATTTATTGTAACCTATTCTGTATCACTGTTTTCCATGAAGGGAAAAAACTGTCATCAATGAAGATTAGAAATTATCCAATACTCTGGTTTTAAGAATAAGACCTTGAGAATGAATAGAGAGTTGAAGTACTCTTTTACAGCTTTCTTTTGACTTTGTAATTTTTTAAACCATATAAATTTATTTTACAAGGTAATATACAAAAATTTATAAATGAGAAAATAAGCCCAGAAAGGGTGAGTGACTCATTCAAGATTATACAGCTACATAAGTAGGAGAACCACCTGGCTTCAAAACAGTCTTTTCTTTGCACTGTATCACCTCTCTAATCTGAGGAAGAAATTACAAGAAATGGAGGGATGTACACTTTGTGTTAAATTCCAGATAGTCTGGGGTTGGCTAGTCAGCTCATTTGACATCAGTAAGTTATCTGGCACTGTTCATAAGAGGTAGGATATAACATATCACACTCAAAGTCTTTGTCTGTTGCTGGATTCATGATACTATTTAGGCAAAAAGTTGAAGAAGAAAAGAAATGCAAATGATGCATCTATGTATTTTCCTGTCTATTTATCTCAACAAATTCACAGCACTTTTAATAACTCAAATGTCAATTTTCAAATACTCAGTTGTATAAAGTGTCCTAGATAACAGTTATGTTAGTTGAAAATCTTAACTACCTCTAGTAAATTATCAAAGCATTTTTCATTTTCCTCTCAAAGCTGTGAAGGTTTTTAAAAAATAAATGAATAAAAATTTAAGTAAAATAAAATAAGTAAGTCACAGGGATATAATGTACACGTTGGGAATACAGTCAATAGTACTGTAAAAACTTTATGTGGTGACAGATGGTTACTGGTTGTACTGCGGTGATCAAATCATAATGTATTAAAATATGAAATCATGTCCTAAACCTGAAATTAATATAATACTGCATGGTAATTATAACTCAATTAAAAAGAAATAAACGGTGGGAAAAAACTGTGAAGGGAGTGATAAAAATTTTATGTATTATCTTTAGAAAGAAACAATGGCAAATGGAAGAACAGGTTGATGTCACCTGTCTCAATGTTAATACTTTTAAAAATTATGGTGTTTCAAGGAAATTTGCGTATAAATACAGGTTAAGAAGAAAGTTCAAGGCAATTTTTCCAAATGAGGCAATCTTCTAAGAGATACAAGTGATACTGGAAGCTGAAACAAGAAGTCTAAAGGTTCAGTTTAGTACAGTGTTTAAAGTATTGACTATAAAGCCAGATACTCTGTGTCTTGGTTACCTTGTCTATAAAAATAAGGAAATAGCTCCAGTCTTACCTCTGAGGATTGCTTTAAAAATTAAATAACATAATTCATATAAACAAAAGAAAAAGCCTGACATGTAAATACTATGAACCTAATGGCTATTGTTATTTTAAAATTTGTAAAACAGAAAGTCACCAACCCACTAGAAGAATTTAGTATACCCTGACCTCAAATAGAAGGCTATGCACTAATAATTAAACAAATGAGAACATCTCTATTAAAGATTTACAGAAAAGATACAAAAGTAGGTAGAAATAGATGAGAAGTGGCTCAAATACTGTTCAAATTCACTTAATTCACTTACTTAAAATAACATGTCATGCTGGTAATAGGCTTATATCAATAAAAACATTGAACTGCTTTGTTATATTAGGAACTAAACAGAGAAATATTGCAAAATAGTTCCAAGTGTGTATATGCTTATTCCATTAGTAGATGATTCCCTGGTTTCATGTATCAAATCCAAATTATTAACTATAAGATATAACCTCTATCAGACTCCACACATTTCAATCTTCTATTGGAGGCTCCTTCAAATTTTCCACTGTAAAATTGGTAGTCTTTATAAGGCAAAAATACGCTTCTCCCTTTTCCTCAGGATGATAACCAAAAGAAGCTGTCTCTAACCATCTATTCACTCAGCCAGCATTCAAGAGAGAAACTTCTGAGTGTGTTACAGCTCTGCACTCTCAAGTAGGACATGCACTTCCTAAATTCGATGCACACCACATAATAAACCCAGTAAGAGAGAAATACTAAAATTTCAAAGGGTTATAGAAACAGAGAAATATGACAATAATAAAAATATTTCCAGTACACTTAATGGTTTACAAAGTACCTATGCATTCATTACCTCATTTCATTCTAACTACTCCGAACAGATACTGTTTTCCATTTTAAACTCAAATATATGAAAGTATAGAGGCATCTCAAGATTGTTCATATATTTTAATAAGCAGAATCATAACATTCTTATCTTTGACTGTACTTTAATCAACTATGTTACAGCTATGAAAAAACACAGGTCACGTTGTTTTCCATTTCAGGTCATGACTGCTTTCCCCTGTCCTGTCTTAATCAGTCCCTTAAACTCCTCACCTTCATAAGTTCTGTGCCTCTCTGTCTTCCCTTATCTATCTACACATATCTCCATCTCATACATAACACCTTCTTATTTCTAATACACGGACCAAGAAATGAAACATTACCAACAATTTTAACTTTTATATAACTTGCTTTCTAGCTTTTTGTTTATTTTAGGGTCAAACCAAAGACAATTCTGAATGTACGGTATTTAAGAAATAAGTACACTATTATACTTTGTTTCCTAAACTCACTTTTCTGTTTTGAAGAATATTGCACAACCGTCCACATGCTTTCTCTCCTGCTCAGACATGATTTTGGCACGTGACTTTGGAGAAAAAAATCCGTCATATCCACGCTCCTTCAATGCTGGCAGAAAGAGAGTGAAGTATTGCTCTGTTTCCACTTCCTGAGATGAAAGACATGTTATCATCGACATGACAGAGGAAAACTAAGATATAAAAAGGTGCAGCATTATAAGTAAGGTGTGACTAAGTTAAAATAGTTCACATAACAAATATTATCTAACTACATGATTTTATAACAGTAAAAACTTATAAAAGCCTGAATGTCCAACAGGGAAAATGCTAAATCAATTATTATATATTCATATAATTGGCTTTGGAGAATTTTAATAATATGGAAAGTGCATTAAGTACAATAAAAAAGAAGCAAACACATCAACAGTATGATGTGGTCTCTTATTTTGAAAATTTATCTGTAAATAAATAGGCAAATGAATTTAAAAAACATGCATACAAGAAATACTTCAGAAGTTTTAACACAGCAACTACCTTTGGGATATGGGGTTAGGGTTTTTCAAAATGTTCAACTTCTCTATAACACTTTATAATACAGTATTACTTTTATAATAAGAAAATATTTTTTAAACTATGATGTTTTTATCAAACTATACTTTCAAGAGAGTGGGGCTGTTAGGACTACAGACGCTGAATCAAAAGGAGGACAATTAAGTAACTACAACAAGACTACTTCTCTTCGCCTCCTCCTCCCCAATTCTCTGTCAGTGCTCAGTGTTTCGAAGAAAATTTAATTTTGGAAGATTCTACTTCTTATTATTTCCCAGGAAGTCAGATTGTTTTCACTTAAGAATAAAGTAAGTAAGTGGATGGGATGGCTGCACTTAGCAAAATAGTTTCAGTGTAGCTGTATCTTGAGTGCCTATTAAAACTGCCCTCTTTCTAAAGAGGTGAGAAAATAATTCCTTTGAGTTTTGCTTCAAACCCAGAATCTTCCAGAAGTTAAGATCTATTCTTTTTAGGTTCACCTTTAAGTTAAAGACAATTTAATTTCTGTAGTATTACCTGAAGACTAATGATATCTGCGTCACAGTTAACAATTTCTTCCATAATTCCCTTTTTCCTGTATTCCCAGTTTAATGCCCAGGATGGGCAATAGCCATATAGCTGCCGGGTGGCGTATTTATCACATAACACATTGTAACACATAACTGTGAATGATGCTGAAGAAGTGGGAGAACAAACAACAGACAAAAGGGAGAAAATTAGGCAATCTTTTCTAAAGCAATATCATGTATACACCTACACAAGCACACATGGCACACAAACATACCCCAAATATCATCACTGTGAAATGCCTTGGGCAAGATTCTCTTAAACAGTAACTACAAAAATTTCACTGGAGTCCATCACACCAAAGTTCTTTTACCACAATTAGACTAATTGTTTATATTTGAGTTTTTAGGACATTTTAATAAATAAAAATTTAAATTTTAAATCAGAATGCTATTTTTTGCGTGTAATTTGACATAAAAATGGAACAAAAGTAAACTTTTTTTTCGCTTCTTTCTCATTAAAAGGCTCTAATTGTATTAATGCATATTAAACAAAATACCCATACATAATACTTTTTTGGGCCTCTTACTGCTCTGAGTCAGAATAGGGACTGACAAAATTTAGTTACAAGAGAATCCTTTTTACCAAATCAAATGCTCACTAGGTTCTTATTTTAAAATGCTTTGAACTATAAAAGGACTATGAGTAAACGATTATGAGAACGCAGCTTGTATGCCTGCTACTCAGAAGTGTGCTCTAAGTACCAGCAGTATCAGTTATCACCCTGGAACACAGAAATGCAGAATTTCCGGCCTCACAAAGACTTACTGAATCAGAACCTGCAATTTAACAAATCCCCAGGTGATTCATATGTATACAAATATCAGTTTGAAAAGCCCTGATTTTAATCACTAATTCTCTATCCTGTCTGCCCACTAGAATCACTTTGTAGAGCTTAAAAAACCCTACTCTGGACTAATTAAGTCAGTATATTAGCGTCTGTGTGTTAATATTTTTAAAAAGCATCCCAGATGATTATAATGGACAGACACACATTGGGGAAACCATACATCCCAAGAAAAATCCATACTGGTTTTCAATAAGGAATACCCAAGAATTCATTATCTGAGAATTCAACAACAAATGAAAACGTGTTTCTATTGTTCCTTTTCTTAATGGCAATGTAGGTATGCGATACTAGGAAAGCTCTTCTTCAAGATTATGTTCACTCATGCTCAAAAACAGATTACTGTGAAGAACTAGAAAATGGTGCTTCTGATACCATTTTAATGCCAGAAAGAGAACAATTAATTAATTACACATGAAGGAAGGCTAAACAAAAATCTGCCTAACTTAAGGCTTTGTAGAAAATCTTAGGCATTCCTTTTAAGACAGTCAATATGCACCCTGAAAATAGAAGTGTTATTCACAATAACGTCCTGCCACTTGGGCTGATACTATGGCTCTAGGGTGTGGTGGTTTTAAAATTATTACCTCTGGAAGATAGAGAAATGTACTATATATGTTAACATTTCTCAGTGCTTTTAAAACTTAAATAGAACCATGAAGATGTTACACTTCCCACATTTCCTGATGCCAAAGCAAATGACTTTTTTGAGTCTTTTTTCTTACCTTAAAAAAAAAAAAGCCTCACAAACAGAAGGGTTTTATACTGTTTAAAAAGTACACAAAAATTCTTGTGATTTGCCCTTTAGAAATTAAGTAATTTGTGAATCATTATATTATACATCTGTAACTTATATAATATTGTAAGCAATTATACTTCAATAAAAATATTAAGTATCAGTATTCAGTGATTAGTTTACCTTCATAATTAAATAATAAATTTTCATTTTTAATTTTAAAATAAAGTTACATGTCATGAAAAATATGACATGATTAAAAAGAAGGCATCTGGAGAAATATTAATTCCTATTTCAAGTAGAATTCTCAATCAAAAAATATCTAATAAGCAGTAACAAGCCCTATAAATGTCAAATCATCATTGGTCCACACAAAGAGATAAAAGTTTGTATTTTCTACCTTACTACAATCCTAGAAATGTTAAATTATATCATTAAATTCCTCAAAACTACACCCTAGATCATTTCTATACTTTTGGCCTGGAATCATATTTTGTTTTCAATACAGTAAATGTGACTTGGTCTAAATTATCCTTCTACAAGTGTTATCAGTTTATATGTGCAAGAAAGATTAAGTGCCTAAGTAGTTTAAAATTTTTCAGAAGAAAATTCATCATTATCATTTTTCTTAAATCCCCCAACCTTATGCGAAGATGCCATTTAGAAAGCTCTATTACAAGAAATAATTTTAAAACCAAGAGCTGCATTATTGTGAAAGATAAGAGATTCTTGTACATAAGCCTTAGTATGGATTTTAAGTTTATCCGTCAGTATTTTTAAACTCTTCTACTCAGGGGAGGTAACACGAAGCCTTGCTAATTATATCACAAAGCCCAAATGGCATTTCAAGTACTTCTGAAAAAAGTCAAGAAAGAATAAGAAAAACTATTTACCTGATGGCAGAATTTGGTCTCGTTCTTTTAATGTAATCCATGGCCTCGGAGGAAGCTGCTCTGGATGAACTGGAAAAGACAATTTTTTAACATGACTTCTTGTATTCCTAAAGTCAGTATCATTTACTTTATAACGTCAAATCAACTTGTTTTCTCTTCAGCTATAATGACCCACAAACTGATTTAAAAATCTAATACTGAAATATAATGACGATTTAGAAGGTGAAAGAAGTTGACGAAGAGCTATGCAGAAAACACATAATTAATAACCAAAAAGAACATGAGGAAATTCATTAATAGTAATTCTACTTACATAGTAGTTATGAAAAGTACTTATTTAAAACCTTAAGTAGAACCTTATGTCTTAATTATACATGTAAACTGTGTTGACCCAGCCTTGTTCCCTACTGGAAAATCAAAGCTATGTGAAGTTTCAACACACTGATGAACTAAAATAGTCAAACATTTTTGAAATAGAAAAAAAAAGTGAATGTATAATGAAAATTAAACTTTCTAATGGGGCTTTCATTTCCTAATTTCAATCTTTCTTTCTTTTATAATATCAATACAAAGCAAAAGGTAAGAACTACATTGTACAGAAAAAAGGTGGCACTGGTTAAACATTAATTGCTCAGATATGATTATCAATACCATGGGACAAAATGCTACCTAACGATCAGATGAAAGAAAATTTACTAAGTTAAGATTTAACTACCCTTTTTTCTTCTCCCTTCTCAAAACATTGGCAATTATAGGACAATCTGATTCAAGTCTACAGATTTACCCAGGGAATTAGTGGCTAAGAAATGTATTTCCAAAGCAAAAACACTATGTTCATCCAGTCACAGAAATTTTGACCAAAGTCAAATAAAATAAACATTATTAAATTTTCTAATGAAGCTTTCATTTCCTAATTTTAATCTTTCTCTCTTTTATAATGTCAATGCAGAGCAAGAGATAAGAACTACATTGTACAGAAAAAAGTCTACCTAAAAGATGCCTGTTTTAGGAGCCATACTTTGCCCAAAGTGAAATAAACATTATTTTGCATAGTCCCATATCTTGCCGGGAAAGGAATGAAGGTTATCATAACATGACAAACAAACCATCCAGCTGGTTCAACACACTGAATTCTGGAAAATAATCATGCCTGCTAGGGGTACCAAGCCAGAATCATGGCAACTATCTCAAAAATGGAAAGCCAATTATATAAACATAATGAAGAGTAAACAAAGAACTTTCTAGCTGCTGGGATCCTTATTAGCAAATGGTTAAAAATTAAGAAAGCAAGAAAATTATCAAAATAAAACAAGTAAGGTGATGTCATTTCCAAATCTTAACTGATACATTTTAACTAACACAGCACAATATATCAGTGTAAGTAAAATGTACAGTATTCTCCAAAATAATCAAAGAACAAAAACATAGGAAAATACACTCTCACCAGTAACCAGGAAAAATTATAAGATGAGTTAGCAGGTCTTTATCCAGGTTGACCAAAAAAGTAAAATTTAAGTTTAATAATATCGAAGGTTGGTAAAGGTAATAAGAAATAGATACCTGAATGTAGTATAACTGATGGGAATACAAATTGGTAGAGCTATCTGAGAGGACAAATTGGCATCACCTTTTAAAATTTAAAACATTCTTGTGCCTGTGAGCCAGCAGTTCTATTTCTTGGGGTCAGCCCTATCTGCTTAAAGCAGCATTCAAATAGATATTCATTACACCATCGTTTGTAATAGCAAAAACAATGGTAAATGGCAAATATCCACTTTACAGAAGTCTATGCTACAGTTTAAAAGAAAAAAAAGATACATGTACGCTAAAGCGGAAAGGTATACAAGAAATACTGCTGAGTGAAAAAAAGAAAAATAAATGATAAATAATAAAAATGATACATTTTATTAGAAAAAATGATATATTAATAAAAATGATACATTTTATTAGAAAAAAATTTTAAACACACACACAAATATCATAAAACTTGCTGGTATAATTTTTGTGTGTAAATGTCTACAGAAATGTCTACAAGGATACACACCCATCTTTATAAGGACAATAATATGTGTGACATATACTTAAAATTGACTTTTTTCAAAGATGAAATTGCATGGCCAATGATATGACAAAGGACAGGAATATGGAGTTATATGGGCAACTAGCAAATAAAATAAAGACTGCTTAATAGAAAAATCTGTATGGTCCTAGACAAAGCACCAGAATTTGGGTCATAATTGAAGATAAAGTCTATTCTCATTACAATGAACACAAGAGACAGCAGTTAGCATCTTCATAAGTCTCTAGCATCATACCTGGAAACGGGAGAACAGTTGTTTATCACATTTTATATCCCATACATGCCACACTAACTTCTAGATAGCCCTACAACCAGCCTTGAAGCCACCAGGAATTGGGGTGGGGGCCAGAGGGGTGGTAGGGAGTAGCAAGAAAAGCCTGATTTCTTTTGCCAAAGGAGTGAAAAGGGAGAAGGCCAGCAGGGACTAGGTGGGAAACCACACCCAGTGGCAGGGGCAACATCAACAGAGCCCAAGAAAGCCAACCCACCCCACACCTCACAGCAGCCAGCAGCACTGGGCCTGGTCTCCCCACAGTGGGGGTTCTACCTGAGATCCTGGAAGGGCAAGCAGAACTCACATGCTAATCCTAAAATGGGTAGTTGCCTGCTACTGAGATTTTAAAATGGTCGAGTCTCCTAATATTCAAAATATCCAGGGCACAAGTGAAAATCACAGATTATACCAAAGACCAGGAAAATCACAACTTAAGTGAGAAAAAATTACCAACAGACAACACAGAGATGATTCATACACTGAAATTATCTGACAGAAATTTCAATGCAGTCATCACAGAGCTGCTTCAAAACTAATTACAAATTCTCTAAAAAACAAACGAAGATATAGAAAACCCCAGCAAAGAAATAAAAGTTACACACTTTTTAAAAGACCAAATAGAAATTATTAAACTGATAAATTCAGTAACCAAAATGATAAAACTCGCTGGAAGGGCACAATAATAGAGATAACAAAAGATAAAACAAATGCATTTGGGAACAAATCAGGAGAATTAATTTACTCAATATGAACAATAAAAAGAAAACTAAAAAAAAAAAAAAAAAAAAAAAAAAAGGACAGAGCTTGAGGGACCTGTGGGACTATTAACAAATGATCTAAGATTCTTATCATCAGACTCCAGGAGGAGAGGAGAAAGAATGTAGACTTAAAGAGTATTCTAAAGATAATTCTAAGAGACTAAAAATCCCCAAATTTAGTAAACAACATAAACATACAAGTGTAAGAAGATGAGCAAACTTCAAACAGAATACACCCAAAGAAATCCATACAAAGTCACATCGTAATGAAACTGCTGAAAACTAAAGACAACGAATCTCAAAAATACCAGAGAAATGACACATTGTCTTAAGGGGAACAATGGGTTTCTTTCCTAAAACCATGATGGCCAGAAGATGTGATACGACATTTTTCAAGTGCTAAAAGAAAACTTCAACCTTAAATTCTATGTCCAGCAAAACTTTCCTTCAAAAATCAAGGGGAAAAAAAAGACGTTATCAAAGGAAAACTAAGAGACTTTGTTGCTAGCAGACCTGCCCATAAACAAGTGGCTAAAGGAAGGTCTCTAGACAAAAAGAAAATAACAGCAGAAGAAACAGAAGGAACAAGGAATGAGTAAAATTAGGGGTAAACATAATAGATGAACCTTGCTCACATGAGCTTTTTAAATCACATCTGCTGGCTGAAGCAGAAACTGTAACATCTGTGTGGTGGTATTCAGTGCAGTCAGAGGAAATCGTAGGGACAATTACATTTTAAAAGCAGGGAGGGTGAAGGGGCTTAAACAGAAGTGGGACATCAATAGCTCACTTAAAGTGATAACACACCATTATCAATAGACTGTGCTAAGTATGTATATTTTCGTATCTCAGTTAACCACTAAAAAACTATACAAGACAATATACTCAAAAACAGATATATAAAATAAGATGGAATCCTAAAAAAAAAGTTTAACTAATCCACAAGAAACCAAAAAAAGATAAATGAAGGAGAAACAAAGGAAATAAACAGAATACAAGTAATAAAATGGCTGACTTAAGTTCTACATATCAATAATTACTTTAAAATGTAAATGGGCTAATATACAAGTTAAAAGAGTGGAAACTTCACAGAGTAGATAAAAAACATGACACATAACTCAACTGTATGCTGATACAAGAAATTCACTTCAGATACAACAACATAAAGTTGAAACTAAGAGGATTTAAAAAAAATACACCATGCTAACATTAAACAAAAAATAAGTAGAGTGGTTATATTAATATAAGACAAAGTAAACTTAAGAGCAAAGATGATACTAGGAACAAAGATCATTACATAAGGATGAAAAGATCAATCCACCAAGAAGATGCAGCAATCCTAAATATGTATACACCAAACAACACAACTTTAAAATGCATGAAGCAAAACCTGACAAAGCTGAAAGAAGAAATACACAAATCCACAATCACGGCTGGCAATTTCAGCACTGTAATATCAGCATTTAATAAGACTACTAGATAGAAAGTTACAAAAAAAAAAGAATTAAATACCACCAACAACCAATATGATCTAATTTAAAGTTACAGAATACTCTACCCAACAACTGCAGAATATGTACTTTTTTCAAGCACTCATATGATATTTAGCAAGATAAACAATAAAACAAACCTCAGTAAATTTTAAAAAATGGAAATAATACAGAATGTTTCCCAACACGTCCCAAACTGGAATCAAATAAAAAGTTACTAACAGACAACAGGAAATGAAGTAAGACGTTTCTAAATAATCCATGAAAAAAGAGGAAGATTCAAAGGAAATTTTAAAATATATATTGAACAGATTAAAATACAACATATCAAAATGTATGGAATGCTGCTAAAGGAGTTCTGAGAGGGAAAATACATAGTATATAGTGCTACATACTCACATTAAACAAGAGGAAAGCTTTCACATCAACAATATATATTTTTACTTCAAACAAAAAGAACAAAATTAACCCAGAGCAGACAGAAGGAAATACTTAAAAAAAAAAAAAAAGGAATAAAGAAAGGTTTAACATAAAAAAACCAGAGAAAGATATACAGTGCAAATTCAAACAAAACAGAACTCATACAACTATCTTTTTTCATGAAGTTATATTAATATCAAAGTAATAAGAACAGCATAATGAAAAAAGTTTCAAATAATTAGAAAGAAAAAACACATGAAAATACACCCTCAATATATACAATTAAAAGCTGTAAGAGCTACAAGAATAAACAAATCTACAAAGTGGGACACTTTAACATAGCCCTATCAGTAGTGAATAAAAAAGTAATCACTGAGTATATATAACACATTAAAACAATTAATAAACTTTAATACACATAGAATGCTGCATCAAACAACCACAGAATGAACATTCTTTTTTTTTAAACATTTTTTTATTGAGTTATAGTCATTTTACAATGTTGTGTCAAATTCCCACATAGAGCACAATTATTCAGCTATACATGAACATACATACATTCATTGTCACTTTTTTTTTTCGTTGTGAGCTAACACAAGATCCTGTATATATTTCTCTGTGCTATACAGTATAATCCTGTTTATCCACTCTACATATGCCTGTCAGTATCTATGAAGTTTGAAATTCCATTCTGTCCCTTCCCACCCAACATTCTTTTTAACTACATATTTAACCATTCACAAAACGTAAGCATGTGTTAGGTAATAACACATTTTAAAAATTTAAGTCAATTAAAGCATACTCTCTGACCACACTGGAATTAAGCTAGGAATCAACAACAAAGAAAACTAGAAAAATTCCCCTAAAAACAAAGAAACTTCTAAATGACTTATCAAAGAAGAAATGAGAGCTACTAGAAAATATGCTGAACTGAATGATAAAGAAAATTATACAAATTAAAACTTGTGGGATGCAGCTACAAGCCATGTTTAAAGGGAGATTTATTGATGATTACATCAGACAAAAAAAAAAAGGAAATCTAAAAGTGAACGACTGAGGTGTTTATCTTGAATTAGGGGGGAAAAGCAGCAAATGAAACCCAAAGAAACCAGAAGGAACAAATAAAGATATGAAATTACTGATATTGGGGGGAAAAACATATAATAGAGATGACCAACAAAGCTAAAAATTGGTTCTTTTCTTTAAAGAAAATACTGATAAATCCCTGAGCAAATCTAGTCATGAAACAGAGGCAACACAAATAACTAATATCTGGAATGGAAAAGAGTACATCATTATACATTAAATGGACATTAAAACATCATAAAAAGATATTTTGAACTGTATATCAATAAATTTGAAGATTTAGATAAAATATGCAAATTACCAAATCAGCAAAACTTTCAGAAACTGATAGAGAAATGGAAAATCAGAAAAGTACTACAGTTATTAAAGAAATTAAATCAGTAACTGAAACTTCCTACAAAGAAACCCCAGGGTCAGATATACTCTACCAAACAATTAAGAAAGAACACCAATCTTAGAGAAACTCTTCCAAATAATAGAAAATTAGAAAATAATTTCCAGTAACTTTCATGAGGCTCATGAGGCCAGTATAACCTTTATGTTAAAACTTGACAAAAATGTTATGATAACTCACAGAAAAAAATATGTGACAATGAGTGTGTATATGTCCATGAATAACTGAAAAATTGTGCTGAACACTGGAATTTGACACATTGTAAAATGATTATAAATCAATAAAAAATGTTAAAAAAAAAAAAACTTGACAAAGGTATTGAAGAAAGGAAAACTACTAGCAATCTCACTCAAACACACATGCAAAAAATCCTAAGTAAAATATTAGCAAGCTAAACACAGGGATATATATAAAAAGGATAATATATTACAACCAATTTGGGCTTATTCCAGGAATGCAAAGACAGTATAACATGAAAAGCAATCAATGCAATTACTAAATTAACAGAATAAAGGACAAAAACTATATATTCATCTCATTAGAGAAAAAGCATTTGATAAAATTCAACACTTATCCATATTAAAAAATAAGAACTCTCCTAGCAAACCAGGAATAGAATAAAACTTCCTTAATCTGATTAAAGTTATCTATATAAAAACTACAGTGAATATCATACTTAATCATAAACATTAAAAGCTTTTGAAATCAGACAAAGATGCTCATTATCACCACTTTTGGTTATCATTTTACTGGTGGGGTCACCAGGTGCAATAAAGCAAGAAAGAGAAACAAAAGATAAAAAAATCAGAAAAAGAATAATAAAGCTACCATTATTTGCAGATGAGATCATTGTATAAATTGACATTAAAATGCATTAGGATTAAGAAGAGTTGAGCAAAGTGGCTGAACATGTATTTATTAGCAAGTATTCAGCAAGATGACGGAATACCAGCAAGTATACAAAATTCTACTGTACTCCACAAACCAGCAGTAACCATTAAGATAATGTGTATTTTCAAAAAGAATACAAAAGCATCAAAAAGCAATACCTAGAATAAATGTAATAAAAAATGCATAAGACCACTACCCAGAAACCTAAAACTCAATATTCAGAGAAACTGGACAAGGCACAATAAATGAAAGAATATTCTACATTGTTAGATTAGAAAACACCCAGTGTTGTTAACATGTCAACTCTTTCCAAAGTGATCTAAAGATTCAGTATACAGTTGACCCCTGAACAACACAGTGGAGACCTAACCCCCGCTACAGTTGAAGATTCCCATATAACTTTACAGCCAGCACTCCATATCCATGGCTCCACATCTGCAGATTCAACCAAACATGGATCCTATAATAGTGTAGTACATAGTCATTGGGGAAAAAAATCCATGTACAAGTGGATTTGTGCAGTGCAAACCAATGTTGTTCAAGGGTCAATTGTATCTCAATGAAAATCCTTACACTTAGGAGAAGGGAGAAATTTGAAAAGCTGATTCTAACAACTGTAATGAAAATACAAGGCAAAAGAAGCATGGGGCCAAAACTAGCCAAGACTCAAGGGGGAAAGACTTACTCTACTGGATTTCAAAACATTTTATAAAGTTACCATAATTAACGACAGTGTTACATGGCCACAAAGACTAGTGAGAGAACAGAGAATCTAGAAATAATCTATACAAACACTGATGATTCACGACAAAGTTGGCACAAAAAAACAATAATGAAAGGACAGTCTTCAATAAATGGCTCAGGATCAATTTAATATACATTTAGAAGAGCTATGAAAATTGAATCCTATGTTACACAAATAACAATTTCAGGAAGCTTACAGCTCTAAATGTTGCAAGTAAAATGGGGGTTTTAAGTAATAATATAGGAGAATGCATTCATAAGCTTGAGGTAAGGAAAAATTCTTAAAAAGAAGACAAAAGCAGTACCATAACAGAAAAGATCAATAAGCATCATAGTATGTTAAATATTTTTCTGTTCATCAAGAGACAAATTAAGAGAGTGAAAAAGCAACAAGAGCACGGGAAAAGGTATTTGCAACATGTGCACCAGCAAACAGCTTATATCTAAAGCACATGAAGAACTTAAAAATCACACACACACACCACACATGCCATATGGCTAGGTCAACTGGCTATACCCACACAGACAAGAGAGATACTAAATTTTAAAACAAGAAGGAAATAACATATACATGCTTTGTTAAGCTTAAAGGGCCAAACAGTCTTAATTTCTTACTAAAAGGACTTCCTAATAAGTTTGTTGTCTCTCTCTCATCAATCAACTTTTAGTCTTTTTAGCCAAAATTTAAAAAATAGTAAGACTTACAATAAGGTAAAACAAAATTAACACTACCTTTTAAATTTTTTTCTACATAGGTAGGTGTCTTCTATGATAGAACTGAAAAGAGTCCAGCCAAAATACTGTGATAATGGCCTCTATGCTGGAATCTAGATTTCTCTAGCTGTTTCAGGATATTGTATTTTAGTAAGGCATTATTAAAAAAAAAAACCCAAAAAACAAAAAAAACACTCAGAATTCAGTAGCATCTCCATACTTCTACCTGTATTTTGAGTGCTTAAGCAAAAAAATAAAAAAATAAAGTTTTTAAGTTGAATAATTTAATACCCTTCTTATATAAAAAAAATTTCCATCTGGAATACAACTACTTTAGTCAGATAAATCTTGTGTTCTTAATTAAAATCCTGCTTGCAAAATTTCTACAAATGTGTGGTGAATCAAACAAGTCATTTCATTCATGAAAAATGTACACAGTGTGTGGGTTCCACATCAGTAATGAATTCAAACAATTGATAACTATGTATCTTTGTAATTAAGACCAAGACAATGTTGGGTTCATAGCCTCTGCATTAGTTAGCTGTACCTGGGTAAATTACTTTATTCTCTGCATTTCAGAATATGCATCCATACAATGCCAGTAAAAATTCCTACCTCTTGGGTTATTAGAAAGATTCAACAAGATAATGTAACTAAAGTCCCTAACATATTGCTTGGTAAATAGAAAGCACTCAGTATGTGACAATAAGAATGTCCCACCACCATGGGATATACTAATGGCAGGAACTTCAAACCTATAGGCAGTTATAAAAAATGGCCAGATGCTCTTAAGCAACAGGATATATACTAGTTAACAGTTATATCTATAGAGTTTACTGTTTTGTCATTAATAATTACCTGCAAGATTGTCAAGCATGAAGTTCAGTAGCTTTCGGGTTCCATCTGGGTCCTGGTATAAATTGAGAATATCCTGTGATAAAGGATTGCCTAAAGAAGATGACAAAAATAAAATCTGTAAGACTTACAGTGGGAAGACAAGACAAAAGTACTCTATAAAACAAAATACTAATTTTCTAAAGTTAATTTTACTGTATTTAATGTTACATAAATTTAAAGAAATCATATGAATTAAATACTCTTTTTGTTAAGGTAGTCATAAAGAAAAACGTCAAAGGAATTCTTTGCAGATTTCACTGTCTATACTGTATATCTATAATCTGGGTTTGTTGTGTACGTACATTGTACACTTACACACACATATATATATACACTAATCTTGGTCAAGTCTGGAGTAGTATCACAAGTTGGCATCTTGAAGTAATCCTATAGGTTCTATATTTATCTTTGAAGAAAATATTCTAACTAGAAGAAAAATAGCCTTGTATGAGAAAGAATGAGTAATACAAAAAAGGAGGATCTTCCTAGTTGGAATTTTTATATTACATATGGAGAAAAGGAAGATATTTCAAGTGAAAAGAAAACCTATCATAACCAAGATGAGTTACTTAAATCTGAGAAGAAAATTAGAATTTTTTATGATAGTGATCAGCAGTATCTGAATACTAAGAGTATAGATTTATCAAATATCAAAAAAAATAAGTGACAGTTAAATCTATGTATTCCCTCGACTACATATTCCCTTAAGAAATAAAAGCAGTGTTTGTTAAAACAATCATGTAAAAATAGTCTAGTAAACACGAGTTGAAAAAACAAAAACTGTGGAACTTCCAGAAATGAAGATTCTAACAGTTAAAACAGAGAAAATCTTCAATGCAACACACACCACCTAGAACAACTAAAGTTAAAAAACACTGACCAACAAAGTGGTTAAAAAGAATGGTACTCTCAGAAATTGCTGGTGGAGGTGTGTAAAACAGTACAACTTTGGTGAAAATCTGCTTGGCAGCTTCCAACTGACTTGAAAGTGGGAAAAGGAAACTTCCTGGGGTGACGGAGAAGTTCTTTGTCTTGAGCAAGGCAGTGATTCCACAGATGTATACTTTTGTCAAAATTAGTCAAGCTACATACTTAAATATTTATGCATTTTACTGTATGCGATTATAACTCAAAGTACTAGGGGGAAAACCATGATGATTGACTTAAGCAGTAGATTACACAGCTGAAAATAAGACAAGTAAACAGAAGAAATATATCAGACAGTGATGTTCTTGTTCTAACTCGAGTTAGAAACAAGAAATCTTAATATACGTTAAATTGGAGCTCTAGAAAGAGAGAACAGTACTTTGGTTTCTGGACCAATATATAGAGACATTCCCATCCTCACAACTGAAATCACAGGGCAAACTGCTGTCCTGAACACAAGCAGGCGGATCAGAGAGACACAGCCTAGCGGGAGCAGAAGCCCAGAACTGGAACCAGTATGAGTCGGAGCACTTTTAAGTCGTATTTGACAAATTGCTGGAGGCTCAGAGAAGATTAGCTTGAGAGTTAAAAACTAGAGTGGACCCATTCTTAGAGATCCTCACACTTTCCTGAGTTTTACCCCCAAGAATCCTACCAGGTTCTCACTATAAAGACAGGAGAAAAATTCCCTTATGCTTCTGGCAGGTAGAAGAGAAAGTAATGCCTTCCCAAAACAAATTCTGCCCACGAGGGAAACTGTTTAACCAGAGTATAACTGAGTGGGATTTTACCAAACCCTAATCAACCTGGGATAAGAGAAGTATCCCACTCCAGCCCCCGCTAGGCTGATGTGTGTGGGCAGTGGGGTCACCCAGCTCAGGCTCGCTGAAAGATTGAGACCTAACCACAGGACTAGAGGACTCTTCCTCTTCTTCCATACCTCACCACCACATCAGCAGAGCTCGTGTATAACAGAGCATTAGAGCTACAAGAACTTCAAGCTTCAGATCTTATTTAAAGAGTTTCTAGGAAAACCCAAGGATAACAGAGAAGATAAAAACAAGGACACTAGAAGAAATTCTGGATTCTGACACACCTACCATAAATAGTAAACCCAGATTAACTCCTTGCCAGAAGGAGAGATTAGAGAGAGGGAAGAAATGAGAAGAGGCAATATTTGAAAAGAAAAAGGTTGCAAACTTTCAAAACCTAATTTTAAAAAATTAAATAAACTGATACAAGTAGCACAACATACACAAAGTTTATAAAAACTTTCAGTTTATACTGTACTGCAAATTAGAGAATGCCAATGGCAAACAGAAGACTTTAAAACCAGATAGGGAAAAAGGACAAATTACTTCAAAAGAAAAAACATGAGAATGCCAACAAAATTCATGAGCAACAACAGAAGCTACAATACAATGGAATGGTATCTCTAAAGAGTTGCAAGATAGTATGTGAGACTTTTTAACACTGCTCTATCAGTTACCAACATAAAAGTAGATAGAAAATTGATGAAGATGAAGAAGACTCAAACAACGCTGTCAGCTAACTTGTATCTATACAATACTCTATTCAAATACAGGAAAATATACATTCTTTCCCAGTACAGATGAATATTCACCAAGAAAAGCCATACATATTCTGGGCCAGAAAACAAACTATATTATAACATTTAAAAGAATTAAAATCATACAGAGCTTACTATTTAACCATAACAAAATAAACCTAATGATCAACAACAGACAGGTATCTGGAAAATAGCCAAATATTTTGAAATTAAATACCATACTTCTAAATAATCCATAGATTAAAGAAGGAGTCACAAGGTATTTTGTAATGTTTTAATTCAATTAAAATGAAAATGTATTATCAAAATTTGTAGGATACAGCTAAATCAGTGGTTAGAGGAAAATTTATAGCATTAAGTGCTTATATTAGAAAAGAAAAATCAAAAGCAGTGATCTAACTTCCATATTAAGAATCTTAAAAAAGAAGGGCAACTATGCCCACAAAGAAACCAAAAAGGAAGGAACTAATAAAGAGTTGAAATCTATAAAATTTAAAACAGAAAAATAATAGATTACTACTGAACTCAAAAGATGGTACTTTGAAAAAGGTAAAAAAAATTGACAAACCTCTCTTTAACCAGGACAAAAAACCACAAATTATAAATATCAAGAATGAAAGGGAGACCAGCCCTGGAGACATTAAAAGGACAGATAATACTAAGAAAAATTTATGTCCATAAACTCAACAACTGAGAAGAAATACATTCCTTGAAAGACAGAAATGACCAGAACTCACTCAAAAGGAAATGGATAGAAAAACTCAGCAAAAATAGTGAAGTAAAAGACATCCAAAACTCTGCCCCTCCATAAAAGCAGTAACAAAAATAAAAACAAAAGCCAGTAAAAATTGCAAACTCAGCTATTTCAGAACTCTAGAAATTAACTAAATAATCGCAGCAACTCAGGGAGTGTTTATTCAAGAAAAAAGGACAATGATTTGTGGAGTTTTGATTTCTCCTCGTCCCTCATTGCCAGGGCAGCTTGGCAGCCACAGGAGCAACCAAAACTGAGCTGGAGTGATCCCAAAGCCTTGTTCCCAAACACTGGTCATTATCTAACCTGTGTGGTGGTTCCTTCACTCTTGCCTAGTGCTAAGAGACTTTTTCCTCAAGGAGAGAGGTAGAGGTTTGGGGGATGTTTGAGGAAACTATTACTGCCAAATATTTTAAATTTGTGGGTGCCTGACATCATTGAAACAACTGAGGCAAACAAGAGACTAACCAAAAAGCTTAAAAGGGGAAGCCTGGGAATGAGATGTCAACAGAGGCTTTGAAAAGCCCCGACATATTCCTGGGACTCTAGAAGGTCTTACATACATAGATGCCTATGCACAGGTTTAGGAAAGACCTAGAAACAGCCTAAGCTCTCCCTACTGTCTGACCTTAAGGCTACGTACAAGTAGGAAGCAAAGGACAAGGCAGTCCAGCTGACTGGATGTGCATATGCAAAAGAACAAACTTTGCAGGATATACACAAAAATCAACTCAAAACAGACCACAGATCTATATGTAAAATTTAACCATAAAATTTCTAGAAGAAAATCTTCATGTACTTGGGTGAGGCAAATATTCCTTAGATGTGACACCAAAGACATAATCCATACACAAAAATAAGTGTTAAATGGGACTTCATCAAAATGGAAAATTGTTCTTCAAAAGGCCTTGTAAAGAAAATAAACATACAAGCCACAGGTTGGGAGAAAATATTTGCAAAACACTTACTTTAAAAAGGACTTGAATCCAGAATATATAATGAACTCTCAAATTTCACTACTTAGAAAAAAGCAATTCAATAATAAAACTAGGCAAAAGATGTGAATAAACACTTCACCAAGGAAGATACACAGATAGCAAATAAACACATGAAAAGTATAATTATTCATCAGAGAAATGACAATTTACACCACGAGATATTACTATATCCTATTAGAATGACAAAAATAAAAAAAATTGATAATACCAAGTGCTGATGAGGATGCACAGCAACTAAAACTCTCTCATATTTTTGGTTAAGAATACAAAATGATAAATGCACTATGGTGGCTTATCAGCCAGATAAACTTAATAAGAAACTGCCAGACTGCTTAACATACATTTACCACACCACCTGGCAGTTCCACTCCTAGGTATTTACTCAAGGAAAGTAAAAACTTAATTCACACAAAAATCTATTCAAGTATTTACAGTGTCTTTATTCCTAATCAGTAATAACTGGAAACAACCCAAATACCCTTCAACTTGTGAACAGATAAAAATCAATGGTCTATCCACACAATGGAATACTACTCACCAAGAGAAATGATCTGCTGACATATGCAACAATATGGATGAACCTCAAATAATTATGCTAAATGAAAGAATCCAGATTCAAATAGCTCTATACTATGTGTTTCCATGTATGACATTCTGGAAAAGTAGCTCCCAAGTGCTGAGACTGGGGGAAAGGTGTTGATGAATGAATTCTGGAGGATGATAGAATAGTTCTATTTTCCAATTGTGGTAGTGGTTATGCAACTGCATACATCTGACAATATTCACCAAATGTGAATGTCTATCAACAAAGAGGTCAATTTCACTACATACATATAGTTTAGTTAAAAAAAAGTTGCTAAAAATTTAATAAAAATATATTCAAGGTACAATTTCAAGAGTGACCAGTTGATAGAAAGCATACACATTGAGGAACAAGCAAGGGGAAAGAAAAATCTACTTTTAGAAAGGCAAAAAGAGAGAAAAGTCACAAAGAATGGAATCAAAAAGTAGGATGGTAACAACATAAAAATATCAATAATTGCAATAGAGATAAGGCAACTGGTCTGAACCCACACACTGAAAACAAAATAAAGTCAGACTGGATTAAAAATAAAGTCCAGTTATATACTATTTATAAGCTATACACCTAAGTATAAGTATACTGAAAGGTTGAAAGTAAACAAATGAGAAAGATATATTAGACAAACATTAACCAAAAGAAAACTTGCATAGCTGTTAGACAACATAGACCATAAGACAAAAACTTATTAACAAGAGGCTCACAAGCTAAACTTCAAGTTCAATTTACCCAGAAGGTACAGCAATATATGGGCATAGCTGATATACCTAATAAAATAATCTCAACGTATATAAAGCAAAAGCTGACTGAACTACATGGGGAAATGAACAAAACCACCTTTTTAATGGAAATTTTAGCATAAATACCTTAATTATTAAAAGAACAGTCGAAAATTCCTAAAGATACAGAAAATCTGAAGAACACAAATGATGAATTTGATATAAGGGAGAAATATATAAATATGTACTCAACAATCAGAGAAACAATATTCCTTTCAGATGCAATAAAAAAACTTACAAAAATTGATCACATGCTAGGCCAAAAAGCAAGAATCAACAAGCGTAAAAGAACTGGATCATATAGACTACCTTAACTGGCTGTATTGCAATTAAGTTTAAAGCTAACAATAAAAAAAAGCTAAATTTAAAATCACACATGCATGGAAATTTTAAAAAACTGATGAGTCAAAGATATGATAACCTATATTAAATACTTAAGCCAAAACAATAATGAAAATATTTCATATCAAAATTGTGGGATACCAAAAAAATTGCCAAATAGACAAATTTATATTCTTAAATGCTTATATTTGAAAATAAGGAAATCCAAATATAAATAAGCCATATATTCAACTTAAAAAAAGAAAAAATATATAACAAATCAAGACAAAACAGAATAAACAGAAACAAACCAGTTTTTAAAAAATAAAAGCCATCACTGATTCACTGAAAACAACATAACTGACAAATCTCTGGGGAGACTAAATCAGAAAAAAAAAAGATAGAAGGCACAAATAATCTCACAAATGAAGAAAGGGGTAAGAGAGCTATAAACTAAACAGAATCTAAAAATATATCAGGAGAATATTATGAACAACTTTATGCACACAAATTTGCAAAGTTTAAAAGGCTGAAAAATTCCAATACTACAGATATGGTCCTACAAAACTGACTCATTAACAATTAGAAAGACTCAATAGTTCCTACAACTCAAATATATTGAGGTAGTAGTTACATATTTTCCACAAAGAAAATAGCAGTCAATGATGGTTTTATAGTCTTATTCTATCAAAATTTCAAGAAAGATTATTTCCATCTTACACAAACCCTTTGAGAGAACTGAGTAAGAACTGTAAAAACACAGGCCCATCTTATTCATGAACATCTATGAAAAATTCCTTTAAAAAGTTGTTGGGAAAGACAGTCTGTCAGGGTCCCTACACTTCGCTTGTCTTCCTCATTCTTTGTGAGTGTAACAAATTCTGTCTTTTGGTACTGGGCAATTTCTGTAGTTAGATATACAGACAACTAAATAGGTCAAGGCAACCAGAGCGATACTACCATGAAACTCTTTGTCCCCCTGGGGAATCAAGACTGGCTTTTTGAAGCTTGCTACTATATTTGTTGCTTGCTTGAAAAGTGCTGGACCCTTGGACTTGGATTACTCAATCATAATGCAAACTCACTTGTGTACACAGAATGTTTCTGGGCCCCCCTTGCTGCTTGAGTGGTAATGTTCTATGTCTGACCCTGGAGTCTCATGTCTTCTACTACTACCCAACAAACAATAATTGCCTAACTTATTTGCTTGTAAGCATAAAATCTAAGAGGCTTCACAATTCTTGACAAATATCAAAATAAATCCAGCAGTGTATAAAAGCACCTAGTTGGGTTTATCTCAGGAATGCCAAGTGTGGTTCAAATTGGGAAAAAAATGCTTACATATAATTTATCACTTCAGCCTATGAAATGAGAAAACAATGAAATCACCTCAAAAGATGAAGAAAAGCATTTAATTATTTTCAGCAGTTGAATGAGAATTAGCAAAGTAGAAATTGAAGGAAATTTCTAGGAAACCCCCCCAAAATTACCAAAAATATAGAGCAAATATTCCTAATGGAAAAATATTAGAAGCATTTCCTTTAAAATTGGGAATAGAAGCATGTCCAGTATTAATGCTTCAATTCAATACTGTACTAAACATCTTAGTCAATACATTAAAATAAGGAAAAGAAATTAAATACATTAGAATTTCAAAGGAGAAACAAAGTCTTATCAGTAGATGAAATGATTATCTGCACATAAAACCTAAAGAATCTGTAGACAAATTTTTAGGAAAAATGAGAATTTAGCCAAAAAGGCTTAGTATAAGATCTTCATTTTTTTCTTAATGGTAATTTGTATACCCCAGCAGCAAATAGGCAGGAAAAAACAACTTTAAAAATAAAAGAGACATGACTTATAAATGAAACAAAAAACTTATAAGGTATCTAGAAACAAATCTAACAAAATATGTGCCCAACCGGTGTGCAGAAAGTTATAAAAGTTATTAAGTTTTATTCAAAGACATTAAATAAGATCTAAATAACAGAATGCCCAAATTCATGAGTAGGAAGATTCAATGTAACCAAGATGTTGACTCTTCTTAAATTGATCCAAACATTCAAAGCAACTCCTAACAGCATTTTTTGTGAAACTTAAGAAGCTATTTCTTATGCATGAGGAAGATTCAAGGCACCCAAGGTGCCAAGACACTGCAAAAGAAAAATGTAAGAGGGCTTCCTAAACAAGATATCAAATCTTAATATAAAGCCATCATTATGACAATGTAGTAATTAATGCAAGGTTAGATAAACTGACTACCAGGCATAGAGAATGGAGGTCCCAAAACAGGCCTATATGTAGCTACTATATGAGAGAGGTGACTTTTCTTATCAGTGGGAAAAGGAAAACTATTTATTAAATGATGCTGAGACTATTGGTTATTCACAGGGAAAAAACAAGATTAGATTCCTCTCAAAATTAGACTCCTTGTACCATACTAAAAAAACAATTCCAAATGAATGCAAGAATTAATTAGAATTAGAGAAAAACTTTACAACTTTTAGGAGATAATATAGGAAAACATATTTCTGAGCTGGGGTAGAGTAGGATTTTTAATAAGACATAAGATGATACACTAACCATAAAAGAAAAGACTTTTAAATTCAACTACAATAAAAGTATCAAATCTATTCATTAAAAGATACCAAAAACAAAAGGAAAAGCCATAGAATGGAAGACATTTACAATACAAAAGAGACAAAAGTTAAAAACTACCAATCAATAAGAAACAAATACTCTGAGTGAAAATGAGGAAAAGACATCAACAGCAATTTTAGAAAAGAAACGTGGCAAATACATGAAAAGATGCTCAATCTTACTAGCGATTAGGAAAATGCAAATTAAGAGTACAATAAGGAATTGCTTCCTACTCAGTAACTGGCAAAACTTTAAAAATCTGACAATATTAAGTAACTGTTCAGAAGAATACAGAAAAACAGAAACCATGTTACTTTTGGGGGTGTATTTTAGTACAGCTACTTTGTAAAACTTTATGGTATTACCTAACAAAGCTAAGAATGTATAAGCCTCTACAACCCACCAATTCCACTCCTAGGAACTCTATCAGGAGACATGTACAAGAATGTTCATGGCTACGTTACTTATAGTAGCCAGAAAAGGGAGGAAACAATCTAAATATCTACAATACAATGAATAAATTACAGCATATTCATATAACAGAATACAACACAGTAGTGAAAAAAGAACTAAAATTACATATATATATGAACATGGCTGAATTTTAAAAACAAAGTCAAATAAAACCAAGTCACCAAAAATTATATTTAGTAGGATCCATTTATATAAAGGTTAAAATGCCCTTAATAGATACATATGTAACCTTAGTATGTGCTCATCAATGCCTGTTGGATGACTGAAAGAAAACGAAAGCGATAACTAACAAAATTCAGGACAGCAATAACCTCTGGGAAAAGGGATAAAGATGTAATCAATAAAAAGCACAAAGGAAACTTAACAAGATACAAGGGATCCACACCAACAAGGGCAGCATTGGGACTATTTCCCAATAACCTCACCAACAGTTATTTTTGAAATTCTTCCAATTGGATAGGTAAAAATTTGAGTAGTTTCAATTCACATTGTTATTATTATGTATAAGGCTGATGAAGTTTCTATATTTTAAAGCACTGTAAATCCTCCTATACAAACTATTAATATGCTCCCTACTAGACTGTTCTTTTACTTACTAATTTCCAGAAGCTCATTATATAATACAATAAGAACTTTGCCTCCAGTATGAATGACAATTAGATTCTTTTAATGATTTTTTAAAAGGTAATGAGAATGTGAGAAAATGGATATATAGTTACTCATTTTATTATTTCCTTTAAAATGTTGTTATTCTTTTTTATACTATATTTCATGAATGAAAAAATTTACATAGTAAAAGAATCTTCATCTCCCACAGGCCATTTTATTTTAAGGGAGATAAGTAATTCCTGGATGAAAACTAAAAATTTTGACAATTATTGAAGTCCTAAAGTTTTTATTATTTGAGACATCAATGTTTAGTGCCTGAGGACAACTCTTTGGCCCATTATGTCAGAGAAAGTATTGCCATACACCTTAGGACATAAATTCTAAATTATTTTAAAATAACTGTAAGAACTGCTTTCACTTACACCTTCTCTTTTATAAAATTAATAGTTTGAATTTTTCTCTTAAGTGACTTAAAAGAACATTTCCAACTTACTGAACTGACCATGTCTGTAGTTTTTAAATTGACCTTCTTATCCTAACTTCTCAAATACCCTACCCTCTCCCTACCCTCTCCCTACCCTCCACACATACTCCAATTTCAAAACAGAACTTCTAAAAATTAGCTTGTTGTACCAGGATGAGCAAAATCATTATCAAATTTTCAGTATCAGTATTTTCAGTGCTTTAGAGGAAGACAGGAAATAGAAGAAAGGCACTCCTTTTTCTAATTTCAAGACAAAATGGGGTCTCAGAGGCAGCCCATTCTCATTGTTTCTTTTAAACATACCACAGTGCTATTTTAAATGCTCTCTTCTACTCCCTGCCCCCTGTTTTTGGACAGAAAGTACCACAATGTGGTTATTAAAATTGATTGTGAATTTATTTCAAGTTTTAACCTTACTAAGACTATAAATCTACCATTCATTAAGGACATTTTATTCCTTCAATTCCTTCAAAAAACCAATCCTGTTTTTACCATCTTAAACTTTTGAAAGAAGGCAAGAACAGCTCTGGCTTTCTTTCATTTCTAAAAGGTCTTTGCTCCTCTGTACTCATCACCTGAACAGAAAGTAGCCTTGCCAAGAAAACAGATTCTCATAAAAGAGGAAAGGGCTGCATATAGGTATTTACCATAGAGCAAACTGAAGTTTAATGAAAAGGAATTTATGCATAGGCAGGGACAAAACCAAGAACAGCTGGTAAAGCAGAGCTGGTGCCTGATGTGAAAGTCTAAGCAGAGATTTTAAAAAACGTGACTCAGTACGTAAGAGCACACTAGAATCAAAGGCCAGCCACAGACAGTAGTTTGGAAGACTAACATTTTTAACTGGTAAAACAGAATGAAAGACTAAGGGATAACAGATATTCAGAATGATTCATTCTGTTGCTACTTAGTATTAATTTTATAAGAACATGTCTCTATATGAGATAACATGGATAGAGTTATGAAACAGTAAGATGTATAATATTTGCTTTTTCAGAACTGTGACGTGGTATAAAGGGTAAGTCCAATTGGGTTCAACAGCAAATTATTTGCTCTCCAAAATATTAGGAGGAGGAAAACAGCTCTTCTAATTGATGTGAAAAGTAAAAAACAATAGTTATCCTTGGAGACAAAAATATATATAATTTATTATAATCAGTATGAAAGTGTGAATTCCATACTTCATGAATCTAAGATTATAAAAAATAACAAATATTCTATAATTTTTAATAGAAAGGAACAGACCTGCCCCCATTCCAACTCTAGTTGGATGGCTTTGTCAACTATATTTATAAGAATAAGACTTAGCATATAGAGAATAAGGTGAAATGCCCTACAGTTAAATTTCAAATGCCTTGGGTTAATCTTCAATATTCTAGATATAAGTATCCCCCTGCCTGTCCACTTCATACATGATAAAAAGTATCAATAAAATCCTACAGAAAAACTAAAAACACAAGACTTAGAACATTCATATAATTATCCAATTTATGAAGGGTTAACTGTATCAGGAAGCCTAACACCACTTCTGTCATTTCAACCAATAATGTCAGCAATCTTCCCATCCTTACTCAAGCTTCTTTCTTAATGCCCCACTATACAACTTAAGCAAAAGCAAACACAAATAGAACATGTTCACTGGAGATCAAGTCTTTGAAGAAGGAAAATAAAATACATGAAACTATATACTTCATAAGGCTTTAATTAATGTTCAGTCCTCATGAGCACAGAATAAAATGTTTAACCAATACTGTAAATTTATCTAGTCCTCTGCCTTCAAAATAAACCTTTTTTGCTATGCTACGCTATAAGAAAAAAGCACATAAATTTCATCATTTATGTGATTTGAGTATGACTTTCATTCCCAACTGAGATGGTATCATTACAGGAACTTTCTTTTTTTTTTTTTAATGGAGGTACTGAGGATTGAACCCAGGACCTCGTGCAGGCTAAGCTCAGACTATCGCTGAGCTATACTCACTTCCCAAGAACAGGCATTTTAGATTAATACATTTTATTTATAATAATCATACTTATTGGTACTTGTTTACTATGACAATGTTTTCCCTCTCATAATCATATAATATGTTGATGCTATCCTATCTATTCTATCAAAACCTGACATGGGACATTCTGGCTAAGGTAAAGATTCATTCTGCTACATCTTTGTTTTTTAAATTTTTTTTAAATGGAAAAAACTACAATGTTCAGTGTTAATTTAAATTATTTCCTCTTAGAAATTTCAGAGTTTTATAGAAAGTTAAAAGTCAAATATAAAAACAAAACAAAACACCCACAAAATTTTCCCCATGCAAGTTTGTTAAAACGATGACAGCTTGTTGAAATCCTGAAGCACAATTTGATACAGAAGAACCACTTTTCTTTCCAGAGGAATGTATAGCTACATTCTCTAAATTACACTACAACTTGACTAATTATAACCAAAATGGTCTTTCAAAGGCTAAGAAAAATCTCAATACTGAGTGTTAGCACTATCATTTTTAAGAAATCACTCACCTTTCAAACCTAGAGTTTGTAGCTGGAAGAGCCGACCAAGTTCATAAGGCAAAACCCGTAACAGATTGTTATTTAAAAGCAATTCCCTGTTTAAAAAAAATTGTTTTAGTTTCATAAATTAAACTTTATTAATACATTCTAACATACTATGAGTGATGTCTACACTCAAGGCATATTTCTATACATTCATCTAAAACTGCTGTGCAATATTAAAGTCCTACAAAATGTGTAACTGCAATAATTATTAACACTGTTTCTATGATTTACTCATTCTCTGGCACAGATTAAAGTTAAAGGTATAAGAACTATATCATTCTCAGGTTAAACCCACTCCCTTTTCTCTCTCACCCAAAGTATCTGTCAGATGCAAATCAGAATGACTGATATTCCACATATCCAAAGACAGATGTCCTTGAACCTGGTTTAATTCATAGAAAAAAGTATTTTTTTTAACAAACTTCAGAATTTACCTGTAATTAATAGCCAATTACCTGTATCAATTTTTGTAACATTACAGTTATAATCACATCAAGATCCTATAACAATCACTGACATAGGATATAAACATTAAAAATAAAGCATAGGATAAATACAGATAATAGGATGGCAAGGTAAGATCTGAGTTTATAACTGTGCAATTTTGGGTAGATTTTAAAAAAACAAACAGCCCTCGTTATTTACTGATGCCTAAAAAGTGTAAAGTAAATGACTAAACAGTATAAAAAGCAACAGAAACATACAGTAAGTGGATGGTGAAGAATAAATTTTAAAACAATATTTAATGTTTAATTTTAAACATGTGATTGCAATTTTTAAATTACTACTCAGTAAATAAAGTAGAAAAGCAATCCTTGATTTTACTGGGAACATTTATTCAAGGTCTCAAGATTCCTATAAAATTTTCTCCTATGAAGAAATTCTTAAAGAATCCTGATAGGCTAGAAATAAATCTACTTATTGTCAGATTTTAAGGTTCCTTAAGGAGTTGTAATAGACAAGTATACCTTGTCTTATAAAATAGATATGTTCCTAGAAGTTTTACTTACAGGCAAACTGTATTTTCTCAATTATTTCTGATTAATCTGAACTAGTTTAGTCATAATTAATTCTGATTAGACTTGTCACTTGAGTCTAACATGAGACTTAGTGTTTTATTTTAGCCATACCCTAAGTTTGTCAAAAGATATTAGAATATAAGTGCATTTCTAGCCAGAAACCTCCAAATTTAAAGGAAGGAAGGAAAAGAAATGTTCAATGGAGGCCAACTTAAGCACTATGCTTAGACAATTTGTATCATTTGATCTTCACATACACATGGAAGTCCTACTGTAAGGTGAGTAACCTCCCACAAGTTTCTTATTTGGTAAACTTAGAATTTTATATAGTGAATTACATTTATATTTCCTCACCTGAGAGACACCATGTTTCCTAGTTCTGCTGGTAAACTTCTGAGTTTATTGGATGACAGATCCAGGTAAACCAGATTATGAAGCTTGGCAATATCAGGTGGAATGCGACTAAGGTAATTGTCATTTAGGTGCAGCGCTGTCAAGTGTGTCAATGACCAAAGTGATGTACTTAAGCTCCGCACTCTACCTAAAAGGCAAAATATTGATGCATTAAACTCTAGGCCTAAGACAAAGACTGAACCACAAAAACTAACAAGTGGGAGAAGAGCCTGAAAATACATACAGATATTGGGACCTTGACATTTTAATTCTGTATTTGATTGCTTTCAAACAACCTGGCCCATCTTTATTTCATACCACTGTCATCTGACAACCATACTTTTTCACGAACCTTCCCTGTATTAATGAGACGTGCCTTAATGAAGAGACCCTTGGAGTCAGGGTGATCCTATGGTCTCAAGGACAAAGCATGGGACTGAATTGAACTTCTGCAGTAGAACACTCCTGAATTCTTCTAAGTCAAGCCCTAACAAAAGGACTTCTCTACTTCATGAAAATTAATAATGCAAGGCTCATCCATATCTAGAGCCTGGATTAAGTCTACAAACTTTAAATAGACAAGAGTAATTGCTATGATTTAGAACTTTAGATTAGCCACTGGGAAAACCATTTACCCCCAAGGAGACATCTTCCCCAGTTTTCTGATGTTACAATTATAGGTTTAAAAACTCTGGTTTAAGATTTTCCAGTAAATGAAACATACTCAAGGAAATAGTCACACACTAAGCTTTATCAATCAGTCAGCATCTGACAGCTACAGTAGAACATATGCTGGAAAAAGTCAGAAGATTTAGTTCAGAGTCCTGATTTTTACCATTTATTAGCCATATAAGCCTAAGAAAATCACACAGCTTCAGCTTCTGTAAAATATGATATCCTAATAAATTTATGAGGAAACTTTCAGAACTTTACCAAAGTAAAATGGTATTTTAATAATACATCACTTTCTAAAGAACAGATTTTGACTAAGAGAGCAGTGGAAGGTAGAAGGGGTTAAAAAAAATCTGAAAGGGGAAAATGTTACTTTTTGTATGGCTATTGAGCAGTAGACTCAAAACTTAGATCTTCTGTCCAGAGTTATATCACAGACTCCTTCATGATGTCTATAATCAGGCTTAAAGTGCCAACTAGGATTTTGCATTTTAATAGGAAACAAAGTTTTCAAGTGAAAAGAGGCTAAAATAAAAAAACTTATTTGTTTTACCAGAGTTAAACTCAATGGATCTCAACTAGAGGGCGATATTGTTCCCCAAGGGGCTTTGGCAATTTGTGGAGGCATTTTTGGTTGCCAAAACTAGAGGGGTGCTACTGACATGCAGCAAGTCAGAGGTCACAAATGCTGCTAAATATCCTACATGCACACAACCACCCCCAACCACAAACAACTGTCCAGCCTGAAGTGTCAAGAGTGCCAAGCTGGTAAACCCCGGGGTAACCTAACAGGATTTGCTCATATTCATATTTTTTAATTACCAATCACCTATCCACCCAGTTACTTTTTAGCTAAAGGTACAGATAATTCTTGCTATTGACATCATAATGTGTGTTTAACTTTTCCAAATGAAAGCCTACTGGGCAAAAACTACATTCAATACACAATCTGTATTGCAACAATTGATAAAAGAAAACTATACTTATATTTTATTTTTAATAAACTTTCAACATGGTAATAATTTTAGATTTACAGAAAAGTTACTAAGATAATATAGTTCCTATATAGCCCTCATCCTAACATTATATTACCATGGTACATTTGTCAAAACTGGGAAGCCAAGATTAGTATTTATTAACTAATTTACAGATTTATTTGGATTTCACCAGTTTTTACATCTTTTTAGTCCAAGATTCTATTCAAGACACCACTTTGCATTTAGTCATCACAGTCTCCTTAGGTCTTCTCTAATGTGTGACGATTTCTCAGTCTTCCCTTGTTTTTCATGACCTTGACAATTTTGAGGATTACTAGGTAGGAATTTTGTGAAATGTCCTTCGGTTTGAGTTTGTCTGATGTTTTTCTCACTATAAGACTGGGGTTATGGGTTTTTAGGAATCATACTCTATTTTAACAAGTAAGGTCATGTAACACAGTTATTACTTAGTAGAATAAATAGCTCCTAGGTTCCCTACTCTGCCAACAATGGGATGACAGGAGGATGGCAAAGATCAGTTTGCAAAAATAATTACTCAGCAATAGCCAAAACAAAATCTACTGTACCAAAACACCTGGTTTTACTTTGAAACTGAACTCTTGGTGTCCTCAGTTCTAGATGCCAACTCGGGCTCACAGTATTAATCTCAAAAGAAAGAACAGGAGTAAAGATATTTAGTCACAGATAACACTAGTACCTCATTATCTTGTATTTTCTTGATTAATTCACCTAATTAAAAATGTACAATAAGGAAATAAATATAACGAAACTCAACTCTTGTTCATTATTGTTACTGTATTCCAGATCAAGTGTTTCAGATTCTACTCACCCGAGATTTCTAACTCTGCCCAGTGAGATTTTTTCCCATTGGCTACCTCCTCTGCTGACATGATGGTATAAATTCTGCGAGGATCTGGAGGATCATATTTTTCCTTTGGCATCCCTATTAGTCTGTAAGGAAAAAAAAAAAAGATGATCAACAATTACTATAGGTTTATAGGAAAAAAGAGAAAAATGGGATGGTAAGTTCTCTTTTTTTCCCCTCTTGTCAGGCTACTAAGTCCTTTTATACTACAAATTCTCATTAAAGGAAAACACATCTCTAGTATGCTAGGCTACTACAGGAACTCAATAACAGGATGTCTCAGGGAAAATGCAAAAAAGCAGTGACAATGGACTTCACAGTGAACATGGTGGCTGCTTCCCAAACATCCATTGCATCTCTTTCCCTTAATTTAGCTGCCTTGCTTTCCAAGACAGACTAACCCTACACCAGTTTCCTGAATGGAGTCTGACTCCTCTAAGAGAATCAAGGTAATCCTATCCTTCTTGCCTAAGTGATATTCAGATATCCCATATCTAAGACAATCAGCACATGACATTCCCCTTGTCACAGAGATTAGTTCAGAAGTATCTAATAACCAGGAGGCTTAAGAATCATCCTATGTTCATGGGAGGAGCAGGCTTCCCCCTCCTGCTGGTCATAAATGGAGACAAATATAGCCTCAGTTGCCATAGGCAGCCATCCAACAACTGTAAGGGAAGCCAGCCATTGCAGTCAGAAACTAGAAAACAGAGAAAGCTGGAGTCCTCAACAAACACTGGGCTTTCGGGATACACAAGCCAATCTATTATGCTTCTTGTTTAAACTACTAGTTTGAGTTGTGTTTTCTGTTACTTGCAATCAAAATCATCCTAATTAAGATGATCATGCATTTTTTTCATATTTGCTGTTCTTAGGTAATTATTAATATCATTTTTCATTACCAAAAGTGTCCAATTTGGCTGATGAGTTACATGGCCACCCTAATTGAAACTAATATTGCACAGTCTTCTTCATATAATTACCAAAATAATCACTGAACAATCATCAGCAATGACCAACTAGACATAAAACTCCTCATGTGTGCAATGTATAAATCACATAACAAATGGCCCTAAAAGTAACCATTCAAGTGGTCTAATATAATAGTCACCGCTTGGTAGTTGGCAGAAAATGAAACCCAATTCAGATCTAACAAGAAAAGCAAATCACAAATTCCTGAATCTAATTAAACTCCTGCATGCTATCAGTAAATTGCCTCACAGTATTTATAGCTTTCTCTGCTCATATTTTAACACAGAGAGACATACGTACACACACCAAAATCAAATGTCTACAACTGGAGTGTTTCTAAGTAGACTTTATTAGAACTTATACCTCAATGAAAGTTACCTTCAGATGGTCTCAAATTTGTTACAAGTAGAGAATATACAAAAAATAGGAAGTATTTTGTCATTTATCAAGAAATTAAAGCTAGTTTGTAAGAGTACAATCAAAATTTCTCAAACTGCAATTTGTCCTAATATTTCTGAAGGAAAAATAGTCATCCCTTCCCATTTACTAAATGGAGCAATGAGAAAGTTTTTCCAGATTTGTTTATCTGCTATTAGCTTACAAATTACCAGGTTAAGCTCTTCTGCTCTAATTTTATCATACAATTTGGGTGATGCTGAAACATTTTATTTTCCATAAATGCCCCAGGTCTTTATAAAGCAGAAAGAATATGATTATTTTTCACAGGGGAAAATTTTGATTTCTACCACATTTGGCCTGTGTAAAATATTTCTGAATATAAAATTTTTAGATAACAAGGTTTTCAGAATTTCTACCATACACCATAAGGCACATGTGTCTCTGTGGGTATGTCTGCATACTAATATAAGATTCTACAAAAACACAAGATTAAGCAAAACCAAATCAAACAGATCCAGATCCAAAGACATGCTACAAATCCATTACCTACAATGAGGATCGGTTAAAAAAAAAAGACTAAGAAGTCTGCAAAAACATGTTTCATTAATTTTAAATCATTTCTATAAAACATAGAGGATAGGTCAACTTTATTTGGTTGTTTTAGTTATGGCTCCCACTAGATGGTGTGTTACTTAAGGGGACGATGAGTTACTTCTATGTGAAGGACTATCTTTTTTATATCTTTATACAGTTCCTACCACATAGTAAGCACTTAGTATATATTTGTGGAATGATCATATGCTTTATAATCCTGAAAATGACCACCTTCCTCCGACTTTTCCCAATTAACAGTCAATGCTCTTCTAAAAATTAGCATCATGAAATGGTCATTAGTCCATATGTTCAATTTCCCTAAATATTCTTAATATCTAGATAGGAGCTTAATAACTGTCATCTCTTCTGACCCTCTAACTCTCATCTCTAAAACAGCTACCATATAAGAAATATGTATCTTTAAATTTTTCACAAGTTTCCATCTTTGCAAATCTGTTAAAATTTACAAAACCTCTTCCTGCAAAACAGATCCTGAAATGTTTACCCATGTCTATAATATGTAAAAACCAAAGTAATACTAATACTCTTATATTAGGAGTCAGAGGCCTCTTTCAGATTTGATTAGGAAGCGAATAAAAATACAATTCACTTAATTCTTCAAAGTGAATCTAGATTTGGATAGTCTGACTGAAGTTAAAATATTTTTCATTTAAGTAATTTAGAAGAGTCTATAGTTCTGTGATCACTACTATCCCAAACATCAGGTTTTCAAACATTCTACTAAAAACTTAGCTCAAATTTAGGAAATAGGTATTACTGAATCCTCCTATTCAGCTTTATTTTCTTTCTCAGTTCCTCACCTCAGCATCAACTTTCCACCCTGGAGATGTATCACAAAGACCCATTTCAAAATAACTTAAAATATAAAATAATATTATATAATAATATATAATATGTACACATAACACAAAATATTATTTAAATGATATATAATAAATTATTTCAAATAATATTTTGCCATTTGCAGCAACACGGATGGACTTGAAGGGCATTATGTTAAGTGAAACAAGTCAGAGAAGACAAATCCTGTATGATATCACTTATATGTAGAATCTAAAAATACAACAAACTAGTGAATATAACAAAAAAGAAGTAGACTCACAGATACAGAGAACAAACCAGTGTTTACCAGTGGGGAGAGGGGCAATATAGGGGCAGTGGATCAAGAGATACAAACTATTATGTACAAGATAAGCTTCAAGGATATATTGTACAACACAGGGAATACAGCCAATATTTTATAACTATAAATTGAGTATAACCTTTAAAAGTATGAATCACTATACTGTATACCTGTAACTTATACTGGACAGCAACAGTACTCCAACTAGAAAATAAATACATAGGAACAGTATGCCTGTGAGTAGAAAAAAATATGTATGTATATAAAATAATAATTCAAATGCAATTTAAGTCTCTAAATGTGACACACATGTGCTTTCTCACAGTCTCACATACAGGTCAGTCCAAGGCTTAAATACAGAGTGACGGACACTTTTCATCCAGAAAATAGGAATGTTTTATTTTGTAAAGCCTAGCAGCTTATTTTTTTTCCATCTTCTTTTTTGAATTGATAAGAGGCAGATTTTTGAATTAGTTTTTCCAAGAGTTTTCAATTTCTGCAATGTCTTACATCAGTTCCCAAAGGATTCTCCCATTACATCAACCTAATTTATAACCAAGGATCCTGATCATGTAACAAAGTAAACTAAAAGACCCTTGGCAACACAGCATTTTTTAACTTTCAGTCCTCAACCTCATTTCCATAGTATGAAAAATACTCCACATAGCTCCCCTAATAACTACGTAAGCTTCTCTGAACCTGCCATCCAATTTCCCCCATTCCTTGGATCTTGGCAAATCACCTATAGAGCCATCTCAGGTGCTAGTGCAAAGTTTCTGATACTGTCAGTCCTGGACAAAGAAACTGATAATCTCCTACTTGTTAGTTCCTACATGGACTATACCGAAAGTAAACAAGTTAATCTCCATCACCAAAGACAGATTAATTACCACACACGGTGAAGATTTTCGTTAGTTTATTTCTCGGCTTTCTGTTTCACTAAGCAAAAACTTCAGGTAAATTTGTAAAATACTGACTTCATGGAAAATGTATTCCAATTTTTTTACATTACAAGCGACATTATATGTAACAGTAGGGCCACTTTGCCCTAGAAAAATTTAAATTGGAGTTTCCAAAACTGTAAATAAAATACAACATGCCTATATAACATGCTGTTCAATGAATACCATGTTACAAGATATATATGAAATACCCCCCAAATATAATATTGCTAAGGAATCCCAAATTTCAGGTTTTATACCTGGGGCTAGGGGCTAGGAAAATAACACAACATAACTCCTTCCTACCCCAACACCCCAAAAAACAATAATAATAGTTATCTGAGTCAAATCAAAGCAAATTATTAAAGGCCAGAACTAAACTTCTGTTAATTTTGGTCATTTGGAGCAGGTTATTTAAAAAAAAAAACACAAAAACCCCACCAGGCTCTACAGTGTATATAAAGATATTAATCCTATAGTGTTAAACTACAGCTTCTCTCCCACCACCTTCTATAAATTTAAAGTCATTTATCTCAGTCTATAGTTCAGCACAATAATCATGCAGAATTTAGAATAAGAAAGAGAAAGTGCTACAAACACCAAAGAATGCTTCATAATGAATCACAGATTTCTAACTCAATGAATCCAACCATAAAGTACAAACCATTAGACACACAGTTATTTCCAAAGAAATATTAAGTGATTGTCTCAATAGTAGTTTGCAAAGCAATCTGGGGCAGAGCTGCAGATGCTGGCAGAGTTCCCAAAGTTGAAAGAAGACAAAATTAAGCCTACATTAGATATTTCTGCTTACATTTTAGAGCAAGACGTCAATGACTTACTACATTTTACATATTCTCAGATAAATCTGTCTTCTATTGCCATTTATTCCCAAAGGTTATGCAACACATTATTTGTTATTTATTGAATACCCACCTTGACTAACATCTGTCCTTCCCATCTGTTCTTAATTAAGACCACTTTCTTTTTTGAGAAAATATGTCTAAGTCTACCTTCTTTAATAAAGCAAAATAACTTGCACTGAAGCATTTCTGAAGTTTCTATTTCTTCATCAATATCTATCTATACACAACTATTAATCACTACAACTGTCATACAAAATTTATAACTTCCTTAAGTGTGCTCACCAGCTGATACTGAAAAACAGCACCCAGCAAATCTCACTGCATAGAGCAGAATTATATTGATGAAAATAAAGACTGATGGCAATCACAAGAGCTTAGAAGACACCCTGAGATAAATAACAATTTCATCGACATTCCCACTCCTCTTCTATACCAAAGGCCTCTGGATGGCATTTGTCTTCAATGACATATTCAACTAAAGTCCATAGATAACAATAATGCAAACATTCAGGAAGAACCCATTCAGTTTAATTAGGTCCCATTTGTTTATTTTTGCTTTTATTTCCATTGCCTGGGTAGACTGCCCTCGGAGAACACCTCTAAGACTTATGTCAGAAAATGTTTTGCCTATGTTTTCTTCTAGGAGATTTATAGTGTTTTGTCTATATTTAAATCTTTAAGCCATTTTGAGTTTATTTTGTGTATGGTGTGAGGGACTGTTCTAATGTCACTGATATCCATGCAGCTGTCAAGTTTTCCCAACACCACTTGCTGAAGAGACTGTCTTTTCTCCACTGTATATTCTTGCCTCCTTTGTTGAAGATTAATCGACCATAAGTCTGTGGGTTTATTTCTGGGCTCTCTATTCTGTTCCATTGATCCATATATCTGTTTTTGTGCCAATACCATGCTGTTTTGATTACTGTAGCTCTGTAGTATTGTCTGAAGTCTGGGAGGGTTATTCCTCCAGCTTTGTTCTTTTTCTTCACTACTGCTTTGGCAATTCTGGGCCTTTTGTGATTCCACATAAATTTTAGGATTATTTGTTCCAGTTCTGTGAAAAATGTCCTGGGTAATTTGATAGGGATTGTATAATCCAGCAAATCCACTCCTGAGCATATTTCTGGAGGGAACTTTAATTTGAAAAGATACATGCACCCAAATGTTCACAGCAGCACTATTTACAATAGCCAAGACATGGAAACAACCTAAATGTCCATTGACAGATGACTGGATAAAGAAGCCGTGGTATATTTATACAATGGAATACTACTCAGCCATAAAAAAGAATAAAATAATGCCACTTGCAGCAACATAGATGGATCTGGATATCATCATTCTAAATGAAGTAAGACAGAAAGAGAAAGAAAAATACCATATGATATCACTCATATGTGGAATATATTAAAAAAAAAAGGAAACAAAAAAGAAGACATTAATTAACTTATCTACAAAACAGAAACAGATTCACAGACATATTAACAAACTTATGGTTGCCAGGGAGATGGGGGTGGGATACTAACTACTATATATAAAATAGATAAAAAAACAAATTTCTTCTGTATGACACAAGGAACTATATTCAGTATCTTGTAGTAACCTATAATGAAAAATAATATGAAAATAATTATATGTATGTATTCGTATGACTGAAACATTATGCTCTACACCAGAAATTGACATATTGCAATTGACTATATTTCAATAAATAAATTAAAAAAAGAACCCATTCAAAGTTTTCATGATGTCTCCCAATCTTTCACCACTCTAAACAAAAACAAGAGAAAATCCATGTTTTACAAATGGTAAAGCCACATATCATTATGGAAAAAATAATCTTCAAACTTTCAGAATTTCATGTTTTTGACCAGTTTTACACTTATTCAACAAATATTTACTGCAGGCCTACTATCATGTATTATACCAAGCACTAGGACTTCAACAGTGGAAAAGATGAACAGTATCCTTGCCCTCATGTACCTTACACCATTCTTACAACATGACTTGATAAAAAAAAAAGTTATTAAATATTCTTTCAAATAATTCTATTAAGAATTTGGCATTTCTTCTTGATACTACTTTTTTTCTCCTGATCAGGTAGTTGCATTGCTCCCTATTGCCACTATGCGGAAACTAGTACAGCTAAAGGGAGAATAAAATATCCTTATCACGAAGGATGAGGGTCATGAATAGCAGATAACTTGCAGAACGGTCAAGGACAAGTAGAGAGTAGGGTTCCCAGGACAAGAATGGTAAGTTTTAAATGGCCTAATATTCGGGAATGAGACAAAGATAACAAGGTTAAATACATATCAGTACATTTAACTTAAGGTGATGAGAAATGGTTTCTTAACCCAGGGATCGTATTTTCTCTATGATTCTTACTGGTAAACCAAATAATCAGATAAAAGTTGTACCAAGGATTCTTTTGGCCTTTAGAAATATATGGACTCAATATGTTTTATTTCTAGTCAGTTTACTATTAGGGATCTACTTCATATGCCAAGTCAAACCAGTTATCTACCCAAGAAAAATGCACAGGCATATGTAACAATAAAGCCCTGGGTATGAATGACATAAACATAATGATTGTTATACTTCTTTCTAAAGGTAATCCAAAAATAACTTTAGGGTAATGCAGAAAGATAACTTCTTACTCTATAAAAAGGTAAAAGTATAGTCTATTCGTAAAAGTGCTCTCAGGAGGGAGAGAAAAAGCAGAAAGAATAAAACTCCTTTTCTGCATATCTAGAAATTTTCTCCCATCTTTGGCATACTAGAAGACAACAGCAGCAGCAACACAAAACATAAATACTAAAAGGAAAAATGAAGACCTGGAATTACAAATCTACCAAGCACTTCAAAATTCCAATATAAGGCTACTATTAGACAAGTTTCATTTTATTTCATCAGCAATCAATTTAGACAACCAAAGCTTATGATTCTCATCCTATCATTTCAAATTAGGTCTCTACCTAACAAACACTATGCTTTAATGCTTTTTGTATTTAATGTCTCCCATTTATCTAAAGATACTGAATACAATCTAACTATCCCACAGAAAATGGGAGGGAATTAGACTATATTAAAATTTTCAACATCAATTTTTCTGGGACTATGAGTTCCTACCCAAACCCTTATTTTTCCACTTTTTTGATGTAGCCTGAATTTTTTATTTCTTCTGGTACATACATTCTCATCTCTTTCAATGATGTCAAAGTCCCATCTATCCCTCATAGTGGAAATCATCTTTCACCTGTTCTTTAGAATATTTCCCCATGTAAAAATCAACAAGCTGATTCTAAAATGTATGTGGAAGGATCTAGAAGAAACAAAACACTTTTGAAAAAGAACTGTAAACTTGGATGTCCCCACTATCTGATATCAAGCCTTACTAGAAAGCAACAATAATCCAAGCAGTTTGGTACTGATGGAAACATAGACGTGTATAGTTCAAGAAAACAGGACCAAGAAACCAGATATAGACCCATACACATACAGTCAATAGATTTTCATAAAGGTGTGAAGGTACTCAATATATCGAGAAAGGACAGATTTTTCAACAAATGGTGCTGGGAAAACTGGAGATCTGTATGCCAAAATAAAAAAATAAGCATCAATCCACACTTTGCACCATAAACAAAATAAGTTAGAAGGATCTAAGCTTAAGCGTAAAACCAAAAACTATAAAACTTATAAAAGAAAATATAAGAGAAAAATCTTTGTGACCCTGGATTAGGTAAACATTTCTTAGATAAAACAAAAGCACAATCCATAAAAAAAATACTGACAAACTAGATTTCTTAAAAATTTAAAACATCTGATCTTTGGAACATGATTGAAAAGACATGTCCAGGGATTGAGAATAAATATCTGCAAAACACTTATGTGAAAAAGTACTCCAGAATATATAAAGTACTCTCAGAACAAAATTATAAGAAAATATGTGCTGCAGAAGTGAACATGATATTCCAATTTTTTAAAAAGTGGCAAAAACATTTAACAGAGATTTCACCAAGAAGATACACAGACAGAAAATAAGCACATGAAAAAATGCTCAACATAAGGCATTAGGGAAATGCAACTTAAAATCACAATTAGATATCACTACATACCTATTAAAATGATTACACGGAAACTTAACAATAGCTAAGACTGACAAGGAAGCCTCCCACACATACACCCACATCCTTGTGTATATGTTTATACATATACACATATTTGTACATACATCCATACATACACAAACCCTCATATTTTGTTGGTGGGAAAGCACAATAGTACTGCCACTTCAGAAGACAGTTTGGTAGCTTCTCATAAAGTTATAAACACATTTATACAACCCAGCAATCCTATCCCCAGGTATTTACCCGAGTAAAATTAAAACTTATGCTCATACAAAAATTCATGCATAAATATTTGTAGCAAGTTTATTTATAACCACCCAAAACTGGAAAAAACCCAAATGACCTTCAACTGACAAAAAGGTAAACTGTGGTACAGCCATACAGTGAAATATTACTCAGCAATAAAAAAGGATTGAACTAATGATACACACAACATGGATGAATGGCAAATGCATTAATGCTAAATTAAAGATGCCATACTCAAAAGGCTATACACAATATACCTCAATATAATAAAGGCCATGTATGACAAGCCCACAACATACATCGTACTCAATGGTGAAAACCTGAATGCTTTTCCTCTAAGATCAGGAACAAGACAAGGATGCCTACTCTTGCCACTTTCATTCAACACGGTACTGAAAGTCTTAGCCAGAGCAATTAGATAGGAAAAAGAAAGAAAGAAAAAAAAAGATCCAAATCTAAAAGGAAGTACAACTATTTGTTTGCAGGTAACATGTTATCACATATAGCTAAAGACTCTACAAAAAAACTGTTAGAGTAAATGAATTCGGTAAAGTTACAGGATACAAAATCAATATACAAAAAATCTGTTGTTTCTATACACTAATAACAAACTATCAGAGAAATTCAGAAAAAAAAACAGATTAACATTTGTTTCAAAAAGAATAAAATACTTAGGAATAAATTTAACCAAGGTGAAAGACCTTACACTGAAAACTGTAACACACTGATGAAAGAAACTAAAGACACAAACTGATGGAAAGATACTCCATGCTCATGGATTGGAAGAATTAATACTGTCAAAATATCCATAAATGCCCAAAGCAATCTGCAGATTCAACGCAATCCTGATAAAATTCTCATGGCATTTTTCACAGAAATAGAACAAACAATCCTAAAATTTATATGGAACCACAAAAGACGCTGAAGAGCCAAAGAAATCTGGAGAAAGAACAAAGCTGTAGACATGCTTCCTGATTTCTTACTGTATTACAAAGCAATAAACAGTATGATTTTGAATAAAAACAGATACATCACTCAATGGAACAAAACAGAGAGACCAGAAATAAACCCACAAATATACAATCAGTTAATTTATAACAAAGGAGCCAAGAACATACAATGGGAAAAGAACAGTTGCTTCAGTAAGTGATGATGGGAAAACTGAACAGCCTATCATACACCATACACAAAAATCAACTCAAAATTAATTAAAGAACTGAATATAGACTCAAAACCATAAAACTCCTAGAAGAAAACATAGGGTGTAAATTCCTTGACTTAGCAATGCTTTTGGGGGTTTGACACAAAAGCAAAGGAAACAAAAACAAAAATAAACATGTTGGACTAAATCAAACTAAAAAGCTCCTGCTCGGTAAAAGAAACCATCAACAAAATGAAATGGCAACCTACAGAACGCGAGAAAATATTTGTAAATCATATATCTGACAAGAAGTTAATATCCAAAATATATAAAGAACTCATACAACTCAATAGGAAAAAAATCCCATTTAAAAATGGGCAAAGTATCTAAACAGACACTTTTCAAAATAGGTACATGAAGAGGGGCTCAACATCACTATTTATCAGGGAAATGCAAATCAAAGCCACAATGAGGTATCACCTCACATCTGTTAAAATAGCTATTATCAAAAAGACAAGAGACAAGTGTTGGTGAGGATGTGGAGAAAAGGGAACCCTTGCACACTGTTAGTGGGAATGTAAACTGGTACAGCCACTATGGAAAACAGTAAGGAGGTTCCTCAAAAAATTGAAAACAGAACTACAGTATGATCCAGTAATTCCACTTTGGGTATTTATTCCAAGAAAACAAAATCACTACCAGAAAAGATACCTGCACCCTCATGTTCACTGCAGCATTATTTACAATAGCCAAACATACAACCCATCTATGTGTCCATCAACAGATGAAGGGATAAAGAAAATGTGATACACATACATATACACTCACTCACAAAACACACAATGAAATATCAGTCATTAAAAAAAAAAAAAGGAAATCCTGTCATTTGAAACAACATAGATCGATTCTGAAGGTACTATCCTAAGTGATGTAAGTCAGACATAGAAAGACAAATACTGTAACTCACTTTAATGTGGAATCCAAAAAAACAAACAAACAAATAAACAAATAAATATACTCATAGACTGATTGGTGGCTGCCAGAGGCAGGGGTTGGGGAGGGGGGCAAAATGGGTGAAGGGAGTCAAGAGGTAGAAACTTCCAGTTACAAAACAAGTCCCGGGGATGTAATACACAACTTGGTGACTAAAGTTAGTAATACCGTACAGTACATCTGAAAGTTGCTAAGAGAAATCTTGAAAGTTTTCATCATACACACACAAAAAAATTGTATAACTATGCAGTGAAGAATGTTAACGAAACTCACCTCGTGGTAATCATTTCACAGTATATGCATGTATCAAGTCATTATGCTGTACACCTGAAACTAATACAATGTTACATGTCAATTATAATCTCAAATTTTTAAAAAGGCTATGTACTATATAAATCCATTTATGATATTCCAGAATAATCTAAACTATGGGGACAGAATACTGATAAGTGACTGCTAGGGGCAAGGGGTGGAGGGAGGGCTAGACTATAATGAGGATAAAGCAATTTTCGTGATGATGTGAACTACATATACTGGTTAATCTATAATTACTCATAATATCATCATCAGAAATACACTCAAGAAATAAAATAATTTAAGTCTTCTTGTCTCTTGGTAAAGCAAAACAACCGGGGAAAATTACTTTACCATTCAAAACACCATTTAAGAGAGTAAAAACAGAAAATAAACAAACAGAATGTATGATTCCCCTATCTCTAGCTTCACCTCAAGGCATTTATAAATATGTCAGCCTAAATATAGCATAAATTGAGTTTATCCAGTAAAATCACAAAAATTAAAACCACAGATTTTGCAGACTTTTAGTAACAATGCCAAAGAGTTATAATAAGTCAACTTTATTAATGACTAATAAATTCTAACAGGGCTTATGGTGACCCAGGATATTAGAAAAGTTCCTCCACCCCCACAATCCTCTAACACACACACATGAGAGAGAGGGATTATAAGCAGTTCAAAGCTGCTAAAAATATCGCTGAAGGCATGGAGAGAGAGTGCTGTATAGGTTGGCAGAGGAAAGATCATGGAAAGTTCAAAAATCTATTTATGCTCTCCTGACTCTTTCCTATAGACCACACTCCTAACATGAAAAACTGCCAGCCATAAGAGAGTCTAGTAACAACATGACACTATCAATCGTGGCTGCCTCCTTCCTTCATCCCTTTAACTTTCTTCTGCTCAACAGCATTTCTTTTAGTCACATTTCCAAGAGGACCTTTATCCTCTACTGATTCAGCTGTCACATTCTTAAAGAAATTATAATTGAGGGTATAAATTTATTAATAATAAATAACAAAAACACACAAATTCTCTCTACATGTATACATGCCTTAAAAACCCTGTAGTTATATGAATTATAAAATATCCTTGTCACTTCCCATCATAAAAGCAGACTACAGCATAGGAGACTACAGAATTTGACTGTCATCACATTTAACCCATTTTTCAGCATGCACAATTATAATCACTTGTGTAGTGAACAGATTCAGTTATAAGATGACTAACTGAATTTTAAAATGTGTACTCATACTCTTCTTTGAAATTGAAACTTAAAGCAGACTATCTCTCAATTCAGGATTCTTCAGGGTCAGCAACTAGACTATCTTCTAGTTCTAAAATAAATTCTTTCAGATTTTGAAAATAAACATGAGGTAGAAATCTAGATTTAGATTATTCCGTCTTAAAGAACGATTTTATGCCACAGAAGAAATGCAACAAAATCCCAAGTTTATGCCCCCAAGGGTTAATTTAAAATTCCCTCTCAGTGATAGTTGGCTGTAATTTTAGAAATGTCTCATTAATTAAAGTATCCCAGAAAATTTCTATTCAGAAATTTCAGATTAACACATATTTAATGAAAATCACTATAATTTAATGTATACAAAAATGGCTGCATTAAAAATATCATAAAATTTCTAAATTAATACTAAGTTAATGAATGATACTGTAATTTTGTTTTTATACATAAACATATCAAATACAGCAAGAAAAAGCTACAGCAATCCAACTCCATACAACTGAGGCAGACAAATGAACTGCCTCAGGAAAAAAAATTTCTACAATTCAGTTTCCACATGATTTTGAAGAGGGAAAGTTAGAATGCAAGAAATGCACCAAATAATAAAATCCCATGTTCTCAGGAGGCAATTCCAAAGTGAATAAATGAAAAAGGACTCCCCAGTGATGGTTAGGAAGTGATGCCAGTTATTCCAAAATGTGACCAAAAATACATACAGTAGTAACTAAAAGATCATATATTCTATACTTAACTTGTAAACTTAACTTTCACAAACTCTTATTATTGCACTTGTTATCCTTACTTTTAAGGACTAGCCTCCAAAAAAACTTGTAACTTTTTTACAGTGATAATAGCCTATTAACAAGTTTCCTTTAATAAGCACCCTAAAATTCCATGATTTTCTTAGACAGACACATGGGATTCAAATAATGACAGTTTTTCAAAGCAGCACAAAACTTACATTCCACAGAATTGGTTTACCCAAAATTCTATCACTTGGTCCTCTCTGATACTCAATATTTGTGCCAATCTACAGTTCTGCAGTAAATAATTCCAAAGAAAAACACTAAGTTATAATAGGCATAGACTGGATGCTTATTTTTTGGTAGCCTAACCTAACAGTTGGCAATCTATATGTAGCAAAAAGCATCTCAAAAAATCAGAACAGTCCACTCTCCAATTGTGGAAGGGCACTAATTCAATTTTTTTTAATTGTTGAACATTTAAATCTGTGGGAAAGTATTCACGATGTACTGCTAACTGAAAACAAAAACTGACTGCATATAGCATAATCCCATCTTTGTAACAAAACAGTGTATATATATGAAATCTGTACCAATGGGTATGGAAAAAGTCTGAAAGAATGATAGAATTATGGATAATTTTTGTCCTAGTTAGCTATATCCTCTAATTTTTCTATACTGACAATAAATTGTTCTTGTAATATGAAGTAAAGAACAATTTAATTAATAAACTTTACTTTTAAGCAATTTTAGATATACAGTAAAACTTAGCAGAAAGTACTGAGTTCCCATACTCCGTGTCCCCACACAGCACAATACTTCCAACATTTGCTACAATCAATGAACCTACATTGACACATCATCCCCCAAAGTTTATAGCTTACAATAGGGTTCACTCTTGCTGTTTTACATTCTATGTATTTTGACCTATGTATGATGATAAGTATCTACTAAAGTAGCACTGTACAGAATAGTTTCACTGCCCTAAAAAATCTTCTGTGCACTGCCTCTTGATCCCTCCCTCTCCTCTAACCCCTGGCAACCACTGATAATTTTACTATCTCCAAGGTTTTGCCTCTTCCAGAATAGAATGTCCAATAGTTGGAGTCATATAGTATGGAGCCTTTTCAGAGTGGCTTCTTTCACTCAGAAATATGTACTTCAGTTTCCTCCATGTCTTTTCATAGCTTGATAGCCTGTTTCTTTTTAACACTGAGTAATATTTCCATTGTCTGGATTTGCCACAGTTTATCCACTCACCTACTAAAGGACAACTTAGTTGCTTCCAAGCTTTAGCAATCATGATGAAGGTTCTATAAACACCCAAGTACAAGTTTTTGTGTAGACATAATTTTTCAATCCATTTGGGTAAATACCAAAGAGCATGACTTCCAAGAAATACTGAAACAACAAATCACAGTCTCAAATTACAGCACACACTGAAGTCCCCTCTAAAAAATGGTCCTCAATCAGGTATGATTTTGCCATTCGGGGGACATTTAACAACATCTTGAAATATTTTGGGTTGTCACAACTTGGGGGTATGCTGCTAATGGCTTCTAGTAAGTAGAGGTCATGGATGCTGCTAAACATCTTACAACGCTCAGGACAGGCCCTCACAACAAGGAATATCTGGCTCAAAATGTCAATACTGCCAAGGTTGAGAATCCTGCACAGAAGTGAGTCCAGAGTATGACGTATGTTAAACAAGTGTTTAGAAAATCAAGTACTACTGCAAAAATGTCACTTACAATAGAAAGGGAAAAGTCAAAGGTTATGAGTCCTACTTACCCGAAAGTTCTTGACTAAAGACATCCTGGCCAATTAAAATTGTCTACAGGTAGTAAGAGGAGCAGACAGGCATTCCATTAAAGGCTGAGCATCTTAGCAATTTCCATGACACAAATAACAGGTTATAACTACCATTCAATGAGTACCAACCATATTAAAACGTCATTCATAGTGTTCTACATGTATTAATTTACTTGATAATCACAACTACTCTCAAGTTGTAGGTGTTTTAATTATCTCTGTTTTGGAGAAGCAAAGAGAACTTGCCTCTGGTTACATGGCTAAAGAGCAGCAGAGCTGGGATTTTTACCCAAGCAGCCTGGTTCTACAGCCCCAGTCTTATCCAATATACCATTACCACTTCATATGCTCAACCTGGAAGTCTGAGGACAGAGCAGCAGAACAGAGAGAAACTTCACAAGAACTCTGGGCCTTCTCCTGAGTACTAAACAGCAGCCATCAACTGCTGAGTGTCAGGCACTTTCAAGTCAGCACAAGCCAACTCAAGCACACCACTGTAGCACACCACTGACTTCCCCTCTCCTATAGCTCCTCAAGTTTGTTGGAGTCAATTCTGCTTCACTGAAAAATTCAAATCAAACATCAGCTTGCTCTGAGCTGTACCTAGCAAAATTTATTTACTTCTCCCACTGCACCTCCAAGGAGGTTCATGCATTAAATAATACATATGAATTGCTCTTTATTTATAAGAATGTATGTATCTTATTATATAAGAACAGAATTAAAATTTTAGGAAAAAAATAGAAGGAAACAGAAATCATATGTAGTCCAGTAGTTCTCAACCATGGTTAGCCTTTCAGGAAGAAATACGAATTCTATGCAAACTCTTCCATAAAGTTGTGGTGAACATTACCCTAATATGAAAACCAAACAAGGACAGTACATGAAATGTTTTTAAAATTTTTAGCAAACCAAAACCAGTAATGTATAAAAAGGGTGATATAACAAGTTGTGACTATCCCAGGAATGCAAGGCTGTTTAACACTCCAAAAAAATCAATATAATCCACCTTTATCCAGACTAATATATATTATATAATATCATCAACAGAGGCATAAAAAGCACTTTTAAATAATCTAAACCACTATTCTTATTTGAAAAGAAAAAGAACTCTCATTTAAAAAATAAAAGGAAATGTACTGTTTGATAAATGGCATCTATGAAAAATCTATAGCTAACATCATACTTACTAGTGAAATTTTGAATGCTTTCTTGCTCAATTCTATTCAACTTTGTATTGCAGGTTCCAGCCCATGTTATCAGGCAAGAAAAAGATATAAAAAGCATTGAAACTGGAAGGAGGAACTAAACTCATCTTTATTCTCGGATGACACAATTGTGTATAATCAGAAAATTCTACAGAATCTAAAAAAAAGGTACGGAACTAGTAAGTTTAGCAAGACGGTGGGACACAATACAAATATACAGCCCCCCAAAAAAACTACTGCATTTCTGTACAAAAGCAACAAGCAAACAGAAACTAAAATTTTTAGAATACTATTTATAACAGTATCAAAAATTATACACTTAGAGATTAATACGAAAAAATGTGCAAGACCTGTACACTGAAAACTGTAACACACTGCTGAGAAAAATTAAAGAGCTAAGTAAATGAAGACATATAGCATGTTCATATGACAGAAGACTCAACACTGTCAAAGATGTTAATTCTCCCCAAATTCACCTATAGAGTGAACGCAATTCCAATCAAATTCCAGCAGGTAGTTTTCATAGAAATTGACAAGCTTACTCTAAAATTTACATGGAAATATTAAGGACCTAGAACAGCCAAAGTAACTTTGAAAAGGAAAAATAAAATTAGAAGACTTATACTACCTGATATCAAGAATTACTATAAAGGTATAGTAATCCTGGTAATGAGGTATCAGCATAAAGATAAACAAACAGATGAAGAGAATAGAGTCTAGAAGTAAACTCACATATATATAGGCAATTTTAAACAGAGGTACCAAGGCAATTCAATAGGGAAAGGATAATCTTTAATAAGTAGTGCTGGAGCAATTAGATTGTCATACTCAAACAACGCAACCTCAATCTTTACACTTCACTTAGTAATCACAACTACCCTAAATTGTAGATGTTTTCATTATCGCTATTTTAAAGAGGTACAGGGAACTGTAAATATAAAAGCTAAAATTGTAAAATATCTCTTAGAAAACAAGAGAAAATCTTAGCGATCATGTGTTTAGCAAAGATTTCTTAAACAACAGAAAAACAGTATGATCCATAAAAAAAAAAATTGATAAGCTGAACTTCACCAAAATAAGAACTTTTTTGTTCTTTGAAAAACACTGTAATATGCAAAAGCAAATCACAGACTGGGAAAAAAATATTTGCAAATCATATGTATAATATAAAATTATATCCAGCATAAATAAATAAAGGGCTCTCAAAAGTCAGTAATAAGAAAATTTTCTTATTAGACAAAACATCTTAACATATACTTTACCCATTAAGACATATGTATGGCAAATAAGTACATGATAAGATGCTCAATGTCATTAGTCATTAGGGAAATGAAAATTAAACCACAATGAGATACTATCTACCAGAATGGCTAAATTTAAAGACTGATGAGGTGATAATGTGGGGCAACTGGAATGCTCATATGCTGCAGGTAAGGATGAAAAATAGTACAACACTGGAAAACAGTTTCATAGTTTATTAAAGAGTTAAATATTAAATATATACCTATCACATGATGCAGACATTCCACTCCAAAATATTTACCCAAAAACATAAAAACATATGTACACTCAAAGACTCAATTAAACTCAAATGTTCTTAGCAATTTTATCTGTAATAGCTAAAAACTGTAAACAACCCAAATGCCTATCAACAGGCTAATAGATAAATAAAATGTGGAACAATAAAGTATTACTCAGTAATAAAGAGGAATGACCTATTGATACACATGACAACATGGGTAAATTTCAAAATAATTTTGCTGAATGAAAGGAAACAACATTGATAATTGCAGCAAATTGATTCTTAGGCAAAAAATGATATTCAAAACATTGATCTAGAAGCATGGAATTTGAAGAGTAGGAGGTCCATACAGGTCTTGATTTTAAAACAGCCCAGTACAAGACCTATAAATTAATAAACTGCTATATCAATTCTCATTTTTCTTCATATATATATATATATATAAACCCCTCAGAAACCTGGAGGAAACAAGTACAACCCTAACTAGCAGAACAGATGGGTAAATGAGAGCATAGCTAGAGACTCAGGATTCCCTCACAGCCTGAATCCAAGCAACCTGAATAGAATACATAGTGACCCAGAAACAGTTCAATTTTTTTGATACAGGAACAACAAATGTAACATCCATCACAGTGAGCTTACTATTCAACAAACTTTGAGATAGCATAAAGGAAACCATGTTCCTATTTCTCTAATGAATTCTCACACTAGATGTTCCTCTCTTTAATTTCCTACTTCAGTCACAAGTACAGACACTGACAAAATAAATAAGACAAGTGATTTGGGATTTTTTTAATTTGTACTTTTGTCCTCCAAATTCTTTGTCAGCCTAACTCCAATAAAGTTCAAATAACCCTCTTTGAAGGGCAGTTGTAGGATATCCAGGTATGCAAGGAAAAAGCCACAGGATGAGAACAAAGTTTCTACCCTGTTGTGTACCCAAGATGCTATTATGTAGTCAAAAGGGAACTATCCAATGTATTTGGCATATGTTTAAAGATAAACATGTAAAGTCCTTCTGTCTATTTCCCAGCATTCTCCTTAAAACACTAAAATCATCAAAGGTCACTGTATCTATCTTTTGGAAATTCTCCCTTGAATTCTTTGTCTCCACTACAGCTAACCTACGAAAGTTAAGTTGGGGCGGGGGGACAGAAGCAAGAATACTCTATTCACAAAGATGTCTACAATTTAAGATCAGAAAGTTTACTGAAAGCATTCTCCTAAAACTCCTTATCAATAACAAGTACTACCCAAAGTATTCTCCGAGATCAACTGGCTGTGCAGTCTGAAAGAAGAGTAAACAGGAACACACAGCACAGTCTTGTTTCTTCAAACCTGCAAGTAATGAAAACATTGCTACTATAAACAAAGTAAAGAGTAAATATGTTCAGACCCTAACTGAGACAAGCTACAAGGGCAGTTGTAAATGGATCACAGATCATCTAGATAAGCCACATTGATTAAAAGTAAGCATATCAAAAAAGAAGAAAAAAGTAAGCATATCAAGAATATGAGAGTTCTTAAAACTCAAAGTAACAAATCCACTAGAAAAACTGGACTCAGTCCAACATGTTAAGTCTGAAAAAACTGAAGTAACATTCTAACACTTGATACAAAACAAAATATTTCATCTTTTTTTTCCTTCTCTTACCTTTCAATTTCAGGCTCTGCCTCTCTAGTGGTATGTAAAATCAAATAATTCAATAGTATTTCATAAATATAATCTCTTAAGTTTGTTCATATAAGCAAAAAAACCCACCTCTGTATAAACCATGAATGCTGCATTGCATCAAGAAAATTTAAACACTAATTCAAGAAATTGGTTTCCATTGCTAAAAAACTGAACATGATACTAGGATAAAAAACTAAGGATTAAACTAATGAACCCTTTTCATAATTAATAGCTTTTCTAATTATTTTAGCTTTTCTATTTCTTTAGAAAAATAATTAAATCTTAAATACAAAGTCTCACTGACTGATATTGAGAGTAATCATAATAGCTGTCCCATACTTTTGACATGAACCAAACTGCACAATGCTCCAGCGTTAGATATACACAGCAAAATACACATGAAGAGGTGTTACTTATCTATAAACCAAGGTTTATAACTTGGAATCTACAAGTCCACATTAAAAACAGTGTAAAACAGAAAAACCTTAGTAACTAAACTCTGTCTGGGATAAAACTCAATAAGGAACAAAGAAAAGCTCCATCCAGGAAAGGGTTCCAAGGTGCCAGAATCTCAGTTATGAAAGAATTTAAAAGGCAAGGCCAATGCAGACTCACATCGATCCAAAACAGATAGCGTTAAACAATAGAGCTAATCCTTAACTTTTTGGCATGAATAACAAGAGTACCCACTCTACTCATACAAATGACTGCCAAGAAGGTGGTGCTTTGTACTGAGCGGAAAAGGTTTGAAGGGAAGGGCAATCAGCTTTAAAACAGTTCCTAAAATAGTTGCTTAAAAGGATAAAGAATAAGAGAATTTACAAAGGCTTTGAGTCAAGCTTGGTTTCAGGAAAAGGATACTTTCGCCCTGTGTGGAAGCAAAAATGAGCCATTGTAAAATACAGATACCCAGATTCTGTCAGCAGAAGGAAGAGTATTGTTAATCATTTCCCACAAAGGTAGCAGAGCCTTTAACTTGGACTCCTATTTTTTCCTGGCAGGTAGATAAGTCTGCAAAAGCAATAAAGCAAACTAAATATAAAACTCTTCTGAATATCAACCCTGCAGTCAAAATGCTAACTTCACAAACTCATCAAAGGTCACAGAGGAATAAATTTCCTGTTTTGTTACTTAAACTCATTACCTTCCTCCTGAGCTAACCAGTACAGAGAATTTCCTTCTTGTTTTGAGGCTGACAAAATGAGGGTGGTATAGCTACAACATACAGGGAGTTGCCCAGAATCAAGGAACAGAATTTGGTATCATTTTCTAAAACCCAGTTGGACGTAATCTATATTTATTATTTCTCTATGAGGAAGAGCTTAATAAACATCTTGATTAACAATTTCTTGAAACTTTATTTTGAGGTTATTTTACAAAAAGCCAAAAAAAAGAGGAAAAGAAAATGTAATGCCAAAAAAAAAAACTTTATTTTTAATTACTAGAACTGTGTTCCTTGCCCTAAAAACCTTATAGTCTAGGAAAGCTTGTGGAAAGGGAAAACAATGATCACTACATTGTAAACATTTATGTATTTCACATCTCTTTCTAATGTATTTAAAGTTGGTTGCCACAAAAGATATGTAACACTGTTTACAAACAACTATAATTAAGAAACGTGTATGAATTCAATAAAAGAGCTAGCAAGAATAAAATTCGACTGAAGCAATAGTTCTCGACTAGTTGATGATTTAATTGAGAAATATGCTACACGTACTGTAATTTGTAACTAACAGTAATAAAAATGACCTAAATTTGTATACAATTTATATACAATACACATACTATATATGTATTAGTATTGCTGTGCCTATCCTCCTACCAGCATTCTACCAATGAAAGAAAAAGGAAGAGTTACAACTATTTCTCAAAGATTATAAATAACGATGAATACATTTGCATATGCAAATATCAGCCTTCATGTATGTTATATGGCTTTGTTTAGTCTTACCCTATCAAAATATAGCCATCTCTCTTACCACTCTAATAAAAACTGTTCTTATTAAACATACATGGCTTCAAATTACTAAACTGATTTTCAATCCCCTTTTCAGTCAGTACTCATCCTGTATGGCTTCTCTGATTTTGAAAACTGAAGGCTACCTTTTCTTGAACCTTTCTCCTCCCTTATCTTCTGAACAGATTTTAAGTAGGTGGAAGGAAGACGGTTTATAAATGGAAGAGAAAAGAAAACACGCACTGAATGCCCCGTCTGTCTGTGTTAAGATATTGTGCTAGACAATTTGCATGCATTATACATTTAATTTTACTAAAATTATAAACTACTATTAATTGCCATTTTACTGAAGAGGAAGCTGAAGTGCAGAGAAGTTGTGAAACACCGAACACCCCACAGCTAATTAGTGACTAGACTGGAATTTAAACATGGGAAACTCCAACTACAAAATTCACACTGCTTCTGCTAAACCACGACAAGTTTAATTTTATACATTTCTTTAAAAAAAAAAGAGGAATCATCTCATAATTTGGGGGTGCAAAAAACTTTTCAAAGCAAGTTAAAAAACTTTACAGACCATAAAGAAAACAGACTGACTAACAGTATTAAAAAATTTTAATGTCCTTAAGACAAAGAGCAAAGTCATAAACTCCATGGATAAAGAGGAAACTGGAGCAAAAAGTCTCTATAATATATATAATGAACAATGTTTCTAAAATACAAACAGCTTTTACAAATCAGTGAAGAAAAAAATGCAAACATCCAAGAGAAAAATTGTGGGGAAAGGTCATGATCAGGCAAATTACACACAAAAATTTTTTAAAAATAACCCAACTTATCAAATAAATGAAAATTTTAAAAAGAATATGAATTTATTATCAGAATGGCAAAGATTAATAATATGAAAGAGAGTTTGGAGAAATAGGCACCCACTACACAAGTGGTGGGAGCATAATTTTATACATTCCTAAAGGGCAATCTAACAATATGTATCAAAATTTTGAAAGTGCAATCATTTTAATCCAGCAAGTCCACTTCTACAAATTTACCTTCTACCACTTGTACAAAAATTTAAAACAGTGTGTAAAGGTGCATATATGGGTCCTTTCACTGCATTAGAATTGATAACTGCAGAAAGGAAATCAATTAACTGCCAATCAAAAGAGAATTAAATAACAGTACATCAATAAAATGAATTACAACCCAGCCATTAAAAAGCATGATGTGTAGAAATGTATAATGATGCAGCTGCTGTGGAAAAGTGTGTCAACTGCTCAAAAACTTAAACACAGAATTACCATATGATCCAATAATTCCATTCTTAGGTATATACTCAAGAGAAGCAAAAACGTAAGTCCACACAAAAATCTGTACATGAATGTTCATAGCAGAATTATTTATACTAGCCAAAAAGTGGAATCAACCCAAATGGTCATCAGCTATGAACAAATGAACAAAATATGGTATATAGCCATACAATGGCATTTTATTCAGCCATAAAAAGGAATGAAGTACTGTTTCTTGCTACAAAACAGAATAATCTTGAAAATATTATGCTAAGTGAAAGAAACCAGACACAAAAGGTCACATATTGGATGATTCCATTTATATTAAATGCCTAGAATAGGCAAACTGATACAAGGTAGACTGGTGGCTGCCAACTGATGAAGGAATCAGCAAACTGGAACTGCTAACTGGCATGAGGTTTCTTTGAGGGTGATAGAAATGTTCTGGAATTAGATAGTAGTGGTGGTTCACAACACAGTGAAAATACTGAAACCACTGAAGTGTACACATTAAAATGATGAATTTTGTGTTCTTTAATATACATTTCAATTTTTAATGCCATAATTTTTTTAAAGCATGAAGCATATCTATTCATAGAAAAAAAGCCAATGATATGTTGTTAAATCAAAAAGCAAGTTTAAAAAAACAGTAAATACAGTATGATTCTATTTACGTATGCTTATGTGGTTACATAAGTTCATACTACCCAGAAACAGATAATGCTACCATATATATTATACTAGTAACTCTCTTGATCTCCATGAGATAGGATAACCAGAAAATTATGCTCTTCAGTGTCATTTTATTTTTTTTTACAAAGACCACATAATTATTTCCAAAAGCAGACATGAAAAAATATTACCATCTGCAAAGAATTTGAGAATAATATGACAAAAATACAGAGTAGACTGAAACCGGGAGACAGTACAGCAAAGATTATTAACCTGGGGTCCATAAACCTCAGAGAATCTGTAAATTTGTAAAAGAAAAAAAATTATATCCCTAGTTTCACTAACCTCTACTTAAAATTTAGCACCTTTTTCAATTAGACCTAAGCAACCTCCCATAATATTAGCAGTACCTGCGATTCTTGTCACTAACACAAGGTACATTTTTATATCACATTATAGTTGTTACAGATACATCAAAATATCACTATATATATATATCACTACTTCAAAATTACAGTAGTTATTAGACTCACTGCTAGATCTTGTTATTTAAATGCACTGATAAAGGGGCACATATATTAATATGTCACATCTGTTTTCATGTACTTTAGTATTTCAATGTACCGGGTTCCTTTTTAATCTTACTTCTTTCATTCACTTAAAAGCATTATTCTGAAAAGGCTCCACAGCCTTCTCCAGACTGCCAGAGTCCCTACAACCAACTACCCATATCCAAACCTAACACCAATGTGTTAGAGGCAGGAAGGGAAACCAATCATGAGGGTATTCTAATTATACCGGCATAAAGTAAGAAGGGCCTAAATTTAGGCAAAATAGAAAGCATTCCAATTTTAATCAGTTTGTCTACTACAAAACTCATAATTTTCTTTCCCAAACTGCATTCTTCTTCTGATTTTTCAATTATCTCTGACTTTTCCTTCATAATCACTGATGTCACTTAAAAGGTTTCTTTTCTCAATGAATATGTGTATGTTCATGTATGACTGAAAAATTATGCTCTACACTTGAATTTGACACAATATTGTAAAATGATTATAAATCAATAAAAAAAATTTTTTAAACTTTTCTTTTCTATCCCAATTGACACAGATCTCTCTCTTGACTTATCACTTCGTATTTTAATTTTAACTCTGTAAAAGAGACTCTCTCCTCCCATTCTGATCCCCTCAGCTGATTCTGCATACCTCAACTATATTAATCTTCTTAATTATTTTAAAACTGCCACCAACCTCTCAAAATCACTCAATGCTCCCAAATGTCTTTAATAGTATTAATTACGAGATTCTAGAGCCATATTTACAATAACTATCAATCAAAACAATTATATAGCTGTGTCCTAAAAAAATCAACTAAAACAATATTACAACATAAAACTCGGGTATTAATAAGAGAACCTCAATTTATGGATATAGAAAACCACTTGCTGCTCTAGAGTTAAACCTAGGGTAAAATTAAAATTCTTTGTTCAAACCCCTCTATAATACTCATGCTCTAATTTGCTTTATTACCCTCCTTATTCCCACTGAAATGCTGGAGGTTAACCAGATATTAACTCAATGTCCCTCTCCTCCTTGAATCTGGACTCATGCCTTTCTGCTACTACATATTTGGTGAAACAATTTTCTATCATCTTAATGCCATTTGATCATCCATTTATTTAATAAACAGTTACTAAGACCCTAAAATATGTTAAACACTTAGTACATAGTAGGGGTTAAGCCCATACTATGTATCAAATGCTGGAGCTACAAAGGTGAGGTCTCTCTGCTCTTAAAAATCTCACAGTCTAGTGCAAAAGCAGAGACATAAACCAGGTAAATACAAGACAGCGTGGTAAATGTCATGAAAGAGGAATGCACAGGATGCTGAGGGAGCAGAGAGAAAGAGCATAAAGCAAAGACTAGAAGTGTCAGGCAAGGTTTCTTGGAGTAGGAAGCACCTTAAGTGAATTATTAAAGAAGTCACCGAGGTCATAAAGTATTAAGGTATTGCAGGCATACAGAAAGCATAAACCAAGCTGTATATAAGTCACTTGGCATGGCTAGGCTAGAGAATATGCTTGAAGAGAGAGGAGTAATAAACAATAAAACTGGAAAGGTACACAAGGATAAAATCATTATGGGCCTTGCATAAAATGCTATGAAAGTTCCTTTTTATTCTGAGAGCAATAAGCAGCAGCAAGATATGCTGGTAAGTATACAAGTTTAGGAATTCCCATGACCTAAACCTGAATTCAACCTCCTGTGTCACTTGCTATGTGACTTTCTTCAAACTTGCCTCTCTAAGCTTCAGTTTGGTCAACCATAAGACAGAATTAATAATACCAATTTTGCCAAGATTCTAACAGTAAGTTAATTCATGTCAATCTCCTAGCACAGGGGTGAGTAAGCTGCAGCTTGGTTTGCCAGCAATGAATGGTTTTACATTTTTTAAGAATTGTTTACTTTAAAAAAGAAAAACTACAACCAAAAAAAAAAGAGAAGAATACAGAACAGAGATCTTATGTGACCCACAAAGCCAAAATATTTACTACATGGCTCTTGACATAAAAAATTTGCCAACTCCTTCCAGTAGCACATAATAGGCAACCAAAAAATGGAGTCCTTTAATAATAATTACTATGTAGGGAATTTAAGCAATGTCGAATGAATTTTACAAGAATTTCTCTGGTGACAATGTATACAAGGAGCAGAAGTTAAAGGAGAAATAATGGATGTTGGGAAACAAACAAGGAGAATGCTGCAGTAATCCATTAACTTTTCCTTTCCCTCCTTCCAACTATAAAGGCGAGATCTACTTCTACCTCCTTTCTTTGTCCCTGCAAGTTACAAACCCACTTGTGTTCCCTATATTATAGCACTTACTGTTCTTTGTCACTTAGCAAATTCTACCTTAACTTGCTTGCTCTTTATCCAGGCTTAAATCCCCTATAAGTGTTAAGTATTGTAAGGGTAAAGTAAATACTTTAGAGTCAAATAGATCCTGTTTTAAACATTGGTATTAACAATAGTCAAATTTGTTATTTTACTTGTGTGTCTCCTAACAATAAGAAACAGTAATAGCTAATATAGAGTTTTTAGTTTAGTTTTGTTTTTTTACTTCAGATGTGCCACATACTGTTCTAAGCACTTTATAGGTATTACTTAATTTAACCCTCACAGCAACATTATAAGATTAGGACTATTAATTACTGTCTCCCTATTACAGATGTGGAAATTGAAGCATGGAGAAGTTAAACGAGTCCCCCACGAGCTAGAAAGAGAAGGACCTAAGGCTCACATTCCTAAACAGCTATAGATTGAAAACCACACTGTCTAATTCACAGGAGTTTCATGAAGACTAATTTATGTTACATACTTAAAGGGAAGGGGATGGCTTTTCACAGTCCTTAGTACTCAGTAGTCCAATAAATATTAGTCCCACTTCCTGGTAGAAAAAACTATGTTCTGAACTTTTTCCCTCAGAACCCTGAATATAACAGTTTATAGCCAGTAGAAATTTAATAAACGTTTATTAAATAGGTTAGGTATACTTTTGGTGATTCAAATTCTTATACTGTTTCAAGGTTATCATTCTGTACTTAATTCACAATATATTATTTCAGAAATTTGTGTATATTTTGCAGAAGATTACACTAAATATGTACCTATAGCAGAATACACCTTGTCAATTTTTTGGTTTTCTTTAAATATAAATATTGTGATCAGTTAGCAATGGGTATATGTGTAAAGATCTCAGCAAAGTCTTTGTACAGAAAGACATTAAGGTTGGTATATTCTAAATTTAGTTCTATTCTCTTAGTGATATCTGTTACTGGCAAATATCACTATGATCTATGTTACTCATTCAGAGAATCTATTTAAGTAATTTGGGAGGAGAAAAATAAAAAGATCCTAAACGATAAGATTTCAGAGAGGTTCTCTCAGCAAAAGATGATATAAGAGAGATAAACTGCTATAACGTCTATTTTGTGTCACCAATTTGTGACACCAATTTCTATTGTTAATAAATGAAAACCCCAAATTACCAGGAATCTATTCAGTATGAATGATGAGTCTCTCACACAGCAAAGCAAACTACTTACTTCTTCAAAAAAATTAGAAATAAATTTTTATCTGTAATGAGGTTTTAAAGTGAACTGAAAAAAATTAATGAAAATAATCCTGCTATGAAAGAGAATACAAAACAAAAATTCTATTATTACTTTCCAATTTTTGCCTTGTTATCAGAAAGATTCTTAGCTAAATCCCAAAGTTATTTGATCTGAGACTTATAACATAAAGGAAGAAATATAATTAAAAAAAAAATTACCTAATCAGAATGCAGCTGCATGCAAACACAATTACAGCTTCAAAGGTAAACAAAGTGTGATTATCACTTCAAGTGAAACATAACCTTACCTTGTAGAGCAAAATTTCCTAAGAAATCTATTACTTTCTTGAAAACTTACAAAAATAAAACCATTGATACTGAATGTTTTAGGGAAAAAAGTCAGGTGACAGCCAGGGTCAAAGTAAACATGGAATTCTTCATAAACCATACCCTTGATATCACAAAGGTTTGTTCTCTTCTTTTTAATTCTATGGTTAGAATTTCTTTTATGATTTAGTTTCTTTCTGCTTCCTGTGTCCCCATCCAACCTAGCTATCAAACTTAAAAAGAAAAACTTCTCCACGGTGTTTTTATTGAATGCTTTTCAAAAGAAGCAACATTCTCCACTGACCTAGAAATCCAAATTATTCAGAAAATCTTCAGTAAAGGATTAAGGGTCTTCCAAATGTGTATATGGACTAATGAAGACAATTAGCACGAAAGGAGTAGGGAGGAAAATGAAGGAGGGAGAGGGAAAAAAGGAGCCCCTCCTTCCCAAACAAGTTAAGCATTATTATCTGCTACTTATTACTGGACATAGCATCTTCATTTTTCTAATTCACATTTCATACTTCCCTCAAAACTCAATCTCAATACCCTCTTCAATTCAACAAACTAGGAACAGAAACTTCCTGAATCTGATAGAGGGCATCTATGAAAATGCCACAGCTAACGTCAGACTTAACAGTGGAAGACTGAATACCTTCCCCCAAGATCAGGAGTAAGAAAAGGATATTTGCTCTTGACACTCCTTTTCCACAATATACTGGAGGGTTTATCCAGGGCAATTAGGCAAGAAAATCAAATAAAAATGCATCCATATTGGAAAAGAAGTAAAAATATACTTATTTACAGGTGATGTGATCCTTGTTATAAAGAAAATGCTATGGAATCCAGTAAAACTATTAGAACTAATAAACATGTTCAGCATGGTTGCAGGATACAAGATCAATATACAAAAGAAATTTACTGTATTTTTATACACTTGCAATAAACAACACAAAAATGAAATTAAGAAAACAATTCCATTTACAACAGCATCTGAAAGAATAAAATATTTAGGAATAAATGCAACAAAAGAAGTCTAAAACTTATGCTCTGAAAACTACAAAACACTATTGAGAGAAATTAAAGAAGACCTAAATAAATGGGAAAATCCCATGTTCATGAACACGAACTAATTTAATATTGTTAAGTTGGTAATTCTCCCTAAACTGATCTACAGACTTAACACAATTCCTCTCAAAATCCCAGCTGGCAGAAATTGACAAGCTAATCCTAAAATTCATATGGAAATACAAGAGATCCCAAATAGCCCAAATGATCTTTAAAAAAAGAATAAACTTGGGGAACTCACACTTCTCAATTAAAGTTACAGTAGTCAAGACAGTACTGGAATGAGAAATGTCATAAAAATGAATGGAATAAAATTAAAAGTCCAAAAATAAATCCTTACATTTGCAGTTAATTGATTTTCGATAAGAGTGACAAGACAATTCAATGGAGAAAGAGCAGTCTTTTCAACAAATGGTACTGAGATAACTGGTTATCCACATGCAAAGGAATAATTTTAGACTCCTTACATCAGGCCATAAATATAAATTAACTTAAAATGTAGCAAAGATCTAAATATAAGAGCCAAAACTATTAAACTCTTAGAACAAAACAGACAGGTAAATCTTCATGATCTGAGATTAATAAGTGGTTTCTTAGATACAACACTAAAAGCACAAGCAACAAAAGAAAAAGTTAGATTTCATCAAAATTAAAAACTTGTTCTTCAAGGGACACCATTAGGAAAGCAAAAACAACTTACCAAATGGAGAAAAATATTTGCAAATCAAATGTGTAAGGGACTTGTATCTATAATGTACAAAAAAAAAAAAACTCTTATAAGGTCAATAACAAAAAGATACATAACAACTTCAAAGTGGGCAAAAGATCTGAATACACATCTCTCAAAAAAACATACAAATGGCCAATAAGCAAATGAAAAGACACACAGTATCGTTAGGGAAATGCAAATTAAAACCACAAGATACTACCTAACACCCATGAAAAGAGCTATGATCAAAAAGACAGATAACAACAAATGCTGGCAAGATTTGGAGAAACTGCAGCCCTCATACACTGCTGGTGGAAATGGGAAATGGTGACGCTGCTTTAGAAAACAGCCTGGAAATTCCTGAAAAGTTTAAACATAGAAGAATGATATGATTCAGCAATTCCACTCCTAGGTATATAACCAAGAGAAGTGAAAATCATGAACACAAAAACTTGTACATGAATGTCATAGTAGAACTATTTATAATAGCCTAAAAGTACAAACAACCCAAATGTGCATCAGCTGATAAACAAAATGTGGTATATCCATACAGTGGCAGATTATGCAGCCATAAAAGAATAAATTACTATTACATAATATAACATGGATGAACCTTGAAAACAAGGTAAGGGGAAGAAGCCCATGATAAAAGACAACATATTATATAAAAGACCACATATTCTATTAAAATAGGTTCTATTTGTATGAAATGTCCAGACCAGGCAAATATATAGCCAGAAAGCAGATCAGTGATTGCCTACAATTAAGAGTATGAGAGAATGAAGGGTAACTCTTAAATACAGGATTTATATTTCAGGTGATTAAAATGTTCTATAAATTTTTGTGATCGCTGCACAACTATGAATATACTAAACACTACCAAGTTATATACTTAAAATGGGCTACTCCTATGGTAAGTGAATTATATCTCAAAAAAGCCATTACCCAAAAACCTCTCAACTCTTTTAGTCCCCACCCCACCTACCATTCCATTTTATGTTACTCTTTTTCAGAATGTCTGTAAACAGTTTATATTGTATATATTGTTTATACTGTGGTGACTTGAACTTGTTCATTTATTGTTTTGAAGTAACTAAATTACATGTTTTATCATCCTTACTCATGAGCTATAAGCTTCACAAGGGTTTCTTCTACCTCTTTCATACTTCTCTTTAAAACAAAGTATAATGATGGGTACAGAATGTGCCCTCAAAAAAGGTTTTTAATTTTCAAAATGCAAAATATTATAAACAGTTAACATGGAGAAGTTAGCCAGACTACTCAAAAATTTCTCTTTTTAGGAAATACAGGTACATATAAAGCTCTCCAGATCCCTAACCAAACTCTCCAGAATAAAAATAAATAAAAGTGGATGCAGAGCTGAGATTTCACATTACAATAATTCTAGGCAATAAAAAAAAGTTGTGATTCAATTAAAATTAAAGTTATCCAGAAATCAAATTCACTTAATGTATGTAGGGTTCAGTGTAAGTGCAGGTGGTCAAACAAAGTTGTAGTATTTTCATCATGAAACACGAGCACAGGTTAATAATTAAGTCTTCATTGTTTACTTGATGATTTTATTATTCTTTCTGGGTTAAGGCTTACAAATATTAATTACAATGACTTTAGAATTAAAAAACAGCAACAGAAAACACTAGAACACAGTAAGGTCCACCTAAATGGCATTTCTTTAAAGTATAAGGTAATAATAATAACAATAATGATGCTCTCTCCCAACAGAAAAAGAAAATTCAAAAAAATGTATTTCCCATGAAACTGTATCTCAGAAACGGAAATTCTAAATCAACTGATTTCAAAGTACAAAGAGAAATAAATCAAATAGCCAGAACCCAGCAGACCACAATGGCAATCAATAACCAGATAATAAAAGAGAAACCCACTAAAGGTATAAATCCAATTGTAATATTCTCTGTAAAATCTGTATCTTTAAACAGCTGCTGAAACTTGTCATTCAAACCTATCTTAGAAGAGAGTCCCTTCTTCCCTCCTCCTCCTCCTGTCCTTACTCGGTCCCTTCTCTTCCCATCACCCCACAACTTTCCACACAATTTTACTCTCTGAAGAAAGAAAACAACTTTTAAGCATTATTATTCACCTTTTAGCCATAATTTCACAAATATATGCTACCATCTAATATAACATCATGAAATGCCCCCAGCTGTCTACCACCCAGGGACTACATTCCCATCCCCCTTGCATTCAAATAAGATTCTATGACAAATTCTCACCAGTGAAATGTGGGCAGATGTTTGTCTTTGGGGGTTCTTAAGAAATATCCTGTGGGTAACAGGCAGCGCTCCAAGTCTCTGGGGAATGGTGCAGCCATAAGATGTAAGATGTCTGGGTCCCTCAATTACCACATGGAGGAAAGCCACAAGCCTACTAACAAGGAGCACCTGCACTGGACTGTTATGTGAGCAAAATAAAAACTTACAAGTGTTAAGCCACTGACATTTTGGAGTGTATTTATTACCCTAATTAGCATTACCCAAAGTAATCCATGCACGAATCGTAAGTATTTCAATTCCCCCTAATTAAAGACATTCCTAACGGATATTTTGGAAAAATTGTTTAAAAGCCCATTTAAGTAACGTTAAATTTTAAAACCTACACAATTTTCCACCTTGATTTTATTGTCATTACTTGAAATGATAGAAAGAGGAGTTCCACTGTTTATATCACTATTCACATATCTTAATATATTGCTCATTATCATCTACATTCATGATTATTACAGAAAAATGTCTTCTTCAATTCTCCAAATTAAGAAAAAAGTATAAAGTGTTTTAAAATACCATAATTTATAATGTCTAATAAAAATTACCAAACACCTAGTTAAAGGCAAAATTCTGTTTTCTATTTTATTGTTTTTAAAGTATTAATACTTACCACATAATTTTTAAGGTAAGAATTCTTCCTTTAAATATAGCCATATGGCAGATAATTCTGCTCACTATAAATGCACACACACCCATAACACACACACTTTAACAAAACATTTTGCATTCTAATAAAGTTCTCCCTCCTATCCTTCACAAAAATCCTCCACAAATGTGTTCAAATTTTAATGATTTACCAGGGTTTTTTTTATAGCTTAACATTGCTGATATAAATAATAATAATAAGGTCTAAACTGGGAAACCTGGCATTAGTGAAGAGACACTGCAAGCTTAAATCAATGAAACTTCTCCCACACTCTCTTCACCCTGCCTTCACCAAAAATAACAGAAAGAGAAAAAAGAAAAAAAAAAACTTTAACCACTCTGTTGCCTTTGCCTTAAACTGTATCATTATTTTTTCCACCACAATACAATTAAAACTAAATGAACAGCACATTTATCACTCCACACAGAAAAATAAAAATGGAAAATTATTGAAAGCTGATAGATTTTTGCTTCCATTCACCAAAATATTCCAAAACGTTTTTATTCTTTTTTTTTTCTTTTAACCAGAATCAGTCAACGGGAACTAAAACAATTACAGAGCAATTTTGTGGCACGTATACTTTGTGGATCTACATAAACTCTAGTTCCTTGATTCTGTTTAATGCTTGATTGTATTGGAATATATATGTGCTATATATATAGCTTAAACAATTTTTTCCAGGGCTACACAGCAAGAACTCATAAAAAGAGTAATGAAACTGAAAGATGGCCTATTCAAAAATCTGAGAAAAAATTAAGTATGACTATACACTAGTACACTAGATAATTTTAATGACAGTTTTAGTTCTAAGAAAATGACTTGTAGAATACATTTAACATTGTGTTCATATACCTAACTTATACCAAAGGACTCTGAAATGTTCTATTGTCTTGATTTTTAACTTACAGTAACATAATACTGCTCTCAGCAATCCAATGAGTATTTGTACTTGTTTGTTTATGTTTTTCAAGGCCCACAGTCAGGGGCTGCAGGAGGAAAAACTAATATTTAAGTAAGCATCTACTATGTGGCAAACATGTTTTTTCAATCTATCCTCAGTACAACCTTACTATAAGGGTATTATCTTCTTATTGATGAGAAACAGGAGCTTATAGACATTAGGTACCTTGCCTAAGATCAAAGAGCTAAGAAAAATGGCACAGCCAGAGTCTGAGGTCTGTAAAATAAGTTCTTTTTCCACTAAACTACATGTGGTTTTTTTTTTCAGTAGTGATCATAGAAAACAGCCCTCCACCCCTCCTGCTCTTGTCCTCACTTCCCAGTGAACAGCAAGGAACATTTCTTTGTGAGACCAGGTTCAAAAAGGAGCAATCTCTGGCCATTACACAGAGCGTGGCCTGCGAGGATCGAATCTTGGTCATGACTTTAGCTACAAGGTTTTATGTAGATGAACTAACTAGACGCAAATAGAGGGTGGAGTAGATAAAGTAAACAGCAAATAATTATCCAAATGCCATTTATATTTGCTTCTGAAATGCACTGTACGCCTACTGGCAGCAGATTTACCTTTACAGTTGGTTTTGCTTAGACTACTCTCAAAATAGCTTTCCAAAAGCACACACCAATACACGATAGAGGCTGCTTGATCTAGGTCTTGGAGACTGAGAGAAAACTTATTTGTACACGACTATCTTGACTGACAATTAAGATAACTAGAGGCAAGAAGGTAGTATCTCCTCATACACAGTACTGGGCTTCAATGTGTACAAACGGCTCAGCTAAACTCCCCGAACACAATCCATCCAAACAACCTAAGCCATGTATCCGTCCAGGCTAAGGAGGATGACAGCTCCAGTAACTTCCTCTTCCTCACAGACCTCCTCAGCTCGGCGTGTACACGCCTTTCCCCCTAGGAGGCAGGATAAAACAATTTCAAATGCACAAAACCGATCCAATCCCACCAACACCACAGGACAGGGAAGCCAGCTTCCATTTCCTCCCCCGCCTCTCGGAGAAAAATTTTATCTTAAAAAAAATGCGTTAATATTCCCAACGAGAAAGTATCTGCAACGAAAAAACTGAAAATACGTACTCCACACAGCCTTAAGGAAAGGATGAAAAGAAGGGGCCTCGACATCGCGTATACTCGAGATTTACTGCTTTGATTCACTTTCCCTTGGGTCCCACCGCCGGCCAGGGGAGCGCTTGCCGCTGGAACGCCAAAACCTGCCTTCGCCCCTCCTCAGGAGACGCGGAGGCGGCCGAGGCGGCCAAGGCGACGGCGATAGGCGCGTCCCGCCTCCGACCCTCACCTGCCCAGGCCCGAGGCAGCGCCGTGGGCCCGCGCGGGCCCGGCGTCCCGGCGAGCGTCCAGGGAGGCCGGCGGGAGGCAGGCGGGCGGGAGGCAGGCCGGCGGGCGGGAGGCCGCCGAGGCGGTTAGGCCGCGCTGCAGGCCGGCACGCTTCCTGCCGCGGCCCCGGGAACGGCGGCGCGGCCCCGACCCGGAGCTCTCCCGGCCCGGCTGCTGTGCGTGTGCCGCACACACATTCACCCTCCCCGGCCCCCGCGGAGCCGCTCACCTGCGAGGCTCCGGAGCCTCGGCCACAAAGGGGGAGGGACACGCCGCTCGGGGGTCCTGGACACACGGAACCCGCCCACAGAGTCCCGGGCCCTGGGCACGGACCACCCCCCAACACACACACACACACACAAACACACACACACACACACACACACACACGCACAACCCGGAACCTTCGCCGCCTCCGACAGAGCCGCGGGTCAGCCCCGTACCCGACACACACCCACTCGCTATGGGTCCTCAGGCCGCCTCCACGGCCGCCAAAGTCCCAACTCGCACACCCACACACACATTTCCCCCTCTCCCACCTCACTGCCCTGGGGACGCGCTCCTCTTCCCAACACTCTCGATCCTACTCAGAGACACAAAAACACTCTACCTCATTCTCTTCCTCCGGCCCAGAAAGAGCAACAGCAGCCATTTCCCCGCGGCAGGGGAAACACACACACAAACACGCGCGCGCGCGCGCACCAGGCCCCCACAGATGCTTCCCCTCCAGAGCCTCGGCCGCAGACGCAAACACAAACACCCACGGGCGGGCCTCGCTCCCACCCGCCCCGAAGGGAAGCGGCGGCGGCAGGCAGGGCCCGAATCCCGGCTCGCGGCGGGCGGCCGCACAGGACGCCCGGGCCCGCGGTCGCGGAGGGCCTGCGCCCCTTCCTCACCTGCATTCAGCGCGCCGGGGTCCGGGCGGCGGCGGCGGCGGCGGCGGCGGGGCGGCTGCTGCTGGTGCTGGTGCTGCGGCGGCGGGGGAGGCGGCGGCGGCGGTGGTGGCGGGGCTGAGGGCAGCAAAGACATGCAGGCAGCCCGCCGGGGGGAGAGGCACCGGCCGGAGGGGACGCGGGGCGGGCGGGCCGGGCCGCCTGAGGAACGGCAGAGGCAGCGGCGAGGAGGACGGCTGAAGGGAACGAGGAGGAGACGGATGGGGGGCGGGGAGGGGGCCGAGGGCCGCGCAGCCGGGTTTCGGGGACGGTGACCCTGGGCGCGCAGGAGAGGCCCCGCGGCCGCGGCCACCGACGCAAAGGCCCCTGACGGAGGAAGCTGCGCCCCCGCACCCGCCGGAGCCGCGGCTGTTACGCCGAGAGCCGCGCTGTGCCTGGCCTTGGCCTTGGCCTCCAAGCGCTGGGGCTGCCGCCGCTGCGGGGGTTGCTGCTGCGCCTACTGCTGCCGGGGCCGAGACTGCTGCACAGAGACGCCAGCTTTCGGTGCCTCCGCTCTGGTTCACACACGTTCACACCCCCGAGCGCCGGGGGAGAGGCGTCCGCGCGATATCGGCATTGAGATTAATAACAAGGTGCGGAGAGTGCGAGAAGGAGGAGGGTTGATTGACGTGGAGGGGCTGGCGAGAGTCAGTCACTCCCCGGCGCGGAGGGGTGGGGTGAGGAGAAGGAGGCGGAGCTCCAGCGCCGCTCCTTGGCCCCGCCCCCGGGGCGCCGCGCAGGGTCATAGTGCGCGTGCGCGCGCGGCTGCCAGGGTTCTTGCCCTTTTTCTCCTGTCCCCTTGCCGGGTTCTTACTCGCTTTTATTGGCTTGAGTGACGAGCAGAGCTGGGGAGGCTGGTGGGTTATCGCAAAGCCACAGAGGCACGGGGTGGGGGAGGATGGAGAAAAGACTGGCGAGCCCGCCTCAACCGGTGCTCGTGCGTGGACGCGGCGCTGTTTACTGCACGCTCGCCGGAGGCAGCCTGGCCCCAAAGCCGAACCCTGGTCTGGGTGGCTAATCGGACGCCAGGTGAGGTGAAGGAAGTCACCGAAGGAAATGTTTCCTGGCATCTTCAGTGGTTTGATTTTTTTTAACGGGTAGCATCTGTAAGTTGTATCGTGAGAGGTAAATAACAGAACCTGTGACCCTCTGCGATAACCCTGTCCTGTTTATTTTCTAATTCTCCCCACGCAGGATACTACTACGTGTGTTTGGCAGTGCCGGCTACAGAATGAAAATGTCAAAATGTAAACTAGAAATATCCGTGTTTACTTGGTGAACGTGGCCTTGACATTTTAAGTGTATGGAGTTTGATTTTGTTCTTGTGGGTCAGCTTCAGCTTTTACCACCAGCAATCCAAAAACAAACTCTACCAGCTCAAGAGGCAGAATACTGCTTTGCACAATCTCTTTCCCAATGAATGTTCCTGGCTTGTGTACTTACCAGTGTTGGTCAAGGGTGTATTAACAGTTTTTAGTACTTTTTTCCCCCACAGGGGTGTTGTTTAGCTCATAAAGCACTTGGTGTTGATTGCAATTAATCTTAGGCCCTATTATTAAATGTAAAAGGCCTTCCTCTCCTGGGAGAAAAAGTTGCAGTAAAAATGCAAATCATTATTTAGCCAGAACTGATCAGCTGTTAAAGAGTCCACCACTGCTGAAGAATAATTGCATCACTTTAATCTTTGTCACCAGGAAGTATGGTGAGTGACTGGAGAAGCCCCTGGAGACCTACATTAAGTTTCCATTTCCCTCCCTAGCAACATCACCCCCATACCAGCTTCTGTAATAGGTCTGAAAATGGCCTTAGTCCTAGAAGAAATCCCACTCAATCCCAACTATCTTGATTCTAGACTAACATATAATGACTAATTACCTTGGGCTTTGTAAGCAGCAAGCCAGACAATTCGCTTCGGGAGCCCAGAATAGTAAACCTGCCTCAATGGCCACTTGCCACAGCATTTCTCCTTGGCACAGAAACACTTGCCCCAAAGAGAAATACTACCAAAAGTTGAAGAAAAGAGGAAAATAAACGCCTGAAAAATATAAATTGGATGATGGAACATCCTCACAGATTTAAGCTTCTTTAAATACCTGTAAATACATAATTACTAGCTATTTCATAATAAACAAACAAATATGGAGAATGTATTATGTTCCAAACATTGCATTTTGCATCAGAGATACAAAGATAAGCAGATATAGTCCTTTTTTTTTTTTTCCGCTGGGGGCAGGTAGGTAATTAGATTTGTTTATTTATGTAATGCAGATACTGGGGATTGAACCCAGGAACTTACGCATGCTAAGCATGTGCTCTACCACTGAGCTATACCGTCCCCCTACAGTCCCTATTCTTAAGTAGCTCATAGTCATAGGGGAAGCAGACCTGTAAACAGGAAATTCTCATATAAGAAAGCAGAAATGAAAGTATGAAAGATGATGCAAAATTAATAGTCACAACAATGCCCAGGAGGATAAAGCTGATGGCACTGGCAGTCTCACTTGAGCAGGGTGATACCTGCCTGTCTCACAAGCTGACCAGCAGTAGTGAGTAGGGTGAGCAAAGGGGATCACCTTTGTGGATGTTAAAAAAGCACTAATAAATGCTGGGGTTTGCTGGTCCTGAAGTTCAGGTTTGTATAGACCATGTTCATTGTTGGCCTCTAAATTTTAAATACTGAATACTCACAATCCATTGAATATTCATAATTGTGACATTCATAGTTGAGAGTAGTGGATTTTATTATAAAAAGGTCAGTTAAATGCAGGTTGTTTCAATAATCTCTATTCTCAGGACTGTTCCCTTTATACGATAGCAAATAGATCAATTCTCTCACTAAAAACAGGAAAACAACATTTTCACAGCAAGTGACACTATATCATCCAAAAAATAGATTGTTGTTTTTCTCACTTGCAGTGAGGAGTTTGAGATTGGAGAAATAATCATTTTCAAATAGTTGGCACTGTACAAATGCTGACAAGTTAAATCTTCACAAATATTACCAAAAAAAAAAAAAAAAAACTCCCTCATGAGACTCCAATTCAAAAGACATTCCAACAACCCTGAAGCCATAAGCAGTTTTATAGCAGATCGGAGTTTGCAACAGAAAAGTAGCCTGATTTTGATAGCTTATCTGGTGGAAATTTTTCATGTTTGACAGATGTTGCCATTTTTAAATTAAGACGGAAAATAAGAACCCAGTAAGAAAATATATCTTTAAAGAAGTGATTTATCCAAGTGAAAACTTTTGGCTTAACTAAGTCCTTTTTGACCAAAATGGTTTAGTAGTAGCACTGTGTAGGTACAACTTGTTCTGAAAACAGTTATGTTTATTTGTATTATTACAGAATTGGTTCGTTACTTCGCAGATAAAAAAAAGTACTTGATGTTCTAGTGAATACCTGTGTCTTTTCCAAATTAGCAATTAATATTTTATCTGAGTAAATCTGATCTCTCCATATTTTTTCTATTAGTAGCACAGGTAGCTGGGCCTATGAGTTCCCTTATACCTATGTTCCTTTGTTTTCAGAAATTTTGTTGAGCAGCTTGCTCAAAAGGCAGATTTAAATTTTGTAATTTAAGGACATTATTACTATTTGATAAAGAATCAATTAAACTTGACTTTACTGATTTTAGTACACACTTTTACACTAATAGCTACAAAACTTCAAGGAAGGTGTTACATTTAAATTATGTAGTAAGTTATAATTAATAAAATAATTAAATGTAATTTACCTGATATTTATTAGTACAACTTTTAAATAGGTACTAATCAAGATGATCTTGAATGTTTACTTCTCGGACCTCCTGATAGGGCTTCCAAACTACATTCCAGTGACATAGTCTTCCTTTTACTGAACTACATTCCTCTCCACCTTCCCACCTTTACTCATCTTATTCCTCTTTCTCTCTCTGCCTCTATCACCATTACTTTATTTCTAATAGTTTTAAAGTATCATATACCATGGATATATTCATCCAAGAAATGTGGCTTTGCTCATTGTCTCTACCCCTCTTCCAATCCATCAATTCTCTCTTTCCATCAACTTCCCATTTGTTCCTTTCTCTAGGATGACTGTGGATGACACCAAGGACCATCCCACTCTCTTGGCCAAAGATAAACATTTTCCACCATTTTTAACAGTGTGCCTTTGATAAGCTAGTCCTGGATAAAATGACAAGGTAGGCAAAGTTCATCTTGGTGTCCTCCTGCTTCTTCTTCCTACACCCCCAGTCTCAGGTTCCTGGATGCCTGAACATTCAGAATCTCCACCTCAACCCCATCAACATCAGCACCACTCTTCCTAGTACTTTCCCGTATTCCAGAAATGTTCTACTGGGTAAGTACCACCACCATCAATAAATATCTAGTGTTTCAATTTTTCAAGGATCTGGAGACACCTGGCATGCTATCCAATCAATAAAATCAGTTATTTTCATGTGGTACTCCAATGATCTTCATGAGGTCTTCAGAGGTACGCATCCCAAGCCACCCAGTGTACACAGAGGGGACCGGGTAGGTGGGATCTCAACTAGAAACCTTTGTTTTTATCTGTTTTACATAATGACCGTCTAATTGACTGCCTGGTAACTTCCCTTTTTCTGTAAACAATGCTCCTTTCCTTGGAGGGAACTATTCCTGCCTATACTATAAACAGGTGATTCTAGGGACAGTTGCAGCTCAAGAGAATCCCCCAACTTCTTGACTACAGGGTGGGCATAGAACTCAAGCCAAAGCAAGCAGAATTATCCCCCAGAATGTTTTCACGTGGAATGAAGGGAAGAAGGGCTTGTCCACCATAGCAGTAGTCTGAGATGAGAAAGAAAGATGGAAGTCTTGAGAGTGGCCAGTGGCTGCATACTGCCTTGTGTGGAATGAATCCATCACACAGGAAGTGTAGAGAGTAAGTCCTGGTGGTGCACTAGTCTCAGGTTCCAGTCATCCATGAAGTCCAGCTGCACCTTTTCACAAAATATGCTTAAATTAACTAGTAAATTCTCTTCTATGTCTAAGGTAACTTGAGTTAGAACTCTGCAACCAAAACATCCTAATACGTTGTGTTTCTGCATGAAGGGTCTTTCAAAGAAGCCTAACTGCTGCTAAATAAGTTTGAAAACCACTGAACTGAACTACAGTAAGTTAATATTACTATTTGAATTGTGGTCAACTCCCAGATGTTGAAGATCACCTGGTCTTACTTCCTCATTTTCCACATGAGGAACCTGAAGCAAAGTGACTTGCTGAATATCACCCAGGCAGTCGATGGCAAAGTCAGTGTCGGACTGATTTATAGATGCCTAGTTCAGTTGTTCTCTCATTACAGTACCCTGTCATCTGTTTAATTCTTCCCAGTGGTATTTTTTAACACCTTTATTGTGGTATGATTCCTGTACAGTAAACTACACATATTTCAGATGTACAATTTGATGAATTTTGATAATTGTATATACCCATGAAACCACCACCACAGTCAACATAACTAACATTTCCATCACTCTCTAAGAGGTGCAAATCTTGAACTCCCAATTTATCCCTTCCTATCCTTTTCTCTCCCTGGTAACCATAAGTTTGCTTTCTATGTCTGTGAGTCTGTTTCTGTTTTGTAAATAAGTTCATTTGTCTTTTTTTAGATTCCACATGTAAGTGATATTGTATGGTATTTTTCTTTCTCCTACTGACTTACTTCACTTAGAATGACAATCTCCAGGTCCATCCATGTTGCTGCAAATGGCATTATTTTATTCTGTTTTATGGCTAAGTAGTATTCCATTGTATATATATACCACATCTTCTTTATCCAGTCATCTGTCACTGGACATTTAGGTTGTTTTTATGTTTTAGCTATTGTAAATAGTGCTGCTGTGAACAATGGGATGCATGTGTCTTTTGAGATTATATCTTCCTCTTGATATATGTCCAGGAGTGGGATTGATGGATCATATGGTAAGTCTATTTTTAGTTTTTTCAGGAACCTCCATACTGTCCTCCATAGTGGCTGCACCAATTCACATTCCCACCAACAGTGTAGGAGGGTTCCTTTTCCTCCACACCCTCTCCAGCGTTTATTGTTTGTGGACTTTTGAATGATGGCCACTCTGACTGGTGTGAGGTGATATCTCATTGTAGTTTTGATTTGCATTTCTCTAACAATTAGTGATGCTGAGCTTCTTTTCATGCACTTGTTGGCCATCCCAGTGGTATTTTTAAGAGGCAATTACTTAGAGATATAACCTTAACTTACAAGAATAAATTATAACAATGGCAGTTTCAGACACTGCTTAATGGGAAGATATTGTCAATTTCTTCCTGGGTATCTCCACTTGGACAGTCTGCACATATTTCAAGATCAGTATGTCTAAAATCAAGTTCATTTGTCTTTCCTCCAAAATCTATTCCTGGCCTTGTGTGACTCTCTCCCATTAAAAATGGTACCACCATGCTGATGGTCATGTAATCGTATGAAGGTTCACCCAACTCAGAATCCTAGGAATCATCCTTAACTTTTCTCTCCCATCCTCCCTATGATCAGTTTGGCCTACTTAATGTTTTCATCACTCTATTGACTCCATCCCAATGAACTACTAATGTCTTAAGTTACCCTGTCACCTCTTGCCTGAGCTTTTTTGCATTTTGTCTATTAATGTACCCCTACTAAGTACAATCCCAACATCCTCCTGAAACATACTCTATTCATATTACTCCGCTTTTTAAAATCTTTCAATGACTTACCATAATTTATAAACTAAAACCTAGTTTCCCAAGCATATCTGTCCCTTAATCATATGCCTCTCACTTACCATGACGACCTGCAGCCACTTAAACATTAGCCTCTCTTTCGTTCACCTCTGGCATTTAATGAACTATTGCCATTTCTGAGACAGGACATGCTCCCCTACATATCTTTACACATGCTGTTTCCCCAGCATAGTATGCTCTTTTCCTATTTTGTCCGTCTCTTGGAATTATCTTTCATGATTTAGCTCAGGCATCACTTCCTTTATAAAGCCTTCTCTAAAAGCCCTAGTATGTCTTTACTTAGCACACTGGGCCCACTGATATTATAATAAGTGTGGTTAAATTAACTAGTAGATTTGACATCTAAACTAATTTGAGTTAGACCTCTATAACCAAAACATCTGAATTAATACATTGTATTTCTGCATGAAAGTTGTTTCAAAGAAGGCTAACTGCTGCTAAAATAAATTTGAAAATCACTAAACTAAATGACAATAAGGCATTATTGTCAGTGGAATTATAATCTTTTTTTTAAAAGGCGTCTCATTTGTGGAGATGAACTAGAGAACTTCCCCCTCTGGATGAATGCAGTCTGTCAAAGCACAGCCCCCACTCACCTCTTGGCCAGATGTTTTTATGCAATATGCAAACTGAACAACCATATCACAGTATACTGCAATTATCTATGTAAGTGCACATCTGTTGTTCACATCCTAGACTGTGAACTCTGCCTTTATCCTTAGCACATAACAGAGTGTCTGACACATGATGCTCAAGGAACATTTATTTAATTCATTAATTAATGGTAGCACTTCTCAAATCACGCCATGTGTCTTAATTTACTAGCAATTAGCTGCTGATAAAAGAAATCAGAAATAACAGTCACAGATGAAATAAATTGTATTTTTATCTTACAAAAAACAGCTCTGGAAATTGTCAGTTCAGGACTGATATGGCACATCCATGGTCAGCAGGACCTGTCTCCTTCTGTCTTTGGCTTTGCTATCTTTAGAACATGCATTTCTTTCCTGCCTCATAAACCAATATGGCTGCCAGGGCCATCTCACATGGTTGTGCAGTTTGTTTACTGCAAAGGTGCCCAACCAAGAAGCCAGTGATGTCTCAATACTGTGAGGTACGGCATCTACCCAGAAGAGGAACTGTTTCTAATTCACCTGCAAGGATGAGTGCTTCTTTCTAGTCTGTTCAAAGGCATCAAAGAGGTTATCACAGATATTACAGTCATTGGGATCTCAACTATCCTATCCATTTTCCTGCTAGAGCAAAAATTATTCCCACTCCTAAGCACTATTCCAGAAGACCCACCAAAAAAAAATTTGTTTAGAATTCATTGGCCAAAACTTAATGACAGGACACAACTAGCTGAAAGGGAAACTGGAAAACTGTTTCAGTTAACCACAGCAGAAATAAACTCCTGGGGATCTTCAGTATAAGTGCAGCATATATACAATCCATCACCTCAACACTGAATACCTGATGAGTCCAAAGAAATAGAGTTAAAGCATTGTATTGAGTTTCATAACTAAAAGTTTTAAGTTGCAAAGCAGATTTATGTTTAAATTAAAGCAAGATACTTTCAATAAAATTTTCATGGTATGTTTTTACAAACGAATAATATCTTTGTCTCCCCCCCCACCCCCGACCACCCCATCTCTTTCTCTCTCTCTCAGTAGCAATTGTTTCTTGTTTTTGTTTTCTGGTATCCCAAACACTATATTTAAATTCAATGTTGTCAAGTAGAAGGATTCCATTATTGCTTATAAATTTTTTTTTAAAAAAACCTCTTAAGAGGGCCATTCTCCTAACCCAGATACCATTGACATTTTAGGACTGTATGTTTTACATTCATACCTACATTTGTAAGCCACTGGTAGTCAGTAAAGACTCCTCATTGCCTTTTGTTAAAGGTCCTTTATAACCTCAAACACCTTTCCAAACTTAGCACATTTCTCCTTCACTCACTCTAGGTTTCATCCATACAGACTTGCTCCCTTAATATGCTCTGACTTTCCCTCTCTATACCTTTGTTTACATTGTTCTTGGCTTACACTTCTCAACCTTTCATTTTACATGATCAAACAATCACATTTTTCAAGCACTGAGCTCTAATGCTTCTTTCATTAAATCTTCTGCATCCATCCCTCTCCCCCAACCAGATATATCTTACTCCCTATCTGAACACCCACAGCACTTTGCAAGAAGGGACTCTGACATGTAAACTTGATATCATAGAGATCCTATGGCTTTTGGAGTAAGACCAATCTGGGTACAAATTCTGGCTCTGCCACTTACTATATATGATCCCAGGCAAGTTGCTCAATTTCATCTGAAATATAAATATAATACATGTTTGCAGGGTTGGCATGAATAGTAAATGTTAGTAGAAATAAAAAAAAATAGAAAACAAAATAGTAAATGTTAAGCTTGAAAGTAGTAGACAATGTTTCTTAACTAAGTTAATAAATATAGTATACAAGCTTGTGCTGACATATTAGTATTATGAATTTTTCAAAGATATTTTCAAGGAGCTGCTACTGTGCTCTCTTCCATCAGATTCTACCTAAGTGAAAAAAAAAATCACAATAACAAAACACACTGGCATAATTAAAAGATACAACCACAAGTAGAAAATGCTTAAAGCATGTGTTCAATTCAAGAGGTCTCTTCACAAATAATCTCCAGGTAACCATAGCCTGAAAAATTGTGGAAATACACATATCTTTTTTGCACTGGATTGGAAGGCAGGAGTGATGTGTTCTACTTTCAATTCTTTTTCTTTTTCTTTTTTTAATGGAGGTACTGGGGATTGAATCCAGGACCTCGTGCATGCTAAGCATGCATTCTACCACTGAGCTATACCCACCCACTATTTCCTATTCTGTCATTAATAGTTTTGCTACCTTTGGTAATTTGCCCAGCTTTTCATTTTGCAGCTTCCATGTCTGTCAAAAACGGGAATAAAAACAAGACATTATATACCCTAAACAACTTGAAGATAACGAAGTGAAAATATTATGAGAAATAAGAATAACAAAAAATCTATATATTATGTCTTCTAATTATGCTATTATAATAAGACAAGTAAATGGTTAAAAGAAATATTTCTTCTGGCTCTTTTCCTGAAATGAACTTCTTTATTATCAGCCAAAATGCCTTGTTTTCTGACAGCACAACCTAAGCAGTTCCCTAGAACCAACCTACCCCCCTACCTTACTTTTTTCTTCTTTCCTTCCTTTAATAGCACTGGACTTACAGTTGTCTGATAAATTAAATTAATATTTTTACCTGACCAACTCTTGGTGGATGGAAGAAGATTACATGCTCATGCTTGGGTTGACTCACATAACTGCTTTACCAAAATACCGATGTCACCGTGTTCTCTTGCTAAAAGGATTGAGAAAGGAAATGCTTTTCTGTTTTCCTTGTTCTTGTTTTTCAGGGCAACCTGCAGTTCTGTGCAGCAAGCAAGAGCTAGGGATTGAAATCAAAGAAAGACTATATGACATCAACCCAGGCCTCACACTGAAATGTGAATCTGTTAATAAAGTTATAGTCAGTTGCTACAGGGATGATTTTTCAGATGAGAAATTTCCATGAAATTCCAAATTTCCAAAAGAATAAAGATGTTCAACCTTTGGATTTCTTTTTGCTTTTATTCTTATTGCATACTTTTAAGTTAAAATATCGGCACATTCAATAGAGAAGTAGAAATGCCTCAAAAAACAAACAGGTAGAAAGACAGTGTACATTTCATCAAGATTTCACTATCTGGCACGTTACTCTGAAAACATGCATAGTACCATAATTTTCTGAAAGTACTCGGGGGAATTGATACTTCATGTTCTCTAAATATGCTATTTGAAGCTTTTTTATATTTCTTTCAAAAACCAAGTACATTTTGCTGGAATTTTTCCCTGTCAATAAAGGACATTTATCACATAGTCTCTAAAAATATGTCCCATACTGTGCTAAAGAGACTGTTGAACTAGCTACACTATTGGGCTGAGGCCAACTTCAGGGATTCTTTCCCACAGAAATGAAAATGGCTGGTTGGCTGACTTAGCCTACGGTACGTGAGAAGCTGGATCAGCAAGAAGGAGAATGGTGGACAGGCAGCGACAGGTGGAACAGAGAGAGATGGCAGGCCATGTTCTCCCAGAGGGAGGCACTGAGGAGGCTCTGCCCAGATGTCCAACTAACACTTTGGAGCTAGAGACACAGTTTACTCCATCTGATGTGAAAAAGAAAGTGGGGAGTTGCACTTTAGACCCAGCGGCCCTTTGCATCCAGTTAATATGGTTAAGTCTGTCTTCATCTAGCTCTGTCCTGTTCTTCTGCCCCTGACTTGCTGAAGGAACCAGGACAGTTGTTCTGGAGAATGTCACACTTCCCGGTTTGCCTCATGCTTCCTTGTGTTATCATTTGTTTTGTTCCACTATCCCCTGTGCTTTCTGTAACCTGGATGTTACATCCAAAACTTCAATGGAATGAAATTAAGTATTTTTGGCTAGACTACATCACAGGTACATTGTGTGTGTCATGTTGCCTCCCATAGGAAGACACATACTATCTGGTTGACTCACAAAAATTGATGATAAATTTGGACCCTGGATTAGAGTGATAACAGCTTTCTCCCCCAGAAATCTAGATCAATGACTTGTTGCCTGTAGATACTTAATAACTATTTGGTAAAATACAGATTTCCCTATTGATTTTGCCCTTAAGGACCTTATATGTTAGTTAAGCCTTAAATTGGTTTTAGAATCCATTATCTGACTGTTTTGTTTTTTTATTTTGATGGTAGACTTACTTTCATGATGTTATTAAGATTAGTTTGCATTTAAAAAGTAAGTTAAAAAGGCAGATTAATCAAAGACATAATAGATACACAGGAGAGAAGACAAAGAGGCAATTTAGAGATAGCTGACAATCCTTGCAAATGAAACCAAAACAAACTGATCAAAAAGAATAATACAGTCATAATAAAAGGAAAAAAAAGATTAGTTTTCATAAACCATCATGTGCAGGAAACTGTGGCCCAGAAACACATGTATGGCAGGGCAAATAAACTAGCTGTTAAAAATTTTCAACAGATAATCCACTCATTAAATAATTTACATTTTGAAATTTGAAATTTATATAATCTAAAATAACTCTTTAAATGTCAACCCTTAGGGGTTTTTTTTAACTAATACCAACTGCTGATACACCTACACAAATCAAATTCAGTGAACTTCCACCAGCTGACCTTTAAGATAATCACTAGTTAAAGAAATTATGCTCTTTTCTGCAACAGGGATAATCTTGTTATTTGTGTTCTTTCTAGAATTATACTCCACTTTTTAATTTAGCTTGTTTATATTGGTGGCCTAATCCTCAAAAATAACCAAGAAAGCACACTATTTCTAATATTTCAAATCATCTAATTTCTTCCTATTTATTTTCCACGTATAATATTACGTTTCTTCTACATAACTTTTTTTCTAAATAACTTTTAGACTTATTTTAATTGAGTAGGCTAACCAAACCTGGTGTTTTTGGACAGATTTTTTTTTTTGAAACAGATCAATCTTTCGATGTGAAGAGAGCCTCTATTTCACCCTTTAGCTCTAAAATGACTCATGCTCATCACACATTACAATTTGTGTTCTTTTGTTAACCTTTTCAGTTCCTTCCTTCTAGCAACCTGAACTTAAAAGTTCTGATTCCAATATATAACATGATTTAAGAGAATCATTACACAAAAACTATTTTCTCTAATGCTTGTTGTAATGCCTGAAAACTAGCCACAGAGATTCAGTCTCTGGAAAATAAAAACTTTTCTAAAATATACTAAAATATACACCATCTTAGTGTGTCCCAGCACCCTCTGTGCTGAACACCACTTCCATGAGATTCTCAGGGTATAGGGAGAGGGGAGATTCTGTGGTCAAATATGTACAGGAAATGCTGCATCCTGCACTTCTCTTGAAAATTCACAATATTCTTAAGCTTAACAAGAAAATTGAAAAGTCTTACCTAAAGAAACATGTTTTACTCCATTTAGCCAGTGTTTTCTCAGACATATTAACCACAGAATTCTATTTGCTTAACACCCATAAATGCCCCCAAGTAGAGAATAGTTGGGGAAACACTACCTTCACCTATATAATCAGCAAAGTTTTGCTTTAGAATCATAGAACCAGAAAGCTGGAAATCTTATGTTATTGATCATATATCTTAAGGGTTTTCACCTAAAAAAATAGACTTATGAAAGTTAAATGACTTGGCTTAAATTTAGAATCCATATTTCATTTTCTATCTGATTCCTGGGAAATCAATACACTTCTATAATTCTCTAATTGAAATACAGCAAATTATTTGACCAAAATGCTACAAAACTATATAGCGCATAAGAGGAGGCCTCTGCAATTGGGTTACTGTGATCCCATAAGGCATTATGGGGAGAGGAGTGCAAATTCTTATAAATTTTAGTTTTTTGTTTGATTCTTTATAAAAATGGAACCAATCCATACGAAGAGCTTTGAATTTACTTTTTTTTCACTTGACCTTACATTGTTAATGTATTTTCATGACATTAAATACAATTCTAGAGCATGGCTCTCAGCTGCATCAGACCCAACACTCCCTTTTCATAGCAAACATTTTGTAATACTTGCTTTATTATCCTGAGTTGAGATGCACAGATAATATATTGTATATACATAAGCAATTTATTAAAAAAAATAATACAATACTTTAGCTATAATATGTAGGAAAATTAAAAGCAAAGCAATTTATAATGAAATAATATATGAAATGCTCAGGCATGACTTCATTAGAAGGCAGAGTGAAGAAGTTAGATGTTTGGACCTTTGAGTAGTCTTCTCTTTTTATTTTTTACTTAGGGAACATTGGTTTATAACACTATATAAGTTTCATGTGCACAACATTATGTTTCTACTTCTGTATACACCACAGCATACTCACCACCAAAAATTTAGTTTCCATCTGTCATCACACAGTTGATTCTTTTTAAAACTCATTTTGCCTACCCCTCCCTCCCCCAACTTCCCCTCTGGTAACCACTACTCTATCTTCTGTATTGATGTGTTTGTGTTTGGTTGGGTTTGTTCACTTATTTTGGTTTTGTTTGTTTTTTATATTTCACATAGAAGTGAAATAATTACAATACTTGTCTTTCTCCTGTAGCTTTAACTTGAATGTCACGGCTACAAAAACAGACTGATACACAAATGTGTTGATTTGTCATAGGAATGACACCAGCATGAATCACATGGTTCTACCAAGATGGTGAACTACTTTTGGTAAAATTCCAAACAAAACAAAGTACATTCTTTCCTATATTTACATAACAGCTGCTTTCCTAGAAAATTTATATTAAAACCATGGAACAAAAAACATTTATGCTTTGAGTGAAATGGAGTTGATGTCTAGGTTCAGATCATATATATGAGTTTTTTACACATGTAAATGTCTAGAGAGACATCTGAAAACCAAGGAGAATGCATAAGCATTCATCCTTTTATGTGCAGAACTTTCCTGAGAATTCTAGATCATCTAGCATCCCCAGCCCCTGCCCACTAATCCCAAGTATCACTTCCCACTCCTACTAGTGTGATTATGATACCCAAAAACCTCCCCTAATTAACAGATACAAACATTACACACAGAGTAGATAAACAACAAGATCCTACTGTACAGCACAGGGAACTATATTCACTAACTTGTAACAGCTTACAATGAAAAAGAATATATATGTATAACTGAATCACCATGCTGTATATCAGAAACTAACACAACATTGTAAATCAACTATATTTCAATTAAAACAAAGAAACAAAAAACTTCCCCGCATACTCTCAAAATGCCCCCATCCATGAGTGGGAACATACTGTACGAATATATTTCAAATGTTGCTTAGCATTCCGCTGAATTAATATGCACTAGTGGATTACCAACTGTTCACTAAGTTCAAGGACACAGTCTCCTTAAATCACTGAATAATCATAACGGGAACCACCAGCTGAGAACATACAATGTCCCAGACATTTTACGTACATTTGGTTATTTAACCTTTACAATTGCCACATAAAGGTACGGAGTATTATTTTCCCCATTTTACAGATGAGAAACCTGAGGATCATGGATACCCAATAACTTTCTTCAAGGGAGCCAGGATCCCAATCCAGGTTTTTTTTTTTGATGTTTAAGTTCATGTAATTAGTCACAGCAATATATTGCCAGAGATGGTCTGTATTACTTCTTAGAGCAACCATTCTCTTTCTTTTCAATTCTTTTCTTACCTTCTGATGCAGTTTCCCTTTATCATTGCCTTTCCTTTTTGATCTTTCTAGAAACACGACACCGTTCCCCAGTCCCTTCTCTCCCTGCCTTTTAAAGTGAAGAACTGTGTTAGATTTGGATCTGTTACAATTGGTTCTAATTAATGTCCCTACCCTCGGGCCGTTTCTGAATGAATGACTCAACATAACTAAGCAAATTCAAATTTTAAAGGAACTTGAGAATTTTTAACCTGAACTAACATGTCCAGGGAGTATATTATTACATGTTCATCACCTCTTTTCCTTACCAGCCATGCATCTTTTAAATGACTGGATGGTTGCTTTCATTCCCTGACTATTGTCATCTGAAAATATCATTTCAGTGATTATGAATGACCTCCTCATTAGTGGAGTGTTTTTTTCCTCCATTACTAGAGTGTAAGTAATTTGAAGATAATGCATGTATGCCCCTATGTTTCTACTACGTTATATTGTAATGCTCGTACATTGTAAATTCACAGTAAATATCTATTGAGTGACTACAAGAAGCTGAATTCAAAGTTAGCACAATTACAAGCTAAACATGAACAGACTTCCTTGCTTAGATCCTTTGTATTTTGTTTCCACACCTATAAAATGAGCTGAATTCATGGGGTTTTTGCAAAGACAAGATGAGATATTCGTGAGTGTTGCTGAAACAATGCAAGCACTAGGGGAAATTTGAGAAGAGTAGCTTCTCTTCCCCCTCTGTCATTTTCCCACAGTCCCCTCCCCTTCACAGAATGCTTTGAGCCAAAATGTTCAGGATTCACGTTTTGGACAGGGTTTTTTTTCTTTCTGAGCGGTGTGTATGAAAAGTGGTGGGATATTTGGACACAATCAACAAACTTTTAGTTCTATATTATTACCATTTTAATAGCTACAGAGCTTGTTTCCTTGATTAAGAATGAAAGAAGACACTACAGCATATGGTATCCTTTCTGTATGGACTAACTTTCTCACTGATACTGTACTATGTGCATCTCTTGAGAGAATGTCTAGCTTATTAGGTTGTGATACAGTCTGAGGAACTAGGTTTTTCTTGATGATAATGCCCAGGGAAAGAAGCTAGAACTCAGGCATGGAAGTTTGAGTGAGTGAGTGGACCCAAAATTGATACGAAATGAAATTTGATCTCTAAAGGTCAAGGAGTCAGAAATTTTGGAAATGTACTTCTGGTAAATACTGTTGAAAATGACTCCCTGATCCACCATATGGGAACCAAGAAGGAAGGACACAGATAAGATTTGTTTGTGTTTTAATTGTCTTTTTTTCTCCTCCAGGGTAGCACATAAGCTTTGGAGACAAGGTATAACTTCAACCCAGATTTTCCAAATTCATGCTACTTTTTCAGTTTGATTTATCTTTTGTCCTTCAATCTTTAGTACACTATTTTAGCTGTATTATAGGAAATGAAGAGTGGGTCATTTGTCCATGCTTGGACCGGATGCCAAAAGGAGGACCTTTACCAACCCCCACAGCCCCCAGCACAGTTGTCTCAATGGCAGTCAGTTTCAAGACCCCAGTGGCCAGGGAAAGCCAGAGGAAAACAGGCAGGGCCATGTGGTCCAACTGCCTCCTGATCATCTGGCAATTCTTCTAATGCTAAACTTGGAAGATCTGGGTTATATTTTTGTAAAGAAAAACAGAATCCTAACACATATGATTCACTGGTCTGGCCTCACAGCCTTCCTAGCACATGGTGCTCACTAAGAAAGTGTATAATCAATGAATGAGCCAGTATATACTTATTGAGCTTTGTCTTGCTATGTTCCTATCACAGTGTTTCATAGCCAGCACCTAAACGGCAGTACAGGCAACTTTTATTCAGGTTCAACCTAGTACCCACTGAGTACCTTCTGTGAACAAGGAACTGAGCTAGTTGCTCTGGGAGACACAAGTATGAATAAGATATGGCATCTTGTTTTAAGGAGCTAAAAATCTAGTGGCAGAGACAGACACAGACATAAATAACTCTTTCTTCAGCGTGTGACCTCAGGGATGTCTAAAGCTCCCCAGCGCATTACCTTGCTCTCTTTTGGTGAGCATTTCCCACTTCTCCCTCCCTTAAGAACATTTGTGCTTTTGTGCTTCATCTTCCTTGCCTGTTTCATCTTCCCTTGACACCGTTCTTATATTCTTTCATATCAACAATTCTTACTGTTCTAATAGCTCTTTCCCCTCTCTATTTAAGCAAGCTTTGAGTACATCCTTCTTGACTGGAGAAAAGACTTCCCTGGAGGCTTTTCTTTGATTATCTTTCAAGTTTGGCTTCTTTTCATTTCTTAAAAAAGTTTTTCTGTACTTCAAGTTGGCCATTCCTAACTTTCAGTAGAATAGCCTTCTCTGTATTTTCCCCAGAAGATATTTAGTAAATGTTGTATTAGTAAAATGGAAAATTTGTACCTTGTGTGTTTCTCTTTTTATCCCCTTTAACACATAATATATTCCAGAAACTGGTTAAAATTCTTAATGGTGGACATATGCATGCTGTCTGTTATTAACAATATTGCCTCATTAAAATCAGATGAGACAATAAATATAGTTCTCTGACTTGTGTAGCAAAGGTCCAACAAAATGAATTAAAGCAAAAAATATATAATTCTATTCTAAACCTCTCCAGTTTTTTTTCCAATTTTAGTGAAAGAAAGAAAACAAAATACTACTTAGCATTTTTGAAACAAATATTTTGTTACTGTATTTCTGATTTTGTATAGCACTTTACAATTCACAAAACTTTTTGATGTATAATCAGCTCATTTGAGCTTTACAACAACATTGTTTCGAAGAAATCAAAGTTATATCACAACTGTCATTTTTAGCAGATAAGAAAACTCAGAGATGCCAAATGACATCTTTAAATTCACAAAATCTGCTTATACGTGGCAGATCTATGTCACAAATTTGGTCATTCTTACCTTAGGGCATGATTCTTCTGCCTCTTCATGCTATACATGATTTCTCCAGGCTATTTCTATTTACATTTAAATGTGAGTTTAATTATGTTGAAACTTCTGAACCACAACCTCTATTGTGAAAATTAGTATAGATTATGTGGTCATCTAGTAGGACTAAACATTTCATCATTTTAGAATCCAGATCTTAACAACTGCTAATGCAGATGGTGCTTCTTGCAACATAGGAGCTGGAGAAACCCTGGCAATAGTCTCTTTAGATCCAAATGATTGCATTGGATCCAAAGAAAAGCACTCTAATGAGCTATATTTTGAAGACTGCATTAGAATGAGAACACTTACCTGATTGTTTATGTCAATGAATTATTACTAATTATTGAAATATTGGGGAGTTAAGGGCTACTGTATTATTAAATGAATATAACAATGCTCAGACTCTTCATTCAAATGAAATTCTGTGGAAGAAGATCTATCTCAGTGACACAACATTGGAGCAGCTCCAATTTCTTTAAGTCAAGGTAAATGAATAGAAATCATCAGAGAGGTCTATTTTAATTGAGATATAATTAACATATTAGTTTCAAGTGTGAGACATAATGATTCAATATAGGTACATATTGCAAGATAATCACAAGTCTAGTTAACATCCATCACCACACATAGTTACAAATTTTCCTTTTTATTGTGATGAGAATTCTTAAGATCTCCTATTTCAATAACTCTCAAATATATGATACAGTATTATTAACTGTAGTCACCATACTATATACACTATGATCCCAGTACTTACTTATTTTATAACTGGGAGTTTGTACAATTTGACCACCTTCACCCATTTTGCCTCACCCCTACTCCCTACCTCTGGCAACCACCAATCTGTTCTCTGTGTCTATAAGTCTGGGGTTTTTTTTCTCTTGTTGGATTCCACATATAAGTGAGATCATGCATTTCCACTGTCTCTAACTTATTTCACTTAGTATCATGCCCTCAAAATCCATTCACCTATGTTGTCCTAAATGGCTGGATTTCCTTCTTTTCTATGGCTAGTAGTATTCCAGTGTGTTTATGTATATACCACATTTCCTTAACCATTCATCCATCAATGGACACTTAGGTTGTTTCCATGTCTTGGCTATTGTCAATAATGCTGCAGTGAATATGACTGTGGATATCTTTTTGAGTTAGTGTTTTCATTTCCTTCAGATGAACGCATAGAAGTGGAATTGCTGAATTATGTGGTAGGTCTATTTTTAATTTTTTGAGGAACCTCCATACTGTTTTCCATAGTAGCTGCACCAATTTACATTCCCATCAAGAGCGCACAAGGGTTTCTTTTTCTCCACATATTCGTCAATCCCTGTTATTACTTGTCTTTTTGATACTAGCCATCCTAATAGGTATGAAGGTGGTTTTGATTTGCATTTCCCAAATGATTAATGATATAGGGTGCCTTTCCATGTACTTGTTGGTCATCTGTATATCTTCTTTGGAAAAACGTCTCTTCGAATCCCCTGCCCATTTTTAACTGAGTTGTTGGGTTTCTTTTTTTTTTTTCTATTGAGTTGTATGAGTTCTTTGAATATTTTGGATATTAACATCTTAGAGAGAATTTTCTAATAGAAGGATTAGATGGAAATAATAAACCAAAATGAAGTAACTACGAAATACCTTATAATGCATAATCTTCAGAAGTCTTCACTAGTCTCATATGGTGTCTGTTACATAAGACAAAGTCTCCTAAGTCTCTTGAGTGCATAAATCGTGTGCCATTAGCTGCCTGTTATACTGAAAGGCAAACTGCAAATCAGCCAATGTTAAACAAATTTTTAAAAACGCTTTCTTTCCCATGTTTTTCACATAATACCAGACCACAGCTAACAAAAAAATTTCTTTCCAAAATCTATTTTTAATATAGTGTCTAACAGCCTATTTTTATATCCTGGGTGTTTATGAATTGAATGTTTTTCACTCAGGGAGTACAACAATGACAAAATCAGGTAAGGAAATTCAGTAAGGTCATTTACGATGTGGCTTAAAATCTCTGCCAGCTATTATTTCTGTTATGTTTTTATCCCTACAATTATACATTTGCAGACTAAGATGTGGCATAAGGCAAAGAAAACATTAGAACAGAAATATATCGACATCAATTTAATCTATCATATAACTAGAACAGAGCCTGATCCTTGATACTAAAAAAATACAACAGGCTCTTCATGTATTCCTAGAATTTAGCAATGGATTTTGTTCCAGCTGTTGGAAAGTTTTTTCATCTAAAACATACGAGCAGTTTATATGGGGCATATAGAAGTGTTTTAACTCAGAAACAAGACTTAGTTGTTAAACTTGCCTTTGATATCTCTTGTACATTGCTTTATTTTTCTGCTCTCAGCAGTAATTTCTTGAAAGTCATAAAGGATTGTTAAGCACCTAATCATGCTACATTTTGTATATTTATCTTAAAGTGTTGTCTTCCTTCAAATTTTGCTTCATTTTCTCAAGGAGCTTACATCTCCTGGAAGCATCTTTCCATGTTGTAGTACCCTAACCTGGATACAGACCCAGGTCCTGAATTGACTCTGCTTAACTGGCCAGCTATGTAATTTTGGAAAAATCTTTTTACCCCTAGGACCTCAATTTTTCTTATGTATAAAACGAGAAATTTGGCCTTGATGTTTCTCAGGCCAAATATTCATTTCCTAATATTCTTAATATTCTTCTTAAATATTCATTAACCTAGAACAGATGTTCAAAAATACTCATTGAATGAATAAATATTAGCCTATTTTTCACATCAGTGCTTGGCCAGAAATATGAGGTCTCTCAGACATCAGCTGAATGCAAGTAAGTTTCAGACAATGGGTATGATTCTCAGAGTGAAAAAAAGTTATTCTCTACCTCTTAAAGTAGATTTTACCAATATAGCTTACACTTGTGGGCATTTGGAAGAAACTTATTTTCATTCAGTTCTCTCTCTTCACAAGCATTTCATTATTTGATTATACCCAGAGATTTTTGTGTGCCTAAATTTTTCAAGGGATAGACTATATTCTTGGTGCATAGTAGGTGTCCAATAAATGTTTGTTGAATGAATACATTAAATCAATTTTAACCTTTTTCTATTTTGAAATCAGAATTACTTTAAAAATAGAAGGATGGTAGTTCAGGCTCTGAAACGGTTTTTTCCCCCTAGTAACTTAAAAGATTTTATAATAATCTTTAAAAATTATCTTTAAAAATTCCCTTCTTATTTTCAGGGAATAGTTTATATAATAAAAAATCTGATTTAACAAATAAATTGTATATGATCTTTCAATTTCTAAAGGAATTATTAAATAAGCATTTCACAGTGACAGGTCTCTTTCATATTATTTAATTAGCTTTTCCTCACGTTTACTTCTCTGGTGCTATTATCTGAGTTGAAAAAAAGTGATTAAATAAATGAGTAGACGGATGAATAAGTGCTTTGCTTAACATCCCAAAGGCAAGAAATGGCAAAGGCAGGTTAGTGTTCATTGACCCCGTCTCCCCAGAATACTGTTTGGTCCCCTGGGCCCCGATGTCTCCCCAGAACAAAGAGGTAGTATTGCAATGCTTTTGTTCCATGGCAGTAAACAAATGGGTCATTGGTTGTAGTAAATGCTTGACAGGAAAAGATGAAAGACGAGGCCAAAGAAGAAATGTCTGCTTACTGCAGGTACAGTTTAGCATCTTGGTTTATAACTTATCTGTAAGAAATGTTATGATTGCCATTAGTAAGTCTTTGCAGGCTTTAAATATACAAACTCACCTCTCTTCCCCAGTGCCAAAAGATAATTTCCTGCTGTTCTGTGCCTGGGAAGAGAGAGAATGAAAAAAGTTAAAATGGATCTGAAATACTGACCTTTCTTTGCTATGTTTTGTTGAATTTCACATTTAAAAATTGGAAGAATGGTTCTTACTAAAATATATATATGTATCAGTATTGATAAATACACTTTGAAGAAAGAAAGGGAAAAGTAAGATTTTGGCAGTAGGTCAGCTTTTACTAAACCTACTTTCCTTTCTTTTTTTTTTCCTTATTACATTTTTATTGAGTCTCTTCCTGTAGTTTTTTGGAACTAAACTAGTTGCTGCAGAGGGAAACTTGTTTGTATGCACAAATGAGTGTTTTCTCCACTTCTTTTGATGTTCATATGAATTTTTATTAAATTTCTTTGGCTTTGGATATTTACCTCTCTTGATCTTTTGTGTTCTGAACAGCATTTTCCCTTCCATCTATTATTCATGTGAATTAGGCATTCCCAGTTTCATTTACAAACTGTGGGGGAAATTAAGTTTTCCTTTGTGTCATGAAGCTCTCAGAGCACAATCCACTCTTGATGAGTGCCAGTTATGCCTGGTACCTATCCCAGTCTAAGCACCAGCACAGGTGCTTGGCTGACACAATGTTGAATTACAGCTCTTGACTAATAGACACAAAATCTCTATTGTTTCACAGTCCTATTTGGAAACACAAATGTTCTTTAAATAATTTGGTTTGGGTTTTTTTTTTTTTTTTCTATTCCAAACGTTTTCTTCACTTATCTGCCTCTCTGAAATATTTGACAGTGTTATGTCTCAGTTTAACCATTCATAAGTGTGCATTATTATTGTGCTGGCTTTAATTCCCTACTAAAATATTTAAATATACTTGAGATATTATTAATATCCATTTACAGTGTTCTTTTGATTATTAATATGGAACAAATCCTGCTGGATAACATTATACAAAACAATGGTTTGATTTACTAAAAGTAAACCGAAGTAATGAAAATTCCTACCCCTCGGGCTTGTGCATAATTTTAAATGTCAAAGATCTGCTAAGAAAAATCAACTATATTCTACTCCCAGGTAATTCGTTACAATCAGAAATGAAGAAAAAATTGAAATGCTTTTATTTAAATATTGTTACAGCATTAAATAAATTTATCTTGAGTTTCAAATACAGAAATCCCTATGTAACAAAGGCTTAACCTACTTCCAGACTTTTGTTTGGGAAAAGAGCATTTAGAAGTAATTACTTTTTAGTACTGTTGCATTATTAAGTTTTATTTGTTCTGATTTTAAAAAGAATGTGGCAGATATCACTAACTTTCATGAGTGTCAAAGGAGCTTTGTGATGAAGTTATTACTGTTTCTCCCTTAGTCTTTATTAAAATCCTTTGCTCCTCAAGGATTACAGCGGTAAACCAACTCTTTAGCCTAGCTGGTCAGAGCTGCTCTTTCTGGTGGGTTTCCCTCAGGTCTTCCCTAGTTTCCAACATTCTAGACCATTTCCTTTCCCAGAATCCTCTCTGACAGTTCCTGCTTTTAGAAATGCCAAACTCCACGCAGAATCCCTGTACACCTTGACATTCCATTAGGAGCTCAGTTGTGAAAGCCTCCCGAATGCTAACCTTCTTTCCAGTTAGTTGAAGTTCCTCTTGGGCAGTGGTTTTCTAAGTGTGGTCCCCTACAAGCTCACCTGCTGGACCTACTGAATTTCAAAGTCTGGGGTTGGGGGCCTATTGTGAATTTCTGGTGATTCTGACCCACAGTCTTTAGGCAGAAATCCACTAATCGCCGTCTGAATACCTTCAGACTCTCACTTGTTTTCACAGCAAGTGCTCAATATGAAACCAGTCCTAAACAAACAAGTAAAACAAAAACAGTTGCCTAGAATTGGTTAACTAAAATAAACTAATCTTAAGCTAATTTTCCCAGAGCTAATTTACTTAAAGATCATAGCTGTTAGTGACCAATTTACCCAAAATTTAGCCTCTTTTGAGTATTTTTCACTGCCTTATCAAGTTTCCACGCCTACACATTCTTTAAGCCACTAATGAAAGCTCTGCTTTCATTCCAAACATGAGATTCTCCAGACTTTGGCTTAGTCTTTTTCTCTTCTTCGTTCCTATAGTGAGTTAGCAGCAGGTTTCTGCCTTATATAACATTATGTATTTCTTGTGAGAAAAACTGTCTTACATTTTCGTCATATGCCTTGTGCATAATAGACATTTGACAAATGACTATTGATTTCAATGACAGTACAATGCAATAGTTGAGAGTGTAGACTGGAGGCAAATCTTGTGTTCAATTGCCATCCCCTTTACTTACTAGCTTTGTGACTTTGGGTATGTTTTTAAATACTACTCTATGCCTCAGTATCCTTATCTATAAAATGGGCATAATATAATATTACTCACCCCATAGGGTATCATAGGATAAAATGACATATATGTCATAGAATAATGTCATAGATTAAAATTTTTAAAAATGTATATATAAAGTGGCTAGAACAGGGCCGGGCATGATGTGTTATACAAGGGTTAGTTATTACCTCTTTAGTTTCTAAATCCTAGTTCTGCTTTTACTCAACTATCTGTTTATGTGTCTTCATTTTCTTTTCAATATTCCTTCTTATTTTACTCCCTCTGCCTCATTTGGATTCAATAGGGTAACTAATTTTGTCACAAAAATTAAAATATCACCACTTTTTAAACATTAAGATATATGCTTTAAGAACTGTTCAGATTAAGTTGTCAGTAACAAATTCAAGACAAAAATGCCCATTTTCCTCCAGTCTATGGAACATTCCATACTTAATATACTTGCAGTTAAGTGTTTAAAATTATATTCTGTATCTCTATACTGCTAGTATTGGAACTAAAGAACTTTCAATACAGCAAATGCTTAATGCTTATATAGTTGTGGATTTGTTGGCCTTTATGTAATAATCTGTATTATATCATAACAGGAAATAAGATAAGAGTTACACAATATATGCCTTAAAAAGCCTATTTCTTAAAGCTGTTACAAGGGGATAATGGTATTTCAACTAGTTATCAGCAAGTGACAATAAATTCCACCACAAATGTAGCTCTTTTTCTTCTAGCTTTTAACTTTTATGGAAAAACTAGGTGCTTCAGAGTTTGGGAAAGGAGAAGGCAACACTACACTTGTGTTGTGGATGAACTGAAAACTCTGCCTGCTTATTTTTTAAATATTATTTTCAGGTCTTTTGCTTACCAAAGAAGGCCCTATTTCACTCAAAAAAAATTTTTTTGAGAACATGTTATAAGAAATGTGTTTAAATAAATGAAAAGTGTAAAAAAAAAGATGTATGCTTTAAACAGTTCCTATTCTCTGATCAAGTAGCTGTTTTTCTAGAACTCTATCTTTTTTTAATAATAAAAGAACTTAGCAAAATCTATGAACAAAAATATTTATTTTAGCATTAACAATAGTTGAGTTTACATATTTTGGTACATCTTTTACCAGATGTGTGGCTTGCAAATATTTTCTCCCAGTCTGTGGCTTATGTTTTCATTCTGTTAATATATCATTCACAAAGCAAATTTTTAAATTTTAATAAAGTCCAACTTATCAATCTTTTCTTTCATGGATTGGGCCTCCATTGTTTTATCTAACATTTCCTCACCAAAACCAAGGTCACCTAGATTTTCTCCTATGCTTTCTTCTAGAAGTTTTATAGTTTTGTGTTGCACATGTAGGGCTATGTTCCATTTTGAGTTAATTTGTGTAAGGTGTAAGGTATGTGTTGAGGTTTATTTTTTCTACATACAGATGTTCAATTATCCCAGAACTATTTATTGAAGAGACTATTTTTTCTATGAGTTCAGCTTTTTTCTCTTTTTTAAAATTGAAGCATAGTTGATATACAATATTATATGTTACAGGTATAAAATATAGTGATTATACATTTTTAAAAGTTATACTCTACCATTTTGTTGCTTTTAATATCAAATTCTATCCTTTTTCTCATGAGAAAACATTCTTTTTTTATAGTGTGGTTCAATATTTTACCTCTTTTGACAGAAGAAATCTTATCTAACTTAGCTAAATCCGTGGTCAGTTAATCATAAAATGATAACTACATACCTTAAACTTTTTTTCATTTAAAATATATAGAACTCATTCATTTGCTAACCTCTTCTTTGAGTATGGATCTGCTGATTATTGTTCTAAATTTTTTCCCATAAAACACATATGTAATTCATTGCCTATGATATCCAATGTTTTCAGCTAGAACTCAGAGTTCATAGGTTTAAAACTGGGCTCCACCATATAATTATCTAGGGCATTTTTTTTTTTTTGTCTGTGATTCTTTTTTAATTGAGGTATAGTTGATTTACAATGTTGTGTTCATTTCTGGTGTACAGCAAAGTGTTTCAGTTATACATATATACATACTTTTCAGATTCTTTTTCATTTTGGGTTATTGTAAGATATTGAATACAGTTCTCTGTGCTATACAGTGGGTCCTAGTTGTTTATCTATTTTATATATAGTAGTTTGTATCTGCTAATCCTAAACTTCTAATTTACCCCTCCCCTCCTCCCCAGAGCATCTTACTTAACCTCTCTGAGCTTTAATTTCGTCACCTGTGAAATAAGAGTAATAATAGTACCTGCCTCACAGAAGAATGAAATGAGTTCATATATATTAATCACTAGAATATTTGTCCGGCAGATAGTACAGGTATTTGCATTAAAGTAGAACAAGAACGTATGACACAATCCAAAGGAAGAATCCTTCTAGATTTTTATTCTTTTTTCCATATTTTTATAGTTACCTTGTAACAAATTTGGCAGCAATGGTTTTTAGCCAGCTTTGCTTTATCAAGTCTTTCCAAAGCACTCACTTTTAATTTTCAAAAAGATTTTTTTCTTTCTTATACATGTAGTTCATCCACAAATATAAACAGGTTTGGAAAAACAAGGAACTATTAAGTAAGTATAAAACTCAAGTTTTGTAAAACTTTAGTGGGAGAATTGGTGGGCAGACTGACGGAGAGATTACTTGCCAAGTTTCAAGGTACTGTGGGAACTAGTCTACATGTTTACTGAGGCACTGGAAAGGTTTTTTTATTTGGTTAATTGATTACAGGAAGTTGGTTAAAAAGATGTGTACTACAAACCTAACAAGACCATCTTTTCTTTATTATTATTTTTAAGCCAGCAGTGACTAGACCACAGCAAAGGTTAAATGGGCACTGTGAGATGCTCCAGTGAGAAACTAGTCCTAAAAGTTCTGCACTTTCAAAATAAGTGTCAAGTTTTTCTCAGCAATGGAGGTTTTCTTCAGAGCATTACATCCTCAGTGCAATACTGACTTAATAAAGTAAGTAAAGTGCTCATTATATTATAATGTTAGAGGTCAAGTTTTAGAAAATGGGTTGGAATGGAGTGGACAGGCTTCAAACAAGAATTCTGAGCTTGGGATTAAAAAAAAAAAGTCTTAGTCTGCACTGTGTTCTATTCTGCAGCATATACAACTAACTCAAACTGGACAAAACCCACTACAAGGGTCAAATGAAAAGAACTTTTAAGAATTCATTCATTTAGAAAACTTAGTTGAAGGGGGAGGGTATAACTCAATGGTAGTGTGCATGCTTAGCATACACAAGGTCCTGGGTTCAATCCCCACTACCTCCATTAAAAAAAAAGTTAAAAAATGTATAAAACATAATTGAATGAGCTCAGACTAATTTACTGAAAGCCAGTGTACCTAAACCAGTTTGACTAAGAGTTTCTAATGTGTTCAAAAGTGTATAAAATAGAGAAAGACACCATCAGGATGCACAACATCCAGCCACTTCTAAAAAGTAGCAAATTGTACAATCATTAAATATACACGGTTCAGATAGAAAGGCCCTTAGGTGAACTGCTTAAAATATAAAAGGCAAATGGACCTTATCTAAGAATTTACTTGGATGCTTACAAGTGATAATTTCAATTTTTTGGCCTGGTATTTCTGCTAATGGAACAATCATTAAGTGGTCCGTTCTTTAGCAATTGCCCTATTTCTCATTCTGACAGACTCTAGAGGACACAGTTTGAAAAGAAGTGGATTAGAGGTTGCAAATTCAAGTGTCTGCAGAGTCGAGGCAGACACTGTGAATGAGTGAAATGCCTCAAGAGGCGATACAGAGGGATGACGATGGTGGTGTCTGATGCCCCAGCTAAAAGGTGCAATGCATTCTCCTCCTTCATGTTGGGTCACGACCATGTGGAAAGATGGGCCTGGTATGGCTTGGCCTGTTGATTTTTTTCAAAAGATGAAAAAAGTCTAGGTTTTTTAGCTTAGTTGTCAGTTCAATTAAAAAAATTGTGGGCCAATACTGTATTAACAATGCATATTATCTCTGAGAATTCATATTTCTCCTTAGGAGATGCGTGTGTGTGTCTATGTGTGAGTGTGCACTTGCGTATGTGTGTGTGTGTGTGTTTGTGTGTGTGACCTAATAGTTATCTGCTAGACAACTGAAACAACAAAGAGGCATTATTGTGATTGACACTAGAAGGAAAAGTTAAAGAGAATTGGACTGTACTGCCAATGCTGTAGGGGACTGTTCTATAGTCCTTGGAGAGGGCTAATGGACATTAAAAACTATCTTGATGGAGTCTCCAGGGCATTATTCTTGGCTGAATAACTCCAAATATTTGCTATGTATTGTATTGGAAGGGCTGTAAGTCATGGGGTAAGGCCATCTCTTTTAAGTACTGAATGAGCTGCAATAAAGACTGGTGTAGCATTGCGCCTTGGAAGTAAGTATGAAAGTTGTGTTCTTACAGTAAAACATAGACCTCAGGACAGAGTTAAGAACAAAAGTCAACTATAAGAGGACCCACAGTGAATGGTTTGACTTCTTGCCTGCGTTGCCTTTGAACTATGGAAATTGTGGTTAATAGCATAGTGTTAAAAATTCTCACCAACACATAAAATTATCTTTGTGTATTCCGCCTAATTAAAGTCTGGTCTAGCAATACAGTTGGCCCCCCATATCCGAGGATTCTGCATCCACAGTTCTGCATCGTGGTTCAACCAACTTCAGATCAAAAATATTTGAAAAAACAAAAATGGAAACTCCAGAAAGTTCCAAAAAGCAACACTTGAAATTGCAGTGCTGGCAATGAGACACAGATCATTTACATTGTACATATAACTATTTAAACAGCATTTACATTGTATTAAGTATTGTAAATAATCTAGAGATGATCTAAAGTATACCAGAGGATGTGCATAGGTTATATGCAAATACTGCAGTAAGCCATTTTATATGAAACTTGAGCTTCATCAGATTTGGGGTCTGAAGCAGGTCCTGGAACCAATTCCCCACACATACCGAGGGACAACTGTGTATTGACTAGGCATCTGTATCAGTCAGGGATGGTACAGTCTAAAAGAGCCTCCAAGGGCACACCTAGCAGCATGGACAGGATAAAGAAAGCTATCGTTGATAGTGAATGGAGTATAGTCAGCATAGTATTCTTTCAAAACAAATTATTGATAATTACCAAATTATAGCAAGGAGAACAAAAATCTATTAGGAAAAAATGAGTAAAGATAATGAAGCAGGTGGATTTATGGCAACATGAGAAGTGTGGAATAGTTTTGTAAAAATAAAGCTTCCTTGTAATCTACTACATTATTTGAAAGAGGCAACATAAATAGCAAAAGAGGATTAGCCAGTGAATATAGTTTATTCAGGTTTTGCCATGAATTGTGATAATGCTCGCTTCCTATATCCTTATGAAGGACACTTAATTCTCATGGAATAAGGGATATGATAAACAGTGTAGGTAACTTGACAAGATTTAGCAAATTAGACCAGGATTTCATATGAATTCAATTAATAGTAAGTTAAAATATAGGATACAGTGTGTCATATTTTATTTCTTAACCTGGAATCTTTTGTGTTATAAAAAAGTATGAGAAAAGAACCCTGCTAATCTTGGCCAAAGAAAATTTAGGAAAATTAAACATTAAGTGAGATCTAGTAAGCTTCATAATCAGGCAGCATTATTTTAAAAATATAACCATACTCGCTTGTTCTACTCTCAGAGGGATTTCCACAAGCAGCTGGTGTTTTCCAGATTGAGGGTGAATTAGGTTTGCGTATTTCTCTGCCCTTAGGACCCCAGCAATACTTACTGGTTCTACACTTCACCCTAAAATGCTCCCAAGCTCTTGGATGGATGTATGGATTGTACCAAAGGAGCTTCTCATTGAGTGTTCCTAAATACATTTGCTACTGTCTGGCAACAGCTCTTTTTGGCCTCTCCTGCTGCTTCTGGTTGCTGTGGGTCTGTAAGAAAGGTGCCAAAGTCATCGAAGCTCTCTCTGTCCCCAGTGTGTCACAGGTTGCAGCATGCTGCATTGGAGAATTTCTCTGATGTCCTCTCTGTTACCTGGCTCCCATAAACAAAAAGTCCTGTGCTCACAGGTCTCCCAAAGGTCTCAGTGCAATGTCTTTTACATATTTTTTTTTTTTTTTTTTTGCCTCCCTGCGCAGGTTCTGACATTCATCCTTGGAAGGCAACAGGTAGAAGCAGGGCCCTGATGAACGCCCCCAGAATTGCCTTCCCTTCACACTGCTCCTGTGCCCTCAAATGCTCTCACCTCCCTTAGGATGAACCACTCCTCATAGCCATGCGAAGACACACTGCAGGTCCTCTGTCTGTCCAACACGGGTCAAACCTCAGGGTGCACGACACTTAGGTTAAGTAGAGCCCTCCCATAATGCTGCGGCTACTTCCTGAATCCGTTCTGTGTGCTGTGTAAACGGTGAGCTGCGGTAACTCTGCAAAGGTCCCCACCCCCACTGTCAGCCGCGGAAGGGGTGGGCCTCTTCCTACAGTGGAGCCTTGAGAACCAGGGTGTCTTTCTCTTCCTAATCTTCTGTAGCTTTCCTTCTGGAAAGTGTTCAGGGGAGCAATGCCTTCTTGTATTTTCTTGAATAATTACATGTTGTATACAATTTATGATGGAAAGATAAACAAGTACCAGTACATATTTTAGAACCTAGATTATTACAGTTGAAAAGGCATTTTATTTAATAAATAAGAACTTTTCCATTCTTATTTCCATGCCCAGCCATTATATTTTCCTCTGATTTTTGGATTTTTTCCTATTTATTTTTCTAAATACAACCTATTTTTTCCTGGTGGATCAGAATGCTAATTACTCCCTCCCCTTGGGTCCCTGCATATCCCTTTGACCTGTTGTGTTGTGGGGTTTTATTGTTTGTTTGTTTTTGTTTTTTTCTTGGGTTAGAGCTCTGCCATCTGTCTCAGAGGAGTCAGAAAATTATCTATTACTTATCCATTAAAAATTAGCCCTAGACAATTACCCATCGTTTTTTTTTTTAACATAAATTAACAAGATGTCCCTGAAGCTGAGGAACTGCAATGGAGAATCATTTGGCACAAAAACGTTGTCATTCCTATTTTCAGATGTTAAAATGGAGGCACTGAATGGAGACACAGCTTGTTGGAGGTGGCCATGTCATTAAGACCTGAAATGAACTGCTGGTTTCTTGATTTTCAAAGGCCACTCCCCTCAGAGTCTCTTTTCTTCCCACTCCTCCTCCTCATTCCTCCATCATCACTACTATTCTACCTCTAACACTTGACAACCATGGGAAGCAGAAAAAGGCTAGCCCAGTAGTAACAATAGAAAAATTGTTAGATGGAATAAAATAATTTAGACCAAGATGAGATGCTACTGTACATGGGTGAATATTGGCGTATTTGGCTTCAATATTTTTCAGATAAAAATGACTAAGAAATAATTACTTAATCTTAATAATAAGGTTATTAACCCCTTATTAGTCCTTAAGGTCAGAGCTTGGGGAGGGAGTCAGCCTCAGTCTGACCTAATTTAAAAGAACGACAGGCCCTGAAAGGAGTACAACAACAAAATGTCAAGTTCACCTCTAAGACTCCAAAACAATACAGTCACACAGCACAGAAGGGAGGAAGAAAGTCACATCCTTTTAGTACTTGCAGCCACCTCTCGTGAGTTGTGCACACTCTTCTGTAAAAATAAAACGTCTTCCTGAGAATTGCTTTGGTGATGTTGTTACTTTTCTCAGATGAGTAACATTTAAAAAAATGCATGGCCACATTTTAGATAAATATTTCAAACAAGTTTTACCTCTGCATGCATCAGAGATAAAAAAAAAAAAAGTTAGCTCTAATAAGTATTTTGTTGGTGCTTGTGATTTCCACCCTTGGCTTTGAAGATCAAAAAATAATGTATATGTGCTTACATGTTGTTTACTTTCTCCCCCACACTCTGATATTATCTGGCCGTTTCCTAATGTAAAACATTGGCATGAAAAATATTGAGTCATAGGTGTGTGTATGTATGAAGCCCAGAGTCTCAGGGGAGCAGAGAAGCAGGAAGGGGTGTGATGGTCCCATGCACTGCCTCTGATGTGAGATTCTAACACTACTCGAGTCACCTTAGGCAAGTCACTAACTTTTTGGAGCCTCAGTTTCTTCAGCTACAAAATGGGAATTAAGCAAAATACTATACGTAAAGTGCTTTACACAATGTCTAGCATGAAATATATGTGTGATTCATGAATGCCAGGGTTACGAACATAGACTCTGGAGGCAGGTATCCTGGATTCAAATCCCAACTCAACTACGTACTAATTGGTCGAGTTACTCAAATTCTCAGTGCCTCTGATCCTTCATCTGTAACCAGAAATTTAAGCAGAGAATTATAGAGAGGGTGTATACTATCTAACTTTTCAAACTCTGAGATTCCATGATTAAGGCTTTGCTGCTAACATTGGCAGAGAGCTGCCGATTCACACATCTTGGCTAGAATGTCTGGAGTCCCACGATTTTAACTGGGTTTTTGATTGTTTGTAACAAAAAAAAAAGGAAAGAAAGAAAAAGGAAGAGAAAATTACATTCACTGGTGCTAGCTCAAGAAAACAGGGGTTATTGTAGGGACATGGATGGTAGATAAGGCTCTCACAGGAGCACAGGGAGAGGGACCTTGTCGGCAGCCTTGACGGAAACTGTAACAGGAACTGAGGCAGCATTTGCTGTCTTCCTCTCGGAGGTGGGTAGATCTCTTTGTTCTTCATGTTTCTGCTTTTCTCGGCATCCTCATTCCATTCTATTCTTGAAACCGGCCGGCTTCATATGACTCTACTCAAGCATCATTTCTGATTGCTAATAATCCCAGCTTGCCTTTCAAGGCTTCTCCAGCCTTGAATCTACACCATGACCTTATAGCTTGAGTTCTCCCACCTAAACGTTTCAGTCTTTGATTTTCCCAGTTCCAGTTTTGTGAGAAGGACGATTGACCCAACTTTTCTTTTCAAGCCAGATCACTGGCTATAGTATGAATGGACTTGGGTCAGATGGCTTCCAGTGATCCAAAGAGCTGGGGTTTGGGGGACTTTTATTCATGTGAGAGAGGGAAGTTTCCACCAGCAGCAGATGTGGGTGGAGTAGGAAGTTAGTGATATTTCTAGTATCTCCACTGAAAGATGGAGGTCATGGAGTTTATACTCAGAAATTTAAGAATCCACTTGAATTTATTCTCTGTATTAGAAGAGACAGGCTACTCAGAAGTTTCTTGTTTGGGGCTAATAATGGAAATAAGAATTTTGCTCCAGGATATATTCTAGGACCTTGCTACATGAAGCGTGGTCCCTGGACCAGCAGCCTCAACATCACTTAGAAGCCTGTTAGAAATCAGAACCTCGGGCTCCATCCACACCTATTAAATTAGAAACTACATTTTAATAATATTTCCACATGATTTATATTCACATTAAAGTTTGAGAAGTGTGGTTCTAGGATGAATTGGTTTTGTGTAGACCTTCTAAAAGCTACCAAGGCCTTTTACTAAGAAACTTCCAGTACTGTGCTATAGCCATGTGTTACGTTGTCAGAATTTTGTGAGCTGGCTGATTTTATGTTTGGTAGCTTGAAATCAGCTATTCTGGGAATATTTACATCACAGATATTGGCAAATACTGTATATTTATGTCTTTTGTACTGGAGAGACGTTGTTAAACATTTACCAGCAGTCCACTGGACAGTTCTAAATCTCCTAATTCAATCTAGAATTAAAACAGTCCTCTCAGGGTTGTTGGACAGAGAAGTGCCCAAATATGGAGGCACAAGACAAAATGAGTTCCAGTTCCTCACCAAACTTTCAACCTTCTTAGAAATCATTGTTCTAGATAGTTATTTATTTATTAAAAATAATCTGAGTATGAAGTACAAGGAGGGAAGGGAATCTAGAAGTTAGTAAGACTGAAAATCCAGATAGGCAGACCTGCAGACATTGGGAATTCTCCAAGCTGGACACTTTGGGAGCTGCAAGCCAGATGTGGAATAGCAGCTTCTGTGTAGAGGAGAAGATAAGAGTGGGTAGATTCTGGTCCTGGAGACATACTACATGGGGAAATTCATGCTTCTGTTGTCTGTATTATATCAAGTATAAAATTAGTAAATAAAACAACTCCTCCCCAAATTAATGGTAGGTACGGATGGGAATGTTTCATGGTATGTATACATAAGGAGTGGTTTTTAAAGTGTGGTCTCTGGACTAGGACATCAACATCACCAAGAACCTATTATAAATGCAAATTAATGGCCCATATGCAGGCCTACTGGATCAGAAACTCGGGGGAGGGGGAGAGCACAGCAATCTAGTTTCAACAAGCCATCTGGGTGATTCTGATGCACACCACTGAAGTAGGAAATGTCATCGAGTTCCTGATTTTTGTCCAATCAGAGAATCTGTTTTCAACTAGAACCCTAAATGGGAAGTGACTCTTCTTGCAAAGGAGTTTCTAGCTCAAGTGGAAGATAGTTGAGGAAGGCAGAGAACACAGATGAAGAAAACTGCAGGGCTAGACAAAGACTGAAAAACTTTTCCCAGGGAAGTTAGCCAAGCAGCCAGACAGCTGGCATGTTGCCAAGACTCCTGGAGACTATAAACCTTCCTAGAAATCAACTGGGAAAAGTTTCTTTAAAGTGAACTTTGAGTAAGTACATAAACACAGCCTAAAGATTTTCTGCAAATACTACTAAAAGTTCTCATACAAAGAAAGTGACACCATAGTGACATGTAGGAGCAAGAACAGCATGTTTCATATTAAGAATATGATATTGGAAGAAAGGGCATTCAAATAGCTTATTCATTTTGCCTCTCTGGTTAAGAGCTCTCCCTGGTTCCTTAGTAATAACAACACTGAACATTTGATGAGTGTTTACTCTGTGCTAGGTATGGTAGTACTTCAGTAAATTATCTCAGTATTAGCCCCATATCACAAATGAAGAAACTGAGCCCAGAGAGGTACAGCATCTTGCCCCAGGACACACAGCTAGCAAGTGATGATACTGGGATTCAAACCCAGGAAGTTTTGCTCCAGAGCACCACTGCTTAACCAAAATGCCCTATTGCCTCTCTTCAATGAGAACCTCATTATGTATTAAATAGTTAGAGGCTTGGAGTTCCCAGTTAAGAGTGTGGATTTTTCTAGTTTTTACAAGTCTTAGGCTAAATAACCTCCTTGTATATTATTATATATAGATAACTAGACTCTGGACCTCACTTGACTAATGCTATCAAGTTCTGGTGCCCAAAGTGGGCAATCAGGTAAGCTGCACAGCTATAAGACAGGCATTCCTTTAATAAGGCTATGACTACAAGCTTACTACATGTCACTCTGAGTCCCAATATAGGGTGTTTAAATTCTTGTTATAATAGGAGATGCAAAGAAGCACACAGATGGGGGCCAACTGATCCCAGCTATGGAAAGGTAGGGACATAGAGTCTAAGGACCAGCAGCTCTACTCTGGCTGTTTTTGTCTGAGGAATTAGGCAAACTTACTCTAATTTTAGCGTTTAGCCTTATATGAAATTCATTTTTAAGCATGATGAGAGCAAAGGTTGTGTTGGTTTTATTCCCATATCTATGCATAGCCATGCACACCGCTTGGCAAGGGGCAGGCACTGATATATTTGTGAAAGGGAGAGAGAAGGGGAAAGGTAGATTCAATCGCTTTGAATTTTTTTGTTATAACAGCCATATATGGGTGTGGAACTTCTGAAGTAACTGCTTAGGTGTCGACAAGGCATGACAATGAATTAGAAAAATTATTCTTCATGGAAATAAGTATAATATACAAATACAAAATAAAGCGTTTGTTAAAGTCCTACTGTGATCCAGTCCCATGGGCAGCTTGATGGAAGCAAGTTTGCAGGCTTGCTATTCTAATTGAGTCAATAATTCATGCTTGCATATGATATTTATTTATTCAACATTTATTGAGAACCTCCTATGTGCCAGGTGGGTAGTATATGCTGAGGTTACAAAAATAAGTTAAGACAGGATTTCTGCCCACAAGAGCTCAGATGATTAGTGGGGAAAACACACTGTGGTGATGGTCACACAACTCTGTGAATATATTAAAAACCACTGAATTGTACCCATTAGATTAGTGAGTTGTATGGTATGTGAATTATACCTCAAAAAAAAAAAAAACAACAACTGTTCAAAACAAACACACAAAAACAGTTATAAGCTTTGGGTACTATACAAAACCAGAATGAGGTGGCCAAAACTCAGCCTGGGAAGGGAGGAGGGAGGCTTCATCAGTGAATAAAGCCTGACCTGAAATCTTTTTTAAAAAGTTACCTAGGAGATGTGATACAAGACGTTCCAAACACTGGGGACAGAATGAACAAAGTCATGGAGGTGAGAAGCCATGTATGTGTGTGGGGGCGAGAGGGGGTGGGATGTTGGCAGGAGGTTGAGGCTGGGGAGGCAGGCAGAGGCCAGAAGCGAGCTCCAGAGGTAGTCACGGGAGGGTTTTATTTAAACTGGGAAGTGATATAATTCGCGATCAGATTTTTTTTAGATAAACCACACCAACTGCTGTGACGTAATGGAAAGGATACTGATTCCTTTTTTTTTTTTTTTTTTTAGTCAGAATAACTTGTGCGTAGGTCTTAGATCTACCATTTTAAAACTAGTCGTATTATATAAATTTGTCAAGTTTTATTATTCAATTGATCCTAATGGCACAATTTGTCAGCAGGAGAAAATGTAAACCTGATTAATGTTAGATTAATTTAAAATCACGCTGATCTTAAGATGACTTAAAAAGGAAGTTTGTTGTTGAGTGGGACACCCACCTTGGGCGGTAGTGGAAAGCCGGGCTATTTTAAAAAAATCTTTACAAGGCTGGAAACGTGGCGGTGGAATCTGGTGAGATTCTTCAGATTTTCAGTTTTTCATGCTTTCTGGGTACTCTCAAAATCTATTAAAATGATCGTTCTGAGCATATGTGCAGAATCAAAAAGGAAAAAATAAAAGGGAATGAAATAGTTGGAGCATCGCCAACAGATCGTGTGCATTTTTCAGGGAGGGCAGATTCCCCTTTAGACGGTTAAGCTGTCGTACCGGAACCACGGAACACGAGATCCTCGGCAGCACGGAGGACTGCCGGGAGCACCGCCACGGGGCACCCGCGCTGCGCGCCCTCCCCCACCGGCTTTAAAGCCTACTTTGATTCCAGCCCCTTTCCTCTTGCTCCTCGGAATCCCTTCCCCCTCCGCCACTTCCGGATGGGAACCCTTTTAAACATTCTTTCAAGTTGAAGCGTGGGACCAATTTCGTCAACACATTCCGGAGTGAACAACATGGCGGCGGCCGCAAGATGCCTCGGTAGAGGTAAAGCGGAGGGTAGTCCGGGCTTGCGGGGAAAATAACTCTGGTGTGGGGTCTTCTGTGATAGCAGAGTGCAAGCCGGACTCTCCTAGGTGCGGCTCTGCACTGGTGGCTCCATAAGCCTCTACTCTTTCTGGGCTCTAGATTTTCCAGAGGGTCGTTACTACTTAAAAGAGACCTTGTCAGAGGTTTCACTCCTTTCTGTAGTTGTCCACCCTAGGAGTGGAGTGGGAGGGGGATGTACTTTGTCACCCCTCCAGCCACCCGCAGAGGTGGAGGCAAAGACATGGTTGTATCTCCGATACTGTGGGTGTGAACTGCGGGGAAAGGCGTTTGACACGTGAAGTGAGTTCCGGAATAGAAAAGGTGTTACATTTGAGTGGCTCATATCCGTAAACTTTTACAGTTTACAGAATGCTTGGTTCTTTCTCAGCACATCGTTGCAGGCTCTTCCAATTCTTAAACTCCCAGGCGTTGTCTAATTTGGGTCAGCATTCATCATTTGGAGGCCAATTTTGTAGTACTTCTTGGTAGCAACCCTTTAGAGCATTTACAAGGTCCAGTTTGTTGGCTAGGATGACCACACTTTTTGGGTACAGTACTTAACAGATTTTTGTTTTGTGTTTTTGAAACACAGTGATATATATTGTTATTAATTATGGTGGATCTTTAGGTGGAGGCAGCAGCCGAGATCACCCCCGTTTTACAGAGGAAGAAACTCATTCTGTTGAGTATGTGGCCAAGTTCATAAAACTAGTGAGTGGCAGTGGAAGACTGAAACTTTACTCCTAGGTCAGTGATTGATTGATTAATTTAACAGAATCGTAGTTTTCGCTGAGCTTCTCACAGAAAAGCTTAGTGTAAAGACCAGCATTCTCTATTTGGGATAGTTGTTGCTTAAAAAATAGGGGTGGCAAGAGATCACAACAGACCTTGACAACTATTAGCTCACTGCAGCTACCTTCCAAGCTACAGTCTACTCTCAACAAATATTTAGATTGGTCCTTTAAGAACTTAAATCATGCCACGCCTATGCTCAAAACTCTGCAAAGTCTCCCTATTTTTCTAAACCAAAGTCCTTAGAATGGACTACAGCTGTGCTGTCCATTTTGTTATCCACAACTGAGCACTTCAATTGTGGCTAATTCAAAATGAGTATGTCAAATTCACATTAGATTTGAAAGGCTTAGTACCAAAAAAAGTGAAATACTTCAATTTTTTTCATATTGATAATGTGTTGGAATGATAGTATTTTGGGGTATTAGCTGTAATAAAATATGTTAAGTTTTATTATTAATTTCATTTTAGTCTTTTTTTCCCTACCTTTTTTGATTGTGGCTATTAGAAAATTTAAACTTATATATGTGGCCTTATTATCATATTGGCCTAGGGTCTTCCACATCATTAGGTACCTGTCTTCTCTCACCTCCACTCATCCAGCATACCACTCCGACCTCTCCAGCTACCCTTTCACTGTGCTCTAGCCACACTGGCTTCCTAGTTCCTTAACCACACAAAGAACATTCCTTCATGGGAAGGGCTTTTTCTCCCAAGTGAAGTGGGCCTGGAACACTTTTTTTAAAGATATTTGCATGACTGACTTTCTTATTTCTTTCAAGCTTTTGCTCAAGTGTCACCTTTTTAAGGAGGCCTACCTTCACCTTTTTATTTAAAGTTGCAATCCACTTTCCCCCTTGATTCTCAATTCTTTTTACCCAGTGGGGTTCCCCTTACCAATACCATTTTATATTTATTAGTATTGTCTCCCCCCTACTAGGATGTAAGCTCCAAAAGGAGGAGTTTGTTTTGTTCACTAAGTGCTCAAAGCAGTGCTAGTGCATGTTTCCTCGGCATATTCATTGTTGAGCAAATGAATGAATAAATAATGCGGATCTTCAACAAAATGCCACCCTTCTTCCATATGTTGAAATGAATAATATTTAAAGTAATTTGAATCCAATTTTTGCTCATTTGTTCAGATTTCCTTCCTTCACTCAACGGATGTTTATCGTGTCTTCATTTGTCAAACACTGTTATGTGTTAGGGACAGAATGGTGAACAAGCTATATACATTCCCTGGCCATAGTGCTTATCATCTATTGAAGAGTAGACGTTAATTTGATAATTATTTCTTTAATACAATTTTCCTGCGTGGTTGTGAAGGAAAAGTACAAGGTGTTGTAAGAGTGTATATGAGAGGCCTTAATCTGTTGTGAGTCTTCAGGGAAGACTTTTCTGAAGAAGTAGCTTAAACAGAGTCCCTGAAAGATCACTGGATTTTAATGAATTAGCTATGGGAAGAGGGGCGCGGAAAGTGGTAGGGGAGAATCTCACAAATGGAGGGAAGATTATATTTGAAAGTCTGAAGGTTGTAAAAAACACGATGTGTTCAAGTAACTGAAAAGGAGGCCAGTGTATTTGAAGTGTGGCAAGCATGAGAGAGAGTGGTGTTAGGTGAAGCTGACTAAATAGGTTAGAAATAGCTCATGGAGGATCTTGTTAAGAATTTACTTTATTCGGAGGACAAAGTGAGACCATCCAAATGTTTTAAGAACATGATGAGATTTTTGTTTTTAAATCTTCCCTTTTATTAGTAGGTGGAAAAGAAATGGAGAGGGCCAAGAGTAAAAGAATAGTTTGGAGTTTGTTGCAGTAAGCCAGGTAGATGGTGGATTATGGTGCCTATAGTGGGGAGGCAAAGACTACATGCGTAAGATCTCCTGGGGGAGAGGGAGGATTATAGAGTTAGGTTGAGAAGTCCTGGGGAATCCTAACATTTCACTATCAAGTTTAAGAGAATCAGCTTGCAAAGGAGGTGGAGTAATATCTATCTCATTGCCCTGGGGTAGGGGTGGGGTTGCCTTTTGAGAATGAGTGCAGATTCAAATAGGTTTTTAAATTGTTGAGGAAATTCTGAGGGCTTCTCTTTTCTCTGAAGTAGCAAGTGAGGTTATCTGCTAAGTAAGAGAAGAAATATGTTAAAGAAATACCATGAAATACTACAGATAGACAAATTGACTACAGAGGGATTGAAAATATAGATCTCATGGTCTAACAGTGCTATTTAAGTAGTGGTATTTTTGTAATTTGTTTTTCCTTAGTCTGGAACAGTTTTGATTTCTGTTGAGAATGTTAATTTCTGGTAGTCATGACTGGGGAATCTAAAAGTAGTGGTTAATTATTTATAGCAGGTTGCAATTGATGTATTCAAGAGAATTATTATTTTGAAGATCTTGCCAAGGTTATTGGGTTCTTGTTCAGTGCAATTAGAATTATTTTTTGGAAATGTTTGCCAAATCTTGAATGGATAATTGCTCTTTCATTTGTCACATGTGATTTTTCGAGGTAACTGACTCCTTTAAAAATGTGGAGGATCTCCTCTTAGACTGTTGCATACCAGCAGAGCCCACTAAATTTGAGATTTTGGAGGGCAGGAACTGGATCTCAATAGTCTATTTCCCTTTTTCTTTCTAGCCATTAAAGCCCTTTGTTGCTTTTGTGCCACAGGGAATTCCCAGTAATAAACAGATCTCCTATACTGCCCCCAAATGTCGTACCCATATGTTCATAGAATTCACAGTTTTGGTGGTTTTCTTGTACTTCAACTTTGTTTTAGAAGATTAGGAATGAAACAGAGTTGTTAGGCATTTGGCTTTGATGACATTTGAGCTGATGATAAGGAGTAGGCCATGGGAAAATGTGGAGATGGTGGATCCTAGTCAAATGTAACATTAAATGTAAAGGCCCTGAGACAGGAATTGAGGGATTTGAAGGATTCAAAGATCTGAGAAAAGGGTTTTAGTGAGCAAGTAGGTGAGTGGTATTGAGTGATAAGCAGGGATGTCTCACATAGGGCCTTATAGACCACAGTGAAGACTTGGTAGCTGTTCTGTGTGCCCAGTGCTCTGTGCTTGGAAACTTAACTTATGAAAATAATTCATTTGATGTGTAGACAAGTCTTATAATTTACAAGCTATTGGTTTTATGGTTTTATGGTTTTATGTAATGAATAGATTTTAAGATACTGGACTTTAAGGGTCATTTTACATGAAAACCTAGTTGTTGAGAACTCATTTAAAAAATTGAGGTTAAGCCAATTCAATAGAAAAGAAAACATTAGATGATCAAACATATGAAAACATACTCAGCCTAACCCATAAGAAAAATGCAAATTAAAACAGCTCTGCATACCACCTTTTGTCTACTAGATTAACAGAGACCAAAATATTTGGTAACATACTACGTTGGCATGAGTGTATGGAAACAGGCAACCTTTTCATTGCTCGTGGAAATGTATATGGAACTGTTATTTTAGAAAGCAGTATTTATCAACATTACAAGTGTTCATATTCTTTGACCCAGCAAATTCCCTTCTTGAAATTAATCCTACAAATATACTTGTATATGTGCAAAATGATGTTTGTACAGGGTCATTCACTGCAGCACTGTTGATAATAGTAAAATATTATAAATGACCTAATGGTCAACCACTGATTAAATTATGATACAAGTACACAGTGAGGTACTTTGCAGCTCTAGAAAGATAAAGTCTTTATGAACTGATATGAAATTATTGCTATAATATATACATATAAACATATCTTTATGAAAGGCATATATGAGATTATATATATATACAACTCTTAAAAATATGTGAGTATATCTATATCTACATCTAATATATGTGTGAAAATGGGCTTTAATACCTTTACATGAAAAAGCAAGGTCTAGAACAGTGAGTAGAGTGTGCTATCATTTTATCAGTGAGGAGGGAAATAATATTTCTGGGAAGAATCACAATAAGTTGCTAATATAGGAGGGAAGCTGGGTGTTAGGGGTTGGAGGAAGACTTTACTTTTGTATATTCTTTTGTAATCCTGAAATAAAAACATTTCCCTAGTATTTCCACATACCAAAGATATTTATAACATCTATCTATTTGTCTAGCATATAGTTTATTCATTTTTATAGTCCTATAGTCACTTTTTGGTTAGTGCTTTTGGGTTGTTGTGAAATTGTTCCCTCCTCAAAGGTCATAAAGGTATTTTCCTAAATTATAGAAGACTTTAAGTTTTTCCATTTACATATAAGTCCTTAGTCCTTCTAGATTTGATTGTGTATGTGTGAGATAGGGATTTAAATATACTTTCCCCTATGAATAATCACTTGTCTTAGCAACACTTACTAAATTCCTTGCACAGTGACTTGCAATAACATCTCTCTCATATTTCAGATATCCATATGTGCATGGGTCTGTTGCTGGGCTGTTTATTGTTTCATTAGTCTGTCTTTCTATACTTGTGCCAATGCCGAAGTCTCTTAATTACCATAGCTTTATGACAAGTCTTGATCTTTGGTAAGGCAGTTCCCTCCACTTTGTTCTTATCCTTCAGAAGTACCTTTGGCAACTCTGTGAATGTATTATCTATAAAAAAGAAAAAAGAAGAAGAAAGTTTAATTTAAGAAAAATTCAGCATGTATATACTTAATCTGTAATAAGAGAGCTAACCCACTCTGTTGAGGTTGAACTAGATTAAACTGAAAATAAATGAAGACAAAATTCTTCAATTAGATGTTTTTATCTGGCTTTAGTTTCAAGAAGTGCCGTTTTCACTTTTACACCTTTTAAAGAATGATTAACAATCACAAACTATTGAATATTTTTGTTTTAAAAAACATTGAGAATGTAAAAACTATGAATGTAATGATTAATATTAATATTTTATTTTATTTTTTCTTTCAAGTCTTGATATATCATCAAAGGCATAGTCTTTCCAAGTTGGCTTCTCAGATGTCTCTTTATCCTTGCTCTGTATGTGTTCTGGTGCCCAACAGACATTTTGCTGCTGCTGTGAAGTAAGTATTTTTTTTTTTAGTTATTTCATTTGCTATCATTTAAATCTTTTATTAAAAACTATTTTGCTTGGTACCATAAAGACACACAGAAATAGTTGTAAAAGTTTATCATCTCTGCTTCTTTGTCCTAATAGTCCTGAAGGAGAGATATGACTTCTTAAAATAGTACTTCACATTTATTGAACACTAACATTCAATAACCAATTTAATCCCTCCAGCAACCTTATATGGAAGCCATTGCTATGCTTTTTTTAGAGATGAAAAGCAAGGCACCAATAGATTATGTAACTTGCCCAAGGTCACAGAGCTAGTAAATGTTGGAGCAAGGATTTTGTGACATAATAAGAAGTATTTATGTTGGTCTCTGCCACCCGTTCCTGACATAGAGCTCCTAAAATCCTTGTCATCTCCTGAGTGATAGGGATGCCAGGAGCATTTTTCAAAGATATTTGGTCTTTGATCGAGTTCCTGATACAGAGCTCCTAAAACCCTTAAAATTTCCTAGGTGATAGGAGTGTTACTATTCTAATGAGGCAACTCTTGGTGGGCTCCTGGATGAGGACTGGTCACCAGAAAGACCAAACCATGAATAAAGGCTTGGAATTTTTAGCCCTACCTCCCACCTTCCAGGGAGGAGAGCAGGGATAGAGATTGAGTTTATAATTGATCATACCCACATGATGAAGCCTCCATAAAAATCCCTGAACTATGGGGTTTGGAGAGGTTGGCTGGTGAACACATCCACGTGCTGGAAGGGTGGTGCACCCAAACCCAGTGGGGACAAGTTCCTAGACCTCGTCTTATGTGTCTGTTCATCTGTATTCTTTATTATGTCCTATGTTGTATAATAAACCAGTAAATACTGTTTCTTTGAGTTCTGCAAGCTGTTCTAGTAAATTTTGAAGTGTGAGGAGGGGGTTCTGGGACCCCCAATGTATAGGTGTTGGCCAGAAGTACCAGATGGCCAGACTTGCAGTTGGCAGCTGAAGCAGAGGTAGTCTTGTGGGACTGATTCCTTAATTTGTGGGATCTGGTGCTTAATCCAGATAGATAGTGTCAGAGTTGTACTGAATTGTAGGATATCCAGCTAGTGTCAGATAATTGGAGACTGTGGGAAAAAATCTACACATTTAGTATCAGAATTGTTGCCTGTAGAGGAAAATAGCTTTCTAACAATAAACACTGTCCTGTATCTCACTTGTGTGCTTCTAACATAATGTATCTTGGGGATTGTTCCAGATGGAGCTGTTGTTTTTTAAAAATTGAGATATAATTGACATATTAGTTTCAGGTATGCAACATAATTATTTGACATTTGTATAAATTGGGAAATGCTCAACACAGTAAGTCTAGTTAACATCCATCATCATAAAATTTCTTTTTCTTGTGATGAGAACTTTTAAGATTTATTCTCTTAGCAACTTTCAAATATACATTGTAGTATTATGAATATAGTCACCGTGCTGTATATTATCCATGACTTATTTATTTTATAACTGGAAATTTGTACCTTTTGACCATTTGAGCCTGTTTTATCTGCACCCCACCTCCTGCCATTGGGAGTCACTAATGTGCTCTCTGCATCTGTAAGTGTGTTTTTTTTTTTTTTTTTTTCAGATTACACTTACAAGTGAAGTCATACGGTATTTGTCTTTCTTTGTTGACTTACTTCACTTAGCAAAAGTGAAAATTTATCCGTGTTGTCGCAAACAGGAAGATTTCTTTCTTTTTATGGCTGAATAGTGTGTGTGTGTGTGTGTATGTATATGTATGACATTTTCTTTATCCATTCGTCCATCAGTGGACTCTCACATTGCTTTCATGTCTTGGTTATTGTAAATAGTGTACAATGAACATGGATATAATATTTCATTGTGTGAATATACCATAACGTACTGAACCATTACCCTATCGATACGCATTTATCTTTCCAGTCTTTTACTATTACAAATGACCTTGCAGTGAATAATCATGTACGTAGATCTTGTCAAGTATTATGAATATACTTGTAGTACAAACTCAGAAATAGAATTGAATCAAAAGATGTGTGCATTTGTAATTTTGATAGGTAACACTAAATTGCCTTCATAGAGATTTTGCCAATTTATGGGCTTACTAGCAAGTAATACTAGAATGCCTATTTTCCCACATATGTATAATCAAAATTTTTGAACTTTGCCAATTTGATAGGTACTAAATGGTACCATCTTGGTTTTAATTTGTATTTTTTATTATTGAGGTCGTTTATATGTTTAAAAGCCATTTATATTTTTTTTACTGTCAATTTTCTGTTCATGTCCTATTCCCATTTTTTTGTTGTTGATTAGTAGGAGTTGTTTATACATTATCAGTCAGCACATATCTGCACTATAACTTTTTTTTTTGACAACCTCCCTTGCACTATAATTTTAATATGTTTTAACTATTATAGTAGAGGAATGGACCAAATTTTATGGGATCACAGATGAAAGGTTAGTTAATTTTTCCTGGAGGAGAATATGGCAAGAAGTATTTGAGGTGATTCCTAAAAGATAGATGGAATCTTGCAGGAGAATTGAGAGAAAGGTATTTCAGTGGTGCAAAGGCATAAAAGTGAACGATATGGCTTGAATATAGGATGAAGAGAGAGGAGGCAGGAATGTAACTAGAATAGAAGCTTTCTTTGAGTCTGTATAGTACCTGGATTCTTTTTTGTTGTTGAAAAGTTGGAGGAGTAATGGATGTACCAATTTACGTCCCTACCCAGCAGTGAGTGAGAGTGCCCACGTTTTTAACACACATATATATATATATATATACACACACACACACACACATATACACACATACATACATACATATACACACACACCCATGGTTTGCCAGAAGCACCTCTGACTGTTTCTGCTTCTCTCTTTTTCTTTTTTTTTAATGTTTTTTATTAAGTTATAGTCATTTTACAACTTAGTGTCAAATTCCAGTGTAGAGCACAATTTTTCAGTTATACATGAACATATATATTCATTATCACAGTTTTTTCTCTGTGAGCTTCCATACCGTAAGATCTTGTGTATATTTCCCTGTGCTTTACAGTATAATCTTGTTTATCTATTCTACAATTTTAAAATCCCATCTATCCCTTCCCACCCTCCACCCCCTTGGCAACACAAGTTTGTATTCTATGTCTATGAGTCTATTTCTGTTTTGTATTTATGCTTTGTTTTTTTGTTTTTGTTTTTTAGATTCCACATATGAGCGATCTCATACAGTATTTTTCTTTCTCTTTCTGGCTTACTTCACTTAGAATGACATTCTCCCGAAACATCCATGCTGGTGCAAATGGCGTTATGTTGTCGGTTTTTATGGCTGAATAGTATTCCATTGTATAAATATACCGCATCTTCTTTATCCAGTCATCTGTTGATGGACATTTAGGCTGGTTCCATGTGTTGGCTATTGTAAATAGTGCTGCTATGAACATTGGGGCGCAGGTGTCATTTTGAAGTAGGGTTCCTTCTGGATATATGCCCAGGAGTGGGATTCCTGGGTCATATGGTAAGTCTATTCCTAGTCTTTTGAGGAATCTCCATACTGTTTTCCACAGTGGCTGCACCAAACTGCATTCCCACCAGCAGTGTAGAAGGGTTCCTTTTTCTCCACAGCCTCTCCAGCAGTTGTCATTTGTGGACTTTTGAATGGTGGCCATTCTGACTGGTGTGAGGTGATACCTCATTGTAGTTTTGATTTGCATTTCTCTGATAATTAGTGCTATTGAGCATTTTTTCATGTGCCTATTGATCATTTGTATTTATTCATTGGAGAATTGCTTGTTTAGGTCTTCTGCCCATTTTTGGATTGGGTTGTTTGTTTTTTCTTATTAAGTTGTATGAGCTGCTTATATATTCTAGGGATCCAAGCCTTTGTCAGTTTCATTTGCAAAAATTTTCTCTCATTCCGTAAGTTGTCTTTTTGTTTTACTTATGGTTTCCTTTGCTGTACAGAAGCTTGTAAGTTTCATTAGGTCCCATTTGTTTATTCTTGCTTTTATTTCTATTGCTTGGGTAGACTGTCCTAGGAGAATATTTTTGAGATGTCTGTCAGATAATTTTTTGCCTATATTTTCTTCTAGGAGGTTTATTGTATCTTCTCTTATGTTTAAGTCTTTGATCCATTTTGAGTTGATTTTTGTGTATGGTTTAAGAGAGTGTTTTAGCTTCATTGATTTACATGCTGCTGTCCAGTTTTCCCAACACCATTTGCTGAAGAGACTGTCTTTATTCCATTGTAAATTCTTGCCTCCTTAGTCGAAGATTAGTTGACCAAAAGTTTGTGGGTTCATTTCTGGGCTCTCTATTCTGTTCCATTGGTCTATATGTCTGTTTTGGTACCAATACCATGCTGTCTTGATGACTGTAGCTCTGTAGTTTTTTCTGAAGTCTGGGGGAGTTATTCCTCCAGCCTCTTTCTTTTTCTTCAGTAATGCTTTGGCAATTCTAGGTCTTTTGTGGTTCCATATAAATTTTATTATGATTTGTTCTAGTCCTGTGAAATATGTTCTGGGTAACTTGATAGGGGTTGCCTTAAATCTGTAGCTTGCCTTGGTCATTGTGACCATTTTAACAACATTGATTCTTCCAATCCAGGAGCATGGGATATCTTTCCATTTTTTAAAGTCTTCTTTAATTTCCTTCATCAACATTCTATAGTTTTCTGTGTATAATTCTTTCACTTCCTTGGTTAGATTTATTCCTAGGTATTTTATTACTTTAGGTGCTGTTTTAGAGGGGATTGTTTCTTTACTTTCTTTTCCTGTTGATTCATCGTTAGTGTAAGGAAATGCAACTGATTTTTGAATTTATTCTTGTAACCTGCTACCTTGCTGAATTCTTCGATCAGCTCTAGTAGTTTTTGTGTGGACCTTTTAGGGTTTTCTATATATAATAACATGTCGTTGGCATATAGTGACATTTTTACCTGTTCTTTTCCAATTTGGATCCCTTTTATTTCTCTCCCTTGCCTGATTGCTTCCAAGACTGATTGCTTCCAAGACACTTCCAAGACTATGTTGAATAGAAGTGGTGTTAATGGGCATCCTTGTCTTGTCCCAGATTTTTTGGGAAGCTTTTGAATTTTTCACCGTTGAGTACTATGCTGGCTGTAGGTTTGTCATATATAGCTTTTATTATGTTGAGATATGTTCCCTCTATACCCACTTTGGTGAGAATGGGTGTTGAATTTTATCAAATGCTTTTTCTGCATCTTTTGAGATGACCATGTGGTTTTTGTCCTTTCTCTTGTTGATGTGATGTATTACATTGATTGATTTGCATATGTTAGCCACCCTTGTGTCCCTGGGATGAACCCCACTTGATCATGATGTATAATCTTTTTAATATGCATTTGGATTCTATTTGCTGAAATTTCAGTGAGGATTTTTGCATCTATGTTTATCAGTGATATTGGCCTATAAATTGTTTTTGAGCAGTGTCTTTGGCTAGTTTTGGGTTCAGGGTGATGGTGCCTTCATAGAATGAGTTTGGGAGTATTCCCTCCTTTTCAATCATCTGGAAGAGTTTGAGAAGGACTGGTATGAGTTCTTTGTATGTTTGGTAGAATTACGCGGTGAAGCCGTCTGGTCCTGGACTTTTATTTGTAGAGAGATTTTTTGTTTATTGCTAATTCAATTTCATTTCTAGTGATTGGTTTGTTCAAGTGGTCAGTTTCTTCTTGCTTCAGCCTTGGTGGACTGTATGTTTCCAGAAACTTGTCCATCTCCTCTAGGTTATCCATTTTGGTTCCATATAGTTTTTTGTAAAATTCTTGTATGATATTCTGTATTTCTATTTTATGTGTTGTAATTTCTCCATTTTCCTTTCTTATTTTGCTTATTTGTGCTCTTTTTTTCTTCTTTGTGAGTTTGGCCAGAGGTTTGTTGATTTTATTTACTTTTTCAAAAAAACCAGCTTTTGGTTTGATTGATTTTTTTCTATTTTTTTAAATCTCTATTTTATTTATTTCCTCCCTAATCTTTATAATTTCCTTCCTTCTGCTGCCTTTTGGGGTTTTTTGCTCGTCTTTTTCTAATTGTTTTAGCTGGTGGGTTAGATTATTAGAGATTGTTCTTTTTTGAGGAAGGCCTGTATCGCTATAAATTTCCCTCTTAGTACTGCCTTTGCTGCGTCCCATAAATTTTGTGTGGTTGTGTTCTCATTTTCATTTGTCTCAAGGTATTTTTTAATTTCAACTTTGAGTTCATCATCGACAAATTGGATTTTTTTAATAGCATGTTGTTAATCTCCATGCTTTCCTTTTTTTCTCCTTTGTTTCTCTGTAGTTGATTTTTAGTTTCATGGCATTGTGGTCAGTAAAGATGCTTGAGATAATTTCCATCTTCTTAAAATTGTTGAGGCTTCTTTTGTGCCCAAGCATGATCAATGTTCCATGTTTACTTGAAAGGAATGTATATCTTATTTTTTGGGAGTGTAATGCTCTGAAAATGTCCCCAAATCTAATTTTTCTATTGTATTATTTAACTTCTCTTTTGCCATATTTATTTTCTGTCTGGAAGATTTGTCTAGTGATGTTAATGCGGTGTTAAAATCTCTGACAATGATTATATTCCCATCAGTATCCCACTTTATCTCTGTTAGTAGTTGTTTTATGTACTTAGGTGCTCCTATATTGGGTGCATATATATTAACGAGTGTAATATCCTCATCTTGTACTACTCCTTTAATCATTATAAACTGTCCTTTATCTTTCTTTATGGCCTTTGTTTTAAAGTCTGTTTTGTCTGAAATCATTACTGCTACACCTGCTTTTTTTTGGCTTTTCAATCTGCATGGAATATCCTTTTCCATCCTTTCACTCTCAATCTATATGTGTCCTTCTCCCTAAAGTGGGTCTCTTGTATGCAGCATATTGAAGGTTCTGGCTTTATTATCCAATCTGCCACTTTATGGCTTTTGATTGGAACATTTAGTCCATTAACATTTATAGTAATTAATGATAGATGTGTGTTTATTGCCATATTGAACTTATCTTTGCAGTTGATTTGGTATTTCCTCTTTGTTCCTTTCTTCTTCCTTTTGTGGTTTGGTAGTTTTCCTTTGTATTATCATGGATTTTATTTAGTTTTTGTGACTCCTTTGTAAGTTTTTGGCTTGTGGTTACCCTTTTTTCTAAGTCTATTAGCCCATTAGTGTAACTGTTTTTATTGAACAGATAGTAATATAATCTCAAATCCATCCTACTGAGAAAAAAAAATTTTTAAAAAGAAACGAAAAAAAATACTCTATATTTTGTTGCTTCCCTCTCCCACTCTTAATGACTTAGATGTCTTCTTTTACAATTTTGTGTTTGTTCTATTTGTAATTCATGGTAGTTGTCACCTTCCCAGTTTTGAGTTTCTCATTTCTGTAGCATCCTGCTTGTTTTCTATTTAGAGTAGACCTTTCAATATTTCTTTTCGCATGGGTTTAGTGTTGCTAAACTCTTAGTTTTTGCTTGTTTGTGAAATTCTTTCTCACTCCTTCTAGCCTAAAGGATAACTTTTCTGGATAAAGTATCGTAGGCTGCATCTTTTTTTCATTCAGGACTTTGAATATATCTTGCCACTCCCTTCTGGCCTGTAGCGTTTGTGTAGAGAAGTCAGCTGAGAGCCTTTTGGGGGTTCCCTTGTAACTCACTCTTTGCTTTTCTCTTGCTACTTTTAGGATCATTTCTTTATCCTTGACTCTGGCCGACTTGATTATGAAATGTCTTGGTGAGGGTCTGTTTGGGTTCTTCCTATTTGGGACACTCTGAGCTTCCTGTACTTGGATATCTGATTCCTTCTTTAAGTTTGGGAAGTTTTCAGTCATGATTTCTTTCAATACCGTTTCAGTCCCCTTTGCTCTTTCTTCCCCTTCTTGCCCCTATTATGCATAGGTTGGCACTTTTTATATTATCCCATAGGTCCCTTATGTTGTTTTCATTAGTTTTTATTTGTTTTTCTCTCAGCTGTTCTGATTGGGTGCTTTCTGTTTTGTCTTCTAGGTCACTTATTCGTTCCTCTGCATTATCTAGTCTGCTTTGTACAGCCTTTAGATCAGCTCTCATCTCAGCCAATGAGTTTACCAGTTCTACTTGGTTCTTCTTTACAGCTTCAATTTCATTTTTGACATATTTTATATCTCTAAACACTATCTCTTTTAGTTCCTTCAGTACTTTGATCACTCCTTTGAAATCTTGATTTAGTAGGCCATCAATGTCTATTTCATTGATCATTCTTTTAGGGGATTTCTCTTGCTCTTTTAATTGGGAATGGTTCCTCTGTTTCTTTATCTTGCTCATATCTCTCTGGCACTGTGGCTTATGGAGTATCAATTATCTATTGTGGTCCTTAAGGAGTTTATTTATTTATCTATCTAACGCCTATGCAGGAATAAAACTTAAAAAAAAGAGAGAAAGAATTTTAGAAGAAGGGAGAAAAAAAGTTTGAAAACAGTGTATAATCAATAATAGACGAGCAGGTTGAAGCAGAATAGCAATCGGGTTGAGATGTCTTTTAAAACCCTTTAAAAAAGGAGAAAAGGGCAAAAAGAAATTTAAACCTGTGTGTAATCAATAGCAAGAGATCAAAACCAAGAGAAATAAAAATGAAATGAGGTGAATTTTTAAAAAATAATACTGATAAAAATATTTTAAAAGAAAAATTTAAAAGGGATTAAAACTGGAAGCATATATAATTGTTTAAAAAGTAAAAATTACAAAGGTAATAGAAAATAGAACAGATAAAAAAAGGGGGGTTATTCTCGTGGAGACTGTGTGCTCTTAATGATTTTATTGAGAAGTCTTTCTGTCTTCACGGTGTTTCGTGAACTCAGCTTGCTGTTTTCAGAGGCCTTCCTTTGGCGCCCTTGTCTGTGCTGCTCCCAGTGCCTGTTGGCAAGCAGATTGTGCCCCCTCCTAACACTGCAGTCAGGTGCTGCTCTCCTTTGAGGTGGGCGGGTCACTCTGCCTCCCAATGCAGCAGTCAGATGCTGTGCTCAGGCAAGGTAGGCAGGTGGATCGCGCCCCCTCCCAGCACCCCAATCAGATACTGCGTTCCTCCCAGGAAGGTGGGTGGTCATCCGCCCTCTCCCGGCGCTGGTCTCTACCTTGCTGTATGCAGCTGCCTGCTCCGTCTTGGGTCCTCGCTCTGTAGGCAGGCTGGGGGAAGACCATGGAATAGCCCTGCCCCTGGTCCATGCCAAAACTCAGCTCCTTGTCTGTCTTGGCGGCATGAGTTCTCTGAGGTACCAGGGCAGAAAGGTCCTGTCTGACTCGGGCTGTAAACAAGTCTCTGTTTGGCCTTTGAGGCTGCTATGCCCTTAAGTAGTGATTCAGGTTTTGACCCTGCCCCTGCCTGGGTGCTAAACGCTGGAGGATATGGCCTCTGCACCTAAGCCCCGCCTCTCTTCACCCAAAAACCTTCCTCAGGTTTTCAGAGATGGGGGGTATGGCACCCTTCCCCCCAGGGCACATCAGCCGTGTTGTTTTATGGAGGGCCCAGGTTGTTTTACCCTGTGTACCCACTCCTCCACGGTGCACAGCACTCTGCAGTCTCCCAGGGCTGCCTCAGTGCAACTGCCCCAGTCCTCCGCCCGGCTCGGGCAGCCTGTCCTGTCCCCTAGCTGCCGGCTTGGGTCTCGGGCTGGGTGTTGCAGGGACCCTCTGTGCCCGTTTAACTTAGTTCTGTCGGTCAAGGGGTGCTCTTTATAGATCCCAGCCTTGGAGGCTCCCCCTCCGTCCCACTGGCCTCTCCGTTGGAGAAGGGGAGACACAGTGAACGAATGCTAGTCCTCCTTTGCCGCTCCCTCCCTGTAGGACTGGTCCCTCACTGTTTTGCCTTTTCTTCTTTCTTTTTTCCTTTTCTTCTACCAGATTTTTGGCGTCGTTTTTTGAAGAGGGCGATGTTCTGTTGGAGTTCGGCAGGTGCTCGGGTTGGCTGAATGGGTCCGTGGATGTGAGTTTTGGTGTATTTGTGGGAGAGAGGAGCTACGAGCGTCCTTCTACTCCGCCATCTTAGCCCCCTTCTCTGCTTCTCTCTTGACTATAGGTTCTTTTTCTTGTTTCTTTGTATGTCTCAGAATTTTTCATTGACTGCCAGGTATCTTGTGTAGAACAGTTGGGACTGAAATACATAGTATTTAGGCCTGGAAGAGGATATGCCTCCTCTTTTGTCACAGCGTTGATTCAATCCTGTCAGAGGTTGAGCTGGGTTTGGGGTTGCTGTTGCTATGGTTACCACCACCAGCTTCAAATTTCTGTACTGTTACCTAGTGCTTAGGGTGGGGGCTAGGTTGCTGGAAGTTTTTTTTCCTCTGTGTTCCTGTTCCATGCTCAGTTTTCTGCCTTGTCTGTGCATCTGTGCCTCATGAGGGGGTCACTCTCCATGCTCTTGTTCCTCCCCTAGCAGAAGACTGCTGTTGCTTATTACTCAGTGCTCTCAGGCAGGTGATGGGTGAAGGAGGGTTTCTGTTTCCCAGATCCAGCCTTTGTCTTAAGTAGGCCCAGTGTCACTGGTCCTTGGGGATGCGGTTTTCTCACTATTCCTCTCCCCTTCATGGTATATCTCTCTCGCAGGTCATGTGCCAGAGTGTCTGGACCCTTCCGTAGCTTTATTTATAGAGGTTACTGTGCCACCTGCCCACCTCAACCCCAACCCCTGCCCCAGGATAGAAGTCTTAGTGGTTTTTTTCTTCTTTCATTCCCCTACACACAGTGGGTGTTTACCTGTGTCCTAGAAGGTTTTACAGTTATTGGCAGCACCAGTAAGAGATCTCCATGCTGCACCCTCGAGGGAGGCGTTCTAGTCTCTTGGCCTGCTCCAGTCTTTCCTGGGAGCACTTGGTGGGGAGGGGGTCTGTGAAAAGGGTCCATGCATTGAGTGTGAACTCCCCTTGTGTCTGGATCTCTCAGGGGTTTTATACTGTCACACTAGCACTAAAAGTTTAGCTGATTTTTTTTTTTCTTACCTGCTTGCCTTCCTCATTCTCTGCTATGGGTGAGACCATCCCGGCAGGATGCATGTGGAGTGGGGCTGTGGGGAGACTGACTCCTTAGATTTCAGGCCTACTTGGTTGCCCTGCTATCTCAGCTCTTTTATAGGTTCAGGAAAAGTTGTGCTTTTATCTGACTCTGTCATTATTAATGTTCTTTCCAGCTTTTATTTGGATTATTATTGACTGGGTTTCATTCTATCAGTTTTTACATTGTAAGTGTAAGCAGAACTTCTGCATTTAGTTTAATGAATAAACCAGCATCAGAGATGTTGGTGAATTTATTTATGTGATTACACTTAGATATAAGAGTTCGAGACATTTATATTCCATTAAGGGTTATATGCCCTAGGCATTTCCTCCTTAGTTCTCTTTAGTTCAATTTAGTTTGACTGCGGTTGTGTACTTCCCACCCCTCACCCCAATTCCTCAATGTAAAGGGTTCTTTAGCCTTAAAAGGACTTGGATCTCTGGCGTGACAGATTTTCAAAGGTCTCATAGTGAGCTTTATTATAGGACTGAATTTTTTCTTATCTTGTTTTATTTGGGTATAACCATAGAATTATTTTTCCTTTCACGCTTTCGAAGTTAAGAGAGGGGAGGCAGGGAGGAAGTTATTACCTGAATACAGTCTCTTATTACTCATTTAATCTGTGTGGTTTAGTTACCCAGGCAACTGCAGCTAAATTATGTTCTCTTTAATTCAGACTGCCAGGTGCTTCTCCCTCACCTTCCCCAAAACCTTTCTAATATGGTTGTTTTATTCCCTGAGATTCATAGTATTTAAGCCCTCTTGATAGGACTTCACATAATTGCATGAACAATAAAGTGCTTCTGGATGTGATTCTTATGAATAAAAACAGACAATTTTTGGACGGTCATGGAAACAGGTGGTGGGTTTATAAAATTAATTATTATTGACAGATTTTATTCAATTGCAATTTTTTTTTTAATTTTCGAAAAAAGTGTTTTCCTTAGAGTCCTATTTGCTCTGTTATAAAGATGTTATACTTAACAGTGTTCTGTTTGTAACTTAACAATATTTTCACTTGAACCATCTCAAATACTTTGTGAAACAAGGTCCAAAGTATATATAAGTAAACCACTGTATACCCAAATCAGTCTCTTTATGTAACAGACTTTTGGGGTTTGCAAATATTTATTAATTTAAAAACCATATTTTAACTTCTGGGAACTTTGTATTATTAATTGCAAATTAAACGGACAGGTTCAGCCATGATTAAAAATTCAGTGGTAAAATCAGCACTTGTGTAAACTAAATCTGTAGGTAATAACTAGGATATTTATTCATTTGTTTATTTTAGAGAGTTTATCACTAAAACAGGCCGTCTAGGCTCCTTCTTCTATTGGCCTCATTGCTCTTTTACTAAATGTTAAGTGTGATTTCCAGTTTGGAAGATTTCAGAATTTTGTGGCATACTTCCAAGTACTATTGAGGCATGTTGCATCCATCCACTTAGGCACATACTAAGACTTGTCATCAGTCCAGTAGGACACCTGTGTCCCATTAAAAATGAGCACTGTCATTATCTGCTATTCTGTTGAATTGCTCATTAGTTGGGAGGATACTATTATTAGCGTGGTAATAAGGATTCATTAAAGGCTATAAGTGAGAACGGATTATATGTTGGATTGGTTTTTGAGGCTTTTTTTTTTTAAATCATTTTACTCTCATCTATTTCTTTCACATATATTTTATAGGAGCCCATATTAATTTTGTGTTGCTGCCGTAACAAATTACCACCAACCTCATGGCTTAAAACAACACAGGTTTATTATCTTGCAGTTCTGTAGGTCAGAAGTCCAACATGGATCTCAGTGGGCTAAAATCGAGGTGTCATCAGAGCTTTGTTCCTTTCTAGAGGCTGTAGGAGAGAATCTGTTTCTTTACCATTCCCAGCTTCTAGAGGCTGCCACATTCCTTGGCTCAGTGGCTCCCCCTTCTTCCATCTTCAAAGTGAGGAATGGAATATTGAGTCCTATGCTCAAATTTCTCCTGTCTCTTCCCATCTCTGTCAGATGCAGATATGAAAGGGGAAAGTTTTTCTGCTTTCAAGGACTGTGTGATTAGATTAGGACCACCTGGATAATCCAGGATACTCTCCCCATCTCAGGTTATTTAGTCTTAATAATATCTACATAGTCCTTTTTGCCATGTAGATATGGATGGACATCTTTGGGAAGCTTTTATTCTGTCTACCAGAGAAGCCAAACATCTCTCTAGAATATTGTTTCTTTGATAAAACAGCTTGTATGGTTATAAGATTATAGGTGTGATTTGAATTATTAATACTGAGAAAATATATCACCTCTAGTTCTGTCTTAGCTTCAAACTTCAACCTGCATTTACCTGTTGAACGTATTTTCTTAGATATTTTGTAAGCATCTTGTTAGCGTTTGCTATGTAATAAGCCACCCTACAATTGTTTATCATTGCACACACATATATGGGTGAGCTGTTCTAAGCTAGGTTTGGGTAGGTGTCTTGGCTGACCTTGGCTGGGCTTGCTGTGCCTCTGTGAGTCTGCAGGTCAGCTGAGAATTGTCTAATCTAGCCTGGGGCTCTGTGGGGGCAGCTCTGTTTTACGTGCCTCTCATCCTCCCACCTTTGGGCTAGCCTACGCATGTTCTTATGAAAATGGCAGAAATGCAAACATACAAGTAGAAACAGATAAAGCCTCTTACGGCCTAAGCTTAGAGCAGAGAAGCTGTCACTTGCTTTATTCTGTTGGCTTACTAGTCACATGACCAAACCAAGGTCCTGGGAAATATACTGCACCTTTTTAAGTGGAAGGAACTGCAAAGTCACTTAGTAAAGGGACTTGAATAGAGAGGATAAAAAATTGGGGCCAATTGATGCAACTAAGCCCACACTCAAACACCACATTGCCCCAAACTCCAGTTCATCTCTGTGACTACCTCCCTAATAAGAAACCCATTTTGCTTTCTTTATTTCTGATTTTAGTTAATGATGCTAACTCTATGTCTAGTCACCCAAGTCAGAAACCTACAAAGTATTCTAGAGTCTTCTCTTTACCTTTTCCCTATGTTCAATATTTACCTTGTAAAATATTTCTATAATTTCTCCAGCCTATTGCCATCACTGCTTTGGTTCATGCTGTCATACCTCCTTGAGAAGAAAGGGAGGGAGTTATCTCTTAATTGTCTCTAATCCAGCTTCCTTCATATCCATCCCTTATATTGCACCCAGAATACTCTACTTGAAATACAGATGCCAGTCTTGTTTATTGGCTTCTTATTGCCTCTAGAGGAGACCCTCTGTGATCTAGATTCTCCAGCCTCATCTTCTGCTGTTTCCCACCTTTTGCTTTACCCTTTAGTTCAGGAGTCAGCAAAATATGGCCAGTGGGCCGAAAAATCAGGCCTGCTGTCTATTTTTGTATGTTTCATGATCTAAGAATGGTTTTTACACTTTTAAGTGATTGGGGGAAAAAACAGTAATTTGTGACATATGAAAATTATAAATTATTAAAAATATAAAACTTGTCTTCATAAATAAAGTTTTGTTAGAACACAGGTACAGTGATTCATTTTGTATTGTCTATGGCTGCTTTCACATTACAATGGTAGAGATGAGTTATTGAGACAAGAGACCATAGAGTATCTGCTATCTGGTCCCTTACAGAAAAAGTTTACCAACTTCTGCTCTAGTCCGCTAGAACTTACAATAGCTCCCCTTGTGTACCATTCTGTTTATCATGCTTCATCATGTGATTTTTAATATATTCACAGTCGTGCAACCATCACCACAGTCAATTTTAGAACATTTTCATTATCTTCCCTCAAAACCCCATGCTCATAAGCAGTCACTCCCCATTTCCCTAACCCTCTCCCCCAGCCCTAGACAACCACAAACTACTTTCAGTTTCTATTGATATGTCCATTCTTGATACTTCCTGTGTATGGAACCATACAATATGTGGTCTTTTGTGATTGACTTTTTTCACTTAGCATCACCTTTTCAAGGTTCATGCATATTACAGCATGTATCAGGACTTCATTCCTTTTCATTGGTGATAAATATTCCACTGTATGGATAAGTAACACATTTAATATATCCATTCATCAGTTGATGGACATCTGGGTTGTTTTACCTTTTGGCTATTTTGAGTTAATACTGCTGTGAACATTTGTGTGCAAGTTTTGGTATGGTCATATATTTTCATTTGTCTTGGGTACATATCTAGGCTTATTCTTCCTTATCCTTCAAAAACTGACTTTGGGGTCATCTCTTTCAGAACCCTTTCCTGGCCTCCTAGGATGGATTAAATGTCTTTTCCCTATGGTTCTGATAACAGTCTCATAGTACTTACCACATTATATTGAAATTATCTATTTACATGTCTCTTTTCTCTAAGTTTTTGGAGAGCACTGCCTTATCCAACTTTGTATCAACTGCAAACAGTACAAGAGTTCACTTAATATTTGTTGAACTAGGAAAACTGTAAAGTAATCAATGCTTTTAAATTAAACTTTATCTTTTGTCATTTTTTTCTGATGTGCAGTGCCTTTTGTTTTTTTTTAAGTCTCTTGGACTACATATTGAGATAACTGATCTTGGACTTACCTTTCCTTAAGGCCTGCAAAGAAAACAAAAAAAGGTGCCAAAGAAAAAGCATCAGATGAGAAAAAGGATGAGACAGAAAAAATAAAGTCATATCCCTTTATGGAAGGTGAACCTGAAGATGATGTCTACCTGAAACGCTTATACCCAAGGCAGATATACGAGGTGGAGAAAGCTATTCATTTACTTAAGAAATTTCAGGTTCTGGACTTTACTAATCCAAAGCAAGGCATTTATCTTGATTTGACACTGGATATGGCATTGGGGAAAAAGGTATGTAGACTTGATTAAAATAAATTCATCTGTGAATGGTTAAATGAATTGCTGTTTCTTAATTTTAAAAATTCTTGTCTCCCGTAATAATTTTTAGGAAATCTTATGCTCTTTTTGTACTTTAGGATGAAAAATATGTTTTTCTGTCTTTCAATTTTCCAAATATGAAATAAAATGTTGAAAATATTCTGCAGAACTGATGAACATACAATGCCTGAATCTTCTATTCACCTGAAAAATCACTGGTACAAATTTTAACAAAAGTAGTGTTAAAATTAATTGGAATATTACTGTAACTTTGTAAAATGACTTAAGCTGCCTTGGTGTGATGTTCCTACTCTGTAAATGAAGGCTTTGGATTGGGTCAGTGGCCTTCAGATATGTTCCTTAGAATCCTGAGTTGAGACTAAGTTTGTATGGGTTGGTTGCAAAGCCCTTTACTCTCGTTTCAACCAGAACTCTTCTGTTTTGTCTGTTTATGTATTGCAGTTTCATGGAAGACTTGTTTATAAAGCTCTAAAAGTAGGAGAAACACTAAATTAGAACTGAGGTCCATTATGCTAAATTTTGTAAGCTGCTCACTTAAATCTAATTTTCTTGGTGATGATATTTTAATTTTTATTCTGAGGGTATCTTTTTTGGGGTTAAACTAGAAGGTGTATGTTTTTGAATACAGTTTAACAACCTCAGTGGCAACAGTAATTGATTTTTTATGTTTTATTTTTTCATTTTGTGGGGGAAGTTAGTTAGGTGTTTTTTGTTTTTTTTTTAACTATTATACTGGGGATTGAACCCAGGACCTCCTGCGTGCTAAGCACGTGTGTTACCACTGAGCTATACCCTCCCCTCCGTAACACTAATTGAGCACAGGAGGAGGCAGTACCGCACAGTGCTTAAGAGCATAGGCTTTGGAGTCAGGTTACAGTACAGGCTGGAATCCTGGCATCACCGTTTACTTGCTCTTTGACTTTGAGCTTCTGATTTAACCTCTCCAAACCTCAGTTTTTTCACCTCTTTACTTATAAAGGGAGTTAAAAATGCTTATTAGTTTATATGATTATATTCAGGATTAAATGAGATAACAGTAAAGGATTTGGTGTTAAATAATAACAGATAACATTTACTGGAAACTTCTGTTTATCAGCCGCAATGCTACATGCTTTGGATTCATTTTCTCATTTAATCCTGTAATAATCTCAAGAGGAAGCTGAGACACAGAAAATGAAGTAACTTGCTCAAGAACAGTGGGGGTAGAGTTAGGATTTGAACCAAGGTCTGTCTCATTTCTTAGTTCTTATTTATTAGAAATAGTTTATATTAGCTCTATTATAATTTTATTTTATACCATAATGTTACTATTAGTTCTTTTATTTTAAAATGTAGTGTCCGAGATGAACACTTTCTCAGTTAACCAGCTGTAGGGTTCATTTCAGAAATGGAAGCCACTTGTAAACTAATGGCATTGCAAAGGTTCTGTTGTCTTCCTAAGACATTTTTTGTTCTTGATAGAGTGCTTGTAAAACAAGCCATTATTCCCCTGGGGGATGCTATTGTTGTGATTGCTTGCCATTGGAAAATTTACTGAAGCTAGTTGTGACATGTTAATGGCAAAGGAATGCCAGTCAATAAAACTGAGTTGCACGTCTGATATAAACTGTGCTTAAGAGTTAGTGCCTTTTTGTCTGAAAAGAAATCCTTACAGGGTTGTCTCCACTCAAAATAAAGATTTTCTAAAAATATAATCTTTCAATCAGTTTTAATTAGGGAATAATTCCTTTTCTCTTTCTTCCAGATCTTAAGGCTGCACCAAAACTATGGGCCTAGAATTTGTTTTCCTGTAAAGTCTCCCTAAGAGCTCTGAGGCACAGGCCTAGACAGGTCCTTGACCAAATGACTGAACAAATTAGTTCTGAGGCCCTGTAGAAACTCTGCCTGTATTAGGGTGCCTCAAGTATGTGCCATTGTTTATTTGGGACTTACAGATATCTGAAAGTAGTGGGTGGTGCAGGTTGTTTTAAAATAGACTACTTGGAAGAGCCTTTCTGGCTTGGCAAACTGTCTTGAATTTCTGGTTAATATGATCTGATTTATCTGATTGTTAAAGCCAATGATGGAGATCCGGGTGACCTACTGAGCAGATCCGCTGGATATTGTTCAGTATTCATAGCTCTATTCGTATCCTCCTTGATGGTGTGAAGAAATTACATGTTCTTTTGAATTTAGTTCTAGGTAGCAAACATTTATTGACATCTGTCATGTGGAAAGCATTGTATTGGGTGCTGGGGAAGATAGGGGTATGCAAACACATCTCTTAACATAAGAGAGACGGTGATGAATGATGTAGAGATAGAAGCCAAGGGCCATGGGACTGTGGAGCTGAGAAGAGAGATTTAGATTTTTATTATGGTTTCTTATAAAAGAAATATAATCTCTTATGCCTTAAATTGTAATCAGTGAATAGTTCTGGATTCATGAGAGGATGTATGGTAGAATGAAAACATTAAAAACAAAGCATGTCAGTTTTATATAGATGTGAGAGATACAGAAAAGATGAATTTTTCATAATTGTTTTTCCATTGTTGTGTATTTAGAAAAAAGTGGAGCCATTTGCCAGTGTTCTTAGTTTTCCATACCCATTCATTTCAGAAATCAATAAAGTTGCTGTATTTACAGGGGTGAGTAACTGATGTAAACTTTTTATATCATTAATTTTTTTTTACATATGACATTAATCAATGATTAGAATAACTGAATGAGTAAAGTTAGAGAAAACCCTAGCATTCCCCTAGTCTTACGTTCTCCATGTGAAGCTCAAAGCTATATGATGACTTATTTGAGTTTATGTCGTTAGTTTGAGAGAGAGCTCAGTCACAACATTAACTTCGTCATTATTCATCTACCACATTATGTTTCTTAGAAACTGAAGAGAAATATAGGATTTATCCTACTAGCTGCTCATACTCTTCTCTTCAAACAACAATAATAAAATTAATTTAAAAGCAGTGGGCCAACTTAGTGCTGTGAAGACACAGAAACCACACTTTTAAAAATGTCTAGTCTGGAAAGTCAGGAAAGTCCAGGCTATAACAAATATAGTTTCAGCTCTTTGTCATTTGTTTTGTCTTAAACATTTGTTTACAACGTGTTTATGGTTTGTTTTTTGAAGTTTCTGACTATTCTTCATCCACCTCACTTTTAATGAAGAGATTCATTTTTCCAGGAAAAGTAGAGAATATAGCTCTTGAGATGCCACACAGAACTTGAGTAACTAAGGGAGTGATATATTTTCACAGTAAAACCAAATGGCATAAATGGAACATACAGAAAAAACACTAATACCGTGTATTTTTTTTTGAATTTTCAGATAACAAGCTAAATTTTGTTTCTGTCATTTCTTAAAAATTTTTACTCTTCTATATTGGTTTGATAAAATGTCTTCATTTAAATTAGCAAAACTAAATATTTTTATAGCACTAGGAACTGTATCCAGTTTCTTTTAATGAGCTGTAATGGAAAAGAAACTGAAAAATATATGTGTATGTATGTGTATGTGTAACTGAATAGCTTTGCTGTACATCTGAAACTAATGTTTGTAAATTGACTGCACTTCGATAAGAAATAAGAAAAAAAAACAAAACCTAAATATATTTTAATTTTTTACTTTTGCAATATGATACATTGATGGCATTGGAGACTTAAATTGAACTATTTGGTGTGTTCCTAATATGCCATTTTGATGTATTTCCTCATATGTTAGTTAAGAAACACCTTAGTCACTTATAAACTAAACTTGTTCTGGTTGTAATATCTCTGATGCATCTGGTTGAAAATTGATGCATTTTTTATTTAAAAGTAAAAAACATGGTTTTTACTTTGAACTGTCGTGTTATTTGTGACAAAATGCTTGAAAGCAGACAGAATTTGTTTAAGGATTGATGTTCAAAATATTGTATTTTGGTAGAATGCATCAGAGATTAAAATAGCAGAAGAAAATGGAGCTGCGTTTGCAGGAGGAACTAATCTGATTCAGAAGGTACAGTGTTGTTTTTGTGTTCATTAGTTACAGAAATTGTTCCATTATCTTTGTCATCCATTGATTTATTACATGTGGGACATAACCACTGTGCTCATATCTTTTGATAAATGGTTAGGTAGAGCTTTACAAAACGGGAAAATTTTCCTACTCTTTTGAGTCTCAAAATCAAGCTAAGAAAAAACTATCCAGACAGTCTGACGTTAAGTATGCTTGATTTATACTGTGATTTTTTTTCCCCCTTGCTTCCTATATGTTTCCTAGAGTTTTGTGGGTAGGCTGGAAAGGGAAATATGACTCTGTGGTTTTGAATGTGAGATTTAAGATGAAATCCAAAAGGTAGCACATGTGGATATCTTTATTCATAGTTTGAAGATCAAATACTAATTTTGATTTCTGGGAGTGAAAAGTGTGATTTGCTTTAGTCACAAAGGATAGTATCTGACCTCTATAATATGTTTTTTTTGGTTATTCTTAACTTTATCACCCGCACCCCCAGCCCCATTGGTTCAAGTGGTGTAGGCTCAGCATGGAGGCAAAAAATGATCATATACCCTGTCTTGAGAAAATAGGAGAGAATTTGTGGAGCCTGTTTGCAACAAAGACAGCGCTTTTTTTTTTTTTAAGAGGTGGGAAGAAGAGGCACATCTGTTGAACTTTGAGAGTTATTCTGAAAATACAAAAGATTTTCCTTAACATTCTAATCTTTTCTTCTAAATTTAATCATTTAGACTCTGTAATACTTTTCTTTTTTGTTTTTAGAACAGGAGAAAGTGACTTGAAAATTTATCTTTTGTCCCATATTCAGATTTTGATTTGGGGGAAGTTTTAACTGGACCCTTCTTTTGGGATGCACATCAGTGCTTGTAGTTTGTTTTTTTCTATCCAAGTAGTAGTCTAAATTTGGTGTGAATTCTGGATTTTTAAGGAGAATCTCCAGAATTATTTTTGGGAGCAGAACTAATGGAAAATATGAAGAGATTATGCTTTCATACAGATTCTAGGTGAAAGTCACAGGGTGGTACCCAATACTTTCTGGCGTATCATACATTTTAATTTAATAAGATTATTAAAATTCTTTAAATTATTAAAAAAATAAACAAAATCACAGATTCTTTGGAATTTGAGAGTGGAGCTTGATCTTTGAAATCAGAGAACTAGCCATTCTTATTAAACTTGTATGCTGCTTTCCATCTGTTTTTTCCCGCAAGCCTAAGAGTATCATGTAGAACTGTCATAGCAACAGTAGAGTTTGAATAGATACCTCCACTCCTTAAATGCTCAGTAAGAAGTTACTTCTCAAGAAAGAAATGGTAAAGGAGCAGAAAGTGTTCTGCAGCATTAAATCCATTAAACAAAAACATATTTGAGAAAGTAACCCAAATAAGGAAACCAAGTATATTTTGAATTATTTGGTAAGTAAAATATTACAGGAACAGAATTTCTCTTTAGATGCCCAAATGTTAATCTATTATTAGAGGGAAAAATACCACCTTTATAAGGCATCAAAACCAGTATATTCTTGCAGATTATCCCCTGGTATCTTAAAATTCATCCATTTTGTGTTTAAAAGGTATTCAGGTTGTGAAGTAAATTCAGTACAGTTTTGTAAATAGTATCATGGCTGCAATTTTTTAAAACATATTTCTGTATTTTTAATTAGTTTAAATACTTAGTTTTTAGATTTTACTTAGTGCTTATAGTAGGTAAACGTAGGATGAATTTACTGAACTTTTAGCCATTTCTTAGGTAAGACTTTTATTTACTAAATTCATTTTGCTTTGATTACAATACTTGTGAAATATCAGAAGTATGCTTGGTTCTGAGGGATTTTAAAATAGTTTCATTTTTACTTGTCTCTCTAAAGCATGATTTCCATCTATGTAGTTTTGTATTCTGTGATAATAGTCTTAAGGCTAACTATAGCATAACTTTCAAACATAATTTTTAATTTAGTTCAAAGGAACATGTTTTAGAATCAGCATTGGAAGATCTTAGAGTAGAAATTTCACGTACAGTTCTTTGTCATTTCAGAATTGCCTCTGCTTTCGTATTTTTAGTGATGAGAGCCCTGGTTCTGAAACCATACTGCCTGTATTTGAATTCTGGGTCTGCCTCTTAAAAGTGCACAGACTGACTCATCTTCCCCAAGTCCTCAATTTCCTCATCTGGCACATGTGATCAATATTAGTACTGTTCCCTCCTTTGGTTATTGTGAAGACTTGATGAACTAAACTATGTAACGTATTTAGCAGAATCCTTGGCATGTGATTAGTGCTTGTTTAATGTAAGTTATTGTTCAAGGGAGTGCAGTATGTTATTTAGGGAGTAAAGAACTTGTAAAAAGAGAATAGTAACAGGAAAATAAAATTCCACAATCACTGCTTAATTTTGCCAGAGTTCAAGTTTTTAGCGTTCATTGTGTAACCCCAAACCAAGACTCTGGATGACATATTGTGGTAAGATTTTATGCAAAAAGAGTCCTTGCTAAATATTTGTTGCTAGGTGATATTGTTCTAAAAAGTTGCTTCATTTTATAATGAACTAAATTTTTAAATGGAGTGTGCTGTAGTAGTACAATAATTATTTGGGGTGCCTGAATTAATTTAAAATGTCTTTTAAGAATTGAAGTTATTCTCTTTGCTTTTAAAATGAAATTAGAGTATGGGTAATAAAATATAAGTAAGCTTGTCTTTGACCATCCCACTCTTACTTAATTTTTAGTTATTAGAGGCAAAGAGAATTTTAGTTTCAGTTCTTTGTGAAAATAATTATAGATTCAGTTCTCTTGATGATCTATATTTAGGAAGGCGGTGTATTTGCTAGTGGTTTGACAGCTAGTGTTATTAATTTTATGTGTGATCCATTGCAAAATTTTCAGTGTGTTCCTTCAGTCTTAATGGACATACGAATTCAACTTTGTGGGATTGTATGAGCCATATATATATCAGTGCTATGTTTTAGCTTGTAGCACTTTTGCCTAACATAACCTTATGGAAGAATTAAACTTAATAAATGCTTTTTTTTAAATGAATGTGGCTATATTTAAAGGAAAACGTCAGAAAATGTTTTGCTGCTTCTGATGGTTTTCATAATTGGCAGATGCGTTCATATGAACCATGTGTGTGAAGAAAAAATTGTGCTTAATATCTATTTTCTAAATTATAAGGGAAATTACTATATTATACTTTATTTTCAGAAGGATGAAGATTTTTATATAATCTAAGATTATCTTTTTTCCCCCGATTTTCAGATTTTAGATGACGAAATTCAACCAGACTTTTATGTAGCTGTTCCAGAAATAATGCCTGAGCTTAATCCATTAAAGAAGAAACTGAAAAAAAGATTTCCTAAGTTTACTCGAAGTAAGGGAGAATTTTCTTTACAATTTCAGTATGCTATCAACAACTTTCTAATATGTATGTTTAGTTAGAAAACAAATCTGCTAATATCTGTGTAGAATAAATAATACGTCCTGGTATTTGAGTTTTATATTATCTAAGAACATGTGGGTTTGATTCTTTTTCCTTTGGCATTAATGTTGGTGATTTAATATAATTTGAAATCCTATTTTATAATGCCAATTCTTTAAATTTAGGCCATAGTCTACTTTTAAATTACTGGGACATAGTACTCACTAGGTATGTTATCATCATACTATTCCGTACCTCTTTATCAATATAGTACGTATGCTCATTTATGTCAGCAGTCAGCATATATACATGAGTGCTTACAGTGTGTGGCTCTGTAGTTATTTCCCTTAAGCAGCTTTCCCTTCTGGGTATTTCCCCCCTTATGAAACCTAGTAAGAGAATTAAGTTTGCTCCATAAATAGCCTTGTTATAAAGTATGAAGTGTTATATGATAAATTTACAGGGCACTGTAGATGTTCAATAGAGGAGGGGTTTACATGGTGGGGAAATCAGAGAAGGCATCCTGAAGGAGGTAACATTTAAACTGTACCATGAATAATTTGATGAGTGGATTAAGGGGAGTATAATTTTAAGTAGAAAGAATCTGTTAATCATATACACTGAAGTAAAGTCAGAAATTATAGGCCCCATTCCAGAAATATCAGTTAGTTCTCTTTGGCTCTAGTGAATGGTACTTCTATGTTGAAATGAGAGAATATGTTAGGTAGATTGATACCATATTGAGCAAGATCTTGGAAAAAGGTCCTAAAGATCTTGTACTTTTATTCTATATTCAGCAAGAATCTCTTAGAAATTTTTAAGGTGGGAAATTCTTTAGAGCTTTGATCTAGCAAAAGTTTGTAAGATGTATTGGCATGAATCAAAACTAGAGATCAGGAGACCAGTTCAGGTACAATCGCCAGAGACTAATAAAGATAATGTTTAAACTAAAGTCTTCGTAATGAGACTGAAGTGAAGAGGACAGTTGTCAAAAATAATAGGACTTTGCACTAAGTAGTTAGGAGTGGACAGGTTGAGAGGGAGAAAGGGAAGTATCAAATGATGCTGAGATTAAGCCTAGGCATTTCCTAATAAACTGATACCATTTATGGAAGCAGGGAGTAGATTTGGGAGGAAAAGTAAGTCCATTTGGAGACACAGTTTCTTTTAGATGGAGCTGGATATCTGCTGTAGATAGATGTTATTTCAAATAAAGTTTTATAGTGTAAATAGAGCAAATATTTTAACACTGTTTTAGTAGATTAGTCTTCAAATTTTAACTCTAGTTAAACTAAAAAACATCCTGCTAAAATTCATACATGATAGCCACTAACGCTCATCTGAATTATAGATCATGTTCTATACTGTAAACAAATTCAAACGTACCCTCCAATTCTTTTGCGGTACTAGAGTTTTGTTTATTTTTAGTAGTCTGCATTGAATAACACATCCTTATGGGATATTGGACCGAGGTTTGGCACTTTTTATTAGGCACTTGCATTATAGTAGTATTTGTTTTCATGGAATCAGACTTACATTCTTTCCCAAGTAAGACCTGAAATTGAACATTATTTAAAAAAATTAAACCAGAATTGCAATTAAATTTGAAAATAATTCTCATAATTTTTTTTGTAATTAAAGTCAAGCTCAACAAAACCAAAAAATACTAAATATAGTCAATTAAAACTGAAACTGAATACTGAATATATCTGTTTTTAGCTAGTGCCTTGCTTTGCATGGTGAACTGGTTTTTCACAGAAACTAATTTTGTCACCTTTGTTACTTTATCCATTCTTTGTAACTCTCTTGGCCTCAATTTTCTTTAGTGTTGAGATGTTTTTATCACCGTTTTTACTGCAAAATTTGGGATTATTATTTTTAGTCTGAAAGGTTTTCAAATAACTTACTTCTTTGTTTCAGATAAGAAAAATTTCCCTTTAAAATGTTTATTTTTATTAGTGGGCTTTATTTCTACTTTCATAATGAATCATAGCATCTGTATTCCATGGTCAAGTTACCTAGGTATGTTTCCTCCTCCATTTGCTTAACAAAGCGTCTTGGAAAAACAGACAGGCCTTCCTCCTCTATAACTTTTTCTTTTCACCCCAACATGATCTGTTCAACAGCACTGGCAAAAAACATTTGTGTTCTTTAAACATGAAGACAAAGGATTAACCTGTCAAAAATGTTAAAACAGAACACACCAGATATGTGTTAGAACAAATGAAACTTGTATTATGCATTTTCAGAGCTTATTCAGATTCTTGTTTAGGAACATTTGATTCCCCTTATAGCCGACAAGAGACGTAAGGGTAAAATAGAAATTACGTTTTGAGCAAATGGATGGAATTAAAAAACAAACAAGCCCCTGCAGCTGAGCTCATTAGTTTCCCATTTTGTCTTACATTTTGTTTTTCTAATGGGAGTGGGTGTAACCATCTTGGCTGGATTGAATGTGCATATTTTGCAGCATGTTTAGTTTTATTTGTTTTAATTACTTACGTAACTATAGGCAAGTTCTCTATTTTTCAAATGCACATTTGGCTTGTTTTCTTAGTATTTCTTTTTTATCTCATTAAAAAAGGACATTTGAAACTTGCTTTTAACAATTTCTTGGAAAAAACTGGGCTTTATTTTGCTTTGTCAACTAGCTTTTTTCCCCCCAAAATAAATGCCCTCTGAATTCTTTCATCTCTAATATGTATTTTGATTTTTTTTATTTTCTTTATTCCCAATCTTATTATTTAGCACTTACTAAACAAAAAATGCTGATATGAAAAATATCTTGGCTTAATGGAATCAATTTTCTATTAGGCATATTAACCCATAGTAGGTACTACGGCATATGTGGAAATAATTGAATTTCTTTTAACCATACCAAGTTATTGGCAGGTAGGCAGGAAAGGGACATGATTAGAAAATTAGACCCACTGATGTGCATTCCTCTGAACACACAAGCTCTTGGAACTGGACATCAGTGTTCCAGTTGGAGTCTTGTCAGTAGGATATTCCAGCAGACTTGTCCAAAGAGTATTCACACCTATTGAGTAGGCCGCTGTTTTCTTTAAGGAAGTTGGTGTTGTATCATATTTGAGAGTAATGAATATACAATTACTGAAATCTAATGTGAATGATTTTTAATTAATGGATCGACATGCTGAACTTCAGAGTATTGCTTGCATTATTGAAACAATTAGAATTCTTTGGTTATATAGAGAAAAAATGAATGCTAAAACATAGGGAATTTTTGCAGGGTAACTAATTTGAGGTTTCCCTCAATTCTCCCCACCCGCCCCTCCATCCATTAGTTTAAAAACTATTTCTGTGTGAAAGGCTCCAGTGATGATTAGGTATGATTATAACTATTATAGATGAGTTATTGGTGTATTACAGCTGGTTCTCTTACTCCCCTTCATTTCCTTTACTCCAGCCATAGTGGCTTCCTTGCCCTTCCCCATAAGCACTAAGTGTTCTTCCTTCTCAGGTCTTTGGAATCATTGCACTGTCTGTAGTGCTCTTTGCTTATTTGCCCGACTCACGTTCTCATTCATATATTACCTAAACAGAGCCTGCTGTGACCATCCTGTATAAAATACTAACCTCTACTTCCCATTCACTGGATTTCTTACTATGGTGTTTTTATATTCTTTTTAGGGCTTATCACTTCTGGCATCTTACATTTTTTATTTGTGGATTTGTGTTCAATTCCTCCTATTAGAGTAAATGCATCTTTGGTTTTGTGTACTAATATATTCTCATGACCAAGAATACTATCTGATACAACTACCTCAACAAATATTTGTATCATGAATGCACATTTACTGCAGCATTCAGTTGACAGAAGATATGGATTACATACTGAAACTAAAGAATGGATTATCTACAATTTATAGATTTTTTTGGATTAGAATAATTCTACTTATAGTTATGTGCCAACCCTTGAGTGTGATGGCTATGAACAAGACAAAGTCCTTAATGTCTTGGAGTTAATGGTTTCATTTTCTACACTAGACAAACTGGTTTACTGAGCATTGAATTTTAATTTAATTAACTCAGATTTCTCTAGTTAAAGAAATAAACCAAACCAAAACACATAACCTTGGCTCTCTCTTGCTTCCTGAGATGGCCCACACTCTGTGGAGTGGGTATCTACTTTTACTTTAACCACCCCTACACCTTGTGGCCAATCTCACTTTCCTAGATCACCCTGTGCTGTGGGGCTGCCTCTCTCCCTCTCTTTCTTTTGCTTCTTGAGAAGGCCCCCATTCTTATCTATGGAGTGTGTATGTCCCTGAATAAATCTACTTTTACTCAAAGAAAAAAAAAAAACCAAACCACAAAACGTTCATTTGATTCAGCTATCGTTTATAGCTATGATCTTAGTTCTTTCCATTGTTTCATACCAGGGTTTTCAAGCAGGTCGTCTTTAGTGGTTAGATCTCTCCATTTCCTTACCAAGTGTTACTCTTCCTTACATCCTTCTCCCATACTTCAGCCAAAAAATGTTGCTTTTGGTAATAATCACTGATCTTTCTTTTGTCACACTTAAAGACCTATTTCTAGTTTTCTCTGTTTCTTAAAACTTTCTTTTACACTGTGCAATCTTAACTCACCTTTTGTCTTCCCTGGCTTCTTACATCCTTCTTGCTTTATGCCTGCCGTGTGCCAGGTAAAGAAGAAAAGAGAAGGTACATCAGGATGAAATACCTCATTATATAGTTTAGTAAAGGTTATGTTCATTACAAAAATTGAATAGAGAGAATTAAGGGAAGAGAAAGGAAAAAGAGTAGAAAAGTAGAAAAATGTGAAAGCACAGAGAAAAGAGAAAATAGAGAAAGAGGAGAGCAATTACATAGCAATAAGGGATAGCAAAGCCCTCAAGAGAGTGGTGAAGATTTAACACTGCACTATGTTGAAAAGCAGAATAGAACAGTGGCTAACAAAGGCCACTTTCTATCTTGACTTTATAACTTAATTATGACCTTTAACAAATTTTTGAACATTTTTGTGCCTCTTTCTATTCAACCACAAACTGGGTTTCATGGTAACATCTTCTCATAGTGTTTTTGTTATAATGTATGCAAGAGCTTGGTTCTGGCTGGGTACATAACAAGTACGAGCCTCTAATACTGAGTCCCTACAATTCCTAAACTAGCTATTTGTTCTCCGTAATTTTTTCTTTTTTTCCATTATTTTTATAATTACTTTAGAATTTACTCTTTTTCACATGTTCATATATAATTTCTACCATTGTAACTCATTTATTGAGTAAGCAGATAATTATTGAGTGCCTAGTATGTGCCAGGCAGTATACTTATTACTGAGGATTAAAAGATAAAAAGATAATTTCCATCTTTAAGGAGATGCAAATTGAGAGATGAGAGATGAAAACAGACTGCTCTAAAATATAGAAAGTATGCTAGTGGAAGATGTGCAGAGTGCATAGGGGAATGTGGGATACTTTGTAGAATCAGATTATATACAGAAGGTAGCAGTTAAGTTGAGAGTTTAAGCATGAGTAGGCATTTTCTTTCCTGACATGCATGGGGAGAACATTCCAGGTGGAGGAAATGACCTATACTAATGTAGAAAAGTATGAAATGGCAAGTAGTCTTCAGGAAATTGTAAGTAGCTTTCTATTTTTTGGTATATAAAGTGTTATCAGATAGGCTAGTGGAGTTAAGAGTAATAGGCTGGGGCCAGATCATGGAGGGCTTTGCGTGCCATACCATGGAGATTAGACTTTTGTCCTCCATGTAGATAGGAGCTACTGAAAAGTATTGCTCAGAAGAATGATACAAGATTTGCTTATTAGAATGACTTTAAGGAGTGATGTAAGTGTGACACTGAGCAGTGACAATGAAGACAGAAGAAGAAGTCTGTTGTGGGATATTGAGGAGGTAGAATTAGCAGGAGTTATTGATTAGATGTGGAAGGTAAGGAAGAGGGAGGAATCTAGAATGATTCCCTAATTTCTGTCTTGAGTAGCCCAGTGAATATTGTTTAAAGATAGATACACAGGAGATGAAGCACATTTGGATATGACAGTAATATCACAGTGAGATGAGGTGGGGGGGATGGAGTTAGGCACAAATCTATTGTTTTCTGGAAGTAAGTATTAAGATGAAGTAGGTTGTAATAAATAAATGTGCACATTGTAATCTCTAGAACGAGTAAAAACGTACACAAAAAGAGATAGAGCTTAAAACTAAATAGAGGAATAAAACTGATATACTAAAATTTTTCGTTTAAAACAAAAGAAGGCAGTATAGAAGAACAGAGGAACAAATGAGATGACACAAACAGAAAACACATAACAAAATAAAGACCTAAATCCAGCCACATCATTAGTTGGCTTAATAGGAAATTGAATAAACACTTCAACCAAAAGGCAGAGATTCTAAGATGATGAAAAAACAATCCAATTATATGCTGTCAACAGGAGACACACTTGATATTCAAACATACAAATAGGCTGAAAATAAAATGAAGAGTAAAGATATACCTTGAGAACAATAAGCATTAGAGAATTGGGTTGGCTATTTTAATACCAGACAAAATAGATTTTAAGACAAGAAATTTACTAGAGAAAAAGGTGGATATTCTATCTTACTAAAAGGACATGCTTATCTAAAAAAAGAGCCACAAAATAAGTGAAGCAAAAACTGACAGAATTGAAAGGAGAAATAGACTAATCATGAAGTCCAGTTGGAGATTTTAATATTCTTCTCTTAATCACTGACAGAACATGTATGTAGATAATCAATAAGGATATAAAAGACTTGAACAGTACTGTCAGTCAGCTTGGCTTTACTGCTAGCTGTAGAACATGTCACTTAACAATAGAAAGTGTTCGGTGCACACTTTTGAAGTATGCATGGAGCATTCAGGTTAGATCGTTTGCTAGGCTATAACACAGGTCTTAATGAATTTAAAAGGATTGAAATCATACAGAGTATGTTTCCTAATCATAACAGTTAAGTCAGAAATCAGTAACCAAAATAAATATGAGAAATCTTCAAATACATTAAAATTAAACAGTCCATTTCTTAGTAATCCATAGATCAAAGAGGAAATTACAAGAGAAATTAGAGAATGTTTTGAATTGAACGCCAATGAAACACATGTCAAAACTAGTGGGGTGTAGCTAAAGCAGTACTTATATGAAAATTTATAGCTTTAAAGGCTAAATTAGAATAGAAAAATTTAAGATCGTTGTTCTAAACTTTTACCTCTTAAGAACCTAGAAAAAAGGAAGCAAATCAAACCCAAAGTAAGTAGAAGGAAGAAAATAATAAATATCAGAATGGAAGTAAATGAAATAGAAAAAGGAAAAGAACAGAGAAAAGTAATGAAAGGAAAACTAGTTTATTGAAAAAATCAATAAAATTGATAAAACTTTAAATGGACTGATTTAAAAAAAAAGGACATAGATTATCAAGATCAGGAATGAAAGAGGACATCAGTACATATCCTATAGACATTAAAAGATAATAAGGTAATATTGTGAACAACTTTTGCCAATGAATATGACAGTTTATATGAAATGGACAAATATCTTGAAAGACAAAAATTACTTAAAGTGTCTAGAATAAATTGAAAATCTCAATAGATCTGTATCAAGTAAAGAAATTGAATTAGTCATTTACAGCTTCCTACAATGAAAAGCTCAGGCTCATGTGATTTCTTACTGGTGAATTCTATCCAACATTTAAGGCAGATATAATAGGAATCCTTCACAACTTCTTTAGAGAATAGTGGGGAAGGAACATTTACCAGCTCATTAATGAGCTTGACATTACCCTGATATTAAAGCTAGACAGCGGCAACACAAGAAAGCTACAGACCAATATTCATGAGAATAGAAGCAAAAATCTTTAATAAAATATTAGCAGATTGAATAGCAGTATGTATGTGTGCATGTGTAAGTGTATGTATGTAAATTTTAGTACACATTAAGGAGATTTAGTCCAAGAATACAAAGTTGATTTAACATCTGAACATCAGTTAGTATATCATGTTAATAGAGTAAAGAGTAAACACCTTAAGATCATCTCAGTAGATGCAGAGAAAGCATTTCAGAAAACACCTATCCATGATGAGAACTTTCAGAATACTAGGACTTGAAGTGAACTTCCTCAGCTTAACAAAGTGCTTTTATGAAAAATCAACAGCTAGTATTCTTAATGATGAGATCATTAAGACTGAATGCTTTTCTACTTAAGGCAAAGATCTCTGCCCTCACTATTTATATTCAGTATTGTAGCAGGTCAGAGAAATAAAGGGCATAGATATGGGAAAGGAAGAAATAAAAACTTTTTTTATTCTTAGAAGATATGATCCTGAGATATTCTAGTGAGTGAATTCTCATAAATGAATTACAGGATACAAGATCAGGATACAAGTTCAACATACAAAATCAGCTGAATTTCTATGTACTAGCAATAGATAAATCAAAATGAAATTTATAAAACACTTCCATTCACAAGAGCATAAAAACAAGTAAAATACTTATGAATAAATACAGCGAAAGATGTGTAAGGCTTTTTAGAGAGAACTACTTAATGTTGCTGAAAGTTTAAGGAATACCTAAGCAAATAAAGGATATACCATGGCTGTGGATTTGAAGTACAATATTGTTAAGATGGAATTCTTTCCACAGTTTTCTGTAGATTTAATGTAATCCCAATGAAACTCCCAGAAGCCTTACAATTTTTTTTTTAATTTAGAAATGGACAAGCTTATTCTAATATTTAAATGGTGAGATAAAGCACCTGGCATAGAAAAATGGTTTTAAAAAGGAAGACCAAAGTTATTTAAGCAAAGTTGCATTACCTGATTTAAGACTTTACTATAGAGCTACAGTAATCAAGACAGTGTGGTATGGCATAGGGATAAAATATATAAAGGTTGAACATCGAGAATTCAGAAATGGACCCAAACCAACTGGTTTTTGACAAAAGTACCAGAATTATATGAGTAAATAATTCTTTTTTTTTTTTTTTCAATAAATGGTACTGAAATAGCTAGGTATCCCTTCCCTCACATCAAACACAAAAATTAATTCAAAATAGGTCATAGATCTAACTGTAAGGGCTAAAGCCATGAAATTTTAGAAGAAAAATTTCTAGGAGAATATCTTTATTGCCTTGGATTAGGCAAAGATTTCTTAGCACACAAAAAGTATGAGCCATCAAAGAATAAGCTGCTAAATTGGACTTTATGAAAATTAAAAACTTTCATCATGAGAAGACACCACTAAGAAAATGGAATGATAAGCTGCAGATTGGGGGAAAATATTTGGCACACGTATATCTAACAAAGGACTTGTATCAGAATATATGAAGAACTCTTATAACCCAATAAGAAGATTATTAACCTAATTTTCCAAAAAGGGGATAAAAGAATTGAACAGGCACTTTACAAAAGAAGATAATACAATTGACCATTAAGCACATGAAGTGATGCTCAACATCTTGGTCTTTAGGGCAATGCAAATTCACATCAAAAAGATTTGGTTAGAAAGAGGGAGATAGGAAAAGGAATATGTAAGGTCAAAGGAAGGAGGTTTTGTTTGATTGTTTTAGGATGGATCTGGCTTTAAAAGTCAAGTCCAGTCATTGTCCCCAATCCATCACTTTTTTCCGGTGTCTCATTTCCAACTGTATACAGTATTCAGTATTCCGTCGGCACCCTCACTTCAGTACGTGTTAATGCAAAACTATTTCTTTCCTTCTTAAGTCCTGTTCTTTCCCACTTCATTATCATTACAACAGCACTATGGTATCAGATTCAAAATTATAACATCATTTATTTGTTCATTCTTTGAGCAAACAAACATCTGTCATATTGTACACCTTAGTAATTACCTACCTACATCTGGGTGGAGATATTAAGTAGGTTGTTGGAGATCATGAGAGAGCTTGTGGCTAGAGATACAAATTTGGCAGTTATCAGTGGATAAATGGTGTTTAAAGCAATATGTCTGGATGAGATCACTTGCTGGGGAGTGTGTATGGATCCAAAAAAAAGAAGTCAAATGACTGAACCCGTAGGGAGTTTAACTTTTAGAAATCAGCTAAGTGAGAGTGGCTCAGCCAACAAGAATAGAATGGATCAGGCAGTGAGAGGAGTGTTTGAGGACAAATCAAGATATGGTAGGAAGAGGAAAAATATATTTTGTGAACTACTGTTGGTACGTCAAGTCAGAGGAACACTGAGAAATTATTGCTGGATTTACCAGTGTGAAGGTCACTGATGTCCTTGACAAGATTCTTGTCAGTGGAGTAATAGGGATGATAACCTGATTGAAGTAGGTCTGAGAGAAAATGGAAGAAGAGGAAGCAGAGACAGAAATGATAGCTTTTTCTTGAAAACTTATGTTCTTAAAAGAGTATTGGATGTCACTGGAAGGCAATATGAAGTCATAGTCTTGTTTTATTTTAAGATGGGGGATTTTATAGCAAGTTTATGAGTCGATGATGATGATGTAAGAAAGCAGGGAAAGTAGACAGTGTAGTGGAGAGTGGGGGGAGTGGTGCCCCTGGATAGGTTGGGAGGAATGGGATCCAGTGCTCAAATGAAGAGGCATGGCCTTTAGTAAGAACATAGACAGTTCCTCCATATGACAGGAAGGAAAGCCACATTGTGGGTGTAGATTCAGGTCAGTCAGCAGGTAATTCTTGAGTTTCTATTGTGTCCAAGGCACTATTCTTAAGAAAACATAACTTTAAAAATATATCTAAATTAAAGAAGTTAAAATAGAGATATAGATGGTTTAATGAGGTGCCTGTTTTTTGTACATCATTGCTAGAAACTTGTTTATTATTATACTATCTGTCATGTTTACCACTTGTTATACTACAATGTGATACTAAAAACCCTCAGTGTTTTTTCAGTAGTTTTTGTATGCACATCCCTTTTCTCCCAGTTTGATTGTATGCTCCTTGTGGATAATTGCTTTCATTTATAGCTGAAGTGCTCCATTTGATCCATTTGAACCACTCCTCAGGTGATCCTTAGTGTGCTGTACTCTCGATGCAATAAGATTTTCACACTGACTTATGGGAAGAATTGCTGGAGACAGTGGGAGTTGTGTGTCTTCCGTGGGACTTTCCTTACTATATTTCTTACCCTTAAAATAAATCACATTTTCTATGTACAAAATTGAAGATTTTTTCAGTTTTCAGTTATGGTATTATGGAATATTAGGAATATATATTTTTATGTGTTAAATTTGAGTTAAAATGTTAATGACTAAAGATGAGAAAGGTATAGTTTATGTTTGGAGTCTCTTGCATGGTCCTTTGAAAATTCTTAGTTTTTACCTTGATTCCTTTTTTCTACTTTCTATATTCAGTGGCATCTTTTTTCCCCACCCTAATGGAGGAGAAAGTAAATTAGAAAACAGTAAAGTTTCAGTTTTTAACTCTTTTTTCATGCCAGCTTCTGTAACCTTTTGTACAGTAATGATTTGCCTCCAGACTGTATCATTCACTGAGATATTTCTACTGTTAAATCTTGCTACTTTTCTAGTTCCTTCCCTTTATGGTAAGGGAGGTCAGGTGAATTTCATGCAAAGGTAAGTAAAAAGTTCTTTGAAGATTTTAAGACTCCACTGTTAGCTTTTACTATGGGTTATTTTGTGTTTTATTTTGTCATCCATATTTCTAAAGTATGATAAGCATCATCATTGTATACACTTACTTATTACCGTGCAACATTAATATGACAAATTTGGTGGGTTAAAATAGCACACATTTACTGTCTCAGCTTCTGTGTGTCAGGAATGTGTGTACAGCTAAGCTAGATTTTCTGCTTCAGGGTCTTGTCAAGCTCTAGTCAGGGTGTCAACTGGGGCTGTGGTTTTATGTGAAACTTGACTGGGGAAGGATCCAATTCCAGATTTATGTGGCTTTTTGGCAGAATCCAGTTCCTTGAAGGTTTCTGGACTGAGGGTCTTAGTTTCTTGACCCATGGCCCTCTCCATTTGTCACCTCATTACATTGTAGCTTGCTTCTTCAAGGCCAATAGGAAGAGATGCCTCCAAGACAGCTTTGTGTAATGTAGTCATGCCTCCATTGCAGCTTTGTGTAATGTAGTCATGTATATGTAATCATCCTGTCTTGCGTAGAAGCGTGTTTCAGGTCTCATCCACACTCAAGGGAAAGGGATCACACAAGGACATGAACATCAGGAAATAGGCCACCCTAAAGTCTCTCTGCCACAATTCATTGTTATATCTTAACTTGAGGTGAATGCTTCTCTTATTCAGTATTTTTGCCACTTGTTTAGATGTAATGATAACTTTGGATTTTCTATTTTTCTAACCAGATTCCGTTGGCCGGGACATCCCCAAAATGCTTGAATTATTTAAAAATGGACATGAAATTAAGGTAGATGAAGAAAGGGAGAACTTTCTGGAGACCAAAATAGCAACAGTAAGTGATAGTGAAAATTATTCAGTGACCCCTTTTCTTTTTTTCTAAAGTGATTCACTGATAGTTTATAATATACCAGTCCTTTGAACTTGTTCTTATCACTAGCATTAGGAGTGGCACTAAATATATACATAGATAATTTTTTTTATAGATTGAACTCATAAATTTTAATGGTGCTGTAGAATTCCTTTCCAGAGTTATGTGCCACTCACTGACATTTACTTGTAGTTTCCCTTATTTATCTATTCTATGAATGTTATTTTTGCTCTTTAATGTTTTAAGCGTTTTGAGAGTAGAACTTAGATCTTATATATCTTGTGTAGAATATTGCATAATGCTGAGTCCATAGCAGGTATTAAATACTATAATGGAATTGACAAGTTTGGTTTATTTTACTGAATTGTTTTTGATTATCCCTGTCTGTGTTTGAAAACTGTTTGCTCTCTTACAGAAGATGCTGGAAATCAATTTCCAGAGCCATTTTTAGGACACTAATATAGATATGTCAGATTTTTATAAATTGTGTTTTTTACTTATAAAAATACATACTTATTTGCTAATATTTCTTAATACTACAGAATCTCTAGCATACCTATTTATGTAATTTTTTCTTGTGCAGTAACTATAGGGATAATAATAATATTAACAAAATTTAAACAGTGCCTACCAATTGCCAGGCACTATTCTAAACAATTTGCATGTATTGTGTCTTTTAATCCACAACCCTATGAGAGATAAATTATCATCCCTATTTTATAGATGAAGGAATGGAAGCCCAGAAAGTTTAAATAATTTTTCCAAAGTCTCACAGCTAGTGTGAGGCACGCTAGGTATTTGAACCTTGGGAGTCTCCTCCCTGTGCCATCTTGCCTAATGACTGGACTTACTCGAGTAGCTGTTACTCCTCCTCCCATTCTACTCTGAAGGAATTCTGCATTATAGCCAACAGCTAGTGGTCCAAGCTAATTAAGCTGTGCCCACTGTAGATCATCAGAAATATAAAAAAGATACTTAGCTAGTTTTATAGAAGGGAAACTTACTTTAGAAAGGGGGCAAAGCAAGTTTAATCCAGTCAGGAATTGGGAAATCCTTCAGTACAAACATCATTATCATCAAAGCTTAGCTCTAATTCATTTGGCATTGAGCTCTGCTGGAATCTGATGTTGGAATTTCCTTGTTCCCAAAAGGCTCTTGGCAGTGCTTCTCTTTTCTTAGGGATGACATTTTAATGTAAAAAACAAACAAAAAACCAAATACAAATTTTAAGAGAATATTCTGGAGCTATAGAGACTTGGGCTTGAATATCTATTTGGCTGCTTAAAGAATGGCAGATTTTAAATAATTTTCCTTTTGTTTTTTCATTTAGTTTTCAAATTGAAGTATAGTTGTTGTATAGTATTATATGTTACTATACCGTAGGTATAATGTAGGTATACGATGTAGTGATTCACAATTGTTAAAGGCTGTACTCCATTTATAGTTATTATAAAAATGTTGGCTATATTCCCCGTGTTGTACAAATATGCTCTTGTAGCTTATTTTATACATAATAGGTTGTACCTCTTAGTCCCCTACTCCTATGTTACCCCTTCCCCCTAAACAAGTTTCTTAATGTTGTTATGTCTCAAATTCCCACATCTATAAAACTTATATAGTAATATCTATTTTACAATGTGGTTTTGAACATAGAATTTTAAAATGATAGCAGCTATTGTTACTGTTGGTTGGACTTTTTGGGACTATAAAGTGTCTTTATAAGACTCTTTATAATTCCTAGCTATATCTTTTTTCTTAAGTAATGTTTTCTTAGGTAATGGTTTCAGTATATTGAAAAGCTAATAGTTTATATTAGATCCTGACTCAGAGTATAAAAAAATGGCATCTTATTCATTCTTTTTAACAAATACTATAGTGGTTGGCATGGGCTCCAGAACAGACCACCTTGATCTTTTAGAGATACAGTGCTTCTTCTTAATGAAAAAGAAATTTGTGTGCTGAAAGAGAATCTTTTCAAATACTTCTTAAATAGTATAGTATTGTAGGAGGTTGAGAGAGTGGGTTTAAGATTCATACCATGTGGATCCAAGTCCTAGTTCCAGATTAGAACTGTGCTACCTTGCTCTCTGAGCCTCACTTTTCCCTCATTCCCCATTTTCCCTCTATGTAAAGTGAGGTTGATAATGACATACTTTCTAGGTTAGAAAGGAGTAGATGAGATAATGGCCTAATAACTATTAAGCAGACTTCTTCTGGCTAAGATGGAGTAACAGGGACCTGATTTACCTTTCCACCTAAAGCAGTCAGCATTACCTTGATACCAAAACCAGACAAAGGAAATGACAGTCCAGTATTATTCATGGATGTAGATACTAAAATTATAAACTAAATTTTAGCAAATAGAATCCAGCAATGTATAAAAAGGATAAACATCATGACCAAGTAGAGTTTATCCTAGGAACAGAAGGTTAGTTTAACATTCAACAATCATTATAATTTACCATATTAACAAACTAAAAATCAAGTTGTGATTATCTCAGAGAAAACATTTGACAGAGTCTAACACTCCTTCCTGATTAAAAAGTCTCTGCAAACTAGGAATAGATTAACATCCTCAACCTGATAAAGGGGATCTAGGAAAAATCAACAGCTGACGTGGTACTTAGTGCTGAAAGGCTTTCCTCCTAAGATAAGGAACAAGATAAGGATATCCATTCCCACCCCTTCTGTTCAGCACTGATCTAGGGCATCTAGGTAATGCAGTCAGGCAGATAAAAGAGGCCTCCAGGTTAGAAGGGAAGAAGTAAAACTGTCATTTTGCACAAGATAGCACGATCTAGCTAGTAGAACAAGGAAGTGAGTTAAGTAAGGTTGCAGGATACAAAATCAATATACAGAAATCAATTTATTTCTGTGTAACAGCAAAGAACATTTAGAAATTAAAATTTAAAACTAAGAAATGCCATTTATAGTTTCCATACACTGCAAACTTCAAAATGTAGTTGAGAGAAATTAAATAAAGAAGGTCTAAAGAAATGATGAGATGGATCATACTCATGTATCAGTAAACTCGATATTGTTAAGATGTCAGTTGTCCCTAAAATAATGTATAGACACAGTACATTCTCAACCAAAATCCCACTTATGTTTTTGTTAGAAATTGGCATGCTGATTCTAAAATTCATGTGGAAATACAAAGGATCTAGACTAGCCAAAATAACTTTGACAAAGAACAAAGTTGGAGGTCTATCTGATTTTAAGATTTATAAAGCTACAGTAATTAAAACAGTATGATGTTGATATCAAAAGAGACAAAATGATCAGTGGAATAGAATATAGAGTCCAAAAATAAACAAATAAATAAAAGATCAAAACTCACATAGACAACTGATTTAAAACAAGTACAAAGGCATTTTTAATAGTGAGGCAAGAGAGTCTTTTCAACAAATGTACTAGAACAATTTATCTATATGTGATAAAATGAACTTTGATCCATACTTCATACCAAATATAATTAACTCAAAATGTATCAAAGACCTAAATGTAAACTCCAAATGACAAAACTTCTAGAAAAAAAAGTTGAATTAGGGAATAATTTCTTATGTTTGACACCAGAAGTATGATCCACAAAAGAACAGGCTGATAAATTGTACTTTATGAAAATTAAAACCTTTTCTCTTTAAGAGATACTGTTGAGAGAATGAAAAGATAAACCACAAATTGGGATAAAATATTTGCAAATCATGTATCTGATAAATCCACAAAAGAATTCTTAAAACTCAGTAGTAAAAATATTCAGTTTTAAAAATCAGAATATTTGAAAACACCTCACCAAGGTGTGACAAACACATGGCAAACAAATGACAAACACATTAAAAGATGCTCAGCATTATTAGTTGTTAAGGAAATACAAATTCAAACCACAATGAGATATCATTACACATCTATTGCAATGACTAAACTTAAAAAGACTGACTATACCAAGTGTTGGTGAGGATATGGAGGGAGTGGAATGCTCATATGCTCATATTTTACTGTGGGAATGTAAAATGATGCAGCCTTTTTGACAAACAGTTTGGCAGTTTAAGAAGTTTAACGTCCACATACTATATGATCCTACTACTTCACATTTTAAATATTTACCAAGGAGAAATTAAAGCATATGTTCATGCAAAGATTTGTAAACAAATGCTTATATCAGATTTATTTATTTTTTCTGTATATATATTTTTATTGGCGTATAGTCAGTTTACAGTGTTACGTCAATTTCTGGTGTATAGCATAATGCTTTAGTCATACATGAACATACATATATTCATTTTCATATTCTTTTTCTTTTAAGTTACTATAAGATACTGAATATAGTTCCCTGTGCTTTACAGTATGAACTAGTTTATCTATTATATATATATTAGTATCTGCAAATTTTGAACTCCCAATTTATATCTTCCCACTTCCTTTCCCCTGGTAACCATAAGTTTGTTTTCTGTGTCTTTGAGTCTGTTTTGTAAATAAGTTAATTTGTCTTTTTTTTTTATATTCCACATATAAGTGATATCAAATGGTATTTTTCTTTCTCTTTCTGGCTTACTTCACTTAGAATGACAATCTCCAGGTCCATCTATGTTGTTCCAAATGGCATTGTTTTATTATTTTTTATGGCTGAGTAGTATTCCATTGTATAAATACACCACAACTTTTTTATCCAGTCATCTGTCACATTTAGGTTGTTTCCATGTCTTGGATGTTGTAACAGATTTATTTGTAATAGCCAAAAACCAGAAACATTTCATGTGTCCATTGACAGGTAAATGTATAAACACACTTTGTTATATTTATATAATAGAATATTTTTAATAATAAATAAACTATTGATGCATGCTTTAACATGGATGAATTAAAAAAAATTATGCTTATTGAAAGAAGCCAGACAAAAAGGAGTACATACTATGTGATTCCATTTATGTAAACTTCTGGAAGCTGCAAAATAATGTTTACTGACAGAAAGTAGACGAGTAGGGGACAGGGTGGCTGGGATAGGATAGGAAGGAGGGATTACAAAGAAGCAAAAGAAATTTTAGGAATGATTGACATGTTTGTTATCCTGACTGATGATGGTTTCACGAGTGTATACTCGTATCAAAACTTGATGTGCAACATATCCGTTCGAATACTATTTAGCAATAAGAAGGAACAAAATATGGATGTATGCTATGATGTGGATGACCTTCAGAAACATTCTCAGTGAAGAAAGCAGACACAGAAACTACATACTGTGTGATACCATTTATGTGAAATATCCAAAAAAGGTAAAACTATAGAGACAGAAAGATTAGTGATTGCCTGGGAGGGGGGGATGGGAAGGAACAAGCATTAATAGTAAATGTACATTAGGGATCATATTGGGGTGATGAAGATGTTTTAAAACTGATTTATGGTGATTGTTGATAAACTTACTAAAAAAATCAATGAATTGTAAATTGGAAAATGAATACTGTGATATGCAAAATATGCCTCTGTAAAGTTATTAAAAATGTAGCATCAAGTGTATCTCCATATATGTTTAAAAAAGTATAAAAATATGTTTACAGTTGTATATAATACAATATAACTATTTCATAAAAATATAATTGTCAGAGGTAACAGATTTTTAATAGAGGTTTCAAAGCAAAGTAATATATCTTCCTTAAAAGTTTTACATTTTCATGAGTGATGTTACTTTACAGTTGGAGATACTAAAGGTGTAATCTTGCTGTTATTGTTGTTTTTGCTAGTTGAGTTTAGAATGAGTCTGCAGATGAAAGGGCACTGATGTCATCATCGCCCACTTGAGGTCCTCCTCATTTTGGATAAAAGGGGTCAACAAACTCTGGCCCATGGGCCAAATCCAGTTTGTGGCTTATTTTTACAGTCTGTGACCTAGGAATGGTCTTTACAGTTTCACATGGTTGTAAAAAACGAAGCAAACAAAAATTTGCAGAGATCGTATGTGGCCTGCAAAGCATAAAATATTTACTAGCTGGATCTTTAGAGAAAAAGCTTGCTGACTCCAAATCTAGAGAGGTGTTTTTAGGGAGAGGAAAATGTGTTAATTTTGTGTTTTTGTTTGCTTGAACAGGAGAGACTATCTTACTTTAGTTAAATCATCTGGATTTTCCTTGTTATAAGCAGCGTCTGTACTGCCACATTGCTTCAGGGTCTAGTTCTAATGATGCTGTAATGTGAAATTGATTTTTAATAGTTTAAGCTGGTTTTCCTTCTGTATCAAAGTGATAAAGACAATTAGTTGAATGATCTTTCTTAATTATCTGACTTGAGGATTAACATCTTGGGTATTAGAACTCAGCCACTAATGCCTTTGTGTATCAGAACATTTGTCAGCATTACTTGCAGGTAAATTAGTTTTGTTCTTAATATTTCCTATCATTTGTACCAATGGTTTACATATTCATAAAATTGGTTATGTCTGTATGTACCATCAGATCAAATACTCATGTCAGTGAAAATGTCATTCAGATGATAATGTCGAACATCATGCTGACAGAACAGACTGTTACTGGAATATTTAATTCTCAGTCTCTTATATTGCTATCATGTAGTCACCATTTATTTTCTCTTAGCATGAATAAGTTGGTTGGGGTAAAAGTAGGTTGGTGAGTGATCAGATTCAAGGGAAACATCTTAAAGCACAAAACTAAAAATAAAGATTTACAGGGAAGAAAAAGCAAATTTCTTCAGCTGGACCCTAACTTTTTAAAAAAATTATGACTCTTTCCATGAAATAGAAATGAAACTAAGGTAGATACTCAAAAAATGAAGTTGAGACATAGTATGTACCCGTCCAGTGTATATGTTCTAAATAGCACTCTTTTAAAAAACTGAAGTATAGTCAGTTACAGTGTGTCAGTTTCTGGTGTACAGCACAATGTCCCAGTCATGCATATACATATATACATTCACTTTCATATTCTTTTTCATGAAAGATTATTACAAGGTACTGAATATACTTCTCTGTGCTATACAGAAGAAATTTTTTTAAATCTGTTTTTATATATAGTGGCTAATATTTGCAAATTTCAGTCCCAAATTTATCCCTTCCCATCCCTCTAAGTAGCACTTTAATTTCTAATAGTAATTAGATAGTTTTAAAATGATTTATCTGAGTTTATTATGTAGAAGACAATATAATAGTCATAATTATGCTACCTACGTAAATGTTGACATTTAAATATTTTAAATTTAATGTATTCACTTTATTAAATTCAAGCATTTTACAAAAATATATGAGGAAACACTGAAACCCTTCTCTCTGTAATTGTTTTCTCATGGGACTCCTATTAATAGTTTTATTTTGTAATAGAAATATTACAGCATAAACATAAACACCCTTAACAAAATGCATTTATGTACACAATGTGCACGTACACTGTTCTGTATCTTTCTTTTCCACTAATGTAATGTGTGTGTCTTCAGAGATGCATCAGTTTTTTCAAGCATGTGAACCATTTTGGCCTCATCACTTCCGCTCCATCCCACAGTCCAGAGATTAGTCACATGGTTTAGCTAAAGGTCTGTGCCATGTAGTGTCTAGCTGGGTCCCCTTGTGCCCGACTAAAACTTTAATTATTTAAAAGAAGAGGGGATGGATTTGAGAGACAATTAAGATTTTGCCACAGCTGAGCAGGGAGGAACCAAGAAACCTAAAAGAATAAGAAAATAAAAGGTGGGAATCTTTGTCCATTTTATTTATTACTGTATCCCCAATTCCTGGAATTTCCTGGCAAAGAGTAGATAATCAATAAATAATTATGTAATGAATGAATATGCAAATATGTAAATAAACAGAAGCTACTACCAATTAAAGATTAGTTATAAATTATTAAAAGACATTATGTAATATTTAGTGAATCAGTATTTTGTGAAACTTTAATTTAAACCTTTCAAACAATCCTTATGGAGTAATATGGAAAGCGTAAATTTTAATTCCTGGGATTTCACAAAATTAGAGTCAGAAGTAAAAATCTTACCCTCTATTCATTATAGGAATGCTTAGTCAGGTGTATATTTTGACATTAAACAAAAAATTAAACTGTCCAGATATTATAGCATAAACCTGCCAGAATAAAGACTTTGAAGTAATTTTCAAAGGGTGTCTGTTAGTATTTTACAACATACCACAAATCCATTTTTTGTTAGCTGTGAGGCTCTCAGAAACATGCTTTGTTTTTTCTCACTGATAGAGTCTGTGTTTGACTTAAGAATCTTGGCCTCTAGCCTACTTTTCTATATCACTTGTAAATTTTATTGTAAACCAGTCCCATTGTTGATTTTTAACTTGTCTTTTATTATAAGGTTAAAGTTCTTTCTGGTTTTATATTAATATTGATTTTCCCATTTTACAGAGGCACACATAATACCTTTATATTTGTCAAAACCTAAAATGTTCTCTCTCTTCCTCCTTTCACTTGTTAATGTTTATTGCCTCACCTATTTAAAAAACAAACGAATGTGACAGTGTTATAGTTAGATTTCACTTGCTGAGAGAGGTGGCGATCAAGAGATACAACTTTTCACTAGGAAAAAAATTACTAGAGCTGTAACATTGGGCACAGTAGGACTTGCAGTAGGAAGCATTTATCAAGAAGAGAGGACATGAGCCATAGTTTAAAGGAAAATTAGGGATGTGTGCATTTGGTTTATTTAACCTATCATAGTATTTCACATAATCAATTATGACTCTCATGGCTTACTATATACACTTATAAAAGAGTCTATAAAAACTGACCCATGTTTCTGTATATATGTTTTTCAAGTAGCAACTAGCTAACTTAAGTCTGAATCCAGTTCAATAGACTCTCACATATGTAGAAATACTGTAGTTTTCATGGGTTTTAGACTTTGATTTTCAAATCATTTCTAACCTGAAAATCTTTTGGGGTTAATTAAATTAGATAAAGTATGAGGCTAAAAACAGATTTCTGTTATAATGCACACTGGACCTTTTAAAGGGTGCAGTGTACTATATAAAATCTACTTAGTTTCAGATCATTCTTTGTAGTTTTGGCCCCTTTATAAGTGCTTTGGTGTCAGCACAGCAACTTGATGGGATTTTCTGCATTTCATAAAAAAGTGTTTAGCTTTCGAAAGAATGTTTAGTGAGGACCTGCTATATTTCCAATCAACTTTTTTTTCTGTTTTAATTTTTTACTTCAAAGCAGTTCTTTTCAAGTATACATGTACATACAAGTGAGGCTTTTAAAAATGACTTTTCCCCATAATATTTTCTGAAAACCATAAAGTCAGGACTCTTGGTGATTTCTCTTCATTTTATCTTAGAGCATTGGGGATTCTTTGCATTCATAGCACTTTAGAAAAGAATATCTAAATATTCATAACATTTCAAGTAAGAAAACAATGAAATATCACATATTATCTTGGAGTTTATTGCTTAATAGCCTAGTTAAGCTCTTATTTGCAAATACTCTCAATGTTGGCATATCTTTTTCCTCACTTTTTAAAAATTTTAAGTGAATGGGAAAGTTGAAAGAATAGTATAATGGACACCTATATACTCATCACTTAGATTCACCAATTTTGTCACATTTGCTTAGAAAAACTAAGTGGTTTGCTTAGAGAAAATTAGATGTTCTATATTTTCTGAACCACTTAGAATAAAGTTGCAGACATCATAATGCTTTACCCCTAAATATTTTCACAGGCATAGCCTACAAGTAGGACATTCTTCTATATATGTTTTTTAAAGTACTTTTGTTTTTTAGCATAGCTTATAGAATTTATTTATTGCTACTTTTTTCTATTCATAAATTATTGATTTGCTGTTTTTCTTTATTCTGTTATCTTGAGGTTTTTTTTCTGGATTGTTTTCTCATTTTCTAAGTTTTTAATGAGATTTGTAAATTTTTTTTTTTAATAATGAAAGGGTTTAAATTTGTGAATTTACCTCTAATTATATGTTTGATATTTAGTTTCCTTGTCATTATTTTCTGTCATGGGATTTTTTATTCTTAGGGAGAGTATTTCAAAATTTGGAACTTTTTTTGGCTCTAAGGTTTTATTAAACTCTGACTGCATTATGGTTGAAGAATGCATCCTTTTTCGTTTCTACTTTAAAAAAATTTCCTGAGACTTTAATTGTGACTTACATGTAACATTAATATTCTTTTTTCAAGTATCCCATGGACTCTTGAAAATAACATGTGTTCTGAGGCTTCCAGGTGGTAACTGATTAGAAAATGTCAAAAATCCTAAGTCAGCAATGGAGAAAGCCAAAAAATTAATATAATCTACACTTCAGAATCTTTAAAAAGGCTCAGGATCTGGCTCTAAGTACTTCTGGAATTGAGTGTTAATGGTATGTGGGGGGATGGAGGCAAGAACACTCTGAAATAGGGAGAATTCATTGAAAACTATAGAAAATTTTTACATATTTTATGACACTGAGAAACTGCACTTTCCCATGCTAGCAGATGATGGGAAAGATTAAAACAGGGTCTTTTACTAGAGGAGATCAGAAGTTGAGAGAATTGGAAAGAGAGATACTAAGTGAATATGTGTGTGTACACAGAAAGATGGAAAACCTTTCCGTCTTCCCCATCCACCCTTCTTCCCTGACTTGGCTCCCACAACTTTGGCCATCAGTCCTCACCCTCTAGGCAGTAGGATATTAGATTGAGGCTTGGTTCAAGAATAGTAATAATAGTTAAGCTTTTAGGCAGCTTTATAATATTTTCCTTCCCATTTGAACATTCATGGTGGTTTTATTCTTTTCTTTCAATTTCTGGATGGAGTGATAGTTGTTCATTTCTGGTAGTTTGATGAGAATTGTTTGACATAATTTAAAAATAATTGTTAAAATTTGTGGTTTGTTCTTGATGATCGTTTTCAGGCTCCCCTTTTCCTTTCCCTGTCTTTTTCTTTTCTTTCTTTCTTTTTTTAATTCTCTTTAATAGCTCTCTGAAGTGTTTCTTTTCTATTTTTTTCCCATCTCTCTCTCTCTTTTTTTTTTTTTCTCTTCTCTACTCCTTCCCTCCCTCCTTGTTTGTCCACTTACGTGTTAGAAAGACATGAAAGATAGAATTGAATTTATGGGAAAATTAGTATGAATTAGTTGGAAGTAAATACCACAGAAAAGTTTTTCAATGACATGCAACAAATTAATTTTGATAGCAGAGTATCTAATCGAAAATGTTGCTTGATAGATTCTGCCTCAGTTAATAATGCTGTGTAATTAACAAGTAAGTTGTTTATATTAAAGTGTTTTTAACATAAATGTTCTCTAAAGATGTTTAAACATTTTCTTATAATCTTATTTATTTATTACATCATAAAACTTTTTAAACACATTTGACAGTCTTTGAATTATTACTAATTCCAAATTAGTGGCACCAATAAGTTTATTATGAAACATTGATTTCTCCTGTTAAGTAGGGTCCTGGTCTTCCTATTTATTTTTTATATCACAGGACAGGTTTCCACTAGTATTCTGTAAAATTAAGTAAAAGAGTATTCTGGAGAAACAGTGTACTTTCAAAATATGTGTGCCACTGTTCTAATTTAGAAACGATTGCTTTTTCTGTTCTTTTAATTTATTAGTATGTAATTAGAACATAAAATCTTGAATAATTTGGGTTGAGGAAGACTTAAAAACTTCACTAAATATGATTGAAGTTTTGAAGAACCTCTTTTAAAAGTAATTTAATAGCCTATCTTTGACATGAATGGTTATCATAGCATTAAAGGAAAGACAACTGTAGCCCTTTTATAATGGTATAAATATCCAGATTTTGAAGACTTAACAAATAGTAATGCTATTGGTAAATGACATCTAAGCTCATTTTCTAAAAAGGAAAAAAGAGGATAGGACAGCCCAGAATTTTGTTTATACCAAAACATGCCAGGACCTGATTTAACTAGTGTTTCTTGTCTGGGTTTCAGATATACTTGCATTTTTGACATACTTAATATAAAGACAATGTCTTTGATGTGCTTTTTTCCCCCACCCTTCTTTTTAAAGTTGTAGACTTGGTCCATTCATAGATGTGTATCACTATGTTTTGCTTGTGTAATAGTGAATTGTTTTGTGGCAAGAATGTTGTCAACTTGGCAGGTAATAAAAAATGAAGTATATGGTAACAAAGATAAACAAGTTTAGGGCAAGGGAATATAAACATAGTAAAATCTTGTGTTGAAATCAGAGCCTTCAGTTTTAGCGAACATGTTAGAACAGGAAAAGTGAATGTGTTGGAGTTCAGGTAAACAACAAGATGTGGGTAGTATAGTACACGGAAATTAAAGGCTTATTTTGAAGCATCTGGGTCCATAAGTTTCAAAAGTGGCAAGCAAGAAATATTGCTTAAATCAATTAGATACAAACAATAGTTGGATACAAGGCAGCAGCACATTGGCTCATGGCTTATTGCCATTTCCCCTCCTCCTTTCCTCCATTTCTTCTAGTTGATGATTAACTTTTCTTTGGTTGCATTATTTTTGGTGTACTACAGTATACTGTGTCATAGATAAAGAAATTAAAAAGTAGAAGATAAAATGTAGAATGTAAAAGTCAAATTCTGTATGTTTTAGTTCTCGTTAAAAATAAAGGAAGTTGATTGGCAGTAGATCTTAGATTTCCAAGAGAATGGTGATAAGAAAGAGGAGAAAATAATATTTATCCAAGACCCAGTATGTGCCAGCAATTTGCTTGATGCTTTATCGTGAGAGATGTTTACTTAACTGGGATGAATAGTCCTTGTAGTATTTTAAGTTACATCCTTTGGATGGATTTTTATCAGTGTTCTTATCAGTAGGAATATTAGAATCAAAAATAGTTTATTATCATTTCCAGTTTTTTTAATCTATACTGTTGTGAAATCAGATGATAATATCTCAGAACTTTTCAGACTAAGAAGTATGACTCTCCCCTTCTATCAGATATAAATAGTAGCATAAGAAAAACCATACCATTTGAGAGAAACCAATAACTTTTCTTTTTAATTCATTGCATTACCTAAACAGTGTAGTGATCATTGATTAATAGAATAACACATGTTAATAAAAAATATGAGTGTGGCGTAACGTGTAATAGGGGAGTAAACTGACTTCCTTTCCTTTGTTTGTCAATCCATTTGTTAATAAGTAGTTGTGTATAAGTACTGCACACACAGTATACTGCACACACAGCTTTCTTTTGTTAGCTTTATTTCAGAAACCAGTGATAAGTATGACAGCTGTTACTGCATTCTGTCTTTATCCAAATCCAGCAGAAGAAATTGAGTCAATCTGAAAAATAATTCCCTGTGACTTTCATTAGTGTTATTTCTAAACAAATAATAACATGTAGTAATATAGTATTTATAGTAGATAATAAAGCATCTGTAATACTCTATTATGAATTATTAAATATATTAGATATAAACACAAAATTAAGCACTTTCCAAATAGCTTTATCATGAGCAATGATGAAGGCTGTTTCTGCGTAACAGCACTCTGGATTTTGGTAAAGATATTCATTTGTTAAAGTGATACAATGCAGAAGTCATGCCACAACTTGTCTTTGCATGAATTTTCATATATTTGGGGACAAATAATGTATTGCAGGGGTTGGCAAACAGTGGCTCTGTTAACTGTTCTTGTACCACCTGTGAGCTTAGAAGGGTCTTTTAAAAGGTTGTATAAAAAAAGAACATGCAGCAGAAATTCATATGTGGCCCTTTAAGCCTAAGATATTTACTCTCTGGTTCTTTACAGAAGAAGTTTGCCAACCCTAAAATATAAATATGTGAAACATAAGCCTAGGAAGTTCTAGTTCCAAGTGAGATGGTGTAATAATCACATGACACCCTATCTCTCTCAATGAGTGCTGCTATTATAAAACCTGGATGAAATTCACAGAGCAGCTATTTAAGACTCTGAAAAGTAAATAGTAGCAGGCGAATTAGGGAAGACCAGAATTTGAAATACTACCAAACTGGTGGCGAGTTTGCCATTTTTCTGTTTGTGTTGTCACATGGCCTGGAAGAAAACCAGGAAGTGGACATCAGTGCTGGCAGAGAGGGTCCCGGGAGAGCTCTCGGAGAAGCTCTGTGCTTCAGACTTGGGAATCAGAGACCACGGCAGTGACAGTGGGTGCAGAGGAGGACACAGGTATCTAATTGAAGAAGGGGGGGGGGGGCTTCCTTTCTGATGAGAGGATCTGTGGTCACGAGAGGTGGGGGCATATCACCTTTCTTTATTTTCTCTCTCTGTTCCCTGCCAGTTGGCCCTCACTGCAGGAACACTTGGAGAAAGTAAGAGGCAAAATAGGGTAAATAAAACCTCAGCTTTCTGGGCAGAGTGCCGAAAAGGAAAGCCCCAGGGAACTAGAAAATACTAGGGATATCAAGGAGAGGGGGAAACTTAGGAAAGGGACCTCATAAAAATTATGTATTATTAACTCCTGAGGTTGAAATTAATGGAGGTGACAGAGGAGAGAGTCAGAGAACTTGAAGATCGATCATAAAAATTATTCAATCTGAAAAACAGAGATGAAAGATTGGAGGAAAAAAAGAGCATTAAGGCCCTATGGGACAATAACAAAGATCTAAGTTTCATATCATTGATGTCTCAGAAGGAGAAGAGGAAGTATTGTGCAGAAAATTACACAACATTGTAAATCAGCTATATTTTAATTAAAAAAAATAATGGCAAGATTACAGAAAAACTCTCATACATTGATGGTAGGGATACAAAATAGTACAGCTTTTCTAGACAGTTTGCTATTGTCTTATAAAGCTAAACATACATTTACTAGTATGGCCCACCAATTTTACTCCTATAGAGTTGAAACATTTAAAGTCAAATCAAAAGTTACTGTTCACACAAATATCTGGACACAAATATTTATAGGAACTATATTGATAATCATCAGAAGATGAAAAACCGAGCTATCGTTCTGTGTGTGAATGGTGTTTTAAAAAACTCCTCTGGTACATCCATATAATGGAATACTACTCAGTGATGAAAAGAGTATAAACTGTAGATCAACGCAACAACTTAGGACACTCTCAAAAGGTTACGTACTCTAACCTGAGTGAGAGTAATCTCAAAATGTTATATACTGGAACAACATAATTAGTTTGCTAGGATGCATGGTGCTGGTGTTGGTGAGGGTGTGGAGGTTTGTGTCTATCCCTCAATACCAATTGTGAGAATGATTTTTATTTTGTTTCAAGGAAATGTAAAGAAATAAGGTATGCCTTGTCATTTACAGCATCTTAATGGACTGGTTTTGTAATTTAAAATTTCTAAAGTTAAACTAGTTTTTAAATGAGTAAGTAATAACATGCAAATAGTAAAATATTTGAAAAATACTGATAGCATAAGTAAGAATAAAAAATTATTTAAAAATTGCCATTGGTAGATTTTAGTGCTTTTTCACTACTGTTCTTTCTCTGTGCTTTTTTTTTTCCTTCTTCTTGGTATAGAGTAGAAACCTTATTCATTGATCATGGAATGGAGAAGGGAAGGCTTAAGCCCTAAAAACACCTTCTCCCTGAGGGGAGGGAAGTAAATGAATTTTAAGGAGGCAGGCAGGTCATTAGGGCTCTAGGAAAGGGGAGAAGATTGCCAAGGGAACTATCCATGTGTTTTTTTGTTTAGGTAATTGCTAGCATACTATATATTGAGTTTTGTATTTTTTTTCCTTAAATACTTTGTCTTGAATATTTTCCCAAATCATTAAAATTCGTGCAAAGTATTATTTTAATATCAAGCTGTATCATGTGGATATATCATAATTTATATAACCTTAGTCCTTTTTTGGGACATTCATAGATTGTTTCTAATATCTGATTATTATAAATATCATTCCTGTGAACACAAATTCACAACTCATATGCACAGACTAGTCTGTGTATAAATGTGCAACTTTTTGTTGAAAAGTCTGAATTTAGTGGGGTATGAACATGAAGTAGTCTTCTCCATTCCCTGATTCCAAAGTGTGCAGTGTATGATTTGTCTTCTATGTTATGCACAGGCATATTAGGTGGTTCTCATAATTCCGGTAACTGTCAGTAATTAAAAGTGCAGCCTGATCCGATTCAAAACTCCAGTCTCATATCCAAAGATTTTCCTGTCCAGTTTGGAACCAGGCATTTGTGGCTTGTGATCTGAAGTGGGGAGGTCTTATTATGGTTTCATTTACACCTTCTCCCACTCTAGACCATAGAATGCTGCAATGAAATGATTCCGTTCTAAATACCTCACCCCAATCCCTGTTCCAGGCTTAACCCCTCTGCTTAACCAAGGGAATAAGGGAGAAGAGGCAGCTGCCCCTCCTTATCTGCCCACATCTATGGTCCCCTCTTCGGTTGTTGATGCTTCTCTGGCCAGCTGTTATTTGATGTCCTTTAAGCATATGTTCAACCAGCCAGTCTCGTCTGTTGGCGGGGACCCCAGTCTCAACACAGGAGCCTCTTGGAGCCTTCCTCTTGGCCTTCTTCTACTTAGGAGGGTTGTTAATTATGGTGAGAACTTTTTGGTGGCCTTAATTGTTGGCATCTTTCTTTAAAATATAGGGTACTAAGTGGCTCTTTTGTTTTTAGATTTAGGCCCTGGTCATCAGTCCTGAAGAAACTTCCAGAAAAGCCCCATGTAACACCTTGTTTCAAGTGCATATTTTAATTTTATGACATGGTTGACAACGATTGCTAAGCATTTTCCTACTTTTATTTTAAATGGTAGTAGAATTCTTAGCTTGACAAAACTTTTTTTTTTTGCCTCCTCTGCATAGTGGATGCATTATAGGATACCAAAGTCTATCGGTACCCAACAAAGCTTTCTGTTAAACAAAACAAAACAAAAATCTTTTATGCTCAAGCAAAAATTAATGATTACTTTTGCCCATTCATTTTCTCAGACATCCTTTGGTCTATCTTCCAGACCAGGGGTCTGCAAACTGTGGCCTATGGGCCACTTCCAGCTCTCCATCTGTTTTTGTAAGTAGAGTTTTGTTGGAACACAGCTGTAGTCATTCGTCTGTGTATTGTCTGTGACAACTTCTGCACCACCAGCAGAACTGAGTATTTGCAACAGTGACCGTTTAGCGGGCAAAGCCCAAAATGTTCACTGTCTGACCATTTACAGAAAAGGTTTGCCAACTCTTGTTTTACACCCATTCTTTAAAATTCTCTAAAACATAGACCAGTAATACCATTTGTCTGCTTAAAAGCATGAAGTAGCTTCTCATTGTTGACAGAATATATTCTAAAATCTTTAGCTTTACATTCAGATCTTTCTGTTGTGGAGTCTCAAATCATTATATGAAGTTCAAGTTCAGTACTTCCTGTTATTTTTAGTAATGCAACTTGAAGTCTAGAGTTATAAATTGGCAGCCTACAGGCTGAATTTGGTCCCCAGACTTGTTTCATTGAATCAGCATTTAAAAACTGGATGATATCACATAGAAATTTAGATTTCTAGTTATTCTTGACAAGTCAAGAGTTCTGATAAAACTGCCCCCAAAGCCTTCAGTGTAACATTCTGTTAGTGCTGAATGACTTCTGCCCCCTTCCTCTGGAGCAGTGCTCTCCACGTCTGCACAGCTTGTGCCCTGCAGGTCCTGTGTGCATATGCACTCATAGCCAGTCCTCTTCAATCATGTGTGTTTTTACCTGCTCTGGCCACAGTAGGTATTTGAGTTTGCAGCCCTGGGTCTAGGTAAAGTGAGCTGCCTCATGGTCATCTGATCCATCTGTTCTCACATTACCTCATGTTGCTCCTTCTGCCTAGAATATCCTCTTTGTCCTTCAAAACTTTTCATCCTGTAAGACTCAGTTTAAATATCGTCTTTTGAAGCCTTCCCTGTCAAAATCAATCACTTCTTCCTCTACCCTTGTGGCACTTTGTTCATACAATTAAGAGTGGCACCTGTCATGTATTTTAGTGACCAGATGGTAAGCTCCTTGACTGTAAGGTTTATATCTTACTCATCTTTCTGTTCCTAGTCCCCAGCATGTTTCTTGACAAAGAGTGCAGGCCAAGTCAATGTTGCTAAATGGTATACTGTTAACATCTAAAAACTGGGAAGGTAGAACAGGATTCATTAGACAGGAAGAAAAATTCATATTTTTCTCACTTAAATGTATATTCTTTTCCTTTCAGTATTTCACGTAGTTTCCTCTTTTTGTTCCCTTAGTTTATAACAAACTTGTTTATATATTCCAGAAACTGATAACTTCAGTTTTCGTAAGGATTACCAACACTTACCAGCCATGTCCAGAGTCACAAGCTAGTAAGTGGTGGAAATGGAGTTCAAAGTCACATTTCTCTGCTTTTAGAGCTCCTTCACATAGCTCCTGGGCCACTCCTTACCATGTGTGTGCTTTTGAATAAGTTACAAAGTTTTCTAAGTTCTCAGTTTCTAACTGTAAAAGAGGAATGGTAATGGTACCCATCTTCAGGATACTTGGGAAAAATGAATGAGAATGTCCTTGTAATGCTTAGAACAGAGTTTGGCTTAGAGTAAGTGCCCAATAATAGAGCTGCTCAGTCTATTATTATTGCCATTGTTACCAGACTGTCTTCCTTTTTTTGGTTTAAACTGTTAGGAGTCAAGGGAATTAGAAGTATTGGCCCATATGTAGAAACCATATGTCAGACCACCCTTTATATACTCTAAGAACACTGCATTTGGAAGAGATTTTGGAGGTCAGATGTTCTAACAAGTGCTTATCCAAAGCAGCAGTTCTCTCTGCAGTTTCCAGTTAGAGATAAGCAGTCATCTAGAGGCTGTTAGAACATGTACAGTGACAGAAGCTGGCCACTTTAGGAGGAACATGTGATTGTTTAAAAATTACACACACATACTTTGCTTTTCTTTTTTAGTTCTGTCCTCTGTAAAATGTACACAGTTAAGTTGAATCCTTTTTCCGCACTGCTGTCCTTAGTCCTTCGATGTATTTGAGCGGACTTACATCAACACTGATGGCTCTCACAGTGTGGCCCAGGGATCTCTTCTATCTGGGACGCTTTCATCAGGAGCCCTTCTTCTCTCTTCCCCTTCTTTTAAAAGATCTAAGAATTCTTGAAGACCCTAAAAGTGTAGGCTAAAATTTTTGTGTGCCTGTGTGCATTTTTCTAGAATGAGGTTTGATAACCTGAAAAAGGTTTAAGAATCACTGTCTTAGACACTCTAATGGTAACGGCTTGTCCTGCTTATGTCCACATCTGAAAGGGACAAGAAGTGGTTAAGAACCACTGTTTTTTAAGTTTTCTCATAATGATAGAAAGTGATTGAAGACAAAGATTAGGGATCTTTGAAAGAGAATTCGTGGAAAGAGGAAAATCTGAGTTAAAACAAAGAGAGTTCACCTGTATCCACTGAGCCACACCCTGACATCTTTCGGAAGTCTTCCATCTAGTCTGCTTAGGGAATTATTTTTGACATAATATGAATGTTAAGCAGAAGGGAGGATTCAGTATGTCAGTCTTAAAAAACATTTATACTACAGAACAGGGAGTAACTATAATGCCCTGCAGTGGACAATCACTGTAGCTAAATTTAGATAGTATTGTGACTGTTATATATTCAAATATACTTATGAGTGTATACACAAACAGTGTTTTAGTTCAGTATCCCCTTCAAGGTTAACCCATTCCCTCCCCCCAAATGTTTTCCCCTGCTGTACAAAGTCTTATGCTCTGCTGTTGAGAATCTAAAAGACAGTATAGCCACAAATGGTCCTTCTGATCTTTGTGAGACCATAAAATATTATGACATGGAAAAGCACGGTTGGAAGAGCAGAGCAGCTGAGATACAGGCAGAGAAGCTTATAAATGTTGCTTTCCCGAATTATTGCTGGGTCACTTTTGGCCCAAATAAATTTCCTATGCAAGTTTTGATAAAATGCATACATAAATGCATACATTTTTTTGTACATAGCTATCTTGTCATCAGTAGCCAATTGTGTAATTACAGTTATGCCCATAAAATATTAAACTTTTTCATAATTTTACATAATATCTAAAAGAGAAAGTAAAATGAGGTATTATGGCTATAAATATATTTTAAGATTCAGTAGAGGACACAGAGGTGCTAAAATTTGGACAGACGTGTAAACTATTTTTTAAAACAATTTATTTTAAAACTTAATGAGATCATTGAAGACATTTGTTTGGCATTTCTAAAGCATATGTTAGCTTACTGTAGGACTGGCAGTGTAAGTGCAGAAAAGATAGTTACAAAAATCTGAGAAGTTTAGTATGTACATTCTAACAGTACAGCTTGTAACTATTAAAAAAGATACATTGGACATCTTGCTTTTTCTTGTATCTATTGCCTCTCAAATTTAAGGTGGGTATAGGTCTTTAACAAAGGGTAAAGGAACTCCCTAGAGTTGTGGTGGTTACTTCAGTTGATAATAGAAAGAAGGACATTTTGAAGTAAAGTGGAAAATTAAGAAAGGAATGAAAGGACACATGTTGATTGGTACTCTTAGTGTTTTGTTTTCTTTTGTTTATTTTCTTTTTTAACATAGCAAATGTTAGGTGCATTGTCCATGTATGGTGAACCACTTGCTTCAGTGCAAATTAAAGTCTGTAAGGTCTGTGGATTTAATAAGACGAACTAAACATTTCTTTCTTTATTGATTTTTCCTTTGAAAACTCCTACTTGTGGATTGGCATAAAGTAAAAATTCCTCAAGTAACATCCACACCGTCTCATTTAGGGTGTGGTATTGCATCATGCCCAGGCGAGAGTCGAATACATGCTGTCTGATGATGAGCACAGGTTTTTGTAGGAGAAATTCTCTTTATGCTTATGCACCACATTTCTTACTGTGGTCTCAAGAGTCATTGGAAAATAGAATTCTTGTTTGAACTTGAACTCTTACTGTGTAATTTTTGTCAGTAACACTGTTATAAGTTTTATGTGATTTTTTAAAAATTGATTCATTTGGCAAAGTGCAGAATCCTGTAAACATTGGAATGTAATATAACTGATTTTAGCTGATATATTTAAGAATAACATGCATTGAATTTGAATGATAAGCACAAGGCCTTTCCAAAGATGTGTGCTGGGTTTGGGGGTTTTATGAATGGGGTTCATTCACTATGTGTTTACTTACTGTGGTTTTCACTAAGTAGCAGGATAATTGTTATTACAGAGTTAGAGTGTTAGCGTTAACATCTTGAAAATGTCTCTTTGTGAGACGTGTTAGCTGAATGTGTGTAGTCAAGTAGTTTTATTTTGGACTTGGGAAAGCAGTAACTTCTAAACATTTTCTTAGTTTCTTTTAAAAAATAAATCAACAAATAACTTCAAGGGAAAATATTACGAATTCCTTGGGGGTGATGATGTGGGGAGGATGCAGGTAGGGTGTGTATTCTGCCCCAGGATGTGCTTTGGGGAAATCCTTGAATTTCAAGTAGAACAACTTCAAAACACTTTTCTATATGTTCTAAAAAGTCATTAAGTCTTGACATGTAAAGACACGTGAATGTAGCATTCTAAAAGAAGAGTAATTGAAGTTCTTTTCTTTCACAGTGGAGTCTCTTAATAGATGATGTGCTTTAGTTGAATTTTGAAAAAAAAACCTGCCTGGAGTAAGTACTGATACAGCTACCAAAACTTGTAATATCATCCTCTTGAACATCATTAATGTTGTATATCCTTTTCTTTCAGCTGGATATGTCAAGTGACCAGATAGCTGCCAATCTGCAAGCAGTTATCAATGAAGTTTGTAGGCAGAGACCACTGAATCTGGGTACGTGGTTCGCTGGGGTAGGCTTCCCTATAGCCCTGTGATACGTGAAAAATGTAAAATATTAAGAAAACTATCCAGTTAACATGCAACTACAGTAACAATGAAATTTCCAGGGATTAAAGAAATAAAATTTATTTCTCCAAAGGATTCCTAATTAACTTATTAACAAGTTGTAGTTATTTAGACAGGAGAGCTCTTTAACATTAATAAGGAATGCATCCTAAAGCCTTTGTAAATTCCCACATTATTTCTACCATTAAATGTAATAAAGTCTGAAAGAAAACTGTAACTGATTGCCTTAAACTTACAGTGGTGTTTAAGTAGAAGCTAAAATCATTTATGAGATAAATGCTGTTTTGAAGCCAGACCATTTACTTTGTCACTGGTACTAGTGATTGGCTTCTTTAACCTTACTTATTTTAGAAAGGAAACAAGGTTTTTCATTATGTCATGAGAATCACTCTTTATATACTGAGTAATTCACAGAGAACAGTGAAACTTGGTCAAGATGTGGAAGCTGGGTCAGGCCAGGAACACGTCTAGTACCCACTGCATTACCTGCCACGCACAGGCCTTCCTCAGGCAAACGTGTTCTCTCGTGGCTGGTTGAAGCCACGCGAGAGTCCATTACCCTCAACTGACTGTGCACTTACAGGTTTGCCATTATAGGATAGGGATCAGTTATGTTTAGTTTTATAATCCAAGTATATAATTAAAACACAGCCTTAAGCTATAAGCTATTTTTAACCTTCTTTTGGAGTTAAACACACTGGTGAATAAACACCTCATTTGTTATATCTTCTTGCCATATCTTGCCTAGATATGACCATAATATTAGTGATTATACGTGTATGGATTCTTAAATTTTATGGAGAACTTTGATTGCAGCATAGGATCCTCTGAGCCTATAGCAGGAGTAGAATGATGGACAGTAAATCTCTACAAGCAATTTAGTTATCCTCTCTTTCCCACTTATCTTTTTTTTTTTTTTTAAATGGAAGTGCTGGGGATTGAACCCAAGACCTCATGCATTCTAAGCAGGTACTCTACCCACCCCCCTTTGCCATTTTTAATGAGGTCCCTTAACACTGTTCTTATGAAAAGCCTTTTGATTTTTAAGGAATTTTACTAAATGTTTGGTAACACAGAGGTAGCATCTGTGCTGGCTGTTTTAAATAAATATTTAGCATCTTGTCACCAAATGTAAATATCACCACCTGCTCCCTTCACTGTTGACTTGGCAATAAAATAAATTTTAGGTGATCACCTTCTGGAAGAGAGCAATGAATTATTAGTAAATACGTGTAGTTTCAGTGATAAATGTCTAACGTTCTAGAGTACAGCTTGTTTGACTTCTACTCTAGAAATTAAATGGTCTTCCATTTGTTATAATTCAAAATAATAGTTCAGTTATATGAGTACTTTTCAAGTGAAAATATATGAGACCTTATAGTTTCTTGTTTTATGTTTGCATTTGCTCATTAGGTATCTCTGTCAAATAAAATGAGAATTGATTCTTTGTTTTCAGGACCCTTTGTGGTACGTGCTTTCCTTCGAAGTTCAACAAGTGAAGGTTTGTTACTAAAGATCGAGCCGTTGTTGCCTAAAGAAGTAGAAACCAAAGAAAGTAACACATAAGCTGCCTAAATGTGTTGCATTGTGAAATTATTTTCAGTGGATCAAGAAGCAACAAAGAAAATTATAAAACTATAATTTCTATGTTTTGTGTCTTGTTATTTCTTGATCATCATACTTGAAAGTGAATTTTAACACTGGGAAATCTTACAGTGCTTTCAAAAATAAGAAAATAAAATTTACTGTGTCTGAACCTACCTTTTAGATCCTGTTAAATTTTCTTCATGGAATTCAGATTCTACATGCTGATAATTATAGCAGCAATTTCTAGCTTAATAACTTTCCCTTGAGAGCCATACCATCTGAGGGAAAAGTAACATCCTCAATTCCCATAAGACAGAGAATAGCAGGAATCATGAGCTATGTCACAAGTATGACTATTTTCTAAAGAAAAATGTGGAAAATGTTCATTCTAAAAAATTCTACCTGTCATTTGTGATAGCATGAATATAGAAAATGACTAAGTCATTAAAACTGGTGGTGGGAAATCTTGTTTTTCTCTTAGGAATCAATTAATAGTATTTATATTTTTTGTAATAGCAATAGTGTATATTTTAATGGTGCTTTGCACAAGGCACTGTGTATAGTGATTTCATATACTTCATTTGATCCTGAATTCCTCTGCTTAATAACAACTTGTCAGTGTTTGCTGAATGAATATCCAATGAGATAGATAAAACAGCTTAACTTATTGATGAAGAATCAGGCTAAGTTCAAGTGCCAGTTTGCAATCTGGTGTTGGTCCTTAAGTGTTCACTGGTATGTGACAAAATGAAAAAAGTAAGGATAATTTTGGCATGCAGTTGCCCACTGTCCTTTCTTGGGAATGATTTCCGTTACTCTGAGACTTCTTCCACTTTTTTGGGGATGTTCAAGGGCTTTTTCTTGTATGAAATAATAGTGCTGATAAATTTGTTGGTAGATTTTAATAAAACTTTATAAAGATATTTTGATGGCTCCATGTAGGTCTCTCAATTGTTTATGAAATTTCAGTGGTCTGAGAAGTCTAAATGACTGTAAATAACCATTGTACTCCACTAAGCTTTTTTCCCCACAGGAAAATTAAAATTCAAAACTATTTACTAAAAACCACTGTAAAATTAACTACAAAGCAGTAACCGCAGTTACCTTATAGTGAGTGTCTACCACTGTCTTATGCTTCATATGCGTCCTCTAATTTTACCCTCACAAAGATTCAGTGAGGAGGGTGGTACTCCCATTTTATAGATAAGGAAATTGAAACTTGTGTGAGGTCCCTTAAATGGCAAACTAAGATTCAAACCTACATTTGTCTGATTTTAAAGCCTCTTCTCTTAATCATTAGGCTATTTTACCTCCTTTTTATATATTCTAAGATAAATTAAACTGTTGAACTGAACAGTTTAGAAAATTTTAAATATTGAATAATTACACTTCAGTTTCTTGGTATGTCTAGTTATATGGGGTTCTGGCATAACTTGATGTCAAGAAAGTAGAAATAAAAGGGTTGGAGGAATGGGATGAGAAAAGAGCAGAAAAAATATCTACTTGTTTCCCACAGTTTCGGTCTTCTGAAAGTGCACTGATTAATTGTTATTTAAAGAGCCTAATTCAAAGAGTAGAAACTTATTGTGTTCATAGATTTTCTTCCGATTAATAGAATAAGTATACTCTTACTAAAAATTTTAGAAACACTAATAAATATAAAAAAGTAAATCACTCAGAATCCTACTGCTCAGATAACCAGTATTAATGTTTTGGTATTTTCCATTATCTTTTTTCAATTGACAGACAGAGACAGAGAGAGATACAGAGAAACAGAGAGAACATGCACACACATGATGTTATAAAGTAAGCATTTCCCTATATTATTTAAAATCTCATATGAAAAGCATTACTTTAATGGCTGAGCAATATTTCATCCTGTTGATGCTCTAATTTATGGAATTATTTCCCAGTTGTTGGGCATTTAACTTGTTTTCAGGTTCCACTCTGCCTTTGTTATTTACCATGCTTTGGAGAAAATACTTGAGCATAATTTTGTTTTCCTCTAGATTTCTACAAGTGACATTCCTGAGTTAAAAGGTATGATGTGGCCAAAGGTATAAATTATGTCTTAGAAAGGTGCCTTTTTGAGCAGAACAAACCAGAACAAGGAAATATGGTTGGAAAACTTGCTCTGGGCAGGAACATTCCAGGGTCTTATTAACTGGTCTATGAATAAATTATTCCCTAACCTCCCATTAGAGCATTTTTCCTATTGGCTGACTAGAACTAATGTTGAGTGCTCCTAATAGTATGCTTCTGGAAAAATAGGAGAATTGCACTAGGTTACTCTTCATGTAAATCTCTTTCTCTTTTGTATTATTAATGTATTTTATTCTTTCTTAGAAAACAATAAATTAAAATCTTATAGTTAAAAAGAGTAAAAAGTTTAAAAATACATATTAAAATACTCGTGATTCTCAAACGTTAGCCTGCATCGAAATCACCTAGAGGGCTTGCAAGCACAAATTGCTGGGTTCCAGTTAGCAATCTGGAAAAAAAGTTGCAGATTTACATTTCTAGCAAGTCCCATTGCCAAACCCAAGTTTGTGTGCCCAACGACACGCAGTGAGACCAGACAAACTGAAATTTCAGAGTTTGAGCAGAGAAGGGTTGATTTGCAAGGGCTGAGCAAGGAGAACAGGCAGCTAGTACTTCAAAAGCCCAAATTTTCTGATTGTGTTCTAAGAGGTGTTTGAATAGGCAAAACTTTGGGGGGGAGGACTGCAGGATGTGTGACCTTTCTCTGATTGGTTGATGGTGAGGTAACAGGGTGATGTCCCAGGAACTTCAACCATCAGCCTTCCAGTTCCAACCAATCTGAGGTCCACCTGCTTATGCTCAGCCTGAAGTTGCTGTCCTCCACCTGTACTGGGGCCTTAGTTCCTGTGGAAGAACTATCAGATTGTTATGTGTATCCCTTGAGGAGGAACCAGGACCCTGCCCCACTTCTGCACTATTGTTTCTTGACTACCTTTCCTTTGTTTCTACATTCCCTCACTCTTCTAGTTAATAACTGTTTGAATATGCCCTTTGGAACTCAGAGAAGGTCTAGGAGTCTGAAAACTTCTTCAGCAGACAAGAAATGGGGGACCCAGAAAAGCATCTGTACTCGGGAGGGCCGCATAGGGCCCTGTTCAGTTTTGCTCCCAGATGATGATGATATTGCTGGTCCAGGGACCACACTGAGAACCACTGGTATTTACAAATGGATCTTTTAAGCCTTGATTAAAAAATCTTTGGTATCAGCATCAATTTATTTTAAAATTCAACTGATAATTCTGATGCAGCAGGGTTGAGAATCACTGGTATATGCAATTAACCAAGTTATAAAAGATGAAAATTTGTAGTAAAAGTCAAGATTTTAAAAGGCTGAGGTGGAGAAAAATAATGCACTGAATTTAAGAGCCAGGACTGGTTTCTAGCTTTCTGGTCTATCCCTATGTGTAAACAGTGTAAATTCCTTTGGGAAAATAATTCAAAATCTGAGATTTTATATAAAACAAGGACATCATAAGATAATCACCAGTGTACTTTCTAACAAAAATTTTGTGATATACCTTTTTTAGGTGGCATTTCATGTTGTTAGAAATGATGTGCTATAACATTTACTAATATAAACATATATATAAACATAAATTTAATGGTATTACTTAGCATTATCTTGTTAAAGACCAAGTGCTTGAGGTGAGATGGGGACACCTATACAATAGTGATTGTTTAATAGCAAGTCGTTAATCACAGTGTTCAGTAGGTGGCAGTAAAACCTTTCATAAATGTGTGCTTACTGGTAAATACTTGTTTTCTTTATAGAGTCCTTGGAGCTTTGTTTATTTGTTAATTTTTTTTTTCCTTTTTCTGTTTTGGGCATGTTACAGAGGTCGCTTTAGTTGTCACTCTGTAATCATTTTTAGAATTAAATTCGTTTCTGTTTTAACTTTCATTATAGATTTTTCAAATATATAGAAAAAAAGAACTTGCTTTTATTAACCACTCAGCTTCAGCAATTACCAACATTACGCTCTTGTTCTAGTTATATCTATCCCTTTCGTCCACATACTACTCTCCTGCTTGTCCTCCTCCTTGCTAGAATAATTAAAAGCAGGTCCCATATATCATATCACTCAACCTGTAAGAGTTTTAAGAGTAATCAAGCTATAATTAACAAGAAGATTTTAGGTCCATTTTTCAGAACCCATTGTTTTTGTGTTCTGCTCTGGCTGTTGAAGGCATTTAAGTTTTTTGGACTGCATTTTTTGCATAATGGGCAAAACACCTATTCCTAGTGCTTTGAGAAGTTAGAGTACATAGTAAAATAATTAGCCACAAAAGGTTGTATATAAATGTCAATACTTTAAAAAACAAGAAGGAAGAAGTTAGTATCTTCCGTTAAATTGTTTTTGAATCAAAATATAAAATTAGAAATATAACTATTATAAAGAATAGGTTGAAGTAATATTCAATTTTCATGTGAAGATATCGAAAGGAATAAAAAGTTTTACTGTATTTTATTAAAAAAATAGAAGCACATTAAATAAAGTAAGCAAGTAAAGAAAGGAAGAACACAAAGAATTTAAAGGAAACAATGACCCATAATTCCTTGAATAAGCACTTAACATTTTGTTATACTTTCTTTTTTCCTTCTTCCCGGTGGAGGCCTCCTTTTCCCTCGGAAGTAACATGGTTGTGACCATGTTGGGCCTAGAGTAGGATGGGAGATACCTTGGCTTTGGAGGTTTCCCATGCTTCCAACTCTTTAGTCACTTTTATTTGAAAAAAGCCAACCAAAAGCAATTTTCAAGTATTTGCTAAATGAAAGGCCTAAGATTTTCTGTATCTCATTATATCTTACATAAAACTTTATAACATTGTTTCCCAAATTGGTACTTTACTGAAAATTAATTTATATGAATTTTAAATTAAATAGAATAACCCAGTGTTTTCCAAAGGGCCACAAGTATACCATTAGTGGCAAGAAATACCAAGAAATGAATTTCGATGGTAAATGAACCACATCTTAAAATTAATAGTTAAGAATGTCTCTGATATATTATCGGAAAATAGGACTAGCACGTGAAGACTGTGATTTCCTGGATATCATTGCCTAGGATGATATTGCCAAGGTGATTCTTTGTAAAGTCTATTTTAGAATGTTAAGTAAATTTTATTAATATATAAATTATATAAACTGCTTTCCAAAGTGGTTATACTGTTTTGGATTCCCTCCAGTAATGCTTAAGGGTCCCAGTTTCTCCACATGCTTGTCAACACTCGGAACTGTCTTTTTTATTATAGCCATTCTAGTGAGTGTGTAGTAGTCATACATGTTTTAATTTGAAAATTAAATTTTTTTTCCTAGCAAAATTTCTTTTGCTAAGAAAATATTTGGGGATAAGTTACAGTTTTAAATGTGTGCGACTGGGAAGATGGAGTATGTTTATACTGTGAAGCTCCAGAAGTAGAGGTAGAACTAACATAGTCTTTATAGAGAAGCAAATTCTGGCAAAAAGTTAAGCCAGAGTTAAGTGCTATGGACTCTTGCAAAGTTGTAGTGACTTTTTATTGAATGTATTTACATCCAGGTGTGTCAGTGTTCCCTCAGGTACAGTTAACAGAAATTAAAGAGGAAATGTAATATAAGTATATAGAATGATTCACAGAATCTAAGGAAAACTTCATCAACTGGTACTTGATTGGATAGGATGCACCCAGCTTAAGAGATCTAAGCAGCAGGAACCAATGGGCAGCTTCCTTAGAGAGCTGTTGTCAAAGTGAATCAGCTCTGTTGTTTGACCCTCTGTTACTCAAGATTTAAATTTTAAGAAGAGAGAGTCTGCTTGGTCTAGTTTAGTCTAAACGCCCACTCCTTGGTTAGGAGAAGGCAGAATTGATCATCTCACCAGAATTGCATGCAGTAGGGTAGAAGAAATTGCCCAGAGCAATACTGAAATACCTTTACCAAAAGAAGGGTGTTAGGCAGGCAAGACCAATAGATGCCCAGTATGCCAGGTCACTACCTCTGATGAATGCCTAGGAAGAATTAGTAGCAATGGTAGGAAGGTCAACAAATCTCTAAGAGTCACTCATTCCTTGAATATTTATTAAATATCTCCATCTATGATTTCTATAAATCAATAACTATTTCTTTGAACTAAAAGTATTTACTTTGTTACTCTAAAAGTATTTTTATGTACATAGCAAATATTCTTTGAATGCAAAAATAATGTTGCCCATTTATTGTTTTGGAGGGGAGAAATGTCAATTTCATTTTATTAAACATAAATAGAAAGACATGAACAGATTCCCATGGAAAAAAGATTCAATCAGAACAAAACTTCTGTGATTCTCACTCAGCCTCCCTGGTGGCTCTGTATGGATCATCTATGCTTGTACAAGTTATGTTCCTGCATTTACACAGTTGACTGCCTGTTGGCATGTGTAAGTTTTTCATATTTAAAAACAGATGGTATGAGCAAGTAGTGCTTTAAGGTAGTTGCTAAAATAGTATCGTGACTAAGAGCATGGACCCTAGAGACAAGCTGAGGATTCAGGCTCTAGCTCTGTGGCGTAGCTGTACATTGTTGGTGTTGCCCAACATCTTTTATTGACTTACAGCATAAGTTCAGAAATGGGGATTCAGCCTGATGAGTTTTCCCAAAGTGAGCATGTACCTCGTGTATGGATCAAAAAGTAGATAATACCAACACTTCAGGAACCCCGTTGTTCCCTCCTTGAAAACTGCTCCCATTCAGGTAACCACTACCGTGACTTCTAAGGCCATATATTTCTTATTCTTGTTTTTAAACTTTACCTAATGGAATAATAATTACTATATGTATTTTTGGGCTGAGGTCCAGGTTCATTCAATATATTTATGAAATTCATCCGTATTGAGTATATTTGTATTTTGTTCAATCTCATTGCTGTTTAATATTCCATTGTGTGAATGTACCATGATTTATCCATTCTACTGTTGATGGACATGTGGATCCTTTACAGCTTGGAGTTTTACAAATAATGCTGTTATGAATATTCTTATACATGTCTTCTGGTGAAGTTTTAGGGCTATTACAAGTAATGTTACTTATTAACATTCTTTTTCACTTCTTTTGGTGAACATATATATGCATTCTGTTAGATATACACCTAAGAGTGAAACTGCTGGATCATGTTAGGTATATATTCATATTTAGTAGATAATGCTTTGCAATTTTCTGAAGTAGTTGTACCAATATAACTTCCAACAGTATATATAAGAATTCCAACTAAATCATATCTTCGCCAATAATTGGTTTATCTTTTTCATTTTCACCATTTTTCTGAATGTGACATTGTCCAGTAATTTTTGAAGAGTAAAAAATCCCATTAGTGAGGGAGACAGAATTTAGGATATCACTCTCCACTGGCTACAGTTGGCTCTTAGGTTGGGTGGAAGCCTGGTTGGGCACACCTGTCCTAGGAGTGAGGGGGTGTTGGCATGTCAGTTCCTGAGTTTTCTTCTAGGGCTATTTCCAAGCCTGGCTCTTGCAGGCTCTCCCCTGCCCCAGCCCAGGCCTGCCCTTCTCCACTATCCCCTCCCTGCATCTGGGCCCACATACCCTTTGGGAAAAGGGAGCACCTGAGAAACAATACAGGGGCTTGTCTCTTGAATCTTGGCCACTGGTCTGGGCAGAGACTGGAGTGGGAGCCACAAGGGTCAGATAGTTTTCCCAGGAGAAGCCCTGTGCCTTCTTTCCTCCCAGGGTCACCATCTTCCTGGCTCCTCCTGCCTGTGCCCTCTTGGGCCTCCCAGCCCCGTATGTCTTCACTGCTGTTTGTATTAAAAGCCTCTGTTTTATTCCTGTCCAAAAAAAAAAAAAAATTATATGGTGATCTAGAGTTTTATGGGATTTATGAAATAACTTTTTTGTTAAAAAAAATTAAAAGAAATGGAAGAAATCAATTATTTTCTGACTCTAACAAGTTACTGTCTTCTGGGGGAGGGATTAATTTTGTTTGGATTATCCTATATAATAAAGTGCCCTCCGTCAGACTCTAGACCCTGGTTTTGAACATTACCCACTCTATATCTAAGTCCCGTGTTCGGTAAAATTGGGTGTATAACGTTTTAAAATTACTGTTTCTGACGTATTATGCAATTTCAAGTATTACTATTCTTAACCTAGATCGGGGACTACAGATTCATGGTTCACATTCCATCATCCCCCATTTCCAACCAGGCAGATTATGACAGATGGTGTGACTCACAGAATGCTTTGCCGCTGATTTCTGTGTGGTCTCAGATTTTTTCCCCTCAATATAGCCCGCCACATAGTCACCCTGTTGAACAAAAGTGTGATGGAAAATTAAAACACTCTTTTCATCCTGTACCTCAAGGTATGAGGTGATCAGCTGAGTCTTAACATTTTCTCAAGTATTGCCATTGTTAGTTGGCCCTGTGTAAGACAGACAGAAATGTGACTCATTCTTAGAAAGGGATCATTTAAATCTATTCCTTAGTCATGCTGACTAAGGAGCTGGCTTACTTTTACTTTATTCTTGTTTAGTTTAAAAAATTTTGTTTTCCTTTCTATTTTAGTATGTAATTGATTTTTTTTTTCATTTGGGACCCAGAAAAATTCTGAGAAGTTTGCTGCAGCTTCATAGGTCAAAGTAAGTTAGAGAAAATGATTTGAAAGAGGAGGAAGGATGATAAAGACACAGGGTTACACATGAATGCTGACAGTTTTGGGGGTTGGGGGACCTTTAAAGGCCTATCTGGTCTATTTGGTATTGATTATGATATGATATGTATTGATTATAGCTTGTCACTTGAAATTAAAATTAAAAGTAATTTATGGTAGTGAATTACAAGTAGCATTTTTCAGAGTGGCAATTTAAAAAATGAGTTGCTGCTTCTAAAATTTTGGCCAAGATAAGATGATAAAGCTGATGATTAAAACCTAAGATAAAAGACAATTAAAACCTGAGGGGAATAAAGAAGGAAGGAGGGTTGGATGACAAAATAAGGGTTTAGTGTTATAGATGAAACCAGGAGATAAGTTTTAGCAGTAGTAGATTATGCTAATGTCATATTCTCAGCTTCAACCCTTACTGAGTATGTTACTTTGAGCATTCACTTGCCTTGTGAGCCTTAATCTTTTTGGCTGTAGCATAATCATAAGAAAGGTCACCTTTATTAACTCAAGAGTGTTGTGAAGACTAATCAGGTAATATAAATGAATTACTTTATAAAGTTAAGGTCCAATCAGCTGCTGTTATTATAAATACTAGAACAATCCGTGAGCCTCAACACATAAATAGCTCAAACTAGATTACAAAAAAAATTCTAGCTTTCCTTTTCTGCTCATAATGGAGTAACATATACCAGACTTGCCCTCTACCTGTGAACACCTAGAAAAGTGGACAAAATACATGAAGCAACTCTGTTCTGACACTGGAAAACATGCAGTACAGGACTGTACTCTCTGAATGGATGGGGAAAAAAGAGTCATGCGAAAGCCTCAGCATTCTGCCTGGTGTCACTTTCTAGACCCTGCATAGGAAAAGGGAAACCAAGGGAAGCATGGCAGTCTCTGAATAGAAGACACTGAGACCAGATTTGGGGAAGGCTGTGGCAGCTTCAGTTTGTGAGGCATGGCACCAGAGATAGAAGAGCTGTGCCTAGAAGCTCCAGGAATCTGCAGGAGGGTTTCACTGAGACTTTTCCTGTGTGCTAAAGTGCACATGCATAGAGTGAAATGCCACAAGGCTAGACTAAAAGGAGTTACTGAGGAACTATAAGTTGAACAATTACCAGAAGTTACATGTAGCTAAGAGACATTTGAGTTTTGACCACCAGAGTGGCAGGACCTTATTGAAAATCGTGGGCATTCAGTAGATAGCCCAGGTTGTACCTTCGAATCGGGTTAAAAGAGCTCTAGAGTAAAGGCTACTCTGGACCACCAATGACAAATTAAAAACAGTCTCAAAGGATCAAACTGATTGGCTAGTAACTTAACTGCCAGTCAAATTCAACACTCTTTGAATGCAGAAGCAAAATACAGAATTTTAAGAACACAGCATTTATGGTGTTTGGTACCCAATAAAAATTATGACATACAAATAAGCAGGAAAATGAGGGGAAAAAATAAATCAATAGAGACTGACTCCAAAGTTATGGAGATGAATGAAGTAGCCGATAAGGGCTTTAAAAACAACTATGGTAAATATGTTCACAAATACAATGGAACACATGAGCATAATGAGGAGAGAAATGGAAGACATTTAAAAAAAGAGAAAGGGAACTTCAGGGCTGCAGTGCAATTTAGAAATGCAATATCTGAATGGAAAATTCACCTATGGGTTTAGCTGATTAGACACCACAGAAGAAAAGAAGTGTGAACTTGAAGATACTGCAATAGAAACTATACAAATTGAGGTACAGAATGAAAATAACAATAGTAATTAAAAGACCAGATCCTTAGTGACTGAGAATTATTCAAAGTGATCTAACATGGATAATTGGAGTACCTGAAAAGGGCAGGCGAGAGGAGCCTGAAAATATATTTGAAGGAATAATGGCTTAATTTTTAACAAACAGGATAAAAATTATGATTTCTAAATCTAAGAAAACAAATTCCAAGTTGGATAATTGAAAGGAAAACTATTCTAAGGCATATTATATTCAATTTGTTGAGAACCAGTGATAAAGTAAAACTCTTAAAAGCAGCCAGAGGAAAAAGAAACATTAAATACAGGAGTGCCAAGGTAAGAATTACTGATGATTTCTTGTCAGAAATAATGCAAGGCAAACAGGGAATGGAATGATAATTTTAACATGCTTAAAAAAAAGTTAACTTAGGGTTCTGTTAAGTGAAAATAACCTTCAAAAATGAGAACAACATAAAGATGATTTTTTGACAAATAGAAGCACAGTGAATTTATTTTCAGCAGACCTGAATTACAAGAAATGTTAAAGGAAGTCCTTTGGAGGAAGAAAACTGCTATCAGTACAAACCCACTTCCATACAAATGAATGAAGAATGCCAGAAATGGTAAATATGTGGGAAAATACAAAAATGCTTTCCTAATTTTTATCATTTCTTTAAAAAATAACCTTTTTAAAAGCAAATGTAATAACTGTGTGTGGTGGGGTTTATAACAATTTGAAGTGAAATATGAAATAGCACAAATGGTGTGATATACATGGCTCATTTCAGTTGGGTGTAGTTTTCTGTATTCATCTAGTATTTTTAGTGGATGTAATCACATGTGAAATCAAAAGTCAAGTTAATATTAAAATTTTTTACTATTGTGTTGGAACAAGTTTGCATTTTCAAAAACAAGCATTGTTGAAGAACTGACTATATAGTTCACTGAGTATGACATAAGTTTACATCCATGTGACCATGATGAAAATCAAGGTACAGAACATTTCCCTTACCGCCCAAAGATTAGTTGTTCAGTTTGTACTGATTTTTGCCTTCAGCTCCAAGCAACAATAAATTTGTGTTCTGTCACTATAGTTTTGCTTGCTGTGGAATTTCACATGAATGGATCAAACACTGTGATATATATGTTTTAACACTTTAAAATTCATCCATCTTGCTGCATGTATCAATAGAGCATTTTTTGTTTTGCTGAAATATTTTCCATTGTATAGATATACCAAATGTATTTATCCATTCATTCACCTGTTGATGGATATTTGTGTTGTTTCCATTTTCTGGCTATTATGAATAAAATTTCTATGAACATTAATGTACACGCCTTTTTTGGTGGACATTTGCTTTCTTCTCCCTTGAATAAATAATGGAACTGCTAGGTCCTATGGTAAGTAACAGCTTTCATAAGAAACAACCAAACGGGTCTCCAAAGTGGTTGTACCATTTTATACCCCCACCAGCAATGTCTGAAAGTTGAAATTGCTTCATATCCTCCGGAATACTTGGATTTTTAATGTTTAATTTTAGCTCTTCTAGTGGGTGTGTAGTGGTTCTCATTGTGATTTTAATTTGCATTTCCCTGGTGACTACTAATGTTGAGCTTCTTTTTATGTGCTAATTAGCTATTCTTCTATCTCCTTTGGTAATTAGTACAAAGTATCTATTCAAATCTTTTGCCCTTTTGAAAAATCAGATTCTTTGTCTTCTTATTGAATTGTAAAGGTACTTTATATTATCTGGTTTCAAGCCCTTTGTCAAATATATGTGTTGAAAATATTTTCTTCCAGTTGAGGACTGACTTCATTTTCTTAGTTGTATCTTTCAAAGAGCAGAATTTTATTATTTTAAAGTCTATTTTATAATTTTAAAGTCTATTTTATTGATATTTCTTGTATGGTTAGTGCTTTCTATGTCCTAATATATCTTTCCCCTCATAAAAGTTGCAAAATTTTTCTTCTGTATTTTCCTCTACTACATTTCTTTTATAAGGTTAATAAGTTAAATCCAACTGCCCCAGCACCATTTGTTAAAAAGACCGTCTATTTCCCTAGACTTGGTATCTTGGTCAAAAATTTATTAACCATATATGTGTGGATCTATTGTTGAACTCTCTATTTTGTCCCACTGATCTATTTGTCTTTCATTATATTAATACCACACTGTCCTAATAACTAATTTTTGGTAAGTGTTAAAGTCAGAAAATGTAAGCACTCCAACTTTGTTCTTTTTTAAAAAATTTGTTCTGGCTGTTTTAGGTCATTTGTATTCCTATAAAAATTTTAGAATCAACTTGTCAATTTCTACAAAAAGGGTTTCTGGGATTTTGATTGAGATTTCATTGAATCTATATTCTAATGTAGAGAGAACTGGTACCTTAATAATACTGAGCCTTCTTCCATGACCGGTACATCTCTCATCTTACTTAAATCTTCTTTAATGGCTCTCAGCAAGTTTAAGGAAATTCCTTTCTATGCCTAATTTGCTGACAATTTTTGTTGTTGTTGTTCATGAGTAGGTGATAAATTTTATCAAGTGCTCTTTCTGAATCCATGTAGAGAACCATGTGGACTTTCTTTTTTAGTCTGGCTTATTTTCCAAAGGTTAGACCAACCTTCCTTTACTGGGATAAATCCCCCTTGGTCATGATGCATTATCCTTTTTATATGTTGCTCATTTTGATTTGATAATATTTTATGAGGAGCTTTTCTGACTAGGCTCAGGAGGGAGATCAGTTTTAATTTTCTTTTCTTGTAATAGCTTTACTTTGGTATCAGGGTAATGATGAACTCATACTGAGTTGAGTAGTCCCTCTATTTTCTTAAACTTTCTGTGATACAACTATTATGTCTTCCTCAAACGTTGGATACAATTCACCAGTCAGTGCATCTGTAGCTAGGGTATTTTTTTGTGGGAAGACTGAAGTCATTAATTCCATTTATTCAAATGATACCGGGCTATTCAGATATTTAATTTTGTGTATGTGTGCCAGCTTTGGTTTTGTAAATTTTGGCTAACAAGGACTTGCTCTGTTTCTTCTAAGTTGTCAAATTTATTTCAGTAAATATGTTTAGTATATCCCTTTATTATTCTTTTAGTATATATAGAATCTATGGTGGTATGCTTCTTTGATTTCTATACTGGTAATTCATGTCTCTGGGCTTTTTTTTCTTGATTCTTCTAAGCTAGTTTATTTTATTGATCTTTTTAAAAAGTTAGCTTTAGATTCATTGATCTTTCTCTTTGTGCATTTTATTTTTAATTGGAATTTTATAGCAGCTTTATTAAGATATAATTCACATCCCATATAATTCACCCACTTAAAGTATAGATTCAGGGTTGTTTGCTTGTTTTGTTTTTTTAGTGTATTCAGAGTTGTACAACCATCACCATAATGAATCTGAGAACATTTTCATAACCCCAAGAAGAAATCTATCCAGTCATTCTTCATTTTTCCAACATACCCTCCCCCAGCCCTAGGCAACCACTAAACTCTATCTCTGTGAATTTGTCTATTCTGGACATTCCATATAAATGGAATCATATGTGGTCTTTTGTGACTGGGTTCTTTCACTTAGCATAATGTTTTCAAGATCTATCTATGCTTATAGCATGTATCAGTGCTTCATTTATTTTTATTATTGAATAATAGTCTATTGTATGGCTACATCACATTTTGTTTAACCATTCGTCAACTGATGAACATTTGGATTGTTTCCATTATTTGACTGTTGTGAACAATGGTACTATGTTATTTGTGTACAAGTTTTTTGTGGACATATGTTTTTATTTCACCGAGTATATACCTGACAGTGGAATTGCTGGGCCAAATGTTAACTCTGTTTAATCTTTGGAGGATATTCTAGGCTGTTTTCCAAGGTGGCTGTATCATATTCCTACCAGCAGCGTGTGAGCATTCCAGTTTCTCCACATCATTACCAGCACTTGTCATTAATCTGTCTTTTGGATTATAGCCATCCTAGTGGATGTGAATTGGTATCTTACTATGGTTTTGATTTGCATTTCCCTGATGGCTAAAGATGTGCTTTTTCTCCTCAGCTAGAGTTTTGCTAGAATCTGTGGTGGTTGTGGAATCTAGAGGTTGTGTTGAATTTGTAGATCAATTTGAAGAGTATTTCTATCTCAATAATATTAAGTTTTTCTGTTTATGAATACAGAATGCATTTCCATTTATTTAGGTCTTTATTTTCTTCAGTGATATGTTGTAGTTTTTGCTGCACAAGACTTGCACTTCTGTCAAATTTATTCGTAAGTATTTTCTTTTTGATGTTCTTATGAATGGAATCATTTTTTCAATTTCACTTTTGGATTATTCATTGGTATTGTATAGACCTACAATTGACTTTTGTATTTGTGTATTGCTCTTGTATTCAGTAACCTTGTTGAACTCAATATTACTCTTAATTGTATGTGTGTGTGTGTGTGCGTGTGTGTGTATTCCTTAGGATTTTCTTTATTCAGGATCATTCTATATGTCATCTGTGAATAGACATAATTTTGCTTTTTTTTTTGCAATATAGATGCTTTTTATTTCATTTTTTTCCTCTAATCTGTCTGACTAGAAACTACAGTACAGTGTTGAATAGAAATGCCAAGAGGGGACATCCTTGCCTTGTTTCTGATATTAGGAGAAAGGCACTCAATTTTTCGTCATTAAGTATGATTAGCTGAGTGTTTTTGTAGATGCCCTTTATTAAATGTTGAGGAAGTTTCCTTCTATTCTTAGTTTCTTGAGTATTTTTATTATGAACTAATGTTGAAAATTTGTAAAGGCTTGTTCTGCATCTATTGTGATGATTCTGTGGGAATTGTCCTTTATTCTATTGACATGCCATATTCATTGGTTTTTGGATGTTAAGTCAACCTTGCATTTTTGAGATAAATCCCTCTTGATTATGTTGTATAATCCTGTTTATTTATGTATTGCTGGATTCAGTTTGCTAGTATTTTGTTGAGCAATTTTGCTTCTATATTCAGAGGAAATACTGGTATGTAGTTTTCTTTCTTGTGAAATCTTTGAGTGGTTTTGGTATTGGGGTAATACTGGCCTCTTAGGATGAGTTGGGAAATGCTCTGTCTTCTATTTTTATGACAGTTTGTGACAAGTTATTGTTTAAAAAAATACTCGGTTGAATTAACCAGTGAAGCCATCTAGGTCTGAGCTTTTCTTCTAGGTAATTTTTTATTTCTAATTTAATATCTTTATTTGTTCTAGGTCTATTTGGATTTTCTTTTACTTCTTAAGTTAGTTTGGTAGTTTGTGCCTTTTGAGGAATTTGTCCATTTCATCTAAGTTACCTAATTTGTTGCCATACACTTGTTCATAGTATTCCCTTATTATCCTTTTCTGTATGGTCAATAGTGATGTGTTTAAAGTTTGTCAGTTTTATTGATTTTTTCAAAGAACCAAGGTTTGGTTTCATTAGTTGTCTCTGTTATTTTTCTATTCTCTATTTGATTTATTACTACTCTAATCTATTATGTCCCTCCTTCTGCTTGCTATAGGTTTAATTTACTCTTGTTTTTCTAATGTCTTAAGGTGGTAGTTTAGGTTACTGATTTGATATCCTTTTTCTTTTTTAATGTAGGCATTTAAACTTTCACTTCAGCTGTATACCATAGGTTTTAGTATGTTGTGTTTTCATTTTCATTCATCTCAAAGTATTTTCTTCTTTGACCCATTGGTTATTTAGTAGTGTGTTATTTAATTTCTATATCTTTGTTAGTTTCCTAAATTTTCTTGTTATTAATTTTTAATTTCAATTGTGGTAGTTGGAGAACGCAGTTGGTATGATTTCAATCCTTTTAAATTTATTGAGGTTTGTCATATGGTCTGTCCTAGAGAGTGCTGTACGTGTACTTGCTGAGTAGAGAGTTCTGTGTCTTTTAGTTCTAACTGGTTTAAGGTTGTTAAAATGTGCTACCTTTTTATTAGGTAATATCTTTTTTCCCCCTCCAGCTCCTCCTCCCCCTTCCTTCCCCTCTCCATTCTCCCTTTCCCTCCTCCTGTTCTTTTGTTTTTGTGTGTGTGAATGACAGTCTTCATTATTCTTCTAACCTCGTTTTCCCTCTGGCTCCTTCTTTTTTTATTGAGGGAATTTGTATTGCATTATGATTTTTAGGACTACTTGGGCTGAGTTATGGAAGAACTGATTGTATGCTTAAAATGGGCACTTTATTAAAATATACCTCAGTAAAGTTGATTAAAAAAGAAATTAATGATTCTGGGTAGAAGTTATTTAAGATTATAAATTATAGTTTCTTAGAGTAACAGATTATTGAACAGAAAGATTTTGAAAACTTACTCTCTTATACGAGATTTTTAAAAGTCTATCACACCCTTTTCTGATGGGTATTTAAATCTATTTTTCTACTTCCATGTAAATGGAAGTCTTGTCATATAAATCCAGTTTTTACCCACAAAGTTTGGATTATTTTTTACTCTTAAATTGTTTAGTAAAATGCTCTGCCTTTATTATTATTAAATTTTAAAAAACTTACTGATGATTGGCAGTATCTGACCTTAAAATTCTAGCCATCAACCACGTCATGCTAAGAGAGTGTATTTGCCAGCAATTGCTCTTTAATCCAAAATACAATGTTCCCTTTATGTTCATTTTAAAAGAAAGGGTTGATTTCAACTTTTACTCTTCTCCCAATATTGCCTGCAAAGTAGAAAGTAATTTTGCATTGATTAAAAGCCTAAATTAACCATTAAAAAAAGCAGGTGGACTTGTCAAGTCATCTCAATGGATTCATTGAGAATTCAAAGAAATAATAAATCAGAGCCTTCATTACATGTCTTTAGCTTGGAAAAAATCCATTTACAAGAGAAAGCTACTCATTTAACAAATATGTGTTCCCATGGGAAAATGATGTTTGAGTATACCAATGATAACCCTCAACATTCTAAAAGAATAAAATGCAATAGAGTGAAACCCTTTGAGTGCTTACTAAAAGTAAAGCATGTTGTGAATTTTGTTTAACAATAGTTTATAATTTTGAAGGCACTTTTTTGAGACTTAATAGCCAAGTTTTATTATTAAGGTCAATAAACATCATTGAGCTTCTAGTTGTGAGAACTAAAATGGTAGGGGTGAGTGAATAATGCTGTCATTGTTTTTCCAGATGTTTATTTTAATAGATCTGTCTTGGATGATTAATTCTAGGTGATATTGATAAGCTCCTGATTTGGTGATAGCTTGAAATAGTGATATATGTAAAAATGAATGAATATTCTCTAAAAACACACATCTTGTCAAAAGAGTGAGCTGATTTTGTTAATAAATTTTATCTTAAACATATAGTCTAGATGTAAGTTAGGGAACCTTCACTCTGTTGTTTTGTCATCAGATGCTGTTCTTCCTTTATAGTGCTTATTACAATTTGTGTGTTCATTTATTTAATATCTGTGTCCCATATGTGACTCTCATGTAGATATTTTTACCACTATATATCCAGTTCCTAGAACCATGCCTGGTGTGTACTATACCCTCTGAAAAAACCTGTAGTATGTACTCTTAAAAAAATTGAATGGTCAAATAAAATGTCAAGAGACCTATCTTGAAATCTAGTCTTAACTCCATTCTGACTTAAGAAATAACTTGAGCAAGCCACTTACCATCTTCCTGCCTTTTTTCCCTTCTGTAGTTTAGTGACAATGATACTTGCTTATAATACATTACATCTCTATAATATTCAAGACATTTTCACAACAGTTACTGAATGATTACTGTGTGCCAGGTACACTTCTAGGTATTACAGATACAGCAGTGAACCCCAAAAGACAGAAATCTGTGACTTCATTGAGCTTATATCCTACTGAAATCTGTTTTGTTTTGGTCCTCACAATACTCCTGTGAAGTGGGTAGGACTGATAGATACTCTTAATTTACTAATGTGGAAATAGAGACTTGAAGCTAAGTATTTACTCCAGATAAATCAGCTAGTGAGTCCAAGAACCAGATATTTTATGTCTAGTGCTTTTCCTTCCTCCCCGAACTCCTCAGCTATCATGTAGGAATTTTTTGAGGAAAAGTAAGATCCGATTTATTCAACATCTTCTGTAAATATACTGCATAAATACAAAATGATGGCATGATTCAGGTTTTAAAATGACTTTAAAAACTATGGCATTTCAAGACACCTTAAATCCAAAGGAAATGTAAAATTTAAGCCTGAACTTTGTTTTGATACGGCCTGTTGTTATTTTTGTAACACCTCTTGTACCTATACCCTTGGCTGTCAGTGCTGGGGCTTCCTGTTGTTAAGTGATCTTATACTGTACATTAGCATGGAAATCTGGACAGTGCCCATAGTGGATAACATATTAGTTGCTAAGCAAGGGAAACTATTATGCCATCTGCTGCCTCTTATAAGGTGTGTTATTACCCAACTCATTTTCTGAATCAGCATACCAAAGGCACCATAAGTAATGTAAGCTATAGTGGCTTGCACATTTTTTAACTAAATAAGCAGTTTAAGGAAAAAACAACTGTGCCTCTTCTCAATTTTAATGGCTGCCATGGAAAATTATTTCTATCCTTCAAACTTTGTTTTTATGGGATAATCTTTTATTAGACCATCAGATAGCCCATATTCAACTTAAAGAAGTTTTCTTTGTAATGAATTTGTAACAGTTTTTTAGCATTGATAGTAAGCTACTAATGGAAAATCTGGTATTTATTTTAATTTAAGCACTTTAAATTCTAAAAAGCATGAAATGTCCCCAAATATGCTGAGGCTTGCATAGAGGAACCTAGAAAAATACATCTATTTGACAGAAATGACAAAGTAATTTCTTTATAAATATGCTCTAAAAGCCATACATTTGCTATAATTTTGTTTGACCTTTTATCCTACTAAAGGATTAGATTTCAGTAGAAAAACACTTTTCAAAGTGTGTTCCTTGAGTGTGTTTCTTAAAATACTAACAAATATCTGTGGGAGAAAAGGAAGATTTCTGTAGTCAAGTATGATGAACATGCTAGCTGAAAGAGCCTTCTTCATGAGCAGATGTCTCAGAGCCTTTAATATGGTAATATGTTGCTGTGTATTATCACCTTTAGTGGGCAATGTTTTTCCCAGCATTTTGCCACAGAATTTTTTTTTTCCTTAGGAGTATCTTACGGAATTAATGTTCTGCAAAACATAGTTTGGGAAACACTGCCTTAGAAAATATGTTGGTATTTGCATGATAGCCTATGAAGTCTGTATTTGTTACAGGTTGCTCCTCAGTCCTCTTTTTCCTCTGGGCATTCTCAGTTGTACCCAGTGCTTTAAACACAACATGTAGTCTGACGATCGTCAAATGTGTAAATTCACCAGCTCTGTCTCCTGAACTCCACATTCGTATATACATCTGGCTAGCCAACTTTTCCAGCTGGGTGTTGAGGCTTTCAAATTCAGTTATCCAAAATTGGACTATTCTTACATGTGCTCCTCTCCTATCTCTTTGAGGATCACTAGCATGCATTCAATTCCCAAGGTAGATACATGGGAGCCATCCTTAACTCTTGCCACTCATTGTCCTTTCTCATCCAACCATCAGCATGACCTAATGATCCTAAACTTTATATCTCTTCTATAAGCTCACTCAGATTATATCTAAGTTAGTTTAAGCTTTCATCATTTTACAAAGATTGCTGAAGGAATCCTTTAACTCAGCATTATTGAATAGAAATACAGTGTAAGCCACAAACCCAAGTCACATACATGTTTTTAAATTTTTTAATAGCCACATTAAAAACCGTAAGACAAAACAGGAGAAATTAATTCTTATAATTTATTTTATTTAGCCCAATATATCCAAAATATTATTTCAACATGTAATCACTATAAAATTATTGGTGTATATATATATATACACACCAATAATTTATATATATATATATATATGTATGTGTATATATATGTGTGTGTGTGTTTATATATATAAATTATTGACATATTTTACAGTATTTTTGCCCGCCTGGTGGAGTCCAGTGTTTTACACTTGCAGCCATCTCAGTTTGTCCTAGCCATATCTGAAGAGCTCAATAGCTACCTAGTGATGGCTATAATAATAGGACAGTACAGATTTAAGTAGTTTCACTTTCTGCAGCTTCTCCTGTTCCTACCTGTTCTTCCCAGTGTATCTGTATCAATTTTATTATTTCATTGTTTAAGATGTTTGGTTGGTTCCATGTTGCCTCAGCCTTCAAGATCCATGATAATCTGTACCTAACTCTCTAGCCTCGTCTCACTTAACCCCACCCTCAGTTCCATACATAATGATATTTGTGGTGGTTTCCCGAAGATATCATGCTTTTTCTCCTCTAGCCTTTGTGCATGTGACTCCTATTTGGAATAATTCTTCCCAACCGCTTTGCCAGGTAATCTGTTCAGGTCTCAAACTAGATTTCACTTCTTTCAGGAAATCTTCCCTGAATGCAAAAGTCTGAACTAGGTGCTACACCTGTGAACTTTCACTGTACCATCTGCTTACCTAATATTAGTACTTATTGCATGTATTTTATTGTACTGCAATAACTCAACTCTAAGAGCTCAGGACTGTGTCTGTTCTTAATTCCATGATTTAACTAACTAGAGTGGAAGCTCCTTGAAGACCTGCTGTGTGGTCACTAAGTGATTTTTAAATGAAGGAATGGGAGAGGTAGAATAATGTAACAGTCAAAAGACCTTTGCCCCATTTCCTGTGGTGACATCATCAGTCCCTAAATCCCCACACCTGGAAGTATATTCATTCAGCAAGTATTTATTATTGTATGTGAGGCACTGGGCTAGGTATTTCCTTGCACGGTGGGAAATAGCCTGACTTATTGATCAAAAGTAATGTATGTTCTATTTGTGTTACCTTACAGTATAGTACCCTAAATTACCATGTATTGAAAAAGTATCGTCAGTTAAAATTCTGTGACTACAAGAAACAGACCCAATTCTTTTTTAACAACAAAAGGTGATTTATGGGAAGGACACTGGAAGTAGGCCACAGAATAGAAGTACCAGACAACTAAACTTTAGGAAGCTTTGGAAAGGTCAAGAATCAAAATAACCAGATTTCTCAGCCTTAGAAGTTCACAGATATGGCTATCAAGTATGTTTCCATCAGCTGACTCAGGTAGGTCCTAGAGGTCTCTGCTTAAGAGTCAAATTCTTGGAAGAGAAAAACTGGCCCACAAGATAAAAAGAGAAAAAAAAAAAGAAAACAAAACTGGCCTAGGATCACATATCTGCCTCTTAGGTCAAGGTCAGGGAGTAATTCTAGAAGAAGGAGGGGGAGTAGGAAAGCACTCCAGGAGGACAAAAACAGTACCTGCAGCAGCTACGAAAATGCCTCTCAGGGACGAAGGCTCTGGGGAAGGCATCTGAAGGGCTTAGCCAGCTTCTTAATGGTTATTATTTTAATCAACTATTTATCATGTAGATCCAATAATCCAAGTAAGAGTTCAGTCTTTGTAGCGGATTCATCCGTTTATGACTTGCATTTATTCTTTATTCAGACATAGAGGACCTATGCCAGATACTGATTGCTAAGCAGCAGGGTTATAAAGGTGAATTAAACATAGTTCCTGCCTTCAAAAAACTTGGTCTTGTATGAAAATAGTCATATATGGATAATATGGAAAAATTGGAATAAGCTTCATAGAAGAGGTTGGGCTAGGATGAACATTAATTTACCCATTGGATAAGCAGTGGGGAAGAGTTCTAGAATTCCAACAGAGGGAATAGCAGATGAGCAGTTACCAAAACAAAAGAGGTACATATGTTTAAGAACTACATGTAATTCAGAATTTCGAGAATGTGGTGAGTTCTTATGTGTGTGTTGGGAGAGGTGTGGCAGAGGGAATGGTTAGTGATGAAACTGGATGGGCAGGCAGGAAGGAGATCATTACGCACTTGCAAACTAGGATCAGGGATTTAAATTTCATCTTGTGTACAACGGAGCTTCATGAGAGGAGTCCTGGGGAAGGAACTGTGGTGATCAGATTTCCATATTAAAATGAGCATCTGATAGCTATGTAATGAAAAGGTTGAAAGAAATTAAAGTCAGAGAAACTTGCTAAGTATTATATGGTAAAATTAAGGAGAAAGGTGGTAAGGCTTGAACATGGGCAGTGACAATTAGGGAAGGAGAGAAGGCAGTAGATAAAGAACATATTTAGGACATACTATAAAAACCTCTTATGATGTACGATTTTTCCTTAATTTTATTTTTTTGGTGTCAGTAACAGAGAATTGAATTCAAATAATAAAGGAATTCATTGGCTCACATACCTGGAAAATTCAGAGTAGGGCAGGTTTTAGGCTTGGCAGTGTCATTTTAAAAGTTTATGATCATCTTGTAATTCTGCTTTCCATAGTGTCAGATTATTTCAAGTTTGGTTTTCTTCCGGGTGACAAAATGACTGTAACAGGACTTAGCTCAGAAGAACACAAGATCCAGAAAGAGAAAGTGTGCTGGTGGCCTTTTGGAGGCTTTCTCAGAAGAGAGAGAAAGCCAAGTTATCACAGCCCATCCATGACCTAATCCTCATGGACAGGAAAATTTCATATTTTCCTAAACTAGTTTATCTGAACTTTGGCAAAGAGGATGAGTCTAGATCTGGGAATAGAGTCAGCTACCCACAAGCATAAGACCCTCAGGAATGGGGTGGACCCCACACTGCAAGCTTAGACAGGAGGAGATGAGTGCTGAGTAAGTCTACTCAGGAGAATGTCTACTCCTCCCCAAATATTGATAAAGGGATGCAGGATGGAGGGAAGGATTCTATATTTTTTTCTATTTTCTTCCATTCTCTCTTTCTTCCTACCTTTCTTTCTTTCATTGGAAATAATTAAGCATGTTTATTGGTTCATGTTTTCATTTGGATCTCACTGACAAGCATCAGGCTGAAGTGATACTGGCTATGTAGTTGAAGGAGCAAGGAAAAAAGGAAATGGGAGCAGCTGGTGAGTTAGCTAGAGATAGGAATTCACTATAAGTCCTTTTTTAAAACTCTTTTTCTCCCCAGCATCCAAGATTTGGGGAGTGCTTTTTTGTCTGTTTGTGTGTTTGAGATATTGAAATTACATGACTATACTGTAGGTCTGTTATGAAGTCAGAGCTCAACAATATAGGGAATGCATTCCTTTCCTTTCTACTAAGATTGCAAAGTGATACAGCAGGAACTTGTAAGCACACACTCAGATTTTACTTTGCAAGATAATGCTGAGGCAAGAATTTAGTTTTCTTGGATGGACCTCCAACCAACATGAAGTGAATGGCTCCATGAGATAGGGCTGAACTCTTGAGTCATAGTGCACGAAGTCCTAGCCATCAATGCATGAGACACAGTAACTCTTTGATTAAGCATGATAAGAACCATTCCTTTGAAGAAGTAAAGCGTCAGCTTATCTTTGAAACTCTCAAACCAGTATTGTGACAGCTGATTCAGATGGCTAGGTGATCCCAAATTGCTGAGCCTTGTTTCTTCAACCAAAGATAGCATCAGAAATGAAGATGAATAAACATTGATCTATAACGTAAAATAGATGAGCCAGCCAGAGCAGACTGCCTTCTCTCTGGCGGGAGTGCTGCTCTCGCTGTGGTCCTGCTTTATAAGCTAGTCTTCTTGACAGCAGCCATCAAGTGAGAGTATGATGCAAAAGCGTGTATGGATCCTGCCAGCATCTATTGACCTAACACAATTCATTTTTCATCACTCACTTCCTGAGAAACAGAAACAAAGTCGGAATGATTGAGTGCCTTGAAAGAGTCAGTGTTTCCAGCTCTGGAAATACCCACTGCTTTGCTTCCCCATTTATTTCTCATCAGCAGATTTGCTTCAGCCGTTGTCTAGCAGTAGGGAGACCATTATTGCATGAAAATGTTCCATGACAGTGACATTCATTCAATTTTCTAAAGCTAAGCATGGACCCTGGACTTTCTGGACCCCTCTAAAAATATAACACAAGCAGCTTACATTTGAATAGCGACTAGACAGTTAAATTTGGAAAACTCAGGCTTATTCATGTTTAGTGGCAGCAATAGCTTATTTTCCATTCTTCAGGTAAAAAGCCTTGGAAGTGTCAAAGTTAGTTAAAATTCTATAATAATTTCCAAACTTTTAAAATATTATTGTCTATGCTTCGGTTTTATCTTCTATCAATCCCTTTCATTAGAACCACTATGGTTGTTTGACCTCACCTTTCTACTGCTCTACAAGCCCTGTTGAAAGTGGTAAATAGCAAATGGGGAAGGCCAAGCAATGTGAAGGAGAGAATAGGAGAGAGGACAAGTGTCTAGATAATCATAAACTCTAGTCTATCACTGAATTAGCTAGAGTTAACTATTTCCCTAAGGCATTTGTAATTGCAAACAGATCTGCCCATTTCAATCTGTATTTCTCGGACCAGCATCTTGTATGATGTGGCATTATCCTGTTATGTGAATAAAGGCCGTGATTTTAATTATATGGAAATTGATGTTTATTGTGAGCTTTTATGAAGAGTATTACATTGAAAAAAGATCCAAAGAGTAGTTATTCATCTTTACAGGCCTTAATTTGGGCGTAAATATATCTGATCTCCAGGGTCAGTAGTGAGAATGAATTAGTGCACTACATCCACATTTATATATATATTTTTTGGTTATCATATTCCTGATGCATTTGTAATTTTTGCCTACCAACAAATGTTGATGTCAAGGCTTTGTTTAGCTTACTTCCTTCTCAATATATTGCTGCTTCTACTGCTCCCTAAGTATACTTGGACACATCAGAGTTTTTGCTTCTATGACTAGACTTTGATTCCTCAAGTCAGAAATCCTGTTTTAATCCGCTTTGCAAATCCCCCCAAAAAGCTCAGTGCCTGACCCATAGGAGGTATTAAAATAAAAGTTGAAGGAAACGAATCTAGCTCACCTAGATGATTTGGGACGAGTGAAATAATCTGTTTGTCTGCATGGCCTTATCTGAAAGAGGGAAGTAGTTTGATTTGCATCACAGGTGTATGTGTTTTGAGGATCCATGTATGGTGGTAGGAGAGTAATCACTCAGAAGACAATTGTACAGAATTCAAGGGGAGAAAAATCACCCTCTGATTCTCTGCTGTGATGTGTCTGCATGAAATCCAACTCTCCTTCTTTTGCTGATGTTGCAAGTACTTGAGCAGTTTGCTGTTCTCACCTATTCCTGATAGACTGTTAATGCTTTACAGATTTTTCATTGCCATTGAATAGCTGCTCTTCAGATTTAGTATAACCTCAGAATTTAATTAGGAATCAGAGCAAAGGTCAACTGGTGTCTCACTGTATGGGCTGAGAGAGGGGGGTCGAAGATGATTACCTTTTTGCCTGATGCCCATTACTTATTTAAAAGGAGAACTTGGAAGCCAGCAGTGTTGCGAGGCCTGGTGTGTTTATCCATCTGCTATCCCTGAGAGCTGAAGCTACTTCATCAACTTTCATTAATATGCTTCAGCAGGTGCAGGTCTTTAGAAATCAGTTTAAATAAATTAGAATCTTTACTTACCTGGGAATTCCTAGAATGCCCTCTTCAACTTTACTTCCTGCCCATGGTCAGGATCCTGAGGGGACTGGACAGTCCTCTGTGACTCTGTTCACTCCTGTTCAGATTTGGAGTCTTCATTTAAAGAGTCTCAGCCTGTCCTAAATATGCTTTTAGCCCTTGACTCAGTAATTCCCCTTCTGGAAATTTAATGGAATGAAGTTGTCAGAGACCCCTTCAGATATTTATATATACATCATTTGTTTTAACATATTTGCAATATCAAAAACTTGGAAATAATCAAAATGCTTAAGCAAGAAATTGATTAAATAATGATGCAATCACACAGTGGAATCCAGTGAAGCTACTGAAAATTATTTCTTTACCATGATGGGGAAGTGCCCATTTTATGATATGAAGTGAAAAAAAGCAGAACACAAATATAGATATACATAATATATTGTAATTTTGTAAAACATACTATACATACATATATAATTTTGGAAAATGCATTTAAATTTGTTAGTGGGATTAGAGAAGTTTGCAAATATTTTTCCCATTTAAGCCTTTCTGTATTTTCCAGATTTTCTATAACAGTATCAAGAGTTAATTTTCTTTCTTTCTTTTTTAATTGAAGTACAGTCAGTTACAGTGTGTCAATTTCTGGTGTACAGCACAGTATCCCAGTCATGCATACACATACCTATATTCCTTTTCATATTCTTTTTCATTAAAGGTTATTGCAAGATATTGAATATAGTTCCCTGTGCTATACAGAAGAGACTTGTTTTTTTAAACCTATTTTTATATATAAGAAGAGTTAATTTTCAATAATAAATTAGTTCAGCTATTTTTTCCTAAATAACACCCAAAAGGCAGTGATTCACATACAGTAAAGTGCGGGCACATCTCTACAAAGCAGACTGTAAAGATGAGAAGCTGGGCAACAGGCTCAGCAAGGTCAAGGTGCCAGTGTGGGAGAGGGACCACTCACAGATATGGGTCATCCTGGCCAGGGGATCTCCGAGAAAAAGGTGAGAATTCCATGCCATGTTGAACACATACTCAATAATGCTTTCAGATGATAAACTATTACATTGTTTATGTTAGCAAGGAAACAGCCAAGTCTGGCTATATTGTTCGCAGCAGAGTTGCCAAAAAGAGAGAAGCTGGGGTCAGCAGGTAGAGAGTCCATGTGGCTAAGGGAGAGTCTGGAAACAGAGATGGAGGGACAGAGCTTATTGTAAGTGGGGAGGGAGAGGAACTGAGTCCAGCAGGCAGAACAAGAATAACATTTCCCATCAGACTGGCAGAACACAGCAGTGGGAAATACAGGGCTGAGTAATATTTGGAGATCCAAACCCAGCAGAGGAAGCTTGAAAAGTTCAATCTCCTTTATTGCCCCTCTGCTCAGAACCCTCCAGTAGCAATTCAGGTCACTCAAGAGTAAAAGCCATCGAGGCGGCAACACCTAACTTTTGAAAATATGCCCTTGGAAGTTGGCTTGAGGTTTCATGTTGCCCTCTTCCCATAGTTCTTGGACTGCATGAGGATGACAGAATTTCCCCAATCCTCTCAGAGCCACAACTACTGGAACCTGCAGCAGATTTAATCCAGAAGATGCCCTAGAAGGGGAAACCTTAACAAAGAGATGCAGATTGGCATCTGGATCTGGGGGGACTGTGACGAGTGCAGTAAAACTGAGAATTTGGGTCTGTAGCATAAGGTCTCCTCGTGCTTTTGGGAAAATTGCCTTTGTGCAGAGATAGAGTCTTCTGGTTCATACAAAGAATGTCACCATCGTGCTCAGCTGCTTCAAGCAGGTTTAAGTAATGAGACTGTGTATTTGAGACTTACCTGCTTGAATTTTGTTAATTTGTACCTCCAAGATCGGAAGTTATATCACAGTCATCTTTGCTATTAACTGGTTGGCTGAGTGGGTATGTGATAAGCAACCACTGTGGGAAAGTAAGGTCGGGGAGAGAAAGGGATGGGAGGAGAAGAAAAGAGGGAAAGGTGAACCTCTTGGATAGTGATGTCAGAAAGTGGTCCCTGGAAAACCAGCATGGGTCAAGATGTTAAGTGGCTGGGCCCTGCCCTGTTTCATCAAAGCAGAACCCAAAAGTGCTGCTGTTAAGAGTTTTGAGTAAACATTCTGATGTGCACCCAGGAGCCTGTGGTCTAAATCTACCCCAACTTTTCTGAGGTCAGAGACTGAGTCAATGAGAGAGCTGAGAATAGAACCTCTGAGCACCTGTCGCCCATTGTGACCTTTCTGTGAACCACACAGAGCAAGGAGTGTGTGCACAAAGCATTTTTTATTATTAGTGATGGGGAACAGGGCTTGCCAAGTTTAGAAACTTCTTTGAAACCAGAGGTTCAGTCTTTGCATTCTGAACACTGACACCTACACAAAATGTAGATTTCTTTTTCTTCTTAGGAAAAGGACTTTTTTAAATAATAAAGGATTCAGAGATGTTTTCCTAGACATGAATGGTTGTTTTAAAGCAGCACTTTTTTCTTATTTAAATGTAAATGCATATGAAAGGGCTGGACTTCAACTGTCACAATGCATTTCTCAGTCACATCCTCCTCCATCTGTCTACCTAACACAGAGAAATCCAGCAGTGAAAGTCTGTGTTCAAAGCTCATCATAAACCCAAGCCAAGGTAACCACACAAGGTTCTTGGTTCTACATGCCTGTTTTTGCTAGGTTTTGACTTTGAATCAAATAAAAGTCTTGTGCAGTGCCTGGCATGGGGCTGACTCAAGCCATGTGGGTTTCCTAAAGAGACTAATAATTTTGTGCATCCATGAACTGTTACAAAATGAATACATCTCCAGCTGAGTGTGGCAAGGAGTAAGAGGACCTTTTTTAGGAGTACGTGGCATTTCCTTTCCTGGGGTGTCCAGTAGGGTAGTTGTTAGACACATGTGGCCATTTAAATTTAAATGCAAATTCATAGTTAATATTATTGCATTACATATTTGAAAGTTGCTAAGAAAATAAATCCTAAAAGCTCTTATCACAAGAAAAAATACTTTATAGCTATGAATGGTGATGGATGATAACTAGACATATTGTGGTGATTGTTTTGCAATGTATACAAATAGCGAATCATTATGTTGTACATCTGAAACTAATATAATGTTACATGTCAATTATACCCCAATAAAAAGGTTAAATTATATTTTAAAAATGTACTTACTTACTACACTAGCCCTTTTTCAGGTGCTTAGTAGCCACATGTGGGTAGTAGCTATTGTATTGGACAGCACTGATACAGAACTTCCATCGCTACAGAACATTCTGCTGGACAGCATTGTTATGCCCCAAGGAGTTCAGGTTCTGAACAGCATGGCAAGAGCTCTGCAGTGTGTCTACTGATGAGGCAGTTTAACGGCAGTCTATTATGATCCTTCAGTACCAACTCGTTTAACAAGTGTTTATTGAGCACCGATTACATTTCCTGGCTTTGCTTGTCTCTGGGCCAAGTAGGTGCCTGTAGCTTGAGATTTCATAGAAGGCCTGGAGATGGAAAATGGATAGACTGCTGGTGGTGTTTGAGGTGAGACTGTCAGTTCCACTGGAGATCAGAGATGGAGTTAGGAGATGTGACCTAGACACCACAAGTGTCTGCTACAAATTCTTTGTAACTGTGAGTAACTATTTTGCCTTTATTTTAACATTCACTGTTACTATGATCTAAAATATTTTTAATATGTGATGGTAATGCCATCTAAGCATTCATTTGAATATGGTCCAAATAATAGTACTGAAAAAAATGAGCCTGAAAATCAGTATCCTTGGAATAGAAGTTAGACATGCTAAAATAAGGCCAAACACCCTAACACACTATGCTGTTACTTTTGGAGAAAGCAAGCTCTGAAATATTAGAGATAACCTTGAGAAGGCAAAGATAGGCAGCAATAGTGGTAGATGGCTATGCTGTGAGTGTTCATCTCTCCCTAGTTTCCATGTGTTCTTGTGTGAAGACTGGCCTGGATTATGCAAGGCTTAATGACCCTCACATGGGATGGCCTGAACAATTTTCTCCGTCTCGGTACCATTCCTGTGAAGGCGCCCTATAGACTGGCACCCTAGGCAACTGCCCAGAGAGCCCATCCTGTTGATTAGGTTTGGTCTGGCACATGGTGGGAAAAAACATAGTGGTTGCCCCCAGAACATGGTGGGAAAGTCTCAGTGTGAAGCCTAAGAATTCGGTATTTTGATGGGAAGGAAGGGAAACCCCTCCTGCCTCCAGTGTAAATGAGAAAGCGTTTGGTCCTAGAAGCTGATGGTAGTTACCTTGCTATGTAAGAAAAACCAGCCTAACTAAAAAGCCTATGCAAGAAAGTGAGCAAAGTCAAGGGAAGGGCGAAAAATGGGAAGCAGTGGCCCTGATGATTATATAAACCTTTTGCTCAAACTGCCCCTAAAGTTTGCTCTCTAGTCTTTCTGGTTATGTGAGTCAGTAGATTCCCTTATTCTCTAAGCCAGTTTAAATTGTGTTTGTGCTACAGAAATCTTCCTGACTGATAACAGACGCTTAGAATAAATGTTCCTTCCCCTTCCCTTCCATCAGTGGATGTTCAGAGCAATCAGGATTTAAGACAGAAAGTCATAAATTAATCACATATAAGATATGCTTTTTTTCATGGCCCAAATCAAATGTTCTGGTTTTTTTTTTTACAGTCACTGTTTTTGTATAGCCTTATTATTTTGTTATTAGTCTCTAATCACTGGCAATTCACTTCTAAATTGATTTACATTGCTTATAAAGTGAAGCATCATCTACTACTCAGTTTAATTACTGGATTCTGATTGCTCACATAAATAAACAACTCTCTGCATATGACAGTCTGGGCATTGCTGACCTCAGATTGGTTGGATCCCAGTGGTGGTCAGTGATGTGTGTGTGTAGGAGTTCTGATTGTAATAATGCTCTGGTACAAAAGTAATGTTGTATAGTTTCATATTTTACAAAGTACTAATTGCTTCTGTTTGTCCCAGATATATGTCCAAAAATGTCTGTTTCAACAGATTTGGCAAATTATCTCCCAATAGAATGGTTAGAAATATGAATGCATTTATATTTTATAGTTTACACAAAGAAATTTGTGTAAATGAAATGTATATCAGTTTGGACTCTTTCTGTTGCCAGTGATGGAGGACCAAACTAAATATGTTTAACAGAGAAGGCGATTTATTGGTCTGTGTAACTGAAAAATCCATGGGCTTTAGGTGAGGCAGGATTTGAGGTTCAAATAGTGCCATGGAAACTCTGTCTCCATCTTCTGTCTGATCTCCAACTCTGTCTTAGCTGTCCTCTGCTACATTGGCTCCACCCTCAGGCTCCAAACTTGTCTTCTTGACAGCTCCAGTTTCCTTCATGTCTCTTAGTCCAACAGAAGGAATAGTCTCTCCCAAAAAACTCAAAGAGAGGCCCCAGAATTTAGGGCAGTTGGGACTGATTGGCCTGAACCAATACTGTGACCAAGAAATAGAACACAGAGATTGGCTTAGAATAGGTCACATTCTCAACCTCTGCATTCAGTGGGAGAAACAGATCCCCTGGAACCACATCCACACCTCCTGAGAGTAAGGAGAATCCTAAATATGTGTGTACTGTTTATTATCCTCTCAAAAAAGGCGCATGGGTGATGGGAAGTGGAATGACTACGAACCATCAGAAAGCGAGGCCACATACCATTCTTGTCTTTGAACCCCAGGGAACCCATGATGGTCTAGATGAGCACCACTTACTATGCCTTTTCACAGTCAGGTTCCTGGGAAGTAACCAAGTTCCTTTTGGTGGGGCTTCTTTTCCTTTCCTCCTGGCCCTGTTTGGGTTCCATCTGAGCACTGATTTCTCTATGAGCTCAATGCTTGTCTTGCTAGCCGAAGTTCATGGTTGTACAAGGAACTGTTAAATCCATTGGCTGCTTGCTTGCTTTTTTTTTTTTTTTTTTAAAGTAAGTTTCATTAGCCTCACAGTATGATTTATGAAAACCAACAATGGCTAGGAAGAGAAGGAATATTCTGCTTCATAGGTTCTGAGGCAGCTGGCTGACTAATTTTGATAGAAAATGACTAACCTCAGAGAGCAGGGAGAGTGCACTGGAGCCATGCAATGTGATACACAGACTTCCCTCCACCACCACCTCTCTCCCTGGGCCCAAAATATGGTTGAATTGGTTCTGATATATTTAGGGGTCTTAGGGATGATCTGTCATGGGACCAGTGTCCTGAAAAGGGGTTGGTTTCATTTTTAAAGAGGGTAGTGAAAATGCAAGGGCATTTCCAATTCTGGAAAGTTAAAATTGTCCACTGAGAAATTTGCTGATCTTCTAATTTGGCTGTTAATCAAACAACCTAAAAATAAGAGCTGCTTTAAATAAAAGACTAAAATAAATCACTCAAGAGAAAGTCCCATATCTCTTCCTCTCCAGCAGTCCAAATATACCATCTAATCACTTATTTATTCCCCTTTAAAGTTAACATGGTTGCTTTTGATCTTCTCACCTAAACAATATGACCCCCTTTTTTGAAGTTACGGGGTAGAATATACATCCTTCTTTTTTACTAAGAAGGCATATTTTTGTTATTTTTTTCCCCAAGGGAGGTATTACTTAGAGTGAATTCAAGGAGTCCTAAAGAAGAAACTGAAATAATGTGAGGCAATTAGATGTTAAGAAAAAGCAGTGAACTTGGAGTGAAAAAACTGGAGTTTAAGTTTAGTTCAGTCATTACAGTGTTACCTTGACCAATTTGCTTAGCCCTCTCTGGGCTTCAGTTTCCGAAGAAAACAGAGAGCAAGAGGACTCAAAACAACACGGTAACTGGACCTGCCTTAGAGCTGGAGGGAGCCTTAGGTGGCCTTTCCATCTCTTCTCTAAATATTTAAACCATTGTGGGTAGATGGATACTTACTCTGTTTGAAATTACAACAGTAGTTCCTTTGATTTACGTAAACTTTACCCTCAAAGAACTTTTCTAAAAAAGGGACAATTCTAAAATCTTTAATATGACTAGAATACATGACACTTCTTTACATTTGCCAGTGTTTTGTTATCATAATATTATGATGATAAGCATTAAGTCCTGAGGACTGGAGATAAACCAGGTACCACTCAGATCATGTGTTCTCATAGGTACAAATCCAAATCTGGTTTGGATCATACCCAGGAATTGATGAACCTCCTACCCAGCCTTAACATGAAGACAGAGAAAGGAATGTGATGGTCTTGGGAAGAAAAAAGCTTTCAAATGCCAAGTTGAGATGTTTGGCATTCCAGGTCCCAAAGGCATTTTAAAATCAGTCTATTTTAAAGAAAGGTAGGCTTTTTCTGGCTCCATTCTATGAATCTTACCCCATCTATTTCTTGACATTTTACATAATTTTACATATTGTACACAGGTGTGGATATGAAAGTAGATAATATTTGATAAATATTGATTTTCCCAAAGATAATTTTTTACCTAGTCAAATTTAATCTAGGCCAATCTAAACTTCAAACAGGATCCACTTACAACTTTATCCCAAACCCTACAAAAATAAAGACAATCCAATTACAAGTTTGAAATATATGTTTACGTCAACATTTCAAATTACAAAATTAAGCCAAATTACACTTTAAGTACAGTTGTCCCTCGGTATCCCCAGGTTCTATATGTTGTAACATATATCAGTACTTCATTTCTTCTGTTGCCTAATGATATTCTGTTGTATGGGTACACCACATTTTATTTGTCCATTTATCAGCTTGTGGACATTTGGGTAGTTTGCACTATTAAGCTTTTATGTTGCTATGAATGTTCTTGTGCAAGTTTTTGTGGGGACATATCTTTTTGCTTCTCTTGGATTATACCTAGATAGGGTGTCTCTAGACTTAACTTTTTAAGGAGTTGCCAACCTGTTTTTCAAAGTGGCTACATCATTTTACATTCTCACCAGCAGCATATGAGGGTCCAATTTCTCCACATTTTTTGCCAATACTTATTATTGTCTGTTATTGAGAAGCCCAGTGCTATTTTGAATAGCATTGTTTTGTAGGTGAGCAGCTTTGTTTTTAGGGAAGATTTTAGGATCTTCTTTTTATTCTTCACGTATATAATTATCTGTATGGATATAGGTCTTTTTTCACTCATTGTACTGGGCAATTCCTTAATATGGAGACATATAGCCTTCATCTCTAGAAATTTTTCTTATTTATTTGAAAATGTCTTTATTTCTATTTTTATTTATTAATTTTTTCTGTTCTTCCTTCCTGGAATTCCTATTAATTGATATTGGGTCTCTTGTATTGATCTTATTCAATTTCTTTAGAAAAGAACCCTCTATATTTTCTTTAAGATAGACACGACAAATTGTTGAAGAGAGCTGAAGAGGTGAACTTTCATGAAAACACATTTTAATCAGTTCCTCTGTCGTTAGCCCGCAGCTCCATGCCACCATCTGTTGTACCTGGTGTGTCTGTGTCCTGTGCCTCTCTTGGACCTTTCAGATTGTTCCTCTCCTTGGTTGTATTCCCCGCCCCATTCCCAATACTTACATGTACACACATCCTCTCTCTCTCTCCCTCCCTCTCCCTCCATCTCTCTTTCTCTCCCTCCCCTGAGGTTTCTACCTTGTTGCTTCATCAGTAAACACTTCTTTATCAGCTCTCAGTTTTCCAGAACTTGCTCTAATATATTGTTCAAATGGAGCCCTTCCTTTTTTTTAATATTCTGTTTCTGGCATTTTAATACAATCACAAGAGGAAGAGAAGATAAATATATGTTTGTTTCACTGACATGAAACTGACCCTCTAACAAACCAAGCTCTCGGTTAGAAACTACCTGCCTTTCCTCTGCACAGACCCTTGTTAGTCCTCATCGTTAACTCAGCTCCCTTCAGATTACCTGATGTTGCTCCATACGATCCACCATCTTATCTCAGTTGCTCGGGTTTGCCGTTCTTCTTCCTGGTATGGAGAAGTTCCTTGATAAATCACAAAAACACCTCTGAGAATCACTGTCTAGTGTTTAGAATTAGTGATTTTCATACTGTGAGTTATAACCCAACTGTAGGAAGATTATTATTTTCTTTATTTCCTCTCAGAGAAGTGAAAGTGGGGGAGTAATTAGCTGTGTGCTTGGGGTGAGGTCAGGGGAGTGAGAAGGGAAGAGGAGGGCCAAGCTGTAATTTCCTTTGAGTACAGCATCTACAGGATTACTAAAGAGGGCGATAAACTTCCTCCATCCTCAGTAAATATGGCAAAGAAGAAACAGGCTTATGTTGCAACATGAGTAGTTTTTAGAAAAATTAGAAAATATTTCTGAGCGAAAAAGAATTCCTATAGGAAATCATGTATTACCCTTTTTCTTAAGTACCTTTAAAAGTGGGAGAGGGACTCATTTTGTTCTCTGTAAATATTTAAATGTGATCCAAACAAGAAGCAGAGGGATGGACTAGAAGACCTATCTAGCTCTTTTCTCCTGCTAGGATGATGATGAGAAATATCAAGAGTAATGGTCATGGCTATCACTTACTGAGTACTTAACAACGTGCCAGCTTCTGGGCTAAGCACTTGGCATGCCAATCTCATTTAATTTTTACAACAAGCCTGTGAGTAAGAAATACTAACTGTTCCATTTCACGGATGAAGAAATCCATTGTCCCAGATCCCTAAAGTAACACAGATTCAGATCTGGGTCTGTTTGACCACGAGATCCATGCCCTGGACTGCCACACTAGTCTGCCTCTTCTAGGATGCCATGATTTACATTTTCAAAAACACTGCCTTTACCTGGGACCACTTTCCCTTCATTATTGCAAGTAATATATGTAATTGTAGTTGTTTTTAGGTGATTTTTTCTTTGCTCTGCATTTTATCATTCAGTCGGAGTGCGGTGATGCCTCTTTGTTTCAAGGACTTGAACTAGTTTTCCGGTGTGATTAAAAACGTGCCACCTGCAAGATGCCTTTCACAGTCAGATTACTTTTCACTATAAACACAGAAGACCCTTAAAACTCGTCATCCAGTGTGGAGCTTAGCTACTGCCCTGAAGGGACTGGTTCAGGAAATGGCTTCCTAGCCCAATCCCACCGCAGCCTGCCAACCCTTAACAGCCTCTCCGGGTGCTGGCAGCTCCCTGACCAGGGCAGGCAAGCATTTCTTTCTCATAAGAACTCTCTTCACATTCACCTTTTAAAATTGTGGCTGCTTCATGTAGGGTAAAAAATTGCTGGTTAAGGAGAAACCTTCATCCCGCAAAATCTTCAGATGAATTCTATTTCACTTTACAAGCCTCAGCTGCATGTTTATTCTTGCTCTTGTTGGCTTTACTGTTCATTAAAGAGTTGTTTGCCCTTTCCTATTAATACATCTGAGTGAATTGGAACCCACTTAAAAGGTACAAGAGCAATAGGAAGAGAAGAGAGGAGAATGAAGGGAGGGAGTGAGGGAGGAAGGAAGGAAAAGGTCTTCTCTCACTTGCCATGGAGGGAAAGAGAAATCCTGTTGCAACCATTCCCTCTTGTAACACAAAGGGTTAAGTATACCCTAAATGAAATTCTCACAACTAAACATATTCACACAATTGCAGTTATTAGGTGATTGTTGTTACAAAGGAATTTTACAGTCCTTTCAAGTTCTTATACCTTCTTTTTTTTCTTTTTTTCTTTCTCTTTTCTTTATCCTGGGGGTGATCAAGTGGGAATCCTCCAGCTGCTGCTGGCTGGCATACCACTGCCCTACTGCTCCCTTGTCATTGCCTCCCTTCCTCTGAACTCAGTTTGACCAGGATTGTGGAAAAGATGGTGGTAGAGTCAACAGAAGTGACTAAGTCTTGCCTATGAGCCTCCCTTTGCATTTGACTTTCTGTCTGTCCATAGTTATTAACCAGCTCCCTCATCCAAGAACAGGTGATGCTGTTGGTGACACAGTAGCTGGGTAAATACATTTCTCTTTCCTTCATACCACTATAAAACACACCACTGGTAGGTCCTGTGATGTCACTGTCACATTCTGGGCTTTAGGCTCTTGGTTTGCTCTGCAGTAGAAAATAGGATGAAGCTGACAGTCTCCTATACAAGCTAAAGAGGGCATTCTAGTCACATCTGTGCCCTGTTTTAAACAACTCTGCTTCGCAAATTAGTTTTCCCTCCTTTATGTAGAGGCTTTATGAGAATTCTCTATATTATTACCATCATTATCAGCCTCAGCAATGACAGATTTTCCAATCTGGGGACAGTAGGAGAAAGAGACTCTGTCTAGACACAATCTCAAGTGCCATAACTGTACTTTGGAAAAAGTATAAAAGCCTAGGAAATTTATTGATTGAGATTCAACGTAGCAGATATTAAAACAGATTATAAATCCACAGAAGTTTAGCATATATAGTGTACAGGAAGAAGACAAATATATTTATGTAACAGGAAAAGAATCTAGCATGTATAAAATGTTAAATGATACTGGATGACATGACAAATCAATCAGAAGAGGTAAGATTGTCCATTAAATGGTCTGAGGAGACATAACTTTATAGTCAGAAAAATATCAGCTTCGATTTTCACCTCGTACCATATGTGACCATTCATTCCAGGTGGACTACATATGAACAATAAATAAGGAGAAACTGTGAGTGGCTGATTCTGGAAGGGAATGTACTCTCTTGGCATTAAAGCAAAGATAAAAATTATAAAGTAATTTATCATAATGTGGCTATATAACAATGTAGAACTTCTGTACATCAAAAACCAATAATAACATATAGGGCTAATGTCTTTTATATATAAAGAACTTACACAAACAAGTAGGAAAACACTATGATGCAAGAGGAAATATGAGCAAAGAACACGAATAGTCAATTCACAAAAGAGGACATTTCAGAGCCTAATAAAGATGAATATATGTTCAATTGTGTCTGTAATCAAAGAGTTGCAACTAAAATAATGAAATGTCATTTGTTTCTCCTATCAAATTAGCAGCGTTTCTGTATTGGTTGGATCCTCTGGGACGAACATGCGCAGGTGGAGTTAAGGAATACAAAGGCTTACTTGGGAGTAAGGTCTCTGAAAAATAAAAGGAGGAAGCAGGGGCTGACGTTTGAGTAGTGTGAACATTCTATTATAGCACATCATAATCTATTAAGAAAAATAGCCACATAATCAGTGCTTACAACATTCAAATATAAACCCATGTAATCCTCACAACAGCCCTGTAAAGTGTGTGCTTTCTTGATTCCTGTGTTACAGATGAGGAAACTAAGGCTCAGAGTGGACAAGTAAAATGCCCAAGGCAGAGCTGGAGCTTGGACCCAGGCAGTCTGGCTCCTGAGTCTCTAGTCTTTAGTCTCGTATTACACTGCCTCTTCAGTATTGCATTCAATATTAAGCAGTTTTTTAAATGATATTAAGAAAGGATTTTAATCATGTGGGAAATTGCTTATGTATAAAATTAATTGGAAAGATCTGAATTCAAAATTATCTATATAATGAAATCCTAATTAACTATAATATGCATAAAGTAATGGATGAAAATAGAGTAAATTATTAGTAGTTACTACTTAGTGAGAGGTGAGGTGGAAGGTCACCAACTCATCCTGGCTTGCTCTGGACTTTCCTGTTTTCTTCCACGTCCTGAAAATCCCCTCAGTTCTCGGATAAACTGAAATGATTGGTCAACCCTTGTGATTTCAATTATTTTTTATGTAATTTAGGTTTCACCCCGAGTTTCTTAAACAAGTATGTATTAGCTGAGTAATCAGGGAAAAAACAATAAATTCTTTAAAAAAATTTAAACTGAAGTATAGTTGATTCACAATGTTGTGCATAGACTTTTGGAAGAAGAAATAGAAGCACGTTGGCTGTATTTTGGTGGAGGGGGCCGGGGGATAGAGGAGAGCATCCAGAAGAACGGCTCAGGTCAAAGGGATTAATCAGGTGGCAGGAAATTTTAGTTCATTTTCTCATTCATTCAGTCCAATGCTAGGCTCTGGGGACCCAGAAATGAAGACGGTGACAAGTCACTTGCTCTCAGGAGTTTACACTATAGTAAGTTTGAAGGCACTCAGTAAACAAATGGCAGCACTTACATGTTGTGATGAGTGCTGTGCAGGAAAGCGGGAGGGTGATGTAACGGAGGAATGGGATGGGGACAGTCTAGAGTGGAGGGCTAAGGAAAGCTCTGTGGCTTGGTGACATTTGATTTGGGACTGAACGAGAAGTGACTTTATAAATATTATTAATGCAAGTGTAAAATTGAGTTGAATGAAAAAATTCTAGCAACTCATTTCTTTTCAGACCTGGAGATCTGAGATAGAATTCTGAGAATTCTCTCATCTCTGGAGATAGAATTCCTTGACACCCTGCTGCCAGCTCAAATGAACAGTAAGTGAAAGAGTATGTTCACAGTTTTGGAGTCTGTAAGAAACTAGGCAAGTTTGGAGCTTTATAAGGGAAAAATTTGTGAAGTATCAATTATCAGAGACTTTTTCCAAAATATATTTTGGCACAGTAACAAAACAGCTTGAATCCATAATTATTCACCAAAACAAGGGTTTTTAAAAATTAGACTAATGCCATGTTTGAATGATCTCATTTTAGCATGAAACTGCTTAGAAGCAACACAAATTTTGAAGGAATAAAGAATAGCATAAGGGAAGCTGCGATCTTCTCTTCATTTAGCAAATGTACAGCTCCTTAAAAGGAAGGCTGAGCATGCAGTTTACAGGGGAGAAAAACAATGCAACCTGTCCTGCCGAAGGTAACAGAGCGTTTCTGGAGTCATCAGACTAGCAGAAGTAATGTTTCCTCTAAAACTCTTCTTAAACATCGAGAGCCTGTTTCATAAAGAGAGACAGTAGGTTCACAGGACTCCTGTTCATCAAGGTAGATGACAATTGACAGAAGAAATTATTCAGTAAAAACAAGGAAGGGTCACACTGGAGCAGGGAAGGAGATGCTAGAAACAAGCATTTTTTAGGTTTTGCTTTATTTTTAAACTAGAAGAGTTTGATATATTCCTAAGGTCTAGCCAGGCAATAAATTAGGACCAAGGTGTCAATAGTATATTTTAGGTTATAGTGCTTATAATAGAACTAGTCTTTAAAAGACTGTAGTATCTGTTCTTCCACATTCCTCCCCTATTTCCTTCTGAAAATACTCTAGGACAAAATTTTTTAAAAGCTTATTAGACAATTTTTATGCTTTAAGCTGATTATGAATTTGGACTTTAAGGAAGGAAGTAAGCAGTAGAATGGATTTTTAAATCCTCAGAAAAATTTCTCTGGGGGAGATTTTTTTTTTGGGTAGCAGTTCAGGTGTCTGCTGGTAGGCTTATCGTAAGTGAGAACACTGAGCTTTTCTTAAAAAAAATTCCTTAACTGGAATGAATAATTGAAAATGCTGAGCCACTAGAACTTCAAAGATTAATTTCTCATTAATGGCACAAGGTGATAGAGAGAAACAATCAGGCTAAAGAAGAATAATCAAGCTAACCCAACAGGGGCATTTCATCTGATATTCAAAATTACTGGGCCAAAACTTTGATCTCCTTTAGTTTTGTTTGAGAGAGTTTTCAGTCATTTAAAACTGCAGAAATCTTCTGTCTTTGTATGTCTGGACTGTGTTCTGATATACGGTTTTCTTTTAATCCCTTCAGGTAATATGATACAGAGTACTATTTCAGGGGACTGTGAGCTGCAGGATAGTTATTTAATGACCAGCGTCAGATAGTCCCAGAAGGCTTTGGGTATATTTTTAATGTGCTTACTTGATAGCCACAAGTCCATTCAGTTATATTAAACTTGGTGGCAGACCATCTTACTAAAGAAAGAACAGTGATGCAACAGAAAGTCAGATGGCAAAGACAAGACACTGGTGTTCCAAGATAAACCAAGCAGATCGTGGGTTTGAGTGACAGTCAGGGATGGGGTAGATTTAACTAAAAAATTTCTTTTTAGTAGCAAGTTCTGCCAGTAACAGATCTATGTTCCAGGTTTGTAGTTAATACAGAAGTTAGCTTACAATAATACCAGGTAGACTGCTTTCTCTCTGTTAGTGAAATGTTCACACTGTATAAGTCTAACTTATAAAATGTCTTCATGAATGTTCATCTGAATTACTCTATGTTATATAGGAACATTAGGAACACAAGGGACTTTCTGTTTCAGAGACTGTAAACCAGATCATTATAACTATCGTCATCATCAATATTATTGGCAGAATCAGCACTGTATTAGTAAGAGATATATTACATAGAATTTCTGCCTATATTTATTCCATTCCTGTTATGTCTGAGGCACTGTTTTTGACCTACTTAAAACATCATCTGTGTGTTACAACAGCCCTGCCAAGTATTTTTCATCCCATTTAATATTTGAAGAAACAGTTTAAGTAGCTAGTCCGAGAGTTACAAATGATTAAGTGGTAGATTCAAAATTCCAGTAGGAGCTTCTTTGATACTGAAAAACAAATTGTATCACAATCACTGTTTCTCCAATTTTTTATACTGTTTTTCCTTCAGAATTAATGAATGGGGTCGTTTTCTTTGCCAAGGTCACTTACTTGGAAGAAATGTCCTCTTTCTTTCTTTACAGTCATATTATATTTGCTGAATATTCACAGTTATTCAGTTCCATGGGTATCTAACTGGTGGGAGTAATAGAAGAGACAAATCGTGGAGAACCCCAAAGCATCTTCACAAATGTAGAAAACAAATCAAGTACACACCATAACTATAGCCCTAATACACAAAACTCTAGTGGGATTGGTTAACACGCATAAGTCCCATTTGAGGTTTTCACATTTTGGGCTGCAGAACTATTCACCTGGACTAGTGATCTGGGTAAATTCAACAATAGCCATCTCTGACTGAGTGCTTTTCAAGTGTGAGGTACTTACATTGATTGTCTTTTTAGTCCAGGCATCAACTATGTGAGTTCAGTACTATTGTCATTATCATCCTAATATTACAGATAAGTTCAAGGTCATTTATATACTTATTGGTATTAGAACCTATGACTCCTGACATCAAAATGCTGTAATTGTTTATATGGTATTTGGTAATTCTTTAGGTTGGTGTTCTCAGCTCTCTTGAAACTGTGATATACTATAATTCTCAAACATCCTAAATAATTTGTAATTAAAATACATAAAATATTGAAATTTGCAGTGATTGACTTTTATGGTAAACTAAAAAACATCCTACGATTTCTCTTAAATACTATCATCCTCTACTGTTTGCATTCAAATATATTTCTTTCTGTATGAAATGTGCAGGAAACTGAACACAACCCTATCTGTTATCCATTGTGGTGCTTTATCTGTTTCCTATTTTGGATCTCAAAAGCCACCTAAATGGCTTGACACAAGCTTGTCTTTACATGTAGCAAGTACAGTAAGTTCTTTTCTAAAAGCACAGGAGTAGGGAACAGAGTGGTTAAAAGCACAGATTGTAGGGTTGAAACCAGCCTTGTAGCACTTACCTTCTAACTCTATAATTTCAGGCAGGTTATTTACCGTCTGCAAGCCTTGATTTCCACATTAAAGAAATAGGGGTAATAATAGTATGTAATTCATAGGCTTCTTGAGGATTAAATAAGATAATGGAAGTAGAAGTGTTTAGCACAGTGCCTGGCTTAGAGTAAGTGTTTAATAATGTTAGCTGGGTTCTTTTTCCCTAACTCATTAAAGTCTAGTTAGATCACAATAACACAAAATAAGGGACTATATCTTTACCTTTTGCGTGAGCTAAGAAAGTCTGGGACATATTACTAGAAATGGATATACAATTTTTGATATATCTTGTTCATAATGCCATCTATTATGAGGGGAGGAGGGAAAAGATAGTCAATAACTCTGGGAGAATTAATAAAATATTTACTCTTTTCCATCTAATCTTGTAAACTAGTGAGGACCATTTTAAAGCCTTGTTAATAGCAACATTGCACCCAAGATGATGAAGAATTCGTATAAACAGAGGCCTTTAATCATTTCTTGCTAGTTATTGATTTTTTAAAAAGCTAATCATTAATGTAATGGAATATAGTGCATTTTGAATTCTTTTGGAATTTATTTATTTTTCTCCTTATGACTTGAAAATAGGTTATGCTGTCTGCACAGAGAGTTAAGGAAAAAATTTACACAGATGCAGACTGACTGGGTGTTAACAGCCAGTAGGAGGAACTGAGTCGGCTGGAGAGCTGCACAGTAGGCAGCATCAGCACTTGGGCAAGGTCCTGATTCAGAGGGAAACTTCTATAAAGCTGTTGTTAGACATTACTTGCTGTAATATGGCAGTCAGCACTATTGCTTTCATCCGTTTTCTTCACAGGTTGTTCTGCAGTATGATAAGACATTGCTAGCATACACAGGTGCCACACAGGTTTCTCATCTTCAATAATATTCTATAAGTATTTTTTGACTCAGGGTCACATACCTTATACATGCTACAGGAAAGCAGCAAAGATTTTTGACTTTAGAGATGAAAAGTAGAGTTACATGTTGTGCTCTGAATGTTTTCTATATGCAGTCTTGTCTTCTCAGTCTCTTTTGTACTTACTTTTCTGCCACCTGAGCATCTAGCACAAACTTCCTTCCCTGTCTGAATGCCTTCTTATTGCCTGTAGTTAGATATTATTTCCAGCAGGAGGAGTATGATGATTAAGCTGGCAGAAGGCTTCCTTTGACTTATTAAACACAAAAAAGACTTTAGCAACAATATAAAGATGTCAGAAGTTGTAAATAATGAAAAAAATTGGAAAAATCAATTTTGTTTTTATTGGTATTAATCTTATTAATAAATGGAGTGAATGGGAAAGCCTCTTTACAGAAATTCCATTTCTGATGAGGAAGACAGTGTTATTAAATAAGACAACACATATACAAACAAACACAAAACAAAAATTGAATTTAGCCAGGGAAATAAGAACTCTGGTCCTAATCTTGCCAACCACTGCTAGATAATTTTGGGTTGGTTAGTGAACTTTTCTATTTTCTAGAACACAATTTCCTTACAAGTAAAATTAGAAGATTGGGACAAATACTCTGAAAGGCCTCTTATGACTCTACCATTTGATAAACAAAAGCCAGCATCCACAGTGAACAATTTTATAGGAGACGATCATGAACCTATCACTGTAAATCAATGCTGTAGTGTTAAAAAAATGGTCTAATTCTACTCAGAAGATTTTTAGATAAATAGAAATGAGATAGGTATAAACATTTTAGACCAGAGAAAGGCAACAGTAGAATCTAAGTGAGTATAAAAATCTAGGTAACTAATCAAAGTAACTTAGCAAGAAAAACAAGCAAAAACCCAAAAATCCAAAATTCAAACCCCGAAGAATTATTGACAGAATTTCTTTGAATCTTTCCAGGAGATTTTATTTATGTTACTTTTTAACACTGGAAGTTTCCTTTGTAAAAGGTAATATAGACTTCCATTTCTGGACATGGTAGAGTGACTGGTACCAGACTTTCCTTCCCACCATAAATAGCTGAAAAACTCAACAAAATACATGAAACAGTTGTTAGGCATTGCACAATAGGCAGTTCAAGAATGTGACCCCTAAGAGAAGGGAAACACACAGGCTGAGCCCTACGACGACCCGGATAGTACTTGGAAGTCTTTTCTAGACCATAATATAAGGAAGGAGAATCCAAGCAGAACTGAGGGGAGAGAGTTTGGAGTTGAGAGGAGGCTGAGGTGGCTGGAACTTGTGGGACAGAACAGTGGAGAAAAGAGTGTTACCTAACAAAAAGCCCTATACATATATATAGGGTCCCTTTGAATTAGTTGCTGAATGTTATCCTGTGCATTTGTGAAATACTGATACAAGTCCAAATAAAAACAATAAGGGAACTGTAAACTAAACAAATTTCAGAGTTAATATTTTGTGGATACCTTTGAATCTCCATCATCCAGAATAGAGAAAACTTGTTGAATTCCTGCCATATTATAGAAAACCCAGAGGATCATGGATTAGTAGTATGGCTAAAGAAGCCCCAGAATAAAGATTACTCTAGATTTATCTTTAAAAAGTTTAAAGACAAGCCTCAGAATGATCCAGCTGATCTTCAAGTAGCTTAACTTGCAGTAACTTAATGAAATGGTGCAACAAATTTCAACACTAGATAGAAAATCTAGATAATTAACAAATTCAGTGTCTAAAATCCAGTCAAAAGAATTACATATTACATATACAAAGAAGCAGTGAAATGTGACCTATAACCAGAAGGAAAATCATTCAACAGTAATAAAACAAGAAATGATAGAGATAATGGAATTCACGATCATTAGCTTTAACACAGGCATTATCAGTACTCTCAAGGATTTGAAGGAAAACGTGACATAATTAGGAAGAAACTAGAACATACATACATATAGAGATTGAAAGGAAATCTGGAGCTGAAAAACATGATCTCTAAAGTAAAAAAGATGCAGTAGATGAGATTAACAGTAGATAAGAAATCATTCAAAAGAAGATAGGGAAAAAATGAAGTCTTAGCAGTAGAAACTACTCAAAATACAGTACAGAGGCTAAAAAAGATGCAAAAAATTAACAAAGCATCATTTACCTGCAAAACAAAAAGAAAAAGTCTAACATCTACTTAGAGTCCAGAAGGAGGAGATAGAAAAATTATTTCAAGAAATAATTTTTTAAAATTTCCCAGATTTGAAGTAAACTAGAAATCACATATCCAGTCAACATAAGGAGCCCTAAAGAGGATGAAAAATGGCACCAAAGGATATTATGATTAAGTTGCTGAATAACAAAAGATAGGATAGAATCTTAAAAGCAGCCAGAGAAAAAATATGCATTACATACAGAAGGAAAAGATAATATATCTATGTAGAGGTCTCACCAGAGACAATGCAAGACAAGAATTTTTAAAAACTGCTAAATGAAATCAATCTTTAGATTAAAAAAAATCAGTGAAACCCAAATTTGGAGAAATATATGTAAGGAAAAGTTGCATCATAGTCAAACTGCTAGAAACCAATATAAAGAGAAAATCTTAAAACAATCAGAAAGGGAAACATCACGTTCAGAAAAATATCACCAAGAATCACATCAGACTTCCCTTCAAGAACAATGGAAACTGAATGACAAATGGTATCTTTAAAGTGCTAAACAAACAAACAAACAAACAAACAAACAAACAAAAAAAACCCTGCCAATCTGCAATTCTGTACCCAGTGAAGTGATCTTTAGAGCAATTAAGTTAAAATAGGTATCTCCAAACAAACAGAACTAAGGACTTATCAGCAGGACAGCACTTCAATAAATTCTAAAGGAGTTCTTTAAGGAATTCTGAGGGGAAATGATTGTAGATGAGACTCAGATATGTAGGAAGAAATGAAGAACACTGGACAGGACAGAGGTATGAGTAAATATACTTAAAAACTATTTTTAAAAGCATCTTTAAAAGACTATTAGCTATATAAAGCAAATATAAAGAAACCTAGATTTTAAAACAAGAAGTATAACTAGAGATAAAGGGGAATATTTTGTAATGATAAAAGGATCAATTCCTTGGGAAATAATAATAATCCTAAATATACATGTAGCTCTTAATATAGCTTCTAAATATAAGAAGCAAAAACTATCAGAACTGAAAGGAGAAATAGACAAATCAACAATTTTATTTAATCTACGATAATATTGGGTGATTTTAACATCTTACTCTTAGTAATTGATAGGATATGACCAAAAAAATTGAGTAAAGACACAGAATATTTGGATAACACTATTAATGAATTTGACCTTATTAACATATACAGAATATTATACCCAATAACTGTGAAATATACATTCTTTCAAAGTGCATATAGAATATTCATCAAAATAAACAATGTGTTGAGCCAAGAAACAAGCTTCAATAAATTTCAAAGAATTGAAATTATACAAAGTGTATCTGCTGGCCACAATAGAATTAGATTAGACATGATTAATAAAAGATATCTAGAATACTACCAAATGTTGGTAAATTGAATGACACATTTCTAAATAATCCATGGGCCAAAGAAGAATTCATATTAGAAATAGGAAGTATTTTGACAAAACAAATTGTGCAGTAAAGCTTAGATGGCACGGACAATCCCTTGAAGGTACAAATACTGGTACTGGCATGAGAAGGAACCACAAATCTGGACAGTCCTGTATTTGTTAAAGAAGTTGAAACCATATTTAAAAACTTCTCCTAAGAGAACACTTTAGGCTGCTGAATTTTAGTCAGTACCACCAAGCAGTTTTCTAAAGGGTTTGTAACAGTTTACACTCCTATTAGCAGTCTGTGGTAATCCATTTGTTCCACATCCTCAGGACATTTGGTGTTGTCAGATTTTTAAATTTTAACCCTTCTAATGTCTGAATAATGGTATCACAATGTGATTTCTATTTGCGTTTCTATGACTAAAAAAGTTCAACTCCTTTTCGTGTTTATTGGGTATTGGATATTCTGTTTTGTGGAGAACTTGTTTAAGTCTTTTTCTCATATTTCTGCTACCTTTTCAAATAGATTTTAGGAGGCTCTAAAAAATTCTGGGTATGAGCCATTTATCAGGTATGTTTTGTGATTATCATTTCCCACTCTGCAGGCACAATGTATTTTTGCATAAATATAAATATGTTTTATAACCACATGTATCTCTACTACATGATCTCAAAATCTAACATTTGAAAGAATCTAAAATGTTAGGTATATTGTAGATATAAGAAATGTATCATTTATTTTCTTTGTCCAATTGAGTGACCTTTCTCAGAGAAAATGGCATGTCACCTGTGGGAAACAGCATGCTCACAATCAGTGTTCAGGAAACACTTCCTCTCCACAGTGAAGCACACCAAAACTGCAGGCTACTCACTTAAATGAGTTTCTATTTGTTCCGCTGTCAATGTTAAAACTGCTATAAAGTCTGTACATCTTTTCTTTGAGAAGAAAGCTTTATATTACATGTTTCATTGGATCCAAAGCACTCTACATTAGTAGGCTTTTTCAGCATGGGAAGGGAAAGAGAATGGAATTGAAGTCAATTTTCTTGATTCCCATTCCTTATATTGCTACTGACAAAACAGCTTAGATCTGAGATGACTTGCTGAACTTTTCTGTTTGTTCCCTTGCTGGTGAAAACATGGTATGTAAAACCAGATGACCATTTTGCAAATTGTTGTTTGCAAGATCTAGAGAAGTATTCCATGAAAAATGTTAGTGCTAGGAAACTCGTTATCTCTAGTGTGTATTAAGAAAACATGGAAGAAGACTGCCAGCCCTTAAATATGATTCTTATTATTATGAGATAATCACTGTTTAGAAATGACATGCCTTAAAAGAGAATATAGTAGAGCTCACCAGATGCCTGAACACATGGTGTTGACTCTGCACATTTATGCAGAAGTAGCATTTACTAAATAACCATCATGTTGATGCATGTCATTTATTAGTGATTGCTTGTCTGGTGTATATATATCTGCTTTGCTAATTTCAACACACTTTAAAAATCTTGTTCATTTTGGCCTTTAGCAAATAAATTTATTTTATTTCTTTAATTTGTTATTTTTAGGTTCTGTTTTAGAGTTCTTTTTTGAACACTTCTAGCAGCAATTATTCTGATATTATGTTTTTGCTCTTTATTTTAACCTGAGCATTCACAGGGCTGTACATGTTCCATCAACATACTATACTTGTAAAGAATGTTCTGTAATCAAAGAAATTTGAGAAGTCTAAAGTAGATGAATACTATAGTTCATCTCAATAGTAAAAAAAAAAAAAAAAAAAATTATCTTTCCTTGACTGGAACCAGGATGGTATATGGAGATGCTCCTTTTTAATTTGGTTCCAGTAAGTATTTTTGAAATTTCTGAAAAGCCAAGTTATACAAGGTATGTGCATGTAAAATTGCTTTTAACTTTGCTTATTGTTCTTTTCTGATATCTTTATTATGTCCAAATGAGACTCTTACTTGGTATCCCTCTGTTATAAAGATGACAATTCACTGTATGTGAAAAGGAAGTGATATCCACTAAAAAACTCTGGGCGCTACTGGCTTTAAAACACTGGGAAAGTTAGATACAGAATAGGGAACTTAATAGAAAATCAAAATTCTCCTGTATTCTGCTCCATTCTCTCAAAAAATAGCCACTGTCCCATGTACAATATTTATTTACTCCTTTGACTTTTTGGTTTGAGTTCTGCTTCTTTAAAAAGGAAAATATCAGATAACAAAGCATTATATTAATAACCAGGTGATCTTCACTGCTGATTTTTGTGTGACCGTCCCCGCCTCCCCCATTCTGCTTTTCTCCACATATCTATACCTAGACCTTCAGGATCAAATTTCTTATTCCTGTTTTGGTAGACTTTATAAAACATGTGGTAGACAAAGTTTAAGGTCCTGGGTAAAAAAGAAAAGATTTTTAAAATTCAGACTGTTTTGTCTCCCCTACTTAATGCCATATTGTGGTGCATACATTTCTTACTAAGATTTCTAAGTTCTATTTGACTCTTAATTAACTAGAGCTGTGTATGCTAATGTGTTTTTGTTGGTATAAGGAAATTACTGCTCTGTTTTTTTGAAACACAGGTTATCTTTTAAAAGTTTATCAAAAACAAAAACAAAAAGCAGAGCACAGACCTCTTTAACATTTTGTTTCTGTAAATAGAGAAAACTTGTATTGCTGGTTAAAAGAAGTTTCTTAAATGTTCATTCAAAACATATTTTTGTATGCATGCAATGGATATTGCTAGAATTGCCACGCATAGTTCCATCATTACACTTCTATCCATTTGAGATATTGTTCAATTTCTTCCTTTCTGATACCCTTGGTCTCTGTTCTCTGTGAATTGCTTCAGACAGAATCTCATTTTTACTTACCCACTGACCAGCCTCATCAGGACAAGTCACTTATTCCTCATCATATCAAACTCCTCATCTGTAAGATGGGAACCAAGCTTAGTATTATGTTTGTAAGGTGACCTTCTGAAAATGAACTGCTGCTTCTGTATTGTTCTGTTTCGCTGAGCAGCAGGATGCTGACTATGAGAGGGTATGCTGATGTGGGAGAGGTTTAGTTGCAAGTACCATGATGAAAGAGTAAAGTGTTGAGGTCTTTGTTAAGGTAATCTTGATCAGACTGTCACCAAAAAACACTGAGGCATACTTCATTTCATTCTGATTTGGTCTGTGAATTCATTTTTATTCCATTCTGCTAATGTGTTTCATAGTTTTAAAATAGTTTCTAGTTATTTCTCTATAGGAGGATGTAAGTATTGTCATTGTGAGTCATGTCTTAGTCCAGAGAATGGTATCATTTCTACATGTAGCATTTCAACATATAAGCTCTTCTCTGCAGCACATGTTGTGCTGTGTATAAACCACATGATCCCGTGCATTCAGCAGGGCAGCATGAATCTTGGGGGTATGGACACTCTCTATGGTGAGAGCATGACTGCTTCCATAATCAAGAAGTTTTCTTCTGCATTATTTCTATTTTTACTGATTTGGGTGACCCCCCCAAAACTAAGTCCTTTTGTCCCAGAAAATCAGTCTTGGCTCCTGCTTCTTCATTTAAAACATTATTTTAACTCAGAAATTAAAAATTTAAAAATATATGTTAAAAGATAGGCTTCTAGTGAAACTATACTCATAAAATGTTTGTATTGATGTGTACTGGTTCAGAAACTCTGAGATAGTCTTAGATGGATTACACATATAAGAACAAAAAATTATTTGAGAATTAATTCTCAAAGCTTGTATAAAATTATAGATTCAAAATCCCTTTCCTTTAGAACTCTAAAATTTATTACATTGCTTTTTTGCATTCCATGAAATGAAAAGTTTAAATCCATCTAAGTCTTGATCATTTCAGATTATTTTTAAAAAATAATTTTATTTCTGGAGCTGAGAAATCTTACCTGAATGATTTTAAGTGTTTCCTTTTTCATTATTCCTGTTTGGGACTGAAACTAAAGATTTTATTGTTCCTTGGATCAAAGAAAATTTCTTTCATTATTATTTTTTATTATTATTTAAGAAACTGTTTTAAAATAATTTTTAAATAATTCAAGTTATGAATACATACTGTGTTCAATTGCAGTAATGCATAGAATAAAAGCTTAGAGCCCTTCCATAGCTCCTTTAATTTTCCCATGGTCATATGGAGCTGTAAATCTAGCCAGCATGTACCTGTAGGAGCTGCTACTCTGAGAATCTATCTGAAGGTGCTTGATCAAGGGGCAGGGACATAAGATTGAATAGTGGAGGGTTTATTGATTTGAGAGCGTGTCCCAGAGATACAGGATTTAAGGTCCTGGCAAAGTCCCCAGGAGATGGTATGGACTTGCTACTGGGATGGCTTCTAGAGGCACAGAAAAAGTGATGGTTCATAAACTATATAAATTTGAAATGCCAGAATTTCTGTGTGAGCCTGTGGAGGAAGGGATCAAAAGGCCCAAGGAAGTGGGCATGCTGAAGCAGTTATTCTGTGTGAAGCCAGAAGACTCAGTAAGGCATCATGTTCCAGAGGTGCACCCAGAGGACATACCACCCACCATGGCCATAGAGAACATGCTGGAATGAGGGTACCACCATCACTAAAAATGTTCAATGATGCCTGTCCTCTGTAAACCAGGACTAATGGAAGGAGAGACTATATAGAACTAGACTGATAAGAACCCAAAACAATAGAGGCCAGATGGCAGCACATAATTGCTAGAAGTCAGGTGGATGCACTTATTGTAATGAGTGACAGGAGCAGAATGGCAGCCAAGGGGGTCTGACCTGAAGAGGGTTTTGTAGATGGTTAATCGAAGTGGCCCTAGGGGAAAAGTAGATAAGGGCCAAAATAGGTACTACTCAGTGAGTACCATCATAACAAATCGAGGATAAATAATCAGAAGGCTGAGTGCAGTTGCCTCAGTAAAGCCAAGACACTTTGCTCAAATCCAGATCTGAGTTTTTAAACCTAGAGCACACTGACTGAAGAGGAGGCTGGATCCACAGGAAGAAGTCCACTGCAACACAATGACAATTATCACAGTAATAATTCTCCCAGCCCTTCTCCAAAGCAATGTTGCCATTTACTCAAGTAACTACACTGTCGGAGATAAAGAGTTGTTGTGGGAATGATAATCATCCCTGCAAAGATGTCCAGGTCTTGATCTCTGGAACCCTGTGGCTGTTATGTTACATGTCAGGGAGAATTAAAACTGCAGATGGAATTAAGATTACTAATCAGTTTACTTTAAGTGTGGAAGAGAGAGAAGAGACAGGGTGTCAGAGTGATGCAACGTGAGAAAGACTTGACCAGCTATTGCTAACTTTGAAGATGGATGGGGACCACCAGCCAGGGGAATATGGGCAGCCTTTAGAAGCTGGAAAAGGCAAGTCAGTAGATTCCAGAAGGAACGCTAACCTTGATTTTAGCCCAGTGAGACCCATTTTAGACTTTGACCTCCAGAGCTGTAAGGTAATAAATTTTGGTTGTTTAAACTGTGAAGTGTGGATAATTTTTTACAGAAGCAATAGGAGATATACAAGCTATAGAGTATATACACTAAATACTCATCGATTTAATTTACAAGTCTGTCCACTAAAGGAGCCAGATGAATTCTAGTGGAACCCATTAGAATACTGCAAACTCACCCAAGTTGTAGCCCCATTTGTAGCTGCTCTGTAAATGTAAATTTGCTAGCAGATTAACATGGCCTCAGGTAAATGGCATGTGGTCCTGAGTTGGCAAATGCATTCTTTTCTATTCCAATCAGGAAAAAAAACCCAAACACTCAACATGGAATGGGCAACAATAAATTTTCCAGTCAAGATGGTGGAGTAGTAGTACTATAAGCTTTCCTCTCCTCGTGACTACAACAAAACCATGACTGACTGCTGAACAATCATTGGAAAAAAAGACTGGAATCTAGAAAAAAGATCTTCTTCAACTGGAAACGTAAAGAGGGAACCACAGCGGGATGGTAGGAGAGGTGTGCTTACAGTATAATTGGGCCCAATACATCCCGGGTGGGCAATCCACAAGCTGAAGAATAATTAAAATTAAAAAAATTAATATGTGAAGGTCTTTGTGTGACATGTAAACACCCATCAGAAAGCATCTGTCATAGAAGAGGCATGGCAAAACCACACAGACAAAATTACCTGGCCATTTGGTATTAGCTAGTCTTGGTCATCGGACACCTGAGTGCTTGCACATGGAGACATGAGTGGAGTGGTCATGGTGGGAGAGGTGAAAGCTATGCATGGTTCTAGGGGCTCCCATTTACCAAGAATTAGTTGGCTACTGCTGCCACTGCATGTCCAAACTGCCGGCCAGAGAGACCAACACTGAGCCCTCTGTACGACACTATTCTTCAAGGACACCAGCCAACCATTTGGTGTCTAGTTGACTACATTGAGCTTTCTATCCTGGAATTGCTAGAAATTTGTTCTAACAGGAAATGCCAAGTGATTTGGGCATGGGCTTGACTTCCCTGCCAACCAGCTTCAGCTAGCATGACTAGATGGGGCTTATGAAGCATTTGATTCTTCAAGATTGGATCTCAAAAGGATAACATTACATCAGACCAGAGGACCCACTTGTCAGAAAGAAAGGTGTGGGAGTAGGTCCCAGACCATGAGATTGATTGATTGCATCAGAGATGGCACCATGTAGAAACTTCTGCCTAGTGGTGTTGGTCTGGGATACTGAAGGTGCAGTTTAAGCATCAGCTTGGAGGTGGTACTCTATGAGGATAGGGCATCATCGTTTGTGACCCCAATAGAAAGAAATCATGGTTCTAAAGATAAAAGAGTGGAAACAGGAGTGATCTCATTTACTGTCATTCTCACTGACCTGCTAGGAGACTAAAAATCCCAGCCATTTCTGCCCAGCATGGGACACCTCTGAACAGCTGTAAATGCTCCAAACTTTCCATGGGGTTGGGTGAGACTAGGTTGGCACTGCATTGCATTTCATCTTCTTTCTTTGCATAGTCTTGCTTCTTCCCCTTCTCATACAAGTACTTGCCAAATCTGTATCAGGTTCTGCTTCCAGAGAACCCAGTCTGTGATAGCCCTCAATCTCACTTCCATTTCCAGCCTCAGGTACTAAGAAAACATAGTACATATTTTCTAGGTTTTTCCCTATGTATTCATTTATATATATATTAAATACATGGACACTTAAACATTGAAAATTTTTCTTCACAGAAACAGGGTCATAGTATATATGTAGTTTTCTATGAGTAGACTTAATTTTTAAGCAGTTTAATTGAGGTAGAATTTACATTTAGTAAAATTCACACTTTTAAAGTATATCTCAATGAGTTTTGACAGATAAAGATACAGATATTACATCATCCAAGCAAATTCTGTCACATTCCTTTGCAGTCAGTCCCTTTATCCCAGTCCTAGCTCTTGACCTGACTTCTGTCTCTGTAGATTTGCTTTTCCATAATATCATATAAATGGGCTCACACAGGATGTAGCATTTTGTGTCTGGACTCTTTCTTTTAGCATAATGAGTTTGAGATTTATTTGGATATATCAATAATTTATTCTTTTTTATTGTTGAGTAGTATTCCATTTGTGCATGTACCACATTTGTGTATAAGTTTTGTGTGGACGTATTTTTAATTCTCTTAGAAAACTAGGGAGTGGGATTGGTGGGTCATTCATTAAGAGTATATTTAGCTTTCACAGAAACTATGAAACACTTCCAGAGTCACAGAAACATTCTACATTCCCACAAGCAATACATGTGTAGGCTCCAGTGAGTCTATGTTCTCGTAAGCACTTGGTATTTTCAGACTTTAATTTTAGTCTTTCTAGTAAGTGTGTAGTGGTATTTCATTATGATTCGTTTTGTATTTCCCTAATGACAAAAAATGTTGAGCATATTTTGGGGAAATGTTTGACAGTAACATTTAATGTAGAATAAAACATTTTTTATGTTGACTGTATTCTAATGTATTTATTTGACATCCTTATATCATTTTGGTGATTTGTTTATTCAAATCTTTTGCCCTCTTTTTATTGGGATGTGTATTTCTTATTATTGAGTTATAAGATTTCTTTATATATTATGGATAACATTTATTAATCAGATATGTGTTTACAAGCATTTTCTCCCAGTCTGCCTTTTTATTTTCTTAAACAGGTCTTTCGAGAGGCAGAAATTTAAATTTGATGATGTCATTTATCAATATAAAAAAAAAAAGAAAAGCAATTATTTTCTGATCTATCTAAAAAATCTTTACCTAACCCAGTAACACAAAATTTTTCTCCTATGGCTTCTTCTAGAAATTTTATAATATTAACTTTTAAATTTGTGTCTATAATTCAAGTTAACTTCTGTGTAATTATAGAAGTAAAGGTCCACGTTCATTATGTTTTGCCTGTGGATGTCCAATTATTCTAGCATCATCTGCTTGAAAGACTGTTTCTTCTTCTTTATAAAAAAAATCCTACAATTGACCATGTATGTATAAGGTCTCTTTCTGAACTCTTTATACTGTTCCAGTAATTTATACATCTGCCCTTATATAAGTACTGTATTAGGATTCTCCAGAGAAAACGAATCAATAGTATATATCTATTACATGGAAAGAGAGATATAGAGATAGAGATTTATTATAGGAATTGGCTCACACAGTAGTTATGGAAGCCTACCATCTGCCATCTGTAAACTGGAGAACCAGGAAATCTGCTTGTGTATTTCAGTCTGAGTCCAAAGCCGTAAGAACCAGGGGAGTCAATGGTATAAGTCCCAGTCCAAGTCCAAAGGCCAGAGAACTGGAGCCAATGTCTGAGGGCAGGAGACGATGAAAGTCCTAGATAAGCAAAGAGAGCAAATTTGCTCTCCCTCTGTCTTTTCATTCTATTCAAGCCCTCAAGGGATTGGATGATGTCCACCTGCATTAGTTAGGATCGACTCAGTCTACCAATTCATGTGCTAATCTCTTCTGAAAACACTCTTACAGACACACCCAGAAATTATACTTTAACAGCTTTCTGGGCATCCCTTAGCTCTGTCAATTTCACCACCACAAATACTATACTATTTTGATTACTGTAGCTTTATTGTATTGAGATTTACTCACATGTTGGATATATTAGTTGTTCACTTTTTCTAATTGAACCCAAGTGATTTAAAATATATTCTTAAATAGGTTCTTAAAATAAGTTCTTTAAAAAAATTTTTTTCTCTTCTAGTGCCTTTATATTTTCATATAAATTTTGAGAACTTGTGCTTTTGGCAAAGATAGAGTAACAAGAACTTGAATTACCTCATGCCTGAAATAACTAGAAAACTGAATAAAATACATGAGACAACAGTTTTCAGACATTGGACATCAAGCAGTGCAAAACAGTGGTCATTTATATGAGAAACATGAAGTGAGCTCTGTGATTGCCCATTTTACTTCCTGGAGAATGTTTTCAGGCCATGGCACAGAGGGGAGGGGACCTAGCAGAGCCTATCAGTCTTCCTGAGTTGAGGAGAAAAAGTTGAGAATCTTGGGAGGACAAGCAGCTAGAGGTCCTAGGGCAGAGTACAAAGGAGACAGCTGTCAAGAGAGTTCTGGAGATCTGTTTTAGTCCTTCCTCTGCTGAGTACTGATAATCTCATGTGTGTGAGGAATGTACCTGAGGCTGGAGATAGAATTCTATCCCCCAGAAGCAGAGGGAACAGTCCCTGTGCTCACCCAAGGCCAGAAATACATCATATTCTCATTAGCCAGAGGGAAAACCTTATAATTCACAGGGCACTGAGCAGAGAATTCAGAAAGTTATCATAGCCAAATTGGACATTGGCTAAAGATTGTTTTGATCTCACCTTACAAAGTTTAAAAGCAAGCCTTGAAAAAATCAAACTGTTTCCAGGTAACAAAATTGTATTCAAACACAAGACTATCCAGCACCCAACAAAGTAATATTCATAATGTTTAGTATCAAATAAAAAAAGAAAGTACCAGATGTGGTAAGCTGAATAATGGCCCCCAAAGATATCAACATTCTAATCCTGGGAACCTGTGAAAGTTAACCTGTGAGAGTTACCTTATATGGCAACAGGGCCTTTCCAGATGGGATTAAATTAAGGATTTGAGATAGGGTGATTATCTTGGATTATCCAGATGGGCTCTAAAGGTAATCCCAAATTTCCTTAAAGGAGAGAAAGCAGAGGGAGATTTGATTACAGAGACAGGAGACAATGTGATGACTGAAGGAAGATGTTACACAGCTGACTTTGAAGCCGTGAGCCATGAGCCAAAGAATGCAAGGAATGCAGCTCTAGGTGCCAGAAAAGAAATGGAAGCAGAGTCACCACTTGAGCCTCCAGAGTGAGCATGGCCCCGCAGACTCTGATTTTGGCACAGTGCAGTGGATATCAGTTCTGACCGCCATAACTTTAAAAGTATGTGTGGCTATAAGCCACCATGTAGTGGTAATTTGTTATAGCAGCCATAGGAAACCAATACGGATTTTGGTACCAGGAATGGGTAACAGATACCTAGAAATGTGAAAGTTGCTTTGGAATTGGGTGATGAATAGAGGCTGGAAGAATTTTGATAAGTATGATAGAAAAAGCATAGATTACTTTGAACAAACTATTGGTAGAAATAACGGATATTAATGACTGCCATTGAGGGCTCAGAGGAAGTGAGGAGCATGGTGGAGAAAGCCTATATTGTCTTAAAGAATATCCAAATTGTCATAAACTGACTAGTAAAAATATGAACATTAAAGGCTCTGTTGGTGAAGGCTTAGAAAAGAATGGGGAACACTTTTTTGGAAACTGGAGGAAAGAGGGTCTTTGTTATAGAGCGGCAGAAGTTTGGCTGAATTGTGTCCCACAGTTGTATGGAAAACAATACGTGTAAGAAATGAACTTGGATATTAAGTGAGAAGATTTCCAAGCAAAGTATTGAAGGTGCAGCCTGTTTTCTTCTTGCTGATTATAGTAAAATGAGAGAAGAAAGAGATAAATTAATGGAAGAATTGTTAAGCATAAAGAAAACAGGACTTTATGATTTAGAAAATTCTCAGGCCTATCTAGATTGCAAAAAAATGCTAAAATTTGGAGATTCACTGCAGGAAAAGTATGCTCCAAATAGAAAGCCAAGAGTGCGACTGGACATCTTTTGCTAGTGCTTTGGAAGAATCAAAAGATCACTATATTCATTCATGCAGAGGGAGTCTGAAGAGATTAAGCATAAGACTTATGGATCTCCACAGCCATCTCAGCAGAACTCAGAAAAAGGTGTAATTATCTAGGAAATATCTGTGAGGGAGCCTTTTGTTTAATGGCATACATTCCCAGGAGACTCACATGGTTTTGAGAATGTGGTGTCAGCAGAAAAACTGACAGCTTGGACTAAAAAGGATGAGAGACAGGATGAAATGGAAGAAGGCTGTTGGTTCCCCAAAATTCTACAGGCAGGAGATATGATAAAACTACTCATCTGGGAATATGTCCTACCCTTCAAGAAAAAGGATGACTTTTTTTTTTTATTTATGTAATTTTTGTACATACTTATTTTTTATTGAAGTATAGTCAATTTACAATGTTGTGTTAATTTCTGGTGTACAGCACAGTGATCCAGTTATGTATATATAGGATGACTTTGAGTCCAGAGGTCAGAGGCCTGAGCTACAGAGGTTTATTCCTGAGCTTTTAAACCTAATGAAGGTTGACCAGTTGGATTTTGGAATTGCTTGGGACAAATGACTTTTTCTTCTTCCCTTTAGAAATGGGAATGTCTATAACTGTTATCCTATGCATTTTCAAATATCATATTTTGCGAGCATATATCTTAGTCTGTTAGGGTTGCTATAATAAAATTCTGTAGGCTGAGTGGCTTGTAAACAACAGAAATTTATTGCTCACAGTCCTGGAGTCTGGGAATTCCAAGATCAAGATGCTGGCAGGTTTGGTATCAGAGGAGAGCACACTTCCTGGTTCATTGACAGCAATTTCTGGCTGTGTTATCACATGGTAGAAGGGGGCAAGGGAGCTTTCTTGGACCTCTTTTATAAGGTCACTAATCTCATTCCTGAGGGCTCCACCCTCATGATCTAATCACCATTCCAAAGCCCCATTTTCTCTTACCATCACCTTGGGGGTTAGGATTAACATGTGAATTTTGGAGGACACATTCAAACCATAACAGCATATAAGTAGTTTTCTAGTTTCACAAGTCCATGAATGGAGGAGAATTTTGCCCTAGACTGGATTATATCCAGAATCCCACTCATATTTGAACTTAAGTGGTAAGATTTGGGACTTTTGAGTTGATGGTACATAGATAAGATTTTGCACCTGTAATGGATGAAGACTTTTGGAGATGGTGGGATGTGATGGAATAACATCTCCCCTGACTGAAGTAGTTAGTTTTCCTTTGCCTGAGAGTCTGAAATGCCCTTCTATGAATTAGTTTGCAGGAGAATGTTGGTCTCCTTTAGGACCTCCCCCTACTACCTCCCATTGTTGCTAGACCTACAACCAGACTCAAGACTCCTGACACCCCAAAGGGTGAGGTACAAAGACCCATGAGGAGACACCATATGCACCAAAATAGTCACAATATAAATCAGATAAATAATTATGGAAATAGAGCCTAACGGTGCTAGATCAGGATGTCCATAAATCCTCAAATTCTGATTATTTTCCTTCTCCTATGCAGTCTGCCTGCTAAATGACAGCAAGTTTATTTTCGGGTCTAGAAGGAAGATTTGCCATATACGTTTTCAGCTGGTTAGCAACATATTTCCTCAAGAGAACACTAGCCTCCCCTTCATTCAGGGGGCTTTGAGCCTGGAAATTGGTTGAGGATCCACAATTCCTGTTGTAGTGGTTTAAGTTAGACTAAAAATAAATAAATCTAGAGCTCTCTCACTTACATAAATCAAGAAAGACTTTAGTTCACTGCTTATCTATCTCAGCCCTAAGGACACTGTGATCAGAGAGCCAACACGAAAAGCTCTAAGCAAGTCTAAACATCCTCATGATTACTTTGGTTCTGCTTTCATTCTAGTAACCATAGCAGCCTTGTCTTTGAGGATTAAGTGCTGTAACTTGCTCCCTGCCACCCTAGCATCCCATCATCCTCACTGAATTTATAGAGTCCAGTTAGATGACAGCTTTTCTCATACTGGCTTGCAAAGAATAGTCACCACAAGGCCCTTCAAGGATACCAGGGCTCACTTCATCAATGAACTTCTTAATGTCTTGGAGAAGGCAGTTATACTTGTCATCTCTATTTTTCTCTAAATTGCAAGATTTTGCTATTCTATTAGTTTTTTTTCCAAAAAAACTATGCTTTTGTTTTTATTGGTATGTACTTTGTTTTGTATTTAACTTATGTTTTTGTATTTATTAATACATTTCTTGAATTTCTCTGGACTTCATTTTTTCTTGATTCTTGAGTTAAAACGTTGGGTTTTTTAGTTTTCGATCTTTATTTCTTTTAATAAATTCCTTTAAGCTGTAACTATTCTTCATTTCTTGTTTTGGATATCATATCATATTAAACTCTATCACATAAGCTTTGATAAGCAATTTTCCTTGTCATTAATTTTTCTATAGTTTGTAACTTTGGTTTTGATACCTTCTTTAAACCAAGAGTTATTTAAAGGAGTGCTTCTAAATCTCTCAGTGCACATATTTAAAATAAAAGTTATTCCTTTTTTTTTGCATTCTTTTTTTATTGAAGCATATAGTCAGTTTACAATGTTGCATCAGTTTCTGGTGTACAGCATAATGTTTCACTCATACATATATATACATATATTTATTTTCATATTCTGATTGCTATATATAAAATAGATAAACAACAACCTTATAATGTATGGCACAGGGAACTATATTCAATATCTTGTAGTAACCTATAATGAAAAATTATTCTTTTCTTGTCAATGCCTACTTTTATTGTGGTTGTTAGAGAATATGTTAGTATTTTTTTCTTGAATTTTTTAGGATTTTATTTATGACAATATGTGGACAATGATTATAACTGTTCTTTGTGTGTTTGAAAAGCAAATACATCCTTCACTCTTTTTGGTCAAGAAAATCTGATTCTGTTCTGTTCTCCCTACATCTACTGTCTTACCCCTCCTGCCTCTCACTCCCCAAAATAATTTTGAAATTCTGCTCTGGGTCTCTAATTTAACATTCCAAAACTAAAATAGATCAATGGTCTTCACCACTGTATTTCCCTACTTCCTCTTCTCACTCCCCACCCCTTCTTCTAATAAATTTTTATTTCAAAACTTCTTTTTCCTTAAATCTAATTTCTAGGTATTTTTGGCATTTTAGCTCTAAACTAGTGTTTACTTTCCCTTGAATTATACCTTTTTACTTTTTATGACCCTTATTCAACATCCATTTTCTACTTTAAAATTGCACTGTCATCATTAAGTTTTAATTTAATACCTTTTTTCAGTTTTTAAAAACTAGGATTTTTTTTGCTCACCATTGTTTCTTGTACACTCAGTCTTTTACTAACTTGAGATTATTTGTCCTGAATTAATTTTCTCTTTGCTTATTTGTTGCCTAAGAAGGATACATAGGTAGTATATTCTGAGATTATATAAAATTTATTCTCTTACTCTTTCATGGAGATGATATCTAGGCTGGCAAAGAATTCTTTTTTTTAAATAATTTTTAAAAAAATTGAAGTGTAGTCATTTACAATGTTGTGTCAGTTTCTGGTGTACAGCATAATAGTTCAGTCAGACATATACATACATATATTAGTTTTCATATTGTTTTTCACCATAGGTTACTACAAGATATTGAATATGGTTCCTGTGCTACACAGTATGAACTTATTTATCTATTTTATATATAGTAGTTAGTATTACAAATCTCAAACTCCCAATTTATCCCTTCCCACCTCCTTTCTTCCCTGGTAACCATAAATTTGTTTTCTATGTCTGTGATTGTGAATCTGTTTCTGTTTTGTAAAAAGTTCATTTTTTTTTTTTTTAGATTCCACATATAAGTGATATCATATGGTATTTTTCTTTCTCTTTCTGGCTTACTTCACTTAGAATGACAATCTCCAGTTCCATCCATGTTGCTGCAAATGGCATTATTTTATTATTTTTTATGGCTGAGTAGTTTTCCGTTTTATAAATATACCACAACTTCTTTATCCAGTCATCTGTAGGTGGACATTTAGGTTGTTACCATGTCTTGGCTATTGACTATAGAGCTACTATGAACATTGGGGTACGTGTATCTTTCCAAATTAAAGTTCCCTCCAGATATATGCCCAGGAGTGGGATTGCTGGATCATATGGTAAGTCTATATTTAGTTTTTTGAGGAATCTCTATACTGTTTTCCCTAATATCTGTACCAAACTACATTCCCACCAGCAGTGTAGGAAGGTTCCCTTTTCTCCACACCCTCTCCATCATTTATCATTGTTGGACTTTTGAAGATGGCCATTCTGACTGGTGTGAGGTGATACTTCATTATAGTTTTGATTTGTATTCCTCTGAAAATTAGCGATATTGAGCATTTTTTTTCATGTGCCTACTGGTCATTTGTATGCCTTCATTGGAAAATTGCTTGTTTAGATCTTCTGCCCATTTTTGGATTGGGTTGTTTGGGTTTTTTTTGTTGTTGCTGTTATTAAGTTGTATGAGCTGTTTATATATTCTGGAAATTAAACCTTTGGCAGTCTTATCTTTTGCAGATATTTTCTCCCATCCCACAGGTTTGTCTTTGTTTTGCTTATGGTTACCTTTGGTATTCAAAAGCTTATGAATTTAATTAGGTCCCATTTGTTTGTTTTTGCTTTTATTTCAGTTGCCTGAGTAGACTGCCCTAGGAAAATGTTGCTGAGATTTATGTCAGATAATGTTTTGCCTATGTTTTCTTCAAAGAGGTTTATAGTGTCTTGTCTTATATTTAAGCCATTTTGAGTTTATTTTTGTGTATGGTGTGAGGGAGTATTCTAACTTCATTGATTTATATGCAGCTGTTCAGTTTTCCCAACGCCATTTGCTGAAGAAACTATCTTTACTCCATTGTATTTTCTTGCCTTCTTTGTCAAAGATTAATTGACCAAAGTCTGTGGGTTTATTTCTGGGCTCTCTATTCTGTTCCATTAATCCATATGTCTGTTTTTGTCCTAATACCATGCCATTTTGATTACTGTAGCTCTGTAATATTGTCTGAAGTCTGAGAGGGTTTTTCCTCCAGCTTCGTTCTTTTCTTCAGTATTGCTTTGGCAATTCTGGGTTTTCTGTGATTCTATATAAATCTTAGGATTATTTGTTCTAGTTCTGTGAATAATGTCATGGATAATTTGATAGGAATTGTATTAAATCTATAGATTGCTTTGGGTAGTACGGCCATTTTAACAATATTAATTCTTACAATCCAAGAACATGGGATATTTTTCCATTTCTTTAAGTAATCTTTAATTTCCTTAGTCAGTGTTTTGTAGTTCTCTGTGTATAAGTCTTTCACTTCCTTGGTCAGATTTAGTCCTAAGTATTTTATTTTTTTGGATGCAATTTTAAAAGGGATTATTTCTTTACTTTTCTGATATTTCATTGTTAGTGTAAAGAAATGCCGCTGATTTCTGTATGTTAATCTTATATCCTGCTACCTTGCTGAATTCTTTTATCAGCTCTAGTAGTTTTTGTGTGGAGCCTTTGGGGTTTTCTATATATCATATCACATCATACGCATATAATGACAATTTTACCTCTTCTCTTCCAATTTGGATCCCTTTTATTTCTTTTTCTTGTTTAATTGCTATGGCTAGGACTTCCAATACTATGTTGAATAGAAGTGTTGAGAGTGGGCATCATTGTCTTGTTCCAGATTTTAGTGGGAACGCTTTCAACTTTCCACTGTTGAGTATTATACTTGCTATAGGTTTGTCATAAATAGCCTTTATTATGTTGAGATATGTTCCCTCTATATGTTCCCGCCTTTGGTTTAGGCTGATAAAGAATTCTTGAGTCTTACCTCTTTTCTCTGGAAAGCCTGAAAATATTTTTCCCTTTCTTCCAGAGTTGCAGGTGAGAAATCCATTGTGGTGTTCTTCCCTAAGTTAACCTGTGTGTGTGTGTGTGTGTGTGTGTGTGTGTGTGTGTGTGTGTGTTAATGTCTGAAACTATCTTGGGCATTCATAGTTTAATCAGATTTAGTCAAAAATGTGTCATTAAAAATTAATTATGCTTGGCACATTTAATCTAAAAAGTAAACTCTTCTGTTCTCTTTTTAAACTTCTCCTTTGTATGTTCTCTGTTTACCTCTTGGAATGTGCATTGTTTTGTTTTGACTCTTCAGGATCTGTCTTTCATATCTTTTTATTAAAAACTTCCAACCTTTATATTTGGGGGCTTTGTTGTGTTATAGTTCCTCTCTTTGATCTTTCATACTTTTTATTTCCAGAAGTATCTATTCTGGTGTTTCTCTAATGAATTTTAAAATTCAAGTATTATAGTTTAAAAAAAAAGTCTTTTTCAAATAAATATTTTTGGTTTTATGATTCTTCATTTACCAATGTTTTTCTATGCCACTGTTGTGTAATATTTTTTTCTTAAATTGTTTTTTCTCTCTATTTTAGTTTCCTCATGGGAGACATCTGTCCTGGTTTTGTTTTGTTTTGATTTTTTTTCAGCCCTGTTATTCCTCCTTCAAGCTACCAAGCCCCATAAATAATCTGAGATCCTTCTTCACTTTCCCATATCAGTGCATGTGTAAGTCAGCCTGTTGGGGTCTCTCAGTCCATGGTGGAGGGCAAGAGATGAGAGTTAGTAATGAAACTTTTCTCATGAGGCAGCAGTGAGTGGAACTTGACATGCTGTCAGCATCCTCGAGTTTGAGTGTGTCTGTGTGGGAGATGGGGTGTGGTCCTTCTTCAGCTACAACAAAGGGGGCAGTTCAGACCAATGGTACAATTCCTCCTATGAGTGACCTGCAACAGTAGAACTAGATGATTTCCTTATGTTGGAGTTATCCATTAGGCAAAAACAATCAGGTCTTATTTTAGTAAATGCAAAATCAATAAACTACTTCAATTTCCACCAGAGTGATAGGCCTTCTCCTTGAATGCCTGATCTCTGATCCTTTCAGCTTTGTAAATGATGCTGTGCAGGAGCTGCCCTAACCAGGCTAAAAAACTGCCTTTCTAGGACATTGAATCCACAGTAGGCCACATTTTCTTCATTCGCTTCCCCAGTCCCAAGGCCCTTTCCCCATTAATTGTATCACTAATCAGTTGGGAGAGACACTCTGTGCTTAGGCTCTCACTTTCCCAGCAAGAGTAGCTACTGTTCTTTGACTGCTTCTTTCCTTATGTTTTCCTTATTTCCTCCACTGAGAACTTGTTTTGAACAGATGTTTGGTTTCCTGGAGCTATATCATATTTTAGTCCTTTAAATTTTGAAAATGTCATCAGTTTTATCTTTTAGGCTACTGATTAAAGTCTTCAGCTATGTATGTTTTATTGTTGAAATCTTTCGTAAAGTTTTTCTTATTTTGGAAATTATGTATTTTCCCAAAACTCATGTATTCTTGACTGCTCTTTTTTCATACATGTCAAAGCTTGTTTTACAAAAATATTATCCTTTGAAATAACCCTGAGGATATAAACTTAATCTTTTCAAGAGTTTCCTTGCATTTCTTACATAACACTTTTTGCTCTGGGATAGGTTATTTTGTTTGTTCATCTTTAAATTTCTGTTTCAAGCTGTCATTCTTTTCTCAGAGACCCCAAACTAAAGAGCTCTATGGATAAATGTAGGTAAGATTCCTTCCAATTACATGGGCACTGGGCAGGCAGGCAGCTGGGGTACTCTGTAACTGCCTAAGTTAAAAAGGCATTACTCTGGGTGCAGTGCTTTATGCCATGGATAACACTAATTAATGTGACTATCCATCAGAGTGTTATTTATTTTTAACTGATGTAGGCAGCCATTTATGGAATCCCCACAATTGTATTGAAAATGAAGACAACTGAGACTGTTTTTGGTGGCATATGTAAAGTAGCATCATATGAACAACTTTCCAGTTCAATTCAAAGCTTTCAGTCTTTTAATATATTCAGACTATAAGAGGATTTATAAATAGAGTCATGGGTGAAAACAACTGCCCTCTTTATTTTCAAATACATTTTAGAAAATCAGAATAGAAAACATTTTTTCCCGTTTTTTTCTATGAGGGGAGAATACAGAAAAATCATGCAATTCTAGCCATGCTAGATCGTAAAGGTATATATACACATAAACTTGGTTCTGTCTTTGGATATCTATGAAATTAATTTCATTTTTACAGCAGTTCTTTCCCTTTAACTTGTTTGAGTGGGCACTCTTTCTTGCAACAGGTCTCTCTGACTACAACATCATATGTAAATTAAGGCAGTTACATATCTTTACATTTTATTAAAAGATTTGGCCTCACTTCATTGCAAGTTAAATTTTCTATACTAATACTACATTTGATGCATCACAGGTTCAGATTCATACTGATATATTTTGGTGAGGAGAGGCATAATGGAGGATGCTAAAGAAGGATGCTGAAGTTGGTTAATAGAGAGCCAACTCAAGGAGATACCAACATTTCTCCCATCTCAGAGGCACTCTCAAATTCTGCACACTTTTTGGTTCAAAACAAGATATGAAGAGACACGGGGTCATGGTTCTTCACTGTCACTTTCCCACTTTCCTTTTTGTCTTGTGCCCACATGGGAAATATTTCTCAACTCTACAGCCTCCTAAAACTGACAGCAGGTTCAGGACTGCCTGTCTGCCAGGGGACTCCCATGAGAACCCAAGGCCAGTTTCTCCCTGTCTTTTCAAAACCCACAATCACTTTAAGATTGAATCACTCCAGGGGCACTGAAGCCAGACTTATTGCAGTTCAGATGTTACTAGATACTTATAGGATAAGAGATAAAAAGAGCAAAATTAAATGTTAATGGATTAATATGAGCAAACATACCAGATTCACAATGATAGTAAAAGTTGTGGCTCTGATTATATCATCATTGGAAATCTTTAAAAAATAAAGACACTAAAAGCTACTTAGTTTTCCATGGATCAAGGTATGGGATCATTACCTTTGCTTTGCTTCTCATTCACTATTAGAGAAGTATCATCATTATCATCATTAACATCATCATCAGTTTTGATTTATCTGAATAGCCTGCTGAAATAGACCTCCGGGTACATTTACACATCCAATTACTACAAGATGATTATTCACAGCCTTAAAACTGCCTCACACTTAAAAATGCCTGAGCCAGCTGAAAATTCTTAGTAATCATAATAATCACTCGTATGGTGCTCTTAATGTTTCAAAAGATTTTCATATCTATTTTCCTAATATGAGCCTCCAAACCTGTTTGATAAGTAAATCCCAAGTATTATTATCTCCCTTGTACAGATGAGGACTTAGGAGATCTATTAATGACTTTATCTGAAGTCAGTCAATCACTCAGTCTTAGAACTTAGATTGCATCCTAGGTATTACTTCCTGGGCTTCATGAGATAGCACAGTCTCTCTCCTTGGTTTGTGGAGTCCAGTATCTTTGGATTGCAGTGAAAATAATCTCAAAGCCATGAGTTTACTTCTGAGAATGTGGACTATGTTGCTCTTTGTCATTTCTGCTTTGAGGTCATTAAAAGGCCTTGGTGGTGGGGAATGGGGGAGCCCAGGACACATCAGGAGGCTTGAATTCACTAAAGTTGATTCCTAGTTGTGTTATGTCAGAAAGAACACCTTGAAAATAAGTTGGCTTCAGGAGCAAGCTTGGCACTCTGCTGAGTTTTTCCTCAAAGAGGATATTTGGTAATTACTACCTCAGGACTCTTTATTATCTTCGTATGTGCTATTGACCAGATGTTTGTGTCCCACTCCCTACTCCTGCCCCAATTTGTATGTTGAAACCTACGCCCAACGTGATGGTATTTGGAAGTGGGGGGCATTTGGGAGGTGATTAGGTCATGAGAGTGGACTCATCATGAATGGGATTAGTGCCCTTGTAAAAGAGGCTCCAGAGAGCTTCCTTCCCTTTCTGCCATGTGAGGTTACAGCCAGAAGTCAACTGTCCATGAACCAGGAAGCCCTCACCAGACACTGCATCTGCCTGCACATTCATCTTGGACTTCCCAGCCTCCAGAACTGTGGACAATAAGTTTCTGTTGTTTATAAGCCACTCAGTCCATGGCATTTCATTATAGCAGCCTAAATGGACTAAGATATGTGGTATGTGATTAAAATATTTTTTTTTTAGAATGGCCATTGTGGTTATCTCCCCAATATCCATTCTACTTTCTCTTACTAACTACCAACTTTTCATTCAAGTATCCACATTGTCCCCAGAAAGCCATGTACTTTGGGAGCCCTGGTTTGTGTCTGTTATTCTGGAATAATTATGAGTTCATTCTTTATCATTATTTAAAATATCTTGGTTTGTACAACAAATTAGTCACCCTAATTTGGGGAGAATTTAACTCAGCTCCTGACCGTAGGGATGGGGCATGTCTTATGACTCACATCTCCGCTAGTTCATGAAATCCCAAACTCTGTTAAACATGTTGATTTAGGGATGAGCATGGGAGTGAACATGAACCAGTGAAACACAAGGAAATGTCTGCTGGGGGTTCACAAGAAAATAGATGCCTAGCTTTTTTTTAGATGGTTCTGGATCACTTCTCTTTATTTTTTTTAATTTTAATTTTAATTTTTTTTAGGTTTTTTTTTTTATTGAGTTATAGTCTGTTTACAATGCTGTGTCAATTTCTGGTGTACAGCACAATTTTTCAGTCATACATGAATATACATATATTTGTTTTCATATTCTTTTTCACCATAAGCTACTACAAGATATATTTCCCTGTGCTGTACAGTATAAACTTATTTATATATTATATATATACCTGTCAGTATCTACCAGTCTCAAACTCCCAGTCTGTCCCTTCCCACTCACCTCCCCCTGGCAACCACAAGTTTGCATTCTATGTCTGTGAATCTGTTTGTGTTTTATATTTAAGTTCATTTGTCTTCTTCTTCTTCTCCTTCTCCTCCTTCTCCTCCTTCTCCTTCTCCTCCTCCTCCTTCTTTCTTCTTCTTCTTTCTTCTTCTTTTTAGATTCCACATATGAGCGATCTCATATGGTATTTTTCTTTCTCTTTCTGGCTTACTTCACTTAGAATGACATTCTCCAGGGACATCATTGTTGCTGCAAATGGCATTATGGTTTCATTTTTTATGGCTGAATAGTATTCCATTGTATAAATATACCACAATTTCTTAATCCAGTCATCTGTCGATGGGTATTTAGGCTGTTTCCATGTCTCAGCTATTGTAAATAGTGCTACTATATGAACTTTGGGGTGCAGGTGTCATTTTGAATTAGGGTTCCTTCTGGATATATGAGAGGAGTCAGATTGCTGGGTCATATGGTAAGTCTATTCCTAGTCTTTTGAGGAATCTCCATACTATTTTCCACAATGGCTGCACCAAGCTGCATTACCGCCAACAGTGTTGGAGGGTTCCTTTTTCTCCACAGCCTCTCCAGCATTTATCATCTGTGGACTTTTGAATGACGGCCATTCTGACTGGTGTGAGGTGATACCACATTGTAGTTTTGATTTGCATTTCTCTGATAATTAGTGGATCACTTCTCTTTAAATTGGACTTAAAAAAGCATGTAGCTTTGAGAACTGCTGGCAGTTATTTTGTATCTAAAAGCAGGATCCCATTCCCTAGTACCTCCATTAAAAAAAACAAAACCCTAATTACCGCAAAAAAAAAAAAAAAAGCAAGATTCAAGAAGGTGAAGTTGACACAGTGGAAGGCAGCATTCATCAGGATAGGCTAGGTTACTCTGAAGGAACAAGCAACCCCCAAATCTACGTTGCTTAACAAAATAAAGTTTATTTCTCACACTACTAGTCCACTGAGTGTTGGCAGGGTCTTTGTTGCAGAGTCATTCGGGGACTTGAGCTTACAGAGTCTCCACCATCTAATGATGCTGCCATCATAGTTTTCAAACTTCACTGAGGTGGGGCCGGGAGATTGCTATAGTTGCTTTGGCTTGAAAGTGATGAGCCCATTGTGCAAAACAGTGCTGTCCAGTAGGAGCATAATGTGAGCCACATGTGTAATTATTTTGACTAACTTTACTGTTATTCTTATTGTTATTACCAAATTTGGAGGTAATGTTTATTTGCTAAGATTTTTTTGTTTATTGTCCACTTTCTGTTTTAAATTAGAATATAATTTACATATGGTAAATTTACCCTTTTTGGTGTATAGTTCTATACATTTTGACAAACCCATACAGTTAGGCACATACCATTACAAGCAAGTTTTAGAACAGTCTCATCCTTCCCGAGAATTACTCTTCACCCTTTGTTAATAACCCCTCCTTCTACCCTCAGCTCTTGGCAACCATTGTTTTCTGACTGTGTGGTTTTGCTTTTCTAGGATGTCACATAAATGAAATCACAGCATGCAGCTTTTTGAGTTTGGATTCTTTCACTTAGCATAATGCATTTGAGATTCATTTATGTTGTGGTATCAGTAGTTTGCTCCTTTTTGTTGCTGAATAGTATTCTGTTTTACAGAGGTAGCACAGTTTGTTTATCCATTTCTCAGTCGAGGGACATTTGGGTTGTTTCTAATTTTTGGTTACTAATAAAGCTAATAAAAACTTTTATGTACAGGTTTTTCTGTGAACATGGTTTTTCATTTCCCTTAGGTAAATATTTAGGAGTAGGATGGGTAGGTCATATGGTAACTTCATGTTTAATTTTATGAAGGACTGCCAAACTGTGTTCCCAAGTGTCTGCACCATTTTGCATTAACACCAGCAATATGTATGAGAGTTCCAGTTCCTCTACTTCCTTGCTTGTGCTTGATATTATCAGGTTTTTTTCTCAACCATTCTCATAGATTAGTGGACTTACATAAGCCTAATTTTTGAGAAGCCACATTTTAAAAAGTAAAAAGAAACAGGTTAAGTTAGTTTTAATAATACATTTTAACATAATATATTAAAATAGTATTATTTTAACATGTAGTTAATGTAAAAATGAATGAGATATTGCATATTCTTTTTTGGTGTGTGTACCAGGTCTCTGAAATCTAATAGATATTTTATATTTGCAACACATCTCAGTTTGGACTAGTCACCTTTTAAGGGCTCAGTAGCCACCTGTGGGTGGTGACTGCTGCATTGAGCAGTGCAGGTCTAGACCTGGTTACATGGCCCCATCTAAGTGTGAGTGGGCTGGGAAAATGTGATGTCCCATGTTACCTGGGAAATGTTGGTAGGTAGCAAAGTCTATCTCAAAGACAGAGAAGAGAAAAAGAATTCAGGTACTTTATACATCATTAAAGTACTAAATTGAACCCAATCTGAAAGTCTTCTAAGGAAAGCCTTAGTTTCTAGTTATGATAGACAGTAAATGTCACACATATAGTTTAAGCAAGTTTGAATTACCTGATTCTGTTATTTGAAAATTTCTCCTATATAAATTTGCATTGCACAGTTAAGTAGGCGTTCAGTATAGAAGAAAGAGAAAATACAGAGAAGCTAAAAAGAGAAATTAATACTCACTTGGATTCTCAGGGGTAATATTTTGGTGTATATCCTTTGAGATATGTGTGTATGAATATGTGTGTATAAATGCATGAGTATACATGTGTACAAGCAAAATCATTGGACCAGTGTATTATTTACTTATGACCCATGTTTTTCATGCAACAATATTTTAAAAACATCTTTCCATGTCAATAAATACACATTTAAGTTATCATTTGAAATCTCTGTGTAATATTCCATTTTATGGAGGAATCACAATTCACTCAGCACATTCTGTATTATAGGTTGTTCCAAGTACTCCCTTGTTTAAATTGGGGCGGGGCAGAGGTAGTGTGCTTTAGAATACCTCCTTATATGGAGCAATAGCAAGGTGTATTTGGAAATTCTGTTTCCTTTCTCTCTCACCTCTTCTTTTTACACCTGGCCTCCTCTCAGTTCTTTCAGTAGAAATAAATACAAATGGAGATTACAGCTCAGCATGGTGACTGTTAGTAGGATTAGTGTCCTATAAAATTGTCAGTAATGTTTTCTCATTACTATGACTACATTGTACTTATAACCAGTATTTCTTAGACAGGTAGGTTATTCCAGATGTTCTAGGTGTAACCAGAAGATAATCGGTGATACACAGAATAACAAAGTTTTAAAACAATCTGACAGTAAATATGTCATAGTAAAGTGTAGGCTGAATCAGGCCTAGACCTGTAGCACTTTTATTTAAAAAACAAAAGCCAGTGTGATCTGTGTGGAAAGAAATTGATTTAATGTGCAGAGATGATCTATCTCCTTTTTCTTTATTGGCTGCTGTGACCATTTGATATTTTCAGTGACCTCTGAAGCCTGGCTTTTTGCTGTGTTGTTACGATAGACACGGGTGATATTAAAAAATATTTAACAACCTGTGAGGCAGGGCACTGACCAGTGGGAGACTGCTACAACTGCAGTGACCAAACCAGAGTGGAAGGGTTGGGTGCCGTCTGAGTGGGGAAGATAAAACAAGGAAACAAATTTAAAACTTGGGTTTTTTAAAAAATTATATAAAGCCCTTTTTCTTGGTTTTTGTCTTGCATGTCCTTCCATTGACACTGCTGGGGAAATTATCATTTCCCATAAAAATAAATGGTAAATAGCTACTTTCTTTCTGTAGAGCAATATCCAGTTTCACAGAAAAGGATTAATATCCTGAATATATGAAGCACCCTTACAATTTCACAGATATTCAAAAACTCCAGTAACAGAAAAATACAAAGAGGCTATTCAGACACACAAAGAAATATAATAAATATAAGAAGAAGTGTTTTCCCTTACTAATGAGCAAAGAAATGCAGATTTAAAAAATACATGTGTTTCACTTGTCTAACATCTGTAAAGTGGCTAGCTTGCATCAGATATGGTGCCAAACACTTGCATCTTATTTGATGTAAACAAAAGTCCTGTGAGGTGGTCACTATTTTAATGTACATTTTACAGACAGGGAATCTGAGGTTCAGGGAGTTTAATATGCCTAAGGTGACACTGTTAATAAGTGGTTTTAAGCAAAAGGCTATTTTACCTTTTGAGATTTGCAAAGATTTAATGATAGTATGAAAATGAAAACTCTGCATGCCTTTGAACCAGCAATTAAACCTATGAGAGTTTATCTCAGGGAAATAATTGGGTAACTGCACAAAGAAATTTTATAAGAATGATTAGTGCTGTATGATTTATAAGAGCAAGAAATTGGAAACAATGTAAATGTTCTTCAAAAGAGTATTGGTATCCATGTAGTATAGACCCAAGCAGCTCTTAAAAGGAATGAAGTGGATCAATAAGACTTGTTTTGGAAATTTGTGGCCTAGTTATCTTGTTCAGTGGGAGAAAAAAAGGCAGGTTGCAAAATATTCTGACTCTATTTTTGTAAATAGAATTATGTTTAGTTAAGTAGAGAAAAATGTCTGAATGTATTTGCTGTGGTTATCTGTGTGGAGGGGTTAGATTATAGCAGAGCCCATCAGTTTATAGTTCTGGATATTTGAATATTCTTTTTGCTCTAACCATTTGAAGCAGAAAAATAAAAGGAACAAATATTGTCACATGCCCAAACTCACAAACTAGAACCAGTGTATCAACACTGCAGAAACACTCCCAGGGCAGGTGAAAGGAGATCAGAGAAGGCTCATATAGAGATGATAGAAGGTGCAACACATCCAGTGTGCAGAAGGAAGACAGAGAGCAGCCAAGGATGGGGGACAAGCGGGAGAAACAGAAAGGAAAGCAAGGTGGAAGAGCAGGAAAGCAGAGTGAAGACAGGTTGGAGAAATAGTAGAGCAATTGCAACGAAGGTCAGCAAAGCCTGAGTGTTCATAGGAAAGGTTCAACCTGGGGCCTTGCTGGGAGGCAAGATAGTGTAGCTAAGGGTAGTTAAGATAATCAAGGGCAGGGGCTCTGGAGTGAAGCCACATAGTTAGTGCTTGCTGAATATGCATGTGTTCCTCGGTGGGCTCCAGCTCCCCTTGCAGTTAGGTTGGGACCATGTAAGTCTTGCCACTGGACTCTGAGAGGAAGGGCTGAGGCCCTTGGGACTACAGTGGCTCCTTTATCGCTCTCTGGCCCTGATGCAGAAGCAGTGCATGCCTTGTGTTCCATGACGGCTTGGCAAGAAGGGCTTATCAATGCCCAGGAGCCAATGTGCAGGGGCCATTAGTGTCTAGGGGCCAGGATGTGGCTGAGAAGTAAACATGTTGTTTTCAGACACTGTGATTTGGGGGTTTGCCTGTCATTGCAGCTAGAGTTGCTTCCTCTAGTATCTTTGTTATGTATTAGCTGTCTGACTTTGGACAGATTACTTACGTCTCTGAGCATCAGTTATTTCTCCTGTAACAGGAAGTAATGAGAGTACCTATCTCACAAGGCCATTGAAGGATTAAATGGAAAAGTGTACAGTGTTAGGCACAAAGTACTTAAAATGTGTTAGTTATATCATCATTGTTGTTGTTACTGTCATTTACACCAGGAACTGATAAATCAGTTCCCCAAAATGGGCAGCAACAAGGCCAGAAAAATGCCCTTAGATGATAGCAGGACTGATCCAAGGAGATGTTGTGTGACATGCTAACAGAAGTTGAAACCAGACATAAGTTGAAATCAGACATATGAATGAAAAGACTTGAGGATATAGACCCAACTTTCTCTGACTAGTGAACTGCTAGCTTCCATCATGGAAGCATCGGTTGTTGGAAAGAAGCACTAGTCAGTAGGGGTTGACATATAGAGATAAGCTAGTTATGATTAGTTGCATATCTATAAAAGTGCTTACTGAATTTCCACCATTATTTAATTGGTTATGTTAATATAATTCTTTTCTCAACATTTTAATTTAAGTGGCCATAGAGGGCACTAGATATGCCTCATATTACTGAATTGTTGGTTTACCTTTTCAACCATTTGGTCATCCAGGGATCTTGGTACATGGACGGACTCTGGGCCTGTCAACTCTCTAGCTGATTAGGGTGATGTGAGTGGGCCAATGCTGTGTCCCTGTGCTGGGCTGATGGGGGAGTAGGGGTGTTATAAATAATACAGCATAAGATGAATTTGGGGTAACTCAGTAGTGCCATTCTCCCCACCCTCCTTCCTTCCTTCCTTCCTTTCCTTTCCTTTTAAAAAAGTGGCATATTTGCATTTAACACAAGAATAACAGATGTCTTATTGAGACTTATTTGAGTGCCATGATTGTATGATTTTTTTCAATAAAATCAGATTGGTTCTTGAGAGAACAAATTGTTTAACTTACTCCCAGTCAGTGGTGGCTACAAGTTTTCTGTAAGAGGAGGTTGGGTTGAGATGTGGTTGACAGAGTGTGTTTCAAGCTGAGCTTTCACAGCACTTTACATGGAATTGAGAAAATGTCAACTTTCTAAAATAAAAAAAGGGAAGGGGATCATTTTTGGGGGGAATGAGGGTTAGGACACTCAACCCCACTTTATGTGGCCACTGCTCTCAGGGACTCACTATTTTGCTCAGTTCATTCTTTCAACAAACATCTAATGAGCACCTACTATGTGCTTCAGATGCAAAGGTTCCTGAGACCGCCACAGCCCAGAAGAGACTAAGGGTGAGTTGCACACCCCCTGGGTCCTGTAAATACTCAAACATCAGGGCTAGGCTGTAGATGTTCCCTTCTGCTTTGGCTAATTGTAATAGTTACAGGGATCTGCCAGTTACAACTTACTGAGTTATTCTAAAAAGTGAATCGTTCAGTGTAGCATCAGTGTGAAGTAGAATGTCTGCCAGATTTAAGATGGTGGTGAAGACTGAAAATAAGTGGAGTCCCCTAGCAGTTTCACAGCTCTGCGTTCAATGCTTGGACAAACTCCCCTCTAACAGGCTTGCCCATCTCAGGTCAACTGAGAGACCCAGGATGTCTCTTCTCTGGGCCAGTCAGAATCCAGCCAGCACCTCTCTGATGCAACTATTCTCATAAAAGCATTAACCCTAGACCAGCTATTTTTATTTGGCCCTATAATAAATAGCAGTCTTCACTCAGTCCTGACCTGGAATCAAGGCCTCCACTCTTCAAGTGTGTGCCCCAGTAGGCCTTGCCCTGACATTTACTTCCCAGTGTTTGGCATTTGGGGGCGCAGCTTGAGCCACCACTCCGAGACCTTGTAGTGTTCCACTGACAGCCTCCCTCAGGGAGAGGTAAAGGTGCATTGGCAGTGGGAAGTCCCGAGTTGGACACACACACCAAGGCGCTCCCAGGCTGCTGGTAAACCCACGATGCGATGTCCGGAAGGTCCCAAAGCGAGGAAAATGGATCAGACCTGCCTCACTTTCTTAGTCCAGCCGGAGTGGCTGGGTGTGGGGGTAGGAGTAGCGCCAGGGCCCTTGAATATGGGCATCACTCCCTGCTCCCACCAAGTGAGGGGTGTGGATCCGGTTCGCGGGTCCCTCAGCTGAGCAGGAGTAAGGGCAACGCCATCTTCCTCCCCACCCCCAACCCCTCCCTGGTGTGACCACTTTTGATCCCGCCCCAGACAAAGGCAATCTGAACTCCAGCAGAACGAATAAGGGGATCAGGTTGCTCTCTCGGCCTCCCCTCAACTCCCTCCTCCTCGCGTCTCTTTCCACGTGACTTTCTGGAATCTTTTGCCAAAGCTCCGAGGCTCTGGGTCCATTTTCACACCGAGCAAAGAAGAGGGGAGGGAGGCGAAGGGAGGCGGAGCGCGTGTCCTTTAAACGCGGGGATTCAAAGGGAGCCTTATTTTGTGCGTTTCCGGGCTCTCTGGTCCGAGTGGCTCTAGTTCGGGGGTCCTTTACAGCTTCTCTAGCTCTCTGCTTCCTGCATTTCAAATTATGGCTCCTGCTCCGCTCCCGTAATCACACTTCGACCCTGCAGACCCGCTCAGGGTGTACCGTGCGGAGGTGGCCGCCGGCGTGCAGAGAGCCGCGCCCCGCAGCCCTGCTCACCCTGGGCGAGCGGTGGGGGCGGGAAAGTAGCGGCTGCGTCCCCCGTGCCGCCGCCCCCGGCTTTCCTTGGGAGGTTTCCCATCGTCTGCTGCAGGGAGCTCAGCCCGAGGCGGCGCCGTGCGGCCGCAGCGCCTGCCAGTCCCGCGAGCTGCCCGCAGCGCGGCACAAAGTTTCCTGCGAGCCGCCCGGGGTGGCTGAGGTCCGCCGAGCCGGGTGACCCAGCCCAGAAGGAGGGGTGGGTGGGTCTTTCAAGGCTCCTAGCGACCCCCTCGGCCCACGCGGCGCCGACGTAGAGTGTCAAGCGAACTTTAAAAAGCTGCTGCCGAGGAACCTGCGCGAGGATCTCCACGGTTGGAGACACGGGAGCGGACGGGTCAGGCCTGAGGGAAAAGCTGGGAGATCCTATCAGCCGGTGACGGGCAACTTTCCGGCGAGATTTTGCCGCGGGGAACTGCGCCCTGCCTCCTCTTTTATTCTCCCAAGCTCAACCCACGTTGGCGTCCTGCTCTGCTGGAGAGCTGGGCGCGCTCTCCGCCCGGCAGTGAGGGAATTGCGTCCCCAGCCCGCCCCGGCGCCTCCAGGCTGATGTGAGTGTCGCTCTCGGCCCGTCCATCGCCTTATTTTCTCGGAGGTGACCGCCCGCCGCCCCCCGCTCTCGGTGCACCCAGCCCCGAGCGCCGAAGCCTGCGTTTTGGCCAAGAACTGGTTCTTGGATGCTGAAGGCTGGGATCCTCCAGCGTGGGTTCCGAGGCGGCAATGAGTGTCTTTAAAGTGTGGCTCGGGGTGGCCCTAGCATTGGCGGAATTTGCAGTATTGCCTCATCATTCTGAAGGTGAGAGAGCGGTGTCTTTCGTTTCTTTCTTTCTTTCTTTCGTGTGTGTGTGTGTGTGTGTGTGTGTGTGTGTGTGTGTGTGTATGATTGTGCTCTTTAAAAGGTCCACAGATTTATGGTATTGTGGGTCGGAAGTTTTTGGGGGTTGGGTGGGTGGGTGGCCGTGGAACTGGGGTGGGCTTTTTCTGAGAAGATTCCAACTCCTGATTGCTTTGCATGCAGATCACAAGCCCCACTCCCGCCTCCCTTTCTGCCCTAAGTGCGTTTGGGTGGGTGGGTGGCCGACTGAGGTGCCATCCCTGAAATTGGATTCTCTTTCTTCCCACTAACCCAGTGTCCCCGAAATGGATAGCAATTGTATGGAGCGTAGATGAGGAGTGAACAATTGCTCTTAGCTGTGTAAAAATACTTATGCTTCTATGAAACAGAGTCTGGCACCTTAAAACCTCCCGTCTGTCTCCCGCCATCCTCGCCCCTATAAATCTCCCGGTAAAGTCCAGTTAAGATTTTATAAGCTGGTTAGAGCGTGTTCTGGAGGTAGACAATTCAATTGCACTAAAAGAAAGCTCCCCAGTATGGAGAGGCACGAGCCTGCCTCTTCACCAGAAAAGAAGTGGTTAACAAGAGTTTAGCTCCATTCTCTGACTTCGCCCTCAGCCTCCCGGTTTTCCTCCTGGGCTCCAACCTACGTGTAAAACCCTGGAGCTGAGGGAGGGAAAGGAGACTGTGGGAATTGTCGCCATGATAGCGAGAGCAATCTGAGCTCAGGCAAATAAATGAATCGATAAGTAAATCAAGAGTTTGGGGGTTACGGGATGGCGGGTTCGGGGACGTGAGGCGCTGTGAGCTCCCACCTGCTCCGAGTTGAGGGGAAGTCGCCTAGCCAGTGCTTAGGGAGGGGGAAGGGAGCCGGCTGGCTGAGCGAGACGACTTAATCCACCGCGCCGGGCTCTCGGCTTCCCCTCCCGGCTCCATTCATTATTTGCCCGGCTGCGGGAAGAAGAGTTCACCTGCCCCGCCGCGCATCAGAGCCGCAGCGGCGGCCGCCGCGGGCGCGGGGCGGGGCGCCTTCTTCGAGCTGGTGCCGGCTGGGGGCGGCTCGCGGATGCAGACCCGGGAACCGGACTAGGGGAGGCGGCAGCCTCGGGGGAGGACAAAGCCCCGCCTCGGGTCGACCTGCAGCCCCCTGAGCGGCTGCCTTTTCCTAACTAGCTTCCAGGGAGAAAGTGGTGTGGCCTTCGAAATGCACAGCAGTGGGGACTTTCCGGTGGGCGAGGGTACCGCCTGCCCGCACCCTCCCAGGAAGTCTGTCAAGTGTGTACTGTTCCCGGGAAAAGCAGGTCTGGGGCCTGTGCAGCCTTTTTCAAACAGTGCCTAACCTGAAGAACTAGGTCTTTAGTGTGCGTGTGTGTGCAAACTTAAAAAACAACAAAAAACTTATAGGGCTTAATTATAGTAAAGCAGATGGGAGAGTCAACCCAGAATACAAATCTGAACTTGAGATTTAGAAAAATTACGTTTTCACTTGGTGGTGGCAGTTTCTTATTTAGGATCATATTCCAGCAACGCGGAAAACGTCCATCTGTCCCTGATAGCTCACCAGGGGGCAGTTGGAGATACATAGTTTTTCAGAAGTAAATCCCTTGAAATTACAAAAGCCATTATTATTAAGGGCCTGCAAGGTTCGCCCTTTGGAAGACTGATTGCTACCACGGTCAAAGTTTAAGGACGTCCAAAGTCTTCTGATGGGGGAGGAGGAGTGCAGGACGCGAGCGGCTCTATTCCAACAAAGATTCTTTGGAAACTTGGTTCCTTACTGTTTCACCCCACATTCAGACCATTCGAGAATCATTTTACAACTTGGATTGAGAGACGTCTCTGAATTTCCATCCAAGTCATAATGACGCCTATTCATTCATAATGAATGAATACGGACGTTTATTGAGCACATACTATTTGCTTGGCACTATGCTAAGCCTTTTACATACTTTATCTTATTTAGTTACTTTAATCAAACAGTCCCACAGCCCCCCCCCCCCCCAAATGAGACCTTTGATTTGGTTCCATCAGGATTTTCTTTCTCTTGAAAATAAGAGCATTGAGGTCAAAGACGGAACACTTAAGGATCTTAGAGATTTACTCAAGCTTTTATTATTAGCCTTGGCAGTGATTTTTAAAAATGGAAAAGACGCATTTACAAAAAATGGAAAAGAAGCATTCACATGTGCCTCTCTTGGTGTGACCTGCTCTGTGATACTCTTGCTGACCAGGCCGTGGCAGAGTTTGTCATTTTCTTCTCAATGCTCACCGCATACATGCTTCTATTACACCAGTTAATAATTCTACAATTATAATTGATAAAGTGCAACCTTCCTCACTTAACTCTCTGCTCACTGAGGGCATAGGATGGCTTCTAGTTATCCTAATGTCTCCAACTCAGCTCCTAGTACAAAATATATGCTAAAAAGCAGTAGTCAGGTGAGTGAGTATTGCCAAATCACATTTTGAATAAGCTCAGACTGGCCTCTCTGATAGGTTGCTGTGTGACCTTGAATGAACCACCTAACTTCTTTGGGCTGTGGTCTGTTATTTACCAAGTGCAGAAGTCTGCTAAGTGATAGCTCTAAAATACTTCTGCTAATCATACAGGATAGAAAAAGGAAAAAGATCAATATTTGCTGCCTTCTTTGTGGTCAGATGCAACTCTCTGATTCTGAATTTTATTTTAGTTATTAAAAGAAAAATGAAGCTTTACAAGCAGATTATTGGCAGTGTGATTGATTTTACATTGTCTTATATGGCCAAGCTGACAAACTACTATGATTTGGGAACTTAGTGAAAACAAGAGGTCACAGAGAAACATCTAGCAAACATGGCTGCTTTCTGAATCAGACGAGCTCCTCCATGATATTTTCTGGAGAAGCACGTCTTGAGTTGTGTTGACCCATGGAAATCCTGTGAAGTTACACTAGATAGAACATGTTGGTTTGGGGCTAGAGAAAGATTCTTCAATTGGAGGTTGAGGGAACTGAATTGTAGTCTGTGTCCATCACTTCCCATATGACTTTAGCCAATCGCACAATCTTCCAGGCTTTTTCCTTTAAATGCCATTAACAGACTGCACTGAAAAGGATTATCTGATAGCCACTGTGTTTTATTTATGGGTGGATCAGCATTTTTGGTTCCACTCTTGGCTGGAGAGTTCCTTCTGTGTAAGATTCAACACTTAAAACTCAATGTTAAGGAAGGAAAGACATCGGCTGGGAAAAGTAGCCCATCTCTTCATTCTTTCATTCCACAAATCTTTATTGAGAGTTTATGTGTCAGATTGTGTCTGCTAGGGGCATACAGACATCAAAAAATCATAATACCTGCCCTCGAGGAGTTTGCATACCTAGAAATAATTAGTGTAGGTAAGTAGCAGTAGGGATATGTGAACATTGGTACTTGGTGGGTTTCCCAATATTGAATAATAGCAACTTTGCATCTTATAGCTTTTGCAGCTACCTACTAGTGGAAATAAAGAGGTGTTGTATTGTCATAGGGTCTTATTTCCATCATATTACATTTCTATTCTCCTCTGGGGATCAGATTCTGGGTGTTACCCTCTGCATATAAATTCTTTAGTGAAGACACAGCCATCTGTATTCACTGTTGTGGACTTGAGTGGCCGTATCACTCAATTTTACTCAGACACAAGTAGTCATAAAATACTCTCCGCCACTTGGCTCAGCAGAGGGGAGGGGACTTCCACATGGCATATTTGAAGGCGTGCACCAAATCATACTATAGTTCAAAAACAGTTGGCTCGTTTTCATTTTAACTACTCTATTAATTTATCTGATTCCTGGTTGACAGTAATCAGGACATGAGCTATCCTGTCAGTCCAGAAAACGATTCTATTTTAACTGTTCCACAGTGTACAAGCCATATGCTGAATTATAGCAGAACATTAAGCTTGAACATTTAAATGCCAACTTGTGGCTGCTTGTTTCTAATGAGTCATGTTTTTGTGATATCATGCTCTCCACATGTCTTCATATCTCATGGTCATATCTGCCACTATTTCTTTGAACTAATGGGTCTGATATTTTGTGACTTTTGGATTAAACATCTCTAATACACTCAATTTACCAGGTATGATTTCTGTAGAGAATAGTTGCAGGGTGTGAGTACTGGTACAAATTGTATCTCAAATTTTCCTCTGAACACTTCAGATTTTATAGAGGTGTCTCGTAATAGAGTACATTATTATGTGCCAGAGGGCTTAAAAGCAGACATTTACTTGTTGTTTAAATAAATAAGAAGTAACATTTTGTCTGCGTGACATGCAAGGAAGGTACCAACCACATGGGAGGAAGGTCTCAAGATCTCAGCTTTCTCCTTCGCACTGTGTGATCACTTCACCCTGCAAACCTTTATGCAGTTTCTCACAGTTGTCAGAACTTAAATTACTTGCCACCTCAGCTGTGTTCCATGCCCTGAAACTGGCAAAGTTCTTGGTCAGAGATCTCCAGTTCCTCTTCTCTTATTTTTCTCATTTTCCCTTGAAGAAGGCCTCTTTCTCCTTCTAGATCTGCCTCATAGTCAGAATTCCTCTTAAGCCGGAGTTTCCTTTCAAGTTCAAGTAAAGCCCAAATCCACACCTCAGATAGAGTTGCAGACATTCCAGGACTCCTCAAGAAAAGAAGTTATGAGTGGAGAGAGTAACTTTGTTTTCCAAAGTATATGAGTTGATTAATTAGTGAAAAGGCAGAACCAGAAGCCACACCCAGCACTCAATGCTAGCAGACCTCCCGCCTTTGTCTGCTGGTGGGTGTGAAGCGTGTGCCAGGGTGGGAGAAATATGCTTACTTTATAGGACTGCATCTGGCATTGGGTGGTGATGAATGTTTGATGGGCCTGGGCATCACAGTGGAATGCTTTCCTTTCTCCAGAGGGAAGCAATGAATTTTGGAAGCTATGTTAATGGAGACTCATTTCTGCAGCTGCTTTCCGGGTAGAGCTGTTGTGTTTTAGTAAAGCCCTCAGAGGCCAAAGCTTATTTCTTTTAGAATTTTACATCCTCGAGCAACCCAAATTGAGTTATTTGCTTTCCCTAATGATGGAATTTATCAGCAGTTACACATAGTTTTGACTTGAGTTTCTAGCAGGTGTTTGGCTTAACCAAGTGTGTATGTAGTGCCGCACTCATTGCTTCATTTTTCCATGTTACAGGGAGTTTGTAACGTCTGTCTAAATTTCCAGAAATGGGTTTTGATATGAGTACTTGGATACTTCCTAAGACACCTGATTCCTTTTGGAGCTTTGAAAAGATACTGGCTTTTGGAAGGTAGTGCTGTGGAGGAAACCAGTACAATTTTTTGAGGATGGTCTTGTCTAAAGATTAAATTTTGTTTGTTTGTTTTAAAGGTTAAATTTTGTTAAGTTGTTCCTAAGTGATCATCTTTATGGTTAACTTTTAAACATCAGAAATAATTAAATATGTCCATTTAAGTAACTTAAGAATTGAATTGTGTTGATTTTTTTTTAGTTATATATGATATTTTATATATATCTATATCCAAATATGTGTTATGTGTGTGTGTGTGTATATATATATCTCCTATCTTATGATATACCATGGACTGAAATACTGTTTTTCGAATAGGATTTCTTGAAGAAAAATAAGTCAGTTACGAAGTATTTCCTCCCATGGTTTTATCTCAAGTTATTCTTATTTGAATGTAAAGGGCACAAAAGTCATTTCAATAAATTTACCCATGGAGATCTTTGATTCAAACCCCAAGTGTAAATAGCCATCTTATTTTCCTTGAAGACTGTTCTTAATTCCATTAGTGGTGGATAAGGTAGAGCAATCCTTTCCTGAGAAGTTGGTACTATTGAGACTTCATGAATGATCTGTTGGAGGCCAAGCATTGCAGTAAAACGTGTCCTTCCCTCTGGACAACAAGCGTGGCACAGTTGTCATGGTGTACTTCTGCCTTGGTGTGTGTATGCTATTCCAGTCTGTTTTGCAGCCCCAGTTTCTGAGATGGTAGCTGTTAGCAGACTGCCCACATGTTTGTAGATTAAATCTACACCTGTTGTGCTGTTCAAAAATTGGTTGAGAAAAAATATAATGTGGGCTGGACAGCTTCACAAAGAAGACAGATTCAAGTTCAAGGAACTTGAATAGACCAAGTGTATCTCCTGCAGGAAAGAAAAATCAGCCAAGGCATTGAGATATGAAAGTATTATCCTAAGATCCTAAGTTGGCCTCTTAGGTTGGAATGAGGAATTTGTGTAAGCAAAGAGTGGCGGAGAATCTTTGATAAGTAAATTGGGACTAGATTATGGAGGCTTCACTGATTAGTCATATAGGAGAATACACTGTATTTACAGCATGCCATTATAAATACATTTATCTTAAAATTCAAATAAGAAGTTTTGATAAAACTTTTCCTCATGCATGTCCAAGAAATGTTGTTTTGGTGTATGGGATTATTTCCTCATGGACAGAATGCTCAAGCATTTAAGATTTTGGAAAAAGCACAGTTTGTTGATTGTGATTCATATAAGATGCAATTCAGTCTAAGGTGACCAGGGCAGTGCCTGTTGGTCTGTTATGCATCCCTTTTAATTCTTGTTTTGTATTTTTTCCCTACAGGTGCTTGTGTCTATCAGGGCTCCTTGTTGGCGGTAGGTCATTCTTCATATGTTTGGTTTATTTCTTTTGAATGTAAAATGCTTGATTGAGGGTGCTGAGTGAGTGTGGTGACCCTGTCATTGTGAAATATGTTTATTTTCCTTCACAGTTTGAGGATTATCCCTCACCCTGGCACAATCATGCTCAATTACTTAATACCTTTTCCAGAATGAATTAGTTCCATTTGGATACTCAAGTATTGGAAAAGCAGTTCAAACCCCCAACACAATTTGCATTCCATGGCTGCCCTGTGAGTTCTTTCAATCAGAGAGAAAATTAGATCTTATTCTCTTGTCACATATGAACTAGGGCACAATTTGTTTATCTTCCTGTTGCATTTGCTTCTTCCTTTGAACTCCCCCTCCAAAAAAATGTACGATTATTGAGTACAATATGGAAGCTCCTGACTGGTGCTTTGAATTAGACATGTAAGTTTTGGTAAACAACAAACAAATTAAAATTTTATCTATGAACCTTTGCCACATAGAGTAGAATTGATTTTGAATGTAACGTCAGGATGACTTGGGGGAAAAACTGATGCAAGTCTCCTGCATTTCTTTTCATTAATAATGTACTGTGGTGCATAACAGTGTGTTAAGGCCTTATTGAAAAGACCGTCTACACTCCATCAACTCTAATAAATGGTGTGACAAGTCATTCTTCACCACTTTTTTATTCTGGTTTAATAAATGCTGTAATAAAAACAGAACTCAGGTGGTTGGAAAGGGTTTGCTCATTTACATCCCAACCTGCTATTGACATGTATGATACTAATATGCCATCTTGGATTATCCTTGTGCTATTGAAATAGATGAGAAATATTTGATGTATCTTGAGTCTAGATAATTATAGGTGTTCATAGTAGTAGTCTTGAATCTGAACTTCATGTAATATAGTTACTGCTCTGGAGATTTATGGGTTTTTTCCTTCCTTATATTTTTTTTATTAAAGAATCAGGAAAAAGCCATTTTACACTCTGTTTCTCATTCCATGCCCTTAAAAGCCTACTTTTCCTCCTGTTTATTCTTTAATACATTTTAGGAATCATTTTAAAATCAAAGTGCATCATCAGTTTTAGGCAGCTGTAGTGATATCATAAGACAAGTTAGTTGTCCATCTTAATACAAAGAAAACTGCTTATTGTACAGAGTACTTCATAGCTTTTCAATATATTTTCGTATCTATGGATTCATCCAATGCATACAATACACCAGTGAAATAGATGGGCCACATGTTATTTTACACCCTCCCCCTTTTTAATGAAGGACCAGGGATGAGAGAGAGTGATTTGCTAAAGGTAACTGACTATGAAGGGGTGGACCAGAACAAAACAACATGTCTTCTTTCTGTTGTTCTGCATGAATCTGAAGAAAAGTGGCTAGACTACCTTCTGTGTTTGATATGGCTATGTGGTGTTGTACATTTGAGTGTGAAAGCATAAAGTATGTAGAGAGGTTGGTTTGGTTCAAACAAGTTCAAGGTGTGTGCACCGGCCCACTCCTCACCCCTCCAGTGGCTTCTCAGCTTACCAAGACTCTGCTAAGTGCATTCCTTCACCTCTCCAGCCTGATGTGCTTTTTATTGCATTTATGCAGCTCTGTCAGAAACAATATATTTACCACAGCAATAAAGATTATTATTAAACAAATATTTATTGAGTGACAACTGTTGACTTGCTATTCTAGGCACTGAGAATGCATCACTGGACAGACAAAATCTTTGCCCTCCTGAAGGTCAGATTCTAATGAGTAGAGTATTTAGAATGGCAGATAAGTGCTATGGAGGAAAATAGCATGGGGTGGGGAGATAGAAAAGGCTGAACAGGGGACGAGGGTGGCTACCTGAAAGAGGGGGATAGGGAAGGCCTCCCTGAGAAGGTAAGGTGACATTTGAACAAAGACCCGAAGGAGGGCACTGAGACCTAGCTGCCCTGGATATGTAGAGGAAGAGGATTCCTGTAAAGTCTGAAGCACGAGCTTGCTTGGCTATTTGAAGGAGTGTGGAGGTCAGTGTGGCTGGAGCGCGTGATCGGGGCAGGGTGAGGTTGGCAGGAGGTCAGAGAGGTGGGCAGTGACAGAGCACATGGGGTCTTGTGTGGACTTTAGCTTGTCCTCTCAGTCAGGTGGGTGAGCCACTGGAGGAGCTAGCGCAGAGGAATGACAAAATCTGACTTACAGTTTAATTAAACTGCTGAAAGGTGAATATGAAAAGAAATAGCACTCCTGTTTCGAGGGAAACTGTGTCGAATACTTTAAAAAGAGGTGAGTCACTAAAAATTTGCTGTCAAATTAAGTGTAAGAGAAACAGCTATAAAAGATGGGGGAAAAAACACAAAGATCCAGGGAGATTCTGCATTCGGATTTATTTGCAACCACTAAATTCTCTTTCCATTTTAAGGAATTTCAAACTAGAAGTGGGCATGATGCGTTCTGGCCATAGCTAATTGTCTGTGTAATTCATTGCTGCTTTCTCTCCACCCGGCCTGGTCTTGAAGAAAAGCCCTGCACCTGCATCAGTGAAACTGAATGCATGTGCATTTATGTACTTTGAATTCAAATAGAGTTTAAGAACATTCGTGTACTGTTCCAGGATTTTCTGATTAAACAACTCCCTGGGTGAGAGGATTTCTGCGGTGGGAGGCTTCACAGTCTGGAGCTGGCTTTGAGGATGATGGCATAGTGTCCAGACCCAAACCCTGTAAATTCTACTCACGTGCGTTTTAGAGCTGGGAGTGACTTCCGAGGTCACGTGGTCCAAACTCTCCATTTTATAGGTAGGGAAACTGGGGCAGGGGTGTGAAGTTCTTGGGCTTCCTTCGTTTCTCAGGTGAGTAACCAGAAGTGGAAAGTAAGGTCTAGTTGAAAATGACAACGCATCAGCCATGCCCAGAATTCCATGAAACATCCCAAGCAGATGAGAGCATGGATCCAGGTCCTGGTTGCTAGACGCTAACTTGCAGCTTGTCTTGTGAGGATTCCTTCCATTGACACCTTTTCCATCTCATCACTTGTTGCCTGGGAAGCTGCCAGATAGAGTGGAGCGTTCACAGCCTTTGTTGTCCGACAGACTTTGTTCTGACTCTTCCTCGTCTGCTACAAACCAGCTCTAACCAAGTTACATAACCTTCCTGAATCTCTGTCACCTCTTATATGAAATGGGAATACACAGAGCCTCTCCTGAAGGGTTTTTATAAGAAAGTTAATGTGGGGAAGACACCCAGGTGCAGTGCCTGGCATGCACTTCTCTGCAATAATAAAATTCCTCTTTACAACCGAGAAGAACAAGAGGAAGGGACAGTTATTCAGCACCTGCTGTATATTTCATACTCTCCACAATCCCAGGAAATAGGTGTTATTTTTACAGATCAGGAAACTGAGGCTCAGAAAGCCTAAGTAAGTCACTTACTCAAAATCACACTGCTGGTCAGCGTTAGAGGAAGAGGGAGTTCCAACCCGGTTCTGACACCAACCCTGCTGTTTCTCACAGCCACACCAGCCTGCTTGTTGTCTTCGAACACAGCGATCTGATTTCCCCTTCAGCCTTCTATGCCCACTCCCTCCCGGCTGCACCTGCCACACAGTTGTCTCTGCCAGTCTCTGTCCTGACCTTCTGCAAAGCCAGCTGTCCCTGGCTAACCCCTTTCCATTTAGCTGAGGCTCTCCTGCCCTAGTGCGCACTGAAGTCACCACACAACGCAGAGAACGTTGAGGGATCACTCCATCTTAATATATAATACATGCTGTATTACATACATGTACCCACACACATCCCCAACAACGTGTCATCTTTCCCAACTTTTGACAGCTCTGTGGACTTGTGGTGACACTCTGGGGTAATTTGGTTCTAAGCTCCATGTAAGCATCTCTCAGTTGTGAACTGACTTCAGTTGTCCCTTGTTTTAACACTGTCTTTCCTGCCTTTCTCAGGTCAGAAATTACCAGAAGGGACTTAAAATACCCAGGAAGCTCCTCTGCCTTTAGAAACACTGTGTCATCAGTTTGGGGGTGTGTTTCTTACCCTGCAATACCACTGGGCTCGCAGGACTTTCTCTAAAGTCAGCCCTGGTGGGAGAGACAGTGTGACTGTATTAAATCAGGAATCCATCAGAGGGAAACGACTTAGTTAATATATTTAACTGTGACAGGAGCTTCAAGTGCGAGGCAGAAAATAGATTTTATTTTTAAATTTCAAAGTTTTCACTTATCTCCTGTTTTTTTTTTTTTCTATCTATATTGAGTAAAAAGAATTTCACTTGCCTGTGGCATCACCACGAGCCAACAATTCTCCTTTATAGGTTCTTCCTGGGGGTGGATGGTTGGCCTCTTCCGTTTTTATGTCTGTGAAGTGTGAGGAACGATTTACTCCATCGAGTTGTTATGAAGGGCAGAGGAGGTCGGTGGGAAGCACTTAGCCCAGTGCTTGTGACCTGCAGGCAAGGTCAGCTGCTGTTATTGTTGCTCTGAAGCAGTTACGCTTGGCAAAGGTGGACACGGCGACTCTTCTCCCCTGGATCAAAAGTGTTGAGTGTTGGGATTGTCCTCCTTGAAATACTTTTGTTCACAAATGCTGACAGAGTGAGCAAAGTGGGGCACTGACTTTCAGCACATTTGAAAGGAAGAAAAAGTTTTCAAGAAGAATTAAAATGTGGAGTGTTCATTATATATTGTATAGTGTGGTAGAAAGATCCAGGCTTTGGAATTTAAATCTTGGTTTTGCTCCATAATTGCTATGTGGCCTCAGATATGATACTTTAAACAGCCGAGTCCCAGTTTCGTCATCTATATAGTGGGGATTATATTCCTCATAGGGTTGATGTGAGGACTACCTGAGAGCGCGCCTGGGAAAGAACCCAGAACTGTGCTGGGCAGGGAACAGACGCTCACATCTCCTATGTGGCAACAAGATGTCGAAGTGGACATGACTGCGTAATGGAAGCCAGGCTGTTTCTTGGTTTGGGTCCTGGCTCTGTAATTACTAGTTGTGTGGTATTGAGTAAGTCACTTGAATGAAACGAGGTCTTAGTTTCTAAATTTGTAATATGAGAGAGTTGGAGTAGATCCTCTCCAAGATTCCTTAGCACAGTGCTAGCCAATGGAACTCTGTGTGTGATGGAAATGTTCCAGAGCTGCGTTGTCCAGTATGGTAGCCATGAACCACATGGAACTATTGAGCACTTGAGATCTGGCTAGTGACACTGAGGCACTGAACTTAGATTTTGCAGAATGTTAATTAATTAAGATTAAGATGTAAACAGCCACATGTGGGTTGTGGCTACTGTATTGGGCTGTGCAGCTCTAGGGCTTTAAAATTCTTTTTTTTAAACATTTTTTATTGATTTATAATCATTTTACAAAGTCAAATTCCGGTGTAGAGCACAATTTTTCAGTTATACATGAACATACATATATTCATTGTCACATTTTTTTCTCTGTGAGATACCATAAGATCTTGTATATATTTCCCTGTGCTATACAGTATAATCTTATTTATCTATTCTACAATTTTGAAATCCCCATCTGTCCCTTCCCACCCCCTTGGCAACCACAAGTTTGTATTCTATGTCTATGAATCTGTTTCTGTTTTATATTTATGCTTTGTTTGTTTGTTTGTTTGTTTTAGATTCCACATATGAGCGATCTCATATGGTATTTTTCTTTCTCTTTCTGGCTTACTTCACTTAGAATGACATTCCCCAGGAGCATCCATGTTGCTGCAAATGGCATTGTCAGTTTTTATGGCTGAATAGTATTCCATTGTATAAATATACCACTTCTTCTTTATCCAGTAATTTGTTGATGGACATTTAAGCTGTTTCCATGTGTTGGCTATAGTAAATAGTGCTGCTATGAACATTGGGGTGCAGGTGTCATTTTGAAGTAGGGTTCCTTCTGGGTATATGCCCAGGAGTGGGATTCCTGGATCATATGGTAAGTCTATTCCTAGTCTTTTGAGGAATCTCCATACTGTTTTCCACAGTGGCTGCACCAAACTGCATTCCCACCAGCAGTGTAGGAGGGTTCCCTTTTCTCCACAGCCTCTCCAGCATTTGTCATTTGTGGATTTTTGAATGATGGCCATTCTGACTGGTGTGAGGTGATACCTCATTGTAGTTTTGATTTGCATTTCTCTGATAATTAGTGATAGTGAGCATTTTTTAATATGCCTATTGATCATGTGTATGTTTTCCTTGGAGAATTGCTTGTTTAGGTCTTCAGCCCATTTTTGGATTGGGTTGTTTATTTCTTTCTTATTAAGTCATATGAGCTGCTTATATATTCTAGAGATCAAGCCTTTGTTGGTTTAATTTGCAAAAATTTTTTCCCATTCCGTAGGTTGTTGTTTTGTTTTACTTATGGTTTCCTTTGCTGTGCAGAAGCTTGTAATTTTCATTAAGTCCCATTTGTTTATTCTTACTTTTATTTCTAATGCTTGAGTAGACTGTTCTAGGAGAACATTTTTGAGATGTATGTCAGATAATGTTTTGCCTATATTTTCTTCTAGGAGGTTTATTGTATTTTGTCTTATGTTTAAGTCTTTGATCCATTTTGAGTTGATTTTTGTGTATGGTGTAGGGAGTGTTCTGGCTTCATTGTTTTACATGCTGCTGTCCAGTTTTCCCAACACCATTTGCTGAAGAGACTGTCTTTATTCCATTGTATATTCTTGCCTCCTTTGTCGAAGATTAGTTGACCAAAAGTTTGTGGGTTCATTTCTGGGCTCTCTGTTCTGTTCCATTGGTCTATATGTCTGTGTTGGTACCAATACCATGCTGTCTTGATGACTGTAGCTCTATAGTATTGTCTGAAGTCTGGGAGAGTTATTCCTCCAGCCTCTTTCTTTCTCTTCAGTAATGTTTTGGCAATTCTAGGTCTTTGATGGTTCCATATAAATTTTATTATGATTTGTTCTAGTTCTGTGAAATATGTCCTGGGTAATTTGATAGGTAGGGCTTTAAAATTCTTAACTTACTCTAGTACTTAAGCTTGAATTTTAGTCTCAAGGGTGGTTTTTACCCTCACTGTCCTGTTGTTAGCAGTCTGAGGAAAGTCACAAGAAATTTGTTAAAGTACCTGAGTTTGCTGTTTGTGTATATAATTACTTTATACGTATATACATACATGTATAATTATTACAACACTACTCTTCCCATATTGCTTGATATGTTTTCTCACATGAAAGAGAAGGGATGGAGTTACAGCTGAGCTCTCACCTGCAATCAGTCCTACATATTCTCTTACATTTTTTCCCAGCTTTGTTGAGGTGTAATTGATAAGTAAAAACTATTTATATTTAAGACGTACAACTTGATGATTTGATATATGTATATGTTGTGAAATAATCACTACAATCAAACTAATAAACATTTCCATCACCTCACTTAGTTATTATTTCCTTCCTTCCATCCTTCCTTCCTTCCTTTTTTAAAATTGAAGTACAGTCAGTTACAATGTGTTAATTTCTGGTGTACAGCAAAATGTCCCAGTCATGCATATACATACATATATTCATTTTCATATTCTTTTTCGTTAAAGGTTATGACAAGATATTGAACATAGTTCTCTGTGCTGTAGAGGAGAACCTTTTTTGTAAAATCTGTTTTTATATATAGCTATTTTTATATATGGCTAACATTTGTAAATCTCAAACTCCCAAATTTATTCCTTCCTACCCCTTTTCCCAATAACCATAAGATTGTTTATTGTATCTGTGATTCTGTTTCTGTTTTGTAGATGAGTTCATAGTCCTTTTATTCTTCTTTTTTTAGATTCCATATAAGAGTGATGTCATATGGTATTCTTTCTTTCTGGCTTATTTCACTTTGAATGATCTATGGGTCCATCCATGTTGCTGCAAATGGCATTATTGTATTCTTTTTATGGCTGAGTAGTATTCCATTATATAAATATACCACACCTTCTTTATCCAGTCAACTGTTGATGGACCTTTAGGTTGTTTTCATGTCTTGGCTATTGTATATAATGTTGCTATGAACACTGGGGTGTATGTCTCTTTTTGAATTAGAGTTCCTCCAAATATATACCCAAAAGTGGGATTGCTCCTTCCTTCCTTTCGTAGTGAGAACACTTAAGATCTACTCTCTTAGCAACTTTCAAGTATATAGTGCAGTATTGTTAGTTACAGTCACATTGTTGTACAGTAGATCCCCAGAACTTGTTTGTCTTGCATAAGTGAAACCTTGTACCCCTTGACTAACATCTCCCCCTCCTTTTCCCCCTACCTCCTGTCAACCATTCTACTCTCTGTTCCATGACTGTAACTATTTAAGATTCCACATATAAGTGCGATCATGCAGTATTTGTCTTTCTGCATCTGGCTTATTTCACTGAGCATTCTGTCCTTCAGGTCCACGTATGTTGTTGCAAATGACAGGATTTCATTCTTTTTTAAGGCTGTATATATATAGACATTATATATATATATATATCTCACATTTTCTTTATCCATTCTTCTGTTGATTTAGGCTCTTTCCATATCTTGGTTATTGGGAATAGTGCTATTTGAACATAGGAGTGCAGATATCTCTTCAAGATCCTGATTTCATTTTTTTCGACATATGCCCAGAGTGGGATTGCTGGATCATAAAGTAATTCTATTTTTAATTTTTTTGAGGACCCTCCATACTGTTTTCCATAATGGTTGCAGCAGTTTACATCCTCACCAGCAGTGTATAAGAGGTCCTTTTTCTCCACATCCTTGTCCACACTTGTATTTTTGTCTTTTTGTCTTTTTGATAATAGTCATTTTAACAGTTTTGAGGTAATATTTCATTGTGGGTTTGATTTGCGTCTATTAAAATTTTTACAAAATATCTTTGGTGTTTTGTCAAAGTTTGATATATTCCTGGGAGTGTTACTCACTGTATATTGTGGTGGAAAAAAATGGAAAATGTCTAGTCTAATCTGTAAACCTTATGAATTAAAATTAAGGTGGTTTAAAGGAGATAATTAGAGCTCTTCAGTGCTGGTGTTCTTTTCAAAAGTTGCTGTGCTATATAGCATTATTTTCTTTTACTTCAAACCATAACACAAGAGAGGTAGCCCACAGAAATGAAAATGTCTCAGCTTGGTGTCAGTGCTGGTGTTCATCAACAAGCTCAAGAGTTTTTATGGGGAAGAAAAATGAAGAGAATTGGGAAGCTTTCCCTATTAAGTGCTCAAAGTCCCCACTAAACACTTCATGAATCTTGCTTGGTCAGCTGCTTTTAAACACCCTGAACTTGTCAGCAGTCGGGGGAGTACTTGGCATCTTGTGGGCATATTCAGAAGGGAATTAATAAAACCAGCTATTCCTTAATTTCCTTAATATTGGGTATTGTAGGCTATCACTGTTCTCCATTATAGTATAACAAGAATTCATCATTTTTTAAGGATTCTTCATTTATTTTTAAATACTGAGTGATATGTTTTTAAGTGGGGGGCTACTCTTTATTAAAATGTAATTATTCTGAGGTAGAAACTAATTTTTTTTTTTGCAGAAAATCAGCAGCACATCATCACTGTGCTAGGTGCTGGAATAAATTTTGAGAAGTAATGAGCTTCCTTTAACTAGAGTTATTCAAGTGGAGACTGGACAGCCAGTATCATAAATGAGATAATGGTGGCTTGGTCTAGATGATTTCCAAAAGCCTTTCTAATGTGGGTTCTGACTTGTGTGGACTGAAGATTAGAGCTGTGTGTTTCTGCCTTAAGGAAGCCCTTAGAGGGCGTGAGAAAATCTCCTTACTTCAGAGTATACAACGAAGATTTCTCCTGTGCATTTCTTCAAAGGGACCAATTTTGTACCTTTGGATAACAGGCGGTGAGAACTGGGCTCTACATGCCTCAGATGATTCTTGTTTCTTTGCTGGGTTTTTATAAATTGCCCGCCGTTCCTCTTCTAAGAATTCATATCTTCTGAGAATAATTGTGTGAGAAGAATAACACAAGAGATTTTGTGCTTTTATTGATGAATAATCCTATGCATTTTCGTTCTTATTCATATTCTTGTGGTAAGAACAGATGTTTTAAGTTAACAAACACATTTCTCATGCTTTGTTTTGAATTTAGAAGATGCAGCTGAGCATGGCAGCCATATTAATTTGTTCAAAATATGCTTTGCATGATCATATATCTTAATTTTCTGGTCAGACCATACATTCCACACACTTTTTTTTTTTTTAAGTTTGTGTCATTTTTGCTCCACATTGCCTTACAATCTGATACCTACTTTTCTTCATTTGTCTGTTTATAACCACAAAATATATGTGTATATATACATGTTTATTTTATACATATACATTTACATATGTGTATGTATATATCCCCTAGAAGAGAACTGTCACTCACTGATGACACCTTATGATGTTATCTTGTTAGAGTTACTTACTTTTTAAAGCCCTCTGCTTACTAAGGGAAAAGATAATATATAAATAGCCAATGACAGTTACGAATTAAGCCAGCCCCTGTTTTCTTAGAATTTGAATGGCAAGTTTCTGAAGAAAAGTTGGCTTTGAAAGTTTCATATGGATGGCATTTTGCTTCTGTGACAGGAAGGGGCACTTAAATATAAAATCAGCACAAAATAATTTTTAAAAATCTGAGCAGTTTCATGTAAAATAAGTACATAGCCTCTGGTATGCCAGCCAAATTCTTTTTAGCAATAATTTCTTAGTTTCCCAGAGTTTATAAACTAAGTGAAAGGAAGAAGGAAGGCAAAAGCTTTCATAGTAAGAGAGTTTATTGTTAATACCCAGGAGATGCTTGAGTTTGGGCCATGACCTGTGAGTTCCTTCCTGACAGCTCCCAAGATTGGTTACTTATTAAATTTATGTCATTCTTTTCTTCCAAGGGGAAATTGAATGGGTGTGGGAGGGGTTGGGGAGAGGAGGGTGTCTACACTGGAGAGCAGATTTCATAGTTTTTTGTACCTTACATTCTTGAAATGGTTTTGTAATAGTGAGTGGGAGAGAATTATTAACAGATATACTTATTCTTTGGTGCTCTTACTGTACTGAGTTTCCCTATAATCTAGAGGGGATTTGATCTAAGAGATGAGAGAACAGAAACAGAAAAAAATCCTAGCCTGAAGTTAGTGACTTAGAAGAACCCTCTCCTCCTCATATTTGCTGTGGGTGTATTTAGTAGTGGTGATCCATCTGAATTCCAGGTATTTATTGATCAACTTCCATGTGATCTAAAAGGTAGGAGCTATAAATCCTAGGTTCTCTACTCAACAGCCCCTTTTCTCCTTTTCTTTACTGGCAAAGTCCTAATTTTTTTTCCAGTTCCCACCCATTTCCCACATGACTTGTGTAAATCCTAGTTGCAAGCTAATTAGGAAGTTTATATTCCCTTGCTGGGATTGATTTAGGGGTCAGAATATGACCTAGTTGTGGGCAATGAGATATGCCTGGAAGTTTACTAAGTTTTGGGTGCTTGAAAGAACTCTTCTCCTCCCCAGCTCTGAAACAAAGAATAAGTATAGAATTAAAAATATCACCTTTTAATTTTTTAATCAGTGAAGCTAAAGTGGGGGATATAGCTTTAATTTTCATAGCCAAATAGGCTTACTGATTCCAAACCCCCACAATCCAGCAGACCAGGCATCACAGACAGAACTTTCCTGGGGGAACTGCTCAGGTAAGAATTACTGTTTGAAGTAGCAAAAGAAAACTTACGTTCTTGGTTGAAAGGTTTGCTTCCTAGAAGAGGGAGGAAGACAAAACTGAGTCAAGCACGACCAGTTACTCTTTTAAATTTACTAGTTAGCTCAATCATACCAGCTTCCCAGGGATAAGACAGCCCTGGCATTGTAAGGCGATATGCCTTCACAAGATGGAAACCTCAGGAGAAACAGGAATGCTTTATTAATGGAAGATATTATATTATTATTATTATTTTAAATTTTTGGGGGGTTTGGGTTTTCAATTTTATGTATGTATGTATGTATGTATTGAAATATAGTTGATTTAAAATGTATTAGTTTCAGGTGTACAGCATAGTGATTTGATATTTTTATAGATTATTTGTTTCCCTGTGCTGTACAATGTATCCTTATTGCTTATCTATTTTATACATAGTAGTTTATATTTCTTAATCCCAAGCCCCTGTCTTGCCCCTATACCTTACCTCTCCCCACTGGTATCCACTAGTTTTTTTCTACATCTGTGAGACTGTTTCTGTTTTGTTATATACATTTGTTTGTTTTATTTTTAAGATTCCACATATAAGTGATAACAATATAGTTTTCGTCTTTCTCTGTCTTAGTTCATTAAGCATAATACTCTCTAGGTCCATCCACGTTGTTGCAAGTGGCCGAATTCCATTCTTTTTATAACTGAGTAATATCCCATTGTATATATATATGCCACATTTTATTTATCCATTCATCTGTTGATGGACACTTGAGTTGCTTCCATGTCTTAGCTGTTATAAATAATGCTACTTGTGAACATTGGTATGCATGTATCTTTGAATTAGTGTTTCTTTTTTTCAGATATATACCTAGGAGTGGATTCTTGCATCATATGGTAGTTCTATTTTTAGTTTCTTGAGGAAGCTCCACACTGTTTTCCACAGTGGCTGCACCAATTTGTGTTCCCACCAACAATGTACAAGGGTTCCCTTTCCTCCACATCTTTGCTAACATTTATTTGTTGATTGATGATAGTCATTCTGACAGGTGTCAGGTGGTATCTCATTGTGGTTTTGATTTGCATTTCTGTAATAATTAGTGATGCTGAGCATCTTTTTATGTGCCTAATAGCCATCTGTATGTCATCTTTAGAAAAATGTCTATTTATGTCTTTTGCCCATTTTTAAATCCAGTTGTTTATTTTTTGATGTTGAGTTGTATGAGCTGTTTATACGTTTTGGATATTAACCCATTAAGGGTCATATCGCTTGCAAATATTTTCTCCCATATTAATGGGAAATTTTAAAACTTAGTCTTTGAACATTGTCATGTGAAGATGCGATCCCTGGAGCTCCTGCAACTGTTTTGCAACCATTAGGAAAAAGATGGGAAGAGTTTAGTTTCTTAAGGAGTTTGGTTGTTGATCTGCCAATTTAAGCAGCAGAAGAACTGACATTCCTGGAGAATTGTTATATGAGCTAAGAAATTCCCTCGTTGTTTACGCCAGTATAAATAGTATTTAATATTACTGTAGCCGAAAACATTCTGATACCCTACAGTAAGATCATGAACTCAGTTGAAAGCAGTTTGAGATAAGTGTCAGCACAGAATATAGAAGCATAGTTAAGGGTGGGAGCTCTAGATTCAGACTTCTTGAGTCTGAGTCTGAGCTCTTCACTGCTGTTTGACCTTGGACTACTTTCTTCATCTTTAAAATGTTGGTAATAGTTGTGCATGTATTATAGAGCTCCTGTAAGGTTAAATGAGATAATACATGAAAGTACTGGGGAGTTCATGTTAAGTGCCCACTAGTAAGTAGCAAGTGTGTGCTAGTGATTGATAATACTGTTATTCATGGAGGAAATCACTTTTGATCTTGGCCTTAAAATAAGGGTCAGTTTAGAATTGAAAGAGATGAGGGAATGGCTCTTTAGATAGGGGATCAGTATGAATAAATGCAGAAGTGGCAAAGGCAGTCCAGTTTGATTAAAGTGTGAGCAGTGGTGGGATAAAACACTGGAAAGGGGTTTTTAAACTCCAGATCACATAGGGCCTGGAATAAAGCATTTGAATTACTTTCTAGGGGACCCTTTGAAATGGAAATCATTTGCTCTTGAATTCAAACTCTATCACTACAAACTGATTAGTGTATTGTTGGAAGTGAGAAATCATGGCAGCCTCCTCTGCCCTGTCCCTCCCTCTTCTCTTTTTCAGCAGAGTCCGGTTATAGTTCCTCTGCAGAGCTTTGGAGAGGGTGTAGGTGGCTCCATGTAACCGATCATCATTGCTGGGAAAAAAAAGATCAATGTGCAGACATATTCCAACAGTGAGTCAGTACTGTTATGTTCATTAATAGTTCAGCAAAAACAGGATCATCTGGCATTATGTCAAGTGAATCTCTCTATTAATAGGCATTAATCCACTCCTTTAATATGGATGTTCATAATGACTCCCCCTCAGGTGGTGGTGGAATCTTTCTCTTTCCTCTTTAGTTGGCATTGCTCATTTCTACTTCACAGTTTGCAAAGATTAAATTATGTTCTGGATAGTATTAAGATAAATAAAGTACATTTTACTGTATTACATTTTTAAACTGAAAACTTTATTTTATATATCCTACCCCAGATTTTGACGAGTATAATTTTACTCTCATGCTGGACAACAGAACTTATTATCTTTTGTTAGCTTTTTGAATTTTATCAGGTTTCTCATTCCTACATTTAAAATATATTTTTGTTAAAAGAAAGATCAACTGTGATAAGATACTTTATGGAATGGTAGGACCTCTGGAAAATATGAACTGCTAGAAAAGATTCTTAATAATTTGAGGAATTAGGAGGAGAAGACAGGAAGATTTTATGGGACTAAGATAACTCAAGTGCTTAGGAAAAGGAGAGAAACTAACTCATGGTTCTTTAGTAGAATGAATTAAGCTGTTGAAGAAAAAACATCTTTTTACATTTCTTACTCTGTTTCACTGATGACTGGGAGGAAAAAACCTCAATTATAAGTCAGGAGATAAATATAAAGCATAATAGAAGAAATACTGTGAGCATCAAGGCATGTGTATTCCTGTGAAGTGTTTTTATGCAAATCTATTAAGGTCAAGGATACTTAGTAAGCCAGAGTCTATCTTTAAAACTAAGAATTTCATTTTTTTGTACTATAAATAAATTAGAGTTAAGAAGAAAACACTTGAAAAGGGTAAATATTAGGTTTTTTAAAAAACCAAACCACAAAATCCAGAATATCATCCCAATTGTTGATGATGATTTGGTTTTTCTAAATGTGAATAGCCATATTATTTTATTTATTATATTTCAAGTAATATAAGCTTGTTCTAAAAGAAAAGAAGCCAGACAAACATATAATATAAAAAAGGAAAACATCTCTCTTAATTTCTGTAATTCCACAAACGAAAATAATTACTGCTAAATATTAAGTAAATTTATTACAGAACTTTTTTTTATAAGTGTATGTGTGTGTGTGTAACAAACAGACATCACAATAGGCATTTTTTGTCACTTTTTAAAAATTTAATACTACGTAATATCTTTTTATGTCAGTATTTATTGGTCTATATTATAAATCCTTCATGGATACACTGTAGCTTATTTTAGCCATCCCTATTAATTGGTATTCATATTACAATATATTAGTATTGTAGGAAACACTGTGATGAACATTCTTGCACCCCTTTATTTCCTGAGGGTAAATTTCTTAGAAATACAATTTTTGAGCCACATGATATACATTTTTAGAAAGTATTTTGTATACATGTATAATGAACATCACCAAATTGCCCTTCAGGGAAGTTGTACTAATTTTCACTCCTGTTGGCTGGTATTAATAGAGAATTCTGACGTAAGGATGAAACCAACGCTTGATTTTTTGGATGCTTGATGTTTAAAGGGCAATGGAATGGAAGACAATATTGACAAATTTGACAAAATTCAAAAAATATCTAACAATGTAAAACTAAAAAAACTCAAATAGAATACAGATTTTCAAAGAATTAGTATTATAAAGAAAATACAGGTAGCAAACAAATATATTAAGAAGAATCATTGTTAATAACCCAAGTAAGAATTAAACTGATAATAGGATATCATCTTACACCTATTAGAAAAAAATTTAAATGATCAAATCTAGTTTTGATGAGACTTCTGGAAATTTGCTCTAAGGAATCAATTTAGAAGAAAGAAAAATTATAGATAAAAAATTATAGACAAAAAATGATAGATAAAGTGTTCTTTCCAGCATTATTTATATTATAAACTAAGAAGTTATCTAAATGCCTATATTAGACATTAGAGGAGTGGTTAAGTAAATCATCGTAGATTAAGTTGACATGGGACATTATATAGCCATTAAAATAATAGATGTGAAGAGCATTTGGCCGTGTAGACAATTTATGAGGTAATGTTAAGTGAAAGGCAGAGTACTCAATTCAAACCCTGTGATTAAAATTATTTTTTAAAATGTGTCTTTCTCTGATTGGAGTCTAATAAGGGGGAAAACTCATTTTATGTCAAAAGTTGAGGGAGAAAGCTTGTAAGTAGAGAGTATGGAACCAGAGGAGAGAGGGGATAGGAGTTATGAGAATAAAGAAACTGTGGATGGAGAAAATTAAGAAGGGGTAGATGGATGGAGAGGAATCAGATTTTAAGTGGCAGGGACCACCTAGGCCAGTTTCTTTTTCAAGGAGAAAAGCAAAGCAGGAAAAAGTAAATAGATTATATTATTTAGGATTCGGTGTAAGTGATGGAAACGCAGTTCAAACTGGCCCAAGCAAAGCCTGTAATTTATTGCTCCCTTAACCTGGAAGCCCAAGAGTTTAACTCCAGGTGCAGCTGCACCCCTGTGCTCACATGGCACCTCTCCTGGCTGTGCGTTACTCTGGGTTGGCACCATCTTAGGCAGCCTCTTTGTGGTGGCAGCGTTGGTTTACACAGTTCAAATAGCTCGTATTCACTGAGAGCCGCCTTTCAGAGTGATATCGCCAGTCACAGTTCGAGGAGAATCTCTGCTTGGTCTGGTTGAGTCAAGGATTGTACCCCCAGATATAATCACGCTCTCATCGGGGAGGAAGAAACCTTATGATTTATCCACATGACCAAGTAGAGGAGGGCAGTTTTAACAATGAGAGGATGCTGGCCAGAGAGACGGGAGCAGATGTTCTCCACAAGGATAAATAGACATTTAGAGGCTGTGTGGCTTGTTTACTAAGCCTTAAGTGAGAGCTGCCATCTGCTTGATTGGCCTGATCAACAAGGCTAGAGAAAGCATCATCGGAATCAGGTCGCCTTCTCTCTTGATTACCCCCGTTGTGGTCAGCCCTGGGCTAGCACCCATGTTTACTTGCCTTTACCTGAAGTTAAGAAAGTTGGACCCATTTCACTCTATAATATACCTTTACTTATTTGAAAAGAATACACAGCAAAAGACATGGGCAGAATTGATGAATTAGGGCCATGTTGGTTTTTATTTTTTTTGGTGACTTGGAAGGGTGTGAAGTAAATGGGTGGTAGGTTAGATATTAATGCATTTTGAAACGGAATGTTTTATTGTTTTCTTGAAATGCTTGTTTGGAACATTTCTTGGATACTTAGTTCTTTGTTTCATTTATCTTCCTTTGATAAATGACTGGTACAAAGAGAAAACAGCCTGTAATGGAGACTGAAAATGTATTGACTGGAAAGATGGAGCTCAATGAGTGGGGGCTAGTCCTCTGGAATGAGTTGATGATTCGCTGTACAGCTTCCGTGGCAAACTCGTTGTCCAACTGTGAGGAATGGGAGCAGAGGAAGGTAAACCAGGGCACTTCAGGTATTAGGAGCTTCACACCGTTATCTGAAAGGGTTATCATTTCTAGGGTTTTTGGAGTTACAGTGTCCAAAAGGAAAAATTCCCCCTCTTTGACTCCTAAAAATATGGAAGAAAGATAGAAGTTTTGTGATATTGGAGAAATTAAGAAGTTTGTTAATTTCCCTATCCTTAATTTAGTGGCTATGAATTAAGCTTTCCTTTCCAAGTGTAAGGAAACTTTATTTAGGATATTAAACTTATTTTCTTCTCTTCAGTGAGACCCTCAAAGACTGCTTTTAGGGAAAGGAGATCAAAACACAGCCCATTTGTATTTAATCAAAGAATGTTAGTGACTCAATGTTAAGACGTAAGTTGCATTTCATGCTTGTGCTGATATTTCTCAGCATGAGTTTTGTATGGTAGAGGGGAGTCCTTACAGCTCAAGGATTATAGATGCCACTGATTCAAACCGAAGAGAAGCTGACTGAGTTTTGGTAGTTCAGGCAAAGGAACGTAGGTGGGAATTGGGTAGGAAAGAATAGGATATTGAAGATGTCTTGTGTGGAAGGACCCATGTAATTTTCTGTCAGTGTGAGTCCAAAATATTTGAGTATTTATGTAAGAGAACTGTATGGAAACATTGGGGGATATACTGGAGAGAAAGAACAAAGAAACAGAAATGTAAGTTAAAAGGGTCTTTCTGAAAAAAACTTTGGGGGCCATTGGCATCGCATGGCTTTTTATAGCTAGAACCTTCCTTAAAAATCATGGCTTAATGCTTTGTTTCATTTCTTATTGTTGTTTTATCTCCTTGTAAAGATTCTTTGTGTGGATGTCAGAAACAGCTCAGTGTTAGTGTGGAAGTTGTTCTATGTCTCTGCTTTTGGGCATGGTTCCTAAACTCTGTGTCCCCTCCGCCTCCTCCTGCTCCTCCTTCTTCTTCTTTGGTATATGCCTCAGCTTTTCTCATCTACATTCCTCTGTTCTAACATCTCATGTTTTTACCCCAAACTGATGATGTAATAAAACATGGAAAAAATTAGGAGCCAGACCTAAGAGCTTTCGTTTTCAATATTTACAGTTATCTCCTTATTGTAGTTTTTGTGTGTGTGTGTGTAACCATTTTTTTGTTTGTCTGTTTGTTTTTTTGGTATCTAATCATTAATGATTTTTTTTTTTTTGGTGTCTAACCATTAAAACTATTCTGCCATTAGTCCTGTCTTGAAAACTGCCATGTTTTGGATCCCTGATTGGGCCCAAGCATCAATAGGTGTGCTACTATGTGCAACACATACCACACAAAAGGAATGACATCTCGCCTTTGATTACTCAGCTCTTTGGCCAACTCACCTGTTTGGGGCACAGCTAGGAAACAGGAACTAACGACAAAGGTCTGTATGAATAGCCAAAATAGATACCACAGTGTGTATGTCTGGAAGGGCTTGATTGATTTATTCCCTCAGGGCTGCAGAGAGCATTCCTGTACGGACTGCTGCGGGTTAGAGGAGGAGGCGTAACTGCTGTGTTCAGCAGGGTTATGTAGAGGAGAGGCTGGTGCGCTCAGGCGTTTAGGAGTAGAAGCCTAGGTAAGTGCTTGGGCAAAGCTGTTGAGCCTTATTTCCTGGTCATTTTATATGTGTGTGTGTTTGTTTGTATATATATATATATATTTCCGTGTCCATATATATATGTACAGACACACATTTAAGTCATTTTTTTCTATCATAGAAGAGATGTCAGCAAAAAAAAAAAACAACCTTTTCTAAGTGGAATAGGTTTTATCTTAATAAGAAATATTCTATTGTCCAGAGTTTGTACGTGTGAATAGCTAGTGATGTGTCTGCTTTGTGAAATGCAGTGTGAAATAATATTTTCTATGCTCAATTCTGCTTTTGCCAGAAATACTTGTTTAAACTGTACAAAGCTGCTTTACAAGACACACATGAGATGCACACATTCCATGAGGTGCGTCTTGGGATGCATTCGTTTTGGGCTCACTTTACCACCTGAAATTCTTTTCTAGTTATGGAATATTTATTCTCAGTTGACTTCTGATCTTCCATTTGTGTGGCAAGGCTATGCTTTTTTTCCTTTTAAATTCTTCATAACTACATTACCTTTTAAATCTGTCCTAAGACGTCTTGCTGAATCCGAATTGAACTGAGATGTGCAGGTGGATGATGTTGGCATATGCTGCCCCCAAATCCGTCCTCCTTCCTGTGCTAGAAAAACAAGACCTCCCTACCTGGCGCTGAAAGCTTGTATATGTTAAACTAGTGTTTAGCTATATTCTGTGATTTGTCAGGGGCCTGGTATCCCCACAGGAAGGAGCTTCAGCCCTGAGAATAACTGGAATTCAGACATGTGATGTGATGTCTTAGGCTCGGAGGATGGGACAGTATGGAGCCAAGGATAAGCAAGCAAGACTAAGGAGGGACAACAGGTTTCCGGAGAGAAGAATCCCACAAATGAGGATGACGTTTGACGCTGTGGAACCTTCCAGAACTTGCTGCAACAGTGAAAATGTTCTATATGTGTGTTGGTGGCCACTCTACATGTGACTATTGAGCATTTGAAATGTGGCTAGTGTGAAACTGGAGGAAGCGGATTATAAATCTTATTCTTAATTAAATATAAATAGCCACATGTGGCTAGTAGCTACCGTATTGGACAACACCTGCATAGACTTTGTAGGAAAACTTATGACCAAGAAAGAACAGTGATTCTAAGTATAGTTTTGAGCAACACACGGACTTACCACTCTCCCCCTGCCCCAGGCTCTCAGAGTGATTTTTCACCTGGAAAGGAGATCCTGGGTGTAAAACTGAGAGAACCATACTCCTTGGGATTCAGACCCTCTTACAAACCTGGGAGATAAATTGGCAAGAATCTTATCACTGGCTCTCCCAGCCTCATTATGATGGAACCTCCACCCACCTGCTCATGTCACCTAGAGATATATAGGTGCCACAGAGTCTGGAAGTAGATGGCAGGGAACTCTAGGCCGTGGCAGCTGCCTCAGGGCATTGTAGGTCAAGAATAGGTGGACAGAAAATCTACTTACATAAGAAGGATTTGTTCTTCTTCCCCTTCCCTCCTTCCTCAGGGAACTAATTATTTCCAGGCACTTTCCTCATGACCATATCCTTTAGAAGAGGTGGGGCCCCTCCCCAGGCTTGGTGATGAATTTTCTTTGACCTAAGTCAGTGCTCTTTTTCTGTTTCTTCTTTTCTACTCATATCCCCTCAAAAATAATTTTGAAAACAGTATTCCTCTTTAAACACTTACAGTTTCATACTTAAAATTTTTTATCATAAAATGCATGAGTTGCAGTGGATGTAATTTTTTGCATATGGAAAACATTGACATTTAAGGACTGTTACAGTTCTATCCTAAAATGTCAGTACACTCAATGATACTCAATGGAATCTGAATATTATAGCAGTTTGATTCCAACCATCATCTATAAAAAATACACCAACTCATCTTTGTAGGAAATGTACATTGTTTCTTTCTCAAACTTTCATTTCTGATCCAATTTACCCACAGAATTTATCCTTATGTAATTTATATTTATGCTTGAAAGTCTTTTATTGATTGCCCTATTATACTTCTCTGCAACAAAATATGTATATAAATTTAAAGTAAAACATTTGTAATGTTTCCTGTGAACATAAGGCTTTTGAACGTTAAATAATTTCTTTTGAATTGAGTTACCACAGTTGAGCAAAACAACACAAATACATTACAAGTTTTGATAAATACTTGTTAAATGTTAGGAAGTACAGTTTTATTGGAAACACATCTCTTAATGAGATGGATGGGCCTTTTTTCCCTTCAATTAGCTCATGTAGAATGCGTATTACTTATTGCTAGATGAGACACAGTTCAGCATCAATTCTATTCCCATTTTTCACTTGTCTGGATGTAAACTCAGTGAAATCCTGTTCACATAATAAGTAGATAGGAAAGGAAGGAATTTATTATGGCCTCTTTGAACTCCTTCTAAACTTCTAAGTTATAGGCCAAAAATCAATTGTAATCTATCATTAAAAATAATTTTTAATGATCAGCTGACAACTTGATTAGGTCCCTCTTCAATTTTATTAAAGGCAAAGGATTCCTAATTGCCTGATCTGCAGAAGGATGAGTTGTGAATTATTAGAGTACCTTCTTAACACCTACATTGATATTTCAAAATGGCCCGTGTTTGGTGTTCCTGAGATTTTAACATATCAGAGCATTACACTGAATGAAAATTCAGGATAGGGGAGAGATATGCCTCTCTTTTATAGCATGGAAAGTTAGTGAAAGGCTTAGCCTATTCTTAGAAAGCATACGGATGTGGGGTCTTGAAATTGCTTTAAATTATCTGTTCTCACTGTGTCCTTGCAGAGACTTCATGCAGCCCCAGGGGCACCGAACTCTAATACCGTCAGTTTGAAGGCCGATGATCTAGGCATGTCCATGCTTCCCTTCCCTGGCTTGTGATGGGTCAAGGCATGGCATAAGATGCCATGCTGGACACTGAGAGGCAAAGGGAAATGTATTGCAAGATTCTGGGAAATCTCAAAAGGATATTCAGGAGAGAGTCCATCTATTGTTCCTCTGGCTGTGGTTGTATCTGCTGCTGTGGAACAGCTACAGAAATACTCTGGTCATCAGGGGACCAAGCTTAAGGACAGAGTGCCACCTTAGCATGTCAGAACAGAAAGAACAGAATTGGGGTCCTTAGTGTTGCTGTCGACCTACTGAATTAACCAAGCCTAGAAACACCTTACCTTTGAACTTCTTAGTTAAGAAAAAATTTCCTTATTGTTTAGCCACTTGTTTCAGCCACCACTGTATGATGATGATGATGATGATGATGATGATGACAGATTTATTATGATAGGATTTACATACCATATGATTAAGTCATTTAAAAGTATACAATTCAGTGGTTTTTAGTACATCTGCAGAGTTGTGCAACCTTCACCACAATCAATTTTAGAACATTTTATCACTGCATAAAAGAGAGCCCCTACCTTTTAGCAGTCACCATCTCCCTCCCAGTGTTATTCCCTACTCCTCACCCTGCCCCGCCGTAGCCAGCCACTGTTCTGCTTTCTGTCTGTATAGCTTAACTTATTCTGGACATTTCCGCTAAATGAGATAATTCACTATGTGGTCTTTTGTGACTGGCTTCTTTCACTTAGCATAATCTTTTCAAAGTTCATCCAGCTTGTAGCAGTATCAGTGCTTCATTCCTTTTTATTGCCAAATAATATTCCGTTGTATGGATATACTGCTTTTTGTTTATCCATTCATCAGTTGATGCAATTAGGGCTGCTTCTACTTTTGGCTCTTGTGAATAATGCTGCTATAAACATTAGTGAGCAAGTTTGTGTGTGAGTATATGTTTTCAGCTCTCTTGCATTTATACCTAGCAGTGGAATTGCTAGTCACATGGTCACTCTATGTTTAATCATTTAAGGAACTGCCAAGCTGTTCACCAAAGTGGCTGCACCATTTTATAGTCCCACCTGCAATGTATGAGGGTTCCAATTTCCCCACATCCTTTACAACCGTGGTTATTTCCTGAGGTTTTGATTGTAGCCATCATAATTGGTATAATTGGGATCTCACTGTGGTTTTGATTTGCATTTTCCTGATGGCTAATGATATTGAGCATTGTTTCATGTGCTATGTATGTCTTCTTTGGATATTGCATTATGTAAATCTTTTTTTTTTTACTTAAGAAAATTTCAAACATATACAGAAGCAGAAAGACTAGTATAATAAACCTGTATGTTTCCATCACCCAGTATTAATAATTATCAGTTCCTGACCAAACTTGTCTTCTTCTGTTCATTTACCCAATGGATTATTTCATTAGGAAATATGATAGTATGTATCACTAAATGACAATAGTTTAAAACAACCTTATAATCACAATACTGTTATCATGCTTTAAAATTTGACCACATTTCTTAGTACCATCAACTATCCTGTCAGTGTTCAAATTTTTCTGATGTTTTTCATGGGTTATTGTTTATATTTGGATTGTTTAAATCCGGATACAAATATAGTCTACCCATCTCTTTTAATCTTTAAGCATATCCACCTTTTTTGCCTTGCAATTTATTTGTTGAAGTTCTGTCCTGGTCTGTCCTACTTTACAGATTTTTCTGAGTGCATTTCTGTGGTATCATTTAACATATTTTTCTGTCCTTAGTGTTGTCTGTAAATTCCTGGTTAAACTGTTGACTCACTCAGGTTCTCTCTCCCTCTTTTTTTTTTTTTTTTTTTGCAAGAATTTAACTTAGATAACAAAACTACTTTCATCAAGAAGTGCATGCTTATCCCTTTTTTTGTGATGTTAAGAGTGATAAGTATGTTCAGGTGTTATCAGTCTGACTGAGTTACCCATCAGCTTTTCACCTAATAGTGTTAGCAGCTGTCAGTGACCATAACTTGGATCTCGAATTTTATTAGACTTTAGCAAAATAATGATATTCCAATTCTGTCATTGCTTCCTCATTTGTGAGCTCAACTCCACCTAAAAGATAAAGCTTCCCTGTAGTATGTATCTGGTTACCCTTAAGGCACAGTTCAGAGAGGAAAAGCAGGGTAAAATTTTGGTTGCTTTTTTCTCTTTTATTTACCAGTTTTCAGAATAATGATTGGTTCTCTGGCATTCACCAAAGGGGACCAGTGAGATTTCCCCTTTTTGACTTTTTAAAACTGTATTATTGTGGATTCATGGATGTTTAACATGTTGGAGGTGTAGCATTTCATTGCTGGTCATATTCCTTCAGCTGCTCAGTTTGTTCCATCTTTGGGTAGCGAGAACGTCTTTACATTTGCTCTTGAGTCCTTTAGATAAGACCCCCGTACACTGTGACAAATTCCTTGACTTCTAGGATAAAAGATGTTCCATCCGCATGGTGTACACTTCCTGCCTCAGTCTAGAGTCAGCTGGTTTTTCAGTGAGCTCTGGTTCCTTTTAGTGGGAAGTCGTATTCAGGGACCAAACTCTAGGTGCTTAGAACTGCTTATTGTTCCTGGATTGATTATTGTTTCCTGGCCCTTTCAGTGGACAGAGTTAGGAAATACGTATTTCTTTTTAAGGAGAAAATAAAGCAGGAGTTTATACTTAATTCCATTTCAAATTTAGGAGTATTTTGTTTTCACTGTGTCTTTTCTCTTATTTTGAAAAGCTTGTTTCCCAGTGACATTAGTGTAATTACATATATACACTGGGCTACTCCATATCTGTAATAATTTCAGATGAGTCAAACTGATACTGAATTGATCAATATGATTCCTGAAAATAGTTTAAGATTTTTTTGTTCTTTAGAATGTACTCCACTATGGATAGTCAAGCCTCTGTGTTTTAAGGTCACTTGAAATGATTCTTCTTTTATGAGTAATTATGTTAAACTTTTGGATTTGATGAGTAAGAAATGGTAACTCAGCATAATTTTAATAGCATTTCTGTGTTCATATATTTAAGGGCCATTTACATTTCTTTTATGCACTGTTCACCCTTCCTGCCCATCAGTATTGGTCTTTTAATTCTCTCTTTTTAGAGAAATTTTAACTACTTGTACTTGGTCTTTTTGTGACTCACATCTGAAGACTTCCAGAGAAATGTCAAGACCACCAACTTGCTGGCCTAAGGAACAGACAGTAGCACTGAAAGTCAGAGAGCAGCAGCCAGGCAGTGATGACAGAGCTGGAGGCCGTAGCTTTGCCTGTTTGGAAGGCATTTCCCCCTGGGTCCCTGTCCCCACATCCTCTCCTGGGGACTCTTAGACACAAGAAGGGGGATGGAGAGGCACCTGAAATGAGCCAGGTGAGAATTGTTAGTGGGCTTAGTAACTGTATGTTAACACAAGTCACAAATTGGTGGGACCGAAGGGGCCTTTCCTTTGAATTACACGTGGATCCTTTATTTTGACTTTCAATTGCCTTTTGTTTTGTGAATTCCAAGTTTTTAATTTGTCTCTGACTCTGGAATACAAACTCCAGGTCATCTGACTTCTCCTTTGGTCCACCTGGAGAACACATATTATGAAGTTAGCCAGGCATCTGGGCTCCTTATCAAAATAGATAGGAGGAAATATACATTGGATCTGGCCCTTCAAACTTCATTTTTTCAAAATTTATTTGGAATCAGCCACGTTGACAATGTGTAACAAATGTCATTGAAGACCATGACATTGCAAACTTGTGACTCAGAACCAATTGACCCTAAAGCTGTGCTTCCTCACTCTTCAAGTAATTGTGGGTGCACATAGAGTGGGCAGAGTTTATGTCATATAAGAACATTATACTCAAGCGAAACATGAACAGTGATTTATGAACATGCAGAAAGCAAAAGCCTTAAGTTCCAAATTAGAAGGAAGCTAATTCACTTGGTGGAGAGAACATTTTAAATGTACTGAACAGTTTCTAATACTAAACTATATGCTAAAGAAGAAAGTTTTGAACACCTCTGGAATTTGAGAGCCAGTTGATTGTTCGACTACAGGAAAGTAAAAAGTTCTCAAAATTATACTAAGTTTCAAGCTGTTTTTTCTATTGAAAAAGAATTTCCCTTATTTTTGGAACTTGACTTACAAACTACCGTGGTAGATAGAGTGCAGAATTGGGCTCTGAGGGCCAAAGAGGCCTTTCTAAACTCTGCCACTTTCTCATTCATCTTCGAGTTCAGTTAATGAATGGCCCTCAAACCATTAACTCATCTATGCTCAGAGTCTTTGAAGTTATAAATCCACACTGTTCCTAAAGTGCAGCTGTGTGTTGCAAAAAATGATTTTCCCATTGTCATTAGGAGAAAAAATGCCATGGGAAATTTTTTCTAGAAGTCGACAAATGAAGAAAAGCATTTTTCCTCTAGTTGATATAAAGGCTGTCATTGTGCAGAATGGCCTCGCTTATCCTTTTGTACATTAGCTGAGCATAATTTTCAAATGTATAACTTCCAAAAGGAGCATAGTTCTGGAAATGGCAAGATTATAATTATGTGAAGCATAAAGGGTAAATTTGTAGTTTATAAATCATGGATATTAATATTTAGCAGGAGCCTAATTCACAGTAAAACTTGAAATAACTACATTGTTAAAAATAATTAAATTGGGGTGTTAGAAGAAACTAGCAGTTGAAGATTATTTTGGGGGGATTTTTGCATTCTGGGGTTTAAATTTGCATTTAGGTGGGGCTATATTCATTGCTCTTCAAAACAGTGGCATCCATTTAAATTGGTTTAGATTGATTTTTCTCATTCCTACTACCCCCTCTAATCTGTCACAAATGCTTGGTCATTTAACTTTTCATATTACTTCTGAATTTCTCTTTCCTGCTGTTGATACTGCCACAATCTAGGTCCATGCCGCCATTAACTTTTAGCTTGATTTCTGCAGTGGTCTCCAACATGACCCCTACCCTCTAGTCTTGTGTCCTTCAAATCCAGATTATGCAGCATCAAGAGAGATCTAGTTCATAGATGAATCTCATGTCACTCTTCTGCTTAAAACTTCTCGGTACCACACCAGTATCTACAGAGATGGAATTTACTGTGCTCTGAAGGGCCCTTGTGGCTCCGGGGAGTGAATGGGTCAAAATATATTTTACTCTTTAGTAATGCTGGACTTTTCCAGTGGGCTTTGATCATTTTTGCTTTTCAGAAGGGCTTGGCTTTTTCAAACAGATCTATTTTTAAAAATCGTACATGCTTCAGTTTTGGGATCTGAGGCTTGGATGGCTCAGAGGTAAGCACTTCCCTGGCTAATCTTTCTGGAGTTTTCAGTTCTTCTCATTCTGTCAGTGGTTTGGTGGTGAGAAGTATAGTGTGGTAGAAAAAAGCGACTTCAGGATGGACCTGAATTCAGATCCTGTAATGCTGCTTCCTTACGAAGCAATTTTACATGCGTTACTTATTTACTCCTTGCTAACCTCAGGTTCCTGCTCTGTAGGATGGGTTACCATGAGGACTAGCATGTGGTGGGTGTTTCATCAATGGCAGTGATGCTGCTCTTCTGGGTCCTCAGTGGACTGGGGTAGGGGGCCGGGGGAGGCGGGTTGGAAGGACCTTACAGTGGAGATGGTCCGTAAGGAGTGTGTTATTCCTTGCACTCTGTCACCATCAGATGCATGCATAGATCATAGACTAAAAGGTATCAGAAGACTTCAGAGTAACTCCTGCAGTTCCACACAAAGCAGGCAAAGCCTCTCTCTCTCATACATATGACCAGACCTATGTGCACAGAGGGGAAGCTGCAGACCACAGAAGGGTTGTTTATTGAGTGATGGTTTGTGAAAGAAAAAACTTAACTGCTTTAACCTTTACTTTTTGTGTAGCTGGGTGTCCATGAAAGATTACAGTGAGGTATGTGTCATTTTCATTCATAGTCACCCCTTTTTTTGACAGCACTGGTTCACCCCAGGAAAATTCCAAAGCCAAGGTTGTGGTCATACTCTCATCTTAATTCAGGAGCAGCCAAAAGGAAGGAGCCTCTCTCAAAAAAAGAATAATTAGATATGCATTGAGAAACATTCAAGATACGATAAAGTTAGTCCGAAATGGAAAAATACCACAAGGACCAGCTTAAAGCTCAAATGCCTGTGCAGGAGCCATGAAAAAATAAACATTGCAGTAATGGAAGGGAGTTAACCAGGGTTTCTAGAAGCTAAGATAGAAAGTGCTAAGTATAAATCGAAGTGAATCTCTATTTTTGCAGCTGTTCTGACTAGGGCATGTTGCTTTTATTGAAAAAGAAAAACAGTATTCATACCATTGTGACAACTGATTATATTTAATACCTATTCCCATAAAAACTTTATTTATATTTCAGAAGAGCAGAAGATTGTTACCAGGATTAAAATTATTTTTGTCTGAATAAATCAAATCAAGAATAACAGGTATTTAAAATGTGAACCACCAGATCTGATATATCTGGCCAGATGCTCTCCAACTTTTTATTTTTATTTTTTTTATAGAGAACCATCTGCTGTAAGTGGAGGTGCCTATTAACTTTTCTAGTAGAAAAAGAAATTAGCATTTGAAGACGGAAAGCCAGTGAATTGTGAAAGAACACAGTTATGAAGACAAAATTAAAAAATCCTCTGACACCCCAAGGACCAATTTAAAAGTGTTCTATTTAGAGAAATTCTGCTTGCAAAGCATATATTTTCAGTTATTTCTGTTAAGGTTACCACAAGCAGCAATCTCAGAAGTAGGTTTTAATAGATGCTGTATGATATTGCAGGTAATGAGAGTGAGCTCTGCATCACAACTCATCTGTTTCTGGAGTCTGCTCCCCTGTCCTTACCCCATCCTCAGCCTGATGACCAGTCTGGGATGTCACAGCAGGTGACCTAGGAATCATCATGCAGTTAGAAACACAACATCAGTGTGAAAGGAATAGGTAAAATTATATACGAATAATCAAGGGGATTTTTGCAATCATAAAAGTGAAATTAGGAAAACATGCAGTGCTCCGTCGTTATACCATCCATGTATTTCCAAAGAACTTTGGGTCACACAGCATCTTTCATATTAGGGAAAAGATGAAAAGTGAGGTCAGTGGATTTTGCATAATTTTCTAAAAATGAAAACGATGGCAAGTGCTCTAAGTTACGTATTTGGCTTGTTTGAAGTAGCAGCGAGTTTTTTGGGGCAAGCTGGCTTAAAGCCACACGCAACATTCTTTTCTCCTCCTATATTGTATTCAATATATGTTTGAATCTTTAGCAGAAAATATTTTAAAGTTGCATTTTTTTCTGACTTTTATCTATAATAGAATCTTAATAACGTGGAGTGTTCTAATATGAACTATGTGATGGGAACGCTCCTTTTTTGGTGGAAATTTTGCTGAGCTGAGATTTGACCTTGCATTGAGAAAAAATGTAATTGCTTATTGCATAGTCATTGGTTAACCCACTGAAACAGACTGTTTTCAAGCCCATTAACAGAACCTATTTATATACTGTTACTTGAGTACTTGATTCAGTATAAAGTACTGCTTAGTAGTGTAAACCCTGGAGCCAGATGAATGAAGTTCAGATTCTGGTTCTTTTATCTAGTAGCTGTTGGTCCTTGGGCAAGTTACAGAATTCCTATGCCTTGATTTCCTCATCTGTAAAATGGGATAATAATAGTACTTACTGCATGGGGCAGTTGTGGGGAATCCAAAGAGATAATATATTTAGTATAGTGTTTGTTATAGGATATTTATTTATTTATTTATTTAAATGTTAATGTATGCTTTTTTAAATTCACCAGTTAATATTAAATTGCTGGCTAAGATCGAACAATAAGAGATAGATGCTATTCTTAATTTTCTCCATATTTTCAAATTAAAAACTTTAATTGTGACCACATATTGTTTCCTGAAATCTCCCTGAAATATTTTTGGAAGAACACATTGAACAACATCCTTAGGTAACATTTAACTTTATTTGAACAGTTTGTTTACCATCTGAAATTGGCAATAATTAATTTCCACAGTGAAAACACAGTTGTTAGTTTCTTCAATGACTGCACATATCTGAGAGGTCCCTGTATTGATTACTAGTAGATATTGTAGATATTGCTTAGAGTCTATAGTTGATACAAGCCATGAATAATTTACTTATATGTCTATGTCAGTTAGCTTTTGGAAGCCAACATAGAAGTGAAAGGCTAGTGAAAATGAGGTTGGGCAGAGGGGCAAAGGTGTAAGTGTCAGTTTATCTAAAAACATTTCATCAGCACCTGTAGTTCATCTTGGTTTCATGTAAATTCCAAGGTCTGGAGTTAGAGAATGTTCCTTATTGGTTATTTGGGTTTAAGCAAGTGACAACTTCTCTAAGTCCCCGTTTTCTCATTCTGGAAGTGGATATGATAGTATGTATGTGTTCCACAGGGTTGTTACGAAGCCTGTGTACCACTAATAATAATTGTGACTGCAGTTTACTACATGCTTACCCACTCGGCATTTTGTTAAGTGCTTTGCATGCGTCCATCACTCTTTGTCTTCTCCAGAGCCCCATGAGGTAGCTTCCAGGCACCGTTTCCATTTTATGGGAGAACAGGTGTGGGGAAGGTAAGGAACTTTTTCAAGGCTTCACTGAGGGTAGTAGAGCCCAGACTAAGACACTAAGGTCAGTCTGCTTTGCCTTTTATAAACCTTCAAGTGCCTGGGAAAGTTTAGTTTCTACAATTCAGCATTTATAAAGCATTAGCCGCAGGTATAAAGAATGTATGCATTTCCGTAGAGTGATTTAGCAATCTGCTTATAACCAAGAGCACCATTTTTTAAAATAACGGAATTGTAAGGCTTCTAGATAATAAACTAGAATTACCCAATTGGCTTGAGAGTAATACTTGCTGTCCCCTTGTTGCTGTTGTCCACTGAGGGATAAAGCATCTGTGAGGCTTGCCAGAATTTTCCGGTTGTCATATGAAACAATTTTACCAAAGTTAAGTTCTAGATTTAGGAATTTTGCTTGGTTTTAAGTCATACATGTGCCACCTAAGTCTGTGAAGCCAGAAAGAATGACATTAACGCTCAGCCTGTGTTCAGAGGGAGGAATGCTCCTCCCGTGACTGACTTTTTCACCAGGAGACATTATTAAGAATCACAATCATAAAAGCAATGTAATGTCTATAAATAAAGAAATGCTTAAAACCTGTCTAATTGACCAGAAAGATCCTTACTTTGATTGTAAAAATGTCAAAACTTTTTCAAGAGAAGAAATTCTACCCTCAAGTGGTTAGATCCCACTTGGTTGGGTTTCACTCAAGCAATGAAAGCCTCATTGTGTTGGGGTGAGCGGGGGGAGAAGACTATTTCCAGATGGGCTACTACATTGATAGCTCTAAGAGTTTATTTGTAATTTGTTTATTTTGAAGTTCGAGCCAATTTTCCCCACAAAATCGTTCATAAAATCTGGTTGGATCTATTGAATGCTTGGTGAAGTCTCATTATTACATTATCTTGGTTTTGATCTTAAGAGTAGCGAGAGGACTGTTACGGGCTGAGCTGTGTCTTCCCTAAATTCTTATGTTGAAGCTGTAACTCTCAGTACCTCAGAATGTGAATGTATTTGAATATAGGTCCTTTAAAGAGGTAATTAAGGCAAAATAATCATTAGAGTGGACCCTAATCCAAAATGACTGGTGTCCTTATAAAAAGAGGAGATTAGGACACACACACACAGTGGGAAGACCATGTGAGGAGACTGGAAGAAGCCAACCATCTAAAAGCCAAAGAGAGAGGCCTTAGAGGAAACCAGCCCTGCCAATGCCTTGATCTTTGACTTCTGACCTGCTTTATTTAGGCCACACAGCCTGTGACAGTCTGGATGGCAGCCCTAGCAGACTTGTGCAGGGACTGTGTGGTGTGGGAAGTGTAGACTTGGCTTTAGGCTAACAATGTAAAGATAGAAGTTACTTTTTAGTCCTCTTTTACCTTTTGTTCTCTTTCACACTTCCGCAATTTTCTTCTTGCTATAACCCTCTTCTTCAGTGTGTTGGCTCAGGATGAGTCTGAATTCTCTCCAAAGTGCTCCCTGCTCCTTCTGCTCCAGATAGAGTTAGGAATAAAGAAATATGTAACCACACATACTAAAATGTGAGTACCTGATGGCCCTTTAATTCCCTAAATATGAGTTCCAGGGGAGCACAGACTCTGTTCAGTGGCCAGCATACTCCCAGAGCCAAGAATAGCATCTGACAGTGTGGCAGTTACTTCAATTTCTATTGTTGAGTGAATGTCCTATTTTAAAAACAAGAGTTGAACTCAAATGAATCTCTTAATGTGGGAATGTAGACTGTATATAAGCAAGTAGAGTAAAATATTTCCAGCCCTCTGAAATGTGTTCTTTTCTGTGGTGGTGGTGGTTGGTGGGGGGACACTAACAGGAGAGTCCTAACTGAGCTCCTTCTCCTGGGATCAGCCTGCTCTCCTTTGTACAATTTCCTCCCTTTCTAATTCTGTATCCACAGATTAAAAACAAATCTCCTTGTCGCGTTAGTTCATGAGGGCTCCCTTGGCACTGCAAGCCAGGTCTCAACTTGGGAATGGGGGAATGGCATGGGGCAATGAAGGAGGTGGCCTTGGTGCATTGGGGTCATTTGTAAGTTGAGGGTGGTCTCAGTAACTTATTTTTACTTCATCACATGTGTATTTGGTACTTGAAAGGGGATGGTGTGAAATGTGGGAGTAAGGACAAGTAAATTTGGAATGCTTCTATAATTGGCCCTTCCAGACAGAAGTAATGGCTGTGATGGGAGGTATGTTCTTAGGAATGACAGCAGCCTCTGAGCACGCCTCCTGTCCTTGTCCCCTATTCCAGCTCTCCCCTCCACTTGTGAAATCCTTTTGGCTAACCTTTTAAAAGATGGCGGTGAAGAGGCAAATGTGGTAAGAGGTAAATAAAACATGTATTTTATTCATTTACTCAGTATACACTTCTACAGCCCTTACTCTGTTCGAGGCACTGTTCCAAGTGTTTTATGTATATGCATTCGTCTAGTCTTTTATAATAACCAATGAGAAAACTCTGGCCAGAGAGGTTCTTGCTCCAGGTCACACAGTGAGAACGTGGTGGGGTGGGGATTCAGACCCAGGCTGTGTGGTTCTGTAGTGTGAGCTCTTACCTGAAAGAACCAATAGCAGTTAGGTACTTTGTGGAGCAGGGTTGAAGAAAGGGAATTCCAGGTTTAGGAAAGAGATGTTGGATCTAAATGAGAGACAGTTTGGGTGGAAGTAGCTTATTATCGTGTTGAATTGACCTCTAATTCATCTCATTTTGTAGCCGTCTTCCTTCTTCTGCTGTGGTCACATCAACACAGAGGTCACCTCAGAGGGAGCTGGGTTTCTTGAGAAACTAGAAAGGAAATGTCCTTAGAAGAACATAATATCCAGCGACTGGAGAGGAGAGAGGCAGCCCAGGAAGGAAACTGGTGTTGAGAAGGTGGGGGGAGGGCTTGGATAGTGATGCAACTGTAGATAAGATGGTGGTGCACTCTGTGTGTTCTTTATCAAATGGAGGTGATGTTATCTGTCCTTCTACTTTTAAGGTTGCTGCAAAGATACTGCAAGAAATAGAGCATAGAACTTTAAATTGGAAAGACTGCAAGCTCCACAAATCTAGTAGTTTTCATGTAGCTCATTTTTTCAAATGAGGGTAAGAAAACACAGTCACTCTGTTTCAAGTAAAATACTTGACTTGCCCTCTCTTTGCCTGCCCTTTGTGTCCTTGAGGGTACTCCAAGGATTCTCCAGAGCATAGCTTCAAAACATAGTTTGAAAACCACTTCTCTGAATCAATCTCTCTTCTGAATATGAGACGATTTAGAGATACTCAGTGGCTTTCCAGCAGTTGTTCAATGACATTTCTACTCTCTGACGGTTGTGTGCCCATTGGGAACACCACCTCTCTCCTAAAACGCTCTGAAAAGTTAAAAGTTTGTATCAAAGTAAATGCTTTAATAATACCTATCATTTATTGAGTACTTTCAATGCCTCTGGGCAAGGGTAGCTTCACAGGTCCCATGCAGTCACCCAGGTCCCATCCTCAGAAGGGCCCTGCTCTTGGTTTTATGCTCTGCTGTTGCCATGTTGAAATTTTTAGTACTTTTGGAACAAGGTGCCCTGTGTCTTCACTTTGTACTGGACCCCACAAATTATGTAGCTGATCCTGGCTCCTGGTGTGTATACATCTTGTCCCATCTCATCCTCCAACCATCATCAAGGTGTGGCTAGTATTATCCCTACTGTACCATTAAGAACATTGAGGCTAGAGAGTCTCCTGAAGATCACATGCGCTGTGAAGGGGCAACACTGGGAATGTAGTCAAGAAATGCTGGCTTCGATGCTCACTGTCTTTCCACCTTAGGCTATTGCTAGTCTAAAGCAAGACTATGCTGGAGAAGGGAGGAGAAGCTACTAGTAAATCTTTGGCGGAATATAAGAGCTGCTGAAGTGCTTAGCCTGGCTATTGGGGCCATTTAATATGGATAAATGTCCTTTAATTTTTCCACATGGTTAACTTGATTTTTTTAAAAAGAGAAATTGTTATAAGACTGCTTTATATAGGGCCTTTACTCCACAGATCTTTTGGCTGACCCAACAAGTGTAACTGTTTCTTTACAAAAGGAGAGGCTGAGAAGCATTTGTGAAAGAACATGTTTTAGTTGATGCTGTGAATCGGAGGCAAGTTTAGGATTAGGGCTCCCTGTGCTTGCTGTTGCTTCAACATTCGGTCCATGTGTTTATTTTTTCACACATAGGCATATAGTGGTTTTGGAATTGTTTAGATGGTAAAAATTGTAGGAGTGAAAAAGTCCATTGCTTAATATTCTTATGTTCACATCTATGAGAACCTGAAACTTTGGTCTCCTTTTCTCCCATAATTTCAAAGTAAGAGTATAATTTTTAACATTTTCATCCAAAGTGTTTTTGAATTTTTTAAATAAGTACCTGAGCTGGAAAATTGGAATTTTCTATCTGGAGAAAACTCTTGACTGAGAATTTCTGGTCCTAATATTCTTGGACAACATTATGGCTCAAGTTGTAATAATAACATATTTCTTCAGTGCTTTTTAGTCTGTAATGTGTTTTCATATTTGTTATAGAAAGAAGGATAAGACAGCAGAATGGAGGAAAGAGAATGTTGACCAGATATTCTGGCAGAACATGAAGGACACTAAATGAGGGTCTAAGACAAGAGCAAGTGTGCATGGAGGCGGGGCTCTGCCCAGGGTTCAGGAGTGCAGTTGTTCATTCTGCTAAAATCCATTGGTCTGCTTCACTCTGCAAATAGCCATTGACCCTCTCAAAATAACAAATAAAACCCACTCCCCATTAATACCCCAAATTAGGCCGCAGTGGCCCTAAGACCTAAAATTGCAAATTTATATCCATAGCATTTTAAAATTTGAATGGCACACTTCCAAAACATTCTAACCAATTGAGCCTCTTTGATCAAGGTTGAACATGGTGATTTTCAAAAGGAAAAAAAAACCCCAAATTGGAACAATTTTCTTCTTTTCTGAACTGTTGAACATACCTCCTTAGTGACTTTTTGGAAAAGAAGCCATTTTCAAAGGATCTCAGAAACTCTTTTACAGGAGAAGTAGAGCATGGACCACATCCCCATGACTAATCCTCACCTAAGTCCTTGAAAACTCAATTAGTGAAGTTCTTGCCCAGAATCTGTCAGACAGGTTGTAACCAGAGAGTGTTAATGGCTCAATTCTTTAGTTATCAAAATGTCACTTCATATTAAATGAATGAACTCTAAGTACCCATATGCTAATTGGATTTATTCCGTACTTGTTGGCTGTGATCATTATCACACTGAGTGTGAACTTTACTGAACGACTCTACAAATTACTGCTCCAAGTTAAGATGGCATTGGGTACCACCTTCACAGAGGCATTTTAACTTCTAGCTAAACAGTGTAGTTAAAGTAAAAGCTGAAAGTTGGAGAAGAGGCTGAAAGAATGGGAAAAAGACTTTTTAAAAAAGCAAATCTAATAGAAATTAGCTGTGTAAACCAAATACATAAAGCAGTGAGGACTATTAGGAAGATTTCATTACTGTGAGATGGAAGTTACCATAGTACTACAGATTTCTCTCAGTCAGACGTATCTAAATTTCTTACCATATAATGAGTACACTCACCCCTGTATAGGATCTGAGGGAAGGGGACAATAGAGCAAAATAGTTTCACCTAACAGAGAAACAAGCACAGAAGTTGAACATTGAGTAACTCTCCCATTCTTTAAACCAAAGTGAAAACATATCTAGATTTGCCTCCTATTCATAGAATAACAGAACACTTTTGGAGATGGTGGTGTGTGTGTGTGTCTTTATCTTCTACATCTAGAATATGCCAGCACCCACCTCTGCCTGTTCTGAAGCACACAGAGAGACATGGGAAGCAGCTCAACTTCCCAATGAATGGCTTTTTCTGCTTCTCGCTGTAAGACACAGAAAGGCAAAAACAAGTACCCGGGGTCCAGGGCCAATGGAAGTGGCTCTAAGGGCACTCAGGAAAGCCAGTGAAACCAGCCTAAAGACCAGGAAGGGACTTTTAGTATTCAGACCTTTTATATGGTCTCCAGTAGCCACTAACTCTTGGATACAGAGACGGTGTGAGACGAAGACATTCATCAAACAATTTTAATTGTTAAATAAAACCTTTGACATTGTTAGTAATTTTTTCCAATATTTTTATATACCTGGAGTCTCAAAAACTAAGTTTTTTTAGTTCTCTCTTGCCTTCTGAGAGGCCATGTTTGGCAGGTGACCTTCTTGGTCTTTATGCGTAGATACAACTGTTTCTCTTAGCTCTTTTCCTCCTAGGATATGGAGATATAGTGGAGATGGGGGCTTGGGGACAGAATAAAGAGATGGGCCTGGTGAGGGAAGAAGTGGTGTGTTGCAGTTCTACTCTTTAGCTTTGCTGATCAGTAATGCTGAAGGGAAGAGCTAAGCTCTGCTTGACAGGCGAGACAGCAACACCTTCCCATCCCCAGCATTTGCTGGGATCAGCTGGAATGGAACACCCCCCATGGGAAGTAGCCTCCTCCATGCTCAGAGCTCACTTAGCTCAGTGCTCTCAGCTAGAACCTCCTATATTGCTATGGAACTGTGACAGTGTTTTTATTCAGTGTTTTACTCCAGTTTCTTCCAGGAGTGGTTGTGACAACTTTGACATTAAACACAAGGTGAAAATAAGATGTTGAGGAATAAATCTGAACAGAAGCCCCATGAGAGGCTACCACATTGCACATGAGCCAAGCTAGCACCAGACTCACCACAGTTGGTGTCTTGGCCACTGTAATCTTAACATGTTTGCTCCCTAATGTGCAAAATGATTTTAAGACTATTTAGTATAAATCTATCAAGGACAAGAGATAGTCTGGAAACACAATCTTTGCAGACATATAGGGAAGAGGGAGATCTGGGGTCACCCATCAGATTTTTCTTCCTTGGAACTCATACAGTTTGTATACAACTGGTCTTACCTGTATACAATGCAGACTATTATATTTTTTAAAAATTTTTAAATTGAGGTATAGTTGATTTACAATATAATGTTAGTTTTAGGTGTACAACACAGTGATTCAAAATTTTTACACATTATACTCCATTTAAAGTTATTATAAAATATTGGCTATGTTCCCTATGCTGTACAATATATCCTTGTGCAGGTCACTGTCTTCATTCGTTTAAATAAATAGGTCTGCTCTTGCTAGCAAGATGGAATGATTCACCATATGTGTTTTTTTTGGCTTTCTCTCACATTGTATGTTAATTAATTCATTATACTGTACATCCTTTCATGAAAAGAGAAGATGAGATATACATTTGTTCATTCATCCAGTCAGTTCAGCAGAAATTCATTGCATCGCTGTTATGCCTACCATGCTGGTGCTCGTGGTATAGATATGAAAGGCCAAATGCTGGTTTTTCAAAAACTTACCACTATATCAGAGGACCTTTTAACTAAAAATTTAAAAATTTAAAAAGGAAGCAAATAATACATAGTTAATAATATGTTAAAGAAAATAGACCTTGTTTTGGAATCATACTTTTATCCTGTATTTCATGTCCTGCAATGATTTTCTACTAAGATCATAGAGTGATTGATTGATTGATTGATTTTTTTTTTATTGACATATAGTCAGTTACAATATGTCAATCTCTGGTGTACAGCATAATGTCCCCATCATACATATACACATATATATTTGTTTTCATATCTTTTTCATTAAAAGGTTATTACAAGATACTGAATATAGTTCCCTGTACTATACAGAAGACAGTTGTTTTTATCTATTTTTATATATAGTAGTTAATATTTGCAAGTCTCGAACAATGTTTTATATTGTTATGTTTTGTAATAAAGTTGAACTAATGCTGAAGTTCACACAAGGTGTTCATCCTAACCTTGCTTCATGTTGCTTCTTCCATTGATTGTTCTTCTGACTTAGATTGATTGGATTTATTTGTTTTCTCAGCAGTGGTTTGATCTCCTTTCCAGCTTTTCTTTACTTTAGATCCAAATTCTTTAGAAAACCTGCTCTTCCCCAGTCCCTCCTCCTGGCATCAGGTGACTCCGTGTGGCTAGCTCCCAGTCTGAAAGAGCCTTTATCTTGTTCTGAAGCCAAAATTCCGTCTCGGCTTGGCATAATCTTCAGAAGAGTACATATTTAATGGAAGTAGTTGCCTTCCACATCTGCTCTGGACCGTTGGGTTTACCTAACACAGTATGTTTTTATGTGATTATATAGCATTCACTCATAATTCTTATTTTGGAAAAGGGGAAAGAGAGTGGGGTGGTTGACAGGCGTCATAAAGTTCTAGAAATTTGGTTATTCAAAGCACCCTAGATGTGCTTTTCTGTTCCCTCTCTCAATATAATGAAAGACTCAGTGACGGGAGAGATTCTGATGTCCAGAACCAGGACCTCTTATTTCTCTTCTCAGCGAATGTGGAAAGGAAACAAGGAGAGGTAATGGGGGAGGAGACTCCTTGGTGCTTTACAAAGACCCATAGGAATTCACTTTTTGTTCCATTTGACTAGAGATGGTAGGGGAGAGGATGTATGTTCCTCATCGGTTTTAAACGCACTGGTCTTAACATCACAGAGGGAAGAATGCAACTGTCTGAAACATGACCAAACTTGAAATCAGGGCATAAATTGTGAAATGTAAGATAGGGTTCTGTTTTGCCACAATGCGAGACTCATGAAGAGTTCATTAGGATAGAAACTAGACATGTTGGAAGACTAAGAGAATACTTTGAGCGGCAACAGGCCTACTGCTGCCTTATTTACGTCCTGGATGGAGTATTCTCAAGAGATAGGAAGGGATTCTGAATCAAAGAAAAACATATATTTTAAGAACACAATACTTTAAAAAAATACAATAAAAAGCAATTTTTGGAATGTTTGACAGCCCCAATTTTTTTTTTTTACTATATTGAGAATTTCTTTGATAATCTCTTTCACTTTAATGAATATATTGTCCTGCTTTCTATGTTTTTTCATAATATAAATTTTAGTTGAATAAAGCATTCTTCAAAGAAAGGAAGATGTCTAATTGCATGTGGTTAGCAGGTTTTTGATCTTTGATTAAAAACTGTAATACTATCACCTTATAATAATGTGTAGAAAAGCAACATACAAAACTAACTGAATAAATGAAACTAATGAATAATCAATGAATACGTATCAAGAATCTGGCTTTTACTGTTGCTTTAAAGGAATCACACAGTCATTCATATACATATTTATAAATTAACTTATCCTCTGGGACCCGTAAATCTGGAGATCGTGAATCTATAATCTATTTTATTATATTTTATACCTTAGCCACATGTGAGCTTTCCCACTAGGTGACTTTCTTTCTTGGTAGCTATTTCTTGAGGCCCCTGGCTTGTGAGTGGGCTTTGAAAACATTAATGTGCTGTACATATAATTAAGATTTAAGTCAGTAATATTTGGGGCTCCAGGAATGCCTTGTGAAAGTACTACAGGAGTAGTAATATGTCATTGTCTTTACCAGATAGATTCTGTATGTGGCCACTTGTTTCTTAATTAATGCAGTTATGAAATGGCCAAATTAAAACTATCAAATGGTTACATTCAATCAATATTTCTTTCTTTTAATGCTTTTACTATATTTCTAATAGTTCCTCAAAAGCTATGTCAGCAAGTTCAGGCCAGACTTTTTAGAACAGTAGTAGTTCCTAAATCTGACTTTGTGTTATAATCAGTTAGGTTATTTATTAAAAACCCAGACACCTAACTCAGTTCTGAGGAGCCTGATTCAGCAGGACAGAAGTGGAGTCCTGAATCTTTACTTTTAACAAGTTTTCCAGGTGATTTGATGACTGGTCCATGGACCAATGTATGGGAAACTGATTTCGAGAACGTCACTATTGGGTAATGGAAACAAACAAAACCTCTTGACTGACAGCTGGTGTTGTAATTGGGTGGTTCAGATTATGCTCTTCAGAAGCTGCTAATATTACTATGTTAAGGAGAGAGAAAGAGCATCTCTCGTTGGTTTTCCCTGCTTGTCTACTGAAGCAAAACAGTTGTCAAATACATCTTTTTTTCTGTTTGCTCCTTGTGCTTTTGCTTTAATCAGACCGATAGGGAGAATTTTTTAAAGTTACAAATGGATGTGTGTCAGACTCTTAACTATTTGCTGCCTAGAACATATTTGAACAAAGTATAATGATGAATTGCTTATATTCTGCTCGTTTTGGAGTTGATAGCATGTTTATTTTTTTTTAGTGTACACTGATTTCTTATGACCAATATATATATGCCAAATATCTTAAATCTGAACAAAGAGTTTTCCTTGTAAATAATAAAACAACAACAATAACAAACCTTATTCATGCGATTTCAAACAACAAAATAATTCTCTCCTCTGCAACGGTGGCAGCAGGGCACGAATCAACTTTGCCTTCATCAGCAGATGGGACTGTTCCATATTTCAATGTATGGGTTTATTGCCAAGGTTTAATTTAGAGTTATCCAAGAAGCACTACATATTCTCAGTTAAGACTTATTTCTGAGATTATCAAAGCATCTCTCATGTTTCTCTCAGTCCCCTCAGTTCTCTGAGTAGGAGTATCGATCCCGTGGTGAGATGGTGTAATGAGGAGAAGCCCTCATCAGCCCCCGTTCTCCACTGCGGTCCGCACCTGCCAAGTCACAGGGGAAAAGGGGCATGAGTGCAGAGCTGCAGCCTCGGCCAGTCGACCAGGAGGAGGATGTTCGGTATCCTGTCAGACCTCGAGGATTATTTCAGTGCAGGATTGAGCATACTCTTGGGGGTTGCTGACTTCCGGGGCCTATTCCAGAATGATTCATGGCCTCTCAGTCTTCGAATCTTAGGACACATAGTCTTAGCTCCTAGTTTTTCTCTGACATGGTCTCAGCCGAATTAAAATCTTGCTACAGTGGGGTCAGAACCTGGGTTTGGACCAAATCTGGAGCTATGATACAGATGGAATGGATAGAATGATGGTGATTTTGGTGTTGGCTTCATAGCCTTTGTCACTTTATGGTAAGTTGAAATGTGGCTTTTTAATCCCAAGATAAATCAAGGAAGACGTCCGGGAAGACCGCCAGGGAACCTTCGGTAGTACACTTGGATGCTTTGGTGCTTTACTTCTCTGGGCCATCAGGTGTCTTTGGGAATGTAATGAAAGTTCAGAAACCTCTCAACCAGTCTTGCCACCAGACTTGCCTTCTCTGGAATCTAAGTGATCTAGTAGTGCAGCCTGGTCTGATCTTTCTCCTTGGGGCAATAGCCACATACACAAAGTTTCATGTAATTTCCAGGATGGGAAGAGGCCTGGTTAGGTTCCTGCTCAGTAGGGTAGGCTAAAGTAAAACAAGTTCCTTTGAACAGTTTGATCAAGTGCCTCTGATTGTAGATGCTTGCTTTTTGCTGAGGTCTAATTTCTCAACATAAGCCCTCCACATCTTGGGAGCGCTCTGGGCCTCTGTAATAGACTGGGAACCTTGTTTATGGTGAGGGGATTTGGCGCAGAGTTGGCCTGCATTCCTTCCACTGGTGAATGTGCAGGGCCCTAGTCAATGAGTAATGTGACCAAACACACTGTCTTAACGTTCCTCTTGGCACACTGCGTGAAAGCACTTAATATAGTGCAGGAATTAGCCAGCCTGGCCTGGGAGATTTGTCCCCTTGCTGGATAGTAAGCAAGAGGTGTTTTATCAGACTCTCTGCTACCCTTTTGATTTATTGTGTAAACAAAGTCTTCTTTGGTTATGTTGAGCTCTGCTTCGGATTGGACTGTGTATGTTTAGTGGTGAGCTGGGTATGGTGTGCCTGTTTAAAGCAGCACAGGAGACTTGGCTGTATCTGTTTGTATCGTAGCACATGTGGTGGACTTAATTCAGAACAGCCACCTATGGCACTTAGAATGTGAATAGCTCTTGGGTGATGAGCCTCAGGATGCCAGAAGTTAAAGATGCTGATGTGGACTGGACATGTGCTGTCTGTCTTAGATTCTAGAATCTGGAGTCTAGATCCCTGAGAGTTAAGAACTGTATCTACTTATAGCACCTGAGTCAGCAGCATAATGGATATATGATTTGGGAAATCCTAGATACTCTTGGTATTGAAAATTCTTGGTTTTATCTATCTGCACAGAGCTAGACCAGCCTACCTTCCTGTTCTCAAATTTCATTCTGTCCTTTGCTTTATTTTTGAATCTAGCACATTGTACAATTTCAGTATTAATTCATGTTTTTAATCATGTCACGTGTTTAATCATGGATCATGAAACAATGAGTAAGTAAGAGGGCAAAGGGGGAAAGTATTATTGACACAGCGTACCATTCGCCATCTTCCTGTGTGTGCATGGAACCTCTAGAATATATTTATTTTGTGTTCATCAAAGCTTCTGTTCCAATTACAAGCGAATTAATGGAACCTTGAAATTACTGCCTGAGGATAATTAAAAGTCACTTAGAATGAACCCCAATGTTCACTAATCCATTAATTCATAAAATACTTGTTAAGTTCCTAGTATGTACCCAGCACCTTACTAGGCACTGGGATACAGTGAATCAGACAGATGCAATTCTGTATTCAGGGAACCAAGTCTTGATGGAGATGTGAATAAACAATTATTAAAGAGAATGGATAAAGGATGGGTTAGTGTTTTAGATAGGGGGAACAAGATACCTGAAAGCTGGGAGAGAGAAGGGGAGAGAGAGGAAGAGAGAGGAGAATAGCACATTGGAGGAGCTAAAAGCATTTCATGGAGTAGTGGGAGGGGAGTGGTGAGAGATGAGGTTAAAGAGAGAATCCTGGACTCGCTAATGAAGGGTTGGAAGCCCTTGGACTTTGTCTTAAGGCAGTAAGAATTATTGCAGGGTTTTGAGCTAGAGAGAGATGTGATCAGCTTTGCATTTTCACAAAGATATCTGTGTTCTGGCTGGAACACAGATGGCCTGGAGAACAGCTTGGATGGAATGAGAGTGAGTGATGGTGGCGCTGACCCCAGGGGTAGCACTGGGATGGAGAGGAGTAGGGATTTAAGAGACACTAAGGAGGTAAGGTCAGTAAGACTTGGTAATTAGAGAGGAATCAAGGATGACTTCCAGGCTTCTGGACTCGGGCCAACTAGATGATCAGTGATACCATTTGCTGAGAGAGGGAACATAGGAGGAGGAGTAGGTTTAGAAGAAGGACAATGAAGTAAGTTTTGGACAAACTCACTTTGAGAAATGTGTGAAAAAGTCAAGGGAAGATGTTGTTGATCAGGCAATTGCATTTTAGGGTCTGGAGTTGAGGAGAGAGGTCTTGGATGCAGACACTGAGTTAAGAATATTTTGGTAAATCTGTGGGAAATAAAGAATCTGAGAAATGGTCCATGGCTTCCTCGTATGTAAGTTAAATTAGGGAATTAAGACTTACGTATGCAAAGCAGGACTGCCAGCACTAGATGCTCAGTGGCAACTTGAGAGATGCAATAAATACTCCCAGAGTCTGGAACAGGAAAATTTAGTAGCTGAGGGGAATCAGGGATGTTTTCAAACCAGGATAATCTTTCTCTCCTTGTCTCTCCTTGCCTAGAACCCTCAGTGGTCTCTCACTAATTTTAGGCTGGGGTCCATAGCTTGGTGGCAAAGGCTTTCCCTAAACTGAGTTCTCCCCAACTCTCAACTCTGCACCTTCCATTCTGTTTTTCTCCCTCATTTTCCAGTTTGGCACCTACTTATTCATTCCCCCAAATGTGAAGCCACTTCTCACTTCTGTGTCTCTGCCTGTGGTTCTGCCTTACTCGATTCCTGGTCTGCTCTTCTGTACCTTGTCTGACTGGCAACTCCAATTGCCTTTTCAAACAAAGCTCTGCCCAGATTGTTCTCCTTACGATGCTTGCTCTTGCCCCTAAAGATAGCATTAATCCCTCCTTGCTCTACTTCTCTCCCTTATACGTACTTCTGTTATTGCATATAGTGCTTTTGGGGGCGCTGTTTTTTGTTTTTGTTTATATTTCTATCACCCTTCCCAAACTTTTAAGCTCCTTACTGACAGTGACCAGTTTCTTTCAATTATATACCCTGTATCTAACATAGTGCTTGGCACATACAAGATGCTCAATAATTCTGGACTGGAATGATTACATTAAGCTTCAGGTATAAGTAGATTACAGAGTAGATTGCAGGAGTTTGGAAACTATATATTGGAATAGATCTACTAGATTTTTGTATGTTTACTAGCTTACTAGCTCTGATTACAAACTCAGTGCTGCATACTTATTGCTAGCAATGGTGGTATTAATGGAGTCCAGCCAAATCAGAATCATTTTCGTTCACATCTTAGCTTTACTTCCCATTCTTCTGTCTCAAAACGCTGAAATTGTGAAAGTTGTAACCAACCCCCAAAGCCTATTGAACTTAAAATTCAATCAGTAATTCCCCCTTCATTCACAGACAATTATTGAGTGTTCACCCTGGGTCCACACTGAGGATATGGGGACAGACATGTCTGTACACTCAGGTGGCTCATAGCTTCAGGGGAGAGTTTGCAACAGGCTTTTGTGTTAATAGCCCTCATTTCCGCTGCCAGTAAGCTATCATACCAAATAAACCGAGTTGTTGGTTCTGATATCTTCTGATTTCTTTCAGGTATTATTAACACTTGAAGTAAAAATTGCATTTTTTTTCTTAAGATATGTGAGTTTTTGAAGATCTGCTGCATTCTCATGTGCTTTCATTGGGCCGTGGGTGAAAGCATTTTTCAGAGAAGTTATTCTTTTCAGCATTAAAATTCTGAGACTGATATATAATCACACAGGATTTGCTATAGAGGTTTAAATTTATGGAAACCTTCTCAAGCAGATCTATTTGAGCAAGCTGTGCACAGCCCTAGCAGACTTTTTCTTTCAGCCCAGCTTTCCTTGAGGCTCCTCCACCCCATCCAGATGATTTTTCTTTCTTCCTCCCATACCTATAGAGTTATTATACTATTTCTTTTGCTATAGAGTGAGGAACATGTTTGCTTCTTTATGATTATAGAGGAATTATGTAGTCTGGGGAGAGGAATGGCTATTGTGTTAAAAATGTCTATGCTAGGTCTTCATAATAAAAGCAGTGTAGGCAAAAGCCAAAACTGCGCAACGTTCACACCTCAATTTGTGCCACTCGGAGAAGAAGATGATATGTTAGCATTAGGAAGTCATGTTTACCCCTGAGCTGCTTTTCAGGGCTGAAATATACTGCAGTGCAAAGACCATTGGAGCATTTGTGCATCGTGCCAGGGATCCCAGTGGTATCGAGTGACGAGTAGTGTAGATTCAAGTGGAAAGAAAAAGAGTTAACTATTAATTACTTATTCAGGCATGTACCCTGCAAGAATGGGAAAATGTGAGATTATTTTGCCAGCATTAACTAGAGTAAATCATGGACTATGTAATAATTTCGGCATGGATTTAAGTAGTTGTGGATAAATAGGTACCTGGGACCATCTCCATGGGGATAGTTTGTTTTATTAAATGAACTCGCTAACCAGGCTATTAAAGCTCTGTACTACTTCAGCATGGTCCCAAACCTAGCCTATAAAATTCCTTTACTCTCTCTTACTGTGTATGGTTCAGGTCTGTAAGGCTGGTGCCCTGTCAATGCTGGCTTGGAGTTCTTGGGGGTTTCTCATCAAGTCTCCTACCATTAATTGTCCTTGTGCAGACCGGGGCCCCCTGAAGAGGGTGCAGGGAGTCAGGAGGGACAGCTAATTACTATTGGTTTTTACTTCAGGTTTGACCAGGAAAACAACCCCATTCCTGTTTCGTTTGAGAATTAGTTCAGTATTTATGCAAGAAATGAGATCTTTGTTTGGTGGTCCATAATGTGCCTCTTCTTAAAATAAAACCAAACCAAACCAAAAAACAGTATCTCTGGCAGCATAAGCACTAGCATCGACCACTTTCTGAATCTGGGCTTTCAGTCCAGCAGCATCGTACTCTTAGCAGGCCCCAAGCAAATGTTTGTGGAATGAATGCACAAACGACAGTCTCAGTTTCGATATCACAGAGTTGTGAGCACTTTTTTGGGAGAAAGTAAGGAGACAGCTAGAGGAACAGGAGTGTCTGGAGATGAGGAGCAAGGAACAATTATGGATTTATTCAGGGAATTCAGGAGACAGAAGGTGACAGAGTGTAGACGAAGGGAGAGTTTTGCCTGAGACATAGAAGGAATGTTTCTTCCCTTGAGAACCTAAAAAGTAGAAGGGAAGGCAGTAGATTCAAACGAGTTTGTGGAGGTGGATGCGAGAGTGGTTTGGTGTAACTGGGGTAGGTTGCATGTGAGGATGAAGAGTTGGTAAAGAATGGTTGAAGTTGGGCAGAGCCATTGAGTGGAATGGAAGGGATTCTGACTTGGTTGGCTCCCCTGGGCAGATGCCGGGGGCCTGCACAGAAGGTCGTAGGTTTACAAGTCTAGGTTTGGAACTGTGTGCTGGCCTTATATCTCATTTTGTTCTCTTTAGCTCCTTGATTTCTGACTTCTCAGCCCTAACATCTATTTATAAGTAACCTAAACCCCTCCAGTTAGACATACAATCAGCTTCTCTGTCTCTTTAACTTTACTTCTACTTCCTAACCATAGCCCTTGTCTTTCTGCAGCTCAACAATTCTGCAAATGGATTTCTGAGTGAGAAATCTATGATAGGACTCAGCTCTCAAAACCTTCTTTTTTCCCAACTTTAACAGGCAGCCTTCACTATTCCATCTTGTGTGTTGGACTCAGACAAAGGGAGCAGATCAAGGACAAATAAAAAAATTAGTGACCTGGTCAAGGGTTCAGCTGTGATGTGAAGTGGAGTCTATTGTAGGAATATGTGAGGTTTGTATAATTGTGTGCAGCAGCCCTGAGAGATCAGATTTTGGGTTTGATCCATAGTTAGTGGTTGGTGGGGAGTTATGTGAGAAGATACATGGATGAGGAAGATAAGGGTGTTGGCCAATATTACTGAAGTGACATTCCATAGGGTCCACAGTGGGGCTGGAGAGATGCCAGTGACAGACAGGCTGATAGGCTGACAGCAGAGGAGGTGTCAGTTGAACAAGATCCTGGTAAGGCTCAAGATAGTGAAAGCATAACTGGGATTTCATACCCGTTTTATGTTTTTGTGGACAACTCTTATATCCCATTTCAACTCTCTAACCCTTCTTAAAACTACACATTTTGAGGATTCACAGTCATGTTAGAAGGTTGGATTAGATGACCCAAAACATCCTTTTATGGTCCATGATTCTATTATGTTCTAAAAGGAGAAAAAACAAAATTAAGTGACTTACTTTGTCAATGATGACAGCAGAAATACAATGTATCTTTAGAACTTTAGCCCTATGTTGACCTGTTTCCTTTCTTCCTGCCTCCCTTCCTCCTACCCTCCCTCCCTCCCTTCCTTCCACCTTGTTCATCTTGCATATGCATTTTAGTACTTGACCTGGAAGATTCCTGAACTGTGCCTCTGAAGGGCATGAAATTCTCTGATATGCTGATGATGGTATTTTTTCTTTCTTTTTTAATGATGTATTTTATGATTCCTTACCTCAGAGTAATTATTTCAAAGTCAAGATTCCATAATAGGTGTTCATGCAGCGAAGGTCTTGGACAGGTTCTGACAGAGCATCACCAACAAGGATATTTTTACCATTTTGGTAGGCAGGGGTCCTGATATGTATTCTGAGCTCCAGAGAGATGCTGGATGCATTACAAGTAGCAGCCTTTTCTCTGGGCTCCAGAATTTTTTATTTCTCCTCCCTTAGCTGCTCATGAGGGAGACTCTGGCCCTAGAGGTTTTTTTCTTCATCTGCTACCCATTTTCTGAAGTTTATTTTCCTATCACTTGTCCTTCCTCTTCACCTCAGTGGGATAGCACTGTGGCTTCCAAGAGCGCTGCCTGTAATCAGATCATTCTTACTTGTAGGATTGGTTTTGGTCTCTAGGAAGTCATTGATCCATTACTTAGCCATGAGAGAAGAAAAGTGGAAAGCCTGAGACTCTCAAAAGAAAATTGCTGTTCTCTCTTTCTTTCCTGCCAGAATCACTTCTTTCACGATAGATAACTCCCAAGGTGTTTCTGGGAGATGTCTTCAATGCTGTGGTTTTACCTACTGATTTGAAGCCCCCACGTGACCTAGATCTGTATGTGAGTTATCAATTATAGCATCATGATAATAAATGACATTTTTCATATCCTAGATATGGTAATAGGTGCTTTTATATGTATTATTTCATTTAAGTTTCAGAACAGCCTCGTGTGGCAGATGCTGTTACCACCCCCTCATTACAAACGAGGAATCTGGAGTTTAAAAGTAAAACCACTTACTGATAGCCATTTAGCTAAGTGATATGGATGGGATTTGAGCCCTCATGTCTGAGTTAAGTCTCAGAAGAATGATCTTTTTTTAAAAATCCTAATTTTGACAGCCGCACAGGACAGTTGCATGCTGGTAGGGTTTAATTGCATGAAATCATTATATCGTGAGTGGTATAATTGGACTGAGTTGTATGATTGGGCTGACTATATATTTGAGACATCCCATAACAAACCATATTATAAAAGAAAAACAAAGTCAAAAGCTCCTCCCCACACTTGCAAAGAGAAGCAGATTTTGATCCACGTTGCTGATGCCTTTCTCACACGGCAATTGTTTCGAAAACTCTTGCTATTTCAATCTTTCCCTTTCATTCTGCCTCTTTCCTTCTCATTCTTCCTGATTTTTCTCTTTTTATTTTCCCTTTTTCCTGCCCTTGTGTCCCCTCTCCTTCCAAAAACGCTCCCAGTGTATTTCTTAGTAGGAGCTTCAGGTGCTCTCATAAATTACTTACTGTGACTGCCTCGTGTTTCTGCAGTGGGTTTGTGGAGAACTTTCTCATGGGGGCACTATCTGCAATTATTAATGACAGTTACACACTGATCTGAGGAAGAAGCTTAGAAACACTTGGGCTGTTTCTTGCAAAGTTCAGAGTACCTATATAAACATAAGAAGGATGGAGGAAAGGCATTGCAGGAGACACTCAGTTTCCCAGATGGGTATACCCATATCAGGAGCACAGGTCATGTGCGAGAATTTCATCATGAGCACGGACTAATTCTAGAAGGGTTTTTTATTTGGGGTATGTTAAGGGTAAGAGTTTCCATTTTGGTTTTTTTCCTGGCAGTGTTCATCCTAACTAGATCGTATCTCAGGGGTGGTTCTGCCCCATGTGCAGGTTGTGTCCTGAGCAACCCTAGGGGATGCTATTTATATTTCTACACAACTGTATATGGAAGTCTAGACTGAAGGTATACAGTTAATTCTCATTATTTTCAATAGTTATATTCTATAAGTCGCCATGAACACTGAATTAGCAAATACTGAACCATTGCTTCTAGGAGAAAAACAGGATAGGGCTTCTCTGAGCCTCTGATCACAACATTTTCATCAACCTATCAATATTAAACTTGTTTTATGTGTGTTCTGATTAAAGACACCTTATTTAATATATAATATTGATTCATTAATGTTGAACTCATGACCAACAGCAGTATAGCTCATGCCTTAACAAAGCTTATCTAACACATGTATTTTCTCTATAAGAACCATCACAACATTCTTGATTGTAGGAACACCAGATAGTACATCAGCGCTACACTTGGCAGCCATTTTAAACAGTAAAATCACCAACGAAAAGTGCAAAAATGTGAAAAATGTAGCACTAAATAGACTGCAAAAAAGTTACTTGTTTATAGTCTAGGAGCTGAAACAAGAAGTCAGAGGGTCACCTTATTTGACCTCAGCTGGGATTGTGTGTCAGGTGACTCAGATTTTTCATTGCTCTAATTCAGGTCCTTGAATGACCATGAAAGCACAGTAAGTATGGATTTGGGGGTTACAAATAAATTTTAACCAGTAAGTGAATTTGCAAATATGGAATGGGTGAGTAATGAGGATTAACAACTGTATGTTCTTTTAACTAAGAATTGGAGGAACCCAAGGAGGGAGGTGTTGAGTTGAGACTGATCTTATGGGAAATAGGGTTCTAGCATTTAGAGTGGGAAGCTACTTTGGACAATAGCCAGCCTAATCTCATCAGTTCTTGGATGAAGAAGAGGCTCAAAAACATATGACCTGTTGAAGGCCACGCAGCTAATGACTGGTGAGTAAACATTTAAGCTGGAGTAGCAGTTTATGGGGACAGAAGACTTGATGCACCACACTGATGCCCTGCCCATCTCTGTGTGCCATGGTGAAGGTCCCTGGAGCTGTTAGATTGAAAGGGAAGGGCGAGGGGATTGTTGTCATTAAATAGCTCTTCCATGTGTGGGCTTCTGTCTTAGTTATATGGGCCACTCTTACAGAATACCTTAGACTGGGTGACTTAACAAACAACAGGAACTTATTTCTCACAGTTCTAGAAGCTAGAAGTCCAAGATCAAGGTGCCAACAGATTCAGTGTCTGGTGAGACTTGCTTCCTAGTGCAGAGACCAACATCTTGCTATGTCCTCACATGGTGGAAGAGAACAGGGCTGTCTCTTGGACTTCTTTTATAAGAGCACTAATTATATTCTTGAGGGCTCTGTCTTCATGACCTAATCACCTACCCAAAAGACTCCATTTCCAAATGCCATCACATTGGAGATTAAGTTGCAACATACGAATTTTAGGGGGACACACTCAGGCTATAACTGCTTTGTACCCCATTTATTTAATTCTTTTTAAAAAAAAATTTTTTTTTTTTTGCAAACTTATTTTGTCCCAGCACTGTGCTAGGTACTGGGGGGGCTGGGGGTCAATGGGACCCCATGAGAAATTAACAGTCCAGTTGAAGGCCTTCACAGGAGTGGGCAACTGGAGTGTTCACTGGCATTGAACCATCTGAGAGAAAAACTCCTTTCCCAGCAAGAAATACTTCTTCAGAGGTACTAGACTTAATGTCAGGTCTCAGAATCCTGCCCTTAGAAGCCTCTCATGTCACCTACCTGGCAACGTTTTTCCTGAACCCAGATAGGGCTAGACTATATATACTTAAGTGACTTTTATAGTCATTTGGTTCAGTTTTTTTTTTCTCAGATAAAATATGTGATGCCTATGTCAGAGTATAGTGCCACCCTTTTATGTGATTACAGTAAAATGTCCAAAGGTCCTTTGTAGATCCTGTTGGTTCCAAGGAATTTGAATCAGTAATTTTTACTTATTCAATGCTAAGTAAAATAACTTCATTAATTATATATGTGTATCTGCATGCATATAAATATAAATAGATGTATATATATTTTTCTCCTCTCAAGCATGAAGAATGGAAGAGAGAATGTGATTTTCATAACCGCATCCTCTCTTGGAAATGGAGATCGATGACTGACAAGGGAAACTTGGAGCACTGTCTGGGGAAACTGGATTGAGCCCCATGGGAAAGTGCCCCACGTCTGGTGTGTGTCATTTTGGCATTGGCAGGTGTCTATACTCACTCTCTGAAGGAGAAGTGAACTTCAGATCTGGATTTGGGGGCATGAGTGGCACTGTGAGTAGTGGTTAATAGCATGTGCTTTGAAGTTAGGTTGAACTGGTTACTAATCCTGTCTCCATGTCATGTTGGGCATGTTGTTAAAGCTCCCTTTGCTTCCAGAGTCTTACCTGGAAATATGATGATAACATAATACAATATAGAAAATTATATAGAATGCTTAGTGTGATGTTGATAGCTAAGGCTGGATAAATGGTATTTCTGTAGTAGTAATTAGTCAGTAGGTTCTGGGTGTTATCAGGGGCCGTGTGCACTGGTTTAATCTAAGGCAGGAGCTTCCAACCCTGGACTCCTCTACCAGGTACTTGTCTTCCTGCTGTAAGTGGTCTTAGGCTGAGGGACAGTTCTGCCTCCAGTTCTGGGCCTGTGGAGAGTCTCATTTCCAGGTGCATTAGTGCCAGTCTGCCTGTCACTTAGCCCTCAGCGGTTGTCATTTTGAGTAGCGATAGTGTTCATTGCATCTAATAAACACCCCCTGGTCTATATTTTTATTTTATATAAATGTGGAGCTTAGCTGAGAAAAATAAGGATGGCCATAGAGAGCATTTTAGCTCCGGGGACAAGAACTGAGTTGTTTTGTTTGTGGAGGGCCGCATGCCAATATCTGGTGAGGATGTGGTCAAGAGGTGGGGGAAGATAACCCAGGGAACAGCAGTATTACAGATATGCCCAGACATTCATCCAGGATGTGTGCAGAGGAATATGCTTGCTACAGAGGTATGCAGTTTCTTTTAACTCTTGCTCTTGCTGCCTGTTCTCATAATCAGATTGGTTTTTCAGCCTTGATAAGAAGATCACAATTATTATATAATAATTCTTCATCACTTACCACTGTGTGTCCTGGCCAAGTGACTTAATTTCTCTGAGCCTCAGTTTCTCTTGCTGTAAAATGAGGGGATATTTTTTGTATCCATCTCCTAGGGTTGTAATGAGAATTAAATGAGAGAAATATGTGCATGAGAAAACAACTGTGCATGAAATACTGTGGGATCACAGACTTATCACCATGCCTACCTTATATCAGAATAAGCATTTGATAAATGTCAGCTGATATTATTTAAATTGCCATTCAACTGTAGTTAATACAGAAAAATACAAGTTTGATCTCCCTTAATCTTAAATAAATAGACACAGAATACTGAGGAGCTCTCTAGTTTCTGGTCCCTGGGATTTATAAACTACTGTGTGTGTGTACTTGCACATGCATGTGTGAGTTTGTACATCTGTGTATTTAAATTAGAATGATCTAGCTCACTGAGAGCTCCCAACTTGGGGCTCACAGGCTTGCCTATTTTGGGAAAGTCCTGCAGTGTTCTTTGGAGGTGAGTCATCCCCCCTCCCTGACTGCCAAAATAACACCCTGCAGGCAGTCAGTCACTGAAGAGGGGCTAGTGCAGTGCCAGCCTCAGACAGGCAGGTAGGCAGGCAGGTAGGCAGGTATTGAGCCCATGGGCTGAAGAGCAGGGTTTTGGGGTATGACAGCAAGGAGGCAGGGGAATAAAGAAAAAAACGCAGGGTATAACCGAGAATGAACACTTAGCAGACTACTGACTGAGCAGAGAATATTTGATGGGATGTATGATAAAATCATTTTCTGAAAATGTTCTCCTACTTTATGTTTGAGCTCTGCCCCCACCCTCAAGCTTAGACTTTTTGGATATATTTAGGTATAAAAAAGCAGTTTGCAGGAGACCTGGAACGGCATTAATTGGTTTCTATCTTTGGTGCTCCTTTTTATCTTCCAGCTCCTAGTTCCACCAATTTATTCTTTTCTCTCTAATAAGCCTTACTTGGATTTTGAAATACCCCCAATATAGCCAACATTCCACAGTGGTGATGCTTTGTTAGTAGGGAAGAGTCTGAGTTATAGAATATTAATAATGTGCTAAGCAATGAGTTCTGTATTAGCATAAATAAAATAATTTATTTTAGATTTAAAAAAAGATTATGATAACACTGTATTGTCAAATGGGAATTTACTGCAAGAGTAGAACTAAAGTGTTCTCACCAAAAAAAAAAAAAGGATAAATATGTGAGGTTACAGATGTGTTAATTAACTAGATGAGAGGGATCCTTTCACAGCGTATACGTATATCAAATCACCATGATGTACACTTCAGATACCTTACATTTTATTTGTCTATTATACCTCAATAAGGTTGAAATTTAAAAAAAATTCTAGGAACAGTATTATTAGTATTTTTGTGATAAAATATAAAAAAGGAGATTGAATTATACCGAATAATGCATTGTGTTGCCTCTTATTTAGCTTACAGCTTACAGAAATTGTTACTTAAAGCATTTGTGCCATTGGCTGAGATTTCTTAGGTAGAGATATTTGTTAAGCTTGTATTGTTTTAATTGGATTTGACTTTTAGCCCTCTCTAATTCATTGAACTGGCAACTTTTTTATTTTTTTGATCAGAAGAAAAAACTGAGATGAACTTTTCGCTTCCTTTTTTATTTTTACTGTTTATTATGGAAAATTCCAAACAAATACAAAAGAATAATGTAATGAGTTCCTATGTATTATCACCACCTATCAATTCATGGCCAGTTTATTTAATCTGCACAGTCACTTGCTTCTTCCCATCTTGTATTATTTTATTTCGAAGTAAGAGATATCCTGCCAAAGTTCAGTAGGTATTCTGTGTGAATTGGTGGGTCTGTAGATGTAATTTTCGGTGTATTTGTGGGAGGGGGTGAGCTATGTGTCCTTCTACTCCTCCATCTTGGCACTGCCCCCCTATCATGTATTATTTTAAAGTAAATCCAATGATATCTTTCCATCAATAAATATTCAATATGTGTATAAATGATAGTGATACTTTAAAAAATATAAGCAAATGTTTTCACACTTAATAAAATAATTAATCGTTCCTTAATAACTTCAGATATTCAGCCATGCTCAATTTTCTGTCTCTAATTGCCCTTGGTTTGTTCATAAGGATTCATATTAGGTCCAGACATTGTGATTGGTTATGCTCCATTTTATTTATTTCTTTAGTAAACTTTTTCTGAAGTTGTGCTTTTTAAAAAAAATTTTAAATGTCTAGTGCCAGATGCCATCAGTGTGAACAGGATTAGTTTTCTAACTCTTTTAGAAACCTGTATGACCATGAGCACATTATTTCACCTCTCTGACCTTCAGTTTCCTCGTTTGTAAAGTGAGAGTGTTGAGCTAGAAGACCTTTAAAGTCATCTTTAATTTTGTAATGACATAAACTACTGGCAAGGGGAAAAAAGATACTTGGACTTTCTTTTTCCTTTTGAGAGAGGAAATGGCTTTTAGAAAGGTCACAAGTCAGAGCCACAGATAAAACATTGAATGGTGTCTGGGAGATTCTTTTTGTTTTGTTTTTAGAAGATTCTGCTCTCATGGAAGCTGATATTTGGCTTATTACCTCTGGAGTACACGAACTATCCTTTTCACTTGTATTTAACGGAGCGTAGTTTGGGGCTGATTTGAAGTAGGTTATGGAAAAAAAACACATTTATTTGGGATTTAATTTTAAAAACTTGTTAGGTAAGTGAGTTTTCTTTTGGCAATGGTGGGCTATATTATTTTAAACCACTCTCCCCCCAAAGTAACTGGAAAATGTATGCAAAATATGAAAAACGTTTTGCTTAAAGGCATTAGGAGAGCTATTGAGATAGTAAGAAATTATAGGACCAAGATACAGGTGAGGAAATATCCCAAAAGCAGTGGTTGAGAGGCTAAGAAACTGAGCACAGCTTTTAATACAATCATGGAGCCAATGCAGAATCAAAATGGGACTAGGGCCTACTTGGGAGCAGGGCCGGCAAATACCCTAGACTGTCACTTGAGAACCTGAAGGATTGATTGCATCCTAGAAGCAAGAATAAGCAGGAAATAGACTAGTCCCACAAAGACTGGAGCTGAGCTGTGAATCAGGTCAATCCCTGGTTGGATTAAGATGACTTTAGAATTATTGGTGCCCTTAGACTAGCTGCCTGCTGAAAGTGAAATTATTCCTCTCTGGAGGAAGATAGCATCATCCAGAGCCTCCAATGATCTCTACTACTTTTTAAAAAAAATATAAATTGTTCTCTCCTCAAGAAGAAATAGCCAGGCACATGAGAAAACAAGATGTAACTGGAAAAAAAAAAAAAAAAAAAAAAAAAAGGTAATGGAAAAAGACCAACTAGGGTCTCAGATAATGGAATTATCACAGTCTTTACAACAACTGTGATTAATACATTCAAGGAATTAAAAGATAAGACTTGAGAATTGCAGTAGATAACTGGAAATTAAGAAAAAGAACCAAATAAAGTTATATAATTATCAAACTACAACAATTGAAATTAAGAACTCACTGATGACTTTAACAGATTTGACATAGTTGAAGAGTGAAATAGTGAACTAAAAGAGCAGAAGAAAATATTTACTCTTAAGCACAGAGATCAAGAAGAAAGGAAAATACAGTAAACAATGTAAGAGACAAATGAAATCTAGTGAAAGGTACAGCATTTGTGTAATTGGTGTCCCAATTATACAAGAAGGAGAGGAGAGCTGGAACGGGGAAGCAGCATTTGAAGAGTAACTGAGAGACATCAAACACTTTGAACCCTACACAGAATAAAGGACAAAAAGAAACCTTAGTATAAAAACTGAGAACCAACACAACATGAAAATTATAAAATTAGCCAGAGAATAAAGATATATTACCTTAAAAGGAAAGACAAGATACTAAGATTATTTTCCAATGAACATAATGAAAGCCAGAAAACAATGAAAAGATATTTTCAAAGTGGTGAAGAAAGACATTTTCAGACAAACAAACTGAGAAAATTTATTGTTAGCAAGTCTACACTTAACAAAATCCTTAAAGAATGTTCTTTAGGCAGTAGAAAAGTTATACAAGAAGGAAGCTCAGGGATGTAGGAAGGAATGAAGAATAAAAAAAGTGGTAAATATGTGAGTTAATTTTAATGATTATTGACTATTCAAAAAGTAATTAAACATAAACATATGTATATATAATTAAAATACACAACCAAAATAGTACATAGGTTGGGAGAGGATTAAATAGAGAAAAAATATTTGAAGGTCCTTGCATGATCTAGGATGTAGTAAAAATACTAATTTAGATTAGATTTTAATAGGTCAAGGATGTATGATAATTTCTAGAGTATCAAATAAAAAGCATAGTTAAGGAATGCATAACTAACAAGCAAATTAAGGGGGGAAATAGAATAATAAAAAATTCTTGATAAATCCAAAATAAGGCAAAAAGAGAAAGAGGAGCAAATATAAAGCAAATAGTAAGGTGAAAGATTTAAACATAAATATACATTTAATTCCATTAAATATAAAATATTAAAACCTCCCATTAAAAGATAAAGATTATCAGACTAGGAAAATAAACAAACAAATCTGCTGTATGGCACTTACAAGAAACATATCTTAAATATAAAGATTCAGAAACATTGAAAGCACAAGTTTAGAAAATGGAAAACCATGTGAACACTAAATAAAAGATTACTAGTATAACTATGATATCTTAAGACAAGAAGAATTACTTAGAGCATCATTTCATAATGATAAACAGGTCAGTCCACCAGGAATATGCACTGCTTTTAAATGTGTATATACCTAATAACATGGCTTCAAAATATATAAAACAAAAATTGATAGAATGGCAAGGAGACACAGACAAACCCACAGTGACAATGGGAGATTTTAACATACCTTTCCTAATAACTCATGGATAAGTGGACAGAAAAAAATTAGAGGATATAGAATATTTGAACAAATTCATCAACCTACTTAACTGATACACAGCGTATAGAACAGTATACACAACAACTGCAAAATACACATTTCTTTCAAGTGCACATTGTACTTTTGCCAGAAGTGAACATGAACCAAGCATAAAGCAAGTCTTAATTTCCAAAAAATTAAAATCTAAAAAGTACATTTCTGAGCACTGAGAAATAAAGCTAAAAATTACTAACAAAAACTACTTAGAAAATTTCCATGTATTTTTCAAAATGTCAATATTTTTCTAAATAATAGATCAAAGAAGAAATCAATAGAGAAATTAGAAAACATTTTGAACAAAATGATAAAAAATACTGTAAAGTACACAAAAGTATAGAATAAAGAGAAATTTAAAAACTTAAAATATATATAAATAAAAATTTTAAAAGAAAGGGTGAAAAATCTCAAGAAGTTGGAGAAAAGAATAATAAATGCAGGGACATATATTCAATACATTGTAATAGCCTATTATAAGAAAGAATATGAAAAAGAATATATATATATATATATACACACATATATATATACACACACACATATATACATATACACACATATATATAACTGAATCACTATGCTGTACACCAGAAATTAACACAACATTGTAAACCAACTATACTTAAGTAAAAATGAATAATAAATGAAACCTAAAGAAAGAAGGAAGAAAATAATGACTATAGGAACAGGTATTAATGAAATAGAAGCAAACATAAAATAAAGAGAATGACCAGTGTCAAAACTTGATGTTTCTGGAAAGACTAGAAAAACTGATAAAACTTTGATGAGACTGTATTCCTTGACTTTGGAGAATTATTATTTGGGCCAACAAATACATTTCAAAAACCAACATTGCTACTTGGCCATTATCTTTTTTTTCACTCTTTCTTATTAAAAAATTAGTATATGTATGTAACATTAAAAAAGATCAGTACTTCTTAGCCCTCTGTATAGTCTTTGCTTGATCAGCTTTAAAAAAAACCCAACTTTTTACTTCTTTCATTATAAAGTGATATATGTTCATTGAACAAAATATACATACGTGAAAAGGAGATTTGCTGGAAAAATTTCAAATCCCAGATAACAGTTGTTTTTGATGTATATTCTTTGAAGTGCATTTCTTTGCTTATAGATTCACGTATATTTACAAAAATGAGATAATGTGTATTCTATTCTATAATATTTTTTCACTTAATACTGTGTAATAGCTATTTTTCCAAGTCATTAAATATCTTTCTGTTGAATTATTTTAATGACTACATGATCTAATTTAGTCAAGTGTACCAGCGGCCTCCTGTGTTTGGACATTTAGGTTGTTTGCAATGTTTTTCCTGTTATAAGCAGTGCTATGATAAACATTCTTGTAACTAAATTTTTGTGCAAACTACTGATTGTTTTCTTTGGATAAATACCTGAAAGTGAAATTGCTGAGAGGAAAAAAAATTCATTTTTAAGCCTTCCTATATTTATTGTTCAATTACCTTCCAGAAAGATTGTGCCAAAATATAATCTCATCAACATCAACAGTATATAAGAGTACCCATTTCCAATACTGTCTCCAATGTTAGGCGTCATCTTCTAAAATAAACCTCACCTAATTATCTCAGTCTGTTCTGAAAGTGCTGAGTCAGTTTCCAGAAGGATGATAGTTGTGGGCATTGAACCAAGAGAACTTTGCAATGTGCCTTACTCTGGGTGGACAGCTCTGAGTGGGCAGCTCCCAGAAAGGGCAGTGGTTGGAGTGAGGCCATTCGTGCTTAGTGATTTCCACAGTTAATTTCCAAGAGGCCTTAAGGGGCCAGGAGCCACATACAAGCCAAAAGAGGTGAAAACGGGGCTGTTTTTAATTCTCTACTTCTATTTCCATTATTAGTATTTTATTTTGTTATTTTTATTATGTTCTCATGGATACATCAAAGTCACTCGCTTGGAGGAACCATCCTGAGGTGGGCGCAGTGTGCTAAGGGGAGGAATAGAGAACCTTACTGAGCTATTAGAAGCCCAGAAGTTACACTGTGGCTACATGCAGGTCTATTTTGGAAGTCAGCAGCCTCAGTGAGCTCAATAACTTCAGTTTATGAAGTTTACAAATATTTTTATATTTTTCTTATCGAGAAAGCTATATAAGAACTGCATTAAATGATATTTTAACAATGCATTCAATATACAAATACTGTATCAAACAATTTTAATTGCTATGTTCATTTCATTAGCAAATAATGTGAACAGTTTTAAAATACCAGTAGTGAAACAAGACTTACAGTGAAAAACGGTACCCCCCTACCCAAGTTCTCTCACCTTCCAGAAGCAGCTGCTTTTAATACTTTCATCTGTTTCTTCAGGCATGTTCTTCCCATGGCAAAATCACATGGTTATACTGCTGTTTTTATTTCTTGATTTTTTTAAGGTATAGATAATATCTATTGATTTCCATAGGAGATTGGAATGTAGTTCTCTTATATACACACACCCCATACATCCTTCTTCTTCATATTCTGTAACACCTTCACCCTTCCCATCCTCCCATTATTATTTTTGAAAAACTTTTAATTATGGAAAATTACACACAACAAGTAGTGAGACTAAGAGAGTGGACCCCCTGTGCTCATCACACAGCTTCAACAATTATTAAGTATGGTTAATCTTACTATATCCGTATCTGCTGCCTTCCTGCCCCTTTGCATTCCCCTAGAGAGAATATTTTGAAGCAAATCTCAGAAATCCTATACTTTCATCTGTAAATATGCCCCCAGTATAGTTTTATCACATTTTTTATGAAATTGATTTCTAGGGCTGAGTTTATTATGGTCATGTAAATATTGATCATGGGTTTGCCACATTGTGTACAACAATTACACTGATTTTTCACATAACTCATGGAGTTTTTTGGGAATCCATAATTAAATCTTTGTTTATTTAGTTTCCTATGTGTCTATCATAAGTTTTTCCTGAACATTCTGACTGAACTCTAATGATTCTCTCAATATGGTTAAAAAATCAGATCTTATGTCAAATCTTTTTTGTTTTAATGGGAGACATCTATCCAGTCATCCAAAATCCTGCTTCACTCTTTCTTGGATGTTTTCTAGATTTGTGACAGTACTCATTCTCAATCTTCCCTTAAGTTCCCTCCTGTATGAGATGCTCAGAGTTTGGGATTCCAAATTAGTTGAGTAAGCATCAACTAATAATAAGGCCAGCTACAGAATTCCAGGTTGTAAGTGATTTCCCTCAGAATTTTGGAGATATTGTGCCATTAGCTTCTGTCTTTCAGTGATACTGTGAAGACTTAAGCCATTGTGATTCACAATCATGTGTTTGTGACTGAGTTTTTACCCCCTTCTAGAATATTTTAGGATCTTCTCTTTATCACTGGTACTCTGAAATTTCATGATGATGTACTGTGGTGTAGTTTTTGGTTTTGTTTTGTTTTTTATTCATTGTGCTAAGCACACAGGACATGCTTTCATTATGGGATCTTATGCCCTTCAGTGCTGGAAAATATTCTTAAATTATTGCATTCATGACTTTCTTCTGCTTTCCATTGTCTGTTTCCTCCTTGGAACACACTTCTGTTCTCCTCCCCTCCCCTCTCCTCCTCTCCACCCTGCTTCTCCTCCTCCCTTCCCCCTCTCCTCCTCTCCCCCTCCTCCCCTCCCCTCCTCTCCTCCCCCTCTTCTCCTCTCCCCCTCCCCCCTTCTTCTAATTCTCCTCCTCCTTCTTTCTCTCCTCCCTTTCTGTCATTTGATTTTGGATCTTTCTGCAAAAGGAGCCTGGAATCCAGCATTTCTGGGAGACACATTGGGATGGAGGCTGGTTGTCTCCCCATTGAGTGTTCAGGCTTTCACTTGTCTTCTTTCAGAAAGATGTTTCACTCAGCTGTGCTTGGTAATCCCTGGTTCAGAGCATTTCTGGTTCAGCTTCTTCACAAGTTAAATCCTCATTCTTCCACCAGGGTTCTGGGGGTGGTCAGAGGTATCTGATAGCTCTCATTTTCAACCTTTCCAGGGTTCTGCAACGTTGGCTGCCCCTTAAAGGCACTTCAAGCTAAGAAACCTAAAATATCAGTCACTATTTGTCTATCTGCTTTCCTTCTTTAAAAATTGTGATCACCAGCATCCACTGTTATTTTCTCTTCTCTTTGACATGGATTTGTATACTTTTATCTCTTTTCTTTCATTTTAGCAGGACTCTAGGAAAAAGTTGAGATGGACATTTATCCCATCCACTGCATCTCACTGAAAATCTTAGCACAATGATTTGTATTTCTGCAGGTCACCTTTCTAAAGTACTTGATACACAAGGAGGCAAAACATTCATTCACTCACTCATTGTTTCTTTTTTTTAATTCCCAAAGCAGAATAACTTTATTAGTAGAAGACTGTGATTTAGGGCTTAAAGTATTGCAAGCCTGTTTTCATTGTTAATCAAGTATCTCACACAGATTAATTGACCACTATTATGTGGCATTTTTTGGGTCCTTTAGACCAAAAGGTGAAGAAGGTGTGCTTTTTTGTCAGCTTGAAGTATTTACAGCCGTGTAAAAATCTGACCTCCCTTTTAAAGAAAGAAATGTATTGTGAGTTGACAAAGTAATTTTTCGCATAGAGTGAGTCAACAGCTGAGTTCTTGGTGGGGAGGCCGTATTCCATATTGGTAAATCCCATGGTCTTGGAATCAATTAAACTTTGTTTTCCTTCCAGCATTGCCGTTATTTCTAGAGGGAATTCATGGATCCTCTCTGAGTTTCAATTTCCCCATCTGTAAAATGGAGAGAATAATACCACTTATTGCAGGTTGGCTTAAATGTAGTAACACATGTAAAAGGCTTTAGACCTGGCTCTGAGGAAGGAGTCAGTTAATGGCAAGTAGAGGCTTGTAAGGAGAGTGGAGAATGTCAGACAGACCAGGAGCTCACGTTCCAGTTCTGCCTCCTTCCAGCTATGCGATGTTTGATAAAATACTCTCTCTTAACTTCAGTTCTCTTGTGTTTAAAATTCAGATATGATGTCTGTCTTATAGAATTGCTACAAGGATTGTGTTAAACAAGGTAGAGTGAGCCACCCTTGGCCCTATGTACGTGTTTTGTGTAAGTTTTATTATTAAGATGTTAGGGATTTTGGGTACTAGATTGCACGGTGAGATTGTGTCTGAGGAAAACTGAGCATTGGTTGGAGAATTTGCCTGCTGTATTGTTTGATAACTTGATCTTTGTGGTGCTTTCCTGGGTTGAAAAACAAATCTAATTTTCATTGTGAGGATTTTCCTGACATATGCTGTGGAGGGAGTTCAATCTGGAGATGACCTATGAAATAGAAATGAAAATCAGCTAACTTATCTGGCATAGTGTATGATGAAGTTGTCATTGCTTCATTCTGAATTCCAAGAGCTTCTCTTCTGCAAAACACATGAACAGCTTCTAGAAATAAAGAGTTACTTGGGACTTTTGGTTTGCTAGTTTAGAAGAGTAGAGAAATGACTCCTTTTTTCACTGGTGAGTAAGCTGCTAATGGAGACTCAAGGAATCATAGACTTTTATGGTCAAAGGCAGCTTAATGACCACCTGGTTAAAATTTTTAATTTTATTGATGAAGAAATTAAGCTCAAGAAAGGCTGTTACTTGTTCAAGACCACAGAGCTATTAACTAGTGAAGCCTAGTAAAATAGCCAGCTCTCTGTTTAAATTTCAGCTGAAACAACATTGTATAATAAAATAAGTCAATATAATATTAAAATTGAACAGCTTAAACACTTCCTAGTCAGTGTCAACCTAGAATACAAAAGATGGAAACCCAAAGGGTTTCTAAGTAAGTTTGTTGAAATCATGTAAGAAAAAAAAACTTAAATTCATCAGTGAATTGAGATTTAGTAAGCGCTCTTGTGTTTTTAAATTAACACTCCAATTTTCATATGCTACATAGCTATGAATTATGTATTTGTGTCCTTAATTATTTATGTCAAAATGTGTCTAAAGCATCAAGTTCCCCTGTGTTAAGGATCCTGGTGATCCTCGCTGCTTGTTTGAGGACCATAGCCGCTGATGCTCAATAATTTAACATGATAGTCTCTTTTTAAAAATACTTTTAATTAAAAAAACAATTTTATTTGGAACTTAAAAAAATTGAAGTACAGTTGATTTACAATGTTGTGTTAGTTTCTGGTGTACAGCATCATGGTTCAGTTATACATATATATTCTTTTTCATATTCTTTTTTATCATAGGCTGCTACAAGCTATTGAATGTATGTACTATACAGTGGCTCCCAGTTGTTTATCTATTTTGTATAAGGTAGTTTGTTATACTCAGCCTTTTTTGATTTCATGTTTAAGGAGATCCATCCTTCTTTTCTTAGTAGTGTTTATTGCTGCAAATTATAGTGACCGTGAACGCACAGTGTTTCTGGTAGTACCTTTAGGACATGTGCACCAGCAAAATCCATGTGACTTGTGTTTCATCAAGTTAAAATGAGGCATTTTTATGGTTGGCAGCAGAAGGGCCGCAACTCTCCTGTGAATAATACCTTTTCAGTTTGAAATATGGGCTGGAGAAATAGTCTTCTTTTAAAACTCTCAAAATATGTAATTCACTCCCTTTCTCTGGAGAGTGTCATTTCAATATTGCTATTTCTTTCCATGTTATATAAAGCTCCAGATTTGGAATTGTGTTGGCCTTTTGTATTTTGACTTCCACTGCAATTCTTTAAGGAGGCAGTAACTGGAAACAGCATGATCCTGGAAAAGGTAGAGCTAGGGTAGTGCCTGCAGAATGAAAGGCCCACAGCAAGTGCCATGTTTTAGTTAATTGACCCGAAGGCCTGAGCATCCTTGGCAGCAAATCCGCAGTTTGCTTTTGCATACCTAGCTTTGGGTTTGCATTACCGCTTCCTTCTCCTTCAATTCTGTTTCTGAGGAGTTAGTTTTTCTCAGTCTTCTGTATCCTTTGGGAATATTAAAAAATTATTATGAGTTCAATACATACTCATAGTTAAAAATTTAAACAGACAAAGAGGTTATACAATGCCCTGCAGACTCCCTGCAGTCTCTTTGTAGGAACCACCATCTGTTGATTCATGGGTCTCCTAGACACTTTCCATATGAACAACCCAGATATGTATACATATATGTATTTCTTCAATGAGAGTGTAATATACATACAGTTCTTTACCTTTTCACTTAATAATACATTTGAAGATCTTTTTGCATCACTGCATACAGATTCAAATGGCTAGGTAGTTTGCCATGTTAGAGGATGTTCCATTATTTATTGGTTTTCTCATATCCTTTCATCTCTTCCTCTGGCAACATACCTCATGATAGGCATTTGGTCAATCTCACACTGAAGGCTTGTGTCCTCTGGAGGAGGCTCAATTTTCCAACCTTGAGAAAGCAAGCTGGTGACAGCCTGGGAACACCGCTAGCTATCACCATCGGCACTTCTCTTTCACCACATGGTGTTTGAGGTGTTCTGTGTGTTTCTGTGTTTGCCAAAGTCAGAGCTGCAGTGGTGGCTCCAAGGGGCAGTGGAGCGTGGAAAGGCAAGTGGGAAGTTGGGTACATCAGTGGCAAATCCTTAGATTGGACATAATGAAGCAGAAAATCAAGGTACTGTGCTGTCAGAATTTTCAAGGTCAGTAATGCAGCTCACTCTCTTTTCAAGTCAAGTTAGCACAGAGGCCGATTTCAGCAGCTCTGCGTGTTTTCCCAGACAGGAGGAAAGTCTCAGAGCTTGTGGAGCCCATCTCGGGAAAACCCTGAAAACTCCTAAAGGAAATTGAAATGTCAGTTTTAGCCTGTCTTCAAGCAAAAGTGCTACTTTGGACAAGATTAGTAATTCTGAAACTTCTTTCAGAAGAGGAACCTATTTTTCAAGTGAAATCTCTTTTACAATTCCCAGTATATGAAAGAGGTAAAAGTGGAGCTGCAGGGTTTGGATTGGGTTGGGGAACTGGTTGGTTACCTGTGTCTCGACCCTCATCAAGTCCCACAACCTGGCATCTTCGCAGGACACAGACAGAAAAACAACAGACTGGATAGCATTTCATTTCATCCAAGATGTTATGCCTTCATCTTTCTTTGCCTTTAAGTAGTATTCAGATACCATGAAGGGTTTTTATTTTACATATAATTTCAAAGAAGGAACATCTTTTCCTTGTCCTTTTTTGAAGAGCCTGCTGGAGCTTTGCTGGGTCAAAGGGCGGCCTGGCCTATTGGTTGAAGGTCGGTTATATCCCTTCAGTTAACTGTTAGAAATATCCAGACTGGAGAAACTAGCTTGTAAGGGCAGCAAGTCTTTACACAAATTCCAGAGCCTATGAGATTGATTGCTTTTCGTGTTTACTGCAGCCAAATGATTAACTAGGACCCTGAAACTGAGCCCACTGGAAAAGTAGTTTATGCTGGGAATGCAGAAAGGATGTTTGCATATGACCATCAGATTTCTTGGTGAAGCCTTTTAAACGTTGTTTATCTTGGGGACACCCACTGCTTAGAGAATTTTTGTTTCCTTTTGTATTTTATTGTCCTATGCCAGAGGCCAAGGCCAGCCTTGTAGTATGTACTGAACTTGATTGTTCAGGGCTTTCTATAGGGTGCCAGTGAGTTTGTGGGAGAAAATCATGTGCCAAACCATCTGAAGCATTTAGTGCTTTGAAATTGTTCACCGTTGGGAACAAGGTAGTTGGTTTTAGGATTAATCAGGTTTTCTAACTAAAGACACGCAATGCTCACAAACACTGAATCATACTATCATTATTTGGGATTTCACAAATGAAATATAGGTTGATCAAAGCCAGAGCCAACTACTATGGAATCTTCTTTTCAACACTTTTCCTCACAGCTTAAAGTTTTATTTTAGAAGAAAAACTCCCATTTCCTCATGCTGAAATAGCATGCTTCATGCAAAAAAGCTTACTGAGGGCCTACCAATGTGCTAGTCAGGTTCTGGGGCATTGGGATACAACAGTGAACAGAATGGACAAAATTCCTGCCCTTGGAGGATTTTCATTTTTGTTCTCCTAGCTGGTCGTTGAAAAAAATCTGGTGAAAAGTTATCTGCCCCACCTTCTGCAAAAGGTGTTATCTGAGGAAGACAGTGTGCTTCTGGGTAGTGAGCCTCATTATTTTGGTAGGGAACCTCACTTTCTGTGCGCTCAAGGTAAGGCTAATGGAAGATGAAGATCATGAGCTTGTCCTGAGCACAAGAGAGAAATAACACACAGTTTCTCAAAATGTGTTCTTACCTACCTGCATGGAAGAGTCAGACATTTTCTTAAAAATATATATTTCTCCAGACGCAAAGCAGACTTAAAAGAAAAAGCATTCAGTTATAATTCTTGTCTAATAGGGAGCATCAAGAGGTCTGAGGAGTAACTGATAAAGAGGCTTTCCTTAGTTCTCTAGGGCTAGGGATTTCTAAAGCCTTCACGTTTCTTATCTTTCTGTTAGAACCAGCAGAGTGCTGAGCCCTAACAACTGACGAGAACTTTCAAGAATTCCTCCTCTTTATTGGAAAGATATATTAATTTTTAAGGTCATGCCTTTGCTCTCATTTGCAATGGTATCTTAGTCTGTGGTTGGAAGGAATCAAGTGCTGTTCTGAAAAGGACTGATTCTAAGTGAGTCCAAAGCTACATCTGTATTTGCATTGTTCTGTCTATTTGGTGTCACGTCACTCCCTAATTTATTGTATCAGTATGCTGTATTTTAGAGAAATGAATGTTGATGTCACTGTTAAGAAAGGTTGAAGTCTGTTTATAAATTGGAATCGGTGTCTTTCCTTGGGAATTGGTGTGTGTTTGGAGTGTGGCTCCTGGAGAGGCGGGGTCTGCTCCAGGCTTCCACTCCCTGCCTCCAGGAAAGATGGAGATGCAGGAAGAAGACTGAGCAGCTAAACGAACTAGAACACATGGGGTCAGGGTGAGTTCCTCACCTGCATCCCTTTGTTTAGGGCTCTGGGATGCTTATTTCAGGCTCCCAGGGAGAGTAAAGGACTTGATGATTTTCAATTGAGTACATACTTTAATTCAGGCCTAATAGTTGTTTAAAGTTGTATACAGGTTTTTTCTCCCCAACTAGTAGCAGGCATTTTGAATTCAAGAAAAGACCCTTCCCTTGCACTTTTTACATGTGTCCTTCGTGTCACATAGACTAGTTCTTTGCAGGTAAGCCTTTTTATAAATATTTGCCAATTTAGAGTGGTCCAGAGCCAATATCTCAGTTAGTGACTGACACAGGTTTGGAGAATTCATTGATTCATTCCACTGGTATTTGTCGTGCTGAGGAACCAGTGGGAATAAATAATTTGCTCCTTTGGTTGGATCTAAATCTGGGTTCTCAGTGGTAATGCATTATATATGATATGACTATAAATTGATGAGACATTTCCCAGGGAAACTGGTCTCGTTAGTTGTAGTCATGTTCCATCAGCCTCCTAGTCCTACCCACTTTACTGTCTAAATATAGCCCAGAGCGCTCCTTCCTCCCTGCCCTCCAGGATCTGGCATAGGCTTGAACCTTCCTCATCGCTCGTCTGGGCTGTTGCTATTAACAGCTCCCTGTTTCATTGATATTCTTGCCTCCTTCTAACCCAACTTCTAGGTTCTTCCACGCTGACGCTACAATGATCTTTCTAACCTGAACACTGGTCACATCCCTAGAGGTTTTTGTTTGTGGAATACAAGATCTTCTGCTAGTCTTCCAGCCTTAATTCCAACTGTGCCCCACCTCTGCTCCTTGTGTTCTCGGAATGGCCAGTATCCATATCCACTAGACTGGGAGCTCTGTAAGAGAAGAGACCATGTCTGCGTGCACCAGTTTGAATTTCTGCGATGCAGAATGGTGCCCAGAATATGGTGGGGTTCCCGAAGCTTTTGTGGAGTTGAACTGAATTATATACACTGCCTGAAACGAACAAGATTTCAGCTTGTTAGCAAACCAAGTTACAGTGCCTTCTGTCTAATCCCTTAAATTCTTATTTGATTGGCTCAGCATTGTTTGTCAAAGCACTTTGTGAAAATAGATGGCTGTTTCCTCTCACCAAAACTCAGAAATAATTTTAGAACAGTTAGCACTTGACGAGTGCTAAGGACTGTCTGCGTATTTCATCAGGTTGTCCTCCTCCTCATCTGATAGCGGAAGGTGGTATTTCTTTCTAAAATAATAGAAAGGGGGAGTAAAGCAATGCGAGAGATTCTTTCACACTGTTCTCTTCAAAATATCTTTTGCCTTTTGGTTATCTTGAGGACAGAACATGAAATAATTTAACAGATTTCTCATTATTTCCTGAATCTGCTTTACATTTTGTAATTCTTCCCTTTTCATTTTCTGTAAACCAGTTTTCTTTATAACGTTGATTCTAGGATTTACCAGCAATGTTCAACCAAAGTTTGTGGATCCGCTGTTATTTTTAAGATCTCTCTTGTCCAACTAGATCAAATTCTTTACTCAAGAAATCAATGCAAATTCTTTAGTCTTTTTGTTCAGTAGAAATCCCTCTCTCCTTACAGATTTGGATTGCAGATTATTTACTATGATTTGCCTTGTTCACAGTCACTTTTAATTTATGGGATTTTTTTTTTTCGTATCCCTCTTTCATGAGACTAAGAGCCTGTATTTATGTGTGCAGCCAACATCTGGCTTGCCCTTTGTATTGAGAGATGAGCCCACTTACCATCTGGCTTGGTATCTAGAGTTGTGCTTCACAGAAGCACATGGACAATAACGTCACAGTCAGTTTCTCGTGCTCTCCTCGTTCTCTTGGAGCTAATAGTGTGAGTTGTAGAGGAAATTATATTTTCTCTGTGTAAAGAAGAGGAAATTCAGTTTATGGAGTTAAAGAACTTGCTCAAGATAACCTTGGTCTGTTTGCCTAACATATTTTTTTATCATGAGATTTTATTGAAGTTCTTAAAGGGAAAAAGAACATTTCACGGAACTCTCACGTACCCAACACTCAGCTTGGAAAGCTAACAAATTTGCCCATTTTAAGAAATTCAGTTGCCTTGGGAAGACCAGAGAGTATTACATTTCTTTTTAGGCTATTTTAATGACATTTATGTAATTATGTTCATCACCATTTTAAATCGTTTTCTTTGTTATTATTTACAAAAGTAAGAAAATCCATTTTTAATCCCTGGAGGATAAAAAATGCAAAAATAGGCAAACTAGAAATCTTAGCCAATGCGTAATTAAAAGCAAACAAAGTAGAATTATGCCAGGAGTTGATCACATTTCCATATGGAAGAATGTGTGCTTTATTTGGGAGCTTAAGTATACCCGGTCCTTGAATATCTAGCAGCAGATAACCAGCTTTGTCTTAGGCCCTCCCCACTGTGTGGTCTGGTGTGCTTCCTTCTACCGTCTTCCTGGCCCAGCGAGGAACAGAGGGAGTGGAGCAGCACCAGTGACCCTGTGTGACACTGTCTTTAATGGTTTCCATTATTTTTGGATGAAGCATTGGGTTGTTTTTGATTATTTACACTACTTCCCCATTATATTCACATAGATAGTGAAGCATGGATTCAGGTAGTTGCATTAAATTGTGAAGGCCATGCGTAACTTGTTCATCCTGTATCCCTAGCATCTAGGACAAGCCCTGACTTCTCGTAAGTTCTCCATGTGGGTTTGTTGACTGGAACAGAATCACCCTAAGATGATATGTCAATGGCTAACAGCCTACACCTGGGCTGACTTATTTTTAAATTGAATTGATATAATCTGAGCAAAAACTTTTTGGCATGTGTTTAATGTAAGGAAAAGATTGTTATTGTTATTTTGAAACAGACTGAAAAATAAGAAAATTAAACTGATCTAATTTTTCTCCAAGCATGTTGCCAAGAGTAGAATAAATAGTGTAAATTGTGCTGAAATGGGAAGAAAGGAAAACAAAAGCTAAGGGTGGGAGAGGTTATTTTTAGAGAGCAGTTATTTTCCAAAACTATTATTTTTGTCATGACCTTTTCCTCAGGTTTACTGATGATACTGTCGCTTGCTTTTTCTAGTGTAGAAGCACATGGTCCTCTAGGAGCTTGGAACCCACTGAGAAAAGCAAGCAGCGAGGAAGAACGCTCAATTATGCATTTTAAACACCATGCCTCATGTGGTCAGGATGAAATGTTACTCTGCTTGTACGATGGTATATTTTACATCTGAGCAAACACACCTGGCTTACTTTCCTCCACTTCCTCTTCTCTTTTCTCTGTTCAGGAAATCAGTTTGGTCAAGTTTCTGGTGTGGGGCGAAACCCGTGGGCCCGGACAGAGCGAGTGAGAGGGCCATCAAGGGGATCTCTGTTAGCTCATTTTTCATCCGGGAGATACATTTCTTTCCCAAAGCTGTGATCTAGGAGAGTTGCCAAGCAGCTAGAGTTTAAACACACACACACACACACACACACACACACACACGCACACGCACACGCACACGCACACGCACACGCACACACACACACACAAAACAGCAAACAACGTAATTCTTTCATGTGGCGAGCTCTCCCTTTGTTTCATGATGCTGTTGCTGGCTGGCCAGTTCTAAAATAGAGTCCACAGTTCCTTCGCCTTCGGCTATTTCTGGGCCCCTGGAATCTTAGTCAAAGCTTGATTCCAAAGAATTGTTCATGAGAGCATTCAGAGGGTGGAAGTGGAAGGCTCTCTTTTTGTAGGTTGGGACCAAGTTGAAAAATGATAGAGGGTCATGAACAATTTCTCAGGTTCATTTTGTGAGCTTAGCAGGTGTAAAATATTCACAAAGCTTTTATGTCCATATCTGAAGCTGTGTGTTGTTTGAACCCAAAGTTCTCATCTCTTTTGATATCACTGTCTATCTCTTTGACAAGACCTGTAGTCGTGACTTAAAATGCTAATGTATTTTATTTTCTTTCTGGATCTTCAGCAGGGCTAGTAATGAAACAAGCCAATGACACAATTTGCTTTCATCTGCTTTGTTTTGTGACTGCCTCTTTGGTAGCCAGAGCCTGCCCTCTTGACCAGAGGAAACAGTGATGCCCACCTACTCAGTGGGGGTAGTTTTGTATTATGAATACCTGGATTTAGCTTATGTGTAAGATTCTCTAAAGAAGCAGTGGCTTTTCCAGTACTTAAACAAGGCATTGTCCCCAGGTGGCTTCAGCAGTCTGAAAAATGACCTCTGTTTTAAGGAGGCCTTTCAGATGATTGAGTTGAATCCACTGATTCTAAATGTTACACCATTAGTGAAAAATATCTAACAATCACTTTTGGGGCCTGAGACAAATGTGGTTTCAGCTCAGCTGTTTTTTCATCAGGGTACCGCTGTGGCGACGCTCTCCGATGCATGCCCACACCCTCACTTTTCTGACGTCTGGGTCCTGGCCACCCCTTCTAGGTTGGCCTTTCCAGCTGCTCTGCTTTGATTGCTCTGTGGAAGTTTCTTCTTTAAGCTCTGCTGAGTGAAGAGGGTCATCACCAGCTATGGTGCTCGAGCAAGAGTCGAATTAAATTCCGATGCATACATTGTAATCAATAAACAAAATATTTCTATTTCACCTTGAAAATACATCACTTGTTGTGTTTTTAGACTTGCTGCCATAAAGAATATCCTCAAGACAAATGGCACTTGGATTCTTTTATCTCAGTTCTTTGTAGCAAAGCTAAGTTTTTGTTTACTTTCTGGTACCTCACATGACCTCTTTGCCCAAAGTAGGCTGGCTGTTGGCTTCGCTGGTCCATTTAGCTATGCCATTACCATTTCATTCTCGTAGTGGAGAATGGCTGTTGTGTTGACATGCTGTTGAAGTTATAATCACTGTGTTTTGGCCTTGGGCATCCAGTCTTGCTGGAGAGCAGCCCCAAACAGCAGTTGGAATCACTGCACGTTGTCTGGGAGAGTTTAACCAAAGCCCTTAAACTAGACATGACTGTCTTAAGTAGCAGGAGCTCCTTGACATTGAGGGCAGAGGTTTTCAATCACGTATCAGAGCATTCGGTGAGCAATCAGTGTGTAATGGGGCAAAACTTACCAGTATGTGTGTGTTCATAGACTTTCAAAGTCCTTCCTTTCTGAGAAAGAAGCACAAAACTCAACGGATGCATTTTTGAGAGGAAAACAATCAAGTTGGAGTACAAACTAACTCCTTTGGGGCTTAATTGGAGGGGAACTTGATGTAATGAGAGTAAGAAGAATGGGCATGAAAGGTTTCGAGAGAAGTGACTTAGAAAAGCAGAAAAGGTATGATGGTGTGGCTAAGAGGGAGGGTTTTTCTGGAATGGGACAGCGAGTGGCTCCTGTGACTTGGGAGTTGTTTGAGAATAATCTAAGGTAGGATTTTAAGGTTGCTGTGGGCTCTGTTCTAGAACTCCTTTAGATGGTTGTGAGAAATGCAAGAGGAAATGGAAATTCTTGTTTGGGCTCTAAGTTTTAATGTGACATTGTTTCAGGACCGTGGGGATCATGGTTTCTGGATGGTAGGGTTTTTAAGTTTGCAGTAGTGATTAATATGACACATTTTTGGTATGATTTACCTTTAAAAATAATTTAGAACTAATTCGCAATTATTCCTCTATTACTATGCTCATTCATAATCATCTAAAGTGGTTTTTTTTTTTCATGGGAGAGAAAGGATGCTTTAGGGATCACACATAATCTCCAACCTCTCTTATCTACTCTACAACTCAAGAGTATGTATCTATTACTATTAATCAGTGTGGCGATTACATTTATTTATAGTGCATGTGATTTGCGATTTTATAGTTTTTAATTTACCCATGGATAAATTTTTAATAAGGAGGAAGGCAAGAATAAAGGAAGAAAGCCTGAGTAATGTGTCTATATCTCCACTGACCATGAAAAAGAAATATGTTTTAAATATTTCCCTTAGTATGAATACACTGGTTTCATGGGCCATAAGGATTTTAGGACAATCTACTGACATGTTTTATTTATCTCTCATGGTATTTAAGAAAACTTGAGTCAATTGCCAAAATATCAAATCATGGGGATTTCATAATAAAATCTGGATTTCTAAACTCTCTTGAACATTTAGAAGATTTGGGATCCTTGGGCCTGTAATCCTATGGCAACGGTCATCTGGATGTGTTCAGAAGTCTTGCTTATTAGCTGGGGCTTATGCGTGTCAGTTTGCTGTTACCCCCACAACACCTTTCATAGACACTGGCTGCTTCCTTTGTCTACATCGGCATCAGAATAAATGCTATTTCTAACTAATCGCTAAATCAAAAGTAAACTAAGTGATATGTTTAAAAAGTTTGTAATAATCCTAGTATTATTAAAATGTTAGACACTTGAGCATCCTTTGCATTATAATGTAAAACAATAAAGTAGGGTTTATTTATTTTAATTAGAACATTTTATTTCTTAATACAGCAGCATTTCTGATAATCTTTCAATGGCTTATTTTGTTACCCAGATGCAAGCGCAAGCCACTTAAAGATGTAAAAAGAAGATGTTTTATAAGAAAAGGAAAGAAATAGGTTATTTTAATTGAGAAAAATATATTTTTTCTTTTTAATAAGAATTTATGTTTTACAGGTACCTAATCCATAGGTTATACTAGTAAGCGAGCCAGTGCACATACGTGAACTCTGTTGTTTTACATCACTGTAGATAGAGTGTGGCTCTGGATTGGGGTGGTCTGGGTTTGAATTCTGACTCTGCCACATACAAGCTTTGTGATCTGGGCGAGCCAGAGATTCTCTGTGTTTAGATCTTCTCACCTGTGATATGGGAATCATGATAGCACCTACCTTAGATGATTGAGGATTAAACTGAGTAATCTAGACAGAAGAGTTGGCTCAGAATAAGAATTCAATAAATATTACCTATTATTGTTTCAGATAAAGCATCTTCAGTGTTATTTACTTTATTATAAGGTTTTTTTTTTGATAAAAAAAATCTTGGTACCTTATTGGGAGTATGTTGAGCATGTCTACATCATCTATCAAGAATAAGGTTTATAAACCCGGCCCTAGGAAATGCTCTTGTACTAAATCTCAGTTTTAAAAATTTTGTCTGGTACCATAAACCTCTTTCTGTAAAATGAGGAGACTTCTCTTTGCCATCTACCTTGTAGGGTAAAACAAGACAGAAATTTTATAGTGATAATTGAGGCTGTTGGTAAGAAGATGCTGAAAGGATCTTTTGTCTTCAGTATATGAATTTGGTGATGAATTTACTCATCCACTTTCCAGTTCTCAATTCCATGAATTTTCCAAGCCTTGGTAATCGAATATAGAAAAGCATAAGTATCAAGTTGTAGCCAAAAAATATGCGAACAGCTAATTTATTGACATGGAAATGTACTTGTTCTTAGTGTGTCTCTAATCTTGTCCTTTAAACTATTTTTCGTGATGTTGACTTTGACTTTCTGCTGAAGGAAAAGCAGGTTTTGCTCCTGTGCCTAAAAGGAATCCACAAGAAAGATGTTTCTCGATCAGCAGACATGGGATATAGCACTAAGTCGGGACCATGTTCCGCTTCAGTAGGAATTTATGATTACATCCTTCCATCCTGTTGTTCGTTCTCTTGGGGAAAAAAATGGTTTTAAGTGGGAAGAGATAGAAATGGTACAAGAAGAACTATTTTTTGGATCCAGAATTGCTGTTGTTTTGCACCGCAGGCACCCACTGTCCTTTCTGAGGAAACAGGAAGCAGTATCTCACAGTTGTAAGTGAAGATTGAATGTGATGGGTTACATTTGAGGAAAAATGTCCTTTTAAATGATTGCAAAAACACAAATCTCTCTCAGCTGTGGGGTTTTCAGTGTAGAGGATCTTGTAAATTCTGTCTGGCTGCCATTGTCATTGTTGTTACATTTATTCCATTTCTGTCACTGCCTGTTAGGTGGAAGTTTTGCTTTTATCTGATAACTTTGGAAACCCAAGTTATTTCTCCTGAGGCTATCAGACAGAAGAGTCTTTCCAGAGCTGGTTAATTCTGAAGTCTGAAGTGACTTTTTCCCTAGGGAGGGGAAGACACGGTTTTGGTTCCTTGCTTTGTCAGTGTAAACCATCCGGTATTGGGAGGAACCATAAAATGGAATTATCTGAGAAAAGTAAGTTCTGAGAAGTATTCCAATTGTTTGTAGAGCTCCTTGCTAGGAAACAGTTTGTGGGGTCATCTTTTCTCCTCTCTAACCTTTTCTAGGATCTAGCATGCAGGCTAAGAGGCCCTGGTACTTGAAGTGGTATTAAACAAGAAGCAACAGGCAGATGACACACAATTTCACTGACTGCTTGTCTCTAGGAAACACAGCCCAAACTCAGATGATAGAAAAGATAGTAAAGACACTATTTTAGTGGAGACTCTTGGAACACTGCCCAACTCTTATAAAAAATATTTTATTCACATTTTCTCATTCCGTTTTTATTCATCTTTTTATGGGTAAGTTTATGTGGTTAGACACTTATATTTACATAAATGTAGACCTTCATAATTTATATTTCTTAGTCCTTGAAAATTTTGTCTTTTTCTCTCTATTGTTAGAAAAATTGATAAATATCTCTCACTATTTAAAAAAAATCTATTTTAATTAAATTTTAAGGGCAAAAATTCCACATGTTCCCGGAGCCAGTTAATTGAGTTACCTAATTATTCCAAGAGAGGATGACATTTATAATGGTTTTATTAGCAGAGATTATAATGTAGGGACTGGTTTCTTTCTAAGTCATGGGCACTTTCTGAAAGTTGTTTGGTCCTCAGAATGCAAACCCTCTTCTCCACTATTCTCCACCGCCTTGCTAAGGGAACAATATTTTAAATTATGATGAATGAGGGTTAGGTTTCCATTCTAACCCACAAATCTTTGTAACCCGTACTGGGGCTGATCTGTAGTGCTGTGGTTTCTTATTGCTTCTTTGGAAAAGTTAGTCTCAAGTCACAATGTGACATACGATTTCCTGCGTTAACTCCAATACTGACAAAAATATTTCGCTTTCCTTTTGCGCTCAGACTGTTAGAGGAGGTTTCCTTTTCTCCTACCCCTCCAACCTGAACAGTGTGGGGAGTTCAATTCATTTTTTCCTTTGGTACAGAGACACGAACTAGTTGTACATGGTCACACCTGACAAAGATGGCAGCAGAATGAAGCTCTGCTTGTCCAACCTCCAATATCCCCCAGGTGGGGATTGCACTGGCCACCCGGCTGGAACAAGAGTTGAGTTCTGAGAGGCTAAAGATAGATGTAGGTTCCTGCACTGGGCACAGAAAGCAAGAGGGGCAAGAGGGGCAATAGGGGCAGTTCAGGTCAGAGTTCCTGAGGACAGATACTAAGTCGGTGGTCTGCGAGGGGATGTGGTGGAGCAAATAGCTAGGTTTTAGGCTAAAATGGATTTTAAGGGTGGAAGGCAGGAACAGCTTTGTATGAGATGCTCATCATTTTCCATTGGAGAGGGTGGGGCAGTCTGTGTTGCTTGAAACACTGTAAAAGGGATATTTTTAAAGTGATGTGTGTGTAATTCCAGTGCCATTCATAATGCTTTAGAGTAATAAAAATTCTGAATCAGGACAGATTAAAGAATATAACATAAGGAACAGAAACTGCATTTATGACCAATTAATACAACTAATCCTTTTAAAATTTCATGAAATGTTAAGAAAGATGTAGGAAAAGATTTAGAGAGGTTTTGATTTTATTAAAATGCTAGTGTAAATTTAGTACTTATGTAAAACACTAAAATTGTTCTAAAGGGAAAAAAAAATCTTACCTGAGATAATACCTTATATAAATATAAGTTATTACCGTATAACAACTTTTCTACAGAAGGGATCTAAAGGCTATTTAAAATCTCATTTTTTATTATGGAAAGTGGGGTATTTTAATGAAGTTGTATTTAAACATGGGCTTAGCATAGTTAATACCTTTTTCGTTTTAAAAGCTTTATAATATTTTTCTCATTCTTTTTTTGTCCTTTTTTTTATGTAGGTCTTTTAAAAAGTAACACCTTGTTTTCCTGATTCATCAGCTTAAAACCAGTCTAAAGTTATTTCTCAAAACTCCTATCTTCTTTAAGTTTTCTTAAAGATCAGAATCTGCTTAAGATTCATCCAGTTATTCATTCATTCAAGCCCAATGCCAGGTGATGGGAATTGAATATACTAATAAGAAAAGTCAAGGTTTCTGCCCTTCGAGCCTCAGTCCTTTAAGTCAGAATACAAATTAAAAAGACGAATTCTGGAGTAATTCTCTTGATGCTCTAAGAATTGATGAGCATTAATTATGGTGGAATTCATCCCCCTTCCCACTCCCTTGTTTTTGAATAATGGTTAATGTTCAGGTAAAAATCAGAGCTTCCTGACCTAAAGGTATGATAAATCTGACGCAGTGACCTTTCTTTTGACAATGTAAAAATTTATCAAATACTATTATCAATGTCCCAGGCATATAGTAGGACACCTTGCCTTTCTTTTTATAGTATTTTATAGGGTGTTTCAAATGATCTCATTTTATGAAAAGCTCCAACAGTTCCTACCTGGGGCACTCCAGTGTCCAGCTCTTATTGGACCTTATCGTTAAGTTGACTTGAAAAACTCCAAAGATCTTGGAATTGGAGCAAAATATTTGTTTTCATAGAAAGCACGTCAAACTGCTAAATTAGAAGACCTGAGTTATAATCCTAGCTTTATTAGTGTCTACTTTTATTACATTTCTGATCAAGACTCTGTTGACTCATCTGAAAAATGAAGGGCTGTGGTAGGTAATAGTAAATTGTCCATATTAGGTAGATACTGTTGTGTAACGGACCACCCCAAACATCAGTGTCTTTAAACAATAAGCATTTGTTATTGCTCAGGAGGTAGATATGGGTCATCTGGGCAATCCTGCTAACATGAGCCAGGCTTGCTTGGTCTTGATTGGGCCCGCTGGTGCCTCTGCCATTACCTAGCAGCTGGGCATAGGGGTTGGCTCTTCTGGAGTGGCCTCTCCCATGGCTGGCTCTTAACTGGGCAACAAGACGAGAATGTCATATACATCTCATCATCCAGCAGGCTAGTCTGGGCTTATTTTCTCAGCCAAAGGATGTGTCTCAAGACTGTGAACCTTGGGACATATGAGGTCTCTTTAAGCCTGTTAATTCTACCACTTTCTGTTGGCTGAAGCAAAATCTCAAGGCCAGCCCAGATTCAAGAGATGGGGAAACAGACTCCAAAGTCTTATTGAAAAGGAATGGAAACAGAGGGGAGTGAAAAATTACAGCCTGTTTTGCTATAATTAATTGACTTACTGGCCTCTTTAAACTCTAACTTTTTGTTAAACCAATAAGTGATCTAATTTGTTATTTAAATACCTACCACAGTGCTTAGGTATTAAAAGAAATATAAAAGAAAGAATAGCACTTGACTATATGGAAGGAGCTTTGCAGTTTACAGAATCATTTTCACTTTCCGGAGAAACATAAAATAAAAGATACTCTTGAGGATCTGGCAAGGTGGTTAAGCAATTAAGGCTCATATATTAAAACAGAAAACATTTCAAGACCATCAATTTTTTTCTTTGGGATGGAGACTTGTGAGAACTACAGGACACGGAAAAGCAGGAGTCAAATGTAGGCTGAAATTGTCTACTAAGCCTTGAAGGGTGAGGTAGCAGTGGTTAGATCCAGACTAATCTGATTTTTTTCCTTTTGATCACCGCTTATATTTATACACACAAAGAGAGCAAAAGGTATTTTAATTAAGCAAGAGAAACAAAGAGTTTATGGTTGAATAATTAATCTCAAAACTTCTTTCCTGCTAGTTTAGAGGAGAAATTATATCTCGACTACAGAATTTTAGTAAATTAAAACTATTTTCTAAAGAATATTTAATTTTCTCAATAGTCACCAAATAGGTTTTAAGTAGTGGTTCCTTTTAATAAAGGGAGAGGGATTAATTTCAACCTCTGGCAGAGGTTGCTAGCTATTCACTAAAATCTATTTCCCTTTCCTACATCTCGCAGCCTATCTTGCAGTTAGATGTATCTTTTGATTGAATTCTGTCTCATGGAATGTGAGTAGAAAAATATGTGCCACTTCCTGGCTTAATCCACAAAACCTCCAACAGGTTTGCTTTTCCGTACCTCCTCTTTTGGAGATTGGGTTGGCCACACCAGGGTGGCTTTGAAAGCCATAGATTGATGTTGTAAGAGCTGCTGTCAACCTGTATTCCTAAATGATTGCCTAGAGCAGAGCCCCTCTTTCAAACAAGAATGTCTCCCCTGAATTATTAATGGAACATGACATGAAATTCTGTTGTGCTTAACACAATACATAGTGGATCTCTTGGTTTTATCAGTATAGTCTACTACACCTAATACAACAAATAATACATTTACTTGTAAAGTCAAGGTAGCTCAAGCATAATTGAAGAGTTTTCTAGGCCATCTTCTCTGTCCACAGATACTTGTTTTGGTACAAAGTTGAGATCATCAAACACATATTGACTTTCTGTCATCTACAAAACACTGAGCTCATTGCTGAAAGCAGAACTGATTAAGACTGTTCCTCTTCAGGGAGCACACAGTCTCATAGGATAAACACATATGTAAAAGGATGATTATTATGCAATGTAATAAACCTATTTGGTGGTACAAGCTAAATTAATGTATTATAGAGACCCTACTATTTAGTGACTCAAGCAAGAAGAAAGTTTTTTTTTGTAATAGTTCAGAGTAAGGTGGGCAATCCAGGGTGTGTGGGCAGCTCTATTCTAGAGAGTTTTAATATCAATACTGATAAGAATGATTACCACTGATCATTATTAATGATGATCAGTTATAATCACAGGTAGCATTAGCTGGCACTTATTGTGCGTGAAGCTCTCTTCCAAGTCCTTAGGTGTAATCACTTAATAGTTACAAAGCCCATTAAGCGTTAGGTACTATTTATTTTCCCATTTTCCAGATAAGAAGACTTAGGTACAAGTTGCTTAAGTAATTTACCCAAGTTCACATAAGTTCATGTGACTTATGTTCACTGGGCTTTGACCTAGGCAATCTCTCCTTAGATAAGCAAGTTGATGCAGAGAGTAGTGATTGTAGTGTGGGCACACCCACTGATCTTGGTGACATTGGACTGATACCTCTAAAATACTTCCTTTTCGCACTCATAAACTCAGGTTGTAGTGCTGTACCTGATGCTTGTGGTTATGCTGCATTACATGTTTCTTACGTGATTTATGGTCTAGACGAATTAGGATTCTTTGAGACAATTCTAATTTTTGTGGGTTTCCATTTTCTTATGTCGCCAATTTAAGTTGTAATAGTTCAAAAAAGCTCAATGATGACTATTTCCAAGCTGATTTTTTATGGGTCTCCAACCTATTTAGAATGGGTATTACCGACCTTCCTCCACACTCAGTGCTTGGTAATTGGCCTCTGGCTGCGTGAATGTAGAATAATACACTATGTAGCGTTCATCTGGTGAACTTGCATCAGAAGCACTCTGCACAGGTCGTCTCCTTGCCCTCTGCATTTGCCCTGCAGCGCTCACTCAGACAGAAGACAGTGTCTGAACGTTCCTCTCCCTCAGCCACTCCTTAAAGAATGCTGGGTTTACCAAAAAGAGTGAAAATTGTTTTTACATAGAATTTTTACTTTTTTCTCCTGTGATGGTTTGGCAAATATAAACCTAATCTGAAACCTCAAGTTCTCTTTTCTTTGGGTAGGCACAGTCACAATGTGCAAAGTGCCCTTTTTATTACGGTCCACTACATTTTTTCATGTTATCAGGGTATTGAAGTTTTTGTCTGAGACTTACACCATATTGGTTTTCTAGTGGGGATAATTTTAGTGTTCCTGAAAATACTGTGACTGCTGCCCTACTTTTTTGTTCGCCTGTGATTATTTTCTCTTGTAAAGATAGGAGTGGGTAGAAGTGGATGCTGAACATCCCATTTGTTACATGTTGAATTCCTCTGGTGACTGAGCCAGCTCTTGATAAAGAGGCAAGGCAGGTGCTAAGAGATTCTTGGAGATGCTTTCTCCCGGAGGCCACTGCGTCTGCTTCGGGCTGAACCTTGCTGGATTTTGTGAGGGTGCTTTGTGTGCAAGATGTCTGGCAAGACAGAATAAAAGAAGGACCCAGGCAGTGTCAGTTTACTAACGTTGGCAGCTCTTCAGTGGGAACTTTAGATATAAATTATGATCTAGGCTGGGACTGCTGTGTGTACTACAAGAAGGGTTTTGAAAATCCAACAGGCCTAACAAGGGACTTGCAAACTGCAGGCTGCCCTTTTATTCCTTGAGTACGATTGACTTAGCCATGCAGGAGTGAATTAAGTAATTTTTTTCTCACTTATCACACATTCATCATCTTTGCCCAAACAGAGTTACTGAAGTCGGGAAGTGAATGGGGAGTCGGGAATTACAGTTTCCCCGACGGGGCTGCTTTTCACGAGGCATGTTACCTTGGGCAAATTGTTTTACCTCCGTTCTTTCTCCCTACAGCAAAGCTAATTTTGGCTCATGGAATTCATGGGCTAGTGCAGGGAATGGCATTGTGAGTGTACCATATTGGAGTTTGGATCTCTGCTGCGCTGCTTACCCAGTGTAACTTTGGTCAAAGTGCTTAATCTCTCAACTTCAGATGCCATCTCTCAAGTGGGGAGAGTCATGTCCACTTCACGGAACTGTTACCAGGATTAAATAAGGCTATGCCCAGACATCACCAAGCAGTGTCTAGCACATAGTAGGTGCATGTTAAATTCTAGTTATTCTATTCATTATTATGATTATTAGCTGTTATCAAGTTCTCAAACTGGATAAGATGCTGGCAAAATAGCAACACAGGTGCTCAGAAAATTCTTTTATGAAAAGATCGTGCCAGCTGCTATGTAAAGGAACTATTTTCCAGTGCAACAATAAATTATGCTAATACTGGGAAGTTTTTCTTCAGAGACTTATTTTCACAAACAAAAGAGTGTAACTTCAGACGTCTTCTGAGGTGAGAGTCAGTGTGTCATAGTGAAAAAAGCGCACGGTTCAGGAGTTGCACAGATCTTGCCTTGAATTCTGGCACTAACATTCACTAGCTGTGACCTTGGAAAAGTTGGTTAACTCCTCTAAGCCTCTGTTTACTTGTTCATAAAATGAAGATGAGATGATAATGCTGATCTAAACAAGACTCATTTTGAGGATTAGAGCTAAGAAAGAGAGTTGGTTAAGCCTTACACATACTGTGTGATTAATTAATAGAACACAACAAAACATTGCCATGTGCTTCCTTCAGGTACTTTTAATGCCATCTTGAGCTTCCAAGATCCCTCAGTTGTGTTGTCTGTTCTTCTGTTCCTAAAGCATCCCATTCTTTTCCTTCATAGCAGTTAATCCCAATGTGCCTCTCTCTATTTGTGCATTTGTTTATTATCCATCTTTTAGCTCTAAGCTAAGGACTAGATCTGTATTTGTCTGTTCACCAGTATACAGCTAGCACAGTGCCAGGCATGTAGTTAGTGCTCAATAAATCTTTGGTAGATGCCTGGGTGAAAGGATAGCCAACAACCAACAGTGATATTTCTCCTTCATAAGCACATATCATTTGTTTGTCACTTCATTTCATATTGCCTTGTAACATCACTTGTTGTCTTATTAATTAGCCCTTGTAAAATTGCTAATTATTTTCTTATCCTCCTTGATAGGTTGTAAACCCCTTAGTGCTGGAGCCATAGATTAGATCTGCATCCCTTGCAGACAGTACAGGGTTTTGCACAATAATTATTTGCTGAATAAATGAACTAGAAGAGAAGAAAAAACTCATTCTGGAGATGCCACCTGAAATTAAACTTTGGGAAGATGTCTTGCAGTCAGTTTGCATTCCACCTCTTTCTGTGTTGTTCGTATCTGTTGTATTGTAATGGTGATCACTGATGTCTAGAGAGATGAGAACTAAAGGCACAATGATCAACTCTCTGACACTGTCCTAACCCCGCTTGTATGCTCATCTTAGTGACCAATGTCTTCACTGCCCTGGTGGCCCCACTCCATGGCCACACTGTGTCATCAGTTGAAACTGCTTTGCTTTTGAATTCCTCTCCCAGGTCGCCTTCCTCCCTCTCAGTTGAACTCCTCGTTGTCTTTTTTCTTTGCGTGCAGCATCCCAGCCCACTCTCTGTCAGTTCTCTTTTTCATTTCTAAACTCTGTCTTTACCTTCCTTTCTACCAGGCTTAGTCACGTTCCAGTTCGAAGTAAGCCAGCTGCCACTTTAGGGCTCAGGACTCCTCCTGCCAGCCTTTACTTGCCTACCATCAGCTTGAACTTACTTGGCCCTCCTTCTGCTCTGATTTGGTACCTTGAAAACAATGAAATCTAACCTCAGCTAAACGCTCACTACTGGCAAACAATATTTTCTTAATAAAAAAAAAAAATCCCTGGATGACTGCCGTCCCACATCTCCGCTTTCCTTAGGCTCTCCTGCCTCACCCTCCCAGGGAGGTGAAGTGGTTGGCCCCAGGCCACAGAGCCAGTAATTACCAGAACTGGGATTTGAACCCATGCACTCTGGCTCCAGAGTCACTAACTCATTGTTCCCTACCGTCTCTTTATGTGTTCTCTATGCATCCATACAAACCGTGCGAAATATATGGCATGATGCTTAATGATTTTCCTTTAGGTAAATATAGTATACTATGCTTAGAAATGGGCAACTTGCTCTTTTTCACACAACAAAACATTTTGGAGTTGAAGTTATTCTTAACTCTCCCACCTTTATGCCACATTTTTGTCAGATTCCACAGGGCTCCCTCTATAGTTTCTCTACCACCCTATCCACGCGTAGGATCGCCACTGGACTCACACCATTTTGCCTAGCACATTGTTGTCACTCTCTGACTAGAGGGAAAAAAAAAAAAGCATACAGCTGTGAAACTGTCCCCTCCTGTCTGCTCCTGGTGTCTCTTTCCAGCACATCACCATAGCCTTTTTAGTCTTCTCAAGGTCTAACTTTGATCTTGCTCATTCCCTTCTCACATCCTTTTGTACCTGTTTACTACCAAATTAAGTCCAGGCTCTTGGCCCTTAAAGACCTCTGTAATGCAGCCCTACCCTATCTTTCTAGTTGTGTCTGTACTTAGCTGCAGAATTCTCTGTGCTTTCCGATGGCCGTTCCTTTTTCATGTGATTTCCTTAGTCAGGGGTAGCCTCCTTCCATCTTTACCTATTGAAACCTTACTCAGCTCACTCACCTTAAATGTTGGAAGAGCAGCATTTAAGCTGTGCCCTGACTCAGGGATGCCTCATTTAGGTGCTCTCATGTTCCCTCCCTCCTCCCTGCTCCGCTCTCCTCCGCCTCATCCTCCCCTGGGGTTTCATGCCTTACTGTTTCCCTTATGGTATCTTCACCAGACTGCACATTCCCTGCCCTTTTGTTTACAGTTCTCATCTCTCAGCTCAGTGCATTGATAGTAAAAAGTCCTGCATGTGGTTATTTGTTTTAATTGAATGGATCATACAAGGAAAGTTAAGTTCTATTTGATATCACCATTTGAAAAAATTTCCTGTTTCCATTAATTTTATTAGCCTAAAAAACATTAGTCCATTGAGATGCTTTTGTGAAGTTCTTGATTGAAAAGCTCTTTGGGGCCCCTTTATATTTGAAAACTATCCTTTTCCTCAGAGGATCATAATTTTGGATTGAATTTAGAGGTGACCATATGATAAAAAATAAGGCCTTTGTGGCCTCTGTGTTGGCGGCAGTATTTTATTCACAACATCCAACCAACAGAAGTGAGTTGTGAAATGTTAATTTAGAAGATGGGTGCAAATATTGGTCCAAACTGAAGAGTGCTAGAAATACTGACTTTCTATTCTGTATTGTAGTCAATTTGTGATGTTGAGACTCCATGCTGTCAGAGGGACAGAACGGCTGTACCCTAAGTCCTTCTGATGTGTTCTTTCGTCTTCCTGGAATTTTGTCACCACCTTCCAGTTCTTCTCAGGTTTTCCAAGGAGTTGGTTTGTCTCTGTCTTGAGTCAAAAACCAGTTGCCAAGAGATATCTCTCACCCTCTCCTCACTGCTCCTCAAGGCTCCTTGGGTTTAGGAGTCCTCAGCAGCTCCTGCTCTCTCCTTAAATCATGGGCATCTATCCTGGGACTGTCTGTGGCCCCCTCTGCCTAGGACACCGTGAACACAAAGCCACTCCTCTCTAGAAGAGTCTTGTTCTCTCCAGAGGTGCTGTGGGGAAGTGGAGTCCAGTCTCTATTCCCAGGACCCCTCCCTTTATAACCTGTCGTCCTTTATAACCACTGGGAAGCTCCCACAATCCCATCCCCATGAGCGATCGTGTCTCGGAACACAGGAAGCAACTAGAATTGAAACTGAAAACTAGCACAGCTTTTGCAATTATACGTTTAGTGGGAATGTTTTGACTCTAGTCACATACTTCATTACTACTCATTCTTAACCCACACCTTGTAAAGTGCAGAAAGTCGGGACTGGGTTTACTGATTACTGATGAGCACCAACAGATCCTGATGGAGGAAACAATTTGATTTTTCAGGACCATTTGCATTTCTTATTGGGAAGCTATGGAAAAGTGCTCCTCCTTTAAAACATTGCTTTGGAGAGTCATCATGGATTAAAAAGACCGGCCGGTTGAAGTAATAAAAAACATTTCTATTTGCATTACACTGTTATTGTCAACGTACTTAATAATTGTACTACCGCTGATGATCAGTTACTGTGTACATTCAGCTTCATTGTGCAGATGGCATAACTGGACGCTACGTGACTATCTCTTGATTACCACGTCCCTAGGTGTCTGCTGTGCCTCCCGTGTTTCAGCTGAACACACAGCTGCATCTGTGAGATCGGAATAGCTAGTTCTTTTATTTTTAGGACCAGTCTCTGATGCTTAGTCTCTGAATGAGCCTCGTGTGTCCCAGGAGCTCTCTGTGAATTGAATCTTGCTGCGTTCACCGCTTCCACTTGGAAATGTGTTGGCTCATGTTCTCCACGACAAGAAATTATGGTCCATTTAGGTCACATAAACTACCTTATTGGTAATTTAGGGCCTGGCAAGCATGCCTATGTTAATGCATCTCTTCCATATTTGGTATGTTTATGAGACCTGCTGAACAAAGACGTGAATATCATTTGAATGTACAAGAGGATTATGTGTCTGAAGAGAAGATAATGAGGAGACAGCTTGATGGACAGTCACACTTTCTGCGGATGGTGGCAGCAAAAACACAGTCTGTGCACACCTTACCCCCACCCCCATAACTCCTTCCACTGCCAGACCCGTTGTTCTCCTGTAACCGGGAGTAGTTGTCTATCTTGGGTGTAACCCATACGGAAGGGAAGGAAAAGATGGAGGAGGTGTGTCCATTCACCTGTCTCAAAAATGCTGAGCATACCAGTTGTCTAACGATTAAGATAAGCAAGTATTTGGCTGACTAGTATTGGTCCTCTTCAGGCATTAAAGTAGCCTGGAATATGATTTGTCTTGGGGATAAAATGACAGGATTATAAATCTTTAACCTCTCTTCAGTCCAGTAAGATGGAAAGCTGAATTGGGTCAGAAGTCTCGGGCAAGAGAACACAGTCTAAAGCTTGAGCCACTTGCTTGAAGTGGGAATACCCGTGTAGGAACTGTTGGGATGGATGTTTTCATCCGGAAACAAAATATGAACCCTAAATGTAAATCACTGAATTTTCTCCTAGCTACGTACAAATACTGCATTACACTCATGCCCAGGCTGCAGTGTTACTGAGACAGAAAGGCATTACTGTATTCGGCAATGTGCTGTGAAGATTTTCATTACTGGATCTCAGCAGGCTTGGTTCTAGGCAGAAAGATGAACTTGGTGAAATCAGCCTTTGCCGCTTCCTGCAAATGCAGGCTGACTTCTCTCCACCGGCCCCAACCTGACACTGCCCAGTAGGCTTCTGGCCCCCTGTCCCATTGCCTGCAGGCTGTTTTTGGTGGAGGGGTGGTCCTCCCTTTTGTCTCTTTTAGAACTAGTACTCTTGGCTTCATTAATTAAACTCCTACTGTGTTGCCTGCCACTGGGTAAGGGGCTCTACACACCTTCTGCGCCCGGGTGGTGAGCGTGTTCCTTTATGTTGTTCTGCCCTTGGAGTCTGCCTTCCCCTGTTCTGCCCTCCTGAGTATCACACTATTTCCTCCTCTCTCCTTTGACATCCCTCATATGGACAAATTTATTACTTAGCACATGGCAGGTAGCACATGTCCACAAATGGAGGCTCTTAGAACCTTCAAGGAGAAACCTAAGCCGATAACATTTGTCTGTGATAATACTTAACATTCACTAAACGCTAACTGTGTGTGATGCTAAACATTCTCTCATTTAATCTCTCCATACCCTCTCAAGGTAGGAACAATCATCTCTGTTTTACAGCTGGAGAAACTGAGGATGGAGAGGCTACGCAGTGCCTCCAAGGCCATTCGCTAGTAAGTGCTAGCACCCGGATTTGAACAGCTAGCTAGCTCTGCTGTCCTAACAAAGAGTTAATGAGAGAAAAAAAGAGCGAGAGAAAGCAAGTGAGCGTGTGTGTGTGAGTGTGTGTGTGTGTGAGTGTGTATGTGTGAAAGAGAGAGACAGACAGACAGACAGAGATTTGTTCTCCTCTATATCCTTTCCCCAAACACATATCCTTTTCCTCCTTTGGTACCTTTCAGCATTGTCATATTGTAGTACTGTCTTTCTTGAGGCCACACCAGTCTTATGTGCCCATCACAAAAGAATTTTAGGCCTAATAGGGACCAAGAAGAAATGGCAGATTGGATATTGGACATATCAGACTAGGAAGGCAGGTCCTTGTGATACAGGAGAAAGGTGCGGGCAATGAGACAGGATGGCTCTGTCACAGGTCCCAGATGATTCTCTGGGACATGCTCCACCAACTGAGGGTCCTTGGCTTCACACAGGAAAGAGTTCAAGAGTGAGCCATAGTTGAGTAAAAGTAGATTTATTTAGAGAGATGTACATGGGGTTGGCAGTGGGGAAGGTGTGATGGTGGTGATTAAAGTATAAGTAGATACACACTATCCATAGACAGAGTGTGGGCTGTCTTGGAAGTCAAGAGAGAGGAGAGCAACCATGAGGTGCGGTGTTGCTAGTTTTTATATGCTAACAAGTGAGAGGATTATTCCAACTGCTTTGGGGAAGGGGTGGGGATTCCCAGGAATTAAGCCACCACCCTCTCTTTGACCTTTCGTGGTTAGCTTCCGAACTGTCATGGCGCCTGTGGGTGTGTCATTCACTGTACTAGTACATTACACTGTGCATAATGAAGCTCAAGGTCCACTGGAGGTCGAATCTCCCATGTCTTGGGCCTCCAGGTCTATTGGGATTTGAATTCTCCTCCTTCTTGGTGCTAATTGCTGTGTCATTCCTTTAATGGCTGTGTCCTGCCCCCTTCCCTCCTGTCTCACTTATAGCTTAAACCTTAAGTGATCCAGACTTGAAGCTTGGAGATGGAGGCATTTCTGATATCAGTCAGAAAATAACATCATCCTTCTTTTCATGCCATGTGGCTTCTTGCTCAAATCTGATGAAATAGAATGAAGAGTATTATCCTCTGAACTTGAACAAAAAAACTAACTTTCATCTGCTGAGGGACTGGAGGAGCCTCTTGACTAGTGCAGGGGTGGCAGCTCCTCCCGCTTGCGTGCCTTGGTGAGGAGGGACACGCTTGCTCTGCCATGGGGCCCACCCTTCAGTGAGTTGGTCTTGACTGGTGTCTGACTGTGTCAGTCAGGGCTTTTGCAGGAAACAGACTGCACTTAAATTAGGTATTCTGAGGAGAGATTAAGGGACTCTTTTTCAAAGATGAGACTTGAATGTGGTTTAAGGAAACCCCAAGGATGGTGCAGTGCCCCAGAGCTAGTTAGAGCAGAGAGCCAATATTAATCCTCTGAAAGGGCCAGAGGAGGGAGCCGTGATTAGAACCAGAGGCAGAGCTGGCTGGTGGAGAGGGTTGCCTTAGAGAAACTGTGTTCTTCAAATGAGTGATGTGGACACATATTGATGCTCAGGGAAGGAGGCAGGGGAATAAATAACCTCATTCTTCACCCTTCTGATCTTCTGCTGGGCCTCACTTTCAGCCAAATCCTACTGGAAGCCCTCTCTCAGACAGGCCACCCGCTGTGGCTGAGAGAGGGGGTAAATGGAAGTCACCCGGCACATGGCCTCTCAAGCATGCCGCTTAATTACACCCCTGAGAGATGCTAGCTGACTGTCTCTTGGTGGGTGTCATTTTGTGAATCAATAAGATCAAGACTTCAGCCACTCAGATATTAGTGAATTGAAAGTCAAATGTTTCATTGGCCACCCAGGGAATTTTTATGTTGACTCCAACCATGTTAAGGGTAATAACTATAGTTCAGTTTTACCCTAGTTCAGAAACAAAGTAATTTTTCTTCTGCAGGTATCTTCTTATTGTGAGATTTCATTACTTATTAATCAATGTTTATGAAAATTGGTAATTTAAGAAAAAGGACTGAAAATTAGGAAGCCTGGAATATCATAAAATCTTGGAGTTAGAGGAGTGTACCCAATTTATGTTCTTCTCAGAGCAGGAGTCTTTCTAAAGTGCCCTCTGTAATCATCACTGGGAGGACTTGAAACTTAGCCCATTCCCTTTGCCAACAGATGTAATTGTTAGAAAGAGCTTCCTTATACTGGCCAGAAACCAACTCACAGTTTCCTTTCACCAGTTGTTCCAATGTTTCCCCTCAGAGCTACATAGCTTAAATTGTATCATCCTTCAAATGTGTGAAGACAGCCATCAGTTCTCCTAATACCTTCTCACTTCCAGGCTACACTTTCCAGTTTCTGCAACCTGTCCTTATATAATGCTATTTAATTCAACAAACATCTGTTGAACCCCCGGCTACATGCAAGGTCCTTGGTCCAGGATCTAAGAGGGTACACCTACTAAGCTTACAATGTAGTGGGGAAGAGGAATTTAAACACTTACCAAATACAAGACAGAATGAAATGTGTTGAGTAGAGGTTGAACTGCCATACTTCTAAGACTACATCCAAATTGTGGGTTAAAATGTTAAATAGGACAGGAACCAGGGAAGGGCCTTTCAGTATATCAGTAAGAAGCCTTGTCCAGATTGAGACCAATCAATTAACTCACATCAGTGGTTACCATCATTCAACCTACTCTTAGTTCTGGTCATCTTATCTACCCATCAAAACATCATGGGGGACCTTTGTCATGCTTTGCTGAAACCAAGGTTCATTATGTCTGTTCCAACAGTTGTCAGTCAGGAGGTTACACACCTCCATAGTGGGAGTAGATTAGAACCTCAAAGGGGAGAGAGGGAGACAAAGAATGATGTTAATATTTTTAATATTCATCAAAATAAGGGACATGGTTTAAAATAAAAATTGAGAGACTGAAATAAATGTGCCCAAATATGAAAGACTGTTGAAGCTACCCATGTTGGTACGTGGGTATCTGTGTTATTCTGCATACTTTTCAGCATATTTGAAATACTTTAAAGTTTATAAGAGGAAGAAATAAACATTGTCAATGGCCCATAGTGCAACCTTAAAAGCTGAGTATGGCCATGGCAGAGCATGAGCCACTAGAAATAAGAGCCAACAGGTGGTTGGGGATACCGGTTGATGCTTAGTATTCTCTTGCTATACCTGTTTAGTTTTAAAGTGTCCTTTTATTAAAGCAAAAACAATCAACTGTCCATAGGTGGGATCACTTGGGAGCTTCTGGGTCCTGAATCATGACTTCTGGGCTGTGTGCTTCAGGGGCGGCTCTTATGGGAAGAGCATCTTCCAACTACGCTTGAGATCATGTTTCAAGCACCTCTCAACTCTTAGTCCATTATCACTAAAGGCTAAGAAATTCAGCCTCCTCTCCATCCCTCACACCTTCTTCCTTTGGGGTGTCCCCCTGACCTTTCCACCCTTCCCCCCATGTAGATGGGTATTGGACTGAACCTGGCTTGTTGCTTCCTGTGTAAAAGTTATCCAGTGTCCTTGATCCTCAGTAAAATGACAATGATGACGCCTCCTTTTGAGGATTTGTGTTAGTTTCCTAGGGCTACCATAAAAAATTTCCACAAATGGGTGGCTTAAAACAGCAGAAATGTATTCTCTCACAGTGCTGGAGGCCAGAAATCTGAAATTCAGGTATTGGCAGCGCCAGCCTCCCTCTGAAGGCTCTAGAGGGAACCTTTATTGCCTCTTACAGCCTGTGGTGGCTCCAGACATTCCTTGGCTTGTGGCAGCATCACTTTAATCTCCGCCTCTGTCTTCCCATGGCTGTCTTCTCTCTGTGTGTCTGTGTGTCCTCACCACTTCTTATGAGAATGCCAGTCATTGGATTTAGAGTCTACCCTCATTTTACCTCATTTTAATGTAATAAATTATATCTGCCAAGACCCTGTTTCCTAATGAGGCCCCATTCTGAGGTTCCAGGTCCACATGAATTTGGAGGAGGGGACACTATTCAGCCCACTACCGGATTATTTGGAGGTTTAAAAGGGTACTCTATGTGGAGCACCTACACGGGTGTGCTACACAGGAGGCACTCGCTCACAGGTAGTTCCCATCCCCTCCCCACTGCCGCTGCGGAATGTTTGAGGGGGTGGAGCTTGCCGCCTAGTCTGCACATTTCCCGAGGAATTGCCCAGGATTTGATCCTCAAGACACTTTCCAATACCTCACTTTTCCCATCTACCAAATGGGGCCGATCATTTACTTGTAAATTGTATAAGAAATGCAGAGAATGGTGCCATGTTCTTTTTTTATTCTTGTTCTGGCTTTCCAGCTGTGACAATAGCAAAAGAAAACTTGAGAATGTAACTTAGAACGAGGACATGGAGCTGGATTGAGAAAATACCGTTGTTCTCACTGTCTGAAAGTGTATCATCAAGGTGGGTTCCCTTTTGGGTCATTTACATTCCTCTCATTCTTTCTGCCTTGGAGCCTTTTTTTGACATCTGGCTCTCTGCAGAGAAAGCACCTGTGGTGGCCTCTTCTTTTTAATATCAAGTGCCAGCAGGTAGAGAGGCGTGTTATGCCGAGACATTGCTCACAGTCTCCTCAGGCTTCGGATGAAAGAAAGTGGAATTCCCCGAATGAGCGGAAAGTGTTTCATTAAAAACCTTAGTTGCATAAAACTGTTTATAATGTGCAGCTTTGAAAAGTGATTCTTTCCCTGCTCCAGAAAAAGATTTAAAATGACATCTCTATAAACTTTGAACATGTTACGTGTACAGAAATCCAGAGAAGGGAAATACAGGAGAGAGTCCAGATATTCATTTAGTCCAAATAACTTCTCTCAGAGAACTAGCTTTTATCTCTGAAGATAGAATAAATCCTAATACTACTAAGAGACACCTTTTGTATGTCTGTAGGCAGTCAAGGTGCCTAACTGGCAGCCACTTATGAGACGAATGGAAATAACTGTCATCTCTGATGTCTTGGTAAATAGTGGCTGCCCCAAGGAGGCATGGGGGCTGGGGGCTAGGGGTCTGGGGCAAGGATGCTGTGGCAGTGGGGACCCATAGATAGATGTGGCTCAAAAGATTTGATTAACAAACAATCTTGTGTCTATGAAGCTTGCTCTTTGACTACTGGTGATACAGCTGTATTTATATTAACTTATTTAACCAACCAACATTAATCAAGTGCTTACTATGTGCTAAGCACTAGAAATATAGAAATAAAAGTCAATTTCTATTCTTAAACGGTTCCTCATCTAGTGGAGGAGATACAAGGTACTTGAGCATTTACAGTGTCTCTGGCACTGGGTGTGCTGGTGAGTGTGTGGAACAAGATAGATATTTCCTAATGTTATGAAATATTTAGCTTGGTGGGGGAAACAGACATTTAATAATAGTACAAACAATCACAGAATTGTATTCATAAGAAGTGCTGTGAAGTAAAAGCTCAGGGCACCGTGAGAATACGTAACAGGGGCAACCAAGTTGTTGCTTTTCCAATTCTAGTACTATGTGACAAGTGCCGCCGTGGAGGTCTATGTAGGGAGCACACAGGATAGAGGTTTACCCAGAGGGGGCAAATTAAAGAAGGGTTCATAAAAGGCAGCATCTGGATCTTGGAAGATGAGTAAGAGGTAACCAGGCAAAGAAAAAGAGTGGATTCCCTCCCGGGTCTCCAACTGTTTTTTCCCTGAGTGGTTGGTGATGCTGTTCAGCTAAACAGAAGGCATGAGGAAAGCAGGTTGAGAGAGTGACAATAAATTTGATTTGGGTCACTTTGAGCTGAGGGACTTGTGGACATCTAAATTAAGATGCCCAGGAGGCAGAGAACTATGTGGGTCTGGAGCTCAGCAAGGAGGTGACTTGGGAATCACCAGCAGCAATTAAGACCTTAGGAATGGATGAGAGAGGGAAGGAAAAAACAGGGGCTCAGCCTGGAAGAGGTGCACAGGAGGAGAGGAGGGGCTGCAAAAGGAGACTTAGAGCCACTGGAGACATAGGAGGGCAACCAGGAGAGAGTAACGGTGCAGATGTCACAGAGGTGAAGACAGGGGTTGATGATGTCCAGTGTGGCAGAGGGGTCAAACCAGAATCGGACTTACACCGTCACTAGGTTTGGCATAGGGAGGCCATTGACTTCTTCAGTAGGTGCTGTTCCCTGGGCTGATGAGAGCAGCGGATTGAATGGTGGGTGTGGATGTGGACACAGACCTCACAGTTTCTGAAGGTCACAACTCTCGTTTTCCCCAAGGGTATTTTTATTCCCAAGGGAGCAAAGCCTTAAACCATAAGAAGGTAGATGTTATCATAGAATATTAACAGTCACCAGATAAGGGGAGAGAGGGAAGTATTGGTGTCTGCACAGGAGTTGCTTTGGCTTCCCCTGAAACCAGACCACACTGAGATAGTGGTGGTCCACTTTCCAGCAAGACCAGTGAGGAATGTGCTCACTGAACATTCCCAGAGAGCATATTGCATTGTTTCTCTGTTAGTGTTTGACTACATTCTGTTTTGGACCCTATAAATAGTGGCCATGCCTTGTTCTACTGTTCAAATGATCTCTTTAGTTTTGGTGTTAAAGTGTGTCTTCTAGCAATTGGGTTATAACAGTGGAGGCTTCTGTGTGTAGTCTCTAGTTTTGTGCATGAGCTACAGGAGGGCATTATTTAGTATTTGCTATCTTTTTTGGGGTCTGTTTTTACTCTCCTAATGGCTTTTTATATTATATTTAAAATATATTTATTTATTATGTTTATGTTTATATTTATATATTATAACCATTCAGAGCTCTAGAAAGTGGTCAGTGCATTATCTATTTCAAATACATTAATTAATTAAAAAGTAGAAACAAACCAACAGAAATATGAAAATTATGAGAGCAAAGAGGTCATGTGGGGAAAGCAAGCTAGCATTTATATAATGCATATTATGTTCTAGGATGGCTCTTGCTAGTCAGACTGTGTCCATTGACCAGTAGTGTTAGCATCCACTGGGAGCATGTTAGGAATGCAGGCCCTTGGGCCCCACCTCAGACCTGCTGCCTTGAAATCTGAATCCCAGGTGACTTGTACTCACAGTAGAGTTTAAGAGGCTCTGCTCTAGGCACTTTTTAAACTATCACATTTAATCCTAATAATAAGCCTGTGGAATTCGTATAGTTAACCCCCATATCAGTCAGCATTCACTGGAGAAAACACAACCAATAGGAGAATAAAATTAAGAGATTTATTACAGTGAATTGGCCTGCATGAATGTGGGGGCTGGCTAAGAAAGTCTGTATCCATAAAACAGGCAGCTAGGAAAGGAAGATCAAGGGCAGTCTGGAAACCCTGGGCATAGGCTGAAGCTATTATCTGCAGGCAGTCAAGAAGAGAAAATTCAGAGAAGGTGAGATCAGTTGTAGACTCAGCTGCTGTTTGGTGTCTCATTGACCAGGAAGAGCCCAGTCCCTTTTAAAGGCTCACCTGATTAGGCCAGGCCCACTGAAGATGATGTCTCTAGCTCAAAGTCAACTGATTAGGGACTTTAATTACATCTGCAAAATCCCCTCACAGCAACACCTAGATTAATGTTTGATCAAGTAACCAGGACAAAGTCTGTGTGTGCTACAAATGGCTTTGCCTTCCCTTCCATCCTCATAGTTTAGCCTCACTGAGTTGATATTAAAAATAAACATGACATCTTCATTTTTTAGCAAACACAGGTCAAGTAATTTATCTTGGATCATGCAGTTGGTAAATGGTGCCCTGGTATTCAATCCCAGGATTGTCTACCATTTTGCCTCTAGAAGAATGATCATTTTTCAACATGTGACGACCAGGCCAATACTTACAGAGTTAACATAACCCATCAGTTGATCAACAATTATTTGCAGAGCTCCTGGTGGATCTTGTGTAGGCTATGTTAGGGGCTGTGTCAGTGAGTGTCATTTAGCAGAGTGCTGGTAAAGTGAAGCACGGTCAACCGATTGAAGTGGTTTATAGTATGTAGCTCTTTTATTGGCTTGAGCTTTGTTAAAGTAAACTTGATTTATCAAGATTATTGTCTTACAGAATCTAGATGGGATGTATTTGTGCCAGCGTTTATAGATTGCAAGTTGGTTGCTAGCCTTTTTGAATAAACTTGCAGGTGGTGCTTGAGTCTCTAGGTTTCTGGGTTTTTTTTTTTTTCCCACTTCAGAGGTCTTTGTTTTTAACCTCAGGGTATTAGTTTTAGAGGAGGTTTGTATGAGTGTGTGTGTGTGTGTGTGTTTTAGTCCAATAAAGTTATTTGCTTTTCTTGATTGTTAGAAAATGTGCCCCAACAAGTTGTGACCAGGTGCCTTGCATTGCTGACTGGTTGATTGTCATACAGTCCTAATTTTAGAACATGCATAAGTTTAGTTAGCATTTAAATATACCTACATTGAAAGCAGATCAGGACAAGCAAAATCTCTGAAACCTAGGCTAGTAATAAATAAGTATAATTTGCCCACTTCTTGAAAACCGTCCACACTTGATTTTAGACTCTTATCTGTTTATTTCCATGTCTTCATTCTCAGATTCCCTTGCTCTGTCCTGATGACCCACATCTCAAGTCAACTCCTTATTTGGAATTTTCTGTTCAAAATATTTGCATGGTTCCCTTTGAGGCTGTCCCCTTTTCTGACCCTATCCTATTAACCTGCTGATCCTAGTTGCTTTCTTGAGCCTCATGACTCCAAAAGGGTCTTAACCCCAAAGTTAAACATTCTACAGCTGTGCATGGGAAAGATGATCTGTGTAAGACATATAGCTCTTCAGTAACATTGGAAAGTTGGGGGTTTTAAAAATAAATAGGTCAGGAAATTAGTAACCTCTCATTCAACTTGCACAAGATTCAAATACACATTTTATTTTACCTCTCCTAAAAAACAGTTGTGATGAATGGCTGATTTTATAGAGCAGTGAGAAACAGCTGTTTGACAGACTGTTTGGGAAATTAAGGTCTTGCTCAGTTTTTTTCCACCTTCTATAATCATGAAACCTTGATGTGAGCCTGGGCAGAGAATACTAAATGGTGATCAGTTATCAGGGATATCTATTATAAATGCCATCTGTTCAAGGCTTCACATATATTTAATAGCATTTTTATTGAAGTACTCTATTTATCATAAAACTTGTCACTTGTGAACTATGTGGAAGTCTATATTAATTTGGAGCCAGTGTACTAAGTCTGAATCCATGAGCCTTATTCGCATATGCTGGGTCAGGACCTACGTGGGCTATTGCCCTGTCTCTTTATATAGATGTAGTTTTTAAAGACAAACTTAGCATTTTTTTATCATCTCGAGTTTGTCAGCCAGACCAGAGCAGCAATATGCAAAGTGACTCAAATGACTATACAAACAGTGTTGCAGTCCTATTCTTTGGTGATTTCCCTATAGACTATCTCAAAATTGTGTTCTGATTAATTACTTTTCTGGTGGCAACTAAATATAAAAATAGCAAGGAGATCTTAGTTTGGTGGCTGTCTTCCATGAGTAAAAGCTCGCAGTATATCATGCCATCACTTTTCTGTTTTCTCCTTCTTTTTATCCTGTCACCCCTCCCCGCTTCTAAATATGTCTAAACTCCTGCAGAATCTTTATTTGTATATTTTATGCTTACTTGTATTACAGTAATATATGTACTTGGCTTCTCTCCAAATCCTTGAGCCTAATATCTGGTCTGATTTACTTTTTTTGTTTATATATTTTTTTATTGAAGCATATAGTCAGTTTACAATGTTGTGTCAGTTTCTGGTGTACAGCATAATAGTTCAGTCGTACATGAACATACATATTTTTTTTTCATATTCTTTTTCACTGTAAGTTACTACAAGATATTGAATATAGTTCCCTATGCTATGGATTTACTTTTGTTTCTTCCAAAGTGCCCAATAAATATTTTGAGCACAAATGAAGATGTTGGTGCATTTAAAGAGAAACTGGTCAATTATATATATGAAAGATGAAGAGGAGAGCTGGGAGGCACACATTCTTGAGTCCAGCGTTTTGATGTCGGAGGTCCAAACAGAGCTGCAAGACTACTTATATGTTCCTCGCTGTGTTCCTCTACTAGAAAAATGAATCCTTTAATCGAGCATAATGTTTAAGAAGGGACATAGGTGGAGTGGTGAGAGGGGAGGGAGCTCCTAATCTTGGATCCGGATCACCTGGGCAGCTAGGGGATGATGTTACCTTCACACCTGCCCTTCCCTTGGGAGGGGAGATGATTCATAGAGGTGAGGAGGGGTGACAGGCAGAAAACCAAGCTAGCTGATATTTGCTCTTTGGAGAAGGAATTGCTCCACCAAATTTTGTCTCCATAGCAGCCCCAGATATTTGCCCTCTGCCCAGGCATTTCTGGGAGAAAGCTCAAGGGACTGACTGAACTCATGGAACTAAACTAAGGTTTAAAGGCCACATCAGCATTAGATTTTATTCCTGTTTTTATACATTGGATTTAACGGGGATTGGAGAGGGGAGTGCTTTTGGCTGTACAGGTAAACAAGACCGTAAGAAACTGGTACTAAATTTTAGATTTGCCAAGTACATGGAGCATATGATGAATGAGAGGTGGGAGTTTTCTGACTAGGGTCTTCATCACCTGTCAATAGCTCTGCTGTTGGTTGCTCTTTGCCTCCTGATGAGAGGGGAGCAACTTTCCCTACTTCCCTTCTATGGAAACAGATACTCTTCAGCTGCAGTGATGTGCATTTACATCAGCTTGATTTCTTTCTCTGTGCAGAAGAGGCAGGTATGTAAGTCAGAGTTCCACCAGAAAAACAGAACAAGCAGAACGAACACACACACACACACACACACACACACACACACAATTTATTTATCTATTTGTTTATGCAAGGAATTGGCTTGTACATATTTTGTGATCTAGATAGGCCACTGGACTCTGCAGGCCACCATGGAATTTCTTCCTCAAGGAAACCTCAGCTTTTCTCTTAAGGCCTTTCAACTGTTCGAATCAGGGGCACGCAGATTATTGAGTGTAATCTCCTTCGCTTCGAGTCAACTGATTGTAGATAATTATCTGTACAAAATAGCTTCACAGTGACACCTAGATAACTGGTTGACTAAATAACTGGGGACTACAACCTAGCCAAGTTGCCGCATAAAACTGACCATCACAGAAGGGCTTTGCACTTTGGACTTCTAGACGGCATGTCAACTCTGATGTGGCATATTCTGCATTATTCCAATGAAGGGTCACTGATGCCATGGTTATGACTTCATCCCTGTGTGGATGGTTGGCTTGATTCTCCCCCCGCCTCGCCCTCATCTTTAAGTGGCCATAAAAAGGCAGCAGCATGAACGGACAGTCATAAAAGCACCATCACAGGTGGAAAACAGCTCCAGGAGCATGCCCTACTGATGTGGTTTTAATTCCGGCTGTTAACTAATTAGTAACGTCCAGGTGAAGAGGCATGTGGCATTACCACTGAATAGCAGGTGAGGCCCAAAGAGAGTTAAGGGCTTGCCAAGACAGGAAGTCCTTTGGGCTTGCCTTGGGACATCCATCATCTGCTTCCACTTCTGGTATATTCACCTGTCAGCTCTTCTGATTTATCTGACCATATGCATGATTATATCATGATTACTTCAAATGCACATTGTGGACAACATTTTCATTTTCATTGACTTTAGGTTTGATCTTTCAAAACTGAAGTAACTGGTGAGCAAGTCAGTGCATCCCTCTTGGTTTCCTTCAGTCAGATTGGATGGCCTTAATCGTTTCCTTTAATATTCCCATGACAGGCTTTCACTCTCTTGATCACTTTTCTTGCACTCCCCCGAATCTTCTCACATTGTTCTTGGAGTTCAGAGGTTGGAAATGTGCTCTCAGTCGTCCAGGTTCAGAACGTGGTGTGAGGAGCAGGGAAGGATGTGGTTTTTACCACCACAAGGGTGCTTTTGCTGGCTCTTTGTCCTCTGGAAGTCGGTGTGCCTCGAGTGTAGTCGCAGACCTGCCTCTTCATCGATGGGCTTTGCCTAGGTTCTCATCCAGCCCTGTGGCTTCAGATATGGCATCTCTATACCGACTCACCAGTGCCTTCCTCCATCCCTGATCCCTCCTGTGCAGACACAGATGGAACATCTCTATGTTACTTCTCCATTTATATGTCTAGTGGATCCTCTGACTTCACAAGTTCAAAAGAGAACCCTTGATTCCACAACCCCCTGCCAATCTATTTCTTCCAATCCCCCTCCCACTTATATAATTTTTGGCTTAAGACAAATACTGCATTTTTCACAATTCTACCCTCCACGTCCAATCCATGATCATGTCTTATGCTTCTACTCCCTAAAATAGACTCTAAGTCCATTATGTCAACCCTCCTCCAAAAAATCCTCCATCTTCTTTTGCTGGACTGATGCACTAGCCTTCTAAGCTGTTTTCTTCCCTTTCTGCTGTTGCCTGGCTATATCCTTTTCTGGCCACAGAAAACCCCAACTGACTGCAGTGCAGTCAGATCAGGCCCCCTCCCTGTGTAACACCCTCCAGTGCCTCTTTGTTGTAATTAGTCTAAATGCAGACCCTTCACCACGATCGACATCTTCCTGCCTCCTTCTCAGACCTCATTTCACACTGTTCACCTTGGGACTTCTGCAGTTCAGCCACTGTGGCTTCTTTCCGCACATATGCCAAGCTTATTACTAACTGAAGCTTTTGCGTTGTCCATTCTTTCTCCTTGAAACACTGTCCCCAGAAACCTCACATGACTGAGCCTCACTTCACTTGTTCATGCTGTCTAAGTGGGTCACCTCCCCCAACTCCCTTCCCCGTCATCCCCACTGCTGCTGGTTATTCTTTATTTAGTTGTTTGGTTACTTATTGTTTATCACTATCTAGTAGAATGCACTGCTGTGAAGGCAGGCTGTTTAACCTCTCCTTCTCGCCCTTCCTTCATTCCTATTCACAGCATAAGATAGTATCTGGCACAGAGTAATTACTTAGTAAGTATTATTTTAATAGTGGAAGAAATACTTGCAATTTTTTTGTGCTTTTGGTCTGTAGCAGTGTCCTAGGTTGACATCTTTAAGGGGTGCTATGGACTGAATTGTCTCCCCAAATTCATATGTTGAAGGCCCAACCCCCAAAGTAACTGTATTTGGAGATAGGGCCTTTACAGAAGTAATTAAAGTTAAATGAGGCCACAAGTGTAGCTTTGATCTGATTGGACTGGTGCTCTTAGAAGAAGAGGAAGAGACACCAGAGAATGCTTCTCTTGCTCTCTGATCCCTGCCTCCCCCCCCCCCCCCCCCCCCCCGGGGCCGTGCACATGGGAAGAAAGGAAATGTGACCACCTTGTGAGAAGGCAAGCATCTGCAAGACAGAAAGAGAGCACTTCCCAGAAACTCAGGGGGCAATCTTGATCTTGGACTTGCCAGACTCCAGAACTGTGACAAATAAAGTTCTGTTATTTAAGCCACTCAGTGTGTGGTATTTTGTTATGGCAGCTCTAGCAGACCAATGCAAGGGGTGGTGTACGGCGACTACCTGATTGCTTTTGTAGGTCTAAACGCATATCTTCTTCCACATATAATTTAGGTTGAATTTTCTTAAATGCATGAAGTGACAGTCCCTCCCCACCCCATTGTTTCTTATCTATCAATTGTCTGCCTTGTCACCTAGCTTCTGAGATCTTCTGTTAGGCTGGCGTCTTATTACTCAAGGGTCTGATGAATTAGAAAAATCATAAACATGTTAAAGTATGTTAAAGTAACATTTAAAAATGTTGAAAGGAGACTGTTCACATTACCAGGTCCTGGGGATCTGTGTGTTATTTTCATCTAGGGGAAGGCTCATTTATTATTATTTTTTTAAATCTCAAGGCCAGTTCTTTATTTATAACAATCATGTTTTATTGATCATAGTATTTTTAGTTTCTAGGGCAGTAAAGCATCTATTCTAGAACATAGTATCACCTCAAAAACTTTATGGAATGAATAATGAAAGTTTTCTAGACCCTTGCTAATTTGTTCTTAGTCTTTGATGTAAAACCTTGTTAGAAGTCTTTACATGATTAAATAATTATATACTTGAATAATCAGTACATACTCTTATTATACCTTTTATATTCATCCTTCATCTTGGTGTTCAAAGTTAAAACCCTGAGCTAAATTTAGAGATTTTCTTTTCTCCTTGAACTGGCTTCTCTAACTTTATCTTAGTGGTGTCTGTGGGCATGTATTTATTCTACAGTATTACTAGTGGTGATTGCATATTGTTTTCACTCCAAGATTTCATACATTCTCTGTTCCTCAAAAGTGGTAGAGGAGAAGAAAAAGGCATGTGAAGATTTGGGAATAATGATCTCTCTATCATATAAGAGAGTTGGGAAACTCCAGAATCATTCATTTTCTTTGGATTTGAAGGAGATTTTTTTCCCTGTAGAGTTTAAATGAAAATCATGGAACTCCACAGGTGGTGTTGTTCATAGGCCTTTTGAAACTGAAGTAAAAAATGAGCAAAAATTGTTGCAATGAAACGGGGTTTGAAAAACAAAGAGTGGGGTGAGGGATGACTGAGACAAAGCAGAGCAGAAATGTGGGTGAGATTCTGGGGATAGTATGTGCCGGATGCTTTAGATGAAGTTTTGCAAAAGTTCTGCTCATCTTTTTGCTTCTACAAGCAACTCATTGTTTTTATCTCAATAACCATGGTTGTTGCTTAACTATGGTTATTTTGTCTCTTCTTCCACCCCACCCTCCCTGCAGTTAGTCTGGGCTCTTGAAGTCAGATTGCCTGGGTTCAAATTCTGGCTCCTCCACTTAATATTTGTGTGATCTTGGGCAAATTCCTGAATTTCTCTGTCTCAAGGAAGTGAAGAAGCATCTCTAAAATGGGGCAAGTGGTTTAAAGAATTGCCATGGAGATTAAATGTGCTCATACATGTAAAGGACTGGAACATAATACGATGTCAGTAATTAGTAGTTGTTGTTTTATCATCATCATCATCATCATCATCTTTATTTCTCCCAGGGAGCCTAGCACATCAGTATTTTATTAATTGAACAAATTTTAAAAAATTATACACAGCATCTTGAAAGAATTTTAAAGTGGGAAAGCTCAGAAGTTAGGCAATTTGTTGAATAGAAATGTAGCTTGTTTCAGATACATAGAGGAGGTTGGACAAGGAAGAAGGACTGAGACAAAGGAAAAAGTTGAGAGTGAAGAGGGGACTGAATATTCAGAGGTGAGCAGAGAACTCACAACACTTTTGGAGCAGGATGGTGCAGCAGGTGCTTTTGACGCTTCACATCTCATCTCCTTCGCCCATGTCTGCTTTTCGCCACTTCTTTTGGGGGTTGGATGTGTGATAGGTCCATGAGAGCTCAGATTCATGCAAATAGTGCCTTACCTGCCAGGCAGCCTCTTATCTCTATCTCAAGGCCTTCTCAGATCACTGGAGTCAGCTAGGCCAGGCTGCAAGTGCAGCTTGTCAGTATGATGGAGTTTATGCCCCTGAAAACCTTCAGCCGAAAGCCCCAGCCTCCAGCCCAGCAGATGAACATTCTGGAAGGCATTCTTTTTGCCTCTTAGAGGTCCCACTGGCACACAGACCCGACTGACCATGATCTTCACAACACACCTTGGCTTCTCCTCTGTCTTTTTGTCACTCTTCCCTCCCACTCACTCATACTTTCTGGGACATCTTCCAAATGAATTACCTTTTCCTGAGTCCTTGCCTTGTTTCAGACCCTGCTTTGGGAAGAACCCAAACAAAGAAGAAAATGAAAGAAAGAATACAGGAAAGTGACAGGCCAGCATTCATTTGGGATGCTCTTTGCCATTCTCACTGGTGTATGGCTTGATGCTAAAATACCTTAGACATATTTCAGTATCTTAACTCCTTTCTACTATATTGAATCTTTCTTGAGGACAAGGACAATTTTGTTTAAATGTATTCGATATACCCCACCTTTTGTCACTCAGTGGTAGGCATATTTGTTGATGGATTGGTTTTCTAGTTGAATCTCACAATTCCTCTTGGGACTGTCATTCAGAGTAATCTAGTTTTACCAGTGGAGAATCAGTGGTGAATGATAAATGAGTTCTATTAGTTTGGGGACTTTAGGTTTTAAGAGCAGTGGCTTGTGTGATCTTTCTAGCTGAAGAATGACTGTGGCTTCTGTGAGTAATGATCTCTCCAGAGATGATCACCTCTGTAGGCACCCTTAGTCTGATATCCCTTCATGTAGTGGTGGCATTTCTTGCTTTCTGCTTTCAGTCTGTTTGTGTGAGAGAGAAATGAACTCTTTGGGGAGGATGCTACTGGAGGGCATTTGCCTCCAGAGCATGAAAGCCGTTTTTATAAATTAATGACTGAGCAAGTCAGTAAAATGGTCAAAATTAAGTAAAACTAACTAGTATTTTGAAATATTTAGTGCTTGTAATATGCCAATTAATTTTTTTGGTCTTAACTCATATTCCCCTATGAAGAGATCCATGAAAATGTGTGTGTCAGTGGTGGTGCCACATATAATGGAATATAATGGCATGTCTTAGTCTTTTGGGGCTGCTCTAACAGAATGCCATAGATTGGGTGGCTTATAAACAACAGACATTTATTTCTCAGAGTTCTGGAGGCTGGGAAGTCCAAGATTAAGGTGCCAGCAAATTCCTTGTCTGGTGAGAGCCTGCTCCCTGGTTCACAGACGGCTGTCTTCCTGCTGTGTCCTCACATGGCAGAAAGAATGAGGGCGCTCTCCAGGGTCTGTTTTATAAAAGTAATGATTCCATTCAACCTCATGACCTAATCATCTCCCAGAAGCCCTCCCCTGCATTTGTGGTTAGTTTTCAATGTATGAATTTTGGGGAGATACAGAATTCAGCCTGTAGCACTACAATTGTTAAATATAACTTCTTTAGGGAAATATAAGCAGCAAGAACCTCCCCCCCCAACTGTCTGCCCATCCAACGTGAAGACATTGAATGCCGGTCTTCGCTTACGGCCGATGAACATGAATCTGACTTGGGATGATGAAGCAGTTCCGTCGACAGTAGGTTTCTAGCCCTTGTCAGAACCTGATTTTTACTGTGGTTGTTACTACTCAAAAGAGATGTCAGGTTAGCCAAAAACAAACAGAACTCTTTTCTTGGACACATCATGTGTTCAACCACAAATAATTCACTATAAGCTTCTAGGAGACATGAGTCTGTGCCTCATATTTAACACACACACACGACGTGGGGCTACTGACAAGGCCACACCCCTGCCATATGTTATTGCAGACATATTTCTCCCAAAGCAGCACTGTTGATTATTATGAAAGCGAGGCAGGTTTGAGCGGAGGAAGAATATGCTGCAGTTGAAAGAAAAGAGAGAGCAGCTCCTAACACATAGTTGGAGGCTATCTTTCAACTCTTTCCCTGTGTTATTTTGAAGCAAATAAAGGGATTGCTGCGGTACTGATATGATCAATCTATTCAAGGAAGTAATACGTCTAAGTTTGCTATGGCCCCAGAATTACATTTTTTTTTCCTGCGCAAGTTGCTGCCAAAGAAGTCAGCGAAGCATCAGTTTGATGAAACCTCTTCTAGCAAATTGCCATTTCTAATTATCCAGTGTATTTACCTCTATAGTCGTATCTTTCATCACTCAAAGTGGCTGTACTTCAAGGTGAGATGTCTCCTCTTATGAAAAAGTAATGAGGACGTTGTAACTTGCAGCTTCCAGCATGCCTTGAATTGATCTTTGTCTTGTTTGTCCCCAAGTCTGGAAGGCCAAGTGAAAATCTTTTTCTTTCTTTCCAACTGTTCTGTTTTTAACCATTTCTTTCTCTCAGACATAATGAGTTCTCCCTTACCACTTGAACTTTTGTTCATCTTTTTCCAGTCTCAGATTGACTCTTATTGCATTTGCCCAGAGCAGATATTTCATTTTGATTTTTATCTGATTTTTGTTCTGTGTGTTTGCCTCCCCTTCTTGGGGTCAGCGACCATGTCCATCATTTTTTGGTGTTGGTGGGAAGATTAAGCTTTTCACAGAGTAGACACGAACTGTTACTTTGATTAAACATTTATTGAGTGAATGTTAAAATATAGTTATCTTATTAAGTTTTGATACTAGTATACAATTGTTGATGAGTTAGAAGCTAGGTAAAGAAACAAAGTATTAGGAGATGATTGGAATTAATAGAATTTTTAAAAGTATATGGAATTTTATCGAAAAGATACATGTACCCCAATGTTCATAGCAACACTATATGCAGTAGCCAAGACATAGAAGCAACCTAAATGTCCATTGACAGATGACTGGATAAAGAAATTGTGGTATATTTATACAATGAAATACTACTGAGTGATAAAAAATAATAAAGTAATGCCATTTGCAGTAACATGAATGAACCTGGAGATCGTCATTCTAAATGTAGTATGCCAGAAAGAGAAAGAAAAATACCATGTGATATCACTCATATGTAGAATCTAAAAAGGAAAAAAAAGAAAAGAAAAAGAGGACACTAATGAACTCATCTACAAAAGAAACAGACTTGCAGACATAGTAAACAATCTTATGGTTACCAGGGAAGGGGGGGTGGAAAGGAATAAGTTTGAGAGTTTGAGATTTTCAAATGTTAACCACTGTATGTAAAAATAGATAGAAAACCAAATTTCTCCTGTATTGCACAGGGAACTATATTCAGTATCTTCTAATAACCTTTAATGAAAAAGAATATGAAAGTGAATATATGTACACATATGCATGACGGGGACATTATGCTGTAGATTAGAAATCGACACATTGTAACTGACTATACTTCAATAAAAAAAATTATATGGAATTTTAGAGGAACCTGAGACTTGAGTCCAATCTCTTTGTTTCATGGATGGCGAATCTTGACTTGTTTTGGATGAGAAGTCCATGGGCCATGCACTCCAATCTTTTAGTGCTTTGATTATGAGCTGAGGAACTGGCCTATGAAAGACTTGTTGTCAAATTAATCCTGAGAGTGATATAAGGGCTCTGAGCCTTCACCCCGCATTCACCCCTGTACATATGATGTGCATGAATTGTAAAGTTAAGACTCAACCAATTGCTTCTGAAAATTTGCAATATTAAGAACAAAAATCAAGTTAAATTTATAGCCTAATGCCTGCTCAGTTTAACTGACTGCAAAGCCAGGGTTTAAGGTGCCACTGATGAGAAACAAAGGAGGTGTCAAAAATACAAAAAGCACTGAGGACCTTTGTGGAAATTGTCAGAGCCTCTCTTTTCTGGGTATTCATTGTGGGTTGAGAAAGAAGAAAGATAAACATTTATCAGTGGCCTACCATGTGTCAGACCCTGTCACATTTAGTAGAGCTGCAAATCCTTTAAATCAGTGGGTCTCAACCACTTACTCTGTCCCCTGCTCCCCAGGGGAAATTTGGCAATGTCTGGAAATAGTTATGATTGTTGCTACTGGGGTGTTTCTACTGTCATCTAGTGGGTAGAGGCTGTGGATGCTATCAAACATCCTACCACATACAGGATGACCCTCACTGAAAACAGTTATCATGCCCCAAGTGTCAGCAGTGTCACAGTGGAGCAATCCTGTAAACTAAGTATTACCCTCATATTTACAGATGAGAGTGGAGACTCCATGTTTCCTGGCTAGTAGATGGATTGGGCCTTTGGACCCAATTCTCAGGAGGCACCAGAAGCTGTGGCTCCGTACTGCACCCATTCTGTGTCTGGAGCAGGGCTCCCAAACATAGGTTTGTGTGAGCGTGCACAGAGAGCTTGTTGAGAATTCAGCTCTCTGATCCCTGCTTAGAGATTCTGCAGTATTTGGTCTGGTGTAGAACATGGGATCTGCATATTTTAATAGTTACTTAAGCTCCTCAGGTGCACACTTTGAGAAATACTGCCTCAGGCAAGGGGATCACTGCTTGGGCAATGCTGTTTTCTATCGTCCCTGCGGCTGGGACCCAGTGATTTACTTTGTTACTTTGCTTTGCTCTGATTTCTCACCTCTTTAACCTGACACCTTCCCCTCCTTTGCCTGCACCTTCTGTAGTGATGGGATTTTCTTAGCTGTGTGCATGAATGTTCCAGAAGATACTGGGTCAACTGAGGAGCTGGAGGCAGATGTCATTTCATTTCATTGGGAAACATTATTTCTTCATTCTGGGCTACCATTCTTTTAGGTTAATGATGTTTGGTATTTTGAGTGTTGGAGATAGTATAGAACTGTTTTATAACACTGATCTCAGGGGGGGAATGACTAAAGGTTCCTTTGGGGTCAGGCAGACTGGTTTGATTAATTTAACAAACATAAATCGAATGCCTCCTCCGTGTCAGCTAGGAATTTTGCTGCGTGGTTGCTGGACACTGATAGGTAGTAAAACAGGGTCAGCGCTGCCGGACCCGAGGAACCAGGAGAACTCACAGCAGATCAGGGAGTGTCTGAGAGGTGACTAAGGGTTAAAGAGACTGGACATGTTTCTTACGAGATATAATACAGTTGAGCCTCGTTATCTGTGGATTCACCTACTCACTAACATTTATTTGTAGCCCCCAAATCAATACTCATGGCACTTTTGTAGTCATTGATGGCATGAGCAGAGTGGCAGAAAATTCGAGTTGCTTGACATACATGTTCCTGGAAGAAGTCAGACAAGATGATGATCTGCCTTCTTGTTTCACTTCTCACACTGTAAACAAGTATCTTTTTCACAGTCTATTTAGTATCATGTTTTTCACATTTTTGTGCTTTTTGGTGGTGATTTCACAGTTTAAAATGGCCTTCCAGCATAGCGCTGAAGTGCAGTCTAGTTTCCTAAGCAAGAAGCCAGTGATGTGCCTTATGGGGAAAATGTGTGTGTTAGATGAGTTTTGTTCAGGCATTTACTATATACGGTACTGTTAGGTGTGAGTTCAATGCTGATGAATCAACGATGTGTGTTAAATAAGCTGTCCTTAAACAGAAACATGTAAAATAAGGTTATGTATAGATTGATTGACGAAAATGTAAATGTTGTGACCAGAGGCTGCAGGAACCCTACCTCGTACTTCCCCAAAGAGCAATGGTTCAGTATTAACTAATTCAGTGTTTGTGGAGACTTTATAGAATTTAACTACCACGAATAATGAGAATCCACTGTATGTGGGTATATGGTGACTGAAACACCTATATGATGGAGTACTATGCAGCCATGGTGTAGAACTGTCAGGAAAGGACTTTCATTTTGCCTGAGACAAAATGAATGATGTTTTTGCTAAATGAATATGGCTAATCTCCATTCATACAGAAATTGCAGTAGATTAAGATAATTGCTCCCTAAAGGAATAAAGTAAGTTAAAATAAAATGCTCCCCTTTCAAGATGTAATTATCAAGGAGGTTTAAGGGCCATTTGATTCATTTTCAAGAACCAGTGTGAGTATCTGAACTGATTTCTGGCATCACTGTCACGCAGTTTTATTAATCTTGCCCCGGCTTTTACACTGGTTTAAAAAAATTGTTTTCAACCACAGTCCACAGAGTGCTCCATGTGGAGAAATAGAGGCCCTTTGAGTTGATTACCCTTCACCTATTCGGATTGCATAATCTTTAAAATTCAGAAAGAAGAGTTCTGTTTGATTTAGAGTTTCTAAGTGAAAAGAATAAAAGTCATCTCTACAACGAAAGCAAATTATGGAACACCTCTAAACATAGTTCGATACATTTTGAGCAGTGTCTTCTTCACCACATTTTTCTTTTCTGTTTTTGAGCATCAGTGACAGATGCCAGTTTTTGGCAAAGCATGCTTTTTAAGGAGACCCTGCATAGGAGGCCCTCCAGATGCACGGTTTGCAGTTTGCTTTGTCCCGAGGCTCCAGAGGAGTTTTTGGGTGGTGGATCGAGGTAGGGAATAGGAGTCCCTGAAGATACTCAGATGCACTGTTGACTCTATGAATGGGAAGGAGTTAGGGCCTCTGAAATAAAAAGAGCATTTAAAAGGATGGTCTTTAAAGTTTCCAGCCAATCAGATTGGAATGGCATAACATCTCCATGAAGATGAAAAGCTCTATGTGAATTCCTTGAATCAGCAACTCTAAACAACATGTCACCTAGTTGCTCCCGAACTGTCAGGTTGGGAGTAGAAAACAGAACTTTTAAAACAGTGCAGAGAGCTGGCACAGGTACCATGGAGAACTTCTGACTTAAACTTCCTTTCCTCTGGAGAGAAGCAGCAGGAGGAAGGTGGCAGTTCCAAGAGGGGAGGGTACAGGGAACAAAGGTTTGCTTTCGTAACTTTGCTATTGTTCTAGCCCAGGCTGCTAAGACAGTTACTGAATCCCAACCTCGTCGATTGAACTTGATGGTTCCAGTTTCCCCAGACTGTTCCCTGCCCCTTCCTCTGCTTGAGAGGAAGCCCAGGAAAGGAGAAGAAGGGCAGGTGGGGCCCTTGGACCTTCAACCCACTGTCTGTAAAATTTCAACTTTATGTTTTAAAAATGATCGTCACAAATATGCTGCCTGTGAGAGTCTGAGTAATGACCCCTGAGTTGTTCAGATTCTAGTCCCCTACTGTGCTGTATAACCTTAGGTGGCAAAAGGGACTTTGCAGATGTGATTAAGGATTTTGAGATGGGAGATAGAGTAGCGTGGATTATCCAGATGGACCCAATCATGTAATCACAGGGGTCCGTAGAGGAGGGAGGCAGAGGGAGAAACCACCCCGGAAGAGGAGATGTAATGGCAGAAGTGGCAGCTGGAGCGGTGTGCCTTGAAGATGGAAGAAGGGACAGTAAGCCAAGGAACACAGTGGCTGAAAAAGACAGAGGAACAGGTTCTCCCCTCTGAGCCTTAAGAAAGAACCAGACCTGCAGACACCTTGACTTTAGCCCAGAGAAACCCATGCCAGACTTCCAGACCTCCAGACCTGCAAAAGAATAAATTTATAGTGTTGTAAGCTGCTAAATTTGTGGTAACTAGTTAACAGCAGCCATAGGAAACTAATATACTACCAGAAAGGCCGTTTTTATGATACAGTTATTGTATTATTTCCTTTCGGAAAAGTAAGTTCACATAACATGGGAATATACCTCTTGTGTAAATGTTCTCTCACATTTCATCTTTCCTTTGTCAGGGTAATGAAGCAAATTTATCTAAGCATTTTAAGGGAGTGGCTGGGAGGAAGCATAAAATTGTGACATTTAAGGGAGTCAGGGAAAATTTAGTCTAACTCTTTTACAGATGAGTTAATTGGGACTAAAGTCCAGGCCCCCTGACATCCAGTCTAGTGGGGGGAAAGGATGAAACAGGCGACCCGCTGTCCCTCCTTCTAGCCTCCTGGAAACTTCCTGTCCCCTGTGTGAAAATGGCTCAACTCTCTCAGTTGCCGCCATACGTGGTAGTGACACTGCTGAGAATATGAGCCCAGGAGCAGCTCTGACTTTGTTAAGGATAAGAAAGGAATGTGAAGAAACATGCGCCAGTTGGAATAAAGTTATTTTTAAAAATTATTCTAAAGGCATAGATACCACTACAGACCTGCAATGTATACTCCAAGGTTTTAAGCTTTCATTAAAAAATGAAAGGAATTTTCTCTGAACTCAACCTTTAAGCCTTGAAACCCAATCCTTGCTCAACGAATGCAAAATCTGGAAAGGAAATGGAATGCCATAAATCACCTCAATTAAAACTTTTTCTTTTTCTTTTGTTCTGTTCGTTTGGAGACTAATCCAGGGAGGACAAGAATGCAGCAGAAATCAAACTTGCCAAAATGATTACAATACTCCCAAATCTGAGCCCAATTATAACCTTTGTTTACCTTTTAGACTGCTGTCTCAGCGAAGTAAAGGTCATGAGGAGTTTAGGGCTATGGGTGTAGGGAAGCTTTTAAAGTGTATTTTTTTTTTTAATTTAGGAGGGAGATACATCTACATATATTAAAAAATAATATAGAAATACGAACCTAAATTTCCCTATGTTTTCAAAGGGGAGGAGGGAGCTGTAGTAATGTTACACACTTGCTTCTGGTAGCTTCTGTAATCCTGGCAACACCCTATGAGGCATATATTGTTATATGATTTTACTTCTCAAGAAGTTGTAATTCAGTGAGCTAAAAGTGATTAGCAAAGTTACAGTGAGCAATCTGAAAAGAATTCAGGTCTCAAGACTCCAGATTGAGGGACCAGGCAGTTGTAATTCCTTCAAAACCAGTGCTTTTTCCTCCACAATCAAGGGCCTGTGCAGGACATGGAAGTGCATGGTGCAAACACAGTGTCAAACCTTCCCAGTTTGGGCTTTTAGAGAGAGATGCCTTCATCGATGAAAGTTTTTATTTGTGTGACTGTCTTTTTAAAAAAAATTCATTGCTGATTTATTTATTTTAAACTTTTCTACATTTATAATTTATTATGGAAGTAACAATATGCCCATTGTAGGAATTCTTCAAGGTAAACAAGGCTAAAAGCATAGATATTCTTCCATAATTTTCCCCAGGTTCATACCATGTAGAACCAGCTTCTTAAGGAAAAGCATTGCCTCACTTAGGTCCTACTGAGCAAAGAAAAATGAGTTGTAGTTTGAATACCTGTACTTCACGTGTACGTCATTGCCCCTGAAGCACTGCCTAGGCTTTGATCTCTTCAGTAGTTAAAACATTTCCTTGCACTTTTGTTTATCCTCAGCCTAGCCTGGGATACTTCACATTCGAACATAATCACTCATGAACAAGACTTTGATGTCTTACAGTTGTCCCCGCTGCACCTCAGGCATACGGAGCTCCACTCACCTCAACATTTACGCCCCCGGGGTGGCTGAGTATCTAAGTATCCGAGTCCCTAAGGAAGAAGCTTCTTGGGCTCCTAGGAAGACATCTTGTGGTGATGTCAGAACTCCTTCATGGGAGGGAGCTGCTGTGCTTGTGGCTGTCGGGCCCACAAAAGCCTGTTGAAATAAGCAGTAACCCACTCATTGGAATTTCCCCTGTGCTGTACCCAACTTCCCAGGTAGTTCATGGCTTGTGTCTCTGGATTTTGGTTTTCAGGCAATGCTTTGGAATTGCCCTCAGCCTTCTATGAGTTCCTAGTTCGTCCTTGCTGTTCATTCTTCCTCTGGAACTGCAGGAATGAGTCCATCCTGGCTCCAGCTGGCCTCACCTTGACCCAGCTTGTTTGCCTCATCACATGATCAGTTCTGCAGAAGGCTGGCTGTGGTCTCCTGATGGTCATGATACATCACCCCTGCCTTATTTCAAGAACAGAGCCACAGAGACCAAACTGCATAGCAGACAAAGTATTTTGGTTGGATATTTTTTGTTTACCCATCCCACACCTACAGGTCTCTCTGTTCTGCGATCCTGGAGGCTGCATGCAGTGATTGGCTCTTTCTCCTCTGCCTCCCAGTTGGGTATAAGCACTGGGAGACCCTGGCAGGAGATGGGAGGGCTGTAGGAGAGTGAGGTAGGGGTACTCACCCCCTCCACTCCACCCCTGCCAGCTCCCCTCCTCCTGCCCCATGAGTTGCTTGTGGTTAGTTGAGTTCCTCTGTTTTCAAAGGCCATGGCTCTTCTGGGTTCTCTCCTGTGTCCCTTCAGGCCTAGTGTTGGTCATGGCTCCCTGGCTCCCTGCTGTTGCCTGGGGTTCCTTATACTTTGCCTACCCCATTGTCAGTGCTCTTTGTCTTACCCTTTCCTTCCTGCCCCTGTTGGACTCAGCCACCAGTTTTCTGCCAGGACCAGAGTTTCTGGCCTCCTTTTCCTAAATCTCTCCCATTCTTGCCCACGAGTGGCTCCTCTTTTTCCCCTTATGTGTTAGTCCTCACATCACCATGCCTCTTTCCCCAGTCCCCATGGTTTGAGCAACTATCTGTCATCAGTAATTTCCACCTTAGTAGGACATTATCTCAGAAAGCAGTGTCAGAGCCAGAAGCCACTGGAGAAATCATGTAGTCTAATAGGTTTTTTTATTCAAACATGAAGAAAATGGGGCCAGAGAGGATAAGTGTGTTGCCCAAAGTCCACTAGGTACTACCTAGGGGTGGTCCACTGTTCTTTGCTCTGTACCATATAGAGACTGGGGATAAATGTCCCAAATAGGAGATGTCTTCAGAGATGAAGGTCAGAAGATGCCACCTTCTGAAATAGCAGCTAGTAAGATCCAACATCAAATAGATGAAATCATCCCTCTGCAGGAAAAAAAAAATGCATTCGAAGAGGAGGTAGATATGCTTTTGAAAATGTCTTGCAAATAAGTCAAGAATGTTTCACTGTCTTCAGCTAAAAGACTTTGGGAGTTTCCCAAGAAATTAAGATAAGCTTTAATCTAGTGGATTTTATATGCACAAAGGAATGTATCATCACACAAGGAGGGTTCTTGTCTGGAGAAGAAAGAAACATATAAGGCTTTATCTCTATGTCTCCCCTACTGATTAATTACTTCAAATATCTTCCCAATTGACTGACTCAAGTGTTCCGATTCAATTCACAGACATATCCCTCTAATGATAGACTCTGTTAAATCCAGCAAGCACTGACCATCCACTGTGAGCTTCTCACTGCGCCAGGAACTGGACATATAAAGATGCTCTGGACATAGATCCCACCTTCTAGTGGATGATAATGGGGAGAGAGAAAAGAACAGATCCTTTTCACGTAGACTACGTTAGCTCTCCCTGTCATGCTCTCATAGGCTCCTCTTTTTCCTTTTTCAAAATACCTAGCTGCTAGAAAACTCCTAGAAAACCACCTCTTGGGGTCTTTGTTTTCATTCTCTTTTTATGATACCAGCCACTCTGTGACAAGCCAGACTGGGTTGGGTTGGGAAGCACCCAATGTCTTGACTGGTTTAAGAGACAGTGTCCAGGGTAAAGTGTGAGATTCAGTTTTGGGGTGAGACTGAGCCATCAGGGAGGAGATAAATCACCACCCTGGGCTGACCCGCAGTATGTGCTCAGCAAATTAATTCAGTCAACAGTTATTTAACGAGTGTGTGCTAAGTGCCCAGGACAGACACTGGAGACTCTGAGTCCCTATAACCAGGTCCTTACCTTGATGGAGGCTATGTCATAGGAAATGTCTCAAAAGAGTATTTTCTGGAGAGTCTAGTGGTTCTAAGAGGAGAGAGAGGCAGGTAAACCAAGAGCTCAAACCAGGAGTGGAAGTGAACGCAGTGGGAGTTGAGGATATTTAATGTGGCCTGGGGGTGAAGGGTAGAGTTAGGGGTGAAGGGTTGGAGAAGACTTGATAGAGGTTCAGTTCCATGGTCAGTTTCTGCGGTACGTTTCCCTGAGGTTTGTGCATTTCTGTGGGTCTGAAGACAGCACCTTAAACCGTTAGCATCTCCCTGGATACTTATTTTGTTGCTGCGAGGGTCAGAGCAGCAGGACTCATTGAAATGGACCTTTGAAAATAACTGCCCTTAATTAAAAGGAGTATTTGGGTAAGTCGTCAAGAAAGCTAATTTCACTTATGTTTTTACTGCTGGCCTGCCTCCCAACCGAGCTGACCAAAGGCCTACGTTTTCTGGAACAGCTCATGACTCTGCACCCTTTAGCTCCCTGTGCCACAGTTCCTGGTGGTCTCTGACGGTGTCCTTTTTGGGGTTCATGTAACAGAGTCACTTACGTTCTTTACGCTCTTGACCTGGCCTCTGCTGAGCTCACCCACCTTGTCTCCTGCCAGTCCTTCATGTGAGGGTAGCGCACACCGCCCCCCTGCCGCCTCCCGCCTCTCTCTCCGTGCTCCCACACTTCCCTCTTCCTGGAACTGCCTCTCTGCCTCCTTCCTTCCCCCCAGCTCCCTGCCCCTGCCCCCCTGCAACTGCCTCTAAGACTCAATCCGGGCATCACCACCTCCCAGAAGCCTTCTCTGCTCCCTCAAGCTGGGCTCAGGGACCTGGTCTTTGGTTCCCACTCTAAGCCACACATACTTTCGTCATAGCACTTGTCACCTGTTATGTGAATTATCCACTGTAATAAGTTTTGTGTTTAAATTTACTGTTTATTCTCCCGCTGGGCTCCTGCAGGTCTGGGTCCAGGTCACTTCAGAGCCTCAGCAACAAACGCAGTGCCCGGCACACAGTAAGGAGGTGCTTGTCTTAGAAGGGATTTCTCCGATTTGTGATCTTTCGGGGGCTTTCCTGACTCCCATAGAGTTTGTCAGCATTTGGCTTTGCCTTCCTCTGCCCTAGGCTCTGCCTGTCTCAGGGACATTGATGTGTCCTAGGAAATTGAGTCATAGGTTTGGTTCATGTACTGTTGTCCTGTCCTTACCTATGAGAAGGAGGCTGAAGTTATGAGAAGTAAGTTTGCCTGGTGTGGCAGCATCTGAGAAAGAGAGGAGGGAAGTGAATTACCTACATCCACATAATCATGGCAGGGCAGGGCCTCTTCGGTGTTGGGACTCTTGGCAGAAATCAGTGGTGGTTAGGTTACAGAATCACAAGGTCTGTTAGGTGGCAGAGCCTCAGGAAAAGCAATAAACGGCTTTTGTCCTGGGCATGCTGTGTAGGGAGCCTGTGCTCATCCCATGGCCACACCCTCTGAGGACCGCGGCTTCCAGTGTACACGCTGCACTTTCCCTTCGCTGAGATGGAAGCATCCTCATCCTGACACGTGTATGTGGTGGGCATTACAGCCTCTCTGCAGAGCAAGATGGGGCTTGTCGGCAAGGAGGGCAGCTGTGGACAGTTAGGTGCTTGTTGCAGTGAGATGTTTCATCTTGAAAGGAATTGACACAACTAATTAATATTTAAAGAAGTTGGAGTACAAGTTATTTCAGGAGGGGGTGGGTTACAGACTGGAAAGCGATGGGAAGGAAACTCCTGGGGGTGCTGGAAGATTCTCTCTCTAGACCTGAGTGGTGGTTACCTGGCGGTCTGAGGTGTAGAAGTATCATGGAGCCGAACATTGAAGGTCAGCACACCTTACTGTATGAGAACCATCCTTCAATAATTAGAAAAGAGAAAAAGGCACTTGCAAAAGTGTAAATACTATCATTGAAAAACCAGTGAGGCAGGAGGTGGATTCTGACACTGTGGCCTGTGACTGAAATTCAAACTTACATGCTTGTGAGGGTCACACAGGGGCCGTGGAGAAGGTGCAGGGAAGTCACATGGTGGTACATATTAGCTGAAGCCCCTTTCCCTTCTAGATGCTTCCTTCCAGGTACCCTTCTCTTAGACACTCAGCACCAGGGTCCAGAGGCTCGCACAGTTGTTTTGCTCCATCAAATTGTTTCTTGGACTTTGACTGAAGTAAAGCTATGACATTAAGCAGTTTTTTTTTTGAAATTATTTTTTATTGTGGTAAAATAAATATCACATGAAATTTGTCAGTTTAACCATTGTAAGTTGTATAATTCAGCAGCATTAATTATATTCACAATATACACCTATGACCATTATTTATTATCAAAACTTTTCATCACCCCAGACAGAACTTCTGTAAGCATTAAGCATTCACTTCCCACTCTACCCAGTCCATAGTAACCTCTAATCTACTGTCTATATGACTTTGCCTCTTCTAGATATTTCCAGTAAGTGGAGTCACACAATGTTTATCCTTCTGTGTCTGGCTAATTTGACTAAGCGTAGCATGCATCAGAAATATTCCTTTTTATGGCTAAATAGTATTCCATTGTGTGGATATACCACATTTTGTTTATCCATTCATCTACTGATGGACACTTGGACTGTTCCACGTTTTGCCTATTGTAGATAATTCTGCAATGAATATTGGCTAAGTCATACTTCAAAAAATCATGTAAAGTTTGAAAATTGTCCCTTTCTCTAATTCCTATCCATCCTTCAAGTCTTGACTAAAATGTTACCTTCTCTGTGAAAAACATTTCTCTCACAATCAGTGCCTTTGTGCTTATGTCTTCCTTTCCTTTGGGCCTGAGATTGTGCCCTAACATGGAGCTGTGGGCTCTGCATGTGGGCTCTCTCCCCAAACCAAGAGAGAAGTCAAGTCAAAGGACCTTGAGAAAGGGTGAGACTGGTGAATCAAGGAAGGAAGTCTGAACAGATCATCTGAAGAAAGGAATTAGAGGTCTGTCCTGAGGAAACTAGGGAAGGAGAGTGCAAGGATGTTGAGATTTGGGAAAAAGCCTGTCTTTTTTCTTCTTGAAAGTGATGTGGGGTGAGCCTGGTGGTATTTATAAGACCAGGGATAGTCAACTCTCTGTACCCGTATTTATTTATTCCTTATTTGCATGCTGTTCACAGCACCACATTTTATATGCTCCTGAGCTCAAAGGTGTGATATCTTAACTTAGGATTTTGAGCTCTGAGCTCAACACATCATAGATACTTGCGTGAGCTGAAATATAGATACTACTTGCACCGACAGAGCAAATGACAGTGGCTTATTGACTAAAGTTGGGTTCCTTGTGAAATAGATTCTGGCATAGAAACTGGTGTGCAGGTGTTTTGCAGGGGAGTGCTCTTGGGGAAGACACCTGTGTGATGGAAGCAGAATTGAGCAGAGGGAGAAGTTGCACTGTGACACACTCACCAGCAGGGACCTCTGCTGATCCCATGGGGAGCTCTGGAGCTGGAGTGGCTCTTCAGACTGACTTGGTCATACATCTAGGCAAGGAGGCTGGGGTTGCACCTCCTTACTTCCTGTGTCTTACTACCAGTCACTGGATACAAGCTAACCTTAAGGTGGGGTGTGATATTAGGGGAGGCAGCTCCGTCCAGCCAAGGGCAGTTTTCAGCCAACATTTCCAACATCTGGGGCAATGAGGGCCTCCATTCTGAAGGGGGACATCTAAGTGACCTACCAGGACTTGAGTGTGGCTCCACAGTTTTGGGGACCCAGCCCCCTTCAAGTGTGTTGATCTATTGTCTCCCAAGTGTTGTATGGTCACAAAGGTTACCTGCACATCTGTATTCCAAGGGAAAGGACAGAATGGGACATGTTTCTCTCTTCTTTCTGTCTTCTCTCTGAGTGCTTTCCACTTGGGCATGACCTTTATGTTATACATATAATTCCATTGACTTGCCATTGGCTTAAGCATAGTCAAGTGAACACACCTAGCTGCAAAACAGCCTGGGACCTTCCCCGAACCCTTTATCAAGGAGCAATTGACAAATAAAATTGTATGTATTTAAAGTGTAAAGTGGGATGATTTGATATATGTATATACTATGAAATGGTTACTACAATCAAGTTAATTAAAACATTCATCACTTCACATAGTTACCATTGTGTGTGTGTGTGTGTGTGTGTGTGTGTGTGTGTGTGTGTGTGTGTGTGGTGAGAATGCTTAGTTAGGATCTTCTGTCTTAGCAATTTCCTAGTGTGCAGTACAGCACTGATAACTGTAGTCACCATGCTGTGCATTAGATCCTGAGAACTTACTCATCTTATAACTGAAAGTTTATATCCTTTGACCAACATCTCCCTTTGGAGCATTATTTCTTTTGTCTGTCTCCTACCAGTAAAGGAAACCAAAATGATGAAAGTGGTTATTCTGTGTCTCTTTTTTTCATGTCTTATTTCCCAAGTTTTCTGGAGTAAACACATAGACTGGTATAACCAGGATAAATATTATCAAAGTGTGTAACAGATGTAATTCATTGCTGGAAGAACATAAACTTTTAAAGGGTACATTTTTAACTGTTTCCTTTAACAAATATGAGAACCATAGAGAGAAGAAGTCAGTAGACAATTGTCCAAAATGGCTTTAAATAATATTTTATATAATTTGTTAATTCAACAAACACTTACTGAGCATTGTTCTTGGCCAGGGGAAAATTTTCTTCTACTACTTTTGTTCAATTTTCATTATTCATCATCTCTGTGACCTCCCAAGGTCAAAAGTTAACCAGGGAGTGAGGTACTTTTTCAAGTTAGAAACACTCATGCATGTAATTCTTGGGAACCAGATGTGCACAGACAGCCTTAATAAGTGTTGGGTTCATTATTTATGGTCGCCACTGGATTTAGAAAGGAGCTGGAACACGAGACACTGAGATCTCTACATCTTCAGGAAAGTAGTTGGCTCTGAGGATTTTGGTGGAGGATAGCCGACTTCACTGCCATGGGTCCCCCAGTAGTCTGGGTTAATGTAGCTGAAGAAGGCAGAGGTTAAAAGGACAAAGGCTTCTTTCTTATTTGTTGTTCCCTTTCCCAATCTGTGCACTGTTCTGTGACTCATATGGGCAAAGGCACCATAACATTCTATCAGTAATAAATTTTCCTGCTTAATTTTATAGTAGCTCGATGGGTTAGGAATAATGTAAATTCTGTATCTGTCTTGAAGTCATCTATAAGCCTGTCATAAATTGCCCTGCCACATGCACATTTAAGGAATAAATTTTTATTACAGAAATTTTCAAGTAAACACAAAAATAGAATAATATAACGAACCCCGTGTAACCTTCATCTAGCTTCAAGAATTATTAATATTTTGCCAGCCTTGTTTAATCTGCTTTCTCCATTGTTTACTTTTTTGCTGGAGAATTTGAAAGCAAATCCTTCATTGTGTCTGAACATCCCACAGACAGCTTGATAAAAGCAGTACCTTCATGGATACCTCTCAGGCTTCCTTGAGGGCTGCCTGTGGAAAAAAGTGTTTTTGATTTTACAGCAGAAATTTTCCTCAAGCCAATAATCTGCTTGTGCCAAGACCAATTAATGTACTCATCCATAACCAAGAGAAACAGTATGTGCTGTGTGCAAGTGGGTTGTGGAGCCCTTACCTGGCTTTTGCTTGCCATTTGTTTTAATTTGTTTGCCCTCACACAGCATCACTAGCCAATCACATCTTGACAGCCTTGAATGAACTAGCTGAGGGGCCCTGGTCACAGAATTAGGGCACAAAGAGACAGCCATCTTTGTGCAAGGGCTGTCCTCTCAGCTGTTATGATCTAAGTACAAAGTCTGTGTTCCCTGAGATTAATGACCATGCCAGAGGTTTCCTGCCCACCCCTCTTTCTCTAAAGCAGTAAGTCACTAGCCAGTTTGTAAACCTGTCTTTCTGAATGTTGGACAACAAAGTAGGTGGAGAAAGAACTGAAGTTTGGAGCACACCCGATCGCTATCTCGGCCATACTGTTTAATTTCACCCTGGTCTAGAAAATCTGTTTTTTTAACTGTGATAAAATACACATAGCATTAAATTTACCATCTTAATTATTTTTAAGTGTACCGCTGAGTAGCATTAAATATATTCACCTTGTTGTGCAACCAATTTACAAAACTCTTTGCAAAACTGACACCCTGTATCAATTAAACAATAGTTCCCCGTTCCTCATCACCCCCCACCCCAGTCCTGGCAACCACCATCCAACTTTCCTCCTCTATGAATTTGACGACTCTAGGTACCTCATATAAATGAAATTACAAAATATTTGTCATTTGTGACTGACAGCATAGTGTCTTCAGGTTCATCCATGTTGTAGCATGTGTCAGAATTGTGTTCCCTTTTTAAGGCTGAATGATATTCCATTGTATGTATACACCACATTTTGTTTATCCATTAATCCACTGTTGGACACTTGGGTTGCTTCTATGTTGGATCTATTGTGAATAGTGCCACTACAAATATGAGTGTGTGTAAAGTGTTCTTTTAGATGAAAAATTCTCTTCCAATTATGGAATTTGTTGCTTCCTTGTATTTTTGGTGTCCCCCATTGGTTGAGTACTGTCCTTCCCTGTGGTTGTTGCAGGACCTATGATCCATATCATCATTTCTTTCAAATCCTGGGCAGTTTCTCTCTTTGACCTGCTGTGCAATTTGCCATTGGTACATCTACCACTTGGCACAGTGCTTGGGACATAGTGTAGATATTTGTCAAACAAGTGAATGCATGAATGAATGAATGCACACAGCAAAATCAAATTGAAGAGAAACAAAAGATTATTTTCCTTATAAAATGATTGGGACCCCAGACCTGTGTGGATACATCCCAGAATGCTTCTCTTTCAAACATCTGGCTCATGTTCCTATTTAAATTAACTCAGTATAGATTAATACAGCTATTCTTACCTGTGTTTTTAACACAGTCAAAACACAACCAATGCCTCCTCCTGCCTTTCTTTCCATGATTTGAACATAGGAGCTCAGTATATATCCACTCTAGAGAGAAAATCCATCAATGAAGGCATGTATGAGGGAATGATTTAATGAATGAGCCAACTAAGAATATGTTCCTTGGTGGGTGGTATATTCCTTGGAGAGCTTCCTCATAATGGGAGAGAGGAAGGGAGGGCAGGAGGAATGGGACATCATTTATTCTCTCACTCCCTGAATATCGGCAGTTCTTGGTCCTGGGAGTTCATCAGTAGACACAGCAGGCATGATCTGGCTCTCAGGATTGTACCTGCGAGGGAGTGAAACAGACATAAGCAGAATGATTTCTAGCTGCTTTCTGTATCACGTGGGGAGACAGGAAGCCACGGCAGAGAGTATCAGGGGCCCGTGTGGTTGAGGGCAGTCAGGGAGGGCACGGGCGAGGAGGTGAGACGTGGGACACTGTGCAGGGTAAGGAAACGCTGGCCAGAGGAGAGGGTTTCCAGAGAGCCCACGCCAGGCTGATAGGACAGGGTGGAATGGGGCATGGAGCGGGGTGAGGCCAGAGCAACTGGCAGGCCATGGTAAAGAATTTGGATTTTTGTTTAAAGCAGTGAGAATCCATTGACATATCTGAACTTGAAAATGGTACGAGCTAATTTGCATTTTTAAAAGCTGGCTCTGGTTGCTGTGGGGAAAACTGCCAAGCAGCATGTCTAGAAGAAGAATACTCTGCCCTGGGTGCTAGAGACACAGCCCCATGAGAGATGAGGGTGGCTGGGGCCATGGGTGGCAGATGGAGCCCGGGGACCATAGGCCGACTGCTGGATTCACTCTGGAGATAGGAGAGTGCCTTCCTCGTCTCCTGAGTTACTCTGCTTGTCCCTATGCTGTTTTGTCACCTCTGAAGGCAGTTCCTCAAGGTCTAGCTAGTCTACTGCCGCTGTTGTCACTGCTGTCTTTATGAGTAGTTTTGTCTGGTGCTGGGTAAGATTCTTAGCACGAGCTCCTTGGACAGTAGCTTCTGCAAGCTCCTATGCCCTCTCTCTTATGAACCTAAAAGGTCTCTCTCTCTCTCACTGTCTGACTCTTACACACACACATCAACACAAAAAATGGTTTTGTATCTAAATTAATATTTGACTGAATGAAATATGATAATTCTGTCCATCAGGGTCACTTCCATTTGACTCCTGAGAAACTTTATTTTGGAGCATATACGCAAGGAGAAGGGAGCAGTTTTAGAAAGATCTGTATTTAAAATACAGCATACTATGCTACCCTGAAACCTATTTTCTGTTCATAGAGGGTGGTGAGTTTTGAGTATATCTGGAAATATGCTTATGTGTGCTATGACTTGTTGAACCTATTCTGAACTGAAGAAGAGTAGATTGTCATTTTCCCTCATGTAGCACAGTTCATTACCTGCGTATAGCAGCACCAAACCAAGGGTGGGTAGTTTCAGAAGGGACATCAAGGAGATGATGCGGGGACTGGCTGCTAAGTGCACATTGTTTGCCTTCTGATACCTGGTTGAAACCCAGGTTCTGACTTAACGCTCAGATCTTGTCCAGGGGCAGATCTAAGAGAACTATGCTGTAGAATCTTTGGATCCACCATCATTTTGCCCCTGCTCTTGAAATTACAGAAGGTTAGTCTCAGAATCAGTCAAACCAGTCTTCCTAGAGATCTTGAAACAAATGACGTTCCTGAACCCCTGCAAGCCTAGAGCAACCTACATGCTACCCTCGTCCCGTGGGGAAGAGAGATGGGAAGCCAGTCGGCTGTTGGGATTGAAGAGAACTAAGAAGCTTACCTCAACATTTCCTGAACTCTGCCTTCTCTCTATGTGGTTTTCTAAATATAAAGTGTGAAATCTCTTAGAAAGTGGTCATTAAAATGAGTATCTTTTCGAGTCACAAAATAGAACTTGTAAATTACAAAAGACACATTCCTTTCTATCCTTAAGTAGGAAACGTTGTCTATTTCAGGATTCATTTTCCCCTGATACGGGATTTCAGCTCCAGATATAATTCAGGAGGTACTTGTCTGGTAATTGCATTCTTTTCCTGATTTTACTCTTTCTCATCTTGAAGATGATTTTATTTTTTCATGCTATCCACCAAATGCTATCTGTACGTATCTGTGAATTGTGGCCCTATTTATACGTGTTATCAGAGTGAATTACTTGTTTGTTTACGAATGAAGTTCTACCTCATTTAAGGCCATTTTTATCTATTAGCAAATGAATTCTATTTGAATTTTCATAAGTATGTTTTACTTCACACCAAAGAGCTGTTGTTTTAGAAAATCAGAAAATTAAACCTTTTTAAAACAAAAAATGTATTATCTGCTTATAAATAGCATAAGTAGAACAACAAATAATACACTTTCTAATTGCTTTTTCTTTCAGACCTAGCAACAATTGATCAAGGATAATGTTGATATCAACCAGTTTCTAGGATGAATAATATATACTGCTAAACAAAAACGTACTTTTAAAAAGCTTTTAAAGGAGCCGCCTGCTAGTTCAAATTGATTAAGCATCTAAATAACTTGTTGAATTTAAAATATATTTGTATGAAATATGTTTCATCCTTGAGGAACAATAAGAAACTTTGTTGAGAGGTTGAGCTTTCTCCAGAGTTTACTTGAGATGTCAGGATAAATAATAGCATTGCGGCTACACATTTGGAACTTAACATTTGGTTGGGCTTATTTTTGCTGCCACTCCACAGATAATAAATTTCATGAAGGGATCTTTCCATTGACAGAAGTTAGTTCCTTTTGTTTTCTCTGCAGAAAATGAGTTGCTTCGCTTTGTGATAGGCAGGTATCCAGGCACTAATACTTCCCTTTTCAGTCTAGAATCAGGTAATGACGGCCCATCATTTCTCCCTGACAGCGGGGATGACAGTCTTGCTTGTCCCATATCTTCTAGTACAGCTCAAGGACAGGAACAGTGGCCAGAATTTTATCAGCAGGCCCAAGAGTCAGGGGAAAGGAGTGATGCAAGTTGGAGTAGATGAATAACTCTTTGAAGATTTTTCTCAACTCCAGATTTGACCAGAAGGTGCTATTTTATTGTAGAACCCCGAATGCCTTTCCTCACTTATCTCTCCGGAGGGATACAAACACAGCCTATTTCATTGATCTATTCTTTTCTTCTCTCTCTCTGTCTTCTATCTCTTTCTCTCATGCAATAGACCAGGTGTTGATCGACTACAGTTTGCAAGACAAATCCAATCTATGGCTGGGTTTTACATTTTTAAATTGTTGAAATACCAGAAGAAAAATATTTCATGGCAATGATATGCCAGTGACCATAAGTAAAGTTTGATTGGAACATACCCTGCTGATTCACTTATATATTGTCTGTGGCTGTTTCTCTGCTCTGTTGACAAAGTTGAACTGAGGAGTCAGGACACATACCAAATAGCCCATAAAGTCTAAATTGAGGCAAGTCTAGGCCATTCTCAAAAAATGTTATTTACTATGTATATAGCTATGATTCTGTTCTTAAGGGTAGTGTTGATTTTTCTGTATTGTGGAAAAGGTATTTTTTTCAAGAGCCAAATGGAGAACATTTTTTAACACATTTATCATGTTTGGTAGAGTCTAATTGTATTAAGAGAAGAGTAAAGCAATAAGGTATCAGAGCCAGTTCAGATAATAAATCATCTAATCTGAAGGTATGAGATTAGTGCATCCATGGGTTTTGCCTGCTGCCTCTTTTCCCAGCCATTTTATATAGGAGCCCACCTCAACTTGTCAGGTTTGCAAACTATTCAGAAATTTCAAGAATACTAGTGTTACCGACCCGAACTTGGGTCTGTTCGCCCACTTTGCAGCAAAGCCAATCAACTGACACCGGATTGTGGTGGAGGAAGGGATAGCAGGGTGCTAAGCAAGGATAATGGGCAGCTCATGATCAAAAGACCTGAACTGACTGATGGCTTTCAAGGAAGAGTTTTTAAAGGCAACATTTAGGGTGAAGGTTGCAAGGGGCATGGCTTTCTTCTGACTGGCTGGTGGTGAGGTAACAGGGTGACATTTGGGGAAGCCTAATCATCAGCCTTCTGGTTCCAGCCAGTCTGGCGTCTTTGTGCTGGTCATCAGCATGTAGTCACCACCCTCCACCTGGGATGCTGGGGGCCAGTCCTAGATCCTGCAGAACAACTCAAAGATGTGTGTCAGATTGTTATGCATATCCCTTGAGGAGGAATTAGGACTCTGTTTTATTGCTGTACTATTGTTGATTGCTTTTCTTTTGTTTCTGCATTCCCTCACTTTCCTACTTAGTAACTGTTCGAGTCTGCTCTTTGAAATGCAGGAAAGGACTAGGAGACCAAAGTCTTCTTCTACAAACCAGAAATGGGGGGCAAGGAGGGGCTTTTGTACCCAGGAGGGTCCTGCTCAGTTTTAATACCCCCTTTTCTTTGATACTCCTCAATCCTGAGGGGCACAGGAGAGGGACAAGAAAGAGAACGAAGTTTTGGATAGAGATGGTCATCATAAATTCAGCAAGGGAACTCAGTTTTAGAAGGACTTGGTTTCTCTAGTAAAATTTTTTTTCTTTTAAAAGAAAATAGCATGTTCATTATAAAAAGAGTTATATGTGACCAGCTATCTTTTTTAACTTAAAAAGTGGGAATATAGAATTTATTAGAAAGATTAAAAATATCAAATTTCTTTAGTGGTCTTTGGCAGCATTTTGAGACTTTTCCCCCTTCTCTGTAACAAATTCTTGTGTGCACACAAAGTTAATGTGCTAGTAAACAACTTCTGGGCTGATTAATTCATAGTTTAAGTAAAATTACCTGAGAGTATTTTTGCATATGTGTTAGCAACTTTAAAAAATTTGCCTATGTTCTTTCTGTCTCATGCAGAGCAGCTCAACAGAATGCTATTTACTGCATTTGTAAGAGCTGTCTGTTAGCTCTCACTAAATGTTCTGATGTGCCTTGGAAAGGACTCTTATTCCCCAAATACTGTTTCCACAGAGATCCCATCCTTGCCAAGCTGCATTTCATTCTTTGAATTGCATAGCTGACCATCTTCCCACCTTTAGAATGGGGTCCAGGTTGAACCACCCCAGTGTGTGTTGAAAAGCATGGTTCATGGACATGAGGTTCCACAGTCATGAGGCCCTGAGCCACCAAGGAGGAGGTAGCAGCCCCTGATTTGCAAAATGAACACTTCTTCTTTCCTACGTTTGACATTCAGCTTTGGAACTAGATCACAGAACTCTTCCACTATATTAAATGTCAATCATGGTACCAAAAATGGATAAAGGCTGAAATTGTATATATTGGATAAAGCCCAGGAAACAAGTTATAATGTATGCTCTGTCTTTAATGAAATCATTCCCCCAAAGACGCTGGAAATCTCAGGCTGGTCCACAGGGCAGCCTGAGAGAAGTCTCCCAGGCTGTCTACAGGGCTGTCATTAGCCTCCTGTAAGCTCTGGAAGAATATAGGGAACAGGGCAGCAGCACCGTGGAGCCTTTCCCAGGTTCAATCTGGACAATTACTGAGCCTGAGGCACTGCTTGATTCTGCTCAATTTTGGAAGCGTTCTTGGAGTTATCCAGCCAGAACCTGTGAGGACTCCAGCGGAATCTATTAGAACCCCTCTGTGGGATTCACCTAGGATTCTGGCACTGGTTCGCAGATTCTAATAGTTCAGTTACTCAATGTTACTGCAACCATGGTGGTACTCCTCCCCACTATCCACTGTATGATCTTCTAGTTTCCTGTGTGCATTTCATCTCATTGACAAGACTCTGAGCTCCCCTGGAAACTCATGGTCTACTTTTTTTAAGGGCTCCTAAGTATTAGTGGAACTTTCTGCTCAGCTCAGTGACTTATCTGTAAATGTTGACTGTGTTGCAGAATAGAGGTTAGAAGTTTTCAGGAGAATGTATGCTTTTGCATGTCTATGCTGTGTGATGTTAACAAGTCCCAGCCAGACCTTGCAGCAGCAGCAATTTAATTCTTGTGCCGTTAGTCTCAAACAAACAGTAGTTGGGATGGGTGTTAAGCTTAAATATCTCCCATGTACCTTTTAAACCATACATCCCACCAGTGGATTGTCTGCGCCTGCCCTTTTGTTGTGGTGAATCCCCTAATTCTCTTTTCAGTCCCTTTCATCTCATCATTGTCCTCGAAGGCACAGCTCTGTAACTCACATAGGAACCTTTCAACTTCCCTTGCATTTTGTTTTGTTCAGCCAATTGACTAGTACTGTCAGCTAATTGGAGTGAAAATGTAAAATGAAAGCTGTATTATTCAGCTGCCAAGTCTCCTCAGTTGGCAGGGAGTGCATGATGCTGGTAATTGTACCAGAAGTGTAATTGCTATGGGTTCTGCCTCTGGATTTAACAGGGAACCCTGGGAGGGTCTTCCTCGGAGACACCCGATACCTGCTTCTTGTCAGTGGCTTCCTGGCAAACAGGAGGCTTGAAGCAAATCTAATCAAGCATTCTTGTGTTGTTAGAGAATACAACCACTGTGTATTTTGCTGACTGTGGGAGTGGATTGCTCCGTCTAAGTACTTAGTCAATATGTCATTCCCATCAGAACTGGCAGTTAATTTCCTCTTGGTTTGGAGTGGGGGTGGGATCCACGTTCCCAGAGGTGAAGATGCCAACCTCATATATGCCAGTTGTGGCCTGTGCCCAGGTGTTCTTGGGAACAGTAGCTGCCGTAGAACAGAAGCCCATTTTGTAAACTAGTTACGAATGAGGAAAGGTTTACATGTTTGGAAACAGTTGAATAGCTGAATGGAAAAATAAGGAAGGTAAAATGTAGTTGATTAGTTCATCATTAAAGTTGATCACCTCGGTGTTTGGCACAGCCAGTTTTTTTCTTTTTCCCCTTTTCTTTTCTTTTCCACTTGAATCCATGAGTCAAGTAACAGTGGTGAGCAATGTTTTAGGGTAGATTTATGTTGGGTCTAGCATCTGGGAACATATGGCCCAGGTAACTTCCACTCTTCCCTCTAATTTAACCCTGAGCCAATGGCAGACAAGAGTAATCTTTCTCATTTAACCTACCTGGATGAAGCTTCAGAATCCTCAACATTTTACATCGCTGTTTCCAGAGCTGGTGTAAGTGATAAAACTGGTTTACTGTCTCTGACTTAGAAATTTAGAAAAAACATTTCCTCTATGAACCCAGGAAATGGAAACAGCGGCAGCTGAGTAATTATTCAACTCTTCTCATTTGCCGAGATTGAGAAAGTTGATCTGAGCAGTATTGTCTGGTATAGTTTTGTTACTGTATCATTATTATTTTATTATGCCTTGTGGCTTTAGAGAAAGCTTCCTCAAACCTTTCTAGAGGAGAGACTGTTTTTGTTTCCCTTAGAAGCATAAGATCTTTAGTAAGATGTGGAGAGTAAGATGGTGCCCCTGTTGGTCCCTGATTCCTGCCCTCCCCGAAATCCTCGCCAGCCGCAATGAGATGGGGTGTAGGTGGCAACAGCAGCGAAAGTCAGTTAGGTCTGTTGATCAGTTATGCTCAAACCTGTTGAGAGCTGTTCTCTTCAGAACTATCATTTTCAGTTGAGAGAGCATGGTTCTTGAAACTAAGAAGTTTTGGCTTCAAATCCTAGCTTCACCAGTTTTTGATGACTGACCAAATAGTTTCTTTAAGGTTTTTTTTTTTGGTGAAACAGCAATAATAACTACTTTACAAGATTTGGGTGGAATTAAATGTCACATATAAAAACACAACATATGTAACTATGTATGTAACATGTATATACATATCCACATACGTGCACCTATATATACACACAAACGTATGTAATACATGTGGGTAATAGTTGCTCAGTAAATAGTAGTTGTGAGTATTGTATGGACATAACTTGTGTACTGGGCATTCGACGATGGGGTTTGGGAAGTTGTATGTTTTATTTTTTTATTTTAAAGCAATTGTCTCTATGGTATCATATTTTGAAAAGTTAGCTTTCTAACCTCATAATGAGGAGTGGTTGGTATATCGATGGACGTGGCCATGAGATGCACACATGAGATAAATCTAGCAGCTGATGAACTGCTAAATTCATAAATTCTGCGAAGGGGTATAGTGATCCCTCAGAATAACAGAGGTCATGTAGCGATGCGTCTGGCTACAGGAAAGGTCTGAGGCGGGAGAACTGGGAGCCTCTGCTCTACCCTGTAAGTGCTAGGCACTGTGCCAAGAACTGTGTTACCCAATTTAATCTCCTGGTACTCCTCCAGAGTAAGTTTTGTTATCTTTCTTTTCTTTTTTTCCCCACGTAAAAGGGAACAGAGGCTGGGTCAGGATAATTATCTTGCTTAATAAGGTTCTATAATTATTACGGCAGGGATCTAGAGTCCAGCCTGAAGTTGTTTGACTCAAAAATTCATCTCTAGATTATGGATGATGTAATCTAATCTCTGAATTTTATGAAGGAGGACTTGGAGACCCATGCAAGTGACTTGTCTAGAGGACCCAGCTTGATAAAAGCAGGTTCTGACGCTCAGTCCTGTGCTCTTTTTCTACACTAGGTTCTCTCTCCAGTTATTTTCTTTTGCTTTGTTCCCTGAGTGTTCAAAAGTCTTGCTTCCTTAACTGTATTTCAAGTTCAAGGGCAAATATACGGGGCTGGGCTGTATTCTTCTGTACTGTATCTGGTTTGGGTTATATTTTTCTGCATCTCCCATATTGTTTAGCACAATTATAAATCCTCAATAAATTCTTGGTGAATCACATTCTTAAATGATCTAGTCTGTGAAATCCTATTTTGAATAAGGAAGGTGTATAAATACATACAGATATACATATGTGCATATTGAGATTTTATCTTTGGGAAATCCAGTTGATATTTTATAATAAAAGCACTCAGTGTTGAATATACTGCCCCATTTTCATCCAGTCTGACAATCTTTATCTTTTCACATTTTCATTCAGTGTAATCACTGATATTTTAAGGTTTATATATGCTATTTTACAGTTGTTTTTTTTTTTGTCACTTCTGTTTTCTTTTTCTTTTTTTTTTTTTCTCTTTTCATCTTTTGGATCAATCTAATATTTTTATATTTAATTTCCCATTAGCTTGTTAGTTATGCATGCTTTTATTATTCCTTTAGTGGTTATCCTAGTGATTAAAATATGTAATATTTCTTCCCACCTACTACTAGAACCTTAACACTTCAGCTTAATTTATCCCTCTACTAGCTTAAGTGTCATTGTTATTATGCATTTTATGCTTACATATATTTTAAATCGCCCAAAATGTTATCATTTTTGCTTTTACAGTTATTTATTTAGATTTATCCACATGTTTGCCCTTTTGATTACTCTAAACTCCTTCCTACATTACTGTGTTTCCATCTAGAATCATATTCCTTTTGCCCGAAGAACTAACTTTAGTTTTTTTTTTTAAGTTTGAGTTTGGAGATTACAAATTCTCCCAGGTTTTATTAATTTAAAACATCTGTATTTCACTTTCATTGTTGAAGGATATTTTTGCTTGGTATAGAATTCTAAGATGGTGATGGTTTTTGTTTCTCACTTTAGAGATTTGCCTCCTGACTTTCACTATTTTTTGATGGACAAGTTAGCTGTCAGTTTTAGCATTTATCTTTGAAGATAATTCCTCTATGGCTTTTAAGATTTTTCTCTGTGGAAACAATCTAAGTGTCTGTTGATGGATGAATGAATAAAGATAATGTGGTATATAAATGTACAATGGGATATTGTTCACTCTTAAAAAAAAGAAGGAAACCCTGTCATTTGCAACAACATAGATAAACCTGGAGAGCATTATGCTAAGTGAAATAACCCAGACAGAAAGACAAATACTGCATGTTATCACTTATATGTGGAATCCAAAAAAAAAAAAAGCCATACTCATAGAAACGGAGAGTAGAAAAGTAGTTGCCAGGGGCTGGGGGTGGGGAAGGTAGGGACCAGTTGGGGGAGAAAAAGGATTTTTCTCTTTGCTGTTAGTTTTTTGTAGTTTTACTCTGATGTGCTTAGATATTATTTTCCTTGTATTTATTCTGCTTGATATTCATAGCACTTCTGGAATCTATGGTTTGATTATTTTCTTCTATTTTGGAAAATTATTGGCTATTATTTCTTGAAAAATTTGTTTCTGCCTATTTTGTATCGTTTCTTTCTCAGGACTCGATTGCTCATATATATTTTAAACCTTGTAACATGTTCCATGTGTCTCCCATGCTCTTTTCCATACTTTCTGTTCTCAGTGCTTCAGTCTGAGTATTTGCTATTACTTACCCTCCTGTTTACTAATTTTTTTTAGTTATATCCAGTCTTCAGTTAAGTAAAATTAATCTCATCTGTTTGTGTTCTGTTGTGGAGTTTCGAATTAATTGCGTTTATAAATACTGGTAATCCGATGAAGTATTTATAGTTTAAAAAAATCTCCGATATATGTTCTATTGTCTTCTGTTATCTTCATAAAGTTCTAAACAGAATAATATACAATGTTTCTTTGAGTTGCATGGTGGTTAAGTTCCTGGACAACTCAGTGTATATTATTACCACTCAATAAATTCTTTGTGTTTGTGTGTAAAATTGAGTTAGGATATGTAATCAGATAACTATAAACAGATTTTTCACTGACATGAATGTTTTGTGGGACATTTGAAAGTCATGTGGTAGTGGAAACAGTTTTTTCTTGGTGCAGGAATGCTCACCACACAACATCTAGAATTTATGATCCCTGTCTATTGTCTATTAAATGCCAGTAGCACCCCACCTTCATTCTTCAGAGCAGATTTTTAAATGCCTCTTGGGGTGGCATAGTCCCTGTTGAGGAGCCTACTTTACTTAGTGAGGCTGGGTCATCAGTGATAAAGTCTTTGACTCAGGGTCTTGGCTGAGCCTGACCACAGACATAGTAGGATGTGGCTTTACGTGAGTGTCAGTCCAACTCTCAGCCATTTACTGGGTGGCCAGTTTAACGAGGCCAGCTGCCAAGAGATCTGGCTAGAGGAAAAAGTTAGGGACCAAGGACATGCCGCACAGCTTCAAGTGCTATGATACAGCTTTGGCGTGCCAGACCACAGTAGCATCAGGTAGATGAGCCTAGCTTTCTGTCAGAAATAGAGAGGCCCTTTTAGAGCAAAACTCTTGACTGAAACATAGGTCTAGAAGGCAGGATCTCAAACGGCCTATATTGAAAATGGCTCCTGCAGCCGCAAGGGCAGCATGGAGAAGGAAGTACTGTTGTCTGTGTGTTTGACTTTCGGCAATGATATCACAAAATTGCCAGCAATTATTTAAATTTGGGAACATCTATCTATCCACCCATCCATCCATTCATTAACACAGTCAGCAACATCGTAAGTGCCTGCTATGTATCAGTCACTATGGGAATATACAGCTACCTATATATAAAGAAATTGTCCTTACTCTTGGGGAGGGAGACAGATGACTAAACAACTGATGACAGAAGGAACGATAATGATGTAGTGGCAGAGGAAGACAAGAAAATAAATAATTTTAATATGAGAGATAAGGGTATAGCTATAATTTAATTTCATGTGTAAACATTCTGAATGTTTGATTTTTTTCTCCATTTGCCTTAGGAATAGGAAATGAAGTCTTTAAGAGCTGAATTGTTAGAGGGAAATAAAGCAATTACAGGCTCTACTAGAGTCTCCCTAGTTCCTGGATTACTTAAAATGGAGATATGAGGCAGACTTTTATTCATTATAGAACTTTTAATGTGGTTAACATCTCTAGGAATTTATAAGGTTTATTTTGTCACTGGAGTTCTCTTAGGTTGGGCTTTCGCTATAACACGATTATGTTAGAACAAATGGAAAGCTGGGTGTAAAAATAGAAGAGCTAAGCCTGTGTTTCCATTGCTTCAGAATTTGGAATGTGAAGCACATTCGCTGGGTATTGTATTCTATATTTTGAAGAGTTTATTATTTTTTTTTTTGTATACTATTCTAGAAGTATAGTTTCCACAGCACTGTATAGTGGAACATTTTGTAAACATTTGAGCTGTGGGAAAGTTAATTTCCCCTTATCCTGGAAGCTGGGAGATTTTCTAAAGCTCTAAATGCTACAACTGTTCCCTCTGTAACAGAAAATACCGTGACAACCAGTTAAGATTGTGACAAGGGACTGAACTCATAGGTAACATTTATTAAGTGTTTTCTCTGCACCAGTCACTGTGCTAAGTAAGTACATTAGTTTGTTTCATCTTCACTGTCACCCTATTGGGTCCTATCTTATCCTTAGTTTACATATTAAGAAATGGAGACTCAGAGAGCTAAGAGGAGAAGAGCTGGATATAGCTCAGTGCTAGAACACATGCTTAGCATGCACAAGGTCCTGGGTTCAATCCCTAGTACCGCCATTAATAATAATAGTAGTAGTAGTAGTAGTAGTAGTAGTAGTAGTAGTAGTAGTAGTAGTAATAATAATAATGTAAAAAATAAAAAGCTAAGAGATTTGTCTAACTTCCCAAAGCTAGGGAGTAATTGAATTGGTATTTGAACCCAAGTTTATCCACTCTACCACAATGGCATTGCTACTTGAGTTAGTGTGGTATATAACCTTGTGGTCATAGACCAAGGCTGTGGGTATAGAGGTGAGTATGATGGGAAAAACATAAGCTTCAGAATCAAATGGACATTGGTTCAAATACAGGTACAATCACTTAGAAGCTTTGGGAATATTTCCTAACCTCTAGGAACCTTGGTTTCCTTATCTATAAAATAAGAATGATGGTAATATGTATCTCAAAATATTTTAGGAAGAAATATGAAAGATGTGAATGTGCCAAAAAATCTGGAACCCAAAAGGTACTCTCTTTCTCCTTTTTCTTTTCTATGCGAGATGGAATTTTGAGGAATAAGACTGGCTTTGCAAAAGCAGGGGGAGCTTTGGGAACGTGAGACAGGAAAATATTGACTTAGTCAAGGAGTCAGAGAAGACCTCCCTGGAGAAATGCTATTTCATTTGAGACTGAGAAGATGTGCAGAAGTTAGATTAAGAGAGGTGGGAGTGTGCTGTTAGAGGCATGGGGTGCCTGTTAGGCAGGTAAGTCAATTAACCTCACAGTTCTTTCCTCTGTAAAGTTGGCAGCACTGCCCTAGCTTGCCTCACCTTGTTGATCTATTAAAGTGAGAACGTGGAAGTAAGAGTGACTTGAAATGGTAGGACAGCTCTATAATATCTGTCTGTCTGTCTATACATGTATATGTGTATGTGTGTGTATATATATGTGTGTATATATATATATATATATATATATATATACACACTACATATATAAAATAAGGCATATTTATAACTAAACATTCATTGTTATTGATGTTATATGATAACAATATAGCATAGAAGAAAAAGGATGGGTTTGAAACCCAGATCTACCCATTACTAGATGTACTCTGGACAAATCACTTAGCTTTTTCACCCCTATTCTCTCATTGATAAAATTAGTGTAGTGATGCGTTGCCCACAGGATGCTGGAGGGGCCCTGAGATGGTGAGCATGTGGAAGTCCTGGAGAAGTACTGGCACTTGGCAGAAGCTTGTTCCCTTTCCTTTCCTTTCCTTTCCCTGCCTCCACTGGTGTTACTACACTATTCTAAGAGCACATATGTACAAGAACATGATGTTAACCTGCCATGCTGTTCAGGGTCTCTTGTCAGCCAACTGAACAAAGACATTTTAAGTTATATATAACAGCTATCTTTTCATCTGTGATTCATGCTGTTGTTTCTGTAGCTAAGCTGGTCCTCTTATGGCTGATGCCTTCAGGTTTATCATTTTAAGACAACAGCAGGAAGAGATCAGGTACAAGCTAATCACCCCGGATGCTGAAAAGGGAAACTACTTAGGCCTTTGGTGTGCGAAGCAAGAAACTCCATCAGGGGGTATTATGTGGAGTAAGCCTTTGAAATAGATCTCAAACAGGAAGTGGTTCACCGATTTTCTCTTTCAGTTGGTGTTGGCTTGGATTTATCCCTCCTGAAAGGGGAGAATTTAATGTAAATACACGGACTCGTATCTTTTCTAAACAGTAAGTGTCCTCAGTTCTGTTTTATTTGAGGCTGGATAAGGAGCTTCATATGAACTTTAAAATGAGACCAAATGAAAAAGGTATTGTTTATCTAAGCTGTCTGAGGAAGGGCACTTGGGGAAAGAATTGAACTCTAAAATAACCCTATGAAAGTTATTGATTCGTTTCTTTATGGTTCCTTGACAAACAAGAACCATTATTTCTGTGCCCGAACTGGAGCTGGGTCAAAAAACCCTTTTATATGGATTGTCTTTCCTGAAAACCAGACTTGTCAGGAAAATGAACCTCCAGAAATGACAACATGGGGCCCAGTGGAATATTGGTCCTTTCATTGCTTTGAGGGACAAGTAGAGAACACAGTTAATTTTTAAAAATCTTACTGAGTGCAAGAAGATTGGGGATAACTCAGGAAGTTTAGATAAACGGCTCATTGTAAGGTGTTTGGTTTTATTTAATTCCCCTCCCCATATGCCAGTTCAACTCCAAAGCCCAGATTCTGTCTACCCAAGGTTGGCAGGGAAAAGGACACCATATTTTTTTTGTTCTTCATCCTTATATTTTGAAAGTAGCTTTAAAAGATCACATAAGTTGATTAGCAGATACAAATTTCTATATATAAAATAGATAAACAACAAGGTCTTACTGTACAGCACAGGGAACTATATTCAATAGCTTGTAATAAACTACAATGAAAAAGAATATATATACGTATGTATAACTGAATCTATGCTGTACACCAGGAGCTAACACAACATTGTAAATCAACTATACTTCAACTTTTAAAAAAATCACATAAGTTACATGTTTTGTTACTGAAAAAATAGAAAATATGGATAAGCATAAAGGAAAAAAACAAAAAATCACCAAGAATCCCCACCCAGGAGTGACCATCCTTCACTTACTAGTTTGTTTAATTCCATACTTTGTTTCCATGACCAGAAATATATTTTAATTATAAAAAAGTATTGTATTCTACATACTAGTTTGTAATTTGAAAGCATAGCTTTGGGGTTGCTTTATTTCTTCTTTCTCATTTTTGGCCTAAGAAGCCCAGGGGATTTAAAATGAAATGAATTAATCAATAATTAAAGTAGGGTTATTGTACCATACAGATGAAAGAAAATTTAAGTTGACAGTTGATATAGTGCTATTATAAAATACTATAATTTCCCCCAAGAAATTTGCGTACTGATGAGGGATGTATTCATTGTTTATTTTTAGCATTAAACAAGTGTTCAATAAATACTTAACCAAGTGAATTATTTTTTGTTGTAGTTTTTCAAAGCCCCTTGCTCTTACTTTAAGATATTTGAGGATGGAGGCAATATATTATCTGCAAGAACACTTTATTCACTTTATTATTGAAAAATTTGAAAGCCGTTTAAAATGATCATATTTTGATTGCTTTTTAGGTTTGTTGTAATCTAATCCTTTAATCTGTAGTCTAGTGAAAAACTATTTTAAGACTGTTTCTTTTGCAGAGTGTGTTAGATTGGAAGAGAGGATTATAAAGTGATGGAATTGCTATAGTAACATGGAAAATCTGTACAATTTACTTTACAATGTTATTTCTTTGGACTTTATGGCTTTATCCAGAGTTTTAGCTATTGAGGAACTCCAGTATCCCTACCTTCATAAAGCAATTTTATGGCACCATAGAAATTGATTTGTAAAGTTTTAAACCTGAAAAATATATGGCCATCTATCTAGGCCTTGGTAGAGGGCTCATTTTATTTAAAATTAACCATAAATTATTTACTCTCTAAGGACATTAATATAAGGCAGTTTTTTTGGACAAATCCAATGCCTAGATGAAGAAACATTTTCATTGTAGTTTGATTCCAGTGAAATAATAACCTTCAACATTATGGAAATTTTGTAGTGACATCATTTAAGCATTGTTTTCTCAAGACCTCACATCAACTGGGGTATCTTGAGTCATGGGGACAGATATTTTCTTGAGGATAAGCAAGTTCTCAGCCAACACCCAGGAATTATGCTAGGGCAAGGGGCTCAACAAGCATAAAACGAGCTCTCCTTCCTGGAAGAGTCATAGTCTAGTAGGAAGACAGATATGTGAGCAAACTGAGGAATACTTCCTGGGCCCCAGTAAATTTAGTTTTGAATTAGTAGGAAGAAAAATTATGTTTCTGTGAATTAAAGTGAGAAATTATTCCACGTTTTTAGAACACCGTGTGTGGAGTTCAATAAGTAGGGTCCAGTGACTGAGAGCTGCTAAAAGGTATACCAGACTATTTTGGAGTCTAGGATCACTGAGGAAATAGTTGAGATGAAGGGGAGAATTTGATGCCCAGTGTAAGCATGCCACATCTGGAGAGAGTAGAGATGACAGGTGCCTTAGAGCCATCATTTGCTGAACTGATGTGGCCATCTGAGGTCTGAGTGAAAAGGAAGAGGCTTTGCCAATGACCTATGTAGTCTTGAAAATGCAATCTGTGGTGTCATTCCTTTCTTCTAATGCAACATCCTGAGTCTTCACTGCTAGGGTCCTGACTAACTAGTAATTTCACTCTGTTTTACCTGTGTTGGCCAGAGTGGGAAGATGGGAAAGTCAAGCTACTTAGGAAATGTTTAGAAGATATTTGTTTGGTTTACTGTACACCTGAAACTAACATTGCAAATCAACTACACTTCAATAAAAAATAAAATACAAAAAAGAAGATACTGGCTCAATGCCTGTGACATTATAGAAAGCAGTTGGATTAAAATAATTACATGAGAACGTAAATTAATGAGCCTTTCACTGTAAGTTCCAGATCTCTTTTAGTACATCATTTCATTTGATCCTTTCAATAACCCTATTTGTTTAGTACGTTATTATCCCTACTTTACAGATGAAGAACCTGAGACACAGACACCATCACTTGATAACAGACTCACTGTTAATGAATGGTGACACCAAGATTCAAGTCCAGCAGCCTGGCTCCAGAGCCCAAGTTCTTAGGTCTTAGAAGTTTGTGAATTTGAGCCAATCACTCAATCTATCGCATCTCGTTTCCTCATCTGTTAAGTGGGAATAGTTATGACCATAACAGTGCCAGCTTCATAGGGTCATCATGCCTGTAAGAGCTTTGCGTAGTGCTGATGTGCGGTTACTTCCGTCTCTGCTGGGCCCAGCCCTCCGGGATGAGGGCAGAGGTCAGGGAGCAAACTAGGTCACTCTCCTGCACTTACCCACAAGTGCCTTCTCCTCTCAGCACTTCCTGTCGGCATAAGTGGTCAATAAACAGTAGCCGCTGACTTTGTGAAGTTGTCATTTTTGTTTACTCTGTGTCCTGAAGCTGATACTGTTTTCTTAACTCAGCAGGGAAGATATATGACATCGTGCTTGAGAATGAAATTATTTTTCCCTTACCTACGTATCATTGCCTTTTGGGTTAAGTGTAAACTGTAGTTGGCAGACTACTGCCAATTTTCAGAGGCATGTGCTGTAACAATAAAGAGAAAGAAATTCTGACCTATTCTGAGTCAGGTTCTAGTAGTCATCTGCTTTGACCCAGGTTTTGTATGAATTAGCCACTGGGAATGTAATCTCACCTCAGATATATTTTATATTTCTTAAATGACTTTGGGTTTGAAGCACATTACCTAAAAGATTATGCATCTAACATTTTTCCTCACAGAAGGGTGACTTCATTTTTCCTTGGGAATACAGTGCATGTCTGTGTAAATCTGCACCTGTTGTTGGCATGTCATTGTCCTTCAGAGAAACAGAACTAATCAGAGACGTGTGTGTGTGTGTACTTGGAGAGGGAGAGGGAGAGAGGAGGAGAGGAGGGAATTTATTTTAAGGAATTGGCTCATATGATTGTGGGGACTGGCAAGTTTGAAACCAGGAGAGCAGGCCAGGCAGGCTGGAAACTCGGGCAGAATTTCTGTGCTACAATCAGAAAGCTGAATTCCTTCCTCTCCAGGAAACCTCAGGTTTTGCTTTTAAGGCCTTCAGCTGATTGAATGAGGCTCATCCATATTGTTGGGGATAATTTCCTTTACTTTACTAATTATAAATGTTAATCACATCTCTAAAATACTTTCACAGCAACATCGAGGCCAGTGTTTGACCAAACAGCTGGTTGCCAGAGCCGAGCCAAGTTGGCACAGAAATTAACCATCACATTTGGTTTCTGCCTTTTTGTGTGACAGCATCCTTTACTAGCATCCACCATTTTCCCAGCTCATCCGCTTTCAGGTCAAAAATATTCTGTGACTCTGTGAAGAGCTTAGAAAATTCCCTCATTCCTCCCCCAAAGTGTTTGAGTAGCACTTCAAATATTAGAGGACAAAAGGATAAGGAAGTGTAGAAAGGAAGAAAAAGCCTTCACTAAGCAACTTGTGAGCTGTGAACACTTGTTTGTGCCAGGCCCAGGACAGTGCCTGCTCTGAGGTGCTCACAGTCTGGTCTGGCCATGCTAACATTAGATGTGAGTGCAGTGAAGCAGGACAGTGTGTGCAGGAAACAGGGGTCACAGAGAAGCTGTGGGGAGCCACACCCCACTGGGGGTGCAGTGTTCAGAATTAAGGGTTAGGAAATGATTTGTCCTTGAGGCTGAAGGTTGAAAGAAGTGTGTTGGTTTGCAGACTCTTTGGAGAAGTCAGGGAGAAGTGGGGATCCAGGAGGAGGGTAAGACGTGAGACCAGATGAGGGAAGCTGGGGCTTTCTGATGCTTGACCAACTTGAGTGGGTGAAAGTCTCAGGACTGTGAGATTTGCCAAGCCTAGGGAAAGGGGAGCGCCAGATGATGGGGTCTGCACTTTATCCCATCAGGGGTAAAGATGAGCCATAGGGTAGTTTTAAAGCAGAGAATAATAATGGGTAACACTCTTAAAAGAGGCTTAGTGTTTAAAACTCAGCCAAATAGTATGGCAGTTTTCAACCCATGAGAAATAGGAATTTGGGTTCGGAAATCTCTGGGAAGATGAATTTCACTATAGTCTGTGGTATCTTCACCAGTTCAATTCAAAGTCATCCGAGCAGCCTTTGAAAGGACAGAAACAGGTCTCTGTGAGATCTGTGCTATACTTGGGTTCAAAGTTACTTCAAAATGGGCACATTTGACTTCAATTGTGTCCCATATTTTCACTGCAAACATTTTTGTTGTGAGCAGTTTTACTCCACAACTAGTTGGCATTGGACAATTTTGCTGTAAAAGATAAAATAGAAACAAAAGCAAAATAAAAGAAGAACATTAAAAGAACATACTGAAACATGAAAAATTAACAAAATTTTAAAAAGATTTTATTGTGTAAAATACAAAAAGCATTTGAACATATTTAAAATGCGTGTAGATTAATGGTTATAGTTGTATCAGGTGTATCTTAGAGAAAGCGGTGATACTTCCTTTCTCAAATCCATCGTTAAGGATTCAGGATCTAACATCCAGCATAAGTTCTTTACGATATTAAAAAAAAGATCTGCTGTTAAGTCTGTTCAGATTCCCCTGGAAGTAAAACAAACAGACGAGGGATGCTGTTATTTCCCATCAGTACACACAGTGTGTATAACTGGTGGTGCACATCTGGACTACATTGAAACGTTCCAGCACATGCCCAGTCCTTACACTCCACCAAGTCATCTAAGTCAGAGTCTGCACCAAACCCCAAATTCTGTCTACATCATGTCCTCCACTATCAAATGGTGAAAAATCTTCACCATTTTCAAGAAACTTATCAGGAGTCGGGTAATGATTTCTTTCTGAGGAGACAGGAGAAGCTTGATTCTTCTTTTGCCTCCAGTTTCTAATATTATCTGATAAATTTGGTAAAGACGGCGTTAGAGAACATGACATTGAATCTAAATTAGCCAAAGAATTGAACATTGATGCTCTGGAAGACTGTTGCGAATTAGTAGCCACCTCTTTGATACTCACCGTAGCTTGGTACTTTTGGTTTTGATGGGTGGAACGAATGACTGTGCTCAACAAAGGATTTGCAAAATGATATGTTATTTTCTAGTATAGCATGCAGTCTGAGTTTATGCTCTCCTGTTTCACACTTCCAGTAAGTTTTCTCATCATCACATTTCATATCAAGTCAATCAATATACATAGCTGTTATCATCTACTATTTTAAGCCCGCCACATCTACTCGTCACTGTGTAGACCATTATGCGGTTTACTAAGATTTCCATAATAAAAAAATGAGAGTATCTTGTCAACGGAGAAGGGAAACCAAACTGTCAACCAGTTATTTTATCTTTTACAGCTGAATTGTCCTAGGGCCAATTCATTGTGTGGCAAAAACTGCTTCTGGCAAAGATTCTTATGAAATACCTAGAACAAGATTCAGTATGGATTCAGTATGCTGGTAGGTGGGAAATTGGAAAAAAATTTCTGAGACCTTTCTACACTGAGCCCTGCTTAAAATTCTCTGCTTATGACTATTACTTTCCTTTCCAGTTTGTTGAGAAATATCAGTTTCATCCATTTATGTTTATTTAATACCCTCCTGTTCATAATCCAAAACAATCTGTGAGCTCCTTACATGTGCTTCACTTGTGCCCCATGCCTAGTGCACAGCTGAACATGCAACAGCCACTCAGTGTGTTGCTTGATCTGCCTTAAAAATATCGAACTACTTACTCAAGTCCCTGTTCCTAATGAGCGTCAACATAGATAGTAGCAAAGTAAAGTGTGAGGTGCTGACAGTATCCGGTGGCAAAAGCTGCTCTTAGGATGCTGGTTGGTGCTAGTCCAAGTGCCGTTTTCCTGTGAGCGCGCTCTGATGGTTTCTGCTAGTTAACAGCAAAGAGAAACTTCAAGTCAGGGAGCAGCTTGTCCCCTGAGGTTTCTGTCCAATCGATTGTTTTTACTCCGGGTATCGACAGCTCTCTGCTGCATGCCCTTGTCTGTAGCTACGTGGGTTGACTGTGGTGACATGGATTACTGCCTCTCAGGGTTTAATCAGTGCCCAGCAAGCACCATGTATGCCTGTGACTTTCCTTTGCCTTTTAATTGTTCAGGCTGTGGGGCTGTTGATGGTGCCGCTTTCGTGTGCTCATACCTTGACGGATCAGTTTTTAACTCAGAGCTTATGCTTCTTTGCAGGATGCCACCATTTGGAAGCCTGATTCATGCCAGAACTGCCGTTGCCATGGTGATATTGTTATCTGCAAACCTGCTGTTTGCAGAAACCCTCAGTGTGCCTTTGAGAAGGTATGGTATCCTAATTGTTTTCTAAGTGTAAAGTCAGGGAAGGTAGGGTTTTTGCATTTTTTCAGTCTTCTGGCTTTGACATTTATCCCCATCCTTACTTGCAAGCTTTATGAAATGCAGGAGAGAATTTTAAACATATCATATCTAACAATATCTTAATTTCTGTTTATTGGGCATTTACTCTGGACCAGGCACTCAGGTAAAGGTTTTATAAATGTATCCCATTTAATATTCTGTTGGTTACTAATCTTTATCCCCACTTTGCAAGTGAGGAAAGTGAAGCCTAGAGATTTTAGGCAACTTAATATGATTATGCAATTAATAAACTGCTGCCCAGAGACCTTCCCCAGGTCTGACAGATGTCAAAGCCATCACACCATTTTACAAGCCATTGAATGTGTTGAAAGTCAGGGTTGACTTCTCAAAGATGATTTTCTAAAGACATTATTTGTTGTGCCACTGGTGGTATCATTGTGCTGCCTTTGGGCCTCCTAGGATCACAGGAGACATTTTGACTCAGGAAATCTGGTATTTAACCAAGTGGGTGAGGGATATTTCCTCCCTTCCCCTTTGTTAAAATTTTTCATTTTTTTGACTACACATCTATTCTGTTTGAATTTTTTTTTTTTGAGGTGCTGACTCTTTTCTTTTTAAAGTGAACCTACTTACAAAAAAAAAAAAAAAAGCTTAAGCTTCAAAGTTGAACATTTGAAACTCCTTAGAGAAAACCAATTATTTTCTTTAAAAAGCAGTCTGTCAATTTCATGAGCACAGTTTATTTTTCTAATTTTCTCCTTCCCCGCCCCATAATAGTTAATCTTGAGTCTTTGTACCATCTAATGCTGAAAAGTTTCTGTTTGCTTCCAACATTGGAGCAAAAGTTCTATATATCTTTAAGAGTATTTCTGAAAATAGATATATTTCTGAGAAGCTGTGCGCACATCAAATGTAAGATTTGATAATATTTTGTTGTATGTTATGGGGCTTTCTATTTTATGGAGTAAATACTCCTAAAAGATCTCTATTTTGCTTGCTGAGTAACTCATGTCAGAATCTGAGCTAGTTTTGTAACGGCCACAAAGACATGACCTTTTCCACGTCACGTGAATAATTGCAGTATCATGGAAGAAGCCCTGAATTAGTTAGAAGACATAGACTGTAATGCTGAAAACTAAATGTGTTCTATCCCAGGGGCCAGCAGACTAAATCTGGACTGTCACCTGTTTTTGTATGACTTGTGAACAAAGAATGGTTTTGACATTTTTAAATAGTTGGAAAAAACCAATAGAGAACAGTTATTTTGTGATGTGAAAATTATGTGAAATCAAGTTTTGGTATCTATAAAGTTTTATTGAAACCCAGACACACTCATTTGCTTAAATATTGTCTATGGCTGCTTTTGTGCTACAAGGACAGAGTTGTGTGGTTGTGACATAGATTATATGTGGTCCCCAAGGGCTGAGATATGTACTATCTGACCCTTTACAGAAAAAGTTTCTGCCCTTTTTTCTATACCAATTGTGAGTTTGCCCCTTCCTAATTTGTTCTTCTCCTGATTTTTCTCATCGCAGTAAATGGCAACTCCCTTCTCCCACTTGCTCAGGTCAAAAAGCTTAGCATCATCCTCCCCACTTTCTCCCCCAACCCCATCCAGTACATTAGCCAGTCCCCCAGCTTTTCCATCGAAAAACGGTGCATCCCAAATACAGCTTCTCTGCTCTGACTCTGGTTCCACCTGTTATCACTTGTTACCTGCATTCTCACAGTAGCCTCTTAACTTGTTTCACTGTTTTTGTACTTGCCTCTTTCTGTGTCATCTTGATATAGCAGCCAGGGTGATCCTATTAAAATTTAAGTCAGATTGCGTTGCTTCTGTCCTTAAACCCCTCCAAGAGCTTTCAGTGGCTCCTCTTCTCCCTTTGAGTAACTTCTCATGATTTCCTGTAAAGGACTATTGTACCTCTCTGATTAGTGGGCTCCTCCCCTGCTCCCTCTGCTTCAGACACCACGCCTGCCTGCTAGTCCCTGGATTTGTGCCAGCCATAGTTCTGCCGTTAAGGCCTGCACACTCTGCTGTTCCTTCTGAAATTGTCTATCTAGTTATCTGTCTGTCTGTCTTTTTTGTATGTATATATGTATGTATGTATGTATGTATCTATCTGTCTCTCTATCTAGATCCTTTACTTCCTTCAAGTCTTGCTCAAATGCCATGCTATTCAAAATTGCAATTCTCCACCCACTACCACTACCACACATTTCCTATTCCTTTTCCAAGCTTTATTTTTCTTCTTGGCATTAACTGCTATCTGACATACTCCATATTTTACTGATCATTCTTGTTTACTGTCTTTTTTATTCACTGTATATCCCCAGCACCTACAATATCACCTGACACAAGGTAGGCACTCAATAAATATCTTTTGACTGACTGACTGAATGAATGAGAGATGAAGCTAGAGAGTTGGTAAGTTCAAGGTTGTGGAGAGCCTTGCAGGCTGTGCTGTGGAGCTTGGAATTTTATTTCTAAGATGATAGAATACTAATGAAGGTTTTAAGGCATGTGGGTAGAAGGGCCAGCTTTTTTTTTTTTTTTTTGAAAGATCTTTCTGGTTTTTCAAAGATAATGCATACTATTGGAAATGAAGAGATCAGTTCCGAGGCTGTGAGAATAACCCAGATGAAAGAATGAGTCCTGAATCAGAGAGAGGGCAGTGTAGGGATCAAGAGGAAAGGGCAGGCTGAATAAATATTTACAGGGTAAGTCAGCAGAACTGAATGAAGGTAGGAGGATGAGAGAAAGGAAGAGGAAAGACAACTCACATATTTATAGCTTGATGACTAATTGGTTAACTGAGCTTCAAACTGATATTGAGAATATAGGAGAATGAGGAGAAACATCCCATCCAGGAGGAAAATGACTGTTTCAGTTTGGGCCACGCTGAGAGTGAAATGTTCGTGGAAGAGCCAGGTGGAAATGTCAGAAACGCAGCTGGATATATGAGTCTAAAGCTCTGAGGAGAAGACAGGGTTGGAGATACAATGTGGGTATCATTAACAGGGAGACAGTGTGTAAACCTTTAGAATTAATACGCTCATCCAAAGAGATTATGTGTAAAAATAATTGAAGACCAAGGATGGAATTTGGGGAACACAGTCATTTAAGGGGAGGTGAATGTAAGAGAGGAAACTTAGGAAGGTTAAGAAGGCATGGTCAGAGAGGTGAATGGTAAGAAATGATCAGAGAAGAGAACAGTGTTATGGTAGCCAGGAGAGTAGTTTCCAGAGAGAGTTTGTGTCAACACTGTTGATCCCAGGTAAGGGAAAAAGTGGGAGAAGAATTTAATATCATCCACTGACTTTGGCAACATTGAAGTTGGCGTCAGTAAAATGGCAAGAGTGGATGCTCTGTTACCAAGGTTTGAGGAGTGGATGGAAAGTGGGAGAAGGAAGGCCAAGTAAAGGCTACTCTTCAGGGAGCTTCACTGAGAATGGAAGAGAGAAATGGGACATTAGGTAGACACTGCTACATTTATAAACTTTCTTTGAACCTCCCATCCCCAAGCATCAAGCCTCGTGTGTGCCGCCATGGTGCTTGTGTGCACCCTTATTACACCCTTGACCCAACTGCAAGTGCTTGCTTATTTGTCTGCTTCTTCCTCCAGACGCTTAGCTCCTTGAGAGCAGGAATATGCCTTCTTCATCCTGCAGCCCATCAAACGGCATGGCATGGAGCACACAGGAGATGCTTAGTCCAAATTTGTAGAATAACCAAACAAGGGAAGGGAGAGGGTTTTGTTTTGGATTTTGATATTACTACGAAAGAGATATGATCACCTTGGGAGTAAAAGGGGGATAACCTAGACAAGAGAGAAGTTATGGGGGAGAAGGGAGACAGAAAGACAGAATGATAGAACTAGAAGAGTCCTTTTGAATTTATTTCATCAGATTTTCTCAATTTATAGACAAAGAAACAGACTTTTAGTTGTTTAGTCACTTGGTCAAAGGCACAGAGCTAGTCAGCGGCACAGCCATGACCAGAATCTAGTCCGTGGCTTATGACCCAATGTAATTTCTACTCCACTACATTTTCCCTTGTGTTTTTCTGGAGCATGTGTTGTTATTCAGACGTGCTGTGGTACACTTACTCATGGGGTACATTTATTCACGGCACAAGTTAATGAATCACCATTGTACCCTAAACCAAATTATTATTGTTATTAATAGTAACTTGAGTTCCTATCTTTTTTTAAACTTTAAAAAGCCCTTTGTAATTTATGTTTTGCTTATGGATTGACTGGAAATAACGTAGTAGTGTCAGTGGCAGTTCTGATAGATACTTGTATCTCTCTATCATCTATCTGTTCATTCAATATCTATATATAAGAGATTTTTAATTCATACCCTGTATCCATGTGGAATAGCTACCTATGTAGTTAGACAAATAGGGTCAGAGAGAGACAGAGACAGAGACAGAGAAAAGTTGAGAGAAAGAAAACAGGCATCGGAACCTTGGCTGTCTACCCCCACTCTGTCAGGACCAATCTTCTCTTCAGGTTTTCTGGAGAACAGGTATGCACAGAGGACAATGCCATGCAAAGAAACGCTGCATTACATCGTGGGGTTGCAGCTGCAAACGTTTGGATTATCTCATTTTCTATCTGTATGAAGTTCTTAGTGGAAATTAGAGTGATCTATTTTCTACATTTACTGTCTCAGTGGAATTTAGGCAAGGTTAACTTCTATTTGGGGCTCACATGACACATTTGTGAATATTCATTAATGTTGCAGCATATGTAGCATTTTATAAAACCCCATATCATATAAGTTTTATCCCTTATTAAGCAGATAAGAATTTGGTGATCATTATTACTGATGTATTTATCTGTTTAGTGGATTAACAGTTGTGAAATTACAGTCCCATTTCCCATCCACTTTTGTGCATGCTGTTATATAAAATTAAATTCTTTGGTAGGTACAATTTTTTTTAATGGAAGCAGCCCAAAATAACAAAGAAACATTAATACATACAAAACTTTTCAAATTTACCAGCTGAATTCTTTGTAGACTTTTATTTTGTGGACAAGTCATGATCTCCTGTTTATTGTAGGATCCTCTACCATTTTTGATCAATACCACGAATTACCTGCTTTGCCACATCCCTAGACTTGAAGAAATGCTAAGTGGAAAAAACAAGATAAGTCAGAAGATCTAATAGAAGGAAAATTGGGCCTCAAAGACAAATGTTTGTGCCATAGTTTTAATAACTTTTAGAGAAACAGATCCTTCACAGTGGCCAATAGATGGTTAGTTAACATGTGACAGCTTCCCAATAAATCCTAGGGTATCACATGGAGGCCCATTCCCTTGATAGTGTCACGTATTGATAGAAAACACAATTGCAATTACAGAAGCCTTGATAAACAATGTAGATCTTTTTTGGAGCCCAGGAATTCTACCCGGCTCCCCGCGGTACATGTGATACCCCCACGGCAATGCTGTTTCCTCTCCCAGCTCTGTCCTTCGGTTACCTGCCCCGTGCGCTCTGCTACTCTGTGTCCCAGGTGAAAGGGAACAGTGGAACTTCAGCTCCCCTCTGCTGGCTGCATCAGGCCTCTGTAGGATATTAGAAGACCTGCCAGCTCTGTGGCCCCCCCTAATCCATGTCTTCTCTTATCCCTTTTGGGGAAATAGAGTTCTTCTCTCACCCCAGCTGCTTTTCTGGTGTGACGCACAGATGGAGCATTTCTAGTGAATAAAATTCTTCACTTCATTACATGTGAAAAGATGGAGACAATTTTTAAGGAAATCACTTTCACAAACGGGTTCGTTTTATCTTTGAGAGCAGCTCATCTTGACAGAGAATCCTCTTTGTTAGTTTATCCTGTTTATTGTTGTCACCCATGGAAACTCCTGAGATGTAGCGAATCTGACATGACTGTTTGCTGCTGCTATTTGACACTGAGCTGTTTTTAAATGCTTAGGGAGAAGTGCTTCAAATACCCGCCAACCAGTGCTGCCCTGAGTGTGTGCCGGGGACTCCCGGATCTTGCCATCATGAAAAGAAAATCCACGCAGTAAGTATTTTCTGACCCGTGGTTGATTCTGTCTGTAGCTCATTGACAAGGGAGGGCTGAATGCTAAACTTGTGTTGACAAGAGAGGATTTTCTTTCTTTCTTTCTTTTTTGGTTTGGGTTGTGGAGGATCTCAAGCTCATTTGACTTTCTGTGGGCATTTAGATTTCTCGAATAAGATTAAAACTGTCCTGTTTATTCCATAGCCCCCATAAATATTTGTCAATTGAATTTGTGTCTGTAGAAAGAATAGTCTGAGAATGTTTGAGGAAGAAGCCGTGTTGCTGAATAGTGCAAGGACCAGCTTCCCTTTGGGTACCATGTATGTGTTTTCACTTGATAGTTACAAACAACCCTGAGTGGGTTAGTAGAGCAGATGTTATTACTCTTGTGTTAAAGATGAAGAAGTCGAATCGCAAGAGCTTAAGGTACTTCCCAGTATCTTACTAATAAGTGGTGTGACCTGGTCTTCTTACTCCTCATTCAGGATGCAGTTTCTAAACTTGAGCACTATTAACGTTTTAGGCTTTATTTTGGGGGGCCATCTTATGTATTGTTGGATGATTAGCAGCATTTCTGGTCTCTACCCCACCAGATAGCACTGTCCGCAGTCTGACAACCAGAAAATGTCTGCAGGCATGGCCAAATTTCCCGTAGAGGGCAAAAAGCTCACTTCTCCCCAGCCCCTTCCCGTTTAGAATCACAGTACTGGAAATCAGTACTAAAGTTCTTTTATTATACTTCCTCATTCCAGATCCTGTAGGATTAATTTAGAGATATTAAATACTGATTTAAAGGGATCATTGCAAGATTTATAATAGAAATTATGAAAATAGGATGGCTACAGTTCATCTCCGCTTGTACCTACATGTTCCCTTGAGGCAGCAGGTGAGGTTGAATGTGATAGAAAGAGGCTCTTTGCTTTAATCCTCATCTTCCACCGGATACAGAACTTTCCCCAAGTTAGTGTCTCTACCCATTCAGGAGAGAGCATAGGTTAGCCGGATTTGATATATCCACTCTAGGCTGCTATTCAGCGTGTGTACCTAAAACTCTGTGAGTACAGTGCACTTTCCCCGTGGGACAGGATCATCTCACTCGAGCCCCTGTCTCCACATTACCTGAGGAAGCCACTCTTTCACTTCTGCACAATGTACTGCCGAATGACACCCAAGCAGGATGTACGTCTTCACACCGCGTGTCATCCTGCGCTGCTTGATTCAGTCTGTGTTATGGCGGGTGATGGAAATTTGCACATCACACAAAAGGATCCCCTGTGAAATGGAAAGTGCTGCAGGGCAGAGTGATGATGGAATTAATGCCAGTTCATTATGATTGGAACAGGTGTGTGGTGCAGGGTCAAGACCTTAAGCTGAATCTTTCAAGTGAGGGAGCCCCAGGATCCAAAATAGGGCCAGGATCTGGAGGGACAACAAACATCTTAAATAAGAGGTGGTACCAGGACATGAGACATCAGAGTTCAATTAATCTTAGCACTCAAATGGCTCTAATGACACTTGTCATTTGTTTGCTCGTGTTATGTTTGTGCACATGTGCAATCTTCTTATCTTTTTTTTAACTTTTTTTTATTGAGTAATAGTCATTTTACAATGTTGTGTCAAATTCCAGTGTAGAGCACAATTTTTCAGTTAGACATGAACATACATATATTCATTGTCACATTTTTTTTCGCTGTGAGCTACCACAAGATCTTGTAGATATTTCCCTGTGCTATACAGTATAATCTTGTTTATCTATTCTAATTTTGAAATCCCAGTCTGTCTCTTCCCACCCTCTGCCCCCTTGGCAACCACAAGTTTGTATTCTATGTCTATGAGTCTGTTTCTGTTTTATATTTATGGTTTTTTTTTTTTTTTAGATTCCACATATGAGCAATCTCATATGGTATTTTTCTTTCTCTTTCTGGCTTACTTCACTTAGAATGACATTCTCCAGGAACATCCATGTTGCTGCAAATGGTGTTATGCTGTTGGTTTTTATGGCTGAATAGTATTCCATTGTATAAATATACCACATCTTCTTTATCCAGTCATCTGTTGATGGACATTTACACTGTTTCTTTTACCATTTTAAATTGAAGTATAGTTAATTTACAATTTATGTTAGTTTCAGGTGTGCAGCAAAGTGATTCAGTTATGCATATATATATATATATATATATGTGTGTGTATATATATATATATATATATATATATATATTCTTTTTCAGATTCTTTTCTTTTATAGGTTATTGCAAGATATTGAATATAGTTCCCTGTGCTATACAGTAGGTCCCTATTTATTTTATATATAGTAGTTTGTATCTGCTAATCCCAAACTCTTAATTTATCCCTCCCCACCCTCTCTGCTTTCCCCTTTGGTAATCATAAGTTTGTTTTCTATGTCTGTGAGTCTATTTCTGTTTTGTAAATAAGTTCATCTGTATCATTTAAGAGGCCTGATAGCATGGACAATTTTTTTCTATCTTTATAGTGATCTTCCTTGCCTCCCAGGTGAGACACCTGGCACTTGGCAGTGAACTTGTCCCAATAGGTGCTCAATAAAGATCAATGACTGGAGGACTCAAACAAGAGTAAATCCCTCCTCCAGCTTATCCATGTCCTTGTCCCAAGGGTATATTGTTCATTTGTGCGGTGGGTCGGTTCAGGGACCACAGATCTGCCTATGCGTTAGCTAGAAATCCACTTGGCCTCCTACTTTTTCTGGAAGAGTTTAAAAAGTCCTCCTCCCTGCCTCCCTTGCACTTCCCCCCTTCTGCTGTACCGCATCACGCAGAAAGCTCTAAACCAGCTAAGATAGGTCCATGCGTTGTTTTCCCACATGCAACTCTCAAAATATACTCCCCCAGAAAGTGTTATAATTAAGTTTCTGGTACTTGATGTAACTGAGAAGAAGTCTGAATTTCAGGAACTGTGGCTTGAAGGAGAAATAGTTTCTGGTGGTCTACTTCAAATAGGAATAGAAGAATGGTTTTTTTCAAATTGAAACAAAAGTCTCCAATTTTAGTCTTAATAAAGTTAAAGTGATCGTGTTTCTTGTCTTCCTGTCCTTCCTTTCTCTCTTTCTTTCTTCACCTTTCTAGATTGTTGCCAAAATCTTGTTATTATTATTCATTTTCTTGAGTGGGTGAAATGCTTGTCTGGGTTGGGACTGAGACTCACCTTGTCACTTGCATCACTATATTTCTTCCTGACTCTTGGAGCCTTTTCTGTCTTGCCCTGTCTGCTTGCTTGGGAAGCAGTTTCCAGAGCACTTTCCTGTCCCACTAAAAACAGTGGTAATTCTCTCTCTTTAGCCTCTGGCTTGCCTCGCGTGGGGTGGATTATGAGACTTTCTTCCAGTAGCTATAAAATAGCCTGGTGTTTTAAGAACTTTGGAATGGCGAAGTGAAGCTTCCCCCTAAGAGAGAGATTCAGAAGAGGCTTTAGGATAGAGTGAGTGTGGTGTTGGAGTGATGCCATCTCCAGAGAATGGAGCTGAAAGGAAGGAAAGTAAAGGATGGTCTGAGCTCCGGGCCATGTGAGGAGGCCACCTTTAGTGAAACAGCCATGCCTGGCAAGCGGACCTCCTTTGCGGGCATTGTGGGCAGCACCTTATACAACTGGCATTCCAGCAAGTCAAGACAAGTCCCCACATCTTTCTTGGAGGGAGGAAAACTCTTGAGCCTTTTGGCTGACTCCAGGTTATTTGAGATTTTCGCATGGGCTTATTACAGCCAGCATTTGGGGGACCATTTCATCCATGACCTCCCAAAGCTATCCTTGCAAATGAGCTTTTGGATCTCTGCCCAGCCTTGCCAACCAGTTAAGGAGAAAAGCCTGAAATATATTTTCCTAAAGAGTGGGGGATTTCTTTTTCCCTGTTATTTTCCCCACAAATTAGCTTGTGAAAGGGAGGACAAAGGACCTTTAACCCCCTTTCTTTTCCTCTGTACTAATTTAACCTCAGCACCAGATAATATTGTGTCTGAGAAGATAGTGCTTGAAGAGTCACTGAAAAAGAAAGTGGCAGGTGGTGATGCCCCAGTGCCCACATCCGATTGAATCCGGAGCGTGGAGAGAGAGGTCTGCCTGTTTTGCCTGTCTGTGAGGCTAAAAGGAGAACTAATTTATGTGTGTGAGAGAAGAAATGAATATTGAATTCTGCAGCTTTGTTCTCTTCAAAGTAGAGGATGTAATTACAATATGCACAGAGCATCCCTAGATATTTAGTATTCTGGATCTATAACTTTGTAATGGCAACAAATTATATAAAGAAAAATTATTTTTTTTCTTCTGTCAGTAAACCAGGCAAATACTTTATGACCTTATCTTTCCTTTGGACTTATGTCAATAGCCAAGCTGACTTGTTATTTGGCTATGCAGAAGAATATATTTAAGATGTTGTCTGCAGAATGTGCTTTTGCCCAGTGTCAAAATCTCATGTTTTCAAAAGGTATTGAGATTAAGATGGCACAGCTAAAACCGGGTCTTGTAGGAGCATTGCTTTATGTATCCATTATTTCTTGATTTTACAGAGCTTTCTTTGCTGTTACAGTGCTAATGAAAAGTAAGACTTTTGTAAATGGGTATAGGGAACACTGTGAAATTTAAAATTGAGTATCTATCTATCTATCTATCTATCTATCTATCTATCTATCTATCTATCTATCTACATGTACAAAAGCCCGTGAGAGAGGTATCACTGTTTTAGTTATAAGAGTGGGAGATGAAAATGGAGGGAACTCATGTGACTCATGTCAAAGGGAGAAGTGAGAGTCATTCCCCTCCATCATTCTGTGCACTTTGGATCACTGTCTGGGGCATCTGTGGCTTTGACATCAAGCAGTGGGGTCTCCCTGGCAAATGTTCATTGTTATTCCTATAATCCTCAAGCTTATTGTGAAGAGAGACTCCCTTCCTTAATTTTATGTCCCTTGAGTTAGATAATAGATTCACATCATTCAAGAACTTGAAGGTACCGAAGAGATCAGCTAATAGAGCCCTCTCATTTTACAGATGAGAAAACTTTGGTGGTTGACAGGTTATTATTATAATTAAGTTCTGTGGTTTCAGTCTGAGAGGCGGTATGATTGCAGATGTTTAAGAAATGACAGTGTTTCTTAGTAGTAACAAAAACAAGCTCTTGTTTCAATAAAATGTCTAGATGTTTAGAAGCAATCTCCTAACTTTTAATAAAGATGTTCACTTCTAGTTGTTTTATAAGCAACCTTCTAATTCTACTTTATTTAAGATATATAAATGATTCATTAGATATTTTAAACAGTACTTTGCTCTCTGATGACAAAAGTGAATATTTGTTTATTGGAGAAAATTTGTGAAAATAGAAAAGTATGCAAGCAGAGAAAAATCCACTAGTAATCTCTAAACTATGAAAACCACTATTGTTCCCTCGGTTTTCTTGAAGGGTGGTGGCAATGAAGATGGATGGTTGGATAGGTAGATAGAGATTTATGTTTTTACATATTGTATACTGTGTATCCAGTTTATGTCTTGCTTTTTTACATGACATTATGTTGTAAGTAGTTCCCCCACATACTCTTGGAGAACATGATTTCCTATTATTAGATATTTGGGTTATTTCCAATATTCACTGAAAGATTTCCAATTTCGCTATAAAGAACAATGAGATGGAATTCTTTGTATTTAAACTTTCTTGTGTATCATTGATCATTTTTCTTCAGATAACTTCTTAAAAGTGAAATTAGCAGATCAAAGCATCTAAAGATTTTGTGTATTGAAGCTGTGACATCTATGGTCATTAAAATTCAATTTTAAGTTGTCTGTGTCTAATGATAAACCCAGGGGGAATATTACAGTTAGTACAGCTTCTTTTCAAGTCTGATTACCTTGGGTAGGCCCCAGCTGGCTGAGTTATTCCAGGTGCTAAAGTGAGAGAAAGCTTTGTGTAGGAGAATCCCACTCCACTGCAGCTCCCCTAAAAATAACTACTATGAATTTTAAACAGTTCCCATATCTGATATTAAAAGATATTATCTAATTTTATTTTAATTAATATTTTTTGCAGTTAGTAAAGCTGAATATTCTATAAACTTATTGCTGCATTTTCCATTGGGATTTTTTTCCTTTTAGTATTGTCATCTGCAAATAGTGATTTTTAAATTTTTCCCTTGCAATTTGGATCCCTTTTATTTCTTTTTCTTACCTGATCACTGTGGCAAGGACTTCCAAAATTGTGCTGAATAAAAGTGATGACAGTGGGCATTCTTATCTTGTTCCTGACTTTAGAGAAGAATTTCAGCTTCTTACCACTGAGTGTGATGTTAGCTGTGGGTTTGTTGTATACGGCTGTTATTATGTTGAAGTATGTTCCTCTGTACCCACTTTGTTGACAGTTGTTGTCATAAATGAATATAGGATTTTGTCAGATGCTTTTTCTGCATCTTTTGAGATGATCATGTGATTTTTATCCTTTGCTCTGTTAACATGGTGTATCACATTGATTGATTTGTGGATATTGAACCATCTTGCATCCCTAGAATAAATCCCACCTGATTCTGACATATGATCCTTTCAATGTATTGAATTCTGTTTGCTATTTCTTTTTTTTTTTTTTTTTAGGATTTTTACATCTATTTTATCCCAGATATTATCTTGTAATTTTGTTTTTTTGTAGTGTCTTTGTCTGGCTTCCCTTGTATGTGAGGCATTGTTTCTCTCTTCTTGCTTTTAAAATTCTCTCCTTATCTTTTGTTATATTAATGACATGTTTTGGTGTTAATCTCTTTGAGTTCATCTTGTTTGGGACTATTTCCTTCCCCAGCTTAGGGAAGTTTTCAACCATTATTTCTTCAAATAACTTTTCTATACCTTTCTCTCTTCTCCTTCTGCAACCCCTGTAGTGTGAATGTTAGTATGCTTGATGTTGTCTCAGAGGTCCCTTAAGCTATCCTCATTTTTTTTTTTAATTCTTTTTTTCTTTTTGCTGTAATGATTAGGTGATTTCCACTAGTCTGTCTTCCATGTTGCTTATGTATTCTTTTGTGTTATCTGCTGTTGACTCCTTCTGGTGTTGTTGTTGTTGTTGTTTTTCATTTTAGTTGTTGTATCCTTCAGTTCTCATTGTTTCTTTTTTATATTTTAGAATTCGGCAAGGTAGCAGGTTACAAGATTAATGTACAAAAATCAGTTGCATTTCTTTACACTAATGATGAATCAACAGGAAAAGAAAGTAAAGAAACAATCCCCTTTAAAATAGCACCCAAAGTAATAAAATACCTAGGAATAAATCTAACCAAGGAGGTGAAAGACTTAAACATGGAGAACTATAAAACACTGATGAAGGAAATTAAAGAAGACTTAAAAAAATGGAAAGATATCCCATGCTTCTGGATTAGAAGAATCAATATTGTTAAAATGGTCATACCGCCCAAGGCAATCTACAGATTTAATGCAATCCCTAGCAAATTACCCAAGACATATTTCACAGAACTAGAACAAATCTTAATAAAATTTATATGGAACTACAAAAGACCTAGAATTGCCAAAGCATTACTGAAGAAAAAGAAAGAGGATACAGGCCTTCCTCAAAAAAAAGAGAACAATCTCAAATAAACAATTTAACCCACCAGCTGAATGAACTAGAAAAAGAAGAACAAAAAAACCCAAAAGGCAGCAGAAGGAAGGAAATTATAACAATTGGGGAGGAAATAAATAAAATACAGATTAAAAAGACCATAGAAAAATTCAATCAAACCAAAAGCTGGTTTTTTGAAAAAGTAAATAAAATCGATAAAACCTCTAGCCAAACTCACAAAGAAGAAAAAAGAGGGAGCACAAATTAGCAAAATAAGAAAGGATAATGGAGAAATTATAACAGATTAAATAGAAATACAGAATATCATACGAGAATATTAGGAAAAACTATATGGAACCAAACTGGATAACCTAGAGGAAATGGACAAGTTTCTGGAAACATACTGTCCACCAAGACTGAATCAAGAAGAAACTGACCACTTGAACAAACCGATCACTAGAAATGAAATCGAAATAGCAATAAAAAACCTCCCTACAAGTAAAAGTCCAGGACTGGACGGCTTCACTGGGAAATTCTACCAAACATACAAAGAAGAACTCATACCAGTCCTTCTCAGACTCTCAGAAGATCAAAAAGGAGGGAATACTCCCAAACTCCTTCTATGAAGCCACCATCACCCTGATACCAAAACCAGGCACAGACACTATCAAAAAAGAGAATAATAGGCCAATATCACTGATGAACACAGACGCCAAAATCCTCACCAAAATATTAGCAAATAGAATCCAACAACACATAAAAAAGATTATACATCATGACCAAGTGGGGTTCATCCCAGGGACACAAGGGTGGTTCAACATATGCAAATCAATCAATGTAATACATCACATCAACAAGAGAAAGGACAAAAACCACATGATCATCTCAATAGATGCAGAAAAAGCTTTTGATAAAATTCAACACCCATTTATGATAAAAACTGTCACCAAAGCAAGTGTAGAGGGAACATATCTCAACATAATAAAAGCTATATATGACAAACCTACAGCCAGCATAGTACTCAATGGTGAAAAACTCATAAGCTTCCCACTAAAATCTGGGACAAGACAAGGATGCCTACTATCACCACTCCTATTCAACATAGTCTTGGAAGTCCTAGCCACAGCAATCAGACAAGAGAGAGAAATAAAAGGGATCCAAATTGGAAAAGAAGAGGTTAAAGTGTCACTATATGCCAACAACATGTTACTATATATAGAAAACCCTAAAAGGTCCACACAAAAACTACTAGAGCTGATTGAAGAATTCAGCAAGGTAGCAGGTTACAAGATTAACGTTCAAAAATCAGTTGCGTTTCTTTACACTAATGATGAATCAACAGAAAGAGAAAGTAAAGAAACAATCCCCTTTAAAATAGCACCCAAAGTAATAAAATACCTAGGAATAAATCTAACCAAGGAGGTGAAAGAATTATATGTAGAAAACTATAAACCATTGATGAAGGAAATTAAAGAAGACTTTAAAAAATGGAAAGATATTCCATGCTCTTGGATTGGAATAATCAATATTGTTAAAATGGTCACACTGCCCAAGGCAATCTACAGATTTAATGCAATCCCTATCCAATTACCCAGGACATATTTCACAGAACTAGAACAAATCATAATAAAATTCATATGGAACCATCAAAGACCTAGAATTCCCAAAGCATTACTGAAGAGAAAGAAAGAGGCTGGAGGAATAACTCCCCCAGACTTCAGACAATACTATAGAGCTACAGTCGTCAAGACAGCATGGTATTGGTACAAAAACAGACATATGGACCAACGGAACAGAATAGAGAGCCCAGAAATGAACCCACAAACTTTTGGTCAACTAATCTTCGACAAAGGAGGCAAGAATATACAATGAAATAAAGACAGTTTCTTCAGCAAATGGTGTTGGGAAAACTGGACGGCAGCATGTAAACAGTGAAGCTAGAACACTCCCTTACACCACATACAAAAATCAACTCAAAATGGATCAAAGACTTAAACATAAGACAAGATACAATAAACCTCCCAGAAGAAAATATAGGCAAAACATTATCTGACAGACATCTCAAAAATGTTCTTCTAGAGCAGCCTACCCAAGCAATAGAAATAAAAGCAAGAATAAACAAATGGGACCTAATGAAACTTACAAGCTTCTGCACAGCAAAGGAAACCATAAGTAAAACAAAACAACAACCTACGGAATGGGAGAAAATTTTTGCAAACGATGAAACTGACAAAAGCTTGATTTCCAGAATATATAAGCAGCTCTTATGACTTAATAAGAAAGAAACAAACAACCCAATCCAAAAATGGGCAGAAGACCTAAACAAGCAATTCTCCAAGGAAGAAATACAAATGATCAGTAAGCAAATGAAAAAAATGCTCAATATCTAACTCTTTGTTGAACTTTTCACTGTGGTCTGTCATTCTCCCAATTCCTGTAAGCATCTTTATGATCATTGCTTTGAACTCCTTACTATGTAAATTACTTACCTTTGTTTCATTAGATTTTTTTTCTGGGGTTTTATCTTATTTTTTCTTTTGGAACAGATTCCTCTGCATCCTCATTTTGTTTGATTTTCTGTGTTTCTGTGAATCTGGGGAGACCATTACCTCTCCCGGTCTTGAAGGTGAGGCCTTGTGTAGGAGTGTCCCGTTTGTAGATTGTGTATGCCAGGTGGCCTTGGAAGGCCAGTTGGGGCTGGAGCAGGTGTGGGCTGGGGTGGGCTTTAGCGTGCTTCAGGCTGGGTTAGAGCCTCCCTGGCAAGATGCCTGAAGCTGAAGTGGGCACCAGCCAAGGCTCTCCTGGGCTGAGTTGGGGTTGCTGCCTTGATGGGATGGCTAGAGTTGGAGTTGGTGCAGGCTGGAGGGCATGCTGGGAAGACCTTGTCAAACTGGCTAGAGTGCCGGGTGTTTTTCATACTGCTGCCTCTGTGCTGGGACTCAGAGAGAGTGAGTTTGTGCACAAGCCCTTCAGGAGTGGAGTCTCGGTTTCCTGTAGCTCTCCGGCTTCCACAGCTGTGAGCCCCACCGGTTTTCAAAGCCAGTTACGAGAGCCTCTCTTCCTAGTGTAGGTCTCCAGGGCTGTGGTGCCCAATATGGGGCTTGAACCCCTCACTCCTCAGGGAGGACCTCCAAGTTTGTTATCCCATTCTGCTTTTGAGTTGCCTGCTGCGGGGAGGGGTCTCCTCCTACCCATCTCGATGGGTTTTTTTCTTTATATCCTAATTGTAGAAGAGCTGTTCCACTAATCTGCAGGTTGTTCTTAAGAGACAGTTGCTTTACATGTAGTTATAAATTTGCTGTGTCCATGGGAGGAGGTGAGCTTAGAATCTTCCTACTCTACCATCTTGATCTTGCCTCCTGTCTTGGATTTTTGTTTCTTCCTATTGCTTGTAAAGGCTTTGATGTAGTAGAGTGTAATTCTAATTAATATAACTTGCAGTTTTTAAAAATCAGTTTGTTATTTGCCTTTTAAATTTTTTATAATGTATATTTGACAGACTTTAAAATTTTTAACTCATTGGAACCTATCAATTTTTCTCTTGTAATTTCTTCCTTTGCTTTTATGCTTGGTCCTTTCAAAGTGCAAAGGTCAATTGCCTGCTATATTTTATCAGTCAATAGTTTATTAGCAAGTTGTGAACTTGCCCATTATATGATGTACTAAATTTGAAATTTTATATTTAATTATAGAAGAAGTACAAGTTGATGGGAGGGGACTCGGCCTTGGCATCTACATCCATTACCACAATCACAGTCACACAGAGGTGTGAAAACGAATAGGAAGGCCGGAGATTCCTGCAGTGGAGAGAAGGGAGAGGAGTGAGCACCTCTTACCTGCCACCCTTCTTGCTGGCTCTTTAACAACTCCCTTGTTTAACCTTTATAATATTCAAGTGAAGGGAATATTGTCATACCATTTCAGTTTTTTAGACCAGGAAGCTGAAACTTAGAAAGATTAAGGCACTCATTCATAGTCCCCACAGCAGAGAGGGCTGAGCTGGAATCTGAGAACATGTATGCATCCAAGGAAGTACTTGGTTCATCCAACTCAGTGCATTCCTTGTATTTCTGCCCTCTGGTAGTCCCAGTGAGTCCACCTAAGGAAAGTAATCGTGATAGCAAGATGAGGACTTGGTTCCCAAATAATTGGAAGACAGTGACTATGACTATAGTTGTTACAATAATAGCGTAAGTTCTTAGTATTCCAAAATGTCAGACCTGGCGTGCTTGCAACCTGCAGGGATTTGCAGAATAAAGAAGTACTGTCTTGTTTAGGTAAGACGGGGTTCTTTTGTGTTTGAAAGAGAATAATTATTCTGGATGCTGGCTTGAAGAGAGGCTAGAGAATGTTTATTTTCTATGTTACGACACAGATGAAATCCTCAGATTATATTTGGGTGATTGAGCACCTGCAATGTGTGATGTTTTTAATGGAAGTCTATATATGATTTGTGCTGAATCAGATATCATATGCTACATTTAAGTGAGGCAAAGGAAGGCAGGTTCCAATATTTAAGAAAATGTTATAGGATGAAAACTTTTTTCATTAAGCTAATTATTTTCATACATCTTTTAAAAGGATTTCATACATCTTTCCATTCTGCCATTGAGAACATATTTAAGAGCTACTTCCCCAAGCAGTCAACATATTTGTAGTTTTTTGCATTCAGAGTTCAGCCCCCATCACTCTGCATCACATCTTGAGAGTGGTTCATTTACTTTTGGTACTTGGTAAATCACCTAACTCAAAACATGGTTCTGTTAGATCCCTGATGCAGTGCTGCCTTTGGGAATGCTGTACCCCAGCCTGAAGTTGACTAGGAGCGTTCTGCATGTAGATGGGCACCCTCACAAGGATTTATGGGAGAACTGGATTCGCCAGATGCCTCCTGCTGCCAATCACACTTTCCCTGGGGCCCTCAGATCCTTGGAACAGGAGAGAGAGAAAGATGGGGGCAGGGAGAGATTGAGAACCCAAATATGGAAATGCATCAGGGTAAAAAGTAAAGCCAAAAAATGAAACAGGATCAGAGTGAGAGCTATAGAAAATAATATAACTATTATAAAGAATTCAGTAGATACATGTGTACGTGTATGTATTTTACTTTGGTCTTCATAGAATTTTCTAAATGATGAGATTGGGGTAATTTTTATTTTCTATTTGTGCTTTTCTGAAAGTTTCAAGTATAAAATCTTAGGAATGAAGAAAGGAAAATGAAAGTTTATTTTTAAATTAGTCTCTGTCTGACTTGGAATATTGCAAACCCTGTTCTCAACCTTGCTAGCCTAGAGCCTTCTTCCATCCTTCCTGAGTTCCATCCTTCATTTGTTTGAAAGAAGGCTTACTTCTGTTCAGTCAAATGAAAGCTTGTATTCTGACAATAACCTTATCTTTCTTTCTTTTTCCTAACACACAGCATGGCACAGAGTGGGCCTCCCCCCCATGTAGTGTGTGCTCTTGCACTCATGGGGAAGTCCGGTGCACCCCTCAGCCATGCCCACGGCTGACGTGTGGACACCAGGAGCTGGAAGTCATCCCCGAAGGAAGCTGCTGCCCAGTCTGTGTGGGCCCTGGGAGTGAGTATGAGTTTACAGAGAGAGACATTCTTTTCCTCTGAGGTTTACCTGGGGACATCCCAGCTCTTCTCTTTCTTGCTCAGTGTGGCTCAGAGATCCCTAACCCCATTCTTTACTGGAACCTGGATGTAGTCTTGCACTTGGCAGGAAGCGATGTCAAAGAAAGAGAGGTTGGAACAAATCTTTAAGCTCCATTCCAAACTTGAGATTCTGCGACCCTCTGATTTATTATTTTGCCTTGGCCAGATGCACCCCTCTGCGTTCATAGCTCCTGAGAAAGAAAGGGAGGAAGAACAAGATCCTTTGATATGATTCCATGAGGCCAAGCTACCTCCGCCTGCCTCTTGGTGGAGAGAAGAACGAACAAATCACTTCTCCGGGCAGTATCACTAGCACTGAGTGTCCTGACTGGTCTTTGTGTCCACGCAGGTGGCATAACATCTTTCTCCAAAACACACTGAGCAGGAAGCAGGTATTTAATCTGTCTTTATGGCATCTTTGCTGTAGAGATTGTGCCTCCCTGCAGACCAAGGCACGGCTCAGCAAGCCCGGGACACACTTGTAGGTCTTCCTCTCCTCAGAATCCATGCTTGGTCTGAGTACCCCTTATTACATTTTAGGGATATATGTCCCTTTCCATTTTTATAATGAAGTAGTATCTACTTCACAATAAATACAAATTATTGTCATTGCTGCATTATATTCTGCCTTGGAATATAATCGCTAAAATGATAGTATTTTAAATAACACCTGGAAGCTACATTCTATTCTTGCCTTGTCCCTTTAAAAAGCCCTCTGATTTCTTTTTGATCCCCAGTTATTCCATTCCTGGCAACCATTTACCCTGGAGAACCATTCCAGGGATTCAAAATTGTGTTAGGAAATGATGAAAGTAGAATGCATTCCTCTTGGATTTCAGATGTCACCCACCAGAAAAGGACCAGCAGCTGCTTGGGGCCAAATAACCCTGCAAGTAAAAACACTCCAACAGTAGAGTTTAGAGATGGGCTGAAGAGTGGGCTCTCTGAATTTGTGGGCTCCTTTCTTATGTTTTAGGAGGCCTTCTTGTTGGCTCTCCATGAGAAAGATCTATTAGAAATATTTTTTCCTGGAGAGGTTGAAGGATCAGCCAGTGCTCACGCCATCATTTGCTGGGTGCCTAATAAAAATACAGGGTCCCAGTTCACCAAGCAGGGGGAGGGGGAACTTTTCTTTCCTTCTGTGGTCTTTCTCAACCTGTCATGTTTTTAATTTGCTATTAGTGACACCCTCCATCAGGCACGGGGATATTTGCCAGGTGGATGAGGCCTCCACGGGCACGCTGGGCCCCACCCAGCTACTTGGTGTGTAGGGCACGTGCACGCCCCAGGCACCCACACCCATGTACCCACTGTGGGTGGAGTGTGGCAGCGTTCACTGAGCAGATTTGGGATCAGGCTCCTGAGAACCCAGGAAGGCAGGGGTGCAGCAGGAGGGAGGTGGGACCATGCCTGAGCTGAGGCTCCAGACCCCTAGCACATGCTACCTTGTCGCCCCAGACTTCACTTAGGAAACTCAGAGAGAAAGTTATTAAGACTCGCACATGGTGACTGCAGAGCATTACCGCCCTAGTGTGGGGCCCACTTGTTTGCACTGCGCCCCTGAGCACCGGGCCCTGCGTGACTGCACTGGCCGCGCAGCCATGCAGTCAGCCCTGGGATAAGCGAGTGCAATGCTCCCAGTCATCCTTACTTCTCTGACCTTCCAGAACCCTGTTCCTACGAAGGCCATGTGTTTCAAGATGGGGAGGACTGGCGGTTGAGTCGGTGCGCCAAGTGTACGTGTCGAAATGGGGTTGCCCAGTGCTTTGCAGCTCAGTGTCAGCCTCTGTTTTGCAACCAGGTAAGGAAGACAGCCTCGGAGTGGACCCTTCACAGATTTAACTTCACTGTTCAGTGACTTGGAGTCTCTTCTGAGATCATGTCAGGCGGGCCTCGGAAGTACGGGGAACGAGAAGCAAAGGCTGTTCTATATTCCTTCTCCTTTTGGAGACCACCCCTGAGACATTTCTTTTACCCTTAGAAGCTACATATAGGTCTAATTACCAGCCATTTAGGCTCATTGTTACAGAATGAAAATGAGCCTTGAGGATACACACCGAGAAGCTGCCAACCTGAGTTGCAGATGTTCCAAAAATGTCAAGCTAAACATCTGGAAAATTCAGTAAGATGATCAGGATTGTTAATGTTTTCAGTGCATAGGTATTATCTGCTTTTTAAAGACATTATACATGTCTTTGAACCTGGTTATCCAGATGTACATTGTTTAATTTTCTTATAAGCTAATGATTCAAATTATCAAGGGATTTTCTCTGGGGAGGTTTAAAATAGTGGGATCTTGTTCTTCATTTAAAGCCAATCTGATTTTCAAAACATGAAGCTCTTCATACAGATTTAGAAGAGAAAATCAATTGCAAATAAATTTGATATACGTGGTATTTTCTAATTTTTTGTTCTTCTCGAAGCTCCTGTAGATGTTCCTTGGCAGTTGACAGATATCCATGAAAGGAGTTTGCCTCCAGTTGAAAAATGGCTCATTTTTGATCTATGGAAAAGCTGGAAGCCAACATTCAGTTGATACAGAGCAGTATTTTGTGTCAAATAAAACAAAATCAATAACATGGCATATTGTGACAATTGGGCAATATTTTAAAGGCAGACAAAAGGCAATTAGACAAGAAATGCTAACTGCCAAATAAAGGGAACATGTATCTAATTGAAAGGCTAGATTGTGTTACCCACACTGTAGTACATGCTGCACGCCTGTCATGTCTCCCCATTCATCGCCAAGTCTTGTCCTGGCTCTGAGATTACAAATGAGCTTCTTGGTAGAGCTGCATAATATCTTACATTCAGAGGACATTGTAGTGTTGGGGCATTTTGATTTACACATTCCAGGCTTTAGCCCCCTTGTGTATGAAGGATAATTAAGCAGTTTATCACCATTATAATAAGGAGGTGGGAGGAGGGATGGAGGAAACACCATGGTGTACCTTTCGCTTTAAATCTTTAAAACCTTAACCATGAACTGTGTATCAGGGGTTAGATTGAAAGTACTGGTTCCCATTTTTTAAAACATTAAATATAAATTCTATCTTCAAACAGTACTCCCTTATAGTTTGCATTGGTTAATTTCAAAAGATGGAATTTGTTACCATAGTTTTTTTTACAGATATATATACATGTATTCCTTTTCCTATTCTTTTTGGTGTTGAATATAGTTCCCTGTGCTATACAGTATGACCTTGTTGTTTATCTAGTTTATATATAGTAGTTAGTATTTGCAAATCCTGAACTCCCAGTTTATCCCTCCCTATTCCCTTTCCTCCTTGGTAACCATAAGTTTGTTTCTATGTCCGTGACTCTATTTCTGTTTTGTAAATAAGTTCATTTGTGTAATTTTTTTAAGAGTCCACATATAAGTGATATCGTATGTTATTTTTCTTTCTCTTTCTGGCTTAATTCACTTACTATGACAATCTCCAGGTCCATCTATGTTGCTGCAAATGGCATTATTTTATTTTTTTATGGCTGAGTAGCATTCCATAGATGATTATATATATACACTATATATATATATATATATATATATATTTATACACACACACACAACTTCTTTATTGAATCTTCTGTCAATGGACATTTAGGTTGCTTCCGTATCTTGGCTATTATAAACAGTGCTGCTGTATTGGGGTGTATGTATCTGTTACAGTACTTTAGAGTTAAGTGATAGGTAAGCATTCTGAAGTCTTGGAAGTAGATTGATTTTAATCACTCTTACCTCAAGTCTATAGTTTTTGCCTTGACATTAAAAAAATCCAATTGTTAAATTATTTAAGCCATTTTTTCTTGATTTAATATCACTATTAGGTATTGAGTGTTCTGAGGATATAAAGAGGTGCTATAGAATTAGCACCGATTGGAAACATTTATCACTACCACAATCTAACCATCACCACATTTTGGGCATTTATTATGTGCCAGTCATTAATTTTAAGGGTTTTTAATCCTTATAACAACCTATGAAGTAGCCACTATTATTATCATCTCATTTTACAGTAAATAAAACTGAGACTCAGAGAGTTTAAATATTTCACTCAGGGTACCACAGTTAGGAAGTGTCAGTGCTTCTAACCTAGACAGTTCTACATCTCAACCTCAAAGGACCACAGTTGACTCATATCTTTAACCATTATGGATACAAGTTACATATCATTTATGTATAATAATCACAATCACAATAGTTCCTAGCATCACGGATCATGATTGCAAGCATTTTATATGTTTTAACTCATCCAGTATTTAAAAAATGCAAGTTCAGTTGAAGAAAAGTATTTCCAGGTCTTGAGCTGTAGAAAATTTTGATTTTTTAATATAAGGTGTTTTTTTTTTTTATTGTAAAAGGACTCTGCATTTTTTAAGGGAAATTTGGGAAAAGCAGAAAAGAAAACAATCATTCATATTTCCACTATTCAAAAAGATCATGATAGAAGTTTTTTTGTAATCCATTCTAACTTTTTGGTAGGCAAATGTGGATATATTTGTTTGTTTGCATAGTTTTAATCACATTCTAGAAGTTGGTGATCATCTCTGACAAAAGGAGAAATTACTTTGTTCAAATAGGGATTTTTCCCCATAGTGGGTAGTGTAAATTCTTAAGAGAATAACTTGCTTTCAGCTTCTGTCCAGGTGCCTTGTGAACAGAGCTGTAACCTGTCTGCTTTTTTGTAGTCTCATTAAAATGGTCTGTTCAGTCTGATGAGACTTCTTCCTCATGATAGTACCACCATTTTTAATACAGTTTTCCCATTCCCAATGTTGATTAATCTGAGTGGATTGAACTTCATCTTCAGATATTTTTTCAAAAAAGATAGAAAACTGGTGTGTCTTCTGAGCCACTAAGTATTTGAGAATTATTTTCTTTTTGACTGCATTCATGAAAGATAATTTGTAGGGGTCTAAAATTTAGGGGGATTATAACCTTCCCATATCAACTCCTTTCCATTGAATTCTGGAATTTAGTGCCATGAAGAAGTCTGAGGTTTGTCTGCTTTCTATTCTGTTATATTCAGCTAGTTTACTCTGTTGAATTCTTGCAAGATGTTTCTTTATCTTTATAATTAGAACTTTTTTCCAGGATATTTTTAAGTGAGGTGTCTTTCCACATATTTTACCTAGAATATTGCAAATCCCTTTCAGTCTGTATTCCAGTTTTCGAAATGTTTTCTTCAGCTGTGGCTTTGATTAGTCATGTCTGTTCCATTATTCTCATTTCTCCAGGAACACCTGTAATTCTTAGCTTGCTTCCTGATCTTTCCCCCTCATTATCGATCATATTCTCTCATCATTTTTCACTTTGTGTCTTTCCTCTGCATTATGGAGAAAGTTTCTTGAGTTTGTATTTACTACCTCCAGTATTGATTTTAATTTGACAATTTAGCTTTAATTTTCTTTTAATTCTTCCTTATTTTGCCTATCATTGGTTCATCTGCTTTTTTAATCCCAATGTTTTTTCTTTCTTTATTGCTTCTTGCTTCTATTTAATAAAGACTGCATTTTCTTGTATCTTACTGAGGTTGCAAAATGGCTTTTAAATCTTTTCTTTTAGATCCTGCAGTACGTAGTGTTCAGACATCTGCTTTTTCTGTGAATCTTCAGAATGTTATTACTTTTGTTTGCTGTTTAGGGTTTTTCCCCTCAAGTTCCTTTCTTTCTATTTCCTCATCCTTGATCAAGAGAAATCTGTCCATACCTACTACTTGAAAGCTTCAGGGGTAAGTGGCCTGCTTTTGGCTAATTTCTCTTCTTGGCTCCATAGCCAGATGCTAAGAAATGTGCATATCTCCTCATCCAAAGGTCCGGCAGGTTTTTGTTTTGTGTATCTCTATTGTCCTGAGATGAGATCTTTTTCTATCTCCATTGCCCAAGCCTCTCACATTTTGAATTCATGAAACAAAAGACTATAACCCCCACTCTGCGCTGCTGCAAGGGTTCTCTCCATGTCGCTCAGGGACTGTGTGCTCCACTTGCGGGGCATCCTCTTTCTGCTGCTTTCATCACTTCCTCTGCTCACCCTCCCCCAGTACACATGCATCCCACTCTTTGTGTTTTGTTTTGCTCTGTTTACATTATGGGCTCGACTAGGTATAGAAAGAAAGACATTGACAAAGGTGAAAGACTAGGTGGGCACTCTGGCCGCTCCAAACAGCAGCAGCCCCACCCTGTGGGGATGAACGCATGTTGTGTTTGATATAGGAAGGCAGAGATTTGAGAGGAAATGTTGGTTCTTAGTTTTTTTAACTTTTTTATTTTATTTATTTTTTGAAGGGGGGAGGTAATTAGGTTTATTTATTTGTTTAATTATTTATTGTAATGGAGGTACTGGGTATTGAACCCATGACCTCATGCATGCTAAGCACATGCTCTACCACTGAGCTATACCCTCCCCTCAATGGTTCTTATTTCTGTTTAGGTTTACAAAGTAAAGAAAGGCCACAGACTGTCTTATGCTCAGTGGGACTTCCTCTTGGCAATGGCAGGAGGTTGGTGGTAGAATTTTCATCTAATTTCTATTGCTTCAGAAGTGTCATAGCGGAAGATACTTTGTTCAAGAGCTCTTGGCCATAATATGCTATAAATTCTGTCATAAGTATTTTTATTTAAGGAATGTGGAAAACGATAATTAAATACCACTCACTCTTGAACAACATGGTGTGAACTACGTGGCTCCACTTACATGTGGATTTTTTCAGCAGTAAATACTACAGTACTAATTGATCCATGGTTGGTTGCATCCATGGATGTGGAACCACAGATATGGAGGAACTCTGGATACTGAGAACTGACTATAATTAATACTCAGATTTTCAACTGTGCAGAAGGTCACCTCCCTAACTGCCACATTGGTCAAGGGTCAACTGCGTATCTTAAAAGGTGGTCCTACCCAAAATTGTAATGTCATTAATCTTTTTTTTTTTTTTTTTTGGTATTGAACTCCTGTGATCACTGAGGGTGCCATATTAGACTTGGGGTTGGCAAACTGTTTCTGTAAAGAGCCAGATAGTGAACATGTTCAGTTTTGCATGCCACATAGTTGGAACAACTGCTCAACCCTGCCGTTGTAGCACAAAAACATCCATAGATAGTATGTACATGAATAGATGTGGCTGTGTTCCGGTAAAAGTTTATGGAAATCAGTGGTGGGCTGGATCTGGTCATCAGTCTGTAGGATGCTGGCTCCTGTAGAATCTGTAGGTTTGGAAGGGCAAGTGTACATAGACCAGAATGATGGGATTCAGGTATAAGATAGCAACAAAAATGTACCGCTAAAAGGTCTTTCTCATTTCTCGGACCCATCTTGCTGCTCATCTTCTTCTTACTTGCCTCTCTTGTCCTGCTTATAAAGCACTGGCCCAGATGGGATCTCAATTCTCATGAAGTTCTCTCATATCCTGGGATATTTTCTCTGTAAATGCTTTTCCTTCTTGTCCTTGTGGGTCTCTATTTGTAAAGAAAGAGTCTGTTTCTGTCAATAAAATATATAATTAGGTATTGTCCATAAAAGTCAGAAAGCCTCGTTTTCCTTGTACCAACCTCTATACAAGTAATTACTCTTTCCTCATGCTCTCCAGTTGACTCTGCCATTTAACTTGGGTTTAGTCCATGTTGGTTAAGACAGATTGAGACTAACTCTCTATTTCCCTTTGAGATGTGTGATCATGACATTTGTTCCCTGTTTACTTAACACTGTGTAAGTTCATTGTCTATTTCAATAAAGTTACTGAATAGTGAGTGTGACATCAGATATACTTTTATTTTACTTCCTCATTGATATTTCTTTAAACTGAAGACTTCTGAGGTCAAGAAATGCTCAGTGATTTCATAAATGTCCAGTTTTCACATACTCCATTAAATATCAATTGTCACAATATTTTTGTAGAATTATAAAGAAATAAAATAACCTAGACAAGAGAAAACAGTTCTCATTTTAATTCTAGTGATTCAGATGTTTGAAATAAATCCCTATTAGATAGTAATACATTACTCTAACTGATCATAGATAATTGAGTATAACTTAGTTAAAAAACTACTGAGATGTGATTGGAATTTTCCATGAAAGATGAAGCTTACTTGACCCCTATACTACAACACACCTCCAAGTACCCTGGCCTTCTTTTTTTGCAGAGTGAATTCCCTAGCAACCATGATAATACAATCCCATTTTCTCCTTCTTGTAAGAGAAAGTGCAAATAAATGTTGAGGAGATATCTTCTATATAAGATCTACCACCTCTTAGTCATTGAAACTTGGTTTATTCTAATCTTCCTTTTCCTACCTTTTATTTGTCTACCTTCCTGCCATTCAAAAGGCTCGTTGATAAGTCAAAGTGAGAAGCTGACTCTTTGGCATTAATGAGGAGACTGTTGCTATGAAAATTCTTCTTAGGGCAGCAGAATGGTCTGATATTTTTGGGGTTGGGAGTAGTAAAGCTGAGAATGTAGGAATAAGGTGATGGAGGGTCCTTTGGGCATTTAGTGTTTGTCACCCACATTTCTCTGCACTGGCTTATTCCTAGATATCTAAGATCATGATTAATTTTTTCATGTTCAAGACCTCCCTAATACATATATATATAAATGTGTGGATTCACATAAAAATGAAAAAAATAGTGAAATAGTTTATCAAGGGAGGGATACATTCACTTTGACATCAGCAGTAACTCAGTAAGAATGTAAATGTTCTTAAGTGTTGAGATGGTTGTTGCTCTGAAGTCCCTCTTTCAACCATTTACTATTACCAGGTCAGCTCTGTGACCTTGGACAAGTCACGCAACCTCTCTGTTCTTTACTTTTCTTTGTAAAGGTGGGAAAAGGGCGTCTACTTCACAGGGTCATGTACAGCACTTAAAACAGTACCTGGCAAACACAAAGTCCTATTATTATTGTTAACTGTTATTAGTTGTGCCTTTGTTTGTTCTTAGAAGTGGCTGGGACTTGAGGAATGGGCAGACTTCTTCAGAGTCCCACTGACCTGAGAAGAGCTAATTCTTATCAAAGCCCCAGGCAACTAATAAATACTAAACGAGAGGAAATTGCTGTTTCTGAATGCCTGAGGCACGTGATTGAGTTGGCTGTGAGTGAAGTGTTCCTACTGCCATGGATTTTATTAATATGGCCTTTTGATGGGTTGTTTTTTGGTGGGGTGTTAAGGATGAAACTGTAGTCCGAGTCCCTGGAAAGTGTTGCCCACAGTGCTCTTCGCGATCCTGTGCTGCAGCTGGCCGAGTATACGAGGTGAGCTTTGATGTGCCCCGTATTGGTGTTCTGATGTCCGTTCCTAAACTTCTGCCCCCACCCCACCTCCCTTCTAACCCCCATACCTCCCACACCCATGTCTGACTCTTTGCCAGGATTAGGAACTCCGTACATAAATGGTTTTTTTCTTCTCTTCACGAAGAGCCTTTGTGAAAAAAATTAAATTGGAGGGGATTAGAAATATAAAAGAATGTTCTGGCAAGCAGCACCTGGTTCATGAACCTTGGTAAACTTACTGTTCACACATCTTAAGGGAAAAAGGACTGTCATTGGTTACTCTCAGTTTACTCTTAGGTTGGAGGCTCTGGGAATGTCTGTCTGCTTTGGCTGGATTTTATGCACTGGTATCCAGAGACAGTGTCTCCCTGCCTTACAGTGGGGTCAGGGGCATGGGGGTGGGAGATGAGAGAGGGAAGGGAAGCGAGAAACTGGTGGTAGTGGGTTCCACAGACTTGAAAGTACTGCTCAGGCAGTCTGGATAACTACCCAGCACCTAGTAGTCACCACATAAAAGTGAGTTCAACAAACAGAATGAATGATCTGTCTTGGGAGACAGCTGAGTCAAAAGAAGGTTAATTATTCATAAGCAAACAATATATGAAAAATAAGCCCTACTACTTCCCTTGTGTGCCAGTCATTCTATGGAAGACCAAATAGAAACTGGGATTTTGACTCTCAGTAGAGAATCTGGAACTGAATATTAGGGGATGGGTGTCACAAATTCTAGACAGGTCACTGGAAGTCTAAATGAAAATAACTAACAGGGAAAGGCTTTGAGTATGTGCCAGATCTGTGCTGTCCAGTACAGTAGCCACACGCGTGCTGGATTAATTTCTCCTGGAAGAGAGAGCCTCTACATCTGTTGTGGCAAGTAACAGAAATGCTCCTCTACAAGTGGCTAAAATGAAACATTTATTACCTCCTGGAGCAAGAAGCTCAGAGGTGGGGCAGTTGGGGGTTGATCAACCAGGTCTCAATGACGTTGTCAAGGATTTACACTCTTTGACCTTTCCACCCTGCCGTCTTTAGCATTTTGGCATTTACTTTCTGTCTCTTCCCCTCCTGTCCCAGTATGTTCCACAGCTTCAGGCATCTCCTTCTCACCCAATCATCACTAGAGCCTGGTGGAAGAAAGGGTTTTTCTCCCTTTATGGGGGAGAAGAGTCTTTTCCTCACCCTCTGCTGCTCCAGCCCACTTTCCCTGAGGTCCCCTGGGTTAGGACTGGGACAGAGTCTGTGCACTGGCTGCAGGGAAGCCTGGGAAAGTGAGCATGTGGTGGTGCGAGGTGGTCTTCCAGCAGAGTGACCATTGATTAGGCAGCAAAGAGGATCTTCTTATTAATCTCCATGTTCCAGGGCCTCTACATGCCAGGCATAGAGCAGGCCCTCGGTGCATCTGTGGAATGAATATAGTTGGATGAAAACAAATCCAAAGTTCTCTTTGGACATTTACTGACTTTTTTTCTTGGAGACTACTGCTGCCTCAAGGATGATAATTTTCAGGAGTACATTCAATGTGGCTCAATTAAAAACTATAATAAAAATTGGGTCTTATGGATCTGTTTCTATTTGATACATGCAACATTGGATTTTCCACTTTTTTCCTCTTTCTTTACACAGCATGGTGAGCAGTGGAGTGAAAATGCCTGCACCACGTGTATATGTGACCAGGGTGAGGTCAGGTGCCACAGACAGACCTGCCCTCCATTAAGATGTGAAAAGGTATTTGGGAGTGTGTAGCTCGATTTTTGCTTTATCAGGGGCGGTCTAAGAAATGCATTTCTCATAATTGGGACATTGTGCTGTACACCAGAAATTGACACATTGTAATTGACTGTACTTCAACCAAAAAAAAAAATGCATTTCTTAGTCCAGTGTGTCCTCTGAAGGAATCAAAAGTTTTATGATGTTCAGAATATTGGAAAGAAATAGGAAAAATCTGCTTCCCAGGGAGGAGGCTGAGGTGGAAGGGAGGTCGTCTCAGCTGGATTAGGTGCTGAGAAAGAAACAGCGCCCAGAGTTGGGGTTTTACGTCCTGGTGCCCCGTCGGCTCGGATGTCTTCGCGCCCTCCTGACCACTGCCCTTCACCCGCCATTCTCTGTGTTTCCTAGGGTCAGAGAAGGGTTCGGCGTCATGGGCAGTGCTGTGAGGCCTGTGTGTCTCCTGCCGGAAGCTGCTCGCACGGTGGTGGGATTGTGCGGTACCAGGATGAAATGTGGAAGGGCTCGGCCTGTAAGTTCTGCACATGTGACCGTGGCCAAGTGACCTGCCAGACTGCAGCGTGTGCCAAGGTGGAGTGTGACCAGGTAAGGAGAAGAGGCATTTCTGTGTGGAGAACATTCTCTCCAGCGGGATCAGTGGTCCCTCACCTGCTCCTTCCCTCTTGGCAGCAGAGGGGATGCTCAGTTCCAAGGAGCCTTCTAGCACAGCCCTTCCTGTGGTGTAGCATCAGTGTCACTCTGCTCAGACTGGCCTGAAACAGCCCCCTGGAGCTGTTAGATCTCAGTGCATCTGGTCAACTCGGGAGCCCTGAGCCAGCAACAGGAAAGGATAGGACATGATACGGGATGTTAGCCTATCAGTCAGCACGCTGGACCTCCAGCTGGTGGCCAGCCCAGTTCGCTTGGGTTGTCCGCAGGTGCCCTGGTGGTCCAGCTCCCATCTCAGGCCCCGCTGGCAGTGTTAAGCAGAAAGGAGAGCCAGCACCCAGAGGCTGCTCCTGTGTCTTGGGAAAGAAAATTGAAATGTGTTTTTGTTTTTGTTTTAAAGAACCAGGGAGGGGACCTCATAAATAGTTAACTCTGTTGACCTTTGTCAACTCTGCTGTCTGCAGAATTTCTAGAATCTTCCAACAAAGCAGCCTCTGTTTGGACTATAGATGTATAATGTGGAGAAATTGCTTCCTCCCCCCCCCCCTTTGAACTCAATTTTGACCCACTGCAAAACAAACTGCTTTTAAAGCTGTCTCCTTCTCCCTCACCACTCCCATCCGCCCCACCGATTTCCCCTGGGGTTGTGAACTCAAATAGATGCGGGAAACTTGGAAGATCTGAAGTGCTGGGTGTCTGTGAAGGCATTTTTCTTTCTGGTTCTTCTCCCCCACATCTCAGCTCCTCTTAGCACGGTTGCTGAGGAGGAACAGGCTTTCAAACAGGGCTGTCAATGACAGGTGCTTTTTCATGTTGCCTCCTACTTCTGTGTCTGGGCAGAGCTGAGACGTAGTTAGGGAAGGAGGATCTTGCCTCTTGTAGTTTATGTCCCTCCACGTGCCTTTTCTTTTCTTCTCTTTCTTTATGTCAGGGGTATCAGAATGGTTGGACGAAGATGAGAAAAACCCTAGTAAGGGCCTTTTTCTGTCTCCCTCTCTGTCAGGCTGAGGCTGGGCTTCCTGGCCTCGGCAGTCTGCCCAGAGGATGCTGGTTATTTCCAAGGTTTTAATTTGTCTGATATCCTGGGGTTTATGGAACATCGAGGAGAGGTGATCCTGGTAGGGAGGGTCCTTTAAGCCACCTATTTGCAGTCAGGTCTAAACAAAGAGTCTCACATACAGAAAATAATTTGACCCATTATCCCTATGTCAATGCATTTCGAAGTACCGGCCAGCCCTCCAGGCACCTGCCTGTGGTAGCATGAGCCAGTTCTTTTCTGTTCTTAGGAAAAGGGGGAGCAACCACTGACGTAAGTGGAGAAGGCATAAGTAAAGCTGGGTTGGTGGTGCTGAAATCTTTTAGATTTTGTCTATCTGTGGAGCTTTTGATTTCTCCATCAAGTCTGAACGAGAGCCTTGCTGGATAGAGTATTCTTGGTTGTAAGTTTCCTCCTTTCATCACTTTAAATATATGGTGCCACTCCCTTCTAGCCTGTAGAGTTTCTGCTGAAAAATCAGCTGATAACCTTATGGGAGTTCCCTTGTATGTTATTTGTTGCTTTTCTCTTGCTAATTTTAATATTTTCTCCTTATCCTTAATTGTTGTCAATTTGATGACTATGTGCCTTGGTGTGTTCCTCTTTGGGTTGATTCTGTATGATACTCTCTGCGTTTCCTGGACTTGGGTGCTTGTTTCCTTTCCCAAGTTGGGGAAGTTTTCAGTGATTATCTCTCCAAAAATTTTCTCAGGTCCTTTCTCTCTCTCTCTTCTCTTTCTGAGACCCCTATAATGTGAATATTATTGCACTTCATATTGTCCCAGAGTTCTCTTAAACTATCCTCATTTCTTTTCATTCTTTTTTCTGTTCTGAAGCAGTGATTTCCACTAACCTGTCTTCTAGCTCACTAATCTGTTCTTCTGCTTCATTTAGTCTATTCTTGGTTTCTTCTAGTGTGTTACTCATTTCAGTGATTTTGTTCTTCAACTCTGTTTGGGTAGTCTTTATATTTTCCAACTCTTTGCTAAAAATTTCACTCTATGCATCTAATCTCCTCTTGAGTTCCCTGAACATCTTCACCATCATTACTTTAAACTCTTTCTCAGATAAATTGCCTATCTCCTCATCACTTACTTCTTCTTCTGGGATTTTATCTTGTTTCTTGGCCTGGGAGATGTTCCTTTGCCGCCTCATATCGTCTATCTTTCTATGTGTTTGTGGATTCTTTCCACAGGCTTTGGGATTATTGTTTTCTTAATTCTGTTATCTGCACCTGGTGGATGAGGCTGGACTAGAGGCTTATGCAGGGTTCCTGGCAGGAGGAGCGGGTGCCTGCCCCCTGCTGGGTGAAGCTTGGTCCTGGACCACTGGTGGGTAGGGCTGTGTCTAGAGGCCTTTGTGGCTTAGGAGATCTGCTGATGGGTGCGGCTGTGTTCCCACTCTGTATGTTGTTTGGCCTGAGACTTGCCTACAGGCTGTTGGGTGGGGCTAGGTCTTGGTGCTAATGATCCAATCAAGGTGTCAGCCTCCATGTAGATTAACGCTTTTGGAATGTCTGCCACCAGCTTTTATATCCCCTAAGTGAGCTTCAGCCATCCCTTACATCCCTAGGAGACCCTCCAAATCCAGCAGGCAGGCCTGTGAAATCTGGGCAGGCCTAGCCCAGGCTCCTGTGAAATCACTGCCTCTGCCCATGAACTTGGTGCACATGAGTTTCTGTGTACACTTCCCAAGTGAATGGAGTCTCCGTTTCCCCTAGTCCCGTGAGGCTCCCAGAGCCAAACCCTGCTGGCCTTCAAAACCAGATGTCCTGTGGTCTCCTGCTCTTCCCAATGCCGGGACTTAAGCTGGGGAGCCTGACATGGGGCTTAGAGCTCTCACCTCTGTGGGAGGGCCTCTGTAACTTAACAGATCTTCAGCTTGTGGGTCGCCCACCTGAGGGGTATGGGGCCCAATTATATCATGAGCATGCCCCTCCTGCTGTCCTTCTCTGTGTTTCCCTCTTTATATTTCCAGTTGCTGAAGATCTTTTTTGCTAGGTTCCAGTCTCTTTTTGATGGTTGTTTAGCATTCAGTTGTGGTTTCGTTGTAGTCTCCAGGAGAGGCAAGCTCGTGGTCCTACCGCTCTGTCATCTTGACTGGAAATTTGACCCTTGTCTTTGATGTATAAAACCAAGTCCCTAGACATTGAAACATAAATAAATCATAAATAAATCATAGCATAATCTGGTGATTTCTATGATTCTGTATTTAGTATTATCTTTGAGCATGAATTCACATGAAGTCAATTTATCTTTTTTTTAAAAGAAACTTGCACTCATATATGAGGGATTAAATGTGGGGGGGAGTCAAAGCTTGTAGCAAATGCACGGATGAGGGTAGTCGTGCCATCAGTGTGAGATGCCCTTCCCTTCTCCAGTGGAGGGAGAGTCCCTCAAGAGCCTTTCCTTTTCCAGTGGACAGGTGAGTGGATTAATACAGTCTTTGGTCTGGTGGGTGGCTGTTGGTGTGATTCAGTGGGGAGGGGTTAGCAGAGTCCACCTGGCCTATGAAGCAGAATCCTCTTAGAAAGAAAAGGGTTACTTTTGTTTCACAGAGTAGTTTTTCTCAAAGCAAAAGGCAAATGCTAATTGGAGCAGGCTCCCTACTGCAGTGAACTGTCGCAGTTTGGGGCACCCAGACGTCTATAAATAGCAGATCTGTTTATAACTTCCTATCTCACCAAAACTCCTTCCCCAGGAGCAGGGCTTGCTGTTATTTACAGCTGCGTTTGAAGACACCGAAAAGCCACCTTCTTTGCCTTATCGGGGTGATGCAGGCTCCGTTTTCAGTCCTGTCTGTGTGTACTGGAGCAGGCACTCAAGAATCTCTCATGCATTTCGTCTTTAATAGAAGTACACATACTCTGTCTCGTTTCAAAACATTGTTTTAAGTGACTTAGATAACAGGTTTATAAACCCCTTTATATGCTTAGAGAGCAAATTTCACTGTTTCTGTGTTATGCCTTCACCACCAGCTGATTTGTCACTTTTAGGCAAAACAATTTATATGTAAATAACGTCTGCTCCCTAAAGCACTCTTTGCTCTCTCTTTTGGCCTCTGATTGGCATGAAGTTTTGAAGGACAGTAATCTATTTAACTCCCTCCTTTTTTAAATTACTTTTCAGATACTATAAAAAGTCATGATCATTCATATACTTGTGTTTCTTTTAAAAGTTGTCTTTTCCTTCGTTAAAATAATACACATTCATTCTAGAAAATTGAAGACGCAAGAGAGGCAGAAAAGAGACTTTAAAATTTACCCATAATGCTACAATTTAAAGACAACCAATGCTTTTATTTTATATTTTTCTTTAATGAACAGCATTTTTAAACATAAAACATCATCTGATTTTTCTGTTTATGCAGTTTTACATTATTCAGTTTTTACCCAACATGGTTTTTGCACTTCAAATGTAATACAGATCGCAAATTAAATAATGTCTTCATGCAAAGAAAACCACCATTTTTTAGAAAGTAGATTATATCTTTAGAAAGTGGAAAGTGCTACAAAGAATACTCTTTAGCCTGTAGATACTAGATGGTAGTAAATGCATGCGAAAAATTCTAAATAGAGGTTGTATTTTTAACAGCAGAGTTCCTGGGATGTAGGACTGCAGTGGAATTATGTTTTCTGAGTTACAGAATTCAAAATTATTTAATTTGTTATAGTACACATTTATTATTTTTTAATAAATCAAAATTTGAAATGATTGATGCTGGGCAGTTAAAATAATAAGACTTTGGAAGTTAAATGTCTACCTTCCTCCTGTGGCATTTCTTTCCTTCCTCTTATAATTTTTAAAATAGTGATTATGCGAGTTGGATAACAGCTTCAGAAAAGAAATTAGTTTTCTGCTCTTTAATTTATGCCTGAGACTTCATCTGTGCATAAAAGGATGTGTCTGATTTTGTATTCAAGGAAAAATGTTGATTTGATTTGAGCACTGTTAATGAAATGAAATCACAAGTTCAAACCTTGTATATTTAGGGTAGCCTGATCCTTTTCTGAAACTGGTAACTTTCCAAGACTGTAACATTAATCTTGGCCATTCTTCTTCTTTGTGTGAGTTCCTGGTCGTGGGTAGGAAATTACGCCCAAGTATCACCAGAACTGGAAAGAACTTGGAGGAAGGGATGAGCTGTACTGAGTAGGCTTTCCATAGGAAGATGGCGCAGGCGAGATGGACTAAGTCGTGGGCCAAAGCAGAGGGCTGTTTTGAGGTTTTTCATTCTAGTCAGGGAATTTAGCTGCTTTGCAATTTAGCATTGCTACCTGGAGATGTTAATTTGATATGTGCCTCCGCAACCCTTTCTTCTACAGGGTGAAGAATTAATTCACTTAGATGGAAAATGCTGTCCTGAATGCATTTCGAGGAGTAGTTATTGTGTATCTGAAGATAATGCAGAATTTGTGAGTATCGGGCTAATAACCAAAGCCTATTGAAAATTAATCATTCAAAATTAATTTAACAAGGGGGCATTACTTTCTCCTTTCTCTTATCCATTCATTTGTTCAACAAACGTGATTGCACACCTACTATGTGCCGGGTACTAGAGATACAGAAATGAACACAGCAGCAGAGTCTCTGCTCTTAGTGAGCTTCCGTCCTAGCATGGGAACAACTGACAACAAATACATGTCAGGTGGTGACGGGTACTGCCTCGAGAATAAAGCAGCCAGCGGGTAACTGAGGGGAGCGAAGTGCTCTTTTCCATCGGATGACTGGGGAAGTCTTATGGAGAGAAATTAGAGCAAAACCTGAAGGAAGTGAGGGAGCAAGCCGGGGATATCTGGGGGGAAACATAGCAGGAAGAGGGATCACCAGACAAAAAAGCAGTGAAGCAGAAGTGTGCTTGGCACGTCCGAGAAACAGCAAGAAAGTAGTCTGGGTGGAACGAAGCAAAGGATGGGGAAAGGAGTTGAAATGACGTCCAGGAGGTAGCTTGGTCCCTGGTTCTACCCTGTTGCAGATGGGAGCTGCTGGGGAGTTTTGAGCAGAGCAGTTCTGCGATGGGGCTTACTTGTGAAAGATCACCTTGGCTGCCAGGTTGAGCCAGTCATGGGACGGGGCGAGCCTGGGAGTAGACAGTCAGGTTTTTGCAACAGTCCAGAGGAGAGGGGGAGTAGCTTGGTCTCCAGAGCAGATGATATAAAGCAATCGGGCTCTAGATTTATTTTGCAGGTAGAACTGAAAGGATTTTGATGGATTGGATGTAGAGCAAAACTCTTATTAGCAAAGGTTTATTTCTCCCTAAATCTGTACTTTTTTTTTATTATATATCCCAAGGGAAACATATTTATCTTAACCTCTTCAAATTTGCTCTATTTATATAGCCCTTATTTTCCACATGGGGTTCCTGGAATGTGGATGATTGTGCGGCATACTTTTAAGTACATCATAAGTACAGCTGCTCCTTTGACCAATCAGAATGGGATCATAAGAATTAGGATTACATACTTTGACTTGTGAACTGATTCCTACACACTTTTTCTTTGTGATTTGGTTAAATCGCATCTGTCAACCTGCCAGTGTCTTGAATAAACTGGGAAGGTAGAATTGTGCAGGGTTAACATGCAGGCTCTAAGTTCAAACCCCCTACTTTGCCACATACTGACTGTGACCTTGGGCAAGTTACTTAATCCTCAGTTGTAAAGTAGAGATAAAAATAGTACTTACCTCAGGTGTCTATTGAGATGATATGTATAAAGAACTTAGAACAGAACCTGGCACATAAAAAAGCTTAAAAATGTTGGATGATGATGATGATGATGATGGTGATGATGATGATGATGATGATGATGATGATGATGATGATGATGATGATGATGATGATGATCATGCTGTTGGCATTGTTTGTTTCATACTGGTGTTTCACAATTTAGTCATCCTTATGTCCTAAGAGTGTAGGAGATTAAATTTCCCTATAAAAATTGAATTTGTGTTTTCTCGGTCATAGTATTAATTTGCCTATCCATTTTTGAAGATAAATTAGGCCCAGTGGAATTCTTTAAAAAGCAAGTTGTTTTAAATAAGTACAAGTCCCCATAGTGCTCCAGTAGTACCACATCAGTGTCAAGAATTTGCTCTTACAAGCCTGTGTCCTTGACTGTGAAGTCCTTCCTATTGAGGGGAATTGAAGCCATGTACTCCCACACAAAGTGAGAATAAGAATCCAAAAATATTTCCTAGGCATCTTGTCTTCACCTCATATTGGTATGCTTTCTTATTTTTGATATAGATAAATTTTGTTTCTATTCATAACCAGTGAATGAAGTTGCATGTTACTTGGGAGAAAAAAAATGGGTATTTCCTAGTGAAAAAAATGAATAGATCAGCCTAATGGTGTTTTTAGTGGTCTAATAAATACATTTCTCTCATTCCTAGATGTCCTCAAATGCAAGTAAAGTTAAACGTATTCCAGTAAGTATAGATGTTTAGCTTGTACATCAACATGTATAAAATTGTTTTAAGCAATGATTTGTGTAAACTGTCCTGGGGAACCTTAATGCCTTTATATTTTTAACAGTCATATTTGATGGCACTGTGGTCTGGGATTAAAAATCGCAGTGATACATGTAACTGAGTCACTGTGCTGTACACCAGGAGCTAACACAACATTGTAAATCAACTATACTTCGATTTTTTAAAAAATTTTAAAAACTGAAAAAAAGAAAATGTAATTGTCATAGTCTCTGGTTAGTTTCGATCACATGAGGCAAACCCAGAAGACACAAAACTGCACTTCTAATGCCCTGTAGCTCTCTGCCTCAGTATCTACAGATATCTAGCTTGTGTTTGATTTCCCTCAAGCAAGGCCTCCCAAAAACGATCTACCAATCTCCAATAAATGGGTTGACTTAAAAAAAAAATCGTAATGAAACCAAAACTTCGACTCACTGAACTTTTCCTCCTTTCTTTAGCTTTCCCCCATCCCGACAATTCATAATGAATACTTCCCCAGCTATAAGCCCCTATACAGAACCTTTCTCTTTTTTGTGATGATTTTCTCCTGATTTTTTTTGGCTTAGAAAACTCAGTTTAACTGTCAGCCCAATTTTCAGTACCGCCAAGCGTTAGAGAGATAGCTTCTTTGGTCTGGGGGGTGTTCGTTCTGTGTACATTGTTTGCGGGACTACGATGTGTAGTTTCTTTTTAAGGAAAAGTGCAAGCATGTTTGTTCACACGAGCAAGCTTACAGTTTTGGAGGTTATAGAATAAGGGGATCAGGAACCCAGTTTGTTTTGAAATGGGAGGGAAGCACTTCTACCTCCCCAAGATAATAGTTCTCATTTTCCTAACATTGTCATTCACTGTTGCTGAATATTGTCACATTAATTGTTTGGAATACTTAACATCAGTGGGTTTCATAAGCATTTTACCAAAGCTTTATTTTAAAATATGCTCTTTTATTCTCTTTGGTTTTACCTCCTTTATCTCCCCAAACGTTCTGGTAGGAACCTTTTTCTCTCTTTTTCCAGGGTGAGTAGGACAGCGAGCAAAAAGAAACTGCTCTTTATAATTCACTTTGGACTCTCTGTCAGAGTACCAATGTTTATTACCCTAATTTGCTTGGCCGAGAAGAATACTGAGTGGAAGAAAGCCCATGGCACATCCACAGCCCACAAAAAGTGGACACGCGAGAGCTGTCATTCTAAGAACACGACGACCTAGTATTATTCTTACTGTAGTAACAATAAGGAAATTCAGAGTTTTAAACAGTTTCCTACTGTTATAAAGATTGTATTTAATGTACCTGCTAATCACTAGGTACATAGTAGTCCCCTCTGGATGTTTTGTTGTTGTTGTTGTTGTTGTTGTTTTGTGAGATATGTTGAGAATCAAGTGTTAGATGCTTCTTGCTTGTTCTGGAAGCCCCACAATGCTTTCGCGCTTTACCTTTCTGCCTAGGTTCTACATCAGAATAAACCAATTATAAACAAAGGAGAAGTGCTATCCTTTAAACTTAGGACTCTTCTACTGCTGTCCTATTTCAGAGCTGGGTTTGCCATGGTACTGATCACGAGCCTTCACTTTGTCTCTTATGGAAATTATACGTTCTCCACCAGCAAACTGACTTCTGAATCTCTGCACCCTGATAACAACATCATTCTTTACTGTGTCCTGTAGGAGGGGGCAACATGGGAGGATGGCCCTTGCAAGGTGTGTGAGTGCCGGGGGACTCAGGTGACTTGCTACAAGCCCTCTTGTCCTCCATGTCCGGTAGCCACACTAGCCCAGATGGCAAAGGGACAGTGCTGTCCAGAGTGCACATCAGGTGGGTCCATGTCCGGTTTATTTCTGCTGAGATAATTCTACTGCCAAAAAATTCAGAGAGATCTCTCCTCCAACCCCTTGCTGCTTTTTCTTTGAATAACCCACTGAGTTTGTTCGTTTGTTTCTTCTTAATTTTTCTAACAAATGATGCTAATTAATCTTTGTCCATGTGTTTGCCAAATTCAACTGATTATGAGTATATGACCTTGCACAAGTCCTTGACCCTCTCTGAATCTTATGTTCTTGTTTATAAAACGTGCCTTAGCTACCTTGCAAAATTATTGTGAAAATCAAATAACTGAATGTTTGAAAACTTGTAAAGGCAAATATATGTGTTACGACTCTTCCACTGTTGAAGATTTAAGAATTGCTGAAAGTGTGTTATGGATATTCATTTTTTTAAGGTGAACTGTTAAACAGATGGTTCCTTTTGGAGTGCTCAAATGGGTTTTTGAAGTTTAAAGACTCATTAATTTCTTCCAAAAGAAAATTTTATCTACTTGTTCTGCAACTCTGCTTTCAAATCACCTGGGGTTGAATTAGTTCCAGTTAATAATTGTTGGCAAGTGCTGGAGCTGCTCTGGCTGAGCAGTAATTTGCCTATAAGCTCATTCTCTCTTGGAGAAGTGGCATTTCCTTTCGTTCATACTTCATAATTAATTGTTGTCATCTGTGGGTTGCACCTTTTCACACTGGCAGTTGCTCTTACCGCACTCACCTTATTTTGGCTAATCGGTGTTTCTGGGAAGAGTTTATCATGGGAAAAGCATAGCAATGCTCTGGTTTCATTACATTATCTTCACCAAAGTGTCTCTCTGGGCTTTCCAAAACGAACATTTGGCATATTATAACATACCATTCCTTGAAAATCAGGTCCTTGACAACTTTGAAACCTGAAAGAAGTCCTTTGCTGACAATTACTACGAAGTTCAGGGATGATCCCAATTACTGGGAATGAGATTTGAAATTTTGGAGAAAAAGAAGAAAACTGGCCATATATATATATATATATATACAAATATTTTTGGAAAATAATAACTATTCTTAAACATTGTAGGTTTTATGTCTTTTTATTCACACCAAAGCTTAAGAAGAACATCTAAGAAATGATAAATTATTGATTCTGCTTTAATCATCTTTATGGAGCTAGTCATTCCTGTTTCTAGAAGTAGAGACATTAACGGGGAAGGTTTGGTAATGATTTTAGAGTCTTCAATTTGGGGTAGAGGAGACAGTGATAGCATTTTAGACAAGGAATGGTTCCTTGAAATTTTGCATTGAAATCAGTTTTGCTATTTGGGGTCCTTTTTCATACCCAAGTTCCAGAGTTTTCTATTCTCCATACTGTATAGGTCCATATACCCTGTAGATCCTTTGTCACAAGATGTGAGAGAAATTTCATGTTCTCCACTGAGTTCTCCTCTTTGTCCTTGATCGTAGTTCATTGCCACCCAGACTGCTTGACCTGCTCTCAGTCTCCGGACCACTGTGACCTGTGTCAGGACCCCACAAAGTTGTTGCGGAACGGACGGTGTGTGCACAGCTGTGGCCTGGGATTTTATCAAGCCGGTGCCCTCTGTTTAGGTATGGCTCCATGCAGACAGCCCAGAGAGGGACAGAGGCTCACTGTTGTACAGGAGGGGGTCATGATGCAGGAAATGCACAATTTCCAAAAACCAACAGAAGGTGGTAACATCATCTTTAGGCTCCTCGACCTCTTTACTTGCAGGTCTCTTTCTTCTGACATTTTGCAGGTGTTTCCACACTTAGATGACTGGGAGATAGATGATTGGGTGGTCAGATGCTGCTAGGTATTCATGGCTCGATTTTTTATTTTCAAAGACTTTAAAGGGTAGTAATGCCATCAGGATGCCTGGTATCATTCATAAAAACACTCAGTTAATCCAAGGTAGAGCTTCAGAGTTGACATGGACCTTCGAGATCACTTACTAGAACTTTCTCATTTTGCAAATGAGGAACCTGTGGGCCAGAGGACTAGCTGGCTTGCTTAATATCACATAGATAATTGGTAACAGAGCTTATCTTTTTTGGGTTACCGCAGGATCCTATAGTACTTCTGAGAAGGAGCTCTTAGCTGGGAGAATTTGGCTTGGTTGAGGCCAAATCATAGTTGCTTTTCCTCCTATCTCAGACTCTTGGGGTTAATTAACCATTTAACAGTGTGTAAGTTCATACCCTGGCTGTGAGTAGTTAACTTCTCAGTGCCTCAGTATTCTGACCTGTGAAGTGGGGTAATACATGTACCTTGTGGTACAAGGAGGGTCTCATGAGGATTACATGTGTCAATACATGTAAAGTGCCTAGAATAGCATCAAGGATATAGTCAGGCCTCAATAAAGGTCAACTGCTTTTTATTATTTTTGTGATTATTCACTTCTCCCTACTTTCTCTCCTGATTCATAATCTTCAGCCTTTTGGGAAGTTATTTATGTCTTTGCCATAAGGGATACTCTTGTAAAATGGTTGAATGAGAAGGATATTGGGGGCATTGGATAAGAAGAGAAGAGCACAGACCTTTGAGCCTAACTGCCTGGCTGCAAGTGCCAGCTTCATGGGACCTTAACCTTGGGCAGGTTACTTAGCCTCTGTCAGCTTGTTCCTCATCTGTAACATGGGGGTTAATACTGTCTGCCTCATGGAGTTGTGAAGATGAAACGCATCCATACACGTAAAGCACTTTGCACAGTGCCTGGTGTGAAATATGTGCTACATAAATGACGGTGGTAACATTATTTTCCAGGCTTTCTTCTTCCCTGTGTCTCAGAGCCTCAGAATTGGGCTGTGTGGGAATCGGCATCAGGGTGATGCCAGTGAGCTAATCAGAGGTTCCCTTTCTCTTTCTCCCAATCTTGTCTGGAGCTAGCCTGCCAGCCCCAGTGCTCCACATGCACCAGTGGCCTGGAGTGCTCGTCCTGCCAGCCTCCCCTGCTGATGCAGGACGGCCAGTGTGTGTCCTCCTGTGGGAACGGCTTCTACCAAGACCGCCACTCCTGTGCAGGTAATCACCTACCCGGTCCCCGAGAAAGCCACTCCCTCTTCCCGGTTATCCCGGGCCACCCGCAGCTGTAAGTAGGAGAAGAGATTCTGAATGACACTCCAGATGGCTTGAGAACAGTGGGTGAGAGAGCTGACACACATTGTTTTTATAATTTTATTGGAGCTTTAGTGACGTGTGTGTGATACGATTTCTGGAAGTCCTTTTGCACATGTCTGGGGGCACTGGGACACTAATTAACATCATACTTTTGGTTCCAATTGCCGTTATGTTGTAAGTTAGATTGCTTCGTCCTGTAAGTACACAGGGTTTACTTGAAAACAAAGGGGAAAATACATCTTATATTTTAAAACTTTATTGTCACCTAAAGAGAGAGGGGGAAGCAGAAATAAGAAAGTGACATCATAATAACAAACTTGGACAAACAAAACAAAAGCGGGCATTTAAGTTTGTTCCACTTGAGCATCTGTGTACTTAGCACACATACTAGTGTCTGTTACTTTAGTGGCTATGTATGTCTGCTTTTTTTTATACTTTTAATTTTATATTGCTAATTAAGACCTAGTTGAAATTCTTAATATCATAACTTCTCTGAAAGTAGGAATGCTCATAATATAATTTGTTTGTTTATACTTGACCATTTTTTTCAATAGTGATTATACTCATGGGTATAAAGTAAAAAAGTAAATGTATAAAGAATTTTTTAAATGCAGAAATAGGGGAAGGAGGTGATGGTGAAAGCAAAGACAAGAGGCAGAATCCTAAGTTTGTCTTTGGGGAGAGACCGGGAGTCAGATGTGCCCAGAACCTAAGGCAGGATGTGCAGTGTCAGGTAAACCTGAAGAGGCAGATGGGCCAGAGGGAGGGTCTTGGACGTCATACAAGGGAACCGTGGTATCTAGGCTCTGCATCTGAGCAGCGGGAGGTGGGCCAGTCTGAGGCTCAGCTGATATGATCCTCTCTTTCATGCCCTTGGTTAGATTTTCAGGAAAATCACTTGGAGGGAAAATGTTAAAAGCACAGTGCATGGTATTCACAGGCTTGCAGGCTGACTGAGCTTCAAGGCCAGGTGAAGGTCCTCTGTGGGGGAGGCTGATGGCTGCTTCCACTCCAGGTCATGGTCATAAGGGGAGTCCACGGGATTGTGGAAAGCATCATGGAAGGAAACACTGGTACTGTGCACATCATGCAGATGTGAGCAGAGTGGGGCCTGGAGCCAGTCACATTACAGAAATGGAAGCATGCTAGCTTCTCAGTCCGGCTTGGGGGCTCCTTGAGATGTGTAAGAATTCTTCTGTATTTCTGTATCCCCGACATCAAGGGACGCACGAAGGGTTCCGATTAGTTCAGCATTTGTTGAACAAGTGTTTGAGGAATAAAGGAATGTACTACCCCTTGGTGATCCTTGAAGGACCAGTGTTTCAACAGAAGTCTCAGCCCTGAAAGAGAAAAGAACTCTTAATGTGTATTACTTATCATGTTCTGTTTACCTGTTATTTTAGGACAGGCTCAAAGTGGGCACATACAAACGCTTTTATAAGTGTCTAATGGATTGGCAATTTAGGTAAACTGCTGAAATTTCAATTTGATGAAATTATTGAATGTACTCTTTACTCCCTTCTTCTATCCCATCAAAGAGACCTCCTGCTAGCACTCCTGCGACAAGTTTGCCTTTGAAAGGGAATTAATTCCCCCTAGATTTGACTCTTCCCTCCATTCCACCTCCACCCCCTGCCCCACGTCCCACCTACAGGTTTACTTTTTTCTTTCTTTCTCTTTTTTGGGTGGGGCGCAGTGGGGCACATATCTTTTTCCCAAGCCCAGTGTTTTAACTGATAATGTTAATGCCGTTTCAGGGCACTTTGAAATGAGTAATGTTTCATTTGATTACTGGCGTATGTATGTAGCTGACTGCTTCCACATTCCATCCACATACCCGTACACAAATGCCTTCGCAGAAAGTTGCTGGAAAATTTGTTCATGCTCCCTCCAGGGAATTAAACCAATTTGCTTTAGTTCAGCCTGATTGCATTTTTATGCATAAAATGAGAAGAAAGAAGAGAGCAAAATGAGAAGGAAGAAGAGAGCAAGAGGAGGGAGAAGAAAGAGAGAGAATGATCTTAAAAATGAAAGCTAAACTTGTGATCAATTTTTATATACTGTTTTGATGCCAAGACTGCCCAAATAAGCTTTCTCATTATTTGAATTTTTTGCAGTATCCATAACTTGTGCCATTTTTGGTAACTTTTCGCCATTGACCTTAGAAGTCTGTCAGTCAGCCAGCACTCTTCCAGAAAGTGCTAAACATTTCAAAATGAAGCCGGTCATGTTCTGGTAACAACAGGTTTTTCTGGGTTGATTCCTTTTGGCAGGGTCACTTATGTTATGACTGGCATCACTTGCCACTTTAGTGACCCATCAAAACCAAAAGAAAGTGAACACTGTGCTGAGGAAACTCATTACCAGAAATTACCTGATTAATATTCATGCTCACTATGTTGAACACAGGGCAGAGTGAGAAATAAGGGGCAGAGCCAAGTGGCACATAGACACACGACTCTTCAATAAGAGTGGGAGCTTGTAAACCAGAGAGGGGTGAAAAGAGACTCTAAGTCCTGCCAGAGAACTTCATCCTTAGGGGCCTTTATCATTGTCCCCTTTCCCTTGAGTTTTATGGAATATTATATATATGCACACACACACAGATATGCCTACAAAGGTGCACATATGTGTGCATGTATTAATATTATTGTTATGTTCTTGTGTTTGATTAAACTGAGTAGTGTTATAAATATAGATCACATTATGTGCCCCACCACAGTCACTGCTTCATTTCCTCTGCCTTCCCCAGCTTGAGAGTTTGATGCCTTGATTGCTTTACCTGAAGGCTCAGTACCACCCAGTTTTTATGCCGGTGTAAACTGAAGACAAGAGTATGTAAGTTGCTTCTTTCCCACAGTGGGTAGGACCAAGGAGTAATCTCCCTCGTCATGCCCCAAACTCATCTTTCAGGCCTAGTGCTCAGGCTTCTGCCTTATCCCCTAGGCTTCCTTTGCCACCATGAAGATCTGGTCTAACGTCCCTTCTTGACCCCATGGACGTCAGGTCCTAAGATTGGGGGTTCTGCTTTGGTTTTTGCCACCTGTCCTGTTGTGAGCCATTTCCAGGAATCAGCAGCCCGTCTCTTAATCAGCCCCAGCCTGACAGTCAGGCTTGACCTGTGTGTGGGTGCTCTGTGCCTTTCTCCCCGTACCACATGACCTTGCACCCTTGCCGCATGGCTCTTGGGTACCACTTGTCCTGGACTTGCTGTATTCTCTCTACCAGAGTGGTAGTTCCACTACCTCTTCTTAGAAGCCCTGGTATTATATATCTTAATCTGGATCCAGACTGAGCTTGCCCATCCCAAGAACATTCTTCCTTGCCTGTCTTGCCCCTCTTTTCAGTGAACCCCTGTTTCACTCTGGTGGCAGTATTGAACTGTGCATGAAAATCATAGATATAAGAACCCATAAGAAGAAAAGTTAAAACAACCACACTAACTCACAGACATAGAAAACCAACTTATGGTTACCAAAGAGGAAAGGGACGGAGGGATAAATTAGAAATTTGAGATTAATAGATATACACTACTGTATATAAAATAGACAAACAACAAGGACCTGTATAGCACAAGGAAATATATGAAATATAATAAGCTATAATAGAAAAGAATCTGAAAAAATATATGTATATGTATAACTGAATCACTTTGCTTTATACCCAAAACACTGTAAATCAACCATATTTCAATAAGAAGTAATAAATAAATAAATAAATAAATAAATAAAACAACTACACTAACACACATCATGCAAGATTAGTTTAAAATGAGTAACTCAAGACTAGATTTTGAGTAGACAAAAAGTAGAATTTATTTCATTTTTATATGTGTATCAATGTCTGGTTTGTCAGCTTAAAACCCCAATATTCACAAACGTTTGAGGATGGAGCCGTGTGTACTCCCTGGCAAGGGCTGCCTTCCAGAGGCAGCAGATCCAGAGGTGAGAGGGATGGGGACAGGGTGCTCAAGACCATAGACTTGGGAGCCAAGGATTCCAATCTTGGTTCTGTCACTTCAAACAGCATATTCTTTAACTCCGTGCTGCAGTGGCCTGTGGCTACAGCAGGGACAAGAATATCTGCTATATAGCACTGCTGTGCAGATTAAATGAGCAAATTCACATCTATCGTTTAGGATGGCGCCTGGCACCTATAAGCCCTCCATGTAGGTTAGGAGGCTTAGATTTCTGCTTCCTATTGTCATTCGTTTCCGTTCTCCAGCTCCTCCATTCATTCTCTTTGCCACTGCTCACAGTCTGGAGGATGAGAAGATAAGACTCCGTATTTGCCCATAGTGAGCTGGCAATCAAGGCAGGGTTATCTGCTGCTTACAGAGATGTGAAAAAATAAAAATACAAACACAAAAACCTGTGCAGCTTAGTCTGTATCTGATTGCTGTGTGGTCTTAGACTTTGAAACTTAAAGAATCAAGCAATTGAATTTTTTATAGGTTTGTACAAGACAGGCTCATTTTGAATCTCAGCTCCATTACTTACTGCTTATATGGCTTTGGGCAGGTCATTTAACCACTTTGAGCCTCAGTTTCATCAACTGGAAAGTGGGGATAATATTATCTACTTTAAATCATTAACATGAAGTTAGAAAAGATGTTTGAAAATGTAAATATGACTGACCCATAGTATGTGGACAACAAAAGGCGGCTATTGTCATCATCAAATCTGTTCCTTTATTTTTTAATTTATGCAAATGAAAATCAAATAGCTTGCATTAGGAAACAAAAGAGTTTTGTGCCATTTGTGTCAGATTTATAATAGGTTTTATACATTATGGAGGAGTAAATATAATACAGAGAGCAATTTATTCATCCCAAGTTAAAATTATTTTATTTTCTTTAAAAGCTTTGATTAAATGAATCTGGAATTACCTGTTTCTTATATTCACAGAGAAAACTTTTGCTAAGAAAACCTGTAGAATTTGCATACACAATGCTGACCTAGCTGAGGCTTAAAAGCTGTAGTTTGAGCAGGGGAATTTCTGGCGTGAATCATCTGTTGGAATCTTGCTTGACTGGAGCAGCCCAGCGCTTGGCAGCTGTGCAGCACGGGGCCCTCGGAGCCCAGGCAGAGCAGCGCTTGATGGGCGGGCGTTATATTCCACAAGCGCTTAGCCCAGCCTAGCCGTGCCCAGGACGAACCTCTTGGCAAAGGCATTTATGAAACTAATGTGGGAAAATGGATGTGGGGCGTGAGAAGGGCTGTGTGCCAGGCTTCCGTTGAGCCCCTGGGACATGCCCCGCCGAGTGTGGGTCCTTGGCTTTTCGCAGGAAAGAATTCAAGAGCGAGCCACAGCTGAGTGAAGGTAGATTTATTCAGAGAGATACATTGAAAGGCAAGAGAAAGGCCACGAGGTGTGGGGGTTGGGTGCTCAGATTAAAAGTAGGTACACACTCCATAGACAGAATGTGGACTGTCTCCGAAGAGGGAGAGAGGGGGGTGGCCTCGAGGCACTGTGTTGCTAGTTTTTATGCGCTTGGTGGCTTCATATGCTAATAAATGGAAGGACCAGTCTAAGTAGCCTGGGGAAGGGATTCCCAGAAAGTTGGCCATTTCCTACTCTTTGACCTTTTGTGGCTAGCCTTGGGACTGCCTTGGTGCCTATGGGTGTGTTATTCACCATGGTAATATATTACAATAGACATATAATGAAGCTCAAGATCTACTAGAAGTTAAATCTTTCATCATCCTGAGCCTCAAGGCCTCCTGGGGGTTGAACCTTCCACCATTTTGATGTTAATTGCTGCAGCATTCCTTGAATGGCTGTGCCCTGCCCCCTTCCATCCTGTCTCAAAACTGCTGTTCTGAAATCCTCAAGAAGACAGGAGCCCTCCTCGTTCTGGTGGGACAGTCACTGACTGTCAAGCTAGTATCCTCCATGGCCCCTCCAACATCCCCCAGAATGGTCTCAATTTCACATACTCAGTTTGGGGACCAGCACCTCCAACCACACTGTCTTCACTCATTTTGTCCCGCTCTCTAAATCCCATGCACATTCAAACCTCTAGTATTCTACAGCAATTGTGGTCTCTCACTTAATTGCTGAGTGTCTTGTGAAGGGGACTGACTGCTTCACGTGATATTCCTGTCTCCTCCATTCTGTTCAGGCAACGAGTATTCGCTGAGCCTCTTCCACATCCCAGGCCCTGGGATACAGCAGTGAACTGACAGAAAACTGCGCTGTGGCTCAGCAACTTACTTTCTCAATGGGAGGAGAGTGTCAGTAAATAAAGAAAGAAATAAGATCGTTCCCAGTGGTCACCACAATTTGAACCCATTACTTGCAGTGCTATAAAGACAGTTTAAAAGGTATATTATAGGACGTGACTGATCATTGAGACAAGGACAGGTCTTACACTCCTGAATTCCCTACAATGATAAGCACATATAAGGCCCTTGGAACAATTTTTGATTGAAAAAAGTGTGATTTAAACCATCGCACAGAGTAGAAAGCACAGGAATGTAGGGGCATGCCTAGACTCTGGCTCACCTGTGACCAGACTTCCATTCAGCTTCTGTTATCTACTCCCTGTCAGCAATTCCTCGCTAGGTGTGGCCTCGGGAAAATTACAGAATCTTGTTTTCCCCACCCTCTTTTTCTTATCTTCATTTACCTCCCCTTTAAGATAATTGAGTGCCTTATCAGTGCTGAAAAGGTGATTCTTTAAAAACAAAAAAACAAAAAGCAAATAAACAAACAGAAAAACCCACAACTGTCCCTGGAACTTGGGTAGCCTCCGTGGAGTGCTTTAAGCCATTCAGAAGGGAGGACAACTGGATGGCCCTCCTAGAAAGTATGTTTCTTGAGTAGACTAGACCCAGTGAAGCAGGTGACAATGGGATTCCAAATCCCCTCCCTCGTTGGACATTCTTGTAAAGGATACGTGGAGAGAAGAAAGAAGCAGCAGCTGGTGGTGTCTTGGCTGGGACCTCTGCTGTAGCAGGCTGTGTTTGGCATTTGTCTGTGCTGCGTATAGGCCCTTGCTGTGTTTGCCAGAAGACAGACGATGGAACAAAAGGATCAGGTACCAGCAGGGAAAGCCCGTCACAACTGCCAGGGAGTTTATCTTCCAGACAGATCCCATTCTTCCTGACAAATCTGAACCCCAAAATATTTCAGCTCTGGATTACAAAGTAGCGACAAGTCTTCTGGCTCCCCGCCCAGTTCCTAGGGCTCTCAGTTATTTTAGCCAGACTGTGTGGCGTACATTCCTTCTCTCCCTTCTGCATTCCCCACCCCAGCACTCTCCCTGTTCCACCCCTGCTCCCTTTTTGTGCTGCCCGCAGAGCGCCCAGCACCTCCATGCTCTCGCTGCCCAGATCTGAGCAGGCTGTGCCCGTGAGCCAAGAAGTCTGAGAACTCACCCATCAGCTCGGTTTGGGTTGGTGGTCCCTCCTTTGACTCTTCAGTTTCTGTAGACAAGTGGACTCGAGGGATTACTGGGAAAATCAATAACCATTTAATTAACAGGGGCTGGGGAAAAACCCAGGGGGTCTTAGCAGCCAAGGGTGGCCAGTGGTCACAGTGGATGAGTGGAATCTGAGAGTTCTGTTTGGCTCATCCAGCTATATGCCTAGGTGGTTACTGTATTTGAAAACCGGGGGGTGGGGGGGCAGGGTAGGGTGCTGCTGTATTGTAGATTTAGGAATGTAGTGGGCATGGGTCAGCAGACCGAAAGGATAACCTGAGAGTGTTCCTGAGGAGCCAAATGTCTGCCTTTATCCTCTGACTTAAGTACCAACAAAAAGCTAGCCTGCTTGTAAATCTCTCCCCATGTGGACCTGCCAAAGCCTCTGTCAGCTGGGAGGTCGTTCCTTCAGTTCAAGCTCTATGTCTACAAAAGACTATGCTAAAAATTCAGATACGTCACCCAAGATGAGTAAATCATTCAGCTGTATCACGAATGTGGTTAATAGATTAACTCTTTACCCAGCATGTGCCTTAGGGAAAAGGACTACAGGTTTTTTTTCTCCTTTAGTCATTTTTCCCCATAAGTAACAAATGAATTCATTTAATAAACTCAGTGAAATTCAAGGCACGTAAAAATCAGTGAAAATCCCTGACTCAGGCTCTCCCAAATCATGGCTGTTAGTATTGTGATGAATGTCTTCCTAATTTATGTCCTGTGTGTGTGTGTTGTGTACACAGACAGACATAGATGCATTTATTTATTTTTCAACAGTGAAATCGCACTCTATGTATAGTTTTATTGCCTGCTTTCCCTGTGTTATTTATTATCCGTCTACAACATCTTTTAAAGCTGTTGTATAACTTTCCATCTGTAGCCATCTAAGAATTCATTTAGCCAAGCCTCTGTTGTTTGGCGCTGCTTCCTAATTTTTCCATTGTCATAACCACGATGTAAACATTTTGAATAGAAATTGTGGTAAATATGTTTGATTGAGGTAAATTCTTAGGTGATTGCTGGGTCCAAGTGTATATATGTACATTTTTAAGTTTTCAGCACATACTAATATATTATTCTCTTTTAAAGAAGTTGTAGTTTGCACTCCTACTGGAAGCACACGAGAGTGCCTCCCTCCCACCACCCTTGTCAATATGAGGTGTTAGGAGTCTTCTTAACTTTGTCAACTTGATTGATGTAAAAAGCAATCTTGATTATCTATTTATTTATACTTATTTTGGGGATTTATATGAAGGACGTTGATTTACCATATATATCTGTTCATGGCCCTTTTTCATCAGTGGCCTGGGCCAGGCCATTCTCTTGTTTATCTGTCTGTCTGTCTGCCTGTCCGCCCACTCCTTTTGTTCCTGTAGCCTATTCTCACTTTCCTTCTCCCCAGCTCCCCACTTAAATAACTATTCTAATGCAATTTAATGTGGATTTTTAATATGTATGTGTTCTTATAGTCTTGTATGTATGTACTTTAAATATTCATACATATTACTAGGTAGATATCTCATACTTTTCCTTTTCTTAACTTTAAAGACTTTCTTAGAGCAGCTGTCAAGTTCACAGCAAAAATAAAAGGAAAGCACAGAGATCCCCCATTCACTCCCTGCCACCATGCATACATAGCCTCCCCCATTATCCACATCCCCCACCAAGTGGTACCTTTGTTACAATGGATGAACCGTTCATTTACTTTTTTTTCCCTCACCAAGCATTGTTTCTGAGATGGATGCCCGTTGCTATGTGCACATCCAATCCATTGCACCTAGCTGCTGCTCTCCTGTGAAATTTGCATATCTCTGGTTATTCATGAGGCTGCAGATTCTTTTCATGTGTTGATATTTTTTCTATTACGAAGTCTCTTAAGAACATAGGGGTTTTCAGAACATGTGGAGACCAGACATTCCAATTTCAGAGTGTAAAGTTTTCTGCTGGCCCAGGGAGGAAGGTTGAGGGCAGAAACTAGACAGGGGACAAAAGCAGTTGGTAGTAAAAGAATCAAAAAGGATGATGACTCAGTGAACTTCTCCTTTTAGATTTGTCTGGCATTTGTGCCTCCTAGACTAGTAGCCTTGGCCTCAGATGAGACCGTGACGCGAGGAACGGAGCACAGTCTGCCCGGCATCTGGGCTTCACCATGACCTTCACAGAGCTATTCTCAGTCACTTTCCAAAGGGCTTTTGTTGAGGTTTTGTAGCAATTGCAAAAAAAGAGCTCCAGGGTCTGGGGCTCTGGGAGAGGCTGGAGCCCCTTTATGTAACTGCTGGAATAATTCCTGCGGGCTTCTCCGTTACTTCCCTCCACTCCCGTTCTGAGTGGACCTCCCTTTCCCAGAGTCTTTGTTGTCCTTTCCTCTTCTGCCTTGCGTTACGTTTTAATTTGCTTCCTTTCTAATCACTTGGCTTTTGATGCCAGTTGAAGCAAGATTTGCTGGATCTCGCAGGGTGTGCCACTTGTGTGATCACAGGCAACATTCTCTGCTTTCTCAAACATGTCATCTCACCAAATCCCCATGAATGAAGTGCAACAAATATTATTACTCCCCCTTTACAGGTTAGGAAAGCAAGCAACAGTGAAGTTGAGTTTAAGACAGAACATTTTTGCATCCAGCAAGAGCTTCTTACTGGAAATTGACCCATTGTCTCCTGATAATACTTTAAAATTTGGCAAGTACTTCCTAGTCATTTGTGAGATGTGAATGAAAGTTATCAGTTGTCACAAAATGGATAAGGAACAGGATGAAGGAATTTGCCTTGTGTATGATGTCCTTGCTTGTGCCTGGATTTTGGGCTGTTTCATTTAATGGCGAGTAGAAACTTCTTGGCATTTAGGAAATCTGAACTGCAGCCTCACGGATGACTCTGAAAAGGTCTGCTGATCAAGGGTGCTGATTCCCTGGTGATGGCAGGTGAACATATTCCAAAAGACCACGGGAAAGTTGGGGAACCAAGGCTCCTTCTCTTTCCCGAGGGTCAGTTTGCACTGAAGGCTGAGCCCATGGGAATCTGTGCCCCCTGCCTGGGATCTGGGAAGGCTTCCTGGAAATCAGAAGTAGTTCACAGGAAATGTTTTAACACATCCCTAGAAAAGGGCTGCATTTTATTCTTGGAGTAGCATAGGTTAACATTTTTGACAGCAACCTTCTATTTCAAAATTATCAAGTACAGAAAAGAAGTTTGTTATTTTTAGAGTAGAGTTTCAGTATAGGGTTGCCAAAAGAAGAGTAATTCATTCCTTTTCATTTTGAGATGAATTGCTCAGCAAGCCAACACATGTCTTGTTATGCTCCAGAAAAGTCAGGGGCTCTCCTAAATAAATTATCTACTACACGTGAGATAAGAAGAAGGCTTTCTCTTATTCGTCCTCTGTTTTAATTTATTACCACAATTTTCACAACATACACTTCAAACCCTGGGTGATCTGAAATGTATCACTAAGAGAAATTATGGCGAGAAGTCAGGGACTGACCTTTTATTTTTTGTAATAACCCAAATGTAATAAAATCCACATGGAAAATAAGCCTGCAAGAAGAGATTATCTGCAGTGGCATATGTTCAGTGTGAGAAATTAGAAATCAATTGCAAAACACAGTGGGAGTATGTCATTATAAGAAATGACAGCTCAAAAAAAAAAAAAAAAAGGGGCAAGAAAAGAAATGACAGCTCAGCATAGTCCTGTGTTGACATACCAGTCCCTTCTGCTGTCCTGCCTGGCCGTGGGTCTCGTCTTTTATTCTATATGGAAAAGAGAAGGGCCAGCATCACATTTGGTACATTACACAGATGCAGCGCAAGCTTTCGTCAGCATAAGCAGATCTGGACTCCAGCATTTATTAGACAAAATTTAGATCTTAACATCTTCATATCATTTCTTCAGGCTTTGACCTCATGGTTAGTTGTTTCCATGTGGAAGGTAGCAGGATGAACCCCCCATAACCAATGAAAAGATCTGCTGTGCATTCATTTAATGTGCATTTAATAAGTTCTGACTTTGTACCAGAAATCAATCTGGATACCAGGGGTTTAAGATGATAAAACATGGCCCCTATTTTGGAGGATATTACATTCCATTGAAGGGGATTGATTAACAGAGTAATTAATACTGTAGGATAACTCACATGAGAGGCATGTACAAAGAGCTGCAGAAACACAGAGGAAGGAGTAGCTGACTTTGGACAAGTTCAGCCAAGCTGCAAGAAGTAGCGGCTTAGGAGGCCTCTCAGGTGTAAACAGGATTACAGGGGCTATGGAAGGGGTCAGAGGGATTTCCAACTCGGTCAATCCTGTGTGGGGCATCTGGAACCGATGCACAGGCACGTGGCATGCTTGGGGTACCCTGCTTCACAAAACTGGCTTGCTTCAGGGAGGTAGCACAAGGCAGGGCTGAAATGCTAAGTAGGGCTCGGTTTGTGACGGACCTGAGTGCCATCCCTAAGTCTGTGGCTTCTATCCTGCTCAGCCTTTGACCCCCATTCTGATTGGCAGTACCAGGAGCAATATTAAAACTATTTAACAAGCAGTATGGCACAGATCAGGTCAGTCGGAAGGAGGGAGACCCGAGACCCTCTCCTGTGTCAGACCTTTCGGTTGCTGGATCGTGGTGTCTGCCAGGGTTCCCAGGGCGGAAGCCACAGTATCAGGGAGGGGGCCAGAATGACAGCCGTTTACCAACCAGGTTGGAAGTATTGTTACTGTTTTCACAGCCAGTGCAGCAGTGTCTATACTGCCTTCAGACAGTCCCCTAAAGAACTGGGGGTTTTGCTTTAATTTCTCATCTCCGTGCCCGCTGGATAAAGATGGTTTCATCCTTTAAGGATGTCTTGAGTTAATTACCCTCTTTAAAGTAAGCGCTCCAAAAGCAAAACTGATCGATTCCTCTGCCCTGATGAAAACTTTTATGGGATGAAGTCCAAAGTCCTTACCCCTGGCCTCATGACCTGGCCCCTGTTGCCTTTTTTGCCCCCCTCCCTGTCATCCCCTCAGGCGCTTACTCCCTGGTGCCCCTGTGTTCACCTGTGGCGAGCTGGGAAGGCCTCCCAGGCCAGCCCGGCGTCTTGCATGTAGTACGTGCTTCTGTTGAACATTGATATACAGACCAGCCTGGCGTGCCTTCTTAGAAATGCACTTGGGTTTTTGTTTGTTTAGGTAACGGCTTTGAATCAGCTCCCGAGTCAGTAAGGCAGAGGCACTTAACAGTGATAGACACTTCAGATAGTGACTCTAGTCAGTCACTAGAGAGTAGCTAAATAAATGAATGACAGATTTCATGTGTATTCAGGGTAGACTTTGTCACCGGGATCTTTGCATCCACATATTTAGTTATGTTGTAGTGTCAGTGGCTTATCTCAACACAACGTTCTCAGGCACCACTTATAAATAAGGTGTTAAATGTAAGTGAAGTTTGTAGGCCACTGAGCTGTGTGCTCAGCACAGAGTTAACAAAAGAGATATGGACTCTGCCCTCATGAACCTTACGGTCTAGCGAGGGAACCAGATGATAAATAAGTAAACTTTCCTCCGCCTCTGCTTTCCATCTGCCATTGTCATCTCTTACCTGGACCAGAGCCGTTGACTCCCTACTGGTCTCCCTGCTGGCATGTAAGTCCATAACCCCTCTCTACATGGCAGCCAGAGAGAGCTTTTAAAAATCTAAATCACGGCTTCTGTCTATCCTATTTAAAAAGCCCATTCATGACTCCCATTGCAGGTAGGATAAAAATCCTAATTTCTTTCCATGGTCTCCAAGGTCAAGTCTGATAGGGTCCCTGCCTACCCTTCCAGCCATGAATCAGGAACACTGTGCCCCACTATGTCCACTGGGTCCAGCCACAAGGGGAGCCTTCAGTTCCTTGAACTCCCAAGCTCCTTCCCGTCTCAGGAGCTTTGTTTGTGCTGCTCTCTGGCTCTCCCCAGGGCTGGTCACGTCTCGTCCTTTAGAACTGCCTTAAGTCAATCCCTTTCTGTCCTACTACTGTTATTCTCTGTCAAAGCACTCTTCTTATCACTTACCACACTTTGCAATTATGTCTGAATTTGTTGGGGACAAAAGTTTTCTGAAATTAAGGCCTTTTTGTGCAGTCTGGAATTGAGGAGAGGATTGGATCTTAAGATTTTCAATTCAGGCATCCTTTCTTCTGATTCTAAAGGGATCCCTAATTAAGTTACTTAGGTATAGTTCTCAAGTCACCTGTAACCAGCAAAAGCGTTCTCCCTGCCAATTTTGGTCAGAATGGGTACCTATGAAAAATAGATGATGCTCCATTGTGAAGCCAACATTTTGAAAATCAGGATGCATTAACAGAGGCATGGGTGGGGTTAGCCATACGGACAGTTAACCAAACAATATATTTACTCATTCAGAATAGTCCTCTCTTTATAGATCTGCTAAGGTAAAGAGCAAGCATGAATGTAATTAAAAATCAAATGCTGGAAGAGGAGGACATTTTCAAGTCTTAAAGGAACAACTTTTGTCTAAAAATAACGTATAGTTAGAAATCTAAGGTATAAGAGAAAGTCAAGCTTCATGAGTACTCAAGATATATGTTTAGAGCAGATGCTACGGGGGTGGGGAGGGGGATGACCAGAGGCTGAGTTGTAAGATTTGTGAGGGAGGACAGAAGGAAGACGGCGGGGGTTGGGGGAGAGAAGGGTGCGGAGAGATGGAAAGGGAGGGAAAGAGCCCTGGGAACCAAGCAGTACCAGGTCCCTCAAGGTCTAATCAAGGATTGGAGTACCTGGCACCCCTCCTTAGCTGATTCTTGATGCACTGGAGGTAAGAGCAGTCATCCTCTTGGCACTTTGTTGTGTGGTTACAAAACGCAGGGTGATGGAGGGCCATCTGATTTCATTAGACAGACCACGTATGTCTAGAAAATTATGATTCCCTTGCCTGTGACTCCCAGTGCTCAAAAGCCTCTGATTTCCTGTTCTCATTCTCTTAGTGATAATTTATTGAAGTTGTGTTTCTGGCCAACAGAAATAGGATTTTTTGGGGTGGATTTTTTTTTTCTCCTGTGGTGCACATATGTGCACGGTGGTTTAGGATTGAAGGAGCCAACATTCTCCTTATAAATTCTAAAACATTTGAAAGAAAAATCACAGCCTTTCCTTCCTACTATCGGTTGTTCACTGATTGTGCTGTTTGCCTGCAGCCTGCCACGAGTCCTGTGTGGCCTGCTGGGGCCCCACCGAGAAGCACTGCCTGGCCTGCAGTGACCCGCTCCACGTGCTGAGGGAGGGCAGCTGTCAGAGCAGCTGTGGCGACGGGTTTTACAACAAACAGGGGACCTGCAGTGGTGAGTGCCGGGCTTTGCAGATCAAAGCATCTTTTCCTCTTCCAGGATCCCTTGTTTTATTCAAATCATAGCACCAAAAATCAGTGTTTCTTTACTCAACAAATATGCAAAGGCTGCTGACATTGACAGCGTCTTAGTAGTTTATGAAACGGTTTTCTTTTTCCCCCAACTGACAGCATCCCTTTTAACACCCCAGTCCTGCAACTACTTGTGAGGGTAACTGCTCACTCTAGCCTCGTCCTGCACGTGCAAACCACAAGGCTCAGGCTGCTCACTCCAGACCCACCGCTGTAGGGAGAGGCTTCCTTTCTCCAAATCCTAAACTCCCCATCAACGCCACATGGCCTTCCAAGTAGCGTGGGGACAAAGCCACTCAGGCCAGCTGAGGGCCAACCTGCCTTTGGTGTTGGTATCACTGACTTAAAGCTGAAGTACTTATTGTCTGTTCTACCTTTTACACCGCTGCGTGGGAGTAAGAGTTAACCCGGCTTAGTGCTTCCTGTGCCCAGCACTGTTCCAAGAGCTTTCTAAACATTCGCCCACTGAGAAGCAGGAATGTATTGGGAGGGAAAGCATGACCTTGGGCAAGTTCCTTAATCTCTTCCCATGTTAGTTTCCCATTTGTAAAATGGGAACAACTGTGGTACCTGTGGTAGACAGAATACTGGTTCCTCAGAGATGTCCACGTCCTAATCACCAGCACTTGTGAATAGCTGCCTCAGATGGCAAAAGGGACTTTGTAGGTGTGATTAAGACAAGGATCTTGAGTTGGGGGTGGTTATCCTGGGTTATCTGAATGGGCTGCTGTAATCACAAGGGTCCCTGTATGAGGGAGGCAGGAGTGTTGGAATCAGACAGGAAGATCTGAGACAGAGCAGAGGTCAGAGTGATGGTCAGAGTGTCAGGAAGGGGCCATGAGCATGCAGGCAGGAGCTGGGAAAAGACAAGGGAATGATCTAGCCATAGAGCTTCTGGAAGGACTGTAGTCCTGCTAATGCTTTGATTTTAGGACTTCTAATCTCTTAAGCTGTATAAGAAGTTTGTGTTGTTTTTAAGTCATTGAATTTATGGTCATTTGTTACAGCAGCAATGGGAAACTAACACACACCCAATTCAGAAGGCTGTTGCTAGGATGAGTTAATGTATGCAGGGAATTTAGCACAGTGCCTGGCACAGAATACATGCTGTGTGAGTGTTTGGTGTTTAATCCTCACGACAAGTTCATGAGGTAGTTGTTACCATCCTTATTTTTCAGATGAAGAAATAGAGAGGCTAAGAAACTTGCCCAAGTCCCATAGCTCATAAGGGGCAGCGCTGGGACTCATGCTCGTTCTTCTGACTTCAGATCTTAACTGCCTCTTAACTGCTGTACTGCTGCAGTGACATAACATCTCCTTGTGCACCTCTGCCCGTTTTCCCTCTCTTCTTCTCGTTGTCCTCTCCCTGGCCCTCCTCTTCCCTTCCTTCTTGTCTTCCTGTCAGTCTTTAGATCAGCTGGCTGCCCTGTGGACATCGCCAGGTCCACAGGTAGGCACCAAATGGTGAAGGAAAGGTTCGAATTGAGTTTATTGTGATGGTCATACCTATTGAAAGGGTGTGATGACTTTTTTTTTAAATAACCAAGTCCACTAAGTCAGTAACAATCTGCAGTCCATAAAACTTCCTTGAGTTACAGTCCTCATTTTGTTTACTGATCAGGGCAACAGTACAAATGAGATGATCCTGGGGACATGACAAACACACTTGTCTTAGAGGAGAGAGAGAGCTCTCAGCAGCTGCTGGCTGAAAGCTGTGCAGGGATCCATCCGCATCGCTGGTGTGAGAAATCTCACTCGATACAGACAAGTCACAGGTGGCTTCTGTGTGGATTTGGAAGAGAACAAGGAAAGAAAAGCAAGCTGCCATTACCCTGAGCATTTTAATCTTTTTCTGCCAGCATCACTTTCCTGCTCAATTAAGCCAGATGTATGCTCTAAAGGTCGGCAGATGTCAAGTTTGCACTAACTCAAAGGCCTCAAGGCATTTACCCTTTAACTCCCCGAGGACACTGGCTGCTGTCACTGACAAGGAGCCGGTGACACCGGCCTGCCACCGAGACGATAGTATCTGGAGTGAGAAGCAGCCTCTGCTAGGGAGCACGTGTACGTAAAAGGAGGGAGGGCTAGTGTGAGCCTGCGGCGGTGACGGGTGGGAATGTTCTTGGGCTAAGAGGTTGAGTGAAGAAAGCCAGAGCTCCCTGCGGACTGGAAGAATTTAAAAAGAAGACTCCTGAACAGGTGGCCGAGGGAGAGAGTATATATCTGAAATGCTCTCTGTGTACATTTTGAAACAAAGCAGAAAGCAAATTTCCAAATAGGAGGATTGACCACTGCTGACAGTCAGCCAACCCATCAATTGATCAAAAGGTAATTACTGGGGGAGGCTATACCTCAGGGTAGAGTACATGCTTAGTGTGCATGCATGAAGTCCTGGGTTCAATCCCCAGTAGCTCCATGAAAATAAATACATAAACCGAATTACCTCCCCGAAAAAACAAATAAACAAAAAGAGGTAATTACTGAACACCTGCCACGTGTGTGGCAAATACAAGACTTTGTGCCGCCATTAACGTTGGCCAGTGGTCGTTTTGATACACAAGGCTGGGATGTACAGTTTTCATAAGGTTATTGGAGTTCTCTAAGTTTGTATCAAAGGCCTTCAGAAAGGTTCACAGAAATATTTTCTAAAATAAGGGTGAGCCAAGTTACTGATTGGTATCGGAATGTTAATTAAGACGTCTGATGCTGATAATGCTGACTTCCTTTCAATTCAGATTAGTGCTGTTTAAGATAAAGACCAGCTGGTGTTGGTTTAATAATTTATAACCAAGCAGCCGTATCTGTAGAAATCTCAAAGTCGAGTGCTGAGAAAAATCCAGCACAACCTGTTATAAATGGTGCTATGCTCTGGCTGAAAGAATTTACAGCAACCAAGTTTATCTCTGGGACAGGCTTTGAGTTTTACAAATATTAGGTATAAAGGGTGGGGAAATTCAAAGGACAGAACCTCCTCATTCTTTAGTCATTTAAGTACCGGTGCTATTATGCAGGGCTTTTCTGACTCTAGCTAACACAATAAATCAAAGCAAGTTCAGAGGTTTCTGTTAGCCCGTCTCTCTTTCTTCCTTCCTCCTCTCCCTTTTTCTCTTTCCTTGCTTCCTTTTACACCAATTTCCCTTCCTCACTTAGGCAACAATTTTAATTTTTTTTTATCTTCTTGTTTTTATGGGCTCATACAAAATGGGTATTGTTTTCAGTGAGTATATGTAAATGTATATCTTTCTTAAATAATACCATGTTACAGACTTCATGTGGTTCTTTTTTCACATACCAGTGCGTTTTTCAGATTTGCCCACATTGTTAGACTGTCTAGCCCTTTGCTTCTCATGCTACATAGTCCTTCCTGGTCTGCGTCCCCCACACCCATCCACTCTCCCAGGGACGGACACCATCACTAGAGAGCACCCGTGAACACTTCAAACATGTCCATTGGCGAACCTGGGTGGGAGGTTCCCTGAGATGCATGGATAACCCAGGAGCAGAATTGTTGACTTCTTGACTCCGCATGTGCTTTGTGTAACTAAGTAGTGCCAGGTAGCTCACCAGCATCTACACTCCCAAAGGTAGGGGTTCTCTCACCCCTACATCCTTGCCACCATTTGGCATTATCAAGCTTCAGGTTTTTTCAATACGTATACAGGGACATCCCATTTTAATTTGCATTTTTCTGATTATTAATGAGTTTGAGGTTATCGTCAATTCTTGTTGGACTTTTGTGTTTCCCCCTCAATAAATTGCTTTTTAATGTTTTCTCCACTGTTTTATTAGCCTTGCTGCCTTTTTATTGTAAATTTTATGGAGTTCCTTGCCTGTTATAGATCTTTACTGTGTCATTCTTAACTATGCAAATATTTTCCCATTTTGTTACCTTTTGTGGTACACTTTGCTGAACAGAAATCTCTTAATTCATCATTTCTTACTTTAACATTTTGCTTTTGAATTTTTGTCTAAGAAGACCTATTCTGCTCAATTTCACAAAGAAATTATCCTATAATTAATAGAAGAAATTCTATTAATTTCACAGTTTTATTTTTATGTAGACTGTTGACCCATCTGGAGTCCACTTATATATATATATATATATATATATAGGTTTAAGTAGGGATCTAGTTTGACTTCTCTCCATTTCATGATCCAGTTTCCACAGAATCGTCTAATAATTCAGTGTAACCTTCTCCATTGACCTTTATTGTATATTAAATTTCTATATGCATGTAGGTCTATCTCTGAGCTATTTCAGTAGTCTAAATTTCTATTCTTGTACTACTATCACATTGTATTGTTTTATTTATTTCTATTGCTTTCCAGTATGTCTCAGTGTCTAATTGGGCAGATTCTCCCTTTTTTTCCCTCATTTTCAAAGTTAACTATTCATGAACTTTAGAGTATGTTTATTGAATTCCTAATAAAATTTAACTGGAAGTTTTATTAATATTGTATTGAACTATAGGCTAGTTTGGAGGAGAAATGATGTCTTCCTAATAATTTTATTTAAATTTACAAATAATACTCCAAGTATTACTTTAGGTGTACCTTGAGATGTCAGTTCTAGAGTTAGAAACTTCAGAAGTTTTGGATAGGAGACTTTAAATTTTTTTAACAGTAGGATGGGTTTGAGATCATGTTACTATCAGTTTAATAAAAACAGTTATAGTCATGGGTTGATAAATTTACAAAAAAGGGTAACCACAAGCCAAAAATTTACAAAGGAGTCACAAAAATTAAATAAAATCCATGATAATATAAAGGAAAATTACCAAACCACAAAAGGAAGAAGAAAGGAACAAAGAGGATATACCAATTCAACTGCAAAGATAAGTTCAAAATGGGAATAAACACACATCTATCATTAATTACTGTAAATGTTAATGGACTAAATGCTCCAGTCAAAAGACACAGAGTGGCAGACTGGATAATAAAGCAAGAACCTTCAATATGCTGCATACAAGAGACCCACTTTAGGGAGAAGGACACATATAGATTGAGAGTGAAAGGATGGAAAAGGATATTCCATGCAAATGGAAAAGCCAAAAAAGCAGGTGTTGCAGTACTGATTTCAGACAAAATAGACTTTAAAACAAAGGCCATAAAGAAAGATAAAGAAGGACATTTTATAATGATTAAAGGAGTGATACAAGATGAGGATATTACACTCGTTAATATATATGCACCCAATATAGGAGCACCTAAGTACATACAAGAATTACTAACAGAGATAAAGGGGGATATTGATGGGAATACAATCATAGTTGGAGATTTTAACACTGCATTAACATCACTAGACAGATCTTCCAGACAGAAAATAAACAAGGCAACAGAGAAATTAAATACTACAATAGAAAAACTAGATTTGGTGGATATTTTCAGAGCATTACACCCCCCAAAAATAGACTATACATTCTTTTCAAGTGCACATGGAACATTTTCCAGGATCGATCATGTACTTGGGCACAAAAGAAACGTCAACAATTTTAAGAAGATAGAAATTATCTCAAGCATCTTTACTGACCACAATGCCATGAAACTGGAAATCAACAACAGAGAAACAAAGGAGAAAAAAAGGAAAGCATGGAGATTAAACAATATGTTATTGAAAAAACAATGGATCAATGAGGAAATCAAAGCTGAAATTAAAAAATACCTTGAGACAAATGATAATGAAAGCACAACCACTCAAAACCTATGGGACACAGCAAAGGCAGTGCTAAGAGGGAAGTTTATAGCAATACAGGCCTTCCTCAAAAAAGAAGAACAATCTCAAAGAAACAATTTAACCCACCACCTGAATGAATTAGAAAAAGAAGAACAAAAAGCCCCAAAAAGCAGCAGAAGGAAGGAAATAATAAAGATCAGAGAGGAATTAAATACAATAGAGATTAACAAGACCATAGAAAGAATCAACCAAACCAAAAGCTGGTTTTTTGAAAAAGTAAATAAAATCGACAAACCTCTGTCCAAACTCACAAAGAAGAAAAAAGAGAGAGCACAAATTAGCGAAATAAGAAAGGAAAATGGAGAAATTACAACAAACAAAATAGAAATACAGAATATCATACGAGAATATTATGAAAAACTATATGGAACCAAACTGGATAACCTAGAGGAGATGGACAAGTTTCTGGAAACATACTGTCCACCAAGACTGAATCAAGAAGAATCTGAACACTTGAACAATCCGATCACTAGAAAGGAAATAGAAATAGCAATTAAAAACCTCCCTACAAATAGAAGTCCAGGACCGGACGGCTTCACCGGGGAATTCTACCAAACATACAAAGAAGAACTCATACCAGTCCTTCTCAAACTCTTCCAGACGATTGAAAAGGAGGGAATACTCCCAAACTCATTCTATGAAGCCACCATCACCCTGATACCAAAACCAGGCAAAGACACTACAAAAAAAGAGAATTATAGGCCAATATCACTGATGAACATAGACGCCAAAATCCTCACCAAAATATTAGCAAATAGAATCCAACAACGCATAAAAAAGATTATACATCATGACCAAGTGGGGTTCATCCCAGGGACACAAGGCTGGTTCAACATATGCAAATCAATCAGTGTAATACATCACATCAACAAGAGAAAGGACAAAAACCACATGATCATCTCAATCGATGCAGAAAAAGCATTTGATAAAATTCAACACCCATTTATGATAAAAACTCTCGCCAAAGTGGGTATAGAGGTAACATATCTCAACATAATAAAAGCTATATATGACAAACCTACAGCCAGCATAGTACTCAACGGTGAAAAAGTCAAAAGCTTCCCACTAAAATCTAGGACAAGACAAGGATGCCCACTATCACCACTCCTATTCAACATAGTCCTGGAAGTCCTAGCCACAGCTGTCAGGCAAGAGAAAGAAATAAAAGGGATCCAAATTGGAAAAGAAGAGGTAAAAGTGTCATTATATGCTGATGACATGTTACTATATATAGAAAACCCTATAAGGTCCACACAAAAGCTACTAGAGCTGATTGAAGAATTCAGCAAGGTAGCAGGTTACAAAATTAACGTTCAAAAATCAGTTGCATTTCTTTACACTAATGATAAATCAACAGAAGAAGAAAGTAAAGAAACAATCCCCTTTAAAATAGCACCCAAAGTAATAAAATATCTGGGAATAAATCTAACCAAGGAGGTGAAAGAATTATACACAGAAAACTATAAACCATTGATGAAGGAAATTAAAGAAGACTTTAAAAAATGGAAAGATATTCCATGCTCTTGGATTGGAAGAATCAATATTGTTAAAATGGTCACACTGCCCAAGGCAATCTACAGATTTAATGCAATCCCTATCCAATTACCCAGGACATATTTCACAGAACTAGAACAAATCATAATAAAATTCATATGGAACCATCAAAGACCTAGAATTCCCAAAGCATTACTGAAGAGAAAGAAAGAGGCTGGAGGAATAACTCTCCCAGACTTCAGACAATACTATACAGCTACAGTCATCAAGACAGCATGGTATTGGTACCAAAATAGACATATAGACCAATGGAACAGAGTAGAGAGCCCAGAAATGAACCCACAAACTTTTGGTCAACTCATCTTTGACAAAGGAGGCAAGAATATACATTGGAATAAAGACAGTCTCTTCAGCAAATGGTGTTGGGAAAACTGGACAGCAGCATGTAAAACAATGAAGCTAGAACACTCCCTTACACCATATACAAAAATCAACTCAAAATGGATCAAAGACTTAAACATAAGACAAGATACAATAAACCTCCTAGAGGAAAACATAGGCAAAACATTATCTGACATACATTTAAAAAATTTTCTCCTAGAAGAAATAAAAGCAAGAATAAACAAATGGGACCTAATGAAACTTACAAGCTTCTGCACAGCAAAGGAAACCAGAAATAAAACAAGAAGAAAACCTACGGAATGGGAGAAAATTTTTGCAAGTGAAACCGACAAAGGCTTGATCTCCAGAATATATAAGCAGCTCATACGACTCAATAAGAAAAAAATAAACAACCCAATCCAAAAATGGGCAGAAGACCTAAACAAGCAATTCTCCAAGGAAGACATACAAATGATCAAAAAGCACGTGAAAAAATGCTCAATATCACTAATTATCAGAGAAATGCAAATCAAAACTACAATGAGGTATCACCTCACACCAGTCAGAATGGCCGTCATTCAAAAATCCACAAATGACAAATGCTGGAGAGGCTGTGGAGAAAGGGGAACCCTCCTACACTGCTGGTGGGAATGCAGTTTGGTGCAGCCACTATGGAAAACAGTGTGGAGATTCCTCAAAAGACTAGGAATAGACTTACCATATGACCCAGGAATCCCACTCCTGGGCTTGTATCCAGAAGGAAATCTACTTCAGGATGACACCTGCACCCCAATGTTCATAGCAGCACTATTTACAATAGCCAACACATGGAAACAGCCTCAATGTCCATCAACAGGTGACTGGATAAAGAAGAAGTGGTATATTTATACAATGGAATACTACTCAGCCATAAAAACCGACAACATCGTGCCATTTGCAGCAACATGGATGCTCCTGGAGAATGTCATTCTAAGTGAAGTAAGCCAGAAAGAGAAAGAAAAATACCATATGAGATTGCTCATATGTGGAATCTAAAAAACAAAAACAAAAGCAAACAAACAAACAAAAACAAAGCGTAAATAAAGGACAGAAATAGACTCACAGACAGAGAATACAGACTTGTGGTTACCAGGGGGGTGGAGGGTGGGAAGGGATAGACTGGGATTTCAAAATTGTAGAATAGACTACACTGTATAGCACAGGGAAATATACACAAAATGTTATGATAACTCACAGAGAAAAAAATGTGACAATGAGTGTGTATATGTCCATGAATAACTGAAAAATTGTGCTGAACACTGGAATTTGACACAACATTGTAAAATGATTATAAATCAATAAAAAATGTTAAAAAAAAAAAAAAAGAAACTTCAGAAGTTTTGGAGGGTGGGAGGGGAGAGTGCTTTTTAGATTCAGTTTTGCTTCTTTGTTCCAGTTATGAGTTGAGAGGCTGATTTTCTTCTTCACTGATATGAAGGCCAGGGCCTTTATCCATTTACTGAAGATGAATTTGCCTTACATGTTTGCTTCTAGAGGTGCCAGATCCTCCAGGATTTGGGATGGAACATTTGGCCTCATCACTTGCCATCTTTTTTCTCAAGTTCTTAAAATACTTTTCAGGAGGTTAGAATAGTGTTGGTAGATTAAAAGAACAGACAGAATAAGTCTTCACAGTTCTCTATACCTCAAACATTGAGTCTCTGGTCGTGAGAAGAGATTTGCTTTGCTTGTTTTTAAAGAATTTAACCAAGGAGTACGGAGTCAACTGAGTCATAGGCTTACCCGCAGCTGCATTCCCCTCCCCTCGCTTCCACTCTCGGGAAAGGCAGCTTTCCTCTGTTCTGTTCAAGGCTAATCTCCCCATCTGTGCTTTTGAATGTAATTCCCCTTTTTCTCCTAGATATGCTTTCAACGATTATTCAGACTCTTCTCTTGTTAAAAACCTTTGCCAGGGTCTGTATTGGCCTTGGGCTTTTACAGTATTGGAGAGACAAAATATCTTGTTACCCTTTTAATTATTTCCTACCTGTGCCCTTCTGTTCACAGCCAAGCGCCTTTAAAGGAACAGTTTGTTTATTTTGTTTGTTTGTTTGTTTATTATTTAACAGTTAAAGAAGAAGGAGATGGATTTATTTCTATGTATTGATACAAATCCAAGAACTATCACACAGTTTTAAAAAGGGAAATAAACCACGTAATATGCTAACATTTATATAAAAACAAAAGGATATATATGTATATGAGTAAAGGACATATTTATGTAAAGAATATATGAAAATAGAAAGACCACTTTCCCACTAAGAATGAGTAAGAGTTTAATATCGTTGTAAAGAAACAGTTTATAATCATGGCCTTCGCTCCCATTCTGTCCGATGAATCCACTGAAATGGTTGTGGCACAGGTCACCAGGTCCCAATTTCTAAGGGACGTGAACCTTCTTCAGATTTTATTTGTCTTCTCTGTACTGTAAATGTCTTCCTTCTTGAACTTTTTTCGCTCTTGGGTTCTCAGCCACCATACTCCTGTTTTTCTCTCCTACCTTTGGATCACTTCTTCTCAGTCACTTTTGCTAGTTTTTTCTTCTCTCAGTGACTTTTGGTGTTCTCTTAATCTTTGACTACTTCTCTCTAATCCTTCCTCCTTTTACTGAATAAATCGACTCATTTCTGATTTCGGCAACCACCTCTCTGTAATGACCCCCGGGCCTCTTTCTTGAGTCCCAGAGTTATAACTCAGGCTGTTTGCGGGCCACATGTATGCCAAAGCGAGCCCATCCTAATCCCCCACACCTACCCTCCTTTTTGGGTTCCTTGAGTGGCGTCACTCATCTCCATGCCAGAGCCCTGGAAGCCATTTGAGACACTTTTCCCCGCACTACTCTCAAATCTGTCACCTCATTCACAGCCTTGATTCAACTCCCAATCATCGCGTTCCGTGAGCATTGCCACCATCTTCCAACCAGGCCCCCAACTCTCCTTTCTCACCTCTCCCAACTGTCTCCAAACTGAAGCCAAAGTGATCTTTCTTATATGCAAACATGACCCCATTTCTACTGTGTTTAAAACTGTGTAAGGGCTCCCCGTGTCTTTGACGGGATGAGAATCTCCACTAGACTAGTCTGGTGTAGTTTCCATAGTCTGGCCCTTCACACTATCTCAGCTGAACGGAACTGCTGGTTCCCAGGATTCTCCTGGGGTCTGGGCCTGCGCTTGCCTTGCTGCTTCAGCCAGGAGTACATTCCCATCAGCCTGGCGTTCTCTGACTCACTTTCCAAGACAGCGCTCAAGGGTCATTTCTTCTCTGAACCCTTTCTTGACCTTTCATACCGCCTACCCCACACACATTTTGTTGGAATGTTTCTTGTGCCTACTAAGTGATGTGTTTAGTATTCCTAATATTACACGTGTTTATCTCCCTCTGGCAGACTAATAGGTCCCTTAAAGTAGAGACCAAGTTGATTTGGCTTTTGTGTCTCTACCACCTGACACAGGACCTAACACATAGCTTAAGAAATGTTTTGGGGGCTAAATGAATGAATAAGTGAATGAATAGATCCTGGAAGGTTGTGTGAAGTTCAGCAATTTCTACCTAATTTTTGTAGCATGACCTTGTTTAGTAGAACTCTGAATTTCTGAATTCTCTCTCCAACTAAGGTTGTCAGGTAAAACACAGAATGAAATATTTGGGACAAACATAAACTAAAAAATTTATTCATTATTTATCTGGAAATTCAAATTTAGCTGGGCATCTGATATTTTTATTTGCTAACTCTGGCAACCCTACTGCCAAAACCATTTTGACTTTAAGTCCCATATTAAGTTGGATACACTTAATATATTGTATAGGTGGGCCTCAGTACTTGTTATGCTTAGTTCAATGAATAATTAGTTGGTTCTCCTTCAACTGTGAAAACAGAAATGTTGGAATCAAGGAAATAGAACTCAGCTGAGCAGCCAGAGAATGTGATTATTATGTTGATATCAACTGTGGATGTTGTAAAGAATAGACTTTCTCTGCTCCCTTTGCTCACTATTGATTTTCTCTGATGAGTTTTCCTCCCCTTTTAGCTTGTGATCAATCCTGTAAGAGTTGTGGCCCCAGTAGTCCCAGATGTCTCACCTGTGCTGAGAAGACGGTGTTGAATGATGGGAAATGCATTTCTGAATGCCCTGATGGCTACTACGCTGATGCCACGGGCAGATGCAAAGGTATGACATGGGTAATTGTTAAATGGTTATATCATCATCATCATCATCACCATCTTCATCATCAAAAAGTATGTAACACGTTTGGTTATGCTTGCTGCTGTATGCTGCTCATTTGGAAATTTGTTTATATGATGGGAAATTGTCAAATTAAAAGGAGTCGCTTTTCCTTATAGAACCTATGTGGATCTGGTATGGGAGCAGGAAATATGGTGGATGCTGGAGGACTAGAGCAGTTAAATACAGGACTTATACATATCAATCATCATTAGAGATCATTGGGTCTTTTTGAAATGCCAAGAACACCTTCAGTATCTTTGTACAGTCCTTGTGTACTTGTAAACCATCACTAACTTACGTTGTAGGTATGACAATCATTCCTTAGATGGCATTTATAAACACATATATTGGCAACTACATCACACCATAAAAATAAAATAAGTAAACCAGGTTTGATAGCTTGTAAAGCTAAAGTCTGTATCTATTGAAAATTTGGTTTTATGTGCTATCCATAGTGTTTCTTTCAGACTTACACAACTTAAACTAGGAGACATTCCCATTTGAGGTGGTAACTTATTGCTGCCTACGATATTTTGATTGCCCCTCTTCTCCAAAACAAACCCACATATTCTTACTTCCACCTGTAGTGTCTGTCAGTGGCAGGGCATTTAGATTGGTCTCACAACCTTGTCTTTTCAACCTCCTGTTTATTTGCCAACCTCTTTACTCATCCAGTGTTTGTGCATCCCTTTTCCTCGATATCCTGCCCCCAACAGGCTCATCCTGTCTCCACACTCCCCTCTCCCAGCTCCTGACCCTTGTCCTCTGAGCCTTCTTTCAGTATCTCACTGCTGTCTGTTAGGATGGCATGGTACCATCTGTCTCTTAGAGTCAGAGGTGTCCCACCGCTACCCCCAGAACCAAAGCAGTGGAGATGCATGCTGACATCATCACATGTAGTGCTCAGATTCTTTCATATAATTCTTACTTAGGATCCTAGAATGTCCAGCTGTAAGTATTTGAGATGACCATTTGGTCCAGCCTCTCACTGTGCATATGCCAAAGAAACTAGGCCTGGAGAGACTCAGACTTGGCTAAGGGCATAAGTTAACAGACAAACCAGTCAAAAATGCCAGCGCTCCCAACACGCAGATCAATGAACTTTCCACTCTTCCCTATTCACATGGGCAGTTTTAGGTTCAGGCAAGCCTAGGGCTAAATCTCAGCTCTGCTACGAATGAACTCTGTGATCCTGAGTCAATTTTTTTTTAACTTTCTATGACTTCAGTTTTCTCATCTGCAAAATGGGGTTCACAGTACCTACCTCATAACGTTGCTATGAAGATTAAAAAGTGCAATATGTGTATAACACTTAGTTCAAATGCTAAGTAAAGGGTAGCTAATAAATCATAGCTAGCACATGGGTGACAGATGGGTAAAGGAGCAATGTGGGTGGTTCTGGTGATATTACGACCTCTGAACGTGTCTTTTCCCTTGATTTGGTGTGACAGCTAGCGAACTGAGTGAGAGAACTGAGTGAGAGTGGCACATAAGGAGCCCAGCCAAGACATAGGCTTCTTAGTCACCTCAGTCCCACGTGTCCCCCGCACTCTCTTCCTCAGCGTGTCACCACTCGTGTGCCAGCTGCTCCGGCCCTGCCGCCTCTCAGTGTACTGCCTGCAGCGCCCCCCAGGCTCTGCGCCAAGGCCACTGCCTGCCCAGCTGCGGAGAGGGCTTCTACCCCAACCGCGGGGTCTGCAAAGGTATCGTTGGCGTCACCCTCATTCTTGAGAGACTTTCCCATCGCGAGGATGTAGATTGAAGTTACTTTCCGGGGCAACTTTTCCTCTAGTGTATCCCATATGGTTATGTATGCATTACATGCCTTTTTTTTTTTTTTTTTCATTACTAAGGGATAATCTGAAAAAAAAAATCACATTGGAATATTTGTGAAGACATCCAAAAGGTCTTGATTTTTCTGGCTATCCTTGAGAGGAATTCGCCGTACATTAACACAAAACCCAACTCTTATTTCCTCCTTTTTCTATTCTCCAAGATGTGCTAATGGTTTTCTCAGTGTTCATTTTGTTTTTCCCTGAAGAACTTCTTGTTAATGATATCGCTGAGCAAACTGAGAGTTACTAGCAATGCCTCTGGGCTGAAATAAAATGGAAAATCTTAAATACCTGTTTGCCAAAAAGGCTTTGGGCTCTTTGGGAAGGCAGATTCATTTGAGCCTTTTGAAACTAGAACATTGGGAGCAAACATTTTAATTAAGTGAAGTTAATTTACGTTTATTTATACGTAGGGCACCTTGGAAAAGAATATGAGGACAGTTAGCAGAAAAATATACTTAAAACAGGGCAGTTGCAGTAAATATTATGAAGAAGAAAATTTAGAGAATCTTTTAAAGTACAGGAGAGTTTATTATATCAGAACATGGGTGTGAGAAATTCTGAGTACTCTCTTGGGCTCGGATTTTCACCAGTAGCCAAGGAAAACCAGAAACTGTGATGGATTGTCAAATTCTTGTTGCTGCTCCAAAGGGGCCTCTTCCTTGTCTAGAAAAGCAGCCTTTTCTCACATAAATTCTAAGAGAAATTTGTTGCCTGGACCCCTCTTTAGTGGGTGATGGATGACATAATGGATAGTAACACAACTACCATTTTTGCCAAAAATACAGTAATGGCCTTTATAGGAATGCTTCTTAAAATCATCCATAAAAACTGAGGCCATAATGTTAAATCGTTATCCACTGTATGTGAATCTCTGGAGAACCAAGCCAATATTGTCCAGTGTGCTATATTTTTTTTCCATGATCTAGTCTGGCAGCCTTTCAGGACCTGAGAGATTTGACTAGTTAACATCACCTTCGTTTGGCCTCTCACAAATAGTAATGTTATCACCCTGTGCTTTGTATAGAATGCAGGAAAAACAGTTTTCTGAAAGGATGTATCTGGTGAACTGGTCCAAGTGGTTTTGATTTAATTAGGGTCTCCCCTTGGTGGTAACATGTACATGATCCTTAGATTGTTTTTTGCATTTTATTCCTATTGGCAGCCTGTCATTTCTCTTGCCTGACTTGTGTGGGTCCGCAGCCCTCTCAGTGCACCCAGTGCAAGAAGCCAGAGGAAGGACTGCAAGCTGAGCAGCTGTCTGGGGCAAACATCACCTCTGGCGAGTGCCTGCCCCAGTGCAGAGCCCATTTTCACTTGGAGAACACGGGGCTGTGTGAAGGTGAGTAAGCCCGATTTGAGGACATGTTGGGTAGCTTCTGGGCTCACCTCTTAAGAGATCCTGTGAGGTGGGGCCAAAGCCAGAAGATCTTAGTTTTCCTGTTACAATGGTTCCTGGATGCTTGTGGATGGAACCCAAGACCGGCATGCGAAAGCGTGGCCCCACTGATGGCCTCCTTCCCTTTGTGAGTAATGGATGATCTTAAAGAGTGAACAGCTCTTACCCCTCTGTCCCCAGAGTCACACTCAGAAATTCCAGGGAGGGATTCTTTCAGAGACAGTGTAAGTAGCTGAGACAGACCTAGAGCTCGCTGTAGAATTCCATTTATTTGTTCTAATTTGCTGCTCTGAATATGAATTGGTCCCTTCAGGGCAAAATCTGGACTTCTGTCAAAATTTAAAAGTGATTCCCCCCATTGTCTTGGCATATCATCTACAGAGAATTGATGCCCTCCTGAATAATTTGACTCAGTAGCCTGGTCATCTGTAGGTGGTTGAGAAGATGAACAGGAGATATATACTCACCATCTACCACCTAAACCCAATGGCCTTTACCATTTTTCTGTACTATAGCCAAGTCTTTTTCCCTGTGCATAGCTTTGAGTTTTTATTTTTGCAACCTAACTGTAAGCATCCTGCAGATTCAGTTTTGTATTTTACAAGCCCACTTATTGAAGTGGCTTCAATTTTACATTGGAATATACCCTCACGTGGAAATGCTGGATTTCAAGGTTAGATGAAAAGATTTTGGACACAGGAGTTTATGGCACAGTAGAAAGTATGCAGAATTGGAATACCAAGACCCCAGGCCAGACACGTAAGCTCTCTGAGCCTTTGTATTCACAGCGTTAGAAGAGGGATAATTATTTTTCACACAAGCTTTTTGCCAGGATCAAAGGAAGTGCAGAGCGTGTAAGTGCTTGGTCAATTGTAAAGCCCCCATGATCAACTGGTATAAATCTCAGGCCATATACTCGGGTGTTCAGGAATATTATAGGGGTAACCGCCTGCTCCCTGGGAGGCACTAGGCTACAGGGGTTTGCCTGGTGCCTAAAATTGAAGAAGGGTCTGTTCTTTCCAGACATGCTGGTTTCTACCCATTGTGCATCGCCCAAACTCTCTGTGGTCCCTTCAACTCCTGTGGCTCTGTTTCCACTACCACTTGTCACTAAGAGTGACAGTGCCTTCCCAAGTCTTCGTCACTAAGAATCTTCGTCACTAAGAGTCCCAGTGCCTTCCCAAGGCTTATCACACAGCCTTCCCTTTTGATCCCAGGAGAAGTAAAGAAGAAATCTTCCCAGGCTATTCAGCGTAGTTAGCCTTTTCCTATGATTTTGATCATTATATTAAAAATAAAAAATAGGGAATTTGGAGAAGGATCAGAAAAGAGATACAAAAATGCTTAACATTTTGAAAGTTAAATTGTTAATAACAATTAGAGTAACCAGGGTCGTTCAGCCAGAAAATGATGTTCCTGTTTATTCGGTGCACATGGTAATGCAGACATTGTGAGAAGCGGCTTGTTCTTTTCACTTGGTCCTGATACCAACCTGACAGGGTCAATAGGACAACTATTTTATTTTATTTATTATCTTTTTTCCTAGTGGGACAACCGTTTTAGAGGAGAAGAAACTGAGGCTGGAGGAAGTTAAGGCTGTAACTTGCTCAATGCCATGTAGCCAGCACAGAGTAGAGTCCAGTGGGGACTTGAGTCAGCCTGACTCCAGCATCCATGCTCTCTCTACACCAGGATGCTGCTATCATATGGTCACTGAAGGGGCAAAAGCACAGCATACCAACGCTGCAGGATTGAGACATCTTAAATTTAAGAAAGCATCTTTGACAAAGGGGGGAGTTTTCTGGGAATCCCTTTATATAGACACCTCTTAAAAAGGATTAGAATCTAATCCCTCTGGAATGGTTTAGTTGTGGTCCCGTGTGAAAGGGCTAGACTGACCTCTTGAGGCCCCGTGTTGCCCCGTGATTTTAGGCTAATTAACATAATATTATTAGGTATCACACATATAGCCCTCTACTCATATTTATTACCAAATCCCACACAATCTCTGCTAGGCAGATTGTTGTACTCAATTTATAAGTGATGAGAATGTGGGAGAGGGAGGTTAATTGAGTTGCCCAAAATTCCACTGGGAAACTGAGCGTAACCACCGATTGTTTCCAACCTTACCTGAGTAGTAAGTGTGTTGATTGATGTATTCCCTGTCACTCATCCCGTATCTCAGGAAACCTTTCTGCCTCCCCACAATCTGTTCATTTTCGATTCTGCTGAAGCGTTGTCTCTGAAATCAGGCCTGGGAGCCCTGTGAGATTGCACTGGGCTCCCCTCCTCACATTCCAGGAAACACCCTTGCCTCTTCAAAGAACATTTTGAAAGGTTAGAGTTGGGTGTGTGTGTGTGTGTGTGTGTGTGTGTGTGTGTGTGCGGGCGCGCGCCACTGAGAGTTGATTTTACAGCCCTTTTGATCGCTAAGCTTTTCATAAAGAAGGAAAAAGCAACTGTTTTCTGGAACTCTCCCTCTTCCTCTCTGAGACTGCAGCACAGAGTGATTAGAATATGACTGCGGCTAATGAAAGTGAGAGGCGGATGCATTAGAGGGAGTAGCAATTTACTTGGAGTCTGAATATTGTCAGAAGTTATTATAAAAGTTTCTACTCTAGAGCTCTATGACAATCCAGGAAGGATCTTGTGGAAGATGAAGCAAATTTACTCAAGATATCTGACTAAGATCCAAGTCTGTGACGGAAAGACAAAAAATATAACATTAACAAACAGTGACCAAAGAGATATTGTTTATTATTAGCCAGAGAACGATCTGTCTTGATTCATTCCTTCTATAAATGTTTATTGAATGTTTTGTGGGTACCAGGCATTGTCTAGGCACTTGGGGTGCACGTGTGAATGAGTCAGAGGAAATTCCTGCTCTTCTGGAACTTATATGCTGGTGAGAGAGACAGACAATGAGTAAATAAATGAATAACAACACCAGCAACAAAGCCCATGGTATATATACACTTGGCTCGTGGTCTGTACTGTGAAGCCCACAGCCAGGGAATGAGGAAGGCAGGGGCTAGCTGAGGTGGGCTCCAAAGCAAAAGTGCTTTGGTGGGAAGGGTACGGAAACCTGCGTGTGTTTGTCCTGTATTTTTGACTCATTCTCAGAAATGAACTTGGGAGGGGGAGGGTGTAGCTCAGTGGTAGAGTGCATGCTTAGACATGCATGAGGTCCTGAGTTCACTCTCTAGTACCTCCATTAAAAAAAAAAAGCAAAATTAATAAATAAATAAAACCTAATTACTTCTCCCTCCCCCCAAAAATGAACTTGGTTACTTCAGAAGATGGGACTCTAACATGATGCTTCTTTTTCACATGGCCTCTATGTTTTCAAAGTGTGACCAGAATTGCTGGTACAAAATAAAATCTGTTACTAATTGTAAGAGATCATTTGAAGGCATTGTCAGTAATCAACCAAAATTGTGCCCGTTTATTAAATATCAATCTTGAGTATTAGCTAAAAGAAGGATTTTAGTGATTTTATTCAGCGTTTATCTCACCAGTTTAACTAATTGTTCACTAGCATTGATGGATTCTACTTTCTAAAACAAATGGAAAACCCAAGAAATACCCAATACCAGGGGCACTGTTCTCACAGTAGTTTATGTGACTGGTGCCTCCTGAAGTCATATAGTGACTGTGCAGCCCATGTGGATGGGTGGATGGACGGTAGGAAGGATCCGGGGCTCTGGTCAGTAGGAGGCCCCTCCTCTCTCCCATGGGTGGTCCTTGGATCACGTCAGATTGCTCAACTCAGTCTCAGAGTCTCCTTCCACTCTTATTGAAGACTTTTTTTTTTTAAAGGATTCAACTATTTTGAAAACCCAGCTTTTAGTTGAGGTTGCTCTAGAGTTGAACTTCTCATAGGAATCTCCTGGGAATCTTGTTAAAATATGGATTCAGATGAATGGTCTGGGGTGGGGTCTGAGCATCTGTATTTTAACACGTTCCAGGTGAGGCTGACGTTCCTGGTCCACAGACCTTGGTTTGAGTAAGCAAAGCCTCTAATCAAAGAAGGACAAATACGGCATTTTATCACCTGCATATTTGTTTCTAACAGTTAAAAAAAAATCCCAATTTTTATTTCTTCTCACTGCGTGCATTTTACATATTACAGAAACTTAAAAAAATCCAGATAAAGAAAACAAAAACATCTATTACTAGGTTTACCCAGATTTAACAAATAAAAATATAGGATTAGGAAATGAAAATATTTAGCAAATAAAAAAAAGAAATGTCTAGTATGTCCCACATGTTACCTGAGATATTCTAAAATATTTTTTATTGTTTATTTCAAACTAAACTTAACTTATCCTTTATTTTACATGTAAATCCTACTTACAACTCTTCTATCTTGAGATTACCTCTTTTAATCTTTTAGCATAGATTCTTATAATTATTTACATAAAAACATATAAATCACTTTATAGTTTATAAATTTTTTACAACTCAATTTTATTGGAAATTCTGTGAGTTTATATTTACTCCCATTTTATAGATGAAAAAAGTGAGGCTTAGAAAGAACTAACTTAAGAATAACATAGCAATGGGGGATCCAGGCTCTAATAGAGAACATAATTGCTCAGGAAATGTTTCCTTCTTTCCGAGCCTAGATCTCTTCTTCTGCATTTCACACTGGAACTTAACAATTTAATTTTAGGCCAGGCCATCTCAATTAATGCTCCAGCTCAATCACCATTGCTCAATCCAGCTCAATCAACAGTTTGGCAGTGGTAGAGCAGGATGGGCTATGAACATGGTCAGGATGACTAGATTAGCCTTGTAATTGCCCCGATTCTCTGGCAAATTAATGATGGATTTTTTTTTTTCAATTCCCACAAAGTTCAGCAAGAGAGTTCAAGATAATATAATTTTGAGGAAAGTACAAGTTTTATTTTTAAAATGAACTCTGTTGTGCAATAATGAATGTTACCTACGTATCTTCTAATGTATTATGTCAGTAGAAACACTGTGGTTCAAGCAAGAATGCAGAGGCAATAAACATCCCAGTCACCCCCATCCCTGCATCGCTGCCTTTTCATTGTACTTAGAATGTCACAGAACTTTCTTTGGTCAGGGAAACATCAGGGAAATTTTTGCAACTAAATTTTTCCAAGCCTTCTTTTTCTGTTGAAGATAGTATTGCCTCTTTAGGCGGGTCTTACTTCATAGGGCAAAATTGCACAAAATCAATACAGGTTTTTATCTTTTTTCCAGTTTTATTGAGATATAATTGACATATCACATTGTATTAGTTTAAGGCATACAACATAATGATTTGATATATTTATGTTGCAAAATGATTCCCACATTAAGTTTAGTTGACATCCTTCACCTCACAGAGTTGCAATTTTTTTCCTGTGTTGAGAACTTTTAAGATGTACTCTCTTAGCAACTTTCAAATAAACAGTACAGTATTGTTGGCTATGGTCACCATGCTGTATATTACATTCCCCCCAAACTTATCTCATAACTAGAATTTTGTGCATTTTGACCACCTTAACTCATTTCCCCTCCTCTTATTCCTACCCACCCCCCAGCAATCACCCATCTGTTGTCGGAACGTCATCATTCAGCCCAGCTCTTGCTCTTGGTTGTCTCTCCAACATTTGTGATTATCCAACCCACATCCTTTGTTCTCAGTGGCTCCCAGTAGTTGAGGGTGTGCCAACACCCCATCCCAAAGGGGAGGATCTTAGTCAGCACCTAGATGTTGGCTGATTGGAGCCAGACCCTCAGGCAGCAGCTCCTAAAGTGTGCAAGTGAACCTCTTTCAGAGAAAGACTGGGAGATGGGTGTTCCTGTCCACGCCCTCTGCGCTGAGCCCTGGGGTGACAGCTGGTTAAGAACTGTTCCTCTGTTTGCTACAATCCCACAGAACCCACAGACTCAAACCCTGCTTAATCACCATAGTCATCTAGGGGTGTGTCCTCTGGGCAGCAGCTGTAAAAGCCAGGGCACCAGACGGTATCCTCCCACCTCCCAGGTCTCAGAAAAGGCTAGCAGGCACTCAGCCTCTACGTGTGTGTAAAAGCAGAAGCCTGACGCTCAGGCTGCAGCTTTTCATATAGGCAAATATGTTTCTTTCAGGAGAAGACTGGGAGATGGGCGTTTCTGACCGATGCGCCTGCGCCGAGCCCTGGGCGATAACCACCACAAATCTTAGAGAGCCTGTGAAGAGCTATGTCTTTGTATGCTCTAGTCTTACAGGCCTTCTGGAGTCAAGCCCCACTGGCTTTGAATTTTTGCTTCATTGGCTTGGAGTTTTGGGGGCCCATTTCCAAGACAGAAGTCCTAAATTTAGGGTTCTAGATGTTAGATTCAAATCCTTCACTCCTCGGGGAGAAGCTGGGCGTTGTGAGTTCCCACCTGACAGTATGTTGCTGTTCCAGGGGTAGGGTTTGTGGCAAGACTGTGTCTCAGCCTTTCCTGTCCATTTTGATGTTTTTTTTTTTTTCTTTTTCTTCAAACTTACTTAACCTGTAGGAGTCACTCAGCCAATTTCTGGATTCCTTTCAGAGGGAATTGTACCATGTATAGCTGTAGATTTGGTGTGACTGTGGGACAAAGTGAACTCAGGAGCCTCCTATGTTGCCATCTTGGACCAAAATGAGTTTCTTTTTTAAATGAGAAATTCACTTTTTTAAATGAGAAATTCGGTTAATTAATGAACTTGCTTTAGGTGAATAGGAAGAAATAAAGTATATTGTGGTATTTTGATCTATGTAGTTGTTCCTAAAATTCACCAAAGGCCTAAAGGCACAGAATTTTAATTAAAGAAATAAATGGGCAGGAGTCGGCATCCTCTGTTTGAGTACGTTACTATTTATGAAGTTGGGATTCCCTTGCATTAATTGAATGAAATACGTGGCATCTCTATTAGGCAACACTCCTTAATGTAGTCCCTAGAGTGCTGACATAAGTTGTACGAATGCATGCCTTCTGGAAATGTTCAGTCTTCTTCACTTTCCCCTTCTTGCTTTGATAGCATGGGTGTGCTAGGCTTTGGGAATAGAAAGATGAAAAAGATATAGACCATGCCTTCAGGAAAGCGTGATGATGTAGGGGAGGCTGACATCTGAACAAGTGATTAAAAGAACATGATGCATGTTGTAATGACAGTAGACACAAGATTCAGGAAGAGTGCAAAGGAGACTGACTGTCTGGGTAGAGGGTATGCGGAGAAATGTGTAGGGGGAAAGCTACACCATCATGCTGTTGAAGGTCAGTGGGAGCTCACCAAGCAAGAAGGTGGAAACGGGCATTCTGGGACAGGGAAGCAGCAAGTGCAAAGGCATGGCATGTTTGGAGAAGTACCATGCATTTGGTATTCCTGTGGTATAAAGTCCAAAGCAGTGAATTGTAGAGAGTGATACTTGAGACGTGGGGGTGATTCATGTCATGAAGTGCTGGTGTGCACTGTGCTAAGGAGTTTCAAGTTGACATTATTGGTTTTGGAGAACCATTAAAAGATTTTAAGTAGAAGAAGAAGTTGGTCAGTTTGCATTTTGTAGCAATCTATCTGGTGGTTGTGTGGCAGGTAAGTGGGGAGAAACGGAGTGGGGCTGGCCAGGAAGCTGCTGCACTAACCCACATCATGGGTGATGTCAAAGGTCTGCATGAAAGATCACAGGGACAATTAAATTGAGATAGATTTGACAGAGATTTAAGAAGTAAAAATCAGCATATCTTAGATGTGTTGTGGTGATGGAAAAGTGGAAGTCTAGGGTTTTTGCCATGAGTGACTTGGTGAATGGTGAGGTAACAGGTGAGCCAGGGACTACAAAAGAAGGACCAGGTTGGCGGTAGGATGCGAGGTTGGGGGTGGACATTGAGTACAGTTTGGACGGAAGGAATGTGATGTCATAATTTACAGTAAGTAGGCAGGAGCTGAGCTTGGGAGTGGATAATGGTGGTATTGGCAGAATTAGGAATATGAGATACCAACGAAACACCAAGTAGAGATATCCCCAAGGCGGTTAGGTTTGTGTGATTAGAATTCAGGGTAAAAGTCAGAGCTGTAGACTCACCTGCATGGAGGTCATCATTAATGCTATGACTAAGTTTGCTCAAGCGTGAGAAGAGCAAGAGCAGAGGGTACAATTTGGGGAAGCTCCTCCATTCATGACGTGAACAGAGAAGGGCTGAAAAGAAATGATCAAAGAGAAAGGAGACCTAGAAGTGTGCTGTCAGTGTTTCCACCCACCCACCCACCCACTGACCCTCCTACCTGCCCCCCCACCCATTCAGTTAGCAGAAACTCATTTATTGGGAACATGTGACATGCCAGGGACAGGGACTATGACAGATACTGTGGGAATCACAGAGATTGAGAAGATGAGATTTTTTACTCTTAAAGGCTTCCCAATCTAGTAGCAGGTGGGGAGGTAAATTAAATCATTTTCATTAAAAAAAGAGAAAGAGAAGGGGGAGAGGGAGAGGGCCGGGAGAGAGAGAGAGAGAGGAGAAAAGAAAAGAAAAGAAAAGAAAAAGAAAAGAAAAGAAAAGAGAGAGAGAAAAGAAAAGAAGGAAAAGAAGGGTGAGCAAAAGGAGGGGAGTGATTTTATTTAATTTCATTCATTTCAGTGCTCATCCTTTATCACACTATCCCTACTGCATATCCTAGAGGATTTTGATGTTTACATCGTAATTCAGGAGACGTCTACCTCAAAAATTGTTTTGACATGAAAAGCCAGGAATTTTTACATGATATGGAGATAGGGCTGCTGGCCCACTTTTTGTGTCATTAAAAAGAAAAAAGAAGTAGTAGTGTTCATCACCTGAAATTTAAATAGAAAATAGAATGAACAAAAAAATGATCTGTTTTAATTGTTTTAGGTACAATTTTTACTGGAGTCAGGTTGACTGGAATTTACAACCATCTAAGGACACTTTTAGTGCTGGCACTTTTAGTGCTTAAGCAGCTCAGTTATGCTTTTTCAGAAATATACTCAGCCATCAACTGGAAAACCACTCTCTAAAAACATAGTATTACGCGGAGAAATTATTCATAGGACTTTTTATTTCATATCTCTTCCATATATGCCCTGTAATGGAGTTAGTCTTCCTTGAAGGATCTTAGACTTCAAACCAGAACTTCTGCTGTGAAATCAGCTTCCATAGAATGACAGACCCTCATAAAAGTCACTGAAATAGTGTAGACAAATCAGCACAGAATTGAAGTTTCATGTGTGTGTTTTAAAGATGCAGATGCCTGTAGTTACAGACATAGAGAATTACAGAGAAAAAAGTGCTTAGAGAGGATGGCCACCCAACATATCCTTTTCCTCTGTGCCACACGGCCCCTAGCTAGCTCATTATCTACTTGGTTTTTACACATTTCCAATGAAGGCCATTCTGAAATCTGCCATGGAGATGTTCAGTGAGGCTCATTTCTAAAATCTAGTGGGTGGCAAAGGGACTTTCTCCTGGAATTCTTGGCCAAACAACCTTTCAACTCATTTGTCCTCATTGCTTTCTTGTTTTCTGTAATTCAATAATAACCTTTATTCACACTGAGTCAGGTTATCACATCGATTCTGTGACCAAATGGAATGAAATAAAGTAAGTTGTGTGCCCATAATGCATTTATTCATCTTCTCCCGGCTTTCAATTCCACAGTGATACGCTTTGATTTCCTATTTATCAGGGAGGTGTAAGAGGAAGAGCTAGGGATTTTAACAGTCTTGTAAAGTCTAATAGGAACATATTGGTATTATCATAAATACATTGAAGTATGTAGAAGTATGTTGCTTCCCCAAATCATGCTGGAAAGCCCTGTGTTGACAATATAATTTAGCTGTTTTTTGAAATATTGCCACCTGACTTTCTAGTACATGCTGTTTCATTTTGTGTTAAACTTGCTTTAAATAATGAGATAATGTGTACCCTTCTTTTATAATAATATTTGTTCACCTATTCTATTTTGTTTCTTAAAGAGAGGAAGTGTTTTCTCAGTGATTCTGAAAATACTTGGGAAAAAATTCCTGTGACTTGTGCGAACAGAGCTGTTAACAAGGCAATCTAAAAAAAAAAAAGGAAAGGAGGGGGAATTATTTTAGAACTTGGAGCTCTGATTCTGTTTTTCATAGAGGAATAAGTATTGTGAAACAGATATAGAGCTCTACGGCGTATCCTGGGATGATGATCAAAATATTCAGCAACCAGTAAGGTAGGGTGTACTACAGTGAGGCCCCATCCAAGTGGGTACTGGCCTTAGCTCAGGAGCAGGGTCCTGGAGGCTTCCTGGTACAGGTGTTAAACCTTTAGGTGCTGGGTTATGGATGAGGCAGGGTACTAGGGTGCAGCCAGGGCTGCAGGGAGCACCAGAGAGTTTAGGACAGCAGTCAGACACCAGCTGTATACCAGGAGTTTAACCAGTACTTCAACAACCAGTACTGCTGGAGCAGGACATCCTAGCTTATGTCAGCCCCACATAAATCCCAGGTTGAAATTTATGTTTCTGTGGAGGGTTGGTGGAAATGGAGACCTCAGTGATGGAAAATCCCATCTGGTTCTTCTAAGCTGCTGGTCTCTAAGTCCTCTGGGTATTTGATGGAAGGGTCAGAGGAAGGGAAGAGGAGGCTGAGAGTGGTGCCTCTGTAGTCAGTGGAGCTTGTGCATTGGACAGAAGGTGGCCTGAAATGCATGGGGTCATCCACATGGGTACGAACCAGGTCATTGTCTTGCTCATGGTTGTTTCCCCAGCACCTAGACCTACCTGAGGCTCAGTAACAAATGAAGGAATGAATGAATGGAGGTGAATGACTGGCTATTTCAAATGGTAGGTGTTATGATTATTCAAGTGTGGTGAAGCCAACAGATCAGGAGACAGTTGCCATTGGAAAGGTAGTTTGTTACTCTTGCTTGTGCGTCTGTGGATGCAGCTAATTTGAGAAGCTCAAAATGTTCGACAGTTCTCACCTGTGTATGTCCGGTCTCCATCAGAGAGTGGGCACCATATAAACCTTTGTGGAATCAATAAATAGGGCTTCTATCACCTTTCTCTTTAACCTAAGCAGCCTGATCAGCAGCGCATCAACCGTGAGGGGGGGGGGGGCTCTCTTGAGGGAAAGAGACCTGTTTTATGGCTTCCTGTTCTTTATTTGACATTCTCCAAGAATGGGAACATGGGAAGAAAGAAATGGATGATTCTGCAAAGGATTATTTCTGTTTTGCAGGATTTATGCCTTACTTAATCTGGGTTCTGCAGACGCCTGCTGTGTAGGACATGTCCTTGAGGGAGAAGTATGTGAGATGTGTGCCCTGGCCTTGGGAAAACTGAGCAAATGTGCAGAACTTACGCCCATGCGGGAGTGTCCACGGGAGAGATGGAGCTACTGCAGTTGTTGAATGGTGGCTTTCCTGATTGTGCCCTCTGCTTTCTCTTTCTTCCAGAGTGCCACCAATCCTGTTTGGGGTGTGTAGGGAAGAGCTCCCATAACTGCACAGCCTGCAGGTCTTCCCATGTGCTGTTGGATGGGCAGTGCCTCCCCCAGTGCCCAGATGGATACTTTAACCAGGAAGGCAGTTGTACAGGTGAGTGTGTAACACGCCAGCGCACATGCCCTGTGCCCGTGTTTTGTCTTCATTATGCAGCCAGCCTCCGTAATTAGAAACCCTGTCATACCAGGGGTCTAGGGCTGGGCTGTAAATCCTTGTCTTGAACTTGTAGAAGTAAAGGGACAGAGTGAGGGAGCAAGTGAAATTCTGTTCTTCCGATAGGGCAGTATGGATGAAGTGAAAAGTTAGAATCGGCTTGAACTACGTGTACAGCGCGGGGCGGATTTGACGGTGATCATCACGCAGCTGAGCTACTACAGGGTCTAGTGTATTTGTGAAGGATCAGGCATCTGGCGTGGCCTCTGCCATTCTCAGCCCCACTTCCCCTGGGTACAGCCCAATAGGGCAAAAGGAGAGAGAGGTATTTCTTCCTTTCCTTGACATGTCAGTCCAATATGTTTTTAAGAGCACCTTTGTAGTTCAGTGACAGAGATTCTAGAAATTACTAGTTCAGATTAGTACAGGGTTTTATTGGAATTGACAAAAGACTAAAATTTGAGCACGTCATTGTAGCACTGTGTTTTCTCATATCTACAGAAAAAAAGGAAAAGACAAAACACAGTCTATCATGATCACGGTTTTGTTTCTAAAAACAGACTGTTGAGGCCAGCTTATAGGAAGAAGCCCATTGTTAAGAAATGGTTTGACATGTATTTCTGGACTTGGAAAACATGTCATAAATGTAGAAACTATTTTTGAAATGAATGAAGACTTGTTAGATTCATCTAGCCTCAAACTCCAAAGAGGGAATTTAACGTGAACACAAATTTGGGCAATGGAATAGCAATATTATATTTTTCCTGGAATTTTCTTCTTCCAAGTGGCCTTTTAATCTCTGTAGGCGCCTCATGGGTTGCTTTACTTGAAACACTCACTCAAGCTCAGTGGGGAGCATTCCTGGTTTCTCTGTCACTGGGGTTGTCCTCGAAAACAGGGCTCTGTCGTATGTGCTCTCACCCTCCCCCAGTTGGTTTTTGTGTATGGAAAACTGTTTCAGGGAGAAAAGTCTGAGTAAGCTCTGACGCTCCTCTGTCCATGCCTCTACCTGCGTGAAGCCAGCAGATGGGTACCTCAAGCGGCAGGGCGCCAAGGTCACTGGAAATATTCTGGCAGGGAGGAAAGCACTGGGCGGTGGGACCATCCTGAGGATTCCAGTATCTTTTGGACAGGCGTTTGCAAAGTTAAGAGCCTCAGGAATGTAGGAGGGGTTCATGCTAGCCTTCTAATCAGTTCACTTTCTTGCTCGCTTTTTTTTTTTTTTTTAATATAACGCCTTATCTTATCTTGGCCTCCTGCCAGCAGAAGTGAGAAGCAGTTGACTTTACTCGAAATCCTGCCTTTCCTTCCCACCAGCTCTGTGCCAGAAGGGAATTCTTTGTCATCAGTTCTTGCCAGCAAGCTCTACCCAGCTCTGGTCCCTCCCTTCCCCTCCTCTTGGAATCAGACATGCTTAGACCTCGTCATCCTTGGCAGAGAAATCCTTAAATCTCCTTCCCTGCTCCTGCCTCTGCCTCCTGCCTGGCGGCACAAGTGTAGCTGCAGCCATAGCCTCCCGTTCCTCTCTGCCGTCCACCCTTGTCTTTCTCACCTGCCCCCACTGTGACTCACGGCTCATTTCAATGTAGGACCTCTGAGTAATTTGGTCGTTTTTCTGGGGGAAAACATAGCTTGGATGCAGTGTTGTCTAAGGAATTGAATTTCAAACACAGCTCCTGATAACCTCCAGAAGGAGGGCTTTTTCAGTTCTTTGTATTTTAATTAAGTGTCGCTGCTAAAACCAGCATCCAAGTTGTGGCCTCAGGGGGAGCCCTGCTGGCATCTGACTCTAGCGAGAAGTTTCCATTTCCTCTGCTGCGTCCGGTTCCCCCTGGGCCTGCCAGGAATTTCTTAGAAGCAAAGCACCTCCCCCCTCTCCCTGTCCCGCTCTTGGAATCACAGTATTTTATAGGGAGAGCCCTACCAAGTGCTCTTCTGCTCTGTGACTTTGATGTGAACTTCCTTACTTGCATAGATGGGGATGGTCAGGCCTTGCAGTCGGTTCCTCTAATTCTGATGCTTCTAGCTTCTGTGTTCTGTTCCCGGACCGTGTTTTCACTAACATCAGAGAGGCCGTCCTGCAATCAGGCCTAAGGCTATGTCGGGCTCACTCAGGAGTCTTTAAAAGATGATGAGCGTTTGAAGTCTGCTCTTAAAGTAATTTGTGGAGTCCATGAAACACTTCATGTATTTACATGCTGAGCTGCTAATTCTAATCTTGGTTCTCATTTTGCCCCCCAGAATGCTACCCAACCTGCAGGCAGTGCCACGGCCCGTCGGGATCTGACTGCATCTCCTGTCACCCTCACGGCACTCTGGCCGGCGGGAGCTGCAGGACCAGCTGTCAGGAGGAGCAGTTCCTCAACCTCGTGGGCTACTGTGCCGGTGAGTGTGACTCCTTCTCAGTCTCAGGAATCAACCGCCATTCGCTCACGTTCTTCTTGCCCAGCCTCTGAGGGCTCCTGTGCTTGTCCTTGGTCATCAGATTAGGAGCTCTCTTGTGGGAGTCATTGGTCTCCTGCCTGGAAATTCGCTTCACTGCTTCCTATCAGATATTTAGTAAATATGTGTGGTTTCAAGTAGAATCTTCTAATAACACTCTTGCAATTCCTGAAAAAACTTAGAACCTCATATTAGTGGAGATTAAAGTCGTGATAATAGTGCCTTCTGGGCCTGTGGTGTCCTTCAGCTGAAGACAACAAGAAGTATTTTCAAAAGAGTCACTCTGAAGACTGTCTCCTGCGGTGGAGAGCCTTTGTCATCACTACCAGGCACAAACGTCTAGGGAGACTTACCGAGAAGTAAATCAGTGGCTTCAGGAGATGGGTTTTTTCCTCCTCAGTTTAGAACTCAGATCTCAAAAAGAAATGAATTAGAAAAACAGCCTGGAATTTGGAAGATGATGAAGGAGCCATGCAGTGTTTGTCTTCAGCCATCTATTCATGCAACAGGTATCTTTGAGTGTCTCCTAATGGTCAGATGCTCATAATACCAAAAAAAAAAAATATAGTGACAAATAAAACAATGACTCTGTCCTTAAAAAGCTTACAGTCTGGAGAGAGGAGCTGACAGTTTAGTGGGTTATTATATACCCCTACCCACTTCTCCAAATTGTAGGAGAAACTTGAAGAGCTTTGCCTGGAGAAGCTGTTGTCATAGCACTGAAGGGCTTGACCGGGAGGCAAGAGGGAGAGCTGGGAATCTGGCTGGATCTGGTTGGATGCATGCTGGAGGGATGACCTGGCTGTAGGGAGGAGGTGTGGCCAGTTGTCTAGATCATAGTATCCAGCAGGCACATGCCATCCGGGCCAGCACTGCTGTCTCAGCCATCCAGTTTGGTGGGTGTGGGCACAGCAAGCCAATGGTAGCACTTCAGGTGTAGCTGGGGCACCATGGTCTGGGTGATCCATTCTTTTCGCACATGACCTTAGCTGGAGACTAGACAGTGGGGTCCAAGGTCTATACCCTAGGAAGCTAAACTGTCGAGAGCAGGGCTGCAGCTAAAAAATGCTGGGATTCAGGGCAAAACCAAATCATAGAGACCGCAAAGCATTTTAGGAACAATGGAAAGTAGAAGCTTGGAGAGTCCAGACTAATGAGATACCCGACAGCTGTAGGGTGTGAGCCGATCGCTAGTCCCACCAGTTGTAGTCAGAACTGGCCGGGGAAGTGGGCAAATGGGAGGCATTAGCACCTACTCTTGAAGGGAAATCTGGCAGTGGCAGGGTCTGACTGGTGTAATAGTTGGTAAGCTTGAGCTCCGCTGCTCATTCTTACTTTAGGATACGAAGGAGCAGCTGCCGTGAAAACTAAGGTTCCTGACATGGTTAGAGCTCATTAGTGGATATATATTGAGAACCGACCGAGTACAGGTGCTGAGTTGCTGTTTGAAGGGGACATAGAGTTTCCTTCTACTTAAGGAGGTGAACCAAAGACACAAGTGCAGTTAACAAATAGTACAAAGCAAGTTATGGATAATAACACCAACAGTCAGCATGGGCTGCAGGAGTTCAGAGAAGAGAGAAGTGAAAGGTGTGGAAAGTGTTGTGGAGGAGGTGGGACCTAAAGTTTTTCCTGAAGAATAGCTAGGATTCTGTTAGAGAGGTCAGGTGGATTCTACCAGGAGACAGACCCAGGGGGAGAACACGTGGGCCATTCATGGCTAGTGAGAGTGGTCCAAGGGCATGGTTTGGCTGAAGGGCATGGTTTGAATTAAGGCATATTAGATGAAATGGTTGGAATCAGGGTAAAGGGAACCCAAAGTTCTGGGTCAAAAACTCTGGACTGAATCTTGTGGCCAATAGGGCCATGAGAGTTTTGGGGAGGACTGTGATTGACTAAGACTATGTCACAGGCAGGAAATCTGCAAGCTGCGTGGAAGATGGATTGGAGTCAGGAGAGATTACAGTTAGAGGGGCATTAGAAAGTTGAACCTTCATAATGGCTTTTCTATTTCCAACCTATTCTGTAAGTGGACCCTAAAAATTTTATGCTGGGGCAGATTTTATAAATAAATGTTTATATAAGGAGATTGGAAAAATTTAATTTTTAATCAGCTCTGTTCTCTCCAATGTCCAGAGCCCTCTTTGATGGTAAATTAGGTGATTAGGAGTTGCATTAATTTTTAAGGCTTTTAAGAGATCACTGGAATAAAGTATCGTGGGACTAGGCTAATTGACTCTACAAGTCCCCAGTCCTAGAAGATCAAGTCTCACTAAAATAAGCTAGAAGGGACAAACGTTGGCTGTCCTGAGATTAGGTATATTAAATGAAGGCTTTAAGTAAGGTAACTCATTGTCCGGTGCTTGGAAATCCTTCATTGACTGGAGAATGGTGTATCAATATTTGTTACAGAAAAATTTGGCCAATCATTTCAGTTGTTGATCTTTCAGAGAAGTGCACTGACCCAAAGTTTACTTTTTCAATAAATACATGCTCTTTCCAAACCCCTCCCAATTCTCTCTGTAGCACTGTAATGCATTCATTCATTTATGGCTTCATCAAACATTTATCAGGCACACACTTCATACTAGGCACTGTGCTAGTCTCTGGGAAGGCCCGGAGAAATAAGATACAGTGCTTGCATTCAAGAAATGTATCATGCAGTAAAGGAAGGAGGTATGTGTTGGGTATGATATTGCTGTGGATATGAGATGAGCCTGTGGGACAGCACCCTAACCCAGGCTAGAACATATATGTGTGTGTGTTTAGTGGGTAGTGAAGGCTTTCTGGAACAGGTCGTAACTGGGATGATTTGGAAACACGGGGAAGAGTTAGAGGGGTTTGGAGATTTAGAGGCGAGAGCATTCCAGAAAACAAGCCAAAGAATATTTTCTGCTCAGGCACTGGCGAAGAGTTAAGTAGAAGGCAGCCCTAGTCTGGGAGTGCTGGGACCTGAAGCAGAAGGAAGAGGGGCAGGTCATGAAGGCCTTTGTATGCTCTGTTTAGGAGAGCAAGCTTTGTTATCCAGGCTGTAGGCATCTCTTAAAGGTTTTTAAAGAGAAAAGCATCATGATGACATTTCTGCGAAAAGATCTGTGGAAGACTGGGCAGAAGAAGACAAGACTGGGGGCAGAAAGACCTTTAGGAGGGGGTTGTCGGTGTCCAGATGAAAGATGAAGCCCTTTGATGAGGAAACTGCTGAGGGGATGCAGAGAGGGGGGCATGGCTTCACTAAGTATTCATTATGTATCAGATTTGTTACCGAAACACAGGTCCAGCTGCTTGCTATTTGAAAGCCAATACAAAGAGAGGCACATGTGAGTAGAAAGGAAAGTTTGCTGTATTCTGCAGACAAGCATCCAGGAGCGAAGGAAGCAGGGAGGAGGGGAACTCTTGTCCAAAGATCAATTCCCACCAGCTCCACCCTCAACCGCCGCCTCCCCCCGCACCAATCAATGGGCATGGGCTTTTAAAGGGGAGTTTCAGGGTGTATAGACAGAAGGGGCAGCTACATGCAGATCAGCACAGTCAGCTCTGACAGTCATCTTGCACATTAGTCATGCAGTGGTCTGGTCAGCATCATCTTGATTGTTTTAAGTACAGATAGCATCTTCAGTTTCAGGGTCAGTTTGTTCCCATTTCTATGAGGCCAGTTCTCGGAATTGTGGCAGCTTATGTCGTGGCTACGGTCTGGTCATCGTGTAGTTAACTTCTACCTGGTGGGGGTTTCTGTACCTACAGGACAGCTCAAAGGATCTGGCTCAGAGTATTATCTATAGCCCTTGAGGAGGAACTAAAGGTCCTTGACTTTGTTTAATGACTAAACTACTATTATTTGGTCTTGTTTGACTGCTTTCTTTTGCTTTTGCATTGTTTCCCTTCTAAACTTATTCTTTGACTAAAGTTTTTCTACAGACAACAGGCAGGTGGAGGCCATGGCAGGGCTGGAGGGTGGGGCAGGTCTATCCTGAGAAGGCCCCATCGAGTCCTGCTCCATTTCAGGTTGACCCATGTGAGACTGCTATTTGGCAAGGGGAGGGGGAAATGAAATAGTGGTGATTTCTTATGGTTCAACCTAATAGAAGCAGCAGAAGTTGGTGATCTTGCCCTTTGGATAAGGGAGAGGGAGTTTCCAGGGATGATTTCTAGGTTTCTGGTCAGGTAAATTTGAGGAATGGGAGTACCACTTACCAAGGGCCAGAACAGGAACATGCTGTGTTGAGCTTGGGCTTCTTGGACCACTGGACACCCAGGGGTAGCTGTCCAGGAGGAGGTTGCAGGTCTAAGTGAACACAGCTTTCTGACTGTAGCCCCCGTGAGCTCATCTGCTGTTTTCATTGTACCCCGAACCTAAAGTCCTGGAGCTCTATTTTTAGCTGAAGTGTTGCCTTAGTCAGGTCATAAGTTAACCTTGTGTAACTTTTATCTAAACTTAGGAAGGCTCTAGGAGGAGCCCTGGAGATAGTCAAAGCAGAAGATAATCCACCCCATGCAGTGCCATCAGTAGAGTGTATTTCCATCGTCCTTGGGACGTCCTAGCACAGTGGGAGCCCTGGAGAAGCATCCTCTCTGCTCCATCTTTCATGTGTGAGCTTTGCAGGGTGGTAGGATTTACTCACAGGATTTATTCTCTACCTGAGCTACACCTAAGATCATCATCAGAGACCTCTTAATTACACTTAGCTGTTTAAGAAAGAAAATTACATCTAATCAATCACACAGACAAGCATAAACTCTTCCTGGGAACAGGTCCAATAACCTCAATGTGTTATCACATATGGAGATGTCATATGTGTGGGGTTCTTTCCTTCAAGCCTATCAAAGCAAATATACAGTTTGTGAGATTTTGATCAGAGCTGAAGGCTTTCAACAGAAATAAATGAACTGGGGTGAGAGGTGACAGTGGATAAGATTGCAACAGACATGGTTAAGTCCATGGAAAGCCAGATTTTTTCTTCATATTTTTTTGTTCTTTATATTTTGCCCACATCTCAACAAAGTGATCCCCAAATTTCAAAGCCTGGGGTGCATCTTCCATTCATCTTTCTCCCCTAAAACCTTTTTCCTGTTCATAGAAGAGGGTGAGAATTAAAAAGAAAAGGAGAAATATCCAAATGCAAATTCATTTAAAAAAAAAAAAAAGCCTTGGGCTTTGTGGAATGGCCAATGGGAAGGCAGTACTTTTTAGTTTTTATGTAGAAAAAGGAAATAATACTGAGAGTGATGTTGTAGAGGGGAGGGCTGCAAGTTTTTATTTATTTTTGATTGAAGTATAGTTGATGTACAATATTGTGTTCATTTCAGGTGTACAGCAAACTGATTTGTTTCATAGATGTGTTTTTTATTCTTTTCCATTATAGTTTATTATAAGATATTGAATATAGTTCCCTGTGCTATGCAGTAAATCCTTGTTGTTTATCGATTTCATATATAGTAGAATGTATCTGTTAATCCCATACTCCCAGTTTATCTCATTCCCCCTTCCCCTTTGGTAACCATAAGTTTGTTTTCTATGTCTGTGAAGACTGCAAAATTTTAAACAGCTGATTTGTTAGGATGGTAGAATTCTTCTAGGGGATTAAAATTTGTTTATGCAGTAATTTTTAAAATGCTGGTTTGTTTTTGGAAATCTTTGCCAGAATGTAAGCAAAATAAGTATCAGTAAAGAAATATTAGTCTGAGCATTTTCATATTGTATTCCATAGTCCTCGAGTTCTGAGCAATGGTTAGTAGGTGTTATATGCAAAGAAGTCTCCTGGCAGAATAAATTTGAGAAACTCTCAGTTAAATAAAGCAGAGCAGCTTCCTTTATTGCAGGATTTCTCAAAACCATAAATAAGCAGATGTGCATTATGAATCTCTGAGATGAAGGAGGCTGGACATCATGTCTCAAACATTTCATTGCAGACCCCTCCCTTTGGTTTATTATAGCCTCTCACAGAGCTCACCAGTGCTTTACAGAACAATCTTTGGGAAGCCCTGAACTGATGTTAGTATGTTGGACAATTTGTTGGCACTCCGTAAAGGTAAAATGAAATGATCAACCTATATTCAGATTGTGGACTTCCTTCCTTCCACCCCTCGGTGCCTTTCTCCCTTCCTTCCACCCCTTGGTGCCTTTCTCCCTTCCTTCCACCCCTTGGTGCCTTTCTCCATTCCTTCCTATTTTCCTTCCTTCTTTTCTCTGTGGGCAAGCAGGCGGGGCACTGAGAAGGCTCAGGTTTGCCACTCTTCTGTCTACTAAAGAGCATCAAAGAGCAATTATAATTACCCTCTCATGTTGGGTCTCAGAAGTGTCTGCTCTCTGAACCTGAGTTGAATAGTGAGAAAACCTGTTCATATTTTTTTCTTTGAAAGCATTAAAAAAACAAAGTAAAATCTTTTGAGTCCCTTCCACCGTTTCCCCCATTTATTGTCAATCATTTCTGAAAGAGGACCCTAAAAAAGGTGGTGAAAAAGTTGAAATGCACAGATTAAAAGAGCAAAAAATCCTTGTTTTGGAATAAGCTGATAAAACCGCAACAGTGAGTAATAAGAAAAACCAGTTCCAAATGAGCATCATTAAGGGCTGGGTAGGAGCCCTGTATGAGCTGGTGTACCAGCTCTTTCTCGGGATACTGTGACTTGAAGCTGGAAAGGTGGGAGCCAGTTGTTTTAGAGCAGCTTCTACGCATGGGGACGGTGGGTGGGCACTGCCCTACATCTTGCTGCAGCTGCTCCAGAAGCTATAAGCTGAGAGAACGAAAGAAGCACACCCTAAAACGTGTAGCAGTTGCTACCTTATTTTCATCATCAAAATCCCACCCATTCATCCCTTGTAGCCCTGTTCAGATTCCTTCCCTTCTAGGACCAGCTTCCTCTTGGCATCTCCTGCGGTGTAATTCCTAGGTATGCTGATTGTTTCTACCAGTTACCTAGCACTTGGCATTGACACGTTCTCTGTGAGTGATCTTTTCTTGGTGTCTAATAATAGGTGACTGTTCCGAGGGCTTATTATGGGACAGGCACTGTGCTAATTGCTTTGAATGCATTTTGCCATTTAACATTAGCAATAATCCTCCAGGGTAGGTACTAACGTGATCTCCATTTTACAAATAAAGAATCTGAACCACAGAAAGGTTGAATCATTTGCTCAAAATGACAAAAGTTGGAAGATAGAGCCAAGATTGGAACCTAGAGAGTGTGATTCCAGAATCCACATACTTAACCATTTTGTCATACTCTACGATGCCAAATACAGTTGATTACAACAATAGGGACTCAAGAACAGTTTTCTGATTGTAGATTAAAAGGTGGATCGTCAGGGACTGGTATGACAGGATGTCTTGGAGAAGCACTGCTGGGGAAAGTTGAAAGAACTTGCTGGTCTGTTCTAAGGAAGCTGTTTTAGACTACCATGTAGTTTTATTGTGTATATGCTTATTAAATGAATAAACTTTAAACAAAAACATTAACACATACTAAATTTTAATAATTTATATCACTCTGCATATACTTTAATCTTTTCAGTGGATACATACCTGCATTTTTCATAGCTATAATCAGTAGCTACGTACAGGTACACCTCAGAGATGTTGTGGGTTCGGTTTCAGACCAGTGCAATAAAGTTATCATCACAGTAAAGCAAGTCACACTAATTTTTTTGATTTCTCAGTGCACATAAAAATTATGCTAACACTATATTGTAGTCTATTAAGTGCACAATAGCTTTATGTCTTAAAAAACAATGTACATACCTTAATTTAAAATACTTTATTGCTAAAAAAAATTCTAACCATCATTGATAACATAGGGTTGCCACAAACCTGCAATGTGTAAAAAGACTGCAATTATCTGCAAAGCACAATTAAGCAAGAGTGCAGTAAAATGATGTACACCTATATTTCTTTGTCATTTCTTGTATCACTTTAATTGTGTATTTCCATGTGTTGGCAAATAATTGAAGAACTCACATAATTGTCTTTTTTAATGGTGAAATAGCATCCAATTCTGTTTGTGTGACTTAATCTGATAGGCCACTGTCCTTTTGTGGATCTGGGCAATAACCAGCAGGAGATAGATGTACTTCCTGGTAAGTTAAGCATGACTTCCAAGACATCTGCTGGAACTAGGTCTGTTTTTCATGTTATTGTTAGTAGCACTAATGGTGTGTTTTTGGAATTTTACAATTTTAAAGCATCTTCTCACTTATTTTTCATTTCATCATCCCAAGAATCCTTCCTGCGGAAGCGGGAATAAGCACACTCAGTGCAGTGCCTAAGTAGCACGTAGATGGTGATTGAGGGATGTTGGCTAGAGGAGTGTCTCGATTCTGGCGTCCTGGTGTCGATTTTCATCCCCTTCTAATGCATCGTACGGTAATTACATCAATCATCTTCTTCGTGTGACCCGTTTTTTGCTTCTTACCTCTTCTTCTTCGCCATCCACTTCATCTGGTCCTATCCTTCTATCTCTATATTTTTTTTCAATTTTCTTGTGTCTTTTTTTTTAACACTTGATTCTTTATTTCCCTTCTCTTCTTTTTCTGGCAGTGCACATCCTTCTCTTATTTCTCATCTGTCACCCTGTCTCCTATTGCTTGAACTGTGAGTTGCATATCCAATCTCTCTCCGGAACTTTCAGTGATTGTCTCTCCCTTGTTCTCTGAATTGTGTTTTATTTAAGGGACCACACTGTCTGCTGAAGGATGATTGAATATTTCAAGGCATTCTTTTTCTCTGAACTTTTAGTTTCAGGAAAAAAAAAATGGTGTATGCTTAAATCGAGGCCTTCCTAAATTTAAAAAAAACTTGTATTTTCTCCTTTGCATGACTTTTACTAAACAATATCTTACCTAGCTTTAGAAATGACCTTACTTACAAGTTTTCAACTTGGCAGGGCTCCCAATGAAGTCCGGATGGCTGTTGACTTCATCAGAACTGCAGGCCAGGGCCTGAACTGCAAAGAAGGCTTTGAGGGTTGATGCTTAAAGAACACAACTGAATTTAGACTCACAGGCTGTCCTCTTAAGTACTAAAGATAGCAAAATTGGTATGGCTACACTTACTTTTCTTACACGCATGTAAACCTCTGTGGCTTACATGTAATAGGCAAAAATAGTGACTTAGATGGAAGTTTGATCATCAACATCAATACCAGTTCTGACTGGGTCTGCTGTGTATAAAAAATAATCACTGATATTTACTAAGCACTTCCTCTGTTCCAGCTCCTCCCATACACGGTCTCATTTAATCCGGACTGCAGCCCTGGGAGGTCGGTCCTATGATCAGTAGCATTTCTGTCTTATAGCCCAGGAGACTGAGATGCGAGACGTTAACGGGGTTACCCAGTGTTTCACAGCTAGTGAGCAGTAGAGCTGGGCTTTGAAGCAGTGCCACGTCAGAGGAAACACGTGTGAACACTGTGCCATCAACCTGTGTCACTCCAGTAAGACCTTCTCTGCCCCGCATCATTCGTATTATTTACAGTTCTTTTTGATGCTTTGTCACCTTGCCCATCGTGGGCTTTCCGTATGCACTCGCCACACTTTACTTCATCTCAGCTCTCACTCCAATCAGTTGACGACTTTGCTCTTTTAATTGAGGTATAGCTGATTTACAGTGTTGTGTTAGTTTCTGGTGTACAGCATAGTGATTCAGTTATACACATGTATTTTTCATATTCTTCTTTATTATGGGTTATGACAAGTCATTGATTATAGTTCCCTGTGCTATACAGTAGGTCCTGTGGTTTGCTTTCTTTTTTGTTTAGAAGATTAACATAATCAGATAAAACAACAGTAAAACTCTCATCTTTTCTCCTCAAAATGTCTCTTTGTCTTCTTCCAGATACCTTTTTCCTCATTCCTTCCTTTGAGAAAGGAGCTCCCTCACCTTGGTCCAGGGAATCCCTCCATCTGTGACCCATCTGCCCCGTCACCTTCAAGAGCTGGTTCTGCCCATCAGTCATTTCCTCTTCTGGCTTCTCATTTCATCCCCTCCTTTCCTCTTTAAGTTTTCCTCTCTCCTTCCCACCTGGCCCTCTTTCCTCTAGGACCTTAGTGTCTTAATACAGTCCTCCTTTCTGTTTCCTCCTTAGAGTCCATCTCAAGTGCACACGTGATGATCAGCTCCAGGCTCTCTTTTTGTCTGTCTACCTTCTGGACATCTGATCCACAGGAACAACATACTCAAAAAACTCTAAAGAAACCCTCCTCACCCCTCCCCATCAGGTCATTTCCTTCCTTCTCCTGACTCTCTTGTGCATCCACCACTGATTTTTCAATCAGTGTAATTCAACATGAGTACAGTTGACCCTTGAGCAATGGGGGTCTGAATGGCGTGGATCCACTTATATGCAGCTATTTTTCACAAGTAAATACTACAGAACTACACAGTCCGCACTTAGTTGAGTCTGAGAATGCCGAGGAACAGCGGATAAGTTGTAAGTTGTAAGTTATACTTGCGTAAGTTGTAAGTTATACCCATATTAAGCCCTGCATTGTTCAAGGGTCACCTGTAATTCAAAATTGAGTTACACCTGCTCCCTTCCTACCGCTATTCCATATTCTAGTCACTGCCACATCTGGCAAGGTTCAAGGCCTTCTTACTCCCTTTGGGTAAAATACTCTCTGGTCCTCCTCAGACACCAGTTGCATTTTAAGTGTGGCTTTCTTCTGACATTGGACCTTATCACAAGCACCTGAGAGAAATCTGCCTCTGACTCAATGCTCTGTCTCCTGCAGTAACTTCCACAGGGCCTCACACCCAGCTCGCCTTCCAGAAATGTTAATGAAAGTGAAAGTTTTTCTGATTTTGAGGTAAGGCAAGAGTAAAACATAAACCGATGGGAGGCCAGGCACAAGGCATCAGGCTACCTGGGCAGGAGCAGTGCTTACGTCCCCTCGTTGGCAGCAAGAACTGGCACCAGAGCTGCGGAGAGGGCTTTGCTCTCATATCCGACACCGCCTCTCACCCCCTCCTTCCGACCTGTCTGTCGCCAGGGGTCCTACCGCAGGCTTCTCACCCCATTTGTAAGTTTGTCAGCACTGGGTGGAAATCACTGTCCTTTAACGTTAAAGTCAGTCTGTTGTCTTTGTTGTTGTTGTTGATTTTTTTTTCAGGATAAAACAATAGCCACAGACACTGAAAAAAGGGGAAGTTCTAGAGCCGCTAATAAAAAGAACGCATGATTTGTAAGAGCTCGTAGGTGGGCTAGGACTCAAGTAATGATCGAAAGAGGAAGAGAGGAGGCTGATGCTTCTTTGCCACCGTATGTTATTTTCTGGCTTACTGCTGTACTTATCTCCCAAGTCCAACCCCATCAGTTTTAAAAGTGGCATCAGAATTCAGATTCTATACACACTTTAAGGACACTGAGCTTCAGCATGAAATTCTTTCTTTTTGGCCTGACAAGGAACCGCTACATGTGCAAATTATTTTAACAGCTTCCAAACACACTTAATGTGGTTGCATTAAGGACCTAATCGACTGACAGGACATTATTAAAAAATCTCACTGTGTCTAAATTTGTCTTTATAGATCATTATTTACCAGCTAAGGAGTCGCTGCCCCATAAAACCAACATCCAAAGCCATTGCTTCAACAGTGCACATTTACTGTAATATCTTCAAGCTTTTTTGACTTTGCTCCAAAGACATGAAATAAGTCATTTCACTGCCGTGTGCTTCCATCCATCATGATTGCAGGTAATCCTCACTGATCCTCGAAGCAGAGCCTTTGTGATTTGAAGAAAGCCTCACACAGTGATGACCACATATAATTTCCTCACAGCTGTGGGGCGACATATGAGAGGATATTGCAGCTGCTGAATCAAAACATTAATTTTTTTTTTAGGTATTTAAATTTTTAGCCCATGTGCATGCTGTGCATATTTAGGAAACAAGTGGAACCCTCTGTTTGCTTACAAACAAGAAATGTATTTATTCCAGCTTGAGCTGATACTCCATTTCCAGTCCCTTATGTGTGTCCATTCATCTGTTTGGTTAAAGTGCTAATTCACCGGGTAAGCAGTGAATTAGTAAGCAGGCATTTAGACGAACAAGTGGAATTCCATCAGTGCACCCCCACCCACCCCACTTGCTTATTATTTAGCAGGGATCTGAAACAGGCTAAATCTAAATGTCTCCCTGGTCTCTCTCCTCTCCTTGTCACCCCTAATGAGTCTTTTATTTAAAGACTCTTTACTGTAATCGAAGTAGTGTCAAATGAGGACTGACTTACTGAACTGCCGTGGAAGGACTCTGAGAGACGGCCTCCAGGAGAGGCACTGTTTTTAAGCAGTTAATGGATGCACACCCCCCATTTAGACATATTTGAGGTTAGCCTGCTTTTTTGATTACAGGCAGGCAGGTCAGATGCAAACGCCTTACCGCACAGATGGGACATTTAGGACGGGCCGTTAATCCTTGCAGAGGCCGCTAGATTGGTGGGTTGGAATCTCAATTCTCCTATTTTAGTAACGCGGTCCTGGTACAAATTAAGCAGTGACAGTGTAAGCTTCCTCTCATATATCCTGTGAAATTATTCCAAATATCACCTGCGGGGAGGAGTGGGAGTGGAAGGTGGGGTGAGAAGGATGACAGGGGAATTCACTCTGGTTTGTTGGCCTCTCTGAGAATAACTGGCACTTTAAGGACACTGTTTCTGACACTTTTGCTCCTACAGTGTGGGTCCAGCAAGGATCTGAATCAGCATTTCTCAGATGGTCACCACCTACCAAGAAGAATTCAAGACTTGCCTCCAAATCAGCTTATTTTTTAGGAAACATGCCCCTAGGTTTTACTGTGCGTGAAGTGGCTGGTGTCATAGCAGGTCCCTGGGATGCATAGTCACCTCCTGCAGTGCCTGGAGATGAGCTCGTACCACCTCTTAATTATGTTTAGATTGTATAATTAATACATCTGGCTGGCCATGGGGTATTTCCCTCTTCATTATCTCAAATTGTACTGAAAAGGCAATTGTGAATTGCCTCACACACAGCCGAGTAGTGCCCTGCTCCTCGTGGCCTGAAGTGCATTTTGAAAACCAGGTGGTGCAGCCCAGGTTGACCTTGTCATGGGCCTACCGTTTCCTAGTATTTTGACTCCAGTAATTTTTTTCTTTCATTTAACCAATAGGGAAGAGGTCCCTATGAGGTACTGCTGATTCAGTCAAATTTTTTAATTTAAATTTTAAAGGCATTTTGGAAGCTGACAGTTTGCGTAAAGGTCTTTCCTGGTCACACCTGAGAGACAAACCACTGGTGTGGTCTTCCTTCTCCAGGGACACCTGACAGCTCCAATCCTGGTCATGACAGCTTTCATATACTTACACTATAGGATTCTTAGTTTTCCTAATCTGCCTTCTCTAACATCAGCCTCTTGAAAACAGTTCAGCATGGGATGCTCTCAACAGTGAAGGGTCTTCTGTGAACATGTCAGAAGGGGGAAGGGGAGAGAAGAGTGGTGACTCCTCTCCTCTCTCCAGCAAAGTTCACATTGAAAACTGCTGTGTGTCAGAGTTTTCTTGGATTGTTGGTTCTTTGCTGTGGTTTTAACGTCTTCTGCCATCTCTAGTCACTTTCATACAACAATTTCTCATTTAAATCTGTAATAAAAATAGAGACCTCAGTAGATAGACTGGCGAAGAACACGTACAGTTAGGCAAACCGATTCCCAATGGCCATTAGGATAAACCCATACTCTCTCATGACTTACAAGGTATTCCAAAACCAGCACAGCCAGGTCCTGAGTGGCTCTTTTGTATGTTCTTCAAGATCCAGTCATATGAACTTTTTTCAGTTGGGCATCCTGTTCTGTTGGGCTTCTGGGTTCTTGCTGTTTTTTTCCTCTTCTTGGGACCCTTTCCAAGCCCTCTCACCCCTGTCCAGGTCCTTTTGCAGTGCTCCTAACTATATGAAAAAGTAATTATATGACAACATTTAATATAATCTCATCTATGTAAAAAATCTATATGTGTAAAATTGTATAGAAGAACTAAAAGAAAAAAGTCCATGTTAGTAGCTATTTACTCTGAAAGGCCTACTTAGGGTCATTTTTATGTTTATGTATACTCTGTAAAAAAAATGTTTTGTATTTTTTTCCATGGCTCACTTTGTAGTCAGAACAATAAAACCTTAAGCTCCCATTTTTGAGCCCCAGTCAGCCTCTGTCTGTGCAGAAGATCACAGTGGCCGCCTGGGCTTGAGCCTGAAGCTTGCTTACAGGTGGTGCCCCGGGTACCGGCCACCTGTGGTCCATCACACCTGGGTTCTGTAGCCCGCCCTCGGGAACTGTGCTTTTCTGATTAAGTCAGACACTGAGATTAATCCTCAAGCCCTTGTTGCTCTGATGTCTGGCTTCTTACCCTGCACATCATTCCTCATTTTGAGCTCTCCCAAGGAATTCTCTCCAACAAAGAGATTCTGGCTTCAACCTCTTAAGATAAAGGTATTTCCTAGGTTTTAGGAATTTATTTTTCTTTTCTGGTTGGTTTAATAAAAGTCAGTCAACCTTCAGATTGACTTCAGAGTAAGATTTGAGAGCATATTGGTTTCAAGTGGCCTTCTGTTGGGGGCTTGTATAAGACAGAGTTAGGAAGGGAGGTTTGCATGAAGATGTTAACACGAGACCCACACAGATTGCCGTTTTGGAATGATTCTGTTCCTAGGATTGGGTGCTCAGTATGACTTTTTAAACCATGGATGAATGAATAAGGGATGAATACAGGTAGTGAACAAAAAGAGCCCAACTTTCCAGACTTGAGTAGTTACAGTCTTGTGTGTAACGTGAAACTATAAACTAACTTGGATTAATGTGATGCTTGGGGCAACCCGCATCACACCGATTGTTTTATATTTTCAGGTATCATTTATTGATTTCTCCTTGCCTCTGGGTACTTACTCCATCATTCAATGTGCTATGTCCAGTGATTGATCCGATGCCTCCTTAAGGCTTAATACGGAACCATGGAACAAGGCAGAGGCCTTGAGTGATTTTGGAGTCTTGGCAGCTCTCTCTTTTGTTTTTTTTTGTTTTTTTTTTTTTTTACTGAAGTATAATTGACCTACAACACTGTGTTAGTTCCTGTTGTACAACATAATGATTCGATATTTCTGTTTGTTACAAAATGATCGCCATGATAAGTCTACTTACCATCTGTCACCATACAAAGTTATTACAGTGTTATTGACTGTGTTCCCCATGCTGTACATTTCAGCCCCATGACTCATTTATTTTGTTACTGGAAGTTTGTACCTCTTAATCTCCCTCACCTATTTCACTCATCCCCTCTAACCCCTTCCCCTCTGGCAACTGCCTATTTGTTCTGTGACTCTTGTTTCTGTTTTATGTTTGTTCATTTGCTTTGCTTTTTAGATTCCACATGTAGGTGAAGTCATATGGTATTTGTCTTTCTCTATCTGACCTATTTCGCTTAGCATAATACTCTCAAGGTTCATCCATTGTTGTTGCAAATGGCAAGATTTCACTCTTTTTATATCTGAGTAATATTCCATTGTGTGTGTATGTGTATACCACATCTTCTTTATCCATTCATCTATTGGTGGACACTTAGGTTGCTTTCATACTGTGGCTTTCATAAATAATGCTGCAATGAACATAGGGGTGCGTGTATCTTTTCCAATTAGTGTTTTTGTTTTCTTCAGAAAGATCCCCAGAAGTGGAATTGCTGGATCGAATGGTAGTTCTATTTTTAATTTTTCTGAGGAGACTCCATGCTGTTTTCCAAAGTGGCTGTATCAGTTTACATCCCCTCTCTCTGCAACTTTTGAGCCCTTTCTACTAGCTTCTGGTAGGTGTATACCAAAAGGACGCACACAGCCACGCCTGGTTTAAGGCCTCCGGAGAATGAGACTTGGCTAGGAGGAGAGAAGAAGTTGAGGGCTGTGAGGAATTTCTACGTTTGTCAGGCAATCAGAGGCAGAGAATGACCAAGAGGAGCCCCAGGGTAAAGCATGGAGGGGGAAGGAGGTCGAGGAGGAGGGGTGATCCAAAGTACTGCAGAGACTCCAGGTGGGTTAGGCGTTAGAGGAGTCCATTAGATTAGGTTGCTAAGAAGTTGTCAGATGCCAGTGAGATGAGGAGTTGGGGGTGAAGGGAAGACAAGAGATGGGGTGGTTGTAGAGAAAAGCTTTGGGGGGAAGTTGAGGTCAAGGAGAATGACGAGAGGTGGGCATAAAAGGGCAATAATGTTCAAATAATGTGGAAAAATAGATCAAAAAATGTGGTGGGGGAATTGGCCATTTCATCCTGTGAGGGGAGATGTAATGAAATAAAACTGGTCAACAGGAAAGAATCGAAGGTGCTCGTGCCCAGTGAGCTGAATCAAGGAGAAGGCGAACTACCCTGGGAGGAGGAGGAGGGTGGGCAGGGTGGGCTGGTGCTGGCGTGGGCGTGGGGGGGCAGAGCAAGGTTCCAGAGCAGCTGCCCTGAGAGCTGGAGGGAGCGTCCGTAACCTCGCCCAGCTTCCTGGAGAAGTAATTAATGTGCATCACACTCTTCATTTAAACAGCTTCTAGACATCCCCAGGATCAGACAGATCCATAAATGTTCATTTATTGCACCCACAAAGTACACCCGAGGTCGGCTTACTTTCTCTTCAAAGCATCCCCTGGTGATTATCCTTTTTCATTTCTCTAATTGTACACTAGAGCCAGCCTCAGTTAGATGCAACTAGTTTTTAGACCACTGAGCACCTGCAGGCCTTGCTGACGCATGCCTGAGCCCAGAACTCTCTGTAAGCACTTGCTTTTCAGAGGAAGAGGCCATGACTTTTCAAATAATGGAGCCTCGAATCGGGAATGTTTCCCTGATTTCCAGTCCTGACATGTACCCACTCATTAAGGTTATCATAAAGCAGGGTCACCTCCATTTGCTCCAGAACTTTTGAAGTGCTCCTGGCACTGTGAGGGGAGCCCGGGAAAAAGAAAACAAAAAGGTTGGCCTTGTGTGGAAACCATACACTAAGTCGGGGGAAATAGCCTCCTTATCAGATTTCTCTCAACACAGCCATCATTTCCTGTAGAATTTACTGAAGGGCTATAATGGGATTAGTTTGCCTCCGAGGGTATCAAGAATTGTTCCTAATATTGGCAAAAGGCTGCCTGTAATCTGAAACTCCCGAAGTTCAGAGAGAGGTCAGGGGCTCTTTGTCGGTGTACTGCTAGAAGAGTCAGCATTTTTGAGGAGGACAGTCTGGGTTCAGCTTCTGGAGTGGCTGCAGAGTCCCAGAAAGACTTCTCGTGTGGATGAGTGGGTGCCGGGAATGGGACTACAATCTCTTCTTTGGCAAGGAATGCATCTCAGATGATGAACCATTAAGAAAGTGTATCACTGAGGGTATAGAGAGAAAGACCTGTTTCCACAGATTTTAGGAGACAGGCAATCTGTTTTATTGACAAGGATTTTTTTAGTCTAAACATCACTAGAATTCACAATCTCCATCTACAAGACTTTGAGATGAAACAAAACATACCTGGTTGTTGAGTGGTGCATTAGCAGCCGTAAACAGTGCTTTGAATCCTAAGGAGGAAGATGGACAGGTCCTATAACCAGAGCTCTTTCTTCTTTTTTCCTAGGCCTTTACTCCTTTTTCATTTTGGTGGGTAATTCAGGATTTGTGGATTTTCTTCCACCTTTGGGATGGAGGGGGGTAAATGGGATTTGAAGGATAATTACCACTTAAGGTAGGACAGAGGGCATTTTCACCTATCGTGGGAGCTGAACACAATCACGTTATTTAACTAAAGGATGCCTGTTATATGGGCAAGAATAAGAGGCAATTCTGGCCGTTCCAGATAATTAGTCCTATAGCTTTACCCACAACTGGTACAGCATCTGCTACGAACCAGGAATCAAGTCATGAACATGACTTTCAACTCAACTCTTTTTTGTAACTTTACCTCTGGTTAGAGACTAAAATTTTCCACCATTCACCTATCGACCAGTCCTAATCCCCCCATACCAACGCCTGAGACTGGTGTCCTGACTCTGGAAGGCCACGTTTGTGAGGAGGAGCTCGGGAGGGTGCTGAGCACAGCTCAGGAGCTGTGTGGATGGGAGCCATGCTGTGCTTGAGTTCGCAGAGGTCTTGGGGATATGTTGATATGATGAAGTGTTCCTGTTATCTAACAGTTCTCTCCATGCCCCTGGCAAGTATCTGTCACAGGCTGCCCTAGAACTTGAAGGTTGTTCAGTTGGAAAGGGATGAAAATTCAATTGCTGTGCTGGGCCCAGTCATTTGCTAAAATCCTCAAACACACAATTTGTACAGGTCCCAGGCTTCTGCTTTACTGCTGCACACTGCCTCTGGGCCACTCTCCGGCTGTCGGTGCTGCAGCAGTGGTAATTGCAATCCCGTTTACCCTTCGGTGTCGTGATGAGCATTGTGCCTTCTCTGTGGCCCCCTCCCTCTCCAGACTGCCATCCTCTGTGCCAGCACTGTGCAGCCAATCTCCGCAACACCGGGAGCGTCTGCCTGCGGTGCCAGAACGCCCGGTACCTGCTGCTGGGGGACCGCTGTGTTCCCGACTGCCCTTCGGGATACTATGCAGAGAGGGGAGCTTGTCAAAGTAAGTGCTGGACGCAGGAGCCGGTGGTGCGTCTTGAGCTTCTCTTGGGGGCAATAGTGGAGAAGGCTTGAACTTCCCAGGCGAGAGAGAGGGCAGGAAGCACACTGTGGGGCCAGAAAGCAGACCAGCGAATGCTCTCTGCACTGGCACTTTTATTAACGGCTTTGGAAGGGGGTTTGGCTTCACAGGTTCTCTTTGTGTCTCTTCCCTCTGCAGAATGTCACTCCTCCTGCAGAACCTGCCGGGGCAGAGGACCCTTCTCCTGCTCCTCCTGTGACACTGGCCTCGTTCTGTCCCACCTTGGTACCTGCAGCACCGCCTGCTTCCCAGGGCACTATCTTGATGACAATCATGCTTGTCAGCGTAAGTTTTTAAAAATGAACTTTCTCTCCTGTCCTGCTCTGCTGAGGTCATTGAAGGAAATAGGAACTTTTTGCTTCCATATTCACACCTGGTAGCCTTTATTTTTATAAAAGGAAGAAAATGAATCTCCAAAGGCATATGGGCTCCATCAGCAGATTTATAACTCAGGTATGGGCTTAACTGGAAGTGCTGGGCTAGGGATCTCCTCTGCGAGTACCTGCTGTGTGACCTCAGGCCATTCATTTAACCCCTCTGTTCTCTAGTTATATCATTAAAATAATAAAAGTATTAGTCTATTTCATTCCTGTGGTTTCTCTCAGTGTTTCTATTCCAAGAGCCTGAGCAGAGAGGGGAGCTCATTTTATTACACAGGCTGTGGCCTCAGCTCTTCTCTGGGTTTAATTTGTTTTTGACATGTATTTGTTGAATATTGACAATATTCAAGGCTTGGCATGCTATAAAGCATTCAGTTTCTGCCCAAACAGTAGTTATTTTTCTTGCATGAGAGTTACTTGTATAGATGTCTTAGTCCTAAAATAAGTAAAAATATGATTAAGTACCTGAGTCAGGCACAAAGATTTAGGATAAATTAGGGAAAGGGCAAATCTGGATGGAAAAAAATTAGAAAATCCTGCACAGGTGAAGGAACATTTTTGAGATAGCCTGAGGCAGCTTAGTTTATTTCGATCAGTAAAGTGTCATTCGCCAAAAAATTGTGTTATATTTTTCTCCTTTTGAAGATGACAGTTAACAAATGCAGGGCTGATATATCAACTTTATGTCCTAGGATGTACCATGTTGAAGGAATTATAAAGTAATGGTTAGGAGAATGGGCTTTAGAATCAGGTGACTAAAGTTCAAATCCTAGCTGACACCTACTAGCTTTGTGACCTTGAGCAAGTAAATTAACCACCATGCATCAGTTTCCTTTTTCTATAAAAGGGGGATGATAATAGTGCCTACATCTAATGTTGCTGCTCTAACACAGACCCTAGCAGAGAATCAGCTTTCACTGTCTCTCTTGTTGTTATCATCATCATCACGTGAAGTGAGAGGCAAATGAAGCAGTAAAAGATATTTATATTTTGTAGGTAGAAAGATTGATCTTACTGTTAGTTTATGGAGGTGCTTGTAAGGATTTGCATTTGAAATGAAGTTACAGGGAACCCACTGTTTGCATCATCTGTTGAGATACCAGAGATAAAATCCCTTTTTGGACCAATGAAAAGATTTTTCTACATTTTGTAACAAAAACTTTGCTTGGTATATATCAACCGTCTGCTGAAATCTGTAGATTCTGTAACACTAGAGACACGAATGAAATACTTGCATGTTCTATTCCAGAGCCACAGAGTGTTGGTGTAGAAGTAGTGACCTAGATTTATGAGGCTCTTCACAGCAATGAAATCACAGAAATAAAAGTTGAAAAGAGAAAACAGAATCCCTTATATGGCACATAGGTGACAAAAATATGTTGCACTAAAATATTTCTCTTCTGGGAAGCTTTTGCTCTGCACAAATGCATTTGCTATGCCACCGTGTAAATAGGATTTTATAGACTATTTCAGTTAAATTAAGAATCTCCTAACTTTAGTCCTTTGCTAAAGCCAAAGTTTCCTTCCTCCAAAGCTTAAATAAAATATGCCCCTAAGTTGGGATATTTGAGTTTCTAGTACATTAAAAAAAGAAAAATCCACAACGTCCCTTTCTAACGTTCATCATTATAGACAATTATGGGCCTGACAATTTTTGAAATTGTGCGATAAAGGGCTTTTAAGGAAATATAATCAGTATTAAGGGAAGACATTAAAAACCATATTATAGAAGAAAGTTAGAGCTGGAGAGCTGTTTAGATTCTGGTTATAGAAACCTTTAGAAATTACGTACCCAGCTCTAAAATCTAAGGACAACCAGCTGAGCAGGAGCTTTAAAGAAGAGGTGGTAAGTGAGGTTCTCAGTGCTGGAAACCATGGTGCTCGGGAGGAGGAGAAGAGCCCCGGGGCGCCAGCGCAGAGGTTCCGTCTCACCCTCCAGGCTTCTGCAGCTGAGGAAGGAAGCCAGGCCGAGGGTGGGGATGCCAGCTGTTCAATGGTTCTTTCTCATCAGCCTAGCACTTCCCTCTGGAGCAGGATAGCATGTCCCCTCCCTCATTCACATTACCTTCAAAGGTTTGAAATAAGCATGTCTCTCCCACTCGGACATCTCTGCTCCAGGCAGGACTGGAGTCAGTGGAGTATTTTAAGCAGAAATGGAGAACCGTTCTCTCAGAGGGACTGTAAAAAACAAGCCTATTGAGGAGGGAGCATGGACTTCATAAGCTATGAGGTCCCTTCCTCCTCAGTGAATGATGGCTAAAGATCATCCCCGATACCCTCACTGCCTTCTGGTCCACTCGCCACCTTCTTCACTGTCCTCTTGGCACTTTCCTTGGGGTCACTGACCTCAGAGAACTGCACCAGGTACTCCAGACATGGTCACGCCAACATGACTGCAATAGGACTGATACCTCTGTGGTCTGAATATCGCAGGATGGAGAAAAGGCTCCTCACCCACACTCCTCTGAAGGTGGAAGCTGAGAACCCAAGGGATTTGGTGTGTGTAAGACGTAGTCATTTGAGGGTTGCCCTGGAGAGAGCTAAGGGCTTCAATCAGAGAGGAAGTGTTCAAACAGAAATGATGGAAGCCCCTGCTCCTTAGCGTGGCACTCCTGCCTCCCTCCAAATCCCCCACATAGTCTTTTAACATTTCAAAATGCTCAACATGAATCTGTTTCTTTCGGGAGTCAGTGAAGGAGGTGAGTTATGCTTTGGGAATGAAAGACTTCGTAGAAGAATTCAAGAACACAGAGGCAGACAGAAGCTTGGGGAGTAAACTACACAAGACTCTGAGTTGTCAGGACAGGGCACCAACCTGTCACCCCAACCAAGGGACTAGCCTAGGGGTCAGTCTTCAGCTCTACGTCCAGCAGAGGGTCCAGCTGATACTGAGATTACACTATGGCTCTTCAGCTTAAGACTGGGTCAGTTTCTTTAGTAACCATATCAACTTTTAGTAAGCTTTTAATCAACTAAAATTCTGAGATCGTTTTTATGATACTGACGTCTAAACAGGTCTACTGTACCGTCTATTTGTACAATTAATTATAGAACATAATACAGGACGTTACGAACAGTTTAGCTTTTGTTTCGTCTGATTACTTTTAGTTTATTGCTTCAATTGGTTTAGTGAGTTTTTCTTTCAACTGGTGAAACTTAACTATGTGTGTATCCTATATGAGTGGATGTGGCATATTTAAATATCATTAGCCTGATTTCTTTGTTTTCATTAAAGTCACTAATAAAAATACCAATCAAGTAAATAATTAAGACTTCATCATAATACTCTGCTAAAGACATTTCCTTTCCAATTACAAAGGTTTACTGACAATGTTTTGAGTGTGTATTTCAACTATCTTCAAATCCACCTTCCATTGGTAGACCCCACTTCATTTTTACATTCACAAGTTTATCTGTGGGATTTTTGTCAAACCCTTTGCCAAAATTAAGATACAACATGTGTAGAAATCCTACCCCCCAAAGGGTAAAAGTTTAGTCCCCTATAAGTTTCCAGCAATGAGAGTATTCTTTTTCTAATTATTCTCCAACTGTTTGAAAATTCAGGCTAGAATTTCCCCAGGACCTTTTATTACCAGTCTACATATTCTAACAAATATCTTATACCAGTGGCTTTTCTTGTAGGTGAAATGAGGAGTTTCTTTTTCTTTTATAAGGAGGTGACTTTTCTGCACTGCGCCACACACTTTGGTATCCTGTGAAAGTAGGACTCACGCAACCCCTTTCTAGGCTTCCCGTCTGACGCACACTGAGGGAGGAGTTCCGAATGAGGCCGAGACGCTCATGCTCATGTATAATTACAGTATCTGGCTTCTTCCATTTATGTGGCAAGTGTTTATTGAACACCTACAAAATTACAGATAACCAGCGAGGTGCTGGGGACCATGGCAAGGACCAAAACAAACTTGGTCTTTGCCTTCAGGAAGCTTACAGCTTTAAAGGATAAGATGTTAAATCATCGCTGAAATGAACACTGTTACATATGGCGTGAATGGAAGGTCTGGGGTGCTGTCAGAGCACTGCCTGGGAGACCTGTTCTAGACTAGAGAGTCAGGCAAGGGCTTCTTGAAGGAGGAGGCTGAAGCATGAGTAAGAGTGAAAGAGAAGAGATTGGGAGATTATATTGAGAGAGTTTGAATGTATGTGTTATGATTTATAGGTGAAAAGAATGGAAGGAATGGTGGAGGAGGAGTATTTGCAGGAATGATGGCTGGAATTTTTCTAGGACTGAAGAAAGATATGAATTCATAGATCAAAGTATCCTCTGAAACTTGAGCAGGATGGATAAAAAAAAAAAAAACTCACTCTAATGGATACATGGAAAATAGAAAGCAAGGGAGTCAGACCAGTTAGGAGGCTGTGCTAGTGGTCCAGTAGGAGATGATGATGGCTTGGATGTATTGGCATTTGTGGATGTGGAGAAAAGCTGAAAGTTCTGAGAATTAAATAGGAGAGTTCAAATAAATAAATAAGATCCAGTGAGTAATTGGATTAGGAGTGAGAGAAAGGGAGGTGTCAAGATAGACTCTAAGGTTTCTATCATGAACAGCTGAGTAGATGGAGAAATGCTAGTTGTTAAGTTAGGGAAGACAGAGGCATGACCAGACCCGGCAATCATCCCTGAATGCCTGGATTAAGTGGCTGCTAAGAATTACAGCTGGGTAGTTCAGTAAGCTGGGTCACTTTAAGGTCTTTTGTATCTTAAAATATGAGATTTCCTGAATTCCAGAGTAAGTCGATGCCTAATTTTAATCTTGGCATCCCACAAAATTCCATCTCTACCTCATGAACTATATAGGAGGCTTGATTCCTTACAAAGCAAGGTTTCAGTGAAACTTTGGACTATTATTCCAGAGATCTTGGAATGCGTATAAATTCTGTTAAGGGTTCTGAGGCATGATTAAAGAACAGGTTGGAGGCGGCTCTCTGCCTTCACAGCATCTGTCTCGGTTTGATCGGTGCTTCAGTATTTGCAATTGTAATCATCTGGTCATTTTCTTTTCCTATCTGCTCAGCGTGCAACGCACATTGTGGAAGCTGTGATTCACAGGCCAGCTGTACCTCCTGCCGAGATCCAAACAAGGTCCTGCTGTTTGGGGACTGTCAGCATGAGAGCTGTGCCCCACAGTACTATCTTGACTTCCCCACCAAGACATGCAAAGGTAAAGCTCTTCCAGAATTGCACAATGACTTTTATCCTGGGCAATACCCCTTTCCTGGAGATGTCCACTGTCCCACATTGGGAAGATACTGTTATCAGATGTTTAGACTTCTTCTGATGATAGCAAGACATCATTATGTATGTATGTATGTATGTATGTATGTATGTATGTATTCATTCATTTATTTATTAAGCAAATATTTTTGAGTACCTACCATGTGCTAGATGTTGTGCCAGCAGACCAGAGGTGGCAGACTGGAAACTCTCAGGTTGTATTTGGTCCCAAAGCATGGGTTGGTTTTTTTTTTGGTCCACTGAATGTTCCAATGTTTGAAAATCTTTAATTCTTTTCCTTTTAAGAATCAGAAGACTTCACATACAAAAAATGAGACTTCCCATTTCTTTTGACAAAGCCAGAAGGTCTGGCAATCCTGAATTTGCATTTGCTCAGTGCAGGAGTAGGAGTATCCATCGTCTCCTTGGGTGGAAGCCTGATCTCCTCGGGTTGCCGCCGTCCCCACCATTCCCTGTCCTATCACATCCAGCCTGTTTTGAAGATCAGCATGGCCTTCCTGGGCCACATAGGCATCTGCATTTACAACTGTAGATAGCCAGACCCCAAGCTTAGCAGACAGGACTTGTGTCTGATTTGTTCATCTCTGCTGAACATACTTAAATGAGTGAAGACACAGTCCCCATCCTCCAGGAGTTTATAAGGAGGCAATGTCAAAAACAGAGTGCCTTTTCCCTTGTTCTCCAGGGGTTAGAATTCTTGGAGCTTGTGCTCTTCGAATGGCAGTGCTCAGTCAGGAGAAGAAGAGAATTAAAGGATGAAGTTTCCTTGCTCCTGTTTCATTTCCCTTCTCCGTTCCTCCATTCCGCATTTCTCCCTGCCTCTCGGGTCTTCCAGAGAAGCTGGGGCTCAGATAGAGGTCAGACATCAGTCAAGTCAACTTGGTATGCTTTAAGGTTTCGCAAAATTGCATACTTTCCATTCCAAGAAATTCTCCTTTGTTGTGAGCTGAGGTGGTCTGCTGCACTCAGGACCACAGAACCCTTACAGTTTTTTTCCCTTCTAACCAGGGGCCGTCGGTCTGTGGTGAAAAACAAGAGTACCACAAATCCTCCCTGTTGTAAATGATTTCACAACTATGCTGGCAGTTTTCAAGACTCTGTTTTAGTCATTTTCCCTCAGGACCGATACAGTCATGTAAATGAGTGAGCTTAACTTCGTAAGTCTTTTTGGAAGCACATGTACTGTCCTGCATATTTACCTGCTTCTTTGGGACTTGGAAATACTGAATCAAGGTAGAGAGAAAGGTGACTGATGAGAGATTTCCCCCAGCTTCTTAGCGGAGAGGGAAGGTGGGGCAAGGCAGCACTGAGAGGAGATACTTCTCCAAGGAAACCGGTCAGCAGCAAACATTTATTCAACTACTTTGTGTCAGACACTGTGCTGAGTTCTTTAAATTCATGATTTCATTCAATCTTCACAATAGCCTTATGAAATAGGTGTGACTCTTATCCTTGTTCTACAGTTAAGGAAACTGAGGCTCAAAAAGTTTCAGGAAGGTCTGTAGGACATGCAGATAAAAAGTGACAAAACCATGACTTGAATACAAATTTAACTGACTTCAAAACCCAAATACTTAGTCCTGGTGCCTTGTTACATCTCCCAGTGCACGAAGGACTTCCCTTACCAGCTGGAACTTTGCCTTTCAAACATGCGTCTCGTGACTGCATCCGAATTGCCCGGGTCATGAAAACAACAGCACCCACAGCTCTGATAATCACAGTGAGGGAAACAATAGCAGTAGTACCGTGTCTCCTGTGCCGCCTCGCTCCCCGAGACGGGCTCGGTGGTTCTGAGCCCGAGCCCGGCCATCTGTGTTTCTAACACGCCCCTGGGTTATTTGGGTGCACATCTAAGGCTGGGACCCGCTAGCTCTTTGAGGGCGGGGTCCCCACCCACCACATGAGAACCTGGGTCAGGGCTGTACATCCCGTTGGTGCTTGCTGAGTGAACGAACATGTGAAGGCATCAGCTCTACTCGAAGTGAGCAGGAATCTTTTTCTTTCCGGACAGTTCTTTTCCGCCCCGTTTAATTCTAACGTCATTCGTTCTTTCTGTTGTGTTGGTCAACATCTGAGTTTGGAGAGGAAGAGAGTCACACGCCTGAAGTCAGTGGAGAGAGCAGATGCATCCTTAGTTGAGTCTCTGACATCCTTTACCTGTTGACATTTGGAGGAGGTTGGATTAGGTTTGTGGAGGCGAATCGGCCACTCCCTAGAGCAGGCTTTGCATGAAGATGCTGTAGCTCGGGGTAAAGAGCCCTGGGGCCCAGACGGATAAGATCAAGTCTATCTGGCCCCTCAGCAGCCCTGCTGACAGGCAGGCTTTGCACAAGCCGGGAGCGATCCTTGTACACGCCCGTGTCTAGCATAACGAGGAAACAGCCTCAGAGAGGTGTTCAGGCTGCTACATGCAGAGCCTCGTCAGAGCTCACTTATCTGACATCTCTTATGTTGTCCTCACTTTACCCCATGCAGCTGCAGACAGTGTCCTCATAAATTAGTCTCTGGAACAGAGACTGGACAGGAGGGAAGCTGATCTAAGGAATTTTCTTTCTAGAGTGTGATTGGAGTTGCAATGCGTGCAGCGGGCCTCTGAGAACGGACTGTCTGCAGTGCATGGACGGCTACGTCCTCCAGGACGGAGCCTGCGTGGAGCAGTGCTCACCAGCATTTTACCGGGACCGGGGTCTCTGCAAGAGTAAGTGTCTGGGGCCCTTGCTGTGTGCTCACTGAGGCTTCCACCTCCTCTGATTTCTACTGTTCTGAGAAGGAGCCTGTGGCAAGTTTCCTTTCTGGTTTTTTATCCAATTTCTGGTTTCTTCCCTGAGAGCTTTTCTTTGCTATAATGAAAACATCCCCTCTTTCCTTCTCCTGTGCCCAAATACAACATTTGATACATTTGAAATCTACATGGGAATCTTGGGGGTATATGGCCACACAAATAGGTATGTTTTGACCATTAAGTTTTGAATTTCTGTAAAAATGGAACAGTCCTGTGCTACAGATAGAGAGGTCTGTATTCTCCAGTCATGTGAGCACAAGGAAAGACCATATTATTCCATCATCTGCCTCTCACGACCCTCCAAGTACCATACATCTAACCATTGCCTCTCTCTGACCCAGTACCCCCTCCAGCCTCAGTTTAACACCACAACGTCTTCACACCCCGTAGTGACCACCCAAACAAAGTACATAGGCAGCATCCTGGGAGCATCCTTGGGTAATGCTCTGATAACTCACCGGGTGAGTGAGGAAAGATAATTGACACTTACAGTGAAACAGTGCAGAGAGCCAAGGACTCATTAATAATATGATAATGGTTGATATCTGTCAGTTTATAGGAGCAGTGTGTCAACTCCCCTTCTCTGGGAGACAACACTGAGGCTCAGAGAAGTGGAGTGGCTGGTCCTCAGTCACCCAGCTGGTAAGCGCAGCAGTCGCAGACAGAAGCCTGGCTCCCTGGCTCCCCGTCTGCGGCTTTGCCCAGCGCACCAGGTTAAGTTGCGTCACCACGAGGGCCCAGAGCCCCTTGGAAAGCTGTACCCGTTCCTGTTGACTTGACTTCTGTCTTCCAGGCTGTGCCAGACACTGTCTCCAGTGCCAAGGTCCCCATGAGTGCACCCGCTGTGAAGAGCCATTTCTCCTCTCGGAAGCCCAGTGTGTCCAGGACTGTGGGAAGGGGTACTTTGCAGATCATGCAAATGGCAAATGCACAGGTAACTTGGACACTGTGCTGAGTTCTCTGGAAAGAAATGAGGCCAACAAGTAAGTCAGGTGTGCTGATTCTCAGGTAATTAAGGGCAGAAAGGAAACCTGGAAGTTTGGCCTAAGTAACTGATGGCTTCTTGTGCACATCTGCCAATTGCTGACTAAATAGAACACTGGAATGCCGGCCAGTAATTCTCTTGCACAAATCAATACTGTCCCTAGAAGTCTATATGGAAATAAAGCCAATATTTCATGGGATGCAAAACTTACGTTGAACTAAGGTGAGGGATCCATTAAGAGAGATCAGCCCTACTGATACAGGGCCAGGGTGTTCAGTGCATCCACTAAATTACCAGTGACCCTGATACCGCGTTATGTCCTTGAGGTGTCGGATTTCTGGGGGCAGTTTAGTGAGACGTGTTGAGCTTTATTATGAAACTAAAGTTAAACCCAAAGTCTTAATCTCCTTGTCCACTGAGTTATTCTCAAGAGTTCCTTGTTTTATTCTCATCGTTTCTATCAAAACCTGGTACTGTGTGCCCCACTTTAAAGAATACCGGACATTTAATCATATGCCATTACCCAGGTGTGGCATTTTACATTTCCCCAAATTTCCTTCATCTGCGTTATCTCATTTAATATTCACAATGACTTGGTAAAATATGGCAAACACTACGAGTCCTGTTTCACAAGTGGAAAAAAAAAAAAAAAAGAGGCAGAAGAGTATAACCAGGGCAACATAAAGTCAGGTACTGATCTCAAACTTTCTGATTCTAATTCAGGAACCAGAATAGTTTAAAGGGCGAATTCAGGGCCCGTTAAGCTATCCTGTGCCCCCTCTCTATAACAAAATCTCAACTGAGAAAGCAGAATAATTAGGCAGTAAACACTTGATTTGTAGAAGGTTGTTAACTTGATCCAAAGAAATTATCTATGGTCCTTTAAATAGCTTGCTCTCCTCGTGCATTTAAAATAATAATAATAAAAATCATCTCAGAATAGCAGTGATGGTAGGAGTACACTTGAGTCCTTTCTGTTGAGCCCAATACTGTTCTAGTCAATTTGTATCATTAATAGCTCACAGTCCAACCAGCAATCATTGGTATTAGGTGCTATTACTATCCCCATTTTTAAGATAAGAAATTGTACCGCAGACTGTTGAAAGAACTTGCCCAAATTCAACAGCCGGTAAGTGGTAGAAGAGGAACAGTACCCAGAAAGAGTTTATGCTCTTAATCACTATAAACTACCTCTCTGACAAGTCACTATGGTTAACTTTTTAAACAATCTGTTTCTGTGCAACATTTTCAGGTCATGGCGTGTAAAGCAAGGGTGCTCCTCCCTTCCCACTGTCCTTTCTAGGGTAGACCAGCTGTCTCTGAAGTTCTGTGGGGAACTGTTGGAATTCTCTTCTGCTACAGCTGGGGACCCCATGCTGCTTGTGCTCTCACTTGTCATTTCTCTATCACCGGTAGCCCTCGCTGGGTGCCTGTGCCTTTGTCCTGCCTCATTTAGTGTGTCCTCTCTTCAACAGCCTGCCCTCGGGGGTGCTTGCAGTGCAGCCACAGAGACCGGTGTCACCTGTGTGACCAGGGGTTCTTTCTGAAGAGCGGCCTTTGTGTTGCCAACTGTGTTCCTGGCTTTTCTGCCCACTCCTCTAATGAAACATGTGCTGGTAAGTGCTTCTCCTCCAATGGTCCAGTGAATTCACCTGTAATTTCTCCAGGCAGAGGCTGAGTTTCCAGGTACAATTGGCTCACATGATGCAAGATGCAGGATTCCCATTCTGTGAATACGCCTGGTGCTGCTATGGAATAAGGAACTGTTTCTAGAACATGGAAAATTGGGAAAATTCAAATTCTACGATCTCTGAAAGAGAAAAAGAAGCAATGTGTGCTTTAAAAGTCACAACTATCGCATCAAAGATTTGGCATAAAATTTAGTTATATTCCTGAATTACAGTCATGTTATAGAAAATTATATATATTCTTACAGATATAACATTATATTTATATAAACATACAGAGCTAATCATGCCAAGGTACAGTGGTTCATCCTTTGTGCACACACTCGAGATTAATGGTAAATAATTAATGAATAGAGAGTAGCCTACCCCATTAGGTCCTCACATTTAAACTGAATGGATTTCAAGCCACTCTGTTTGCCATTAAGAATTAGGTAAGATGTTAAGGAATGGAGCTAGTCTTCTCTGGACCCTTTACCTTAAACAACAAAGAAAAGCAAATTTAAATGCAGGCTTAATTTTGAAGCCAAAACTTGTATAGGTGAATGAAGATTGGGAGTTATATTATAGCCAAGCATTCCTTGGCTTTTGGGTGTCCTTCATCAATAACACGGATCATGTTTTATCACCTGCAGTCACTCGTATTTTTCATCTCTCTATTTCTGACCTTTAATGATACTAAGATTTCCCATGCGGAAAAAAAATCTTTGGCTTATTTCATTGGGATCCTCCTGGAAAGCCCGAGTACTGAGAGTCAACTTACTCCTCTTGGGACATAATAAAAGTCAACTTGCAAGAATGAATTTGAGTTTCATTAGTGTAATCTTACATTAGAAGTAGTTGGCCTGCGACTTGGCATCCCTGAACTGCCCTGTCTGACCTACTTGTAAAAGGAAGTGCTACCAATTAAAGTTCAGGCAAACCAACTTGCAGGAGACAAGATGAATTCCACATCAAGGTCAGAAATCCTGATTCATCCATCAGATGCTTCCTATGGACAGAGATGGTAAAATTTTAAAACAGGTTGTAAATATTTCACATGAAGTCTGAATATAAACCACTGATAATCCTACTTCATTGTAGATTAACTGGGGCTGTCCCTGCAAATGGCACCAGACACTTGTCTCTTGGTGGGTCTGATGGTCAGATATGACAGGTGTATTAGGATAGGACTGTGGTTCTCAGAGGTGGCAGCCCTTTAGGATTACCTGGGGAGCTTGCAAAATCACCAAGGCTCATCCCGGAACATTTAAGTTGGAATCTGGTGGTGGAGCCTAAGTATCAGTATTGTTTTAGAAGATCCCTATGTGATTCCTTATTGTTACTCTTTCTGAGATACAATCCACATACCATAGAATTCACCCTTGAAATTATACAGTGGGTTTTTAGTATATCCACAGCGTTGTGAAACTATTATCATTATCTAATTCCAGGTCATTTTAATCACCCTAAAAAGAAATCCAGTAACCATTAGTAGTCTCTCCCCACTGCCCCGTTGTCTTGGCCCCTGGCAACCCCTGACCTACTCTCTATCTCTATGGATTTTCCTCCTCTAGATATTTCACATAAATGATATCATTCATTTTATGTCTGGCTGCTTTCACTTGGCACAGTATTTTCAAGGTTCCTTCATGTTAGAGCACGTATCAGTACATCATTTCTCTCTATGGTTGAATAATATTCCATTGTATGGATGTACCACATTTTGTTTATTCACTCATCAATTGATGGACATTTTGATTGTTTCCACTTTTGGATATTATGAATAACACTGCTGTGAACGTTTGTGTACAAGTTTTTGTGTGGACAGATGGTTTAATACTCTTGAGTATATACCTAGGAGTAGAATTGCTGGATCATATGATAGCTCTGTGTTTAATTGCTTGAGGAACTACTAGCCTGTCTCCCAAGCAGCCGCACCACTTTACATTCCCACCAGCAGTATATGAGATTTCTAGTTTCTCCACCCCCTCGGGAACATGTTTTATTGTTCCTCCTAGTGGGTATTAAATGATACCATCTTGTGGTTTTGATTCGAATTTCCCTGATGACTGATGATATTTGAACACCTTTTCATGTGCTTATTGTCCTCTTGTATATCTTCTTTGGAGACATGCCTATTCAGATTCTTTGCCTGTTTAAAATTAGGTTATTTATCATTTAATGAGTTGTAAGAATTCTTGTTATTTTCTGGATACAAGAGGGGGACAAGTCCTTTTTCAGATACGTAATTTGCAAATATTTTCTCCTATTCTGTGGATTGTCTTTTCACTTTCTTGCTGGAAGCATAGAGGTTTTTAATATTAATGATGTCCAATATATCCATTTTTTCTTTTGTCACTTGTGCTTTTGGTGTCAGATCTGAGAAAGCATTGCCTAATTCAAGATCACAAAGATTTTCTTCTATATTTTCTTCTAGGAGTTTTATAGATTAACGTTGAGACCTTATGTTATTCTCATGTGCATCCAGGGTGAGAACCACTAGATCAGAAGGAGGCTAATGGTATACAGTAGCCTAGAGTTTCATCTTTGTAGCTCAGAATGAACATTACAGGTCTGTTTCTTTAAAAAATAATAACCTAACTAGTGACTGTACCAAGTCTGACCTTTGATTTGTGTGATTTCCAGGCAAAATACACACTCCTAGTCTTCATGTGAATGGTTCCCTCACCCTTGCCATTGGTTCAATGAAACCACTGGATTTTTTCCTCCTGAATGTCCAAGACAAGGATGGCAGGGTCGAAGACCTCCTGTTCCATGTGGTCAGCACTCCCACCAGTGGTCAGCTCGTGCTCTCAAGGAATGGAAAAGAGGTTCAGCTCGACAAGGCTGCTCACTTTAGCTGGAAAGATGTGAAGGAGAAAAAAGTGCGTTTTGTGCACAGAAAAGAAAAACCCAGGTGACGCGGTGCTCCGTTGTTTTCTTCCTCCCTTCTTTCCGTCAGTGCTCTGCGCAGCCCCCCACTCCTCCCCCATCTCAGCAGCTCTCCCTTCTCTCCTGGGGAAGATCAATACTCTACCAATGCCAAATACTTTCAGCTGCCTGTCGTCGTTTCACTGTAACTGCTCAGAGAGAGTGCTTCTGTTAGAGGCATTTTCATTATATCACATAATTATGGGTAATTCTTTGATGTGACAGGGAAGTTTCTAGTACAGTTACCCAGTTTTTTGGCCCAGGAGAAACAAAATCACTTATACACCCAGATGTGCTGCTGCTTCTTCAGCACTGGGGTACTATACTGGGAGGAGGGAGTAGCTGGAGGATGGAGTGTGTGCTTTTCAAGATGTTGTATGGTTCCTAGAATTTCAGAGTTAAAAGGAAACTAAGAGTCATCGTTAACTTTTTATTATCCGCTTTGTGGGACTAATTGTTAATTTTTAAGCCTGATCCAGTTTTCCTCTGATGCCGAGCACACTTCTGGCTGTCCTCCCCACCTCAGCTGACACAGGCTTTAAGAATGCAATTGTATGTTAACACTAACTCAAGCAAACATAGCCGAGTAATTAGCAGAGCAGATCTACTAAACAGAAATCAGAGAATGCACCCCAAGGATTAGCCTCTTGGATTATCCTTCACGCTGCTCTGCATCATTAGTGCAGATTATTCAGAGTAGACTATATATGTAAACAAGGAATTGAAACCCAGGGAACAATGATAAAGAACAGTGAATATTTTCAACTATCACCACTGAACTTGAGATTTTTTTAAATGTTCAAGGTTTGGGCTAGGAGATAGGTAGGGGGGAATTAGATTGCACTTTCCGTATTGCATTTCAGAGCCAGTGATGCCAGAAATCTCAAAACCTCCCATCTTATGGGAATAAGAACAACTAACATTTACTGAGTGCTAACTATGACCCAGGTTTTTCAGCAGCTTATGTGAATTTATTTATTTATGTTCCGACTCTACAGATAGGGAAACAGAGGCCTTGAGTGAATCAATAAGTAATCTTGCCCAAGCCTCACAGCCAAGCGTGAGCATAGAGCTGACACTCCAACCAAGGCTCTCTGATTCCACACCCCATGGCTTCAGCCACCATGATTTCTGCCTCCTCAATAGTACTAGGAATAATGGGCATGCATCCATCCTCCAGGGGCAAAAGATGACTGTGTAGGAAAGTATTGCTGTAGAGATGGAGCTTCAAACTCTGGTGTCTGATGCCATAGAATCACTCTTCAGGTTTGTGCTCCATCCCCTTCATTCATTTTGCCTCAAGTGTTGTTCTTAAGTATTGGCATCACACAGCTCTGTACCTGTAGTCATTTGTCTCGGAATCACTTATGAAAAGTGCATAAAGCATGTAAAGCTCCACAGACAACCAAAGTTAACCCTCTTATCTGTTTAACTTCTTTAATCTCTCATCACCTGGCTTTTTTGCAGAGTCAACTTTATACTCCTAAATGGGCAAATGCCACCTATTTTGCAGGGACTTCTTTCAGTACTCTTTTTATTTTTTAGTGCCCATTTTAACATTGGATTTTTCTTATCTAAAATGTTTTTGAAAAGAAAGAATGAGAGGAATAGTAAAACAAGGTTAATAGAAACTCATGGAAAGAGGAAATTATGTCTCTGAATTATACAGAAACAAAAGGGGCAGCTTGCCACATGGGTTTGTGGTTGTTTTTCCCTGTGAAAACATCCACCATGGTTCTTTAGGATTGGCTTCCTTTGGGTTGGAGTGCCCCCGGGGAGTGCCAGACGACTTGGAAATACAGTCGTGGTGGCCGAGATGAGCTGGCGTTGCTGAGAGACTGGAACCTCAGTGCCAACAAAAATCGTTTTTCCCCTGTCGGTTGGGAGTAACAACCCCTCTTTCTTCATTCTGCTGCTTCCGTCACCTGCATTCTCTTGAAGTATGGAGGTAGCAGTGGAGAGGGGCAGGATTTAAATGGGACAGAAAATGAAAGAGACAATGAAATGAGAGGGAAGACAAGAATTCCTTTTTTAAAAAATCAGGTTTACTGAGGTATAATTTGCATTCAATATAGTTCCCCATTTTAAAGTATACTGTTCTACGAGTGTTAACAAATATATAAGGTCTTGTGGTCTTGGGACTGCAACAATTTCGTCACCACCCCTCCAAAGTCATTTTTACAGGACTCCCTACCCCCATCCCTGGCAATCACTGACCTGTTGTTTACCCTTATTGGTTTGTCCTTTCTGAAATGTCATGTGAATGGGCCATATGGTATATAATCTTTTGTTTCTGGCTTTTGCCGTGATGCTTTTGAGATCATCCACATTCTTTCATGTATCAGTAATTAGTTCCATGAATGCCCTTTAAAGAAGCTTATCGTCCCTGTAGTAGACCAGAATTCAAAACCTTCCATAATGCATTAATCACACATCTTACCGGCCTGAAGTGAGTTCTGAGCTTGCTTTGGCTTTGAAGGTGGGCACCTCCTACCTTCCCAGGAGGAGTTGGGGCTCTGAAGCTGCTGGAACAACACTTTTATAGGAAGCAAAAACCACAGCAGAGTGAGCCTTATTTTGTTCTATTAATTAGGACTCTTTAGTTGCAAGTAATGGAAGTCAACTTGAACCAGATTAAGGCTTGTTTATAACATGGCCGGTATGGCTCCGATCTCAAACCCATCAAGGGCACCTGGGTTTCCAGAGCAAGCCTGGAAGTTAGAAAAGGGAAAGGAAAGTGGGATTCAGTTCTTCCTCTCGTCTCTGTCTCTTTGCTTATTGACATGATAGACTGTGGTTCCCCATAGTCAAATGGGGTCGTTTCCAAATTTCCAGGGAATAATCAGCCATTCTCCCCTTGTCCAGTCCACATCAAATGTGTATGTGTATGGCCGGAGGGAGAGGGGGCTACAGAGTCATATAATACAAACATTGCCAACATTGTTAATCGGGGCCACTCACATGAATTGGGCAGGGGTTGGGAAGAGGATTCGCAGGGAAGAGGGAATCACTGAGGACTAGTCAGAAACTATGAAAGATTCCTTTTCATTCTCCAACTTAAGCATTAGCCTTCAATATATTACTAACCTGTCTTGGCCCGACAACTGATTTTTCAACCTATTCCATATTCTATTTAGAAAAATAGAAAGCCAAAAGTTTACATAATTGTTATATTATAATAAGATCAAAGAATACACAGTAGCATCATCTGCATCTCACTGTGTTCATCTTTATGTGGTCACTTCTATGTACAGTATTATGTTGCTGTAGTGGTTTGAGCCAAATTCCTATGTGCACATAGCCTGAAAATATTTTTAATCCTTGTCTTTCCAAAGACCACGTTAATGATGGTATTTTCTCATTCCTTTCTTGGGGACTTCTTTCAGGAAAGGTTACTTTTCCCTGAAAATTAGTGACCAGCAGTTCTTCTCGGAGCCACAGCTGATCCACATACAAGCATTTTCAACACAGGTAAGGAAATGCCACATGATTAATAATGTCTCACGCCTACTCATTCTCACGCACAAATCGAGATTTTTCAGTAGTTTTAGCAGAAATGTTTGAGCTAAATTAACCTTGTCTCGGTGTCCTCAGGAAATGCCACTAGAATAATTTTTAGTACTTGTGGGTAATAGCAGCAACAACAGTTACTTACACACCTCAAATACTCTTCTTATGCTTCTTATTCAGTCCTCGTGCCAGCCCTATGAGGCGTTATGATCCCCAATTCACAGATGAGGAGACTAAGTCACAGGAGGTAAAGGAACGTGTCTATGGTGACAGAGCTCAGAGAGCCGAGGTCGTGCCCAGCAAATCGGTGTCTCTGGTTACAGAGTCTTCATTCTTTACTTTACTACACTGAATCTGATACCAGCCCTTCAGAATATTTTGAAGCTGTGCCAGTTGTTGAGACTTTCCTATTTTTAGGTAAATAAGTATATTTTGTCTAAATATTTCTCTCTCAGGGATATAGAATTAAGTCCGCCTACTTTTGCCCATTGATCATGTAGTAGGACTGCATTTAACTCAGTGTGCAGTAGTTAGAGGATCTTTAAGGATCCACTTAAACAAAGTGCACTGTGGTCATCTGCCAAACACAAGTCTGAGGAAATCAGGGTAGATGCTCTAAAACTCAGTGTGATGGCTCGTTTGTTCTCATCACTTATCTCTGTCAGGTTGTACTTATGTGTCCTGAATACATACAGTAGTGGATGCTCTGAGTGCCTGGGCTAGAGGGATTGAACAGCTGAAATGAGCAAAGAGGAGGAAGATCAATGTATCATTAAGTTGTGAACAACAAGAGAGTGGGGTATCAGCGTGGGAGAACCAAGACTACCTAAGTATTAGATGTCAGTAGTGCATTAATTAGTCATGATTCAGGGAAGGATATGAGATCATTGTTTTTAAAGCTGATATTTTTATATTTTTGGTTCCCAAATGAAAAGACCACACACCAAGGATAACATAGACTTGAACCAGAAGTGACTGCCAAATGGTATTCACAGTCCAGCTCAGCGAGTCTCACTTCAGGGATGACTGAAGTTGAGGAATGATCAAAAATTGATCCTAAATTAATTTGACCTCAGGGTTAGGCAAAGAGTATGAATTTTATTTTAATTAAAGCTAAAACATGTGATCTCTGTAAATATGGGTCAGAGGGCCACCAAGTCTCAGGATTTACTGGCTTAGATGTTTCTCAGTACTTAGCCTCTGAAGTTTTGTTTTGTTCTTTTTGTTTGTGCTAATATAGTTACACTAATTAAGTGAATAAAAGACTCAGGCTAGGTTTTGAGAAGCAACTTCTGAGATGATAAGTTGCCATGGTTCCCAGATTTTTGTTTGTTTGCTTTCCCCAAATAAATGGAATAGATGGTGAGGGCACATTTTTATTTTACTTATTATATGAGAAACTTTTATCATTGTAGCATTTTTTAAAATGGAATTTTAGAAATGAATTTTAGCTTATTTTTGTTCCTTTACAGTTCTGTGCTATTTCAATATGGTTTTAAGTCTCCCTAAGATTTCCTCATGTGAGCTAAGTTGATGTTTTCCACTTATGGATTTTGACATCACCTCTTTAAGAATCCAAGGGGTTATTCATTCCCACATACAGAATCCCAGCTTTTGAATTCTCACTTGGGAATCCTGGGGAGTAGCTATCTTTTCATTTCCTATTATGTGATTATTATAAAGATGCATTAGTTAGACATTACTTTAATAGATATTGAAATTTCCAGGAGGCCGGGGGGTGGGGAGTATTTTTAAAAGAAAGCCATTTGGATTAAAGAAGGCAGTGTGCTGAGAAAAGTCCTAGATGGTTTAACTTCAAACGATATAAAAAACTAAGATAATATTTTGTTTGGCTTCTCACCTCGATTTTTTTGGAGGGGTGAGTTTTTTTTTTTTTTCCTGTTGTGGTTCATTAACTTTTATCTTTATGAAAGAACATTTTATCTGCTTACTGAAGTTGCTGGAGGAAAACCTGATAATCCTAAGGAAAACATATTAAAATTTGCCACATGAATTAACCAGGTGGCTGCCTTACCCAGACCATGATCTTATCAGGCTTCATACTCTGAGTTGGGGTGGGCCGCTTCCTGATATGGATGAGACAGCTTGAGGGGAATGACTGGGAAGGACCAGAAAGAGCGTGAGTGGAGACCGTGTCGGTGTCTCACCCCGAGTCCGCGTGCTGCAGCGTAGCCTGGAGTGAAGTGCTCGACTCCCAGCGCAGATGCCAAAGCTCTGTACCTCTCATTAGTCTCCCTTGGCTGCAGACTGATGAGTTCCTTGACACTGAGGTGATCTCAGTTACCATGCAGGGGATGTAGTGTAAATCAAGACGGCAGAGACTTCAGAGATTTAGAAGCAAGCAGCTCCCCTTGATTGTCCCTGATCAATACCATGGTCTGGATGTGGCTTAAGAAACCTCCAGAACCCGAGGTGTAAAGTAACCTCCTTTGCAGTGATTCCTGTGACTGACTACACCTGTGGTAAGTGCTCTGACTATGCAAGAGTTTGGCACTTCACTGGAGCACGTAGAGTTCCTTAAAAAGCACAGAAATATCAATCAGCTTGCACACACCTGGCATCTGGCTCACTGGATTGTCCAGTCTTTTCCTGCTAGTGGCTTCCCTTCTCCTTCCCTTCAACTCCACAGGCCCCTTATGTGCTGAGAAATGAGGCCCTCCACATTAGCAGAGGAGAGAGGGGAACCATCACCACCCAGCTGCTTGACATCCGAGATGACGACAACCCACAGGACGTGGTGGTCCAAGTGCTGGATCCTCCAGTCCATGGCCAGTTGCTCCAAACCCTTCAGTCCCCTGCAGCCCCAATCTATCAGTTCCAGCTGGATGAGCTCTCCAGGGGCCTTCTCCTTTATGCCCACGATGGCTCGGATAGCCCTTCTGATGTCGCAGTCTTGCAGGCCAGTGACGGACACTCCTTCCAAAACATACTGTTCCACATGAAGACTGTGCCCAAGGTAGGTGTCATTCCTAGAGCTACAATGTGCTTGCACCTACATGTGAAGTTTTGTTGATGATACTGTTTTGCAATATTCATAAATTTGAGATATGGGTAGTTATTTATTTATTCAAATATTTATTAAGCACCTATTATGGAGATACTTAGGACATGCAAAGATTAATAGAACACATCACCAAAACTCAGGGGGCAGTGTATATTTTGTTAGGAGCACCTTTGATTTGAAAGTCCTGTGCCCATGTTCTCTGCAGAAGGGAAACTTTTGAACCTCTATGTTGCTTCCATAAAATTCCTCTTTGTCCATTGATTTTTTTTGTCTCCTGCCTGAGCATGATTATAGGAATCGAGTGCACCCCCGTTCCTGTCTGCTCTTTTAAAATAGCTCATGTGATGTGAGGCTTGCAGCCAGGTTATTATAATGAATCAAAAAGGATGCATTCAAGCCATTCTGTTACCCCAGCTGAAGGAGGATGAGGGAACTCTTTGAGTAATCATAAGAATCCCTGGCCCAGTAAAGAGCCATAGTTCTCAGCCCGAGTCATCACCTCCATACATATGTTTTTGCTAGACCCATGAGTACCTATCTTATTATTTACTTAATATTTATCTTTGAATCCAGTTACTTTTTTACTGTGACCTCTTCCTAATAAATAATACCTATGAAATCATGGGCTTAATGTAGAATTGTACTTTTTTCCATAGTAAAATTTATGTACAACCATTTAGTAAAATTTCATCCACATACAACATGAGATGTTTTGGGATGTAATAGGATGGCTATCACTTTTTGGGAAATTCTGGGCTGGCCCATGCTGGATCAAAGGGACCTATTGAAAAACACTTTCAAAGTCATTTATTACTGAATGATGTTTCACGAAGCTCTTTTCTCTGTAATAGCAAGAATGACTCTTTCCTGTGATGGCAGAGTGGGAGACTTAACAATTTTTTTTGAACTTTTCATTCCAAATATCAGTACCTACTGAAATTTCATTGATGATTAGCTAGAGAGATTGATTTGCTGAGGACAGCTTAGAAATCACTTGTCACCTTCCCACCAAAGATCACTCAGAATTTGCGAAGGTCAATAGCTGAATCTAATATGATCTGCTAGGTGGTTTCTCAGGCTCTTGTCTCATTATTTTCAGCTGCTGAAAACAGTGATGGTGGCCTGAGATAGATGGGAGGGAGTAAGTGAAGGCTGATTATGAGATGGAGCTGGCAGAGAGCCACCTTGTAGCTGATCCTAATTATCACCCTGCCACAATCACCCTGGGAGATGAGGTTTAGTTCTGAAGAAATGAAGTCTAGACCAGACACAGAAAGTTTTCTTTTCTTCCTTCTTGGTTTCTTTCCAAAGATTGTTACAGGATTTCAGTGCAGCGCTAGCAGTCGCCCTTCGTATCATGGTTTCATCTCCATGTTTGAAGCTCATTGCCTTGTATGGCACAGCCAGCTTGGGTGGTTGTGCGCCAAAGTTGAAGGACATTTCTAGGATTTTAGCTGCTTCAGCTACCAAAACAAAGAAAAGTCCATTTTTAATTTACAAATAAGGCACAAGCACAGAACTTGAGAATTCTTTTAGTGAATTCCCTCAACTGGGGAGTCGTGTTGGTATTTACACTGTCTGTCCCCCCTCCTTCCCCTTTCCATCCCTCCATCTCCTATAGTCCTGTGCTTACCTGTTCATCAGGTGAACTAATGGCTTCTAAGCCAATGAATCAGGATAATGAAACCAGTTACCAGAGCCCCAGTAGCCATTAGGATGTACTCATTACAAACTTCACACTCTAATCCTGATAATACTTTACAGATACATACTATATTTTCTCTTAGGAATTCAGAGTACTTTTCTCAATTTATCTATTTACTCATCTTTCCAATATCTTGGTGAAGAAGGTTGGAATACAGGCCATATAACCTTATTGCTTCTAAGGGATATTTTATGATATATTGGTGGAAAATGTTTTTGTTTGTTTGTTCTGCTTGTAACCTTTATTGGGCACTAATGCTTGACATGAATTATTCCTTTTGATCTTCACGATCATCCTAGGACGTTTGTGCGATTATTATCTCTAATCTTCCAAAAGAGGAAACAGAAATAAAGCAGGTTTCCAAACATTTAAAGAGGCTTAAAAATGTTTATTTTTCATAAAGGTATTTAGTGATGGAGCTGTGATTTCAAATCAAGTGTGTTTAGGCCCCTCACACTTAGCCTTGCAGTTTTTTCATTCCAGCTCATTTTTTCCCCCAATATTTTGGTCATATATATTCTTATCCCCTAATGGACAGAATGGAGACAGTAATTTGGTCATTTTCTCAGTGTCCTATCCACACAGCCTGGGCCCCAAGCCTCTTGGGATCTTCCCTGTGGACTCACCACATCTTGTTACAGGTGAAGCTATTTATAGTGTCTACTGGAGCCCAAGAAAAAAAATTGCCTCAACTGTTAATGGCTTCCAGTAGATATAGAGTCAGACATGATTGATTTTGTTCCCATAGCCATTTCTGAAGGTGGGCATCCAAGTCCTTACCTTGAGGCTACCTGTGTATTAAATTTGGAGAGAGGACAGTTACCGACTGATGTCTACTTGGTGGCTTAAATGGAATGGCCAAGCAGTTTAGGTCTAATTTCTAGTAAATGGATGTACAAATTAATCTCAGTGTAGTTCAACATAAAACTTAACCTGGTAAGATTGATGGAAAGGGAGGGAGGGCTAGAAAAAGGAAGCTTTGTGAGGACAGGAACTATTTCAGTATTACTCTCTCGAGCCACGCACATTGTAGAAGTTGAGTACATTTTTGTTGGAAGGACAGATAGATGGTTGGATGCAGCAACTTGAGTTAGGCTGGTGCCTATGTTCCTGTCTTTGAATTGATCTCTTGCCTCTGCTGACTGAGGGGGCCCCTCTGAGACTGAGGGTGGGGGCTGTCGGTTCCAGTCTTATTTATCAAGTTCTGCATCACTTCCTCCCAGATTTATGTTTTTATCCTTGCCTTGGCAGTGAGTAAACTTGACTGCCACCTCCAGGCTTATACTGAATCACCGAGGAGAAAATAGACCCAGGACTGATGTTGAAACATGTTCTGTTGGGGGGAGGAGGCAAAAGAATTCAAAAAGATTAAAAGGTAATAAAGAATGCTCTGCTGAATAGCTGTCATTAATTGGGTGGATTACCAAACCGAAGCCTGCTAGAGATATGATTCTAAAGCAATTCAGGATCTAATAAGGGCTAAAATGTGGGCAGGGAGAAGCCATGCTTATTTGTGGGTTTCTCCACTGCTGGGTTTTCAAGGAATTACCTTCTTTTTCATTAATTAAAGCCTCTCTGGAAATCATGCCTCTTTTTCCACTTTGGCAATAAATCTGATGATCTTTCTGACCTCATTTGTTGTTGTTTGAGCAGTTATTTTCTGCAACTGGCTAATGCTTTGATGTTAAAAGCCCCCAAGTGTCGTGCTATGAACCGGACGGAAAATTCTATTGCTGAGAGTTCTCTCTGGCTGTTTGACCTTGGTAAGGGCTGAGTGCTGCTAAAAGCCCTATTGTGCTTTCCCTCAGTTTTCTTAAAACCTGTCCTCCCATGGATTGTGTTACAGGGACACAGTTTGATTAAAAGGATGTTTGTGAGAGTTATAAATATCAATGGCATAAAAATGTTTATTTTTCTGAATAAGAGTCTGCCTATCTCATAAATAAATCCTCACCACGTATCAGGGTTTCACCATTTTGGGCTTGCTTAGCTTGTTCAATTTAATGTCTTGTAAGGTACATTGCTCAGAGTATAGACTCAAGAAGTGTTCATTGGTTACAAAATATTTGTTTGCTCATTTATAAAGCAGTTGAAATCTACATGGAGAGAAGTTTCTGTATTCTTCACCCAAAGCTGCAAAGTTTCTGAGGCATATGCACACATTGACAAACACAAGAACAGTCCAATTATCTTTCCATTGTTCTTCATTTTGGCAAATAGCATCTATGTCTCACCTTATATGTGCCACTGAACATAATCCTTCCCTAAAATCCACAATATCCTACAAGATCCAACTTTAAAAGCTATGGTATAAATGAACCATTGCAAATTATTTTTTTCAGAATAAATAAAATGTGAGGGTTACTGTTATATTCGATTATAGTCATTTTCTGTTGAATAAATTTTAATTTTTTTTAATCTTGAATATTTTGGTTTGGGGTTTGGGGACCCCATCATGTTTGAGCTCACATTTATGTCCCAGTCTTTAACTGGGGAGGCAGAGAAGTTTTCATTTTGTTTGTGGGATTTTTCCTTCAAATGGCAGAGGCGTGGGCTCTTACTTATGGTTTACGACATTAATGTTTTTACTTGCAATACAGTGTACAATGGTTAAACTTTATTACCAGCATTTCTGTATGCCTATTGTTCTATGAAATTAATTAGAAGAACTATTTAATTTAAAGCACTGTTTTAATTATGTCCCTATAATCCCTTGTTGGAATTTCACTGCCTTCTAATGTGGACCCTGAAGGATATATAAAACATCACTAGGCAGAAGATTCTTCAACTGAAATTATGGCTAATTTCTTGAGCTTACAGGGATATATGCACCATTGTGCAGAAAAAAGCTACAAGCACACTTCGTTTTATTGTGCTTTGCAGATACTGAGTTTTTTACACATTGAAGTTTTGTGGTAACCCTGCATCAAGCAGGTCTATCAGTGCCATTTTTCCAACAGCATTTGCTCACTTTGTGTCTCAGTGTCACATTTTGGTAATTTGGTCACAATGTTTCAGAATTTTTTATTATTATTATATTTGGTATGGTGATCAGTGATCTTTGATGTTACTATTGAAAAAAGGTTATAACTTGCTGAAGGCCCAGATGATGGTTAGTAGTTTTTGCAATAAATTTTGATTAAGGTATGTATATATTTTAGACATAATGCTCTTACACACTTAATAGACTGCAGTATAGTGTAAACGTACAAATTTTATATGCACTGGGAAACCAAAAGAAATTTATGTGGCTTGCTTTATTGCAGTATTGCTTTATTGCAGTGGTCTGTATCTAAACCCACAATATCTCCAAAGTGTGCTTGTATAAGGAGATAAAGAAATTGCAAAATGTCAGAACCACCGGGGAAATTATGTTAAAATTTGTTTTGGATGCATTAGCTATAGAAATGATGGTGTACAGACTTCTAGTTACCCCTTCTCAAATCTTCCCTGGACCATCTCCCAAAAGAAAGCAACTGACAAAACCATCTTCATCATAATGAGCAGGAAGAATTAATACTTCTTTTCCTTGGACAGTTGTCTGTTTCTTCTTAAGTACTGTAAACAAATAATTCAGAAACAGAGGTATGTATATTATAAATGTAAATATTCTAAAAGGCCTGTCTGTGGAGTTTGGTAGAACCACTCTAGACCCGTTGCTATCTCTGTCCTGGGTGATGCTTCTCACGCCTTAGCGTGACTCCACATCTCCCAGGGATCTTGTTAAAACACAAGTAGGAATGCATCAAACTAACTGCTGTGCAGCAAAGGAAACCATAAACAAAATGAAAAGGCAACCTACAGAATGGGAGAAAATATTTGAAACCCTATATCTGATAAGGGTTTAATATCTAAAATACATAAGGAACTCAATTCAATAGCAAAAAAATAAAAATAAAAAATGACCTAAGGGCCTGCATAGACGTATCTCAAAAGAAGACATACAAATGGCCAACAGGTACATGAAAATGTGCTTAACATCACTAATAATCTGGGGAAGGCAAGTCAAAACCACAGTGAGATATCAGCTCACATCTGTTAGAGTGGCTGTTCTCAAAAAGACAAAAGATAACAAGTGTTGGTGAGGGTGTGGAGAAAAGAAAACTTTTGTACACTGTTGGTGGGAATGCAAATTGGTGCAGCCACTATGGAAAACTCTATGGACATTCCTCAAAAAATTAAAAATAGAGCTATCATATGATCCAGCAATCTTACTTCTGAGTATCTATCCAAAGGAAATGAAATCAATGTCTCAAAGAGATATCTGCATTTCCATGTTTATTGCAGCATCTTTCACAATGGCCAAGCTATGAAAACAAACTAAGTCCATCAATGGATGAATGGATAAAAGAAAATTTGGCTGTATATACAATGGAATATTATTCAGCCTTAAAAAAGAAGGAAGTCCTGCCATTTGTGACTGCATAGATGAGCCTGTAAAATAAGCTATACAGAAGGAAAAATACTGTATGATCTCACTTATATCTGTAATCTGAAGAAGTCGAACTCATAAAGGCAGAGTAGAATGATGGTTGCTAGAGGCTGGGGTGTGGGGGAAACTGAAAGGTGTTGGTCAAAGGGTACGAAGATTCAGTTATGAGATGCATAATTCTGAAGATCTAAAGTATAGCATGGTGACTATACTTAATAATACTGTCTTTTATACTTGCTAACAGAGTTGATCTTAAGTATTTTCACTACACACACGAAAACTATGTGAGGTGGTGGAGGCTTAATTAGCTTGATTGTGGTAATCATTTCACAATTTATACATATATTAAAGCATTACATATACCTTAAATATATACAACTTTTATTTGGCAAGTATACTTTAATAAAGCTAGTGAAAAAAATTAAAATGCAGATTCTAATGCACAGGGTCTCATTCAGAAGGACTGGGTTGGGGTCTAGGAGTCTGAACTTCTAATAAGCCTTTCTGGTCTCTGAACGTTGACTTGCAAGACGTCCTGTCTCCTAAAAATTGACGCTCACATAGGAATTACAGAGAATTATATTGATAAAGTCAAGTCAAGATAAAAATGTAGTAGGAGAGACATCTGGGGACATGCATTCAGGTCAGTGGGCTCAGTTGCTTGGGATATGAAAAAACCACATTGCCTTTGTCCAAGAATGTGGTCGTTGGTGTATGACTGATCTCTATAACGTAATCGAACTTGACGAGGCTGCTGCTATTAGAAAGATTTCTTGCAATTAAGATATCTGGGTGCAAGTTTATTATGATACATAAAAACTCTGCTGGAGTTACTAGGGCCCTTTTCCCCAGAATTCTGGTAGGTAACATGCAAAGTTCTTGGCACACTTTGATGTTTTTGTAAATAACATGTTGTAATCAATTGTGAAGGGAGAAAATTCTGTGGGGTTTTGCCCCTGAGCACCAATCACAATAAAAGGTGCCTTTGCTGCTGTTCTCCTAGGCACTGCCTCGGGTTCTTGGTGACTGTGGTGGGAAGAGCTGGGACTGCCTCCTGAGAGACGCAAACACTCTCATGTCAAGTGACAGCACAGGAGTATTTGTCGTCTTCTGTTCTGAATATTCCCCTCCTGGGAGTGCTGTTTGCTCTGTTCTGTTTATTGGCATATTTGAAAGTAATAGCAGTAATTTAGAAAAACATCCCTTCTGAAATGCCCTATTTCGAAATATCAGATTTACTGATTTTGTAAGTATGAAAACTGAAAACTGAACACGGGGAGCCTCACTAATCTCATTCCATGGAAAATGTCAGTTAAGAGGCTTTGGAAGAGGTATGCACCTTGCACATCAGGAACGGCAGCACTTTTTAATGACATTAACATTAGCAGTTAGAGTGGTTGCCTTCTCAGGAGTGCTAAACAGGTGATTTCTTCCAGTCAGCTATTCCCAACTGTGGTTTTTCAGGGTTTCCCTTTCAATCAGACATCAAGGCCCGTCAGTTTGGCCTCTGTAGAGTTTCTGGAATTATTCATTCCACTGCAATCACCATCTTCTCTCACCTGAGCCATTACCAGAACTTGTTACGTGGTTTCTGCAGCTCCAGTTTCATCCCAGCTCTAGTCCCTCCCATCTCTTGCTGCTGGTGGCTCTCTAAAACCCAGACCTTAGCATCCCATTTCTTCCCCTGAAGATTCGTGTTGACCTTGCAGTGCCTACAAGCTAAATCGAGAATTTTAGCACAGCTTCTGCCTTCTACTAGCCAACATTAAGAGAGAGTCACTTTTCATTCACCCCCCTCCCCAGCCCCCCAGACTGTACTTGCGCAGACACTTGGATATTTTATTAAGCACACAATGCCTTGTCTCATGTTTTTGCTTAGGCTGGGCCCTCTTCCTCGAGTCTGTTTCACTTGTCCATTTAGAAAGCCCAGTTTTTTAATCATTCAAGAATTAAATGATATGTCCATAGGAAAGCCTTCCAGAGCATTCCTTCCCCAAAGAGGAAATCTCCTTTTTCCTTCATTCTCCCCCAGCGCCCTGCTCAGACATCGTATAGAGCATCACTTGTGATGCATCCTAACTATTTATGTGTCTGTCTCTCTTCCTCATTAGACTGTAGTTTCTGAAACTGAGGTCCTATTTCAGCCAACCTTCTATATCTTAAACCTCTAGCAAAAAAGCTGGTTTATAATGGTGCTTAATGAATAGTTTTTGAACGTAGGTGGATGGAGAGGATGGAAGGACAGGTCAATGGACAAATGAAAGAAAGAATTGGAGAGACTTAGTCTTCCTGAATGATATGAGTTATTTGCTCATGATAAATTAGGAAAAAAGCAAGGTATATACATATGTACATATATACAGACACATGAATTTATCTACACATAATACACACACATATATTCATAGGGTGACTCTAAAGCTATGAATCTCTCTTATTAGACAATCTTTAGCAGCAATAGGACCTAATAACTTATGTTTTTTAAGGATTGGTATTTTCTTATTTTGCTTGGACCTAATAAGAGTGTAATTCTGTACCCTTTATTCTAGAATGATGGAGGTCTTCGGCTTGTGGCTAATTCAATGGTGTGGGTTCCGGAAGGGGGGATGCTGCAGATTACCAACAGAATCTTACAGGCTGAAGCTCCAGGTGCCAGTGCCTCAGAAATCATCTACAAAATTACACAGGACCACCCCCAATTTGGTAACTCTTTTTTCTTAACCATTTCATCATTGCATTCAGCAGTCTTGGACATGCTTTTGTTCAATGCCACACAGCAAAGTTTGTGTTTCCAATGAACTTGACTTTCTAATACCCCACAAATCCCCTTTAAAGAAAAAATAATCAAAATAGCTATCACACAATATACATATTATGTACTAGGTAGAATGCTAAGTAATGTAAATGTAGTATATTTAAACCTGAAATATAAGTTTTAAAACAGCTTCATTTTACAGAGCAAGTAACTTGCTAAAAATCACCTCGCTAATAATATGTCAGTTTAATTTCAAAGCTCAGGCTCTCAAACTCCACTTTGTGTCCCTCTCAGAACATCACCAGACTTCTTGATGAGGCTTTCCTTTTTAAAAAATTTTAAAAGTTAAAAATTAAAACTTTACATGAAAACATTTCTTAAGATCTCCATTGTTACTTCTACTTCCAGCAAGATAGTAGAGTATGATAACCTATCATCATCACCTAGAAGTGATGGATAAAAGAGATTAAGAATTATAGGGCATTCATAGCTGACCTCCCAAGAATAGAGAGAAATCTCCAAGTGCCAGAAACAAACAAGGAATGAAAGCCAGTCTGGGCATGAGCTGATAGCATAGCTTCCCTGAGAGGGGTGGTATGTATCTCAGTAACCTTGGGGCTTGGGATTTAATGCCTGTGCAGAGGCAGAAAGTTGGAATTAAGACCCTGCATGAAACCAGGACTCTGAAAAGACTTAACCTTCCATTAGAGGGACAGAATGGAAAACAAGAACTCACCATCACAGAGAGAGATGGCAAAGAATCCTACCTGTGTTTCTAGGGCTCAGAGTAAAAACGTCTGCACAGAATTCAGAACTTCGGGCCTGTTTCTCCTGTAGATCCAAGGTTAATTACGCTGTGCGCATTATCTGAGAAACCCAAAGCAGAGGCATCAATATGAAAATTAACCTCAGACCAGTGATACTGCTTGAAGAAACTAGTAGTAACTGCTATAGAATTTCTACCCACAACTCCAGACCATACAAGATTCTCACAGATAAACCCACTGAAGACTAATTTAGAATTCAAAATTACAGAACATAAGAACAGAAAACCTATAGTACTGTAACCAAGACAAACAAGAAGATTAAAACCCCAAGGATTTCAAATAAAGGAACAACCTTGCAAAAAGTACAAAATAACCATATTTAAAATGATTGAAAGACACAAAAGGAGGAGTTGAAAATGTATGGAAATAACAAAATGCTATAAAAATAAAAAAGACAAGCAGGTAGATTTTTAAAAAGAAATGAATAGATCACCTGAAAATGAAAATTACATTCATTGAAAGTAAAGACTTGGCACATTTTTAGAGAAATAAATAATGTTTTTCCTCAGGGTTATCAGAGTTTTAAAAATCAGATATATTTTCTGTGGTGAGTAAAAAGTTAATTTCTGTACTATTTAAGAATAATTCCAGGGCCCACAAAGACATTGAAAAGCATCATCTAATCAATCATTGATAGAATTATAAAACAGTCAGTCTACCTGGGTGTCATTTATGATAGTTGTGTAACCTTAAAGAAGGCAAGTGGACCTCCCTTGAGCCATAGGTTTCCTCGAAAGATGAAGCTAGATCATTTTTAAACTTATCTGAAAAGAATTTTAGGCTTACTGAAAAATTGCAAAAATATTATGAAAAGCTCTTGAATATCCTTTATCCAGCTTCCCCCAGTGTTAATATCTTACATAACCATCAAATAATTATCAAACCCAGGAAATTAGCATCGATACCATGTTATTAGTTATTCACAGACCTTATTCAGCTTCGCCGTATTTCACCCACTGATTTTAAGCTAGACAATGTTTTAAGTCCTTTTCAGCTCTAAAAATCTTTGACTCATTTGATGTATTAAATTTCTTATCTTGATTATTAAAGGCCAAAAAATTAAATTTCCTAAACACAGCCCATTATCCCAATATTCTATTTAATATAAGTATTAAGCCTTTCCTACTATAACTCTCTTAATTAACTTCTTCCTATGAACATAATCCTATTTCTGTGTGTTCAGAGCTCCCTACTGGTAATAATCAAATCGCATTACACTTAGGAACCATTCAAGAGTGAAAAAGGTGGTGGGAACTAGAAGCCCACTTAATACAAATCTACTTACATCCAACTGCCCCAGTGATGCGGATTATGGAGCCCTTACCTCCTTCCACCCCAGCTACTTTGCATTCCCTCATCACATTAGAATGTTCCGATTGGACTCTAGGCTTTTGTGAAGACTTGATGGTGGACCTAAACCCAGCGTAAATTGCTTGTGTAGTATTTGCATAAAGAGCTTAAATTCCACCACTTGCAGACTCATCACTGTTTTCAAATATAAGTTTAGATAAATTGATTAATACTTGCACCTTTAACTACTTCACAGGTTTGGAGGAAATTTAATGAGATGGTTTTAATGAAGTAACTTGAAACATCATTTGAGGGAGAATCTGACTTCATCCAACACATTGCCAGCTCTGTTATTTAGCATACTGTAGGAAAACTTTAAAGCAAATTATGTAAATCCCGAAATAATTCATGGAGATTCCAATGAGTTTCTAATTCTTTTTACCTATTACATTTTCCCTTCAAGAGTCTTGGTTAAAATATTGACTTCAGTATAAAGGAAATCACTAGTATAGATTATTTTCTGTTTTATAAACCTGCACTGTGTTTTAAACATGGATTTTCATATATTTAAAAGGTCATCTCCTTGTATTTGTCGTACTATGGTAAAAGCAGAGGTGAGGTACTATGCAAAAGCTCCCATCTCGATGGAGTGAACCCCCCAGGATACTGGCATTTCTCCCAGTCTACCTATGGGGCTTGTCACAAAGGCACCTTGTATTCAGCATACCCAGTGCTGAACTCTTCCTTTTCTCCTCAACCAGCTCACCCTCTTAGTGGCATCACTTCCCTGCCCATCACCCTACTCAATAGGAAATTGTCTGGTTCCCCCCTCTTATACTTTACAGCCACATTTGTCAAGTTCTGTTGCTTCCGTTTCCTCCGTGATTCTTGTATCTGTTTGTTTCTTTCCAATATTACCTCTGTTGCTTTAGTCTAGGTTCCCATCTCTCATATGGATTTTGCAGCAACCTCGTAATTGGCCAGACTGTCCACATAAATGTTAACTACTGTTGTTATCATTCTCACAAAGTCCAGCCTCTTTAACAGAACTTTCACATACACTCTGTGTTCTAAATCAGTCCGTGCCTCTAACCTACTGAAAATCTCACAGTGGCTCCCAGTTGCTTCTGGGGGCTGATCTCCAGGGGAAGGAATTGCATCTTGCTTAGCTTTGATTTCTCCACCCCAAAGGGCCAGCCATAGTAGCTAGCACCTAACAGGTGCTCACTGATTGTTTACTGAGTTGAAATTAATGGAATTATCCAATCTCCTATGATTGCTATTAATTTGCATGGTATGGCAACTTTTTTTTTAATCTGAAAATACGTTTATTTCTTTAGGACTTGTTAGGAAAATTCTGCTTAGCTTTCCTATGATAAAGCAGAATAGCTAGGAAATTGGCATTTGAATATTTTCTATCCATCTACTCTCCACATTTTCATTATAGAATTCTCCTTTCAGAATATTTTGCAACTATACTCACATTCATAAACAGTCCACATCCTGGAAAAGCATGTTTATTAGCAGAGTCTTATGAACAGAAGTTGAAGCAGGGAGAGATGGGTAATGGAATTTGTGACTTAGGTACAAATGAGAAATAATACAAGAAAGAAACTAGAGTGAGTTGATTCTGTACATGATCGTTTTAAGAAGAATGTTGATGTTTTTCTATTACTTCAGTATTTCATTACTATTCAGGATATTATGCTTATTTTTAACTTGAATTTAGTACATATAAATATTAGAATGAGTAGTTCCTTGGAGTAAGAAAAACAGTTTCTCTAGGGTAATCAAAATGCACTGTCAGTTGCCTAATATGTCTAGGGGGCTAAGATCTGGGCATCCTACAGTATGTTTTAAAAATATATGCAGTTTCTCTCTCTCTCACATACACACACACACACACACACACACACACACACTCTCACTCCTCTCCCTCTTACTATCTGAGCGGTAGAGATGCTTCTTTGAGATTTCTTGTTAGATGCTTTTTCTTGAGAACAGGGCTTCTGTTTTCTGCAGTTCATTCTTCTCTTTGGTCTTCACTGGAAGGTGTATTCTCCTTGTGAAATTTTGATTGTTCCTGTAACAACTCTGTATTTGCAATCTCACTTTAAGAAAATAGTAGCTTCAGGTGAAGAATAAGCATTAGAAACAGATTGGTGGTGGTGGTGGTGGTGGGATTTAGATTTAGATTTCCTTGCTTCAATTCTAGTAAAGTTTAGAGAATGAAGGAGAAGAAAAGATGATCTGTTATTTATCAGTGTAAATGTTGGGCTGTGAACATAAAATAATCATGATGGGTAACAGAGTTTCATGACCAAGAGAATGAACTTCAGATTCAAGTCCCAGCTCCTCCCCTTAGGATTTGTGTGACTTCAAACAAGTTATTGACTTTCTCTGAGCATGAAGAACTTTGTCTTTAAAATGGAAAAGATAGTAGCATTTTTAGAGGGGTTAAATAACATAACAATATGCATGATCAACATTCTTTTTAAGTACCTGTGAAGTATGTACTATTATTTTCATTTTAGCAATAGGAGCAGAGATTTATAGTACTTAAGCTCACGCAGCAGTAGTGGAGCTGGGTTTGAACCACCGTCTAAGGTGCTTCATGCAGCGCCTGCCATATGCATTCCAGCACTAGCTATTATTATTTTCATTGTACATAATTCTCCCAAGTATCATTTTTTTCTGAATTTTATCTAATTTCCCATTGTGTTTACACCAAAATCTTCCTAGTTGGTAAGCATTTTCTATTCATAGAAAGTTGTGGATGAAAATGAATCCATTCAATGCCTGTATTTGAGTATTTGTTTGCAGTATTCATGACTATTTGGGTCTCCTTATGTAATTTTAATAGATACAAGTCAGTAACTTCATACATGAATTGCCCTTGAATGACTTTAGCTCTTTTAACTGAAAGACAGGGAATTCTATGTCTAAAGGTGAATTCAATGGTATCTATCGAATTCTGTGTTAACGTTCTCTCCTTCACTTTAGATAAAAATACAGAAGTACATCATATCTTTTCTGTTTAAAAAACAGTGCTAGAAAAGGAGATGAGGGCTCAGATTTACTTTTACTTTTCCCAGGGATCCTCACTAACTGTGTGGCTTTCCTAGGGGAGGTGGTCCTTCTGGTCAGTATGCCTGCAGACAGCCCCGCAGACAAAGGGCAGCACCTGCCTGATGGGAGGACAGCAACTCCCACCAGCACCTTCACCCAGCAAGACATCAACGAAGGCATCGTGTGGTACAGGCACTCAGGGGTCCCAGCCCAGAGTGACTCCTTCCGCTTTCAGGTACCCTCTGCTTCCTGAATTTCCTGATGTCTGGATGGTCTGATGAAAACCATCACCCTTATTTATAAATAACCCTGGTAATTTTTCCATGATTGCCTAGAGATCACGTATAGGGGAAGGAAAAGTGTAACTAATAGCATTCAGAGATTTTTTTAATCTGTGAATTCAGTCTTAGGAGTATCTGTACAAGCAGAGTCGTTCCATAGCAAAGAGGTTTATAATAGATAATGGCTAAAGTGTTTGGAAAACATGTTTTCAAAATATTAAAATGCCACATGGAGTAAAAAAGATCTTATTTTCTTTTTTCAAATGTTTTTGGAACATTTACCATTTTATGTCAAGGTCATGGACTTGGCAGCCAAACCCAGTGGCTTTATATTTCACTTCCACTGTGTATTAATTACACAACTTTGGGAAAATTACTTGATCAAAGTCCTTGTATTTCAGTTTCCTCATCTATACAATAGCATTATTGTAAGGATTTAATGAGTTAATACATTTAAGGACTTAGAATACTGCCTGTCAGTCTATGAGAGTGTGTGACTACCATTTATGAGGACTGGTCAAATACCAGTACTACAGACTGAATGTTTGTGTCCCCCTCAAAAGTTACACGTGTAAATCCGACCCCTCTGTGTGACAGTATATGCAGATGCGGCCTTTGATTAGCATTAGATGAGGTCATGAGAGTTGTGCCTTCATGAATGGGATTAGTATACTTACAAGTCGCAAGAGAGCTTGCTCCCCGCCTCTGCTGCCTGCCATGCAGATACCATGAGAAGTCGGCAGTCAGCAACCCAGAAGAGGACCCTCACCAGAACCCGGCCATACTGGCACCCTGATCCCAGATGTCCAGCCTCCAGAGCTGTGAGGAATAAATTTCTGTTGTTTATAAGCCCTGCAAGTCTATGGTATTTTTGATAGTAGCCTGAGCCAGTGGAGGCAGCCAGACCATAAGGAGGCTGTCAATAAATTAAAGAATAGGAAACTATATTGGGCAACATTCTCTGGCTGTTATGAAATATAATTAGAAATTAGTAATAAAAGGGTGAAAAAATTGAACCATTTGGAATTTTAAAAATAGCTTCCTAAATAATTACTAGTTCTAAAAGGAAATCAAGATGGCCAACTATTAAGAAATATTGATGAGGAAGAAATAATTTATCAAAATGTAAATGATGTGGACAAAGTCATACTGAGAAGAAAATGGATGGCCTTAAGATGTTATTGAGCAGAAAAGTATGAAAATAAATGAATTAAATATTTAACTCAAGAAGCCAGAGAACCACAAGAGAAGCCTAAGGAAAGCAAAAGGAAGGAATTAATAGAGAGAAACAGAGGAATTGATTAATTGTAAGATGCTAGAATGGGTAAATGAGTAACAAAACCTAAGTCTTTGAAAAGGCCAATAAAATTGGACAAACCTCTGTCAAGGACAATCTGGTAATGACAAATTGAACAGAAATACATGAGTGAGGAAGTGTGAATGAGAAAGAGCACTTAAGCATAGATACAGAAAAGAATTTGGAAAAGTGTCAGAGAAAATATAAAGAAGTTCTCATGGTGATCAGCCAAAGCAGTGTCGCTGTCCCTCCAGGTCTGAGCTGTTTCTTTTGTCCAGGAATCCATTTGGGATAAACTCCACAATGGCTCTCCTTGTTAAAATTGTCATCCACTCTGCTTCTGATGCCTCATGTGCACATCTTCATTGTCTGACTAATTTATATTGTGTAAAAGATGTACTTTCCCAGAGAGCTGTTGAAAGAAGCTTAGAAACCATTAAAATAAAAAGATATACTGAGCACACTGAAGGTCCAGTGAGTGAGCAAACATTACATGCCCTTTGCCCAAGTTAATTTTTCAATTTTAGCACATGGGGACTGGATAGTCGTCAAATAATGAGTCAGAATGGAGGCAAAGACCTCAATCAAAAGAAGTCACCTCAGCAAACTAGACTCCTTAGATCTGCCTTTGCCTTCATAGGCATCAGCATGAAGAATATTATCAATATGGAGCGTTTCCCTGAAAAGGGATTTTCAACACCTGCTAAAATGATATTTTATTGCCTTTGCAAGTTGGCTACTAAGTGGGTTATTATAAAATAGCAAACATTACTGATTTTTTTAAACAAATTAGTTAGAGTTTAAGACATCCAGTTAAACATTATTACTTAGAAAGTGGTTTCCTTTGGAGAATCTTCTCATGTTTTGCTCAAAATGTATTTGAACTCTTGCTTGAAATCTCCTTCAAAATCTGTAGGATATTCTCTAGAATATCCTCAATAATGACAGCATATCATCCTTTAGAAGTGGATTTTTAAAATATAACCAAATAGTCAAAAATCCTTCAGAATCGGTTCTGGTTAAAAAAAAAAAGTAATAATTATTTTTGGTTAAAACAGGGAGTAATTATAAAGTAACAAGCTCAGTTTTCTTACATGATTTGTGAACTCCCTCTGAAGGCATTCCAAAAAATGCATTTTGAACACTGACAGCATCTTTACAGCAAGTATGAAACAGCTCTCTGAGATCATATTCTCTTGGATGTGGAAGTTTTGGTGTGTTTGTTCCTTGGTGTGTTTGATAGGCTTACTTTATTCTTTGAAGTGAAGTGACACAGACACTGCAGCTATGTGCCAAAATAAATGGTTAGCAACTTTCCTCATTCATTTTAGTGTCCCTCAAGGATTTTTGACTTTTTAAAGAAGATGCTGTTCTAATGATCCTTTTCTTTCTTCCCTTATTTTTTTTTCTTTAAAGCAGAAAATGCAATATGATGAGTTGCATGGGTTTAATTCCATTTTAATGTTGATTTGCTGTCATGAGCCATCAATGCAGCCCATCTGTTACTTTGCATCTAAAACTTGGGATTTATGTAATGCGAGTGGTTTTAAAAAAATAAAAAAGAAAGAAAATGGCAGAGTGAGAAGAAAACACGTACGTTTTTTGGCAGGGGAAGAAGCCCTGGTTTCGGCGTATTCAGGTCACACTGACGTAGCCTCAGGGGATGTGGTTTAAAAAAGACCAATGTATTTTACACCAGGACCTTTGCTAGGGAAGCTGGAACTGAGTTCTTGCTTGATAATATGCTCACGTCTCACTACCTGCAGTTCTATTCCTTTTCTTCAAGAGTTAGGGGAATGTATCTTCCCCTTTCCTAACTTCCTGAAGCTTCCAAATTGAGTCATTGTGGTCAGTAAGAATATCACTTGGTTTCAAATACTGCCCCTTATTGGCTTTGTGATCTTGACATCTTAACTTTTTGACCTTCAGTTTTTTATCCGTTGAAAAAAAAGAAAGGAGATAGTATCTACTTTGTGGGTATTAAGTAAGAAAACTTCTGAAAAGTAGCTAGCACAGTGGTGAGCCCATGATCCACGTTCAGTGAATGTTACCTGTTGTCATTAATATTATCTATTGTGACACTATGTCTCCTTGAAAACATGTCAATAGTCTGAAACTTGAGCTCCAGGCATCAGATGTGATCAAGACGCAGAGAAGACATTCTTCTGTGGGGTGTAACTTCAGAAGACATACCTTCTTCTCAGAATTTACAGAACCGTGTCCCCTCTCATATGAACCTAATGCAACTTCATGTGGCCACACAGGCCTTAGCAATTCTTCTAACAAGCATAAGGAGGAGCAGACAGCGAGAGGAGAGTTTACGCACGAAGCTCAGTAGCACTGAGGGTGGGGAGAAGCCGCGTGGGAAGAGCATCACTTTTCAGCCTTTTTAAAGCAGGAAAAAGAAGATTGTGTGACCACTACCCTAATTGTAAATGTTATGAATCTTGCCTTGCAATGATAAGACTGAGATTTGTCTTTTATAATCTGGGTATGGATATTTGTGCTGGGTAAAGATGAAAGAAGTGGAATAAAAATCACAGATAAAATGTGCTGTAATTGCTCAGAATGAGACATTATGTAGCTATCAAAATTATGCTTTCAAGAATGTTTACTGATATAGCAAATATCATACTATCATGTTAAGTAAAAATTTAGAATATACAATTGCATATGAAGTTTCACATATGCATAGAAAAAAGACTAAACTGAAAAGCAGCGATATATTAAAACTTCTTTTTCTAGGGAGTGAAATTCTAGATGATTTTTATTCCTTATTTAGACTTTCTTGCAACTTCAGAATTGCCGAAGATGATTATGTATCTTTTTTTTATAATCAGTAAAAAATTAATCTTAAAATACGAAGCACAGAATGAAAATTGTAATGCAGGAGCGTACAGAATTCAAAGCCAGGTGGTTTAAAAGAGAAAAAATCAACACGGGCAGACGTGCTGTGCCCAGCAGAGGCTGACCAGTGCGCTGCGTATTTCAGGTATCCAGTGGCACAAAGGCCCACGCCCACCTGGAGAGCCGCACATTCAACATCGCCATCTTACCGCAGACGCCAGGCGCGCCCAAGCGCTCCCGGGGAGCATCTCTCCACATGACGGTGAGTTGGGTAGAAAGGCTTGTGGCCACCTCTCGGAAGAGGCATACTGATGGGATATAACAGGATGCCTGGCTCAGAACTCAGACTCTGGAGTTAACAATACCTCCCCTGTGAACACGCTTTTCACTGACTTGAAAAAGAAACTTAAAATTTGCAGAGTGAAAGGAAAGTTAGATGGAATCCACCCCCACTTCCCATCCATTGCTGCTGAGCTTTTTACAGCATGCGAGACAGTCACAGGACCACTCCTTGAGTACGCAGAAGGAATTTCAGGCTTCTGTTTGTTTAATGAACACCGTGTGGGTGTATTTGTCCAGTCAGTTAGAGCTCTGCCTAGCTGGAGACACTTACTCTATGTTTTAGAAGTCCTGTTAGAAATTTCCTTTCTATTATAAAAGTTTCCTGGAGAAGGTGATGCCTGTGCTGACTCCAGAAGATTAAGTAGCAAATCTCCAAGGAAAAGTTTGGGGGGCAGGTTGGAAGGAATAGAGGGGTGATGGCAAAGGGCACCACCAGACATAAAAGCAACACATGCAAAGGCCCAGAGGTGATAGACAATATGATTGTTGGGAAAACTGGAAGTAGTTCAGTAAAACTGGAGACATCAAGGAGGCTGAGGAGAAACGGTGAGAGTGTGGAGGTCTGTGAGCCAGATCCCAGGAGGTCTTTTTGGCTGTGTGGAAGGAGTGTGTGCATATGGAAAGTTTGATGCAAGTCGACAGCTAAATTAGTACATGAAGCTTAGTTCAGACAGTTAGCAGCTCCGCTGTAACTCTCTATCTTTGAGGCATGTAATGCCGGAACCCCTCTTCTGGACAGAGCCACAGGCACATAAGTCCTTGTAAATTAATCATCATGGATTCACATTTTAGTTAGCACCCACATAATTATGCTCCAAATATTGTATCAGCCCTGAGCCTCAATAAAGACAGCAGGTATAGTTTTAGAAATTATGGGTCTGGGGCATGACGGAGACATAAAAGGGGAAACAAAGGTTTTAATGAATAGCTGGTATTGGCATTTCCACCGTAAACCGTAATTTAAAGAAATCATAATTCAGCAGCACTATAAAGTCTATAATTCATCATTCTGACTGGAGGAACTTGGATCAGAATTTTCTCCAAAGCATAAAGAAAAATGTGCACATACATTTCTTGCCAAATGCTAATGCAGTGTTATTTTGAGTTTAGAGGGAAAAAAAATGGGCCAGGAGCCATGAAGATGGTGTCACTCCTGTTCTGCACTGTGAACCTCCAGAAACTTTGCAAGTCACTTAACCTTTAGGGTATCAGGTTGCATGTTTGTAAATTAGGTCTGTCCTATATAATCTAGGGTGTCACAAAGGTTAGTTTACTGCAAAATGTGATTAGACTGTTCTTTCATTCCTGAAATTATATATAGTTTATACAGTTTATATTTCCCACCCCAGGGTTTTCAAATATAGTAGGTCTGGTACAGAGGCTGAGAATTTGAGTTTGTAACAGGTTCCCAAGTGATACTGTTTCTACTGCTCTGCTCACCACACTTGTGGAATCTCTTATTTAGACTAGAAATAAGGAGAAATTCCTTCCAGGCAGAGGAGCAGCAGTTGGAAGAAAGATGCAGACACAGGAGAACATGACAACCCTGAGGAGTGGTAGAGAGTTCATGTGGCTGGAGCAAGTATCTTACATCTTATATCTTACTTCTTATACCTTAGGAAGATATAAGAAGTAAGAGTCAATCATGGAGGACCTGAAGCTAAGATGAAGGGATTTCCATTTTGTCCTGAAAGACTGTTGGGGCAAGTAGGATATAGCAGAGAGCTGGCATGATCAGATTTTCAATTTTAAGAAGGTCATTCTGGCTACAGGGTAGAGAACACCCTGGATGGGGGCCAGATAGGGAGCAAGGAGGCCAAGAAATAGGCTATGGCAGTCACCTAGAACAAGAAAGGTTGGTGGCATGAACACCATGCAGTGGCAACAAGGATGAAGATTTGATGAGATCTTGAAGAGATACTAGCACACCCATGTTCATTGCAGTGTTATTCACAATAGCCAAGAGATGGAAGCAACCTAAATGTCCTTTGACAAATAAATGGACTAAGAAAATGTGGCATATAGAACAATGGAATATTATCCAACCTTAAAAAAAAGAAGAAAGTCCTATCATATGCTACAATATGAATGACCCTTAAGGACACTGTCCTAAAGGAAATAAGCCAGCACAAGAAGACAGATACTGCGTGATTCCGCTTACATGAGCTATCTAAAGTAGTCAGACTCTTAGAAACAGAAAGTGGAATGGTGGTCGCCCCTGCATGCAGTGGGTGGGTATGCAGGTGGGGAGAGGGAAAAAGGGGAGCTGTTGTTCAATAGATAAGGGGTTTCTGTTTTGCAAGAGGAAAAACCACTAGAAATCTGTTGTACAACAATGTGCTATAGTTAACACTACTGTGCTATACACTTGAAAGTAAAGATGGTAAAAATAAAAAGCTGGGAAGAGATTAAGATATTTAGAGATACAGTGCTCAGTTAGATGTGGAAGAGGGTGACACACCCGTTTCTGAGTATACAGAGATGCCGTTCATTGAGATCAGGAACATATGACTTTGAGGGAGTTGTGTAGGAGACACGAGGAGTTCAGTTTGGGATGTGCTTATAAAGGGTGTGCCTATTAAGGGCACGTGGGAGATCGGTAGGTATTCAGGGTGGGAGATAACACCCTCGAGAATCATTAATGGCAGGTAGTGGTTAAGGCCTCAGAAAGAACTGAGATTCCCCAGGAATCCCACTGCATAGAATGAAAAGCAATATATTCAGATACCTGCCTAAATGAAAATTTGTTCTGTGGCCTTTCTGTAATTCTGTCATTCATCAAATCTAAGATCCTTTAAATGGGTTTGGTTTTTAGTACTCATCAGAATTATATGCATATGTGTGTATACATATATCATATATAAACGTATGTGAGATGTATACATTTAGAATATGTATCAAATTTGGGCAAAGAGATCTGAAGACATGTATATCACAGCATAGATAGTGTAAAATTCAGCAAATAAGTTAATAGATTCACATCAATTCATAGTTTTCCGAGTAATCACCTACTATTTGACTTAGAATATCCTTAAGGGCAAATCTTTGTTTAATTGAGTTTGGTATCTTCCTTGGCATCTAGCACAATGCATTATATAAAATAGTTGCTTAGGAAATATTTGTTGACTAAGTGAATATTTTCAGTTCTACTTTCACGTACTTAGTAACTTCCAGCAGGTGCGGGTATGGAAGGTGGGCAGATCAAGTCGGGCTTCACAGGCCGTAACTAGGGGACTTAGCTGTATTCTGAGTAACATGGAGAGCTACGGCAGGGGGTTGAGCAGAGCACTAATGTCCTTTTTAAAGGCATCTCGCTGGCTGCTGTGCTGAAATAGACCGAAGTGGGGGCAAGGGAGAAGTTGGGAGGCCATCATGGTAACCTGGTAACCCAGGAGAGAGACGGTGGCTCCTAGCAGGGTGGTAGCAATGTCGGTGGGGAGAAGCAGTTGGATTCTGGATGCATTCAGAGGTAATATGGGTATTATGAAAACCATTACTCTGTAATCTTCTTTTGTTGACAGATATTTAATTTTAAAAAGTGTCTTCTATAATGATTCCCATGAAATTTAACCTCTCATTTCTTACTGTTTAATTGATAAATATTGAACATTCCAAACAGCCAATATTAAAATTGGTATACTCCAATACATCTCAACCTCAATATTGCTCTCTTCAGAGAATCAGGTCCTTACTTTTCCTACCTAGTATCCATTTCTATTAGTAAAGAAATAAGTATCAATAAATTCTGTAATAAAATGTCTGTTTTCTTGGCTAGAACACATTTCCCTTTTCCATTGTCCTGTGTCCATGAAACTCTCTTTTCTTACCACTTTATTGTTTTAGGGATATCTAGATTTTCAAAAATACTCCATAATATTTTGAGAATTTCTTGTTATTCTATGTTATTGAGATTAAAAGGTAGCAAACAAACCTGAACAATGTATTCAGCTGGCCGTTTTTGGTCAGTGTACCTGTGGCCACACATGTACAGGTTTACAGGTTGTGCACACGTGCATGGACTGTAAACACCTTATGTAGGGCACATATTTCTAATTTGTTGTCCTTAACCGGTTTTAGTTTAGGGTGAGAGACCAGCTGCTATTTGCAGCTCTTGTTTTCCTTGCTCGTTACATTCCAGACCTGAGTGATGACCTGAAATATGACTCTGTCCTATAGCGGGGTTGTCCTAACCTGCAGATGCTGCCTCTCCCCAGGACCACGTATGCCTTGGGGACAATTACCAGGCAACTGCAACCTTCAGTCTTTTCATGCTTAAAAAGAAGAGCACCACACCCTCCTCCAGGAGAGTGACTGAGCCCTGCTTAATCCTTTCCTAAACTGGAAATTCCTTCTGAAAGTGGCAGAGCTTGAAAGAGCAAGAGAGCATGTCAAACTCCAACGCTTCAGGGCTCAGTTAGGAAGAGCCTGTGACGAGCTGCATAGTTTTGTTCTGTTTTATTACCAGACAAGGGCCCTTTTCCTTTTCTCTTCTCCACTCTGTGTTTTTGCCACTGTCCCCAAATCTCTGTTAGGCCTGGTCATGGAATTCTGAATCTCTCCTCTTTTTTATTTTTTTAATGTTGTCACTGTTTGTGGGTTGTGAATACACACAAGTGAAGGCATAGTGAAAGCTGCACACACGTTGGCCTTCTGATTAATTTCACCTGACTCCTTCACTGAGTCCTGAAAGCTAGAAACAAAATGCAGTATCTGGTTCTTTTGAACAGTACAACGGGGACAAAGAGAAATACTGACTATTTTTATAGTGCTTCAATAAACAGTTCTTAAACCTCTGAATTCAGATGGTGGGGCTCTTTGGCATTTAAGATGAGTTCATCTTCAGCCCTTTGAAACCATCAAAGTTAAAAAAAAAGGGGGGGGTGGCGGGCATCACAGTTCCCATTAGCAAGCTGAGGGGTTGGGAGAAATTCTCACCAGATACAGTCTTAGCCCATTAAATTAGAGGAGCAGAGCTGCAGGAATCCAGCTGTGAATAGTAGAATAGCCAGCTGCGATGCTTCATTTTCTAACGTGTGCTACCATGAGTTCCAACTAGGGAAAAATGATCACACTGGGACCCCCACAGCACGCACCCGCAGGGGCCAAGGGCAGGGGACAGAAGGGTCGGGTGCAAGACCCGAAGAGGACTCTGTCACCCTGTGAGGTTCCTGAGGCTGGGACAGATCTGCAAAGCAGGGGACCAGTTCCTTCTTTTGAACTCTCAGAGAAAACTTTGCTATCTGTGACTAATTAAAAAACCCAGAGTGAGGGTTTTGTTGTTTTGTTTTTTTTTTAAATGAGGTTTGTTTTTGCCTCTGGCTTTTGTTCATCAGACCATTTTTTCTTCTTCTTTCTTAAATTTTGTGTAGGCTCGGGAGGATGGCCTGACTGTGATTCAGCCTCATTCCCTCCCCTTCGTAAACTCTGAGAGGCCAAGTGGAAAGATCGTGTACAACATCACTATACCTCTGCATCCAAATCAAGGTGAGACGTGCGGTCAGTCATCTTCTGAGTGATGCTGCTGTCTTCCACTTGTTGACCAGCCTTAAAAGCTCTGAAATTCTGTCTGCTTCTACTTGTTGAGGATTTCAGGAGTAACAATTATTCATCACCTTTGCTCCTGTCTTCTGAGTTTAGAACCAACTGAGAGAGAGAGACTGTGGTCAGATAGAGGGAGATGGATGTGTCAGGTTTGGTACTGACAGAGCTGTGCCTAAGAAAACAGCGTGCACATAGCTTTAATCACCAGATGAGCTCCCCCTCCCATGGCAGGCAGAACCAGACAGACCCAAGCATGGCCCGTAGGGACAGACAGCTCCTGCCCTGATGAGGTTATGATAGGCAAGCAGACCAGAAAGAGCTTGTGCTAAAGACAGCTGGGGCTCAACGGGGCCTGAGCCCCACATACTTAGTTTCATTCCCACTTGGATAAGTCACTCCTCCTCTCATACGGGAGCATGGAAATATGGAATTACAGTTAGAGGAGAGGTGGGCCCCTGCCGTCAGTCTCCAGCCCTCAGATCCCTTTACTTTGGGGCTCAGCTAACAAGCCTGCGCCGGAATAGGTGTGGCCGGGCATCACAGGAGGGTCGGCTTCTACAAAGACACTTCTGTTCCCTCTGGAGCTGCTCTCCCAAGACCAACCACTGCCTTAGATATAAGCCTTTCACATTATCATATTCCCAAGAAGAAATTAAATTTCATTTCCCTTTTGAAAAGGTCTAGAGGAATTAAAAGTCTGAAAGTCCTCCTTCCATCTTTTTTTAATCTAAGTCATACTCAATAAGAAAAAAATAAACAACCCAATCCAAAAATGGGCAGAAGACCTAAATAAGCAATTCTCCAAGGAAGACATACAAATGATCAAAAAGCACATGAAAAAATGCTCAATATCACTAATTATCAGAGAAATGCAAATCAAAACTACAATGAGGTATCACCTCACACCAGTCAGAATGGCCGTCATTCAAAAATCCACAAATGACAAATGCTGGAGAGGCTGTGGAGAAAGGGGAACCCTCCTACACTGCTGGTGGGAATGCAGTTTGGTGCAGCCACTATGGAAAACAGTGTGGAGATTCCTCAAAAGACTAGGAATAGACTTACCATATGACCCAGGAATCCCACTCCTGGGCTTGTATCCAGAAGGAAATCTACTTCAGGATGACACCTGCACCCCAATGTTCATAGCAGCACTATTTACAATAGCCAAAACATGGAAACAGCCTAAATGTCCATCAACAGGTGACTGGATAAAGAAGAAGTGGTATATTTATACAATGGAATACTACTCAGCCATAAAAACCGACAACATAGTGCCATTTGCAGCAACATGGATGCTCCTGGAGAATGTCATTCTAAGTGAAGTAAGCCAGAAAGAGAAAGAAAAATACCATATGAGATTGCTCATATGTGGAATCTAAAAAACAAAAACAAAAGCAAACAAACAAACAAAAACAAAGCGTAAATAAAGGACAGAAATAGACTCACAGACAGAGAATACAGACTTGTGGTTACCAGGGGGGTGGAGGGTGGGAAGGGATAGACTGGGATTTCAAAATTGTAGAATAGACTACACTGTATAGCACAGGGGAATATACACAAAATGTTATGATAACTCACAGAGAAAAAAATGTGACAATGAGTGTGTATATGTCCATGAATAACTGAAAAATTGTGTTGAACACTGGAATTTGACACAACATTGTAAAATGATTATAAATCAATAAAAAAATGTTAAAAAAAAAAAAAGTCATAGCTAGAGTCATCCTTCCTATGGGGCCAGAGTGGAGATGTTCTTCCAGACAAGCAGCCTGAATGGTGAAGCCTCATATGCTCCCTCCTTTTAAAGAGTTGATAGGACAGGAAAGATGATCACAGCATAAGTTCTATACCTGCAGAGTTTAGAAATGACAGACAAATCTGCAGCCCCTGAAGTATTTATAATTTAGTGATTGTTGCAAATCAAGATCTTAGAATAGTCAGGATCCATGTTACTGTTGCTAAGGATCATCACAGAGACTAGGGAGCCTCTGAAGGACAGAGGGGAGATTGAGAAAAATCACTTTACAGCCTCACCAAGAGACCAGTCTGTGCCTTTTTTTTTTTTTTTTTTTTTTAGCGACTTTGACCTTTGAACTTAAGCTCAATTGCGAGAATCTCATAATTATGGTACAGCATCTGTGACTTGTGAAGAATTCCCTGGTCTAAGCTACACAGGGGACAGTAGTTTGCATCTTACTATTGCTTATGGTCAGTGAATCCTAGTCAAGAGTATTTGGGTTTCCGATTTGCCCTTTTCTTCAATAACTAGAGAATAGTCCACCAAGAACAACTTGAGAGCACTTGTTCCTGAGGAATAAAGGCCTCCCACCTGTGGAAAAAGCAGCTTTATGGCCCCGATCATTCAGCCAGCCACCAGAATTACTGCTGATGCTCATGCTGACTCTTCCTCCCCAGGCACCATTGAACGCAGGGACCAGCCTCACTCTCCCATCCGCTACTTCACACAGGAAGACATCAACCAGGGCAAAATCATGTACCGTCCTCCCATGGCAGCCCCCCACCTCCAGGAGATCACGGCCTTCTCCTTTGCTGGTAAGGCTTTTTTCTCTATGTGAAGCACCAAACTGCTCTCTGTGGATCTTCATGGCAGTCTTGCCCTGACTCTGCCATAGTCCTTCTAGAGAGTTTGGTGACACTGCTCTGTAGGTTTTCAAAATAGCTCAAGACTTGGGGGCCAATAAGTAGCTCTGTGCTCATGTTCATCATTTTTTCCTTTATTCATTTGTGCTGGCATACTTTTAATAAATTTCTACTTTATGTTGTGTCTCTGATGTGGAAAGGCCTGAGAGAGGCCTTAGAGATCTACTGGTGAGAAACAAGAGGCATGAATCCTGTTCTTGATGAGTTTTGGGATCTAAGTATAGAGACAGAATTTGGAAATAATCCCAGTAATGAACATTTAGTTGCAGGCTGAGACAAGAGCTCTGAAAAGAAAGAGGAATGTTTAGTGGTGGAATTGGATGTAGCGAGACTGACCTAGACTGAGGGTTCATTGCTGGCTGCCCCAGGGAGGCATTGACAGTCGAGGGATGGGTAGACGCTAACTAGGCTAAGTGTGTGTGTTGGGACCATTGGGAGGACATTCCTGAAGGAAGGGCACATGTCCCTGTGCAGAGGCCCTGCGAGGGAGAGAATGTGACATTCTGGGGATTTAAAAAAAAGGTCAGTGTAGACTATTACTCAGCCATAAAAAAAAGAATGAAATAATGCCATTTACAGCAACATGGATATGCCTAGAGATTATCATACTAAGTGAAGTAAGTCAGACAGAGAAAGACAAATATTTTACAATATCATTTATATGTAGAATCTAAAAAATAGTATGAATGAACTTATTTACAAAACAGAAATAGACTCAGACATAGAAAACAAACTTATGCCTACCAAATGGGAAAGAGGAGGGAAGGGATAAATTGAGAGTAGGGGATTAACAGATACCATACTACATACTACCATACTAAAATAAACAATAAGGACCCACTGTATAGCACAGGGAACTATATTCAGTATCTTATAATAAACTATAATGGAAAAGAATCCAAAAAATATAGATATATACATATATATACATATAACCAAATCACTTTGCTGTACACCTGAAATGAATGCAATATTGTAAATCAACTATACTTCAATTTTTAAAAAATGGTCAGTGTGTCTGGAATGTGGAGGGTTGAGCAGAACAAGGATGAGCCTGTCGGTATGGATAGAGGCCAGGCCTTAGAGGCCCTGGAAGCCTGCAGGGATTTGGATCAGAACAGTAGAACCTGGTGAAGGTTTTAAGTTACAGGGGGAAAAGGAACTCTTTGACTGCAGTGATGTGAGTGGATTTGAGGAGGGGCCGGGGCAGATGGATATGTGGTTGAATGGAAACTGGCGAGAAGGATCCTGCTGTATCTCAGGGAAGGTCCCATGTAAAAATGAAGAATGCAGGTGATCTTTAGATTAAAACCAGAATTTGACAGATGGCACCTTTTTTAAAGAAGAGAAGACTGAGCAAAAGAATAACTAAATTTCTGATTCAGGCAAGTGTGTGCCCTTCCACTAAGCTAAAACAGCCTTAATCCTTGCCACCCCTTACCTCCCCCCTTGACCTAGTATTCAAAGCTGCTGAGGTTTTTTAAAATTTTAATTCTTATTTTTTACTGAAATGTAGTCAATTTACAATGTAAGTTTCAGGTGTACAACAAAGCATTTGGGTTATACATATACATACATACATGTATTTTCAGTTTCTTTTCCATTATAGCTCGTTACAAGAAATTGAATATAGCTCCCTGTGCTATACAGTAGGTCTGTGTTATTTATCTATTCTAAATATAGTAGATGCGTATCTGTTAGTCCCAAACTCCTAATCTATCCCTTCCTTCCCCTTCCCAGCTGGTAACCACACAAAACTACTGAGTTTTAAGCCCCTGCCCTAAATGTTTCTGTGCTCTGAAATCATTCTAAAAATCTGCAAGCCTGTTTCTTTATGATACTTAAAATGTATGTATCATATAGCACTTAATATAGAGTATTATTTTTGTATAGTAGCTTTATTCATACAGAACAATTGGTGATTTCTTATGGTGAGTTTAACACAGCTTGAATAATTTTAGAGTTATGTTTTAAAGTATGCCAAATGTTTAAAGTAATATTTGCCATTATTTGTATAGTTGCAATTTTCTAGAAAATGATTAACTCCTCTGTTACAGTGAAAATCCGTAAGTGTTGGGGTAGACTTCTTATCTAAAGGTTTACTAAAGGTTTACTAAAGGTTTACTATATCTTATCTAAAGGTTTCCCCAATGTTTACTAACTGATAACTGGTAGCCAGTGAAAATGTCCATGGTCCTCTAACTCCAACTTTACAAGACCTACTTTACAAGAAACTCCCTGGGATTAGAGGGAAAGAAAACATGTCAGCCATGGTTGAAGTTATTTCCGAATACACTATACTGCAGAGAGCAGAGTCCTGTCCTGTATAATCTATGGGATAAATGCCACGAGGTAAATCTCTCACACTCACACTGTTACAGTGTGTAAATCAATGTCCCAGGCATCACTCAATTCTACAATGGAACTGACCCACCAGAGAGCCTTGTCAGTGATGTATGGCATCACCCACAGTCACCGATTTGTACGATTCTGTGTACTGATAAAATGGAATCTGAATGAATGTGTTATAAATCACTCTAACTGCTGTGATATAAAATTATTCCTCTATGGGTTTCCTTTTGTTACTTAAAATTAGTGCTGGCACCATTAATTCAACATAACATTAGCAAACAACCTGGTGATCTTTCCATAAACCCTAATAATTTAGATTAAAATGTCCTTTTACTTTTCTAACCTCTGCATTATATTTTGTACCTTCTGCATCTATTTCTGACCTCAAAATATTTAGTGTACTGATTTTCTCACATCTGTTCTTTCAGGTCTTCCAGACTCAGTGAAATTCCACTTCACAGGTAAACATTTTTATCTCAATTTTATTGGAAAATGGAATTTTTCCTTTTTTTAAAAAAATTTGTCCCTTCTTTTTACTCTCTTCATCATTACCTTTAGCTATTTTCTAAGAACTACTTAAAAGTTACATTAACACAAGTTTCTTCTAAAATAATTACGTGGCTAGTTAAATAGTTATAGCTTAACTTTGTATTCATAAAAAAATAATTTACCAAGGATACCAAAGATTACTATTCTTTAAGCCCCATTTCAACTTGCCCTAATATCTATTAAAAACAGGTTATGGTTAAGACTCTGGATCCAGATTGTCTGGGCTTCAGCCTGCTTTGGGAAAGTTTCTTAACTTCTCTGTGACTTGAATGTCTTATTCATCAATGGGGATAATAAATAATAATTACATACGTGTAAAGCCCCCAGAACAGTGATTGGCATACCTCGTTTTACTGAACCTTATTGTACTTTGTAGATATTGCATTTTTTACAAATTGAAGGTTTGTGGGAACTCTTTGTAGAGCAAGTCTGTCTGTCGGTGCTGTTTTTCCGAGAGCATTTGCTTACTTCATGTCTGTGGTCACATTTTGGTAATTCTCACAATATTTCAAAATTTTTTTCATTATTATATTTTGAATGCAAGGTTCTTTAAATTCTACAGTGCTTTATAATTTTCAGAAGTTTCACATACAATTTCATATAATCTCATAATAAACTTTTTCATTATCATTATTATATTTGTTATAGTGATCAGTGATCTTTGATGTTAATATTGTAATTGTTTTGGGGCATGAACCACACCCATATAAGACAGCAAGCTTAATAAATGTGTGTGTTCTGAGTGTTGCACACACCGGCCATTCCCCTGTCTCTCTCCCTCTCCTTGGGCCTCTGTATTCTCTGAGACACAATAATATTAAAATTAAACCCATCAATAACCCTACAGTGACCTCTAAGTGTTCAAGTGAAAGGAAGAGCCACACATCTCTCACTTTAAATCAAAAACTAGAACAGCTTAGTGAGAAACACACATCAGAAGCCAAGACAGGCCAAAAGCTAGGCCTCTAATGCCAAACAGCCAAGTTGTGAATGCAGAGGAAAAATTATTGAAGGAAATTAAAAGCGCTACTCCAGTGAACACATGAATGATAAGAAAGCAAAACAGCCCTACTACTGATACGGAGAAAGTTTTAGTGGTCTGGAGAGATGAACAAACCAGCTACAATATTCCCTAGGCCAGAGCCTTCAGAGCAAGGACTTAACTCTCTTCAATTCTGTGAAGGCTGAAAAAGGTGAGGAAACTTCAGAAGACAAGTTGGAAGCTAGCAGAGTTTGGTTTGTGAGGTTTAAGAAAAGAAGCCGTCTTCTTAACATAGAAGTGCAAGGTGAAGCAACAAGTGCTGTTGTAGAGGCTGCAGCAAGTTATCTAGAAGATCTAGCTCAGATCATTAATGAAGGAGGCTACACTAAACAACAGATTGCCAATGCAGATGAAGCAGCCTTCTATCAGAAGAAGATGCCATGCAGGACTTACATAGCTAGAGAGGAGGAAGTCAATGACTGACTTCAAAGCTTCAAAGGACCAACTGACTCTCTTGTTAGAGATTAATACATCTGGTGACTTTAAGTTGAAACCAGTGCTCATTTACCATTCCAAAAAATTCTATGGCCCTTAAAAATTATACACTAAATCTTCTCTTCTGTGCTCCATAAATGGAATAGCAAAGCATGGATCACAGCACATCTATTTACAACACGGCTTACTGAATATTTTAAGTTTTCTCTTAAGTCCTACTGCTCAGAAAGGAAAAAAAAAAAAGAACTTATTTCTATAGGAGGAGGGTATAGCTCAGTGGTAGAGTGCATGCTTAGTATGCACAAGGTCCTGGGTTCAATCCCCAGTACCTCCACCAAAAGAAATAGGTAACCTAATTACCTACCCCCTAAAAAGATTTTTTTTTAATATGTTGCTGTTTATTGACAATGCACCTGGCCATCCAAGAACTCTCATGGAGATGTACAACAAGATTGATGTTGTTTTCATGTCTGCTAACACAACATCTATTCTGCAGTCCATGGATCAAGGAATAATTTTGACTTTCAAGTCTTATTATTTAAGAACTACGTTTTGTAAGACTATAGCTGCCATGGATAGTGATTCCTGGGATGGATCTGGGCAAAGTACATTAAAAACCTTCTGGAAAAGTTTCACTATTCATGTCATTAAGAATATTCACAATTCATGGGAAGAAGTCAAAATAACAACATTAATAGGAGTTTTGAAGAAGGTGATTCCAATCTTCATGGATGACTATGAGAGTTTCAAGACTTCAGTGAAGGAAGTAACTGCAGATGTGGTGGAAATATCAAGAGGACTAGAATTAGAAGTGGATCCTGAAGATGTGACTGAATTGCTGCAATCTCATGATAAAACTTTAACAGACGAGGTGTTGCTTCTTATGGATGAGCAAAACATCTTAGTTTCTTGAGAAGAAATATACTCCTAATGAAGGTGGTGTGAAGATTGTTGAAATGACAACAAAGGATTTAGAATATTACATAAACTTAGTTAAAGCAGCAGCAGGATTTGAGAAGATTGAATCCAGTTTTGAAAGAAGTTCTGTGGGTAAAATGCTATCAAACAGAATTCCATGCTACAGAGAAATCGTTCATGAAAGGAAGAATCAATCAATGCAGCAGACTTCATTGTCTTATTTTAAGAAATTAACACAGCCACCCCAACCTTCAGCAATGACCACCCTGATCAGTCAGCAGCATCAAATCAAATCCCATCAAACAAAAAGAAGGCTCAGATGATGGTCAGCATGTTTTAGCAATATAATAGTCTTTAACGAAGGGTTTTTAGACAATGCTATTGCACATTAATAAACTACAGTATAGTGTAAACATAACTTTAATATGCACTGGAAAACCTAATTTTTCATGTGACTTGCTTTATTGCAATATTCATTTTATTGCAGTGGTCTGGAACCAAACCCCAAACCATGTCCCAGGGTATGCCTGTAATCATCCCTGGGTGACACTCAACTAATGAATTGTTGTTGTATATAGCATTGAATAGAGCCTTTCATTGGATACCTCGCTACTGGAAGGGAAGTGTTGTGACCCAGAGAGTGAGTTGTGATAGCTGTGTGTAGAAGACCTCAGCGTTCTGGTTTTAGTTCACAGTACAGTAAAAGCTGAGTGCCAGTAAGCAAAAGCAGAATCAGACCTGACATCTATGCTGGTGCAAAATAGAGGCAAGATTTCTTTGTTTAGGTCTAGAGTGAGGATGGTTGACCATAAACGGCATCCTTAAATAGCTGTTTAGTTGGGATTGACTATTCCATTAGAAACAACCATCAGGATGTCCTATTGTGTTTCATATAGATAGAAATCTTGATGGGAGAGATTCACCTCTCTGAAACTCCCAGATAGTCCTCCTATGAGGGTTAAAAAATCACACTTGAATCAACAGAAAATTTTAGAATTGTGTTGTTTTTTTCCTTTTTATTTTTTAATTGAGGTATAATTGACATGTAACATTGCATTCGTTTCAGGTGTACAACACAGTGAGTAAATATTTGTATTCATTGCAAAATGATCACCACAATAAGTCTACTTGACATCTGTCACGTGTATAGTAACAAAATTTTTCTTCCTGTGGTAAAACTTTTACAATCGCTCTCTCAGCAACTTTCAAATATGCAGCACAGAATTATTAACTATAGTCACCATGCTGTACATTATATCTTCATGTTTCAGTTATCCATTCATCCACCAATGGATACTAATCTTGGCTAGCGTGAATAATGCTGCAATAAACACGGAGTGCAGCTCTCTCTTTGAGACACTGATTTCATTTTACTTGGATATACACCCCAGAAGTGGGATTGCTAGATCATATAGTAGTTCTAGTTTTAATTTTGAGGGGAACCTTCATACTGTTTTCCATAGTGGCCTCACCAATTTACATTCCCACTAACAGTGTAAAAAGGTTACCTTTTCCTCACACCCTCACAACACTACCTATCTTTTGTCTTTTTGTTATTAGCCATTCTAAGAGGTGTGGCGTGATATCTCATTGTGGTTTTGATTTGCATTTTCCTGAAGATCAGTGATGTGAGAACCTTTTCATGTACCTGTTGGCCATCTGTATATCTTCTTTGGAAAAATGTCAATTCATATTCTCTGTCCATTTTTAATCAGATTGTTTGTGGGATTCTTTGCTATTGAGTTGTATGAGTTCTTTATATATATAGTATTAACCCCTCATCAGATACACGATTCGCAAATATTTTCTCCCATTCTGTAGGTTGCTTTTTCTTTTTGTTGATGGTTTTCTTTGATATGCAGAAGATTTTCCCTTTGCTATGCAAATAGGATGTAGTCCAACTTGTTTATTTTTGTTTTTGTTGTCAAATTTTAAAAAATCATTGCCAAGGCTGATGTCAAGGAGATTATCACCTATGTTTTCTTCCAGGAGTTTTATAGCTTCAGGTCTTATGTTTAAGTCTTTAATCCATTTTGAGTTAATTTCTATGTATATTGTAAGATAGTGGTCCAGTTTCCTTCTATTGAACATGGCTGTCCAGTTTCTCTTGACACCATTTATTGAAGATTGTCCTGTCTCCATTTTATATTCTTTGTTCTTTTGTCATAAATTAATTAACCTTATATTTGTATATATATTATAGGCTCTCTCTATATATATATGTATTCCTTTGATCTATAGATCAGTTTTATACCAGTACCATACTGTTTTGATTATTATAGCTTTGTAATATAGTTTGAAACCAGGATGCATGATGCCTCCGGCTTGTTCTTCTTTCTCCAGATTGCTTTGGCTATTTGGAGCTTTTCATTGTTCCATAAAAATTTTAGGATTATTTGTTGTATTTCTGTGAAAAAATGCTATTGAAATTTTCATAGAGATTGCATTGAATCTGTAGATTGCATTGAGCAGTATGGACATTTTGACAATATTAATTCTTCTAATTCTTCAAGCATGGAATAGCTTTTCATTTATTTGTGTCTTCAATTTCTTTCATCAATGTCCTATAGTTTTCATCATACAGATCTTTCACTTCCTGTGTTAAATTTATCCCTAGGTATTTTATTCTTTTTAATGCAATTGTCAATGAGATTATTTTCATAATTTTTCTAATAGCTTGTTATTAGTGTTTAGAAATGCAACTGATTTTTGTGTATTGATTTTGTATCCTGCAGGTTTACTGAATTCAGTTATTAGATCTCCTGGGTTTTTGATGGAATCTTTAGGGTTTTCTATATATGATACCATGTCGTCTACAAATAGTGACAGTTTTTCTTCTTCCTTTCTTTCTGATTTTGATGCCTTTTATTTCTTTTTCTGGTGTTGTGCTATTGTTGAAAAGAACCCAGTATCAGCTCATTTCTAGTGATAAACTTCTAGATAAATCATACGTCAGTAATACTGTACAACAGATTATAACAGTTTACATTTTACAAAACAATTTACAATATAAGTTGTCTTATTTAATCCTGATAACAATGTTGTAAGGACAGGTTTTATTTTAGCATTTTAAAGCTAAGGAAACAAAGGATCATTAGAATAGTAATCTACCCAGGTTTCCATATCTGGTAAACAGTAGAATCAGGATTTTAGTACAAGTTTCTGACTCTGAGTATGGGATATTTAGTTTAGTCTGGTCTGTATGTGTTCTACTCATGAAAAACAAGCATCATGGTAGTATACCAGTTTGGTTTCCAAGCCTCAGCACTTACCTGAAAGCTTGAATAGGTAAAGGGGTTATCTATTAACTTCTCCAGGACTTTAAGTTAAATCATCCATGAACCTATTATACAGAGTAAAGTAAATGGACATTGGGCTGACCTTAAATTAATTTATCTTGTTTCTGCCTGAGGTTCCTTTTTTATTGTTCAGTGATTTTAAAAAAATTATTTTAATTTTTTTAGAGTGGTGTTAGTTTTACAACAAAATTGAGAGGAAGGTATATAGACACATGCATAGCATAGCCTCTCCAATTATCAACATCACCCACTAGAATGATACATTTTTTCTAAACCAAGGATGGACTTATATTGACACATCCTAATCTCCCAAAGTCCAGTTTACTCTAGAGTTCACTCTTAGTGCTGTATATTCTATGAGGTTAGACCAAAGTATGACATTTATCCATCATTATCATATCATACAGAGTATTTTCACTGCCCTGAAAGTCCTTTGTGCTCTGCCTATTTACCTCTCCCCACTCCTACCTCCCACCTTTGGCAACCACTATTCTTTTTATTGTCTTCCATAGTTTTGCCCTTTTCAGAATATCATATAGTTGGAATTATACAGCATGTAGCCTTTTCACTTAGCTTTCTTTACTTAGTAATATGCTTTTAAGATTCCTCTGTGTCTTTTCATGGTTTGGTAGCTCATTTATTTTTTTAGTGCTGTATAATATTCCATTGTCCAGCTGTACCGTAGTTTATCAATTCACTTACTGTAGGACATCTTGGTTGCTTCCAAGTTTTGGCAATTATGACTAAAACTGCTATAAACATCTGTGTGCAGATTTCTGTGCAGACATAAGTTTTCAGCTCCTTTGGGAAATACCAAGGATTCCAATTGCTAATCTTATATATGGTAGGAGTATGTTTAGCTTTATAAGAAACAGCCAAACTGTCTTCCAAAGTGGCTGTACCATTTTGCATTCCGACTAGCAATATATGAGAGTTCCTTTTGGGCTATATCCTCACAAGCGCTTGGTGTTGTCAGTGTTCCAAATTCTGCCCATTCTAATTAGTGCATGGTGGGATCCTACTGTTGTTTTACTTTGCGTTTCCATGCTGACATATGATGACGAGCATATTTTTCACATGCTTATTTGCCGTTTGTGTCTTCTTTGGTGCAGCATCCATTAAGGTCTTCAGCCTATTTTTTAATCAGGTTGTTTGTTTCTTACTGTTAGCTGTTAAGAGGTCTTTGTACATTTTGGATAACAGTCCTTAGTCAGATGTGTCTTTTGCAAATATTTTCACCCAGTCTATGGCTTGTCTTCTCATACTCTTGACACTGTCTTTCACAGAGCAGAAGTTTTAAATTTTAATGAAATCCAGCTTATCAATTATTTCTTTGGTTTTGTATCTAAAAAGGCATCACCAAACCAAGGTCATCTAGGTTTTTTCCTATGTTATCGTCTAAGAATTTTGTAGTTTTGTGTTTTGCATTTAGGTCTATGATCCATTTTGAGTTAATTGTTGTGAAATGTGTAAGATGTTCCTTTTTAATTAAGGAGAAAACCTTTTGGAATCTGGTAGGAAAGAAGTCATCTTCTTCAAGAGACTTTTGTGAGAGAGAAATTTAACTTGGACACATAGTGAACTAAGGCAGCAAGAAACCCAAGCCCTGGTGTTAACCCATAGAATGAGAGAGAACAGCTCATTTGGCTAATCAGTTAAGCTGAGAATGAAAGCTGATACTCCTGACCTGGATGCTTCCAGACAAGCACAGGCCCTCTACAGAACCATGCAGAGCAGGGAAGACACACGAGGTGAATGGTGCCTGTGGGAGGCATCTGACCAAGGAGGCAGTCTGACTGTTTCTCAGAGGCGTCAGAAACGTTGCTTAAAGAGAGGGCTAGACATGGAATTGCTAACATTTTAATTGTAAGTTTTCATGTTTGCTTGCAAAGCCTTGCACCCGCATGGTCTATTTTACTGTTGTGTAATATGTACCAGAAAATAGCTTTCCTCCCTTTACTGTAGAGGCAAGGCTACCCCTTGGTCACACTGACAGCTGTGTGATATGACCAAAGCTTTTAAAGTTTTAGAGCCTTTCCTCTCCTCTGTGGTGAAGTTGGGATAATGAAGGCCCACTGAGGGCCTCCCCCCAACTTAAAAACAAAATCAATGTAAAACATAAAAAATTAAAATTATATTTTGCAATTTTTAAAAAAAGTTTATCAAGGGGAGTTCTTAAGTTAGATTCCAGGGACTTCAGAGAATCCTGAATCCACTGAAATTTATGGAAAATTTGTATGTTTGTCCTCAAACTCGCAAAAGTTCAGCATCGTTAGTCCCTGTCTCTGATGAGCACAAATGATTGAGCTCAAAGAAGCAGATGCAATGACTTTGACATTGACTGAATGACCAGAGCCATAAAACCCTCCTCCTCACAAGGATAATGTCTTCTCTTCTTCAGTAGGGCTATTTCTGGACTTCTCTTGGACGTGGTGTATACCTTATAAAATCCAGCCTTATCTTTTAGATCTGTCCTCAAGAAAAAGACAAATCTAAAACCTGTATGGAATCATTACCAGAAGTCACTAAGAAAAGCTTTATTTGGCTGAAGTAGAGGTCAGATTCCTACTGACTTGTTACTAAGTCCAGAAGAAAGAGAAGGAAACTGATTTCTTATAACCAACCCATATATAAGCATCCCACATATTTAAAATAATCAAGAAGGCAGTTTTCACAGTAGGCACTACAGATAGACACATGGATGGATGTGGTGCAGGTGCTCCTCCAAACCTGGCTTTTAGAGAAAGGATGGTGTGTTAAGGAATGAGAAAGTGGAAGCGAGAATCAAGGGTCTGTCATTTCTGCTTTCATTTCCCTCTGGCAATCGGTGTTCACTTTGATGTCCAAGGGATAATCCAAGGGAATAAAATCTTAAGGTCACTGTTTTGTTTACAAATGCGTATTCCATTTATTGCATGTGCATCATGGCCAGGTAAAAATGGGTCTGGCTCACTTCCAAACAAATGCCATTAGAGATATTTGTATAGACATTTTCTTTCCCTTTTAAAAATTATTTTCTGTTGAGACATAGACATGTCATTCCTAAAAGAGATTTCTTGAAAAAAATATTGGAACATTGGAAGAATGAATTGAATCTAAAATAATTCCATAAATAAAAACTTTCACCAGCTTCGTCTGAGAGTGCATATTTTGTATTACTTTCCTTCCCACTAACATTTATCAATATCACCTCGTTGTGAAACGTGCTTCTTAGAACGACTTTGTTGTTATGATCCTTTAGCCTGTTTGTTATTCAGTAGAATAAGCTTTGTAGAATAGCTCGCAGTATCTTGCTTGCTTGCTTACTTTTTCCATTTATAAGCATCTCTTCAAAGTGTTATGGTAATCTAAAAAAGCCTCTGGCTACATATTTATAGAACTAGCCTAGACTACAAGTTGATATGTTTGTGTGTGTGTGTATCTGTTCTAGTTTCAGATGGAGAGCACACAAGTCCAGAGATGGCCCTCACCATTCACCTGCTTCCCACTGACCAGCACCCGCCGGTGTTGCAGGTCACAGCTCCACTGCTCAAGGTCAGCCCAGGAGGCAGCACTGCTATAGGTGAGAACTGGGAACCTGAGAGAAACGGAGCTTTGGAAATGGAACCACATTTCAGCAACAGTCCCTGTTTAAACCTGTTCATGGTTACCAAGAAGTACTGACCTCCTCTTCCCGAGGTTGTACGCGTTCTCATCCATAGCCTTCCCTCTGCCCAGCTCCATGCAAATAGAAGCAGCGCAGAAAGAGGGAAGTCAACCCTTCAGAGGCCAATGCTCAGTGATGGGCTACAACCCCAAATTTATTTTCCAGCCTCCAGGAGTTTGATTTGTTGCCGTCAGTAAAATATAAAGTAACAGAGAGCAGAGAGGAGAAAGGGGAGGGGGAGTGGTTTCAATGACTGCTCTTGTTTTCTGTTTAGAAAGTAAAGAGTAATGGGAATGACAGATTACAGTCACCTTCAAAAGCTGTGAGGAGTTAGAGTTGGCCCAAGTATTTTGTATGTGATTTTATTTACCTATTAGTATACTTACTCGTTAGAAGTTGATTCTTTTACCAAGAACATCTTAAGAGCAAACAGTGGATACTGTGATTTTTGTAAGGTGAGCTCTACAGAGCCATATCCAGTTTCTACATATGGGTATTGGTCTAAAATTACTTATCATCCAACTTATAAACAAGCCACATATGCAAAGATGACTGTCTGTTTGCCCTACTCCTGCTCACGTCAGCAACAGTCAGAGCAGCCGTTGTTAAGATAACTTAGCTCTTCTGTAAATTCAGAGAAAGAAGAAGGGAAGAAACAATGAAAAACAAAAACAATTTCTGGGAGTATTTTCTGGAAGAAAACTTACTTGGTCAGTCAGGACTGACCTTTTTGTGGGCTTCCATTTCTTCATCTGTATGAAATAAAAAAAGATGTTCTAAAGTTAGAACTACCTGCTAGTAAGTTAACTTTTGGAAGATCCTACTTGTAATTTGGGAATTGACTATATCATCAAGTTTTCACTCTTTTGTGGTTGATTCGAATCAATTGGTGCTTTCTTATATCCATCAGATTACCCACAACATGGCTTCCAGCCCGGCCTGTGCCTTTAATGTACACATAGTGTAGAGGTTTTAATGTACACACCTTCTCACCATGCTTTTTTCTGCTGACTGCAGGACTCCAGTTGGTAGTAAGAGATACCGAGACAGCACCTGAAGAACTCCTCTTTGAGCTTCGCACACCTCCACAGCATGGCGTGCTCCTTAAGTACACAGCTGGGTTCCCAGGACCCATGGCTGCAGGTAGCGGCTCACTCTGTCATTGGCTTGCTTAGAGGATTTCTTGCTCTACCGTCAGTTTTATGTGTCTCAGACAGGACATAAAGCAACATCGTGGGACAAACTATAAGGAGATACTTAGGAAAAACCTTTAGTGTGTTTAGTCCATTGGCTGAAATACTTGGGATGTCTTTCTCTGCACCCCCACCACCCACACCCCAAAGCAGGAAGCTATGTCCTCAAGTTGTAGGTAAAACCAGTTGATTTCTGAAATCTGGAGTAAATACATTTAGAACTACCTCAAATGAGTTGTGTGCTCCCACTTTCCCATGGTTTGTTCATGGAGATAAATTTGTCTTCCTTACTTCGGTGTGTGAATCTTCACAATATTTTCAGCACTGGGACTCTGACTTGTAGTGTAAACTACATGTCTCTTCATCCATTAAAAAAGGATGGTAATGTGACCAGCTTTCCAAATAATATTTATTTTTCCTTCTCTGATTATAAAAAAGAATACATGCTGATTGTTTAGGAAGTACAGAAGAGCACAAGAACACAACAAGATCTAAATTTTAATAGTCAGCCCTTATATATCAAAATGAATATTAGCCCTTTCGAAGTAGTCACCCTGGGATGCTATATACTTATTCTGACAATCTGTACTTTCTCAAAACCTTTATATAATTCCTAATAGGCGTGGAATAATACATTCTTCTGAATATTCCTACAGAGGGAGAGTATCAAATCTTTGACCTTGAAGGTGCCTTGAATTTATAAGAGCAACAAATAGGCACTTGGGAGTCACAAAGGCATATTTTTAAAAATTTACTGAACAAAGGAAGTATCGTTAAGATAGATTCCTGGCATCCTAAGGGAACTATATTAGGAGCGTAACAGTCATGGCCCAGTTTGTTTAACATTATAGTTAACTTATATTTGTGTAATTAATATATATGTTCTAAAGATGTTTATAAAATATTAGTTTATTTCTTCTTTTAGGTACAATACCACTAACACCAGTAATTCACAGTAACACAGTGTTGAAGGAGAAGGCTTAGAAGATGAATAAAAAGAATGAACAAATTCTTTGGTTTTATTATATAACTTCAGTTATGAGAGTCAATAATCCACGAGGCAGTAGGGCCTCTAAGAACACCAGTTCTTAACTGTGCTCATGGAATCACTAAGAAGCATTTCTCATAAAAAAGGTTCCATGACCAAACAATTTGGGAAGCTTTAATATTGTATATTAAAGAGTCTAGAATTTTAATAAATCCTGCTATTTAAAATTTTTTAAAGTTTTGTTTAAACCTGTTTTTCTTAAACATTTATGACCTTGAAACTTTTTTCACACTATACCTATCAGGTGGGTCACAAATTAGTGCTCTAGGCTTACACAGGCTGGGTTTCTAATGACAAATTTTCAATTTTTAAATTTTTTTTCATTTAAAAAAGAAAACATTGTACTTACAGTTAAAACAAAGAACTCTTACAGGTTTATCTAGCATAATTTACTTTCTTAACTTTATCAATAAATTTTCAGTATTAAGATTAGATTCTGGAAGGGCTAACATAAAGAATAGAAGCATGTCCTTTATTCTGTAGAACTAAGTGATGAATGGATCTTAGAGAGGCAGATTTTGACTCAGTATGATTAAGAACTTTAAAAAAAAAAATGTACAGCTGTCTCCAGTGGAATTAGCTCCCTTGTAAAACAGTGAGACTTCCACCTTGAGATGTGTTGAAGGACAGGCTAGATAACCCTTTTTCTAGTGGAAAGGGAATCCTGTCCTGGGTGGGTGGTTGGACTAATTGGCTTACAACTCCCAGAGTTTATGATATATATACTTTGAAATCCTGAGAACAAAGGTGTTATGTAAATGAAAAGCTTTATTCCCAGAGGTAATGGTTTTCTGTGATTTGTTTTATTCTTGAAAGGTGACACTTTCACGTATGAAGATATTGAGAAAAACGTTCTGCAGTATCTGCATGATGGCTCCTCTGCCTGGGAGGACAGCCTGGAGATCTCAGTTACAGATGGCATCTCCACGACAACAGTGGACGTGAGAGTAGAGGTGTCGCCACCCGAGGTCCGAGGGCCTCGGCTGGCTGCTGGTGCCTCTCTGAGCCTGACCGTCGCTAGTCAAAGCACAGCTATCATCACTAGGGCACATCTTGCTTACACTGTAAGTTCTTAACGTTTGTCTTTCTGTCCACCGCCCCCTCTGTCAGGGCTGACCGGAAAGCAATGCCATGGCTGAATACTTGGGCCATTAAGTATACAGCCATATAAGCCATATAAGTAACATTTTTCTCAGCTTCACTATAGTTCTACTCTTGGGAAAGAGTTACACTCTTTATTCCAGCTGCTCCAGTGTCTCATTAACAGAGTTAATGAGCAGAATGTTGATGAAAACACAATGAGTATGTGTAGGGGTAGGTGACTGTCAACAGGAAACAGTGCCAATCTCAAAAAAAGCCCAAGTCCTCCTATTTTAAGCTCCGTCCATATTTCAAATGGGAATTTTAGGGAAAGAGAATTTTTGAAGAACTTACCTGGTCAATGACTAATAGGTAATGGTATTTCATGGCCCACTTTTTCTGAGAGAAAGCACACTTTTCACCAGCTGTCATCTCAGGTCCAGCTCTAGACAGAATGCTGGCATAGTCCTTTGGCAAGATGCTGTGTCACCCCCCATCCCATGCCTCAAGAGAGGCAGTGTGGTTAGGGAACAAGTGTAGATTCAGGAACTCTGGTTTGTTTTTTTCAATCCCCAATCTGGCCCTAATTTGATAAGTGATCTTGGGTAATTAAACTCATCTTCTTTCTTTGACTTTACCTCTGGAGCTAAGGATAATGAGGAAATTAATTTTATTTTTCATTTATGTATGTTGTAAACAGATATGAACTCTCTGTGTAAAAATAATAGGTCGTTTTGACAAACACCTTGAAAATAAGAATGATTGTCTAGATGGTATCATTCTTAGTATTGAATTTTTCCTTTGCTAATTTTAAAATTTTAACCAATAAACTGGCCTTTCTTAAAAAAAAAAAAAAACCCACTATATAGTTTTAAGTAATCCTTTTCTGGGCTGAAGAGTCTGGCTATAAAATCTGGTCCTGAATAGTAGATGGAAGATAAAGCATTGGCCTGGGAACAATTGCTTCAATTGCTTTTGCACAGATATCCCCCTAAAATTGTCTTTTCTTAAGTTATGGGAAACTGCATTCCACCCTAATACTTCTCCTGGGTCTAGTATAGTTTCAGAACAACTTTGATTTTGTTGTTTTTTTTTTTAATTGACAAGTGATTCTTCCCATAGGTTATATAGTCTTTTGAATCTTATGAAACACAAATTCATAAAAATGGTTGAATACAGATTTAATCAATAGATCACTAAGGCTTGGAAAATGTTTGACAGACCAGAATAGGATTCCAGGAGCGATTCCTTCCCATTAAATGCGTATTATAAGCTGCAGATCAAAATGCAAGCCCATTGGCAACTGAACATATATTTTCAGAAATTGATTGAATGTGATTTACCCACCAGAGCACAAAGGCTCGAAAAGAAGTATTCTATCCCGTTGAAAGCGAAGCATATTTTAAATACTAAGCTAAGTTATACACTAACTTTCTCTGAGGATTGTAGAAGAATCTGTTGTACTTCGTGTTATGGGGAAATTTTTTCTAGATATGCATAGTTAGTGAGTTTGCAACGAACATTTGGAAAGGTTGGAAAAGCCGTCTGAAATTCTGGTCATAAATGGAGCAGAATATAAGGGATAGGAGCAGGTGAGCATGTTCTTAATTAGAGTATCATTAACTCCAAGAAGGTGATAATGATGTCAGGAGAGACAAAAGGCAAAAGTGGGGTTCTGTGTGATTTGCTTCTTAATGGTGGCTTTCTATCCACCGTTTGCTCTGTACTGCAAGTCAACAAGTAGGGGAGGGATGGTAGGGTTTTGTGGTTAGAATGAACGAGTTTTAATTCAAGCTCACCACTTTTACTGGTGTAATAACCCCTGACAAGTTACTTAACTCTCTAGGGCTCCATTTCCTCATTTGTAGTATGGGGAGGTTAAGATTAATCTTAGCTAATAGAATTTCTAGGCACCAGCCAAAAATACATTAATTCAAAATATGATACCATCTATAATAATACTACACAACATATATTAGGAATAAATGTAACAAAAGGTGTGTAACTTCTAGGGAAAATTGATGTTATGACTGACTATAAAGAAAATCCAAAAGAATGTCTTGACAAAGTATTAGAAATAAAAGGAGAATTTACCAAGGGGCCAAACAGAAGATCAACAAAACGAGAGCATTTCTATACATAAGCAAAAAATAGCCAGTAAATGTAACTAAAAAGATGCTACCACTGGTAATAACATCACAAAAATTATATTCATTGGACTAAATCTAGCAAAAACCAGGCAATATATCTATAGGGAAATTTATAATACTTAATTGACATTTTAAAAAATACTAAATAAATAACAAGATACACCAACCATATTCGTGAATAGGAAGATTTAGTATCAAAAAGATATCAGTTCTCCCGCAATGTGATCTTTCCATTCACTTGAGTTCCAATCAAAAGCCCATGGCTGGTGTCCTCCTGTGCTATTTTGTACAAATAAACCTGAGTCAGGATCTGTCAAAAAAAAAAAGCCCAATGGACTTTTAAAGGATCTTGATAAGCTGATTCCACAATATATAAGGACCAAAAAAAGGGCCAAAATTCTGAAAATGAATGATAGGAGGGCAGGGGCTTGCCCCATCAGATACCAGGATTCATTAAAACCTGCGCTATTTAAAGCAGTGCAGCCCTGGAATATATCAGAGAGTCCAGAAACAGACCCACGCTTGGGACTGTCAAATAAAGCAGATACATCAAGCCAGATCAGTGGAAACAGGAGGAGCTATTTAAAACGTGGATCTGCACAAAATTATTATTCATATGTAAAAAAACAAGAACTTGGACTGCCATGTCCCACCCTACACAGATATTAACTGTAGCAAATCAAGTACTTAAATGTCACAAGTAAAAAATTTTACAATTCTTTGTAGGATATAGGTGAATATTTTCATCATACTGGGCAAGAGAAGAATTTCTTAAACTAGAAACAAAAAGTACTAACTATAAAGAAGAGATTGATAAACTTGACTATAGTAAAATTAAATTTATGCTCCCCAAAACACATCATAAATACCAAAAAAACAGACAAGTTACAAATTGGAAAAAGATATTTGCAACACATGTAACCAAAAATAACAAAGAATATATGAAGAACGTCTGCAAATCCGGAAGAAAAATAATCCATTTGAAAAATGAACAGGAGACATGAGCAGGAATTTCAGAAGAGGAGCCCACAAGGCCAATAAATATAAGGAGAGATAGTCACCTTTTTAGTTATTTTAGTTTAGTTGCAGAAGAAGCAAATTAAGACTATATTCCACTTAATAACAATTCAATTGGCAGGAATTTACAAGTATAAGAATACCAAATGTTGGGAGAGAAATAGGAGCTTCTTTGCTGATGAAAGTGTAAATTAGAACTCTGGGAAAGAATCTGGCATCGTCTGTTGAGGATGAATGTCCATATACTCTAACCATGCCACTCCTAGGTTCCTATCCAGGAGACACTTTCACACGTGCATAAGATACTTACAAAAAATATGCACGAGAATGTTCAGAGCAATACTGTTTGTAATAGTGACACTATTTGTAACAGCAAAAATATTGATACAAGCCAAATGTCCATCAGCATCAAGGGGATAACAGGTAACTTTGGGTTTACTTACTTTATGGAACATCGGAGAACACTCAAAACAGATGAACTACAGCTGCACAAAAATAGATTAATGGATCTTAGCAGTCTGCTATTGAGTCAAAAATAAATCCCACAAGAGGAGTGTCTAACTCCTTTTCCTAAGTTAAAAAAAAAACTAAAAATACTTTTTAGTAATATATCAAACTATATCAAGAAATTCAAGGAAATGAGAAACAGGATCTAAAATGATGGCTGGCCCAGGGTCAGGATAGAAGAGGAGCACGTACATAAATGTTAATTATCAGAATTCTAGTCCTTGTGTTGAATGGTGGGTCAATAGATGTATAAATAATAAAAAGAAAATGGAAAAAATGAATTAATATAAAGTGGGCAAGAAGGTGTTTGAGTAGGAAAATTTCATGAGAACAAGGTCTATATTCTTAGGGATTTTTTTCACCCACAATATCTTGGATATCCCCAAATAGTAATTTTCTTTAAGTTATGACAGCATTTTCAGGAAAAAAAAAATTCAGCTGATTTCATCCTCTTCCAAACCCAGCAGTCATTTGAGGTTTGAAAGATTATAATAAGTTGTGCCTGACATGAAATAAGCATTTCTCTGCCAAATTTGCCAGTGTGGAATTTAGAAGCTCTTCATTCTAATCAAGTACCTGGAGCTCTGTCCTTGTAGTTTATCACCACCTCGGATGACAATACCTTAGAACTCTCAGCTGTCTTTTAAAAATTCTCCCCCAGAGGGTACTTACAGTAATAGTAAGTAGTCTCTTAACTATTCATATCCACTTACTGAAGCATGCATCTTTGTCATAGTGTGAGATATGTCTCGACTTATCTGTCCCTCTGACCAACTCTATTCTAGCATCAGATTTCACAAAGAGCTTTTAAAAAGAAAAAAGAAAGAAAGCAAAGGTGGTTGGGTGGCCTTTATTTCAGAAAAGTAGCTGAAATCTAGGCATCTGAGAAGCAATGGAAAAGACAATTGCCTTTCAAATGGTATTGGGTGACTTAAAAAAAAAAAAAGAAATAGTCTTTTGGAAGCTTGCATATTGTATTTGATAACCCATGTGAAAAAAGAGAAGCTTTTAAAATATAAATTTAGGGGAAATTTTCTGAAGTTTTGCAGCTTCAGTGAATTTGAGTTTCCTTCCTTGCTGTTGTCAAGTGATGTGAGGAAATACGGAAAATTCTGATCTTGCATTGAGGCTCTGAACTGTCAACTTAAAGCGATCCCTCAGAATCTAAATGACAGCTGACTACAACCTGCTGCCCCAGATCCCCAGGTAGCTGCGCTCACCTTCCTGGTCTCATACGTCAACTAAGTGTACAACCTAGCCGTGAAAATTTGCATTTGAGAGTACACTTGGCCAAACACTATTTCTTTTTGTTCCTATGGTAAAGTGTCGAGTGCCCCCATGTTCACAGTCAACTGCCCTGAAGGATGAATGACTCGGGGAATCTTTCCAAAGAGATATTGCCTGCCTTCCAGATAGTTCCAAAAATATCCTTGGAGAAAGAGAAAATTGTTCATTAAGACATTCAGTGACAATCCATGTAGAAACACAAGAGAGCCAGTTTCATTTCTCCAAAAACAGTGCAGAGGAAAGGGAAGTAAAGGAAGGGTCTTCATTAAACTGGGCATCTTGGGGGTTGAGCATCCATAGATTTGGTCCTAATCGAGTGAAATCCATAAAGTTTCCTCAATTCTTCTGTTAACCTACAGTTTTTATCATGTTGAACATAAATGCATTGGCTCAGCTAATCAACTTCCATTCTTTCTGCTTCACAGAATTTTTAAATCATTGTTACCAATGTATAATGGAATTTTACCTGTTTCTGAAAATCAGACTCTTCTGAGAAACTATAGAAGAATATTACAACTGTGTTTATAGAAAGATGACATGTTTCTGACTATGTTTTGTTCTTCACCAGATGCTTGTAATAAAAACAAAACCTTGCATGGCTCTTAAAGTAACTATAGGGCATCTCTTTGTTTTATGCCCCGTACCTAAAGTGCATTTCCCACTATTATCTTGATCAAAGAAACCCTGTAGGAGAAATAAATACTGGGGATTGCATGCAGTTTGAAATGATATGCTTTATCATAAAAGGAAAGAGATTTTTCCTTTTAGGCAAGAAGGAAGCACCCATGATCTTTAACTACTGGAAGTATTTATTCCTGCAAATGCGCATTCATGTCTTCTTATTTGCCCAATTAGGATGACTCGTCTCCTGACCGAGAAATCTGGATTCATTTAAATTCTCCGCCCATGTATGGTGCTCTTCTAAGAACCTCGGGACCTGAGGTGGAAGAACTCTCAGAGATTTCCAACTTCACAATGGAAGACATCAGCAGCAGGAAAATTAGGTAGGTAATCACTTGGCATTACTTGACGTAATTTTTTAAATTGTGTTAAAATATTTAAGCAACTAACCAGTAGCTTCCTTGGAAGGATTTTGTTGCCTCTGGCCCCATCTTTAAACAAAGATGCCGTCATCCTACCTGGCCTCTCAGTGTAGCTCCTTCATTCCATTCCTCTCTTGGCCTGTCTAGGTACTCAGCTGCATATGAGACCGGTGGTCATCTGGTTACTGACAGCTTCCACTTCTCTGTCTCTGATAAGGACAACAACCGTCTGGACAATCAGCTGTTTACCATCACCATCACTCCTGTCCGGGACCCACCCCCCGTCATTGCATTTGCTGACCTTATCACGGTAAACAGTTCTGAGATCAGTGAACAGTGGGTGCTGCCGAGAGCTGGAATGTGTGGCAATGTGAATAAAAGATACCTAAATTGGCTGTCACGTCTTTCCCCCCAAATATCTGTATCATAGTATCAAGATATGCATGGTTTTCAATTGTGAGTTTTTCAGAAAGTATGCAAATAGTGATATGCAGAAGATCAAATCATTATATCCGCATTAGTTTTAGTAGTCTACAAATATTTATGTGCCAGACATGACTCGAGATGTGTATAGTATTTTATGTACCAGGCTAGGTGTGTAGTGGAGTAGGAATATATCTTTGAAGAATTTATAGTCCAATGTTTGCAGCAACTAAAACAGGGTTATGGACAGTGTCCCCAGGTCACTTCTTGAATCAAGTTGATACTTTTCACTGTAAACAATATTGACAGTTTCTTGGGGTGGGGAGCGTAGGAGGCTAGATAATGTGTCTTAATCATGAAGTTACCCCGACCTGAGTTCAAGTGCTGGTTCTGTGACTAGCTAAGTGGCCTTGGACCAATTATGTAATCTTTCTTAGCCTCAATTTCTAATTTTAAAGGAACACTGTTCCTGTCACACAGAGAATTGCTCTGATGATTAATGAAATAGCATTCAAGAGCCCTGGCACCATGCTGGCACATGGTAGGAACTCCATAAAAGTTAATCCACTTTCCCAGTTCTGCTCTGTGTACACACCACACTTCCTAAAACTCAGGATTTTTCTGGTTTTGTCAAGCAACTGAAAAGTCAGAGAATGAAGTTGTTTCGAAATGGCTCCCATATTCCACCCATTTTTTTCATTTCATTTCCACACCTTGGGGAAGCCATTTGGACCTTCCGCATTCCCAGAGCCAGGGTGACTTTCCACTTTGTCACTTGTAGATCTTCCCATATTTGGCCAACAGTCATTAAGAATAAGCAGCTTCGCATCCAGCAGGCTAGCAAAAAAACACCAGGCTCAGGTTGCAAATTTAGCACACAAAACAGGGCCCTAAAGGAAAAAGGTGGCTAGAGCAACTGCTTTTACTTACTCTGATTTACTTTCCTCCTTGACATTAGGTAAGCGCTAGGTACAGTGCGCCCTTCCTTCCTGCACACCAGTAAACATGTACTGTAAGGGCATAAATGGGACTTTACTCCGGGCGGGAGCTCCTATAGGACAGGATCACTCTCACGGTCCCCGAGGGAGAACTGGATGGCTCATTCTCTGGCTGCGGGTGTTTAACATTGATACGGAAGGAGGGCAAGCATCCAGTCATGCAGCTGTTCCAAGGCGGGTGATTAGAATGGGCCAGAGCTGCTTCATAACTAGATCCATCACTGAAGGAAGCACAACTTTGAAGGGAAACAGGAAAGTCATCATGTCTGAGTGCAGCTTTGAGAGGCACTGAAGCACTGCCTGGCCCCAGCACACGCACAGTTCCTCATCCCGTCTGTAGGACCTGCCTCTCAGAGAAGTGGCATCGCTGCTAGGAGGTCACCCAGGCAGCTGTTTTTAATTCAGTTCTTTTTCGCTGCAGTTACGTGCAACCGCCCAAGGACTCTACAATCTTCTCTTTCCCAGGTTGATGAGGGCGGGAGAGCCCCACTCTCATTTCACCACTTCTTCGCTGCTGATGATCATGACAACCTCCAGGGGGATGCCATCATTAAGCTGAGTGCCCTGCCCAGATACGGCTGCATCGAGAACACGGGGACAGGTACCAGCAGTAGCTATGCTGTAGAACTGTCCCAGACCTGGAGAGAAGGGAGCGTGGAGGTGGGGTCACTGCCTGCAATTAACCTGAAGAGGAGTGGGACCATCCCAGAGAGATGGAAGAAAGGAAGGAAGGTTTCACTGACTGAACAGAAAATAGACTGAGCCTTTCCTGCAGGCCAAGCACTTTTTTAAGCGCTGAAGAGACACCAGTAAACAAAACAGGCAGAAACCCCTACGTTCATGGTGCCTTAGATCCTGGTTGGGGGAGACATGAGAAACCTAATAAATGAGAAAGTTGTGTAAGATGTTAGGATGTAATCAGTACCACAGGAAAAATGAGAGCAGGGTAAGGGGGTTTGGGAGCTGGCAGAGGGGACAGAGGGGCTCGTGGATTGCACTTGGAATTGAGGGTCAAGGAAATACAATTTTCTGTCCTTTTACTGTGAGACAGCTGCAGTTCAGCTGAACCATAGCTTGTGTCTCAGCTTTTTCCTAGGACATGACATGAATTGAAATGCATGCTTGTCTCTGTGACCCTCTCCTCGACATCCCTCCTCCTCACCATCTGCCCTGGACCCACTGCCCTTGGTGGTTGTCCCAGAGAAGAGGAGGCGAGAAGGCGGATACCGTCCACAGGCCCCTGAGACCGCAGTGACTGGCAGTTGAGACAGCTCCTGGCAGGCTGCTGCGCTGCTGCTCTGCAGAGAGATGCTCGAGTGCCAGCGCTTGGCTCTAATTGGCGTGCAGCTAGCAGCTCCCACAGAGAGGCCATTGACTGAAGGCGTCTGCCACCAGCGTGGGGCCTGGGACTTGAGCCCCGTTACTGGAAATTCATTTAGCAAGGGTCATGTTTTCCCATAGCAAATCCTGAGTCTTTTCCCCGTCTTGCCTTTCAGTGTGTGCCCTTAGATTCGGTTATGGCTGAGTTAGATTTATCTCAGTGAATGTTTGTGTCGGATACGACGAATATAAACACAAACAAGACACAGCTCCTGCCTCAAGTGGGAGACAGATATGAAGACTGATAAATGATGATGATGAGACGTCAGGTCAGGGAGAGGAGCAAAGCACTGAGAAAGCACATGGGACGAAACAGTGACTTTTGGCTGGGAAGGCAGGAAAGTCTGAGGAAGTGACATTTGAGTTGGAACTTGAAGGGTTAGTGAGAGTCGCTGTGGGCAGAGAGAGAATGGCATTTCTCACAGAGGGAAGAACACGAGCAAAGGTGGGAAATGGTGAAAGGATGGTTGCCCAGGCCCTCTCTTCTCTCCAGGGGGTTGCTTTCTAAGCCTCCCTAACGCTGTTTTATGTTAACCTGGAGTGCATGCAGAGGGGTGTTTCAGTGGCCCAGAAGTCAAATTTCTGGTGCATCTCAGCCTCTCTAAAAGTGGTTCTCAAACTTTAATGTGCATACGACTCACCTGGAGAGCTTGTGCAAACACAGCTTCCTGGGCAGCCACCCCCGAGTTCCTGTTTGGGGAGACTGGTGAGACGCATGCATTTGCATTTCTCACCAGCTCACCTGCGACGCCATTGCTGCTGGTCCAAGGACCACTTGGAGAACCGCTGCTCTACATTAGTATGAACTTGGAAGTAAGGGAAAGATGTTCAGGGGAGCAAATGATGTAAAGACCCACCATTTGCTCTATGGTTTCATATGTGTATGAAATGGGCTACCTAGATTCAGAATTCAGCTGATTAGAAGAATGTCTTTTTAAAAACATTAGAAGAAGTAGCTTTAGCTTCATACCAGCAAAGCAGAAGAAACTGAAAAATCATATTGTTTGGTATGAAATCCAGCAGCGTGGAATCTACATTGCTTTAGTACCAGCACAACCAGGATGGGGCCCACCTTGATTACCTGTCAGGCATCACTGTGTTCCAGCACGATACAGAATGATAGCCTGCGTGCATCGGGAACTGTTTAATTTGCACGTGGTATATTCTTTTTAAGAAGGCAAGGAAGCACATTAATGAGAACGATTTACTTAAAAAAAATAGAAGGTGCTATTTTAAAAATGGAAAGAGCTGGTGCTTGAAGCCTCCCTGACAGGTGCACTTGTTGAATAGCTTGTTTTCTAATGGCAGAAAGTAAGTCATGATGCTGTTTGAGCAGATTTTCAGGCATCATTTACTTAGGCTATTTTTGACCCAAATAAAGAAGACGTATTTCTTATATTTATAGTGAGCAATGGAAAGAGAAAATAAAAGTTTGAAGGAATTACAGCAATTCTTTCCAGAAACCCTAAACTGTATGCCCTAGGGCTTATCAGGTCACTGGTCACTTAGACCCCTCTATGCTTCTGGTGCCAAGAGGAATCAAATCTGAGTAGTAAAATTTAAGAAAACTCGTGTTATCTAAGAAAAAAATTGTCTCAAGTTCTCATTTCAAAGAAATTGTAAATAAAACGTTTTCATTCTTAGTCTTTCCGTTGGGAGGTTGACAAAAAATGACCCTGTATACAATTCAGGAAATCAATGGCCTTTTAATTTATGACCTAATCTCTGCAAAGGACCATGAAAGAGGGAAAGAGAAAGTCTTGTTGCTTTCAGATCTACTATCTACACTTTCCTTTGTTGATGTATATCCAGGGAGTATTTGAAGACACAGGATTTCTTTTTTCTCCTCCCTTTGGAAGAAAATGCAAACATTTAAAATCAATCAATTAGAAAGAGTTAGACCAAGTAAGAGACAAGTCATCGATCATTTAGATGCGCTTGCCCTTCCTCTTGGCCTTTCGAGTTGGGATGGAAAGAAGAGTTAACCAGAGCCAGCACTTTCTATTGAGCTCTGAGTGGTACCTGACAAGCATCCCAGCACCTGGGGTGCACCTGCGCTCCAGACGGTCCCTGGTCATCACAGTAGCTCTGGTGTGCCATCCCTGGGGCTGAGCACTAACCCAGACAGAGGTTCCCTTAAGGAACTGAAGGGTCCAGTGAAAACATGCTTGAGGAGATGTTTCTTAGAGGTCTCTGTTTACAGAGGTACACAGTTCACCTTTTCTTCTATGGAGAAAGAGGGTTCCTCTTGCAGAGTGGTTCTGAAATTGATTACAGTTAAGGTGGAACTTTTGCTGTCGTGTCCTTGCTTGCCCCAAGACTTGCTTTATCAAAGATGTCTAACAAAACAGCCACTGATTCTGTGCTATATGAAATAGCATTCTGAGTGCTTTCATGCCTGGTATCTTATTGATTCCCATTTATAGATAAGAAATGGTGGGGAAGCTGGGATCCCACTCCAAGTCTTCCAGTTCCACTCTGCCACCTTTCTTCTCAAGTGTGTTTTCATCTTCTGTTGATAACACTGTCATGTTTTCCAGTTCAGCCTAGTAAACAGGAAGTGACAGATCAAAGTAAAAGTTCCCTCTTACTGTTGATGCAGGTGATCGTTTTGGCCCTGGAACTACTAGTGACCCAGAGGCATCGTTCCCTATTCAAGATGTCCTGGAAAATTACATTTATTACTTTCAGAGTGTTCATGAAAGCATTGAGCCAACCTACGATATTTTCAGTTTTTATGTGAGTGATGGAAACAGTCGATCAGAAGTTCACAGCATTAACATCACCATTGAGGTAAAGACTTTGGAATTTGGAAAAGTGGGGCCTTTGACCACAATGTCCCACCTTTAGGTACCTTTATATGAACTCAAAAGCAAGGATGCTTGGCTTTAACCTTAAATTTTTGAGGTCAATTTAAAAAATATAACCCTGACCTTTAGAAAACGTGTAGAATTAAGGGTGGCATTTGGGGATGGTCTGACTTGGAAATCTGAATTTCCATTTCAGGGTAAAATCTATCTGTTCTGTGTGAAAATACTTTATGAAGGTCAGACAGAGAAACCTTGCCAGTCTCATATTGGGTGAAAAATAACATACAGTTATTTTTTCCTGAAATTATTGTTGTGGTTCTATGTGCATACTTGCCTTTTCTTATATTTTAACGCATTTATTCATTACATTGTAATGTTAAAGAAATGTGTCCCTTGATGCTGTATTTAGTCTCATTTGAGCAACTACATAGGCTTGCTCTGCCACCCTAGGGAGAGATAAAGATAAAAGTTAAAACTGAGAATGGAATGTCCTCTGACTTGCGAAAATAAGACGTGGTGCCCTCCGCATCCTTCAGGGACAGGAGTGGGGAGGGCTGGGCAGAGGGTGGTCAGGGAGACACCCACAGTTTCACATACGTGTCCTCCTACAGGCACTGGGATATGCTTGGGGTTCTGAGACAGTTCTGCTTTCAAATAAAGTGCCCTTTTATCCCCCACACATACTTGTGCTTGTCTAACCCATTTCCATATTTTCGGTCTGGAAAATGTCACCATTGTACCTATGGGAAATATCTGGGATTTCTGTGGCATGCCCATCAGTTTCTTTTCAAGGGGCCTTTTGGTTTGTATAACCTGCTTACCTTTCAAACTAACCATTTTGATTGAGAATTGAAGATGGCGACAGAGTAAATGCTATTTCAATAGTAAAAGTTGATGTGATGGTGTTACTTTCTCTGTAGAATGTGCGTTGTTTTTTTCCTTCTTCTTGTTCTTCTTAAACCAGTGTCTGTGTGATGTTTTATATGCTTTCATCAGAGGAAGAACGACGAGCCTCCCAGGATGACTTTGCGGCCCCTCGGCGTGCAGCTGAGCTCCGGAGTGGTGATAAGCAATTCCTCTCTGAGCGTGCAAGACCTGGACACTCCAGATAATGAGCTGATTTTTGTATTGACGAAAAAGCCTGGCCATGGTAGGACCCAATTGCTATGGGAAGCTTCTTAACTGAAGTACCCAATGGGTTATTAGAATAAACACATAGATTTCAGCTGATCATTCCCCTGCCTTGCCCAAGTCTAGTCCATTCTTTGCATCAAAGTATAATCAAATTCACAGCAAGCTAATATTCTTTGGGGTCACAGTAGACGCTGGTTGCTCTAAAAGCCTGAATCCTGGGTAATTGGTGTCTCTGAAATTCAATTTCAGCTATTTCCTTGCTTTCCTGTGTAAACTCAGGCAAAACAAGTTTTCAGAATCTGCACATCCTCTTCTTGGTGTAGGCATCATTGCTTGATATTCCTGGGCCATTTCATGCAAGGAACAGCTTAGCAGCCTTGTAATTAATTACAAAAGGTGTTCACTTCAGGTTAGAGACATGGTAGACATCCTTATAAGCTTGTTCCTTTTGCAGAGAAAGCACTTTTCCTGATTAAAGCAGAGAGGTGAAAACCACCATGGGAATCGTCTACCTACCTCTTTTCTAAGGGTCGTGCCCTTGGTATGAGCTCAGGTCTGGCACTTGCACCTCCCAAGTGATGTCTTAGTCCATCCGAACGCCTGTTGGTCTTTTAAAGATGAAACTGTTGCTGTTGATGGAGAGTTATAGGAGAGGCTGTTTGTCATTGCATTTTAGCTTGCTTTTACTTTTTTTAATTCACTTTCTTTAATGAAGCACTTTAACTGTCCCATTGCCCTGCACATGGCCCTTGAAAACAGAAAAATATGCCTCAGCCCAAAGATGCTCAGTGTCTTTCTAAATTTAAAAGGAATTTTCCTGTCTCCTGTCCCAGATGCCCTAGTAGGAAGTCAGCAAGTAAAAGTGCTGTTTTCACCTTGTAGAAGGGGAAAATAGGGTTTAGATAACGAAGTGTGTTCAAATTCATGAAGAGAGACATGATTCTTAAGTCACCATATTACCACATCCATCCAGGTCTCCTTAAGAGATTGTTCACCCAGACAAGTGGAACTTTATCTTCTTTATTTGGAGATGAGACCATAGAGCAGTGCCCTGTGCTTCTATATAAAATGCTGACTTGTTGGTCATTTATTTGTGTGCCACCCAGAGCCTCTCAGGGGCCTGACATTCTACCCAGGCTCAAAGGAGCTGACAAGTTCAGACAGTTTTGATGCCATACATACTATACCATTGTTTTCCTTCTTTCTTTCTTTTTCTTTTTTCTTTTTTTTTATTTTTTAACTTCCTTCCTCAGGTCATCTACTCTGGAGGCAAACTGCTTCTGAACCTCTGGAGAATGGGAGGTTTTTGGCCCAGGGCTCCTCCTTCACCTACCAGGACATCCTGGCCGGGCGGGTCTGGTACATGCCTAGTGGTCCTGGTGTGGCAGTGGATGAGTTCCAGTTCTCCATCACTGATGGCCTCCACACAGACACAGGGAGGATGGAGATATACATAGAGCTGCCTGCAGGTGACACTCCTCGCTTGGCTGTAAACCGAGGCCTTCGACTCTCAGCAGGTACCACGGGAATGGAAGAGCGTGGCCATGGTTTCTTCTTTGTTGGTGGGCAGTGCTTCCTTCCATGTCAGCTCTGCAGGAGGATCGTGGACTGGGTGTGCAGAATTAGGGGAGACTAGTGTTGGGGAGAACTGTTGTATTGGGGACACTAAGAGTTGTGAGTGATAAATGTGAATCTCCAAAGTTCTTTGGACCAGATGCCTCTGTCCATGAATCTGCAAAAAGATTGAGAAGAGTTTATAGGATTTCCAGGGTCCTCAAAAATCTTACTTTATCCAGCTACTCATAGGCCTGGGTCTCTTAGAACATTGCCACTGCCCAACCAACCTCACAGGAACGAACAGCAAAACCTAGCAAGATTTTCAAGATGCTTAATTTAAAAAAAAAAAAAAAGTGCATGGAGAGGACACTTGGGAGGTCATCATGCACCAAGAGAGATTATGCAAATAATTGGGAGCCATTAGCTACGGGATTCTAGGGTCTAACGTTTGCAATTTTTCTTAAGGAGAAGCAACACTGAAGTATCAGTCTTGGAGTCAGTTTGCAGTAGGGAGTTACTTAATTAGAGAGCAGGCCTTTTGCCCACAGACCATCTGTATCCCCCTGGAGTTCTGTTCGCTTGTCTATTCTCAGTTTCACGTATATTTTGTAGTGTAAAATGTACGGTACGATGGTGTTTGAAAATTTGGAGATTCCCAAGGGTCCCAAGTATTAGGTCTGGGGCTTAACTTTGCCCTATTTACAAGCTGGTAAGTCAGCCTATTACTGTTTCATGGATGCTAGTAGAGGACCGGAGACTGCCTGGTCATAGACAAAGTCCTTGGTTACAGCACAGCAGGCAGCATCGCCGTCAGCAAGCTTGCATTGATTCCCAAGGCCCTCCAAGTCTGCTGGGGTGATGCAGAGGCCCCAGGTGAACACCTTCATGTGCACTGCGATGCATTACAGAAGAGGACCACTGAGCTTGGGGAGCTGCCCGTGTTCTAGTAGTGAAAAGCAAGCCCGATCTTTGTCCCAGAGGAAGGCATCACCTCATCACACGGGGCTGCTTGCTGAGACTGGCTCGGGCAATGAGTGGTCCAGCCTTGCGTTCTTGGCATTGCCCAGCAAGAACACGCAGGGATGCTCAGGGCCCATGGAGGACTGTCTCTCCAAACACCAGGATGTATTCCACATGAGTGGCTAGGACCTACTTTATCAGGATTTACTGTGATATGAGAAATGAGAAAATGACTAGAAAGGAAAGCAGAGGGGACGGCCCTGAGAAGAGGCGTTTGCCGGTAGGTAGTGCCTTGCCTCCATCCCCAACCCCTGTGCAGCCTTATAGGGCCCAGCACTCAGGTCTCCCTGCTTTGAGGCCCTCACTGTGTCCTTTGTCTTAAGCAACAGTGATTCTGACCATTTGGTCAGTGATGGTAACCAGATATGTTTGTGTGTTTACATACAGCTGTTTTGTTATGCTTTGGTGATCCTCAAGACAGTAAGTCAGTTAGGTCCAAGCTGGTTTCTTCATTGGTCTGGGAGTCATGAACATCACAGAACTAGGAGTTGCTTCATGGATCTAGGTCCTAACTGAAAGGTCCCAGGAGTACAGTGAGCACAGGGAGAGAGTGAAAACGGATCAGAAGAGAAGAGGGGCTCAGATCCAAACTCAAGGGATGATTAGCAAATTGGGAAGTTGGGATTGTTTCACGTAGGGAAATTAAAATTTATTCAGCTGGAAACAGAAGGGCAGGCAGCTGATACTTCCTTAGACCCAGGGAATGTGGGTAATTTAGTCTCCGGTCTCCTAAAGTCATCTGACCTCCTATTCAAAAGCAATGATGGAGAATGACCCACTGTCTCCCATTCTCTTCCAGGGTCGGTAGCACCCATCACAGAACAGCACTTGAAAGTGACAGATACTGACTCAGATGACCGTCAGGTAATGTACGTCTTGAAGGAAGATCCCATTGCAGGGCGCCTGCAGATGGTAAAGCATGACAGCCTGGAGCAGATCTCCGTTAAAGGCCCCATCCAGAGTTTCACCCAGGCCGACATCAGCCAAGGTCAGCCGCTTCCTTCTGCTGCCCAGCCTTCCAGAGACTCCACCCCTAGTAGTAAAATGGGAGTTGCGCCTGGTGGCCTATGGCGGCAAACAGCGCACTTTTGTTTGGAATTAAGGGCTGAGTTAGAGCTTCATTTGTTCTTTCTTGACTCCTCAGTTTTTTTGTTTTTTAAAAAACTCTCCTTCTGGGCTAAAATGTGTTCGTGCCTTGACATAGCCTTGATGAAACTGGGGGCTATTATGGAGGAAAAAAATCATTTTGACTTGCTGTGATGCTAAAAAAAGGTGTGTGTGAGGGAGAAAGAAAGGAAAAAGAAGTGAATTGGGATGGATTAAGGTGAAAATTATGCCTGCCTTAGGTGAACAATTTATATCTCTTTTTCAGCTCCCCAAAGAGCACAAGTTAATGAACTAAGCAAAATGGAAGGGCATAAATCGGAACTGCTTGAGGGAGATTACATAGCTCATCCCTCCTCCAGGAAGTGCTGATGTAATGTAAAAGCATAAGTGTTAAATGCTACGTAGTTACTGTACAGTGCTTTCCGGGGTGAGAAAGGAAACAAAAGTTACATAGTGGGGAGGAAAGCAATTCAACGCCGTGTGATGATGTGCAGTTTCATTTAGTTGTGGAAACATGCCCTCCTATGGGGGAAAATAAAGGTCCTGTCTGTGCACCAGCACCTAAAATTATAGCAGCCAAAACCTCACTGGACCTGTCTGTACTTGAGTGAAGGGAGGGAACTAATTCCTTCATTATTCCTCGCCTCAGTGTCTCTTTTTAGAGTATGAGAGCAGGCATCTCTTCTCAGATGTTTGGTTGTATTTACCTTGCTAGGTACTTATACGTGATGCTGTGGGTTAACAAAATTGTAATAGATTGCATTTTTCCCTTGGAATCCTTTTGACTTCTATGTGGAGTTTATTTTGTTTATCTATTTCTTTGGTGGTTGGTTACATCCCACGTTGTTCCCCAAATGATTTACGACTGTACTGAGAAATGGGAGTGACACAGTCTGGGAGAATGTGAGCTGCAGCTGTCTGTCCTCTTGCCCTGTGACATGGATATATAACAGGGCCACAGCAGTGATGTGGGTCCAGTTCAGTGCGCATTTTCCACGTGGGCAGTTTTACTGATGTATCTATTCGTGAAACCTCCTTAGCGTCTTCTTCCTCAAACTCTGCGCCTCAACCATAAGCAATGCTACTTGCTGCTTGGGGTGTTTTATCATCGGGGATCATCAATCACGAGGAAGCCACTAGTGGGAGACCAAAGGGAGGAAATGAAAATGTTAGATTAAAATGTCGAAAGCAATGTCAAAGTGAGAAGGGGTTAATTGATTCATTGGTGGGAATACCAATCAAATTCTCGCCTGACACTTCAGAAGTAAGGGCAGAAAGCACTAATAGCAAATTTTGATTTTCTTGTCCTTTTTACAGGCCGCATAGAATACAGTCACAGGAAAGGAGAATCTAGCGGGAACTTTGCTTTTAAATATGATGTGGTTGATGGAGAAGGCAACAAATTGACTGACCAGTCATTTTCCATCAGTGTTTTGGGTAAGGGGGCATTGGGTTTCTAAACATCATCCAGCAGTTCTGAGGTTGTGGGGTGCAGACTGGGCTCACCTTGAGGCTTGACCCTTTCCTTTAGCGGCTGGTGTGGAAATCTGGAATTATATCCCCTCGGTTGTGTGACGCTGTGGCTCCTTGAGGCACTCTCTGAGGGACAGGCTTGAGGGCTATTTTGATCCTCAGGTCCAGAACTGAAGAAAGGAGGCTGAAAATGATCCCATTTCAAATCACTGATTTTGATATTTTCAGAAGACAAATCCCCACCAGTCATCACCACCAATAAAGGGCTGGTCTTGGATGAAAACTCAGTGAAGAAAATCACCACTCTGCAGCTCTCTGCCACTGACCAGGAGACGGACCCTGCAGAACTGATCTACAGAATCACCAGACAGCCCCAGCTGGGCCACCTGGAACACACAGCATCACCAGGTAACCCCGTCATCTCTGACATCATCAAACCCAAAGCTGGGATTTACCAAAGTGCTGGGGGCACCCACATCATGCATACACATTCACCTCGAATCTGCCTTTATTAGTATTTCTTTTTGCATCACTAGTTCTGACCATTGTCTATCACCTTGCATTATACTTAGCACACAGTAGATGCTTAATAATTACTTGCTGGATTTAGAACTAAAAATTATAATTTGATATAAACAATCTTGTCTCCATAACTGGAATTCAACAAGTAACCAATGAGCATGCGTTTTGAGTAAGATTCTGGTTTAGCTGCTACAGAGGAAAAAAAATGAAAAATTAAATACAACCCTCACCCTTTAGAATTCTCTATTGGATGAGATAAGGATCCTCTGCATATAACCATATGTAAGGGAAGAGTGTGGTAGGTAATTTAAGAACCGTATAAACCTAGTATCATAGGAGTTCAGAAGTGGAAGCGGCTACATCAGGTGGGAAGGTGCACAGAGGTGGCATTGAAGAGTGCCCTTGAAAGACAGAATTTGGGCAGACAGAAATTGTGTTATTTCCAGAGATAGGAACAGCATGAGGGCACATTCAAAAAAATTACGAGTGGGCCAGTTTAGCTAAAGCATATATTCTGAAAATAGTCATCAATAGGGCCCTTGGGTAAATTGAGATTTTATGGAGGGTCTTCAAAACGGCGATAAGTAATCCCTATTTAATTCAATAGGCAATAGGGAGTCACTGCAGAATTTTGAACAGGGGAGAGAAGTGAAATTCATCTACTGCCCAAGAGGATGACCTGAAAGAAAGAAAAAGGAGGTGGTGATGGTAGTTAGGAAATTTCACTTTTGGCCACATAGGAGCTAGTGAGGCTTCACCTGGAGGGGCAGCAGTGGAATAGTAAAATGAGGTAACACCTAGTACCTAGTAAGTATTCAGTAAACAGTGGCTGGTGGAAGGGAGGAAGGAGTGAGTTAATTTCAGGGGAAGAACCTATGGAACTTGGCAGCTTGAATAGATGTGATAAGGGACAAGAGGTACTTGCTGAATAAACAATCTAAAGGTAGAACTGTCTTTATTTGTACCTCACAGAAGCAGTGTCAGCTTGCAGGAAATTTAGATCATTGGTTTTCTTTGGATTTTAGGCTACAAATTCTTCATTCATTCAACCAGGGAAACAGCAGAACAGCGGGAGTACTTGCCCTGATGCAGGGAGTCAGACAGTAAGCAAACAATCCGGCAAAGATACCATATGTCAGTGGTGATAAGTTAGGGGCTGAAATAAGGGCATTCCTGGTGCGCAGGGAGCAAGGTGAGGGAGGGCCTCCCTAAGAAGAAGACATTTGAGCACAGATCTGAAGAAAGTGAGGGGCCAGCCATGCTGACATATAAGAAAGGAACATGCCAGACAGGGGACCAGGGAGTGTTAACGTCCTCAGATGGGATCAGCCAGGCCCACCCTGTTCCAGATGCTGCAAGGAGACCAGTGTGGCTGGGGCAGAGCAAGTGAGGGAGAGAGCCAGGTGGATGAGCTGGGGGTGACTTGGTGGGAGATGAGGGAGGCAGACCATGCCTGGGTCCAAGGTGAGGGTGGAGGAGGGAGTGTTGTGTGCATGGTGGGAAGGTGTGGGGAAGGATGGACAGATTGGCCAAAATCCCAAATGCAAATTCAAGCAGCTGCTCTCCCCTTTTGTCCCAAAGTTCCTGGGGGAAGTATGCAGATCAACGCTCCGGATACCTTGGCTGCATGAGATGTTTGATAAGTAATTCATGAGCTAACTGCTTCTGCCAGAATTCTGTCAGGTTGCTGACCATATCTCTCCAAAGATGACAGGGCAGACTCTTGCCTGTTGTGTTGGGCAACGGCATGCACGCGGCACAGAGCTCCAAAGGGCTCAGAGCTCTGGGCGAGGCCCCGCCAGTGGCTGGTAACTCACAGCCCTGGCTCTTCTCTGACCCCAGGCTGTGTCACGTCCTGTGTGAGCCTGCCCCAAATTCGCCTTTTCTGCTTTTTACAGTCTCAGCTTTCACTGGGCTTAAATCCTGGATGCCAAGGCCAAGCCAGGGCCGTTTAGGGGACAACCCATAGGGGATCACCCTGCTCCCTCCTCTTGGGAGAGCGGGGGCTCCCCTGATCTGGGATACTTCCTTCACCTGCCCTTTTCCACCAGGCTTGACTCCCTAGCCTGTGTTCTCTCCCACCCTCACCAGTGTGTCTCAATCCTCCTATTTCTAGAAATTCTAAGTAGACCAGAGAGGAAGATATTTACTCTCGGGGGCCCCTCTCCAATTCTAATGGAGCAGAGCTTCCCTGTCCCTCCCATACCACCAGCCCCACACCCAGTCCTTTCTGTAGTATTTAATCAGCAATCTCTCCTTTCCTGTCTCCCCTAAGTGGAAATGTATTCATGAATTTGAATTCTTTTAAATGTCAGAGCTCTCCCTTCAGAGGAAGTCCGTGTTGATTAAGGAGCACCCTCTCTGAAGGCAGCTGGCTCCGGCTTAGAGAAAAGCACCACCCCCCGTCTGTCTCAGCGGTGAGGAGGGGTCTCCCAGGAGCTGGGCTGGGCTGGGAGGAGCAGAACAGCTTCTAGGCCAGTGTGTACAGTGCAGACACTGAGCTGTCTGGGGACTGGATGCCTCTGGGAATTGTCATTTGCTGCTGGCGCTTGCGGACGTCTCCTGGTGGTTAACTGCAAAGTGGACTTAGTCTTAGGTGATCTTTCTTGATCAGCTTGTTGTGATTGTTCTCTTTAGGTAGAAAAGATGTGAAGGTCCTCCTTTCTTCCCCTGAGGAGACATAGGGAGCCTATGGGAACCCTGCAGAAGACAGACACGAACCTCCCACCGTGGAGGAGAGTCACATGAGACGCTAAGTCCCCATGGGCTCTTTGCAAGGTTGAGGACCCACACTCTCATGTCAGGGACCCTAAGGACCCTCTTATTCGTGGGAAATCAGAGTAAGAAGTTATCAGGATAGAAGCTAAGTTGCTGAAACAAAGAGACTGCAAAATACAGTGCCTTCCACAGTAAGTTTCTTTTCTCTCCCAGCAAAATCTAGAGGCAGGTGGCCCAGACCGCCCGAGGTAGCTCAGTGACCCTCCACGTGAGGCCCCCATCTCTGGTCCAAGATGACTACTGTATTGTCGTCATCCCCCAGCCAGCCGCCAGGGAGGAAAGACCAGCGGCACCCACATGCATTTCTTTTCTAGGAGCGTTGCTAGAAGAACACACACCCCTTTTGATCACATCCCAGTGGCAAGGATGTAGCCACACAAAGCTGTGAGGTGGCTGGGAAATCTAGACCCTACCTGGGCATCCAGTCACTTAATAACAGTCATCAGTTATATTTTTAAAGTAGGGGAGCAGTAATATTGGAATATATCCGTCTCTAACACACACTGGTTCTCTCCTTCACCAAACATTCATTGAGTCACTGCTGCAGAGCAAAGCTTAGGTTTTGGAAGTGGGAGACATGTCAGTAAATGCGTGCCAGTGTGTTTCAGTAGCTGTGACAGCAACGTGACAGAGGATAGTGGGAGCCAAAGGACGGTGAGTCCCACCTAAGAGAGGGCGGGGAGTGAGTCAGGAAGGACTTCCCACAGGTGACGCTTTAGCAAGGTATTCGTTGGCCTCCTTTTCTTCTCAGCCTCTTGGTATTGTGACACCAACCAAAATAAGATGCACCCTTGTCTTAGTTTGGGTTCTTCTGAGAGCAAAGTTATATTATCTTCGGTCATATGGCATCTGTCACAAAGCACCACAGACCGAGCAGTTTAGACAACAGAAATCGATTGTCTCACAGATCTCAGTGCCAGAAGCCCAAGATCGTGGTGTCGGCAGGGTTGGTACCTTCCCAGGGAAGGCTCTGTTCCAGGCCTCTCCTCTGGGCTAATAGATAGCTATCTTTATGTTCACATGGCATTCTCCCTGCATGTGCATGTCTGTGTCAAAATTTCCCTTTTTATAAGGTCATTAGTGGAATTATATTAGGGCCCATCCTGATGACCTCATCTTAACTAATTACACCTGCAGTGGTCCTATTTCCAATAAGGTCACGTTGTGAGGTCCTGGGGTTAGGACCTCAGTATATGAATTTGGGGGGGGGAACGCAATTCATTCCATAACAGGAGGCTTGAAAGAAAATCTGAAGCAGAGAAGCTGAGAGTCTCCCTCCGCATGAGCTTGAGATGGGACGCAGACAACAGGCACAGAGCCATCCACAGCTACGCTGAAAGCAGGAGGGCCGGGGCGAGCTCCTAACATCCTATTAGGAAGGCAATTTCTTCAAAGGTGCTTTATTCCCACACCACTTCCCTGACCTGGACCGAACCTTCTCTAACATGCTGGCTCTCCGGGGGAATTGGAAAAACTGACAGGGTTAATGTGGGTCTCCGTAATACTGCCAGATACATAGTTTAGCCAGCAGGTTGGTGACTGAAAACACCTTGGACGGAATTAAAAAGCCTTCAAGATGTTTCGAACAGTAACCACCTGCTGTGACAGCCAGTAGGGACAATATGTTATTAGGAGCACCATCCTACTGGTGAGTGAACAGCTGAAGGCTTCCAATACCCAATTAGCAACAACTAAACTTTTTTTTTTGGAGATGGGGATGGAAACAACTAAATATTTTTAAAAAGTGTATAGAGATTGAAAGTCTGTACTTAATAAGACCTGTTAGATAGTCATTGTAGTGGATGAACTAAATTCATTTTCCAAATGTGTTTTGAGAACCTACTATGTGCCAGGCACTATTCTAGGTGCATATTAGTGAAGAAACAACAAAAATTCTTGTCCTCTTGAGGCTTACCTTCTAATATAGCTTGTGACCCTCTGGTGCTTAATTATGGATATCATGTAAATGATATTAAATACCCCACCAAAATCAACATTTCAGACAAGAAAATGGGCACAGCCAAAAAAGTATCTAAAAGTAAAATGATGATATTTCAGTGATAGATCTGAGTGGCCTTTGTGATTCTTTATTACTTTTCTGTGTTTTTCACATTTTCTGAATAGACATGTATTGCTTTTATATGGAAAAAAAAATTAACGGATTAAGGGTGAACTTCAAGAGGCTCCTAGTCTAGCCCAAAAGGCTAGATAAATTTTACAAAAAGTACCCCTAGCAGGCATACACTTTGGACATAGACAATCGGAGTTCCAGCCCCAGCGACTCTGCTGTCTTATGTGTGACCTCAGATAGGTCAGATTTATTTTCTGATTTTATTAGTATCATAATGTGAAAAAATAGAGGTAATATATCAACCTTGACCTCCCAGAGTTGTTAAGAGAAAACAATATATATAAGCAAGCCTGAAACAATTCTGCACATGGTCAGTGTTCAATGTTTGCTAAACTGAATGGAGAAAGACACACTGAGATCAAGCCTGGAGCTCTCATGCACTGCTAGTGGGGATGCAAAGTGGTGCTACCATGTTGGAAGATATTGGCAGTTTCCTGAAAAGTTAAGCATTCCATATGCTCCAGACATACATTCCCACCATCCCACTCTTAGAGATTTACCCAAGAAAAATGAAAACTTACGTTCATACAAAGACTTGTGCAGGCATGATCATAGCAGCTTTATTTGTAATAGCCCCAAATTGGAAATAACCTAAATGTTCATGAACTGGTGGGTGGATAAAATGTCTATGATATATCCATTCAATGGAATACTACTCCATTAGTAAGTAAAAAAGGGGATGAACTATTGATACATGCCACAATATGGATGAATCCAAAACAGTTACACTAAATGTAAGAAACCATGCATAAAATAACATCTCCTGTATGATTCTATTTATAAAAAATAGAGAAAATGCCAACTAATCTATAATGACAGAGAACAATTTATATGCTTCTTTGGGATGGGGAGGGGGCAGGAAAGGGAAGGATGAAAGGATTGCAGAGTGTCAGCTGGAAACTTTCAGGTGATGGATATGTTCCCTATTTTGATTAAGGTGGTAGTTTCATGGATGTGACAAAGCTTATGAAATTGTACACCTTAAATATGTGTAATTTATTATATGTCAATTTCCTCTCAATAAAGAATGTTAAATAAATAAATAAATCTCAGCACTTCCTTCCTAAGAGGAAGGGAAATCCATCACCTTTCTTAATCAGTCTTCGAGTCTTACCAAGGGAACACTGAATTTGGTGACCAGTTGATTGTGAGAATCCACACAAGTTATTTTCCCATGAGCTGTGAGAATGGATTCGCAGCAGGGGAAGAGATTTAAATTTCTCAGCTACAGCCAGTCTGAAGTTACTAAATTTTTAAAGAATGGTATGGATTTCTGTCCAGAACCACAAGACAAAGCTATAAGACAGGGCGCTACATTTTTTTGCCTGTCGAGAGCTGATGCAGTAAGCACAGAAATATAAAATGCCTCATCAAAAAATTAATTCCCCAATATTCAGGAGGCCAATCTATCTGGGTGACAGATTTCAGATGATAAAGAGAGATGCAAATGTAAGCCATGCTGGTTGATGGGATTTTTTAAAAAAAAGATGAAGCAGTGATACTGATGTCACAGTTAAATGTAAAATAGTCAGAGTAGAATCTCTTTGGGTTTTTTTTTTTTTGTTTTCTTTTTTTACAGGAAAGGCTGTTTTTGCCAGGATTAACAATGACAAACAATAAATTCCAGAAGCAGCAAATGAATTTCAGGACCAAACCAAAGAACTAGATTAAACAGATTAATGCTGTAACACCCAGAATCAAAAAGAAGGAATTTGTGCTGAGAGACTAAAAGATGTGATTTTGCTTCAGTCCTGGTTGGCACCAGAGGATGGGCCCCAGAAGCCCTCAAATAGAAGCAAGAATTCTGGGCTGTTTTGCTAAATGTCGTTGGCCATTTGAAAAGGGGAGATATTATTCATTTCTGGGAATTACTTAAGTTTTTTTTTTTTTTTACTTTTAAAACGACTCTGAAAAAAAAATTAGCCTATTTTCTCTATATTGTGTTTTTAAAAGATACTGGTTTTGTAGGTCATTTTAGAGTTGAGAAAGAATGATTGCTCAAACCCCAAAGTCATGCAGTAAGTTTTGTGACTGCCAGCCTGGCCAGAGTGGTCCGTGAGAAGTATATGCTGATCACAGACCTGAGAGTGAAAGGGACCTTGAAGAATATCCAAGGGAGTTATGGGCAACAGGGATGGCTCACTAATCACAGAAACAAGGCTATGTGTAGCCAGACCCTATGACTCCAGTGTTCAGATACTAAGCCATCACACAATATTAAAAGTTAGGGCAGGTTTTCAGAAAGGACCACGAGGTGATGGGGGAATATAAAACTTTAAGATTGAGGAGTTTAGAGAATAAGGCAGTGGCTCTACCTTTCACAGCTTTGACCTGCATACAGAAACCCCAAGAGAAAGGAGACTAACACTTATCGAGCACCTGTGTTTGCCCTGGCGCATAGTCGAAGCCTAGGTAGTTAACATGTGCTCCCACAGAGCATATGCTGTTGCAGGGGAAAAAACACGAACAACTCTAACACTAGGTCTTAGGGGGCCACACATAAATGCTTTAAGACAAATACGAAGAACTCTGTCTGGTGAGAGTGTGACATTTCCCTCACCTGCGAGGTATGGCTGGCAGTGCAACACCCTTTCTCTGCTTCTTTCTTCTTTTGCCAGGCATCCAGATTAGCTCCTTTTCTCAAGCTGACCTCACTTCAGGAAATGTTCAGTATGTCCACTCTAGTGAGACGGAGGAGCATTCAGATGCCTTCAGCTTTACGCTCTCTGATGGAGTCAATGAGGTGGGTGAGGAGTTCAGTTCCCTCCCTCCTGGGTATTGATTCAGGCAGTCTTCTTTGACTGGAGTGGGAGAGCCACCAGTGCTGTGACAGCTTCATTCTCCTCTGCCCTCAGCCAAAGGCAGAGGCAAAGAGAACTCTATCTTGATGAAGAGAGCTCACTTCCAGGTTCTGGGTCAGTCAGCCATGCCAGGATGCATGGAAGGCCAGAGAGAGAGCGCCTGCCTCCTGCTTGGGTGGGTGCTTGGGACAGGTGACCCACCTGCACTTTTCCCACGTAGGTGACTCAGACTTTCCACATGACTCTTCGCCCTGTGGATGACTCGCTGCCCGTTGTACAAAACTTGGGGATGCGGGTCCAGGAGGGTGTGAGGAAGACCATCACAGAGTTTGAGCTCAAGGCGGTGGATGCGGACACAGAGGTGAGAGCGCTCCCCCAGCTCTCTGGCTGAATGAGAGGCTGATCTGGTGGCATCTTTGCTTTGTGACTGTGCATCCCAAGGTAGGGTGGAGTGGTAAGGCTACGGTGAGCATCCTTGAAGGATTAAACCCAGAACACACTGTGGCCTTCTGGAAACTAATTAGAGAAACTAATACATTTGAAATCAAGTTGTTTTTAAACCCTTTCTGAAACCCTCAATACATTTATCCTTTCCCATGATTATGTGTAACAGTCATTGTAATATGCTGATTTGTGTCATGATCCATAGCAAATTAGGCAGATGACATTTTCTCCAGTGTTTTTATTAGTCCCTATTAGTGAACAAGCGTTTTCTCCACCTATACACTTTTACCTCCTTCTTCCAGACCTCACTGGTTGACAACTAATTATTGCAATTTAATCATTCTTAAACAACTAGGCTTCATACTGTAAAACAGGGCATGTGGAGACCAAACTCTTACTCGCATACTGCTTTCAGATTAAAGTATCTAACATTCTGACATGATTTAGCTCCCATTAAAAAAGGACTGCACACTTACTACTTAGTTCTATGTATATACCCTTCCCTGTGCCAACATGCATTCATTTATTTATTCACTCTTTTAGCAAATATTTATTACCTACTAAGTGCCAGGTTCTGCTCTGGATGCTAAATACAGCGCTGTGAACAAAACGGATCAAAGTTCCAGCCTGAGGGAGTTTACAACCTTCGGTCAGGGGGACAGACAAGACAAAAAGAAAGAACATAGAATGTCATGTCAGATGTGCTAAGTGCTAAGAGTAAAAATAAGTGAGATAAAGGAGACAGAGACTGACGGGTGTGCTGTTTCAGACAGAGTGGTCAGGGAAGGCTTCCCTGAGGAGCTGATGTCACAGCAGAGAAAGGAAGTGGAAGAGCAAGGCGTGCAGTTCCCTGGGAGAATCGCTCTCCAGGCACAAGAATCAGAAGGGCAAAGGCCCTGTGGTCAGGTGTGCTTGGAACATTTGAGATGCAACCCACAGGCCAAGCAGGAGAAGAGAAGAATGAGACCAGAGAGGAGCCCTGGGACCAGGTCACAGGGGCCTCATTGGCCCAGCTCAGGTCTCGGCATGTTTTTCCAAGTTGGTGGGAAATCACTGGAGAATCCTGAGCAGAGTTTTCTACCTCTTTATTTTTCCTTCTGCATGTCACCCTAGAAGCAGCCATTAGAAATGGGAAATTAGCTTCTGTTCTAATGTATATGGGCTTCTATATATATGAGTTTTGGAAAAATGTGTGTGGAGGGGTAGGATGGATGAAAAAGAAAGGAGTAATTTTAAAAGGCCTAGTTCTTGCCATCCTAGAGGTTAAAAATCTAGGTTTTCCCCTATGACCCTTAAAGGGCAAATTTAAATGTCTTAGTCTTAAAACAGAAGACACTAGGATATAAGTTCAGTTGTAGTAACCAATATAATTTCTCTCCTTAGCTTTATTTTCAGCATCTATAAAGAAGGTGCAATCCTCCTTTTATAGATGTCTTTAGGTTTGGCTACCCTTGATCACCTGTTGACCATCACTCACACCTCCGACTTCTGTTGTACAGTTCCCTTCTCCTCTTGCTTTTTGCCTCCTTGACAGGCCAAGTCTGTCACATTCATGGTTGTGCAGCCCCCACGCCATGGCACCATCGAGCGAGCCACCAACGGGCTGCCCTTCCAGCCCAGCTCCACCTTCACCATGGAGGACGTCTACCAGAACCGAGTCCGCTACAGCCATGACGGCAGCAACTCTCTCAAAGACCGCTTCACCTTCACTGTTGCTGACGGGACAAATCACTTCTTTATTATTGAGGAAGGAGGAAAGAAGGTGACGGGCAAAGACAAAGGGGTGGGAGGCACAGCAAGGCATGCCAGAGGCATGCCAGAGGCTGTCCAGATGCAGAACATGGCACTGATTTTTTGTCTTTTTTTAATTAAACTGTAGTTGATTTATAATATTGTGTTAGTTTCAGGTATACAGCTTCAGAGTCTTTTCCATTATAGGTAATTACAAGATATGGAATACAGTTTTCTGTGCTATACAGTAAATCCTTGTTGTTTATTTTATATATAGTGTTGTGTATCTATTAGTCCCATACTCCTAATTTATCCCTCCCCAACCCCCGCTCCCCTATAAGTTTGTTTTCTATGTCTGTGAGTTTGTTTCTGTTTTGTAAGTTGATTTGTATTATTTTTTTTAGATTCCTCATATATCTGATATCATAATATTTGTATTTCTCTGCCTGACTTAATTCACTTGGTATGATAATCTCTAGATCCATCCATGTTCCTACAAATGGCAATATTTTATTCATTTTATGGCTGAGTAATATTCCATTTTGTGTGTGTGTGTGTGTGTGTGTATGTGTATATATATATACACATATATATACATATATACCACATCTTCTTTATCCAGCCATCTGTCAATGGACATTTATGTTGCTTCTGTGTCTTGGTTATTGTGAGTTAGTGCTGCTATGAACATTGGGGTGTGTTTATCTTTTTGAATTAGAATTTTTGTCTTTTCTGGATATACACCCAGGAGTGGGGTTGCTGGATCATGTGGTAATTCTATTTTTAGTTTTTTAAGGAACCTCCAGACTGCTTTACCAACAATGTAGGAGGGTTTCCTTTTTTCCACAGCCTCTCCAGCATTTATTATTTGTAGACTTTTTGATGATGGCGATTCTGACCAGTGTGAGGTGAGACCTCGTTGTAGTTTTGATTTACATTTCTCTAATAATTAGTGACATTGAGCATCTTTCAATGTGCCTGTTGGCCATCTGTATGTCTTCTTTGGAGAAATGTCTATTTAGGTCTTCTGCCCATTTTTTGATTGGGTTGCTTATTTTTTTTATTTTGAGTTGCATGAGCTGTATGTATATCTTGGAAATTAAGTCATTATCAGTTGCATGATTTGCAGATATTTTTTCTGTAGGTTGTAGGCTGTCTTTTCATTTTCTTTATGGTTTCCTTTGCTGTGCAAAAGCTTATAAGTTTAATTAGGTCCTATTTGTTTATTTTTGCTTTTATTCCTTTTGCCTTGGGATACTGTAGTAAGAAACTATTACTGCAATTTATGTCCAAGAAAGAGCAGGGCATTTTTAGGCCAAGGAAAACATTGTTTGAGTTTTTATTCTGTCGCATACTAATTGGCCTTGGGCAAATTGCTTAATTTCTTTAAGCCTCAGCTTTTTAGCTGTAAAATGGGCACAGTAACAACCACTGGCTTTAATTAGTCTAAGGATCAAAGGAGGTAATCCATATAAAGTCCTTAACAGTGATGATAATTATTGTTGTTATTACTGCTGTTATTTCTCTTTTCCTTTTCACTCACCTTTAATTTTTCTTTCTTCTGGGTTTTTTAATACTATCACATGGTTCTAGATTGTGTCCTGAGCCAGCCAGAGTTTCTCAGTCTCACGAAGAATTACAGTGGTTAAGAGTACAGCTTTTGCCTCCAAAAGACACTGATTTAAATTTTACCCCTGTCACTTACTGAGTGTCTTTGTCAATCATTTAACCCTTCTAAACCTCAGCTTCCCAATCTGTAAAGTGGGAATGATATCTACCCTTCTGAGGTACTCAAAGCACTTAGCCCAGTGCCTTACACAGGAAACACAGGAAACATCCGACAAATTGTGGCTGTAATCATCACCATTGTCATCATTTTAGGACCAGCTTATGAAACAGGTGAAGATGCTTTTCTCCTGAGGTCGTGCAGCTGTCAAGCTTCTCTTCCTTAAGAGAATTGCTCCCTTTTATATCCAGGTGTTAAAGAAACTTGTAGGATTTCCTTTCCACTATTTTAAATCATTTTTAGTAAGTTTTTTGCAGTACCGTAACCCTCCCCTGGGAATTACTGCACCTCTGGTGAACAGAGGACCCACGGGCACCCCTACATGTCACACATCTGTCTGACTTGGCAGAGGCGGTTTTAGTGGGCAGCGTGCTCCCACCCTACTGTACACTTCCAGAATAACCAAATGGTCAGCTTCTCAGTCCTGCAGTGTTTTTCCTACCTTGATGATGAGTGATTCTTTTCCTGGCAGCAAGATCCTCCTGTACACTTTAGAAACAAACAGCCCATGAGAAGGTCATTCTCAGTTGGCCAAGGTGTCAGTGAGATGGCTCTTGGGATTTCCCTGCCATCTCAGCGTCTGCATGGCATCACCACCTGGCAGGTCATCACATTCCTTTTCCCTCTCTGAAACCGTTCTCTGCTTTCTGATTAGTTTGACTTTCAGAGGAGAAAAAAGATTTCAGGGTGAATCAGCAAGCTGGCCACCCCTCTGATAAACATAAAAGGTCACAGCAGGTCTCCAGAGGGACTGTGTTATTTTGAAAATGGAAATTATCTAGAAGGAATGTTGTAGAAGGTTGAAAAGCCAACATCTTTCTGTGCTGTCTGCCAGCTTGTATCCACTCAGAAATGGGGAGATCACATCAGACTCCCCGTGTTTGCTGTGAATATGTATGTGTGTGTGTATCTGTGTGAGAATGAAATTATAAACTGGAATTTCTTTGCATTATTCCCACAAACACTTTTATTCTGAATTTCTTCTGCCCTCTTCCCCATACAGACAGTTCTCTCTCTCTCTCAAAAAAAAAAAAAAGGAAATTAAAAAAAGAAACTGTCTGCCAGGGGGGAGGTGGGTAGAAAGGGAGAGAGACTGGGAGTTTGAGATTTGTAGATACTGACAGGTATTTATAGAATAGATGAACAAGTTTATACTGTATAGCACAGGGAAATATATACAAAATCTTGTAGTAGCTCACAGTGAAAAAGAATATGAAAATGAATATATGTATATTCATGTATGACTGATAAATTGTTCTGTACACCAGAAATTGACACAACATTGTAAACTGGCCATAACTCAATAAAAAAAAATATTCACACACACACACACACAAACTGTCTTCCCATGAAGCGTCTGTTCACATCTGGAAGGATCCTACCTGGAGACTTTGACATTAACATTTTAATGATGAAAACCATGAAAATTTTAACAAGTGTTATTGAAAGGAAAATATTTTGTTTGTTGCTTCACCGCAGGGCAATACTGACCCCAACTAAAGAAGGGCAAGGTGTGCGACAACCAACCTCCACCGCTGGTGAAATCCCAGCGGGAGTGCCACCTGCGTCTCGGTTTCTCCTGTACTGTTCCCTCTTGCTTAGTCAGCATTCTCCCTTAAGCCTCATGCCAAGTGGTGATAAGTGATGGAAACTTGCTCAGTTGCCCATTCTGATGCGTCAACAGATTTCAGAGGTTCCAGCTTTGTGGGTCCTAGACCTGACATAGCTCAGATATGTGTGCATGATGAGCTCTCTGTTTTGCTTTCATCACAGGTTATGACAGCAGCCCCTCAGCAGTTCCAGGTAGACGTCCTCCCAGTCGATGATGGTGCCCCGCGAATTGTTACCAACGTGGGGCTCCAATGGCTGGAGTATATGGATGGCAGGGTAAGGCCCTTCCATCTGCCACAGTCACCACTCACGACTTGGGCTGTATCCTGTCTATAACAGTAGGACTAGGACTCCAGTTCAGTTCATGTTTATCCCTCTCTAAGTGAGCTGATTTCCTAAGATTGCTGAGCTCCATGAGTTTGGTTAGAATTGTGTTATAGTTTAAGATATTCTTACAAAGGGATGCCCCACATATACTAACTCAAACAAGATAGAAGTGTTTTTCCCTCATATTTAAAGGGTGGAAGCAAGTGGGAGTCTAGGGCTCCACGTGACCATTCAAAGATGCAGATTTCTTCTGTCTATTCTTCTGCCATCACTGGGTTGGTGCCGTTCACAGCAGAGCAAAAACTCTTCAGCTATTCATCAATATTCCAGCCCTTGGGAGGAGGAAAACAGAGAAGTGGAGGGCAAGGAACTTCATTTCAAGCGAGTGATACAGAATTTAAACGTGACACTTGCATTCATATTCTTTGGGAAAGAAATTGGTCATCTGGCCCCATCCGTTGCTTGGAAGTCTCTAGCTGGGCAGCAAGGGGCTCCACTGAAAGGTTGTTAACTAGAAGAGGAGGATGGATTTGGGGAAACATCTGGAATTTGCCATAGATGGAAAGGAAGTGAGTTTTTTTGGTAGGTGAGTGTCCTCAGAGGAATTCTAGAAATTTAGAAATTTCTTTCTCCTTTTTCTAACTTCCAATTTGGTTGTGTTAAGATAGACTGTAATTCTCACCTGCTAACATGTCAAGCATTAAATCCCCATCTCCACCCAGACACTCATAGTTCTTCATTTCAGTTTGGGAACTGATTTCTTACTTTTGTTTGTGCTATTTCCTCCAGGTTGTGGATTTTCTCATCTCTGTGGAGCTGGTTGGTTGGTTGTATATGTAGCAATGGTGTGACATAGATTTCCACTAAACTCGTTGGGAGTTTCTAAATGTATGAAACAAAATTAGTACAGCTTCCTCTCATGACCTAGTTGATATTTTTCTCCATCCTCAGAACCAAGCCATTCTCTTCTTGACGCTCTCCAACTGGTGTTCCACCTCCCACCCTTACCCTGCCACAGTGACTCTGATCAAAGTCACCAGTGACCTCGATTTCACCAAAGCCAAAGATCACTTACATGCCCTTATTTTACTAGCTCTAGTAACATTTAATACTGTTGACCATGCATTCTTTTCTCTCAAACCTTTGCTCTCACTAAATACTTGTTGGGTGAATAAATGAGTGAATTAAAAGTTAGTCACTACATCTGGGCAATATTGGGATATCATGTATTTACCTGACTCAGTTCCAAGCATTGTAATCGACTCCTGTAAGGTATAAAGTGGCCATCTCCCCTGTATTGTATCATTCTTTCAAAGTCCCAACCTTCTTTCAAGGCCAAACTCAAATCCCACCATATCAAATCCTCCCTCCCGCAGTCGGAATGGAATGAATCACTCCTGCTCCCCAAAGTGTGTACCACTCTTTCTGTATCTCCCATCATAGCTCTTGCCACAGTTACTTTGCTCATGAGCTTTTCTTTCCCAGTAGAGTGTGAACACATCTAGGGCAGAGGCTGGGATGGTTTCCATCCTTAGGCCCTCTTCAATCCTGACAAAGTTTTCCAGGCAGTAAATGCACTCAGTAAATCATTGTCGAACTGAATTAAATCTGAGTCAGAGGGTCTTGTTCCCACTTTATTCCCATCTCAGGAATTAAATTTAATGGGTTTCTATTCCAGGCAACCAACTTGATCACCAAGAAGGAACTGCTGACCATGGACCCGGACACGGAGAACCCACAGCTGGTCTATGAGATAACTGCAGGCCCCAAGCATGGCCACGTGGAGAACAAGCTGCAGCCTGGCAGAGTGGCTGTGACCTTCACGCAGGGTGGGCGCTTGGGGCACTGAGAAGTGGGAGGAGTCTATTCTAACGCCACTCTCCCTCCTTCCTGGTCTTTCTCACAACCACTGCCAGCTACATGCCCCCAACTAACCTATTTACCAACAAACAGATCTTTTAATTTCTAGCCACTCAACTTTAGAATTTTACTTCTCCTGATTTTTTTCCCTATTACTCTGAATTATGAACCCCCCCCAAATTTATCTTTACCATGCTTCCTCAGCTTCCAAATTGCTTTAGGTTTTGGCCAACTTTTCAAGAAAGGATCGCATGATACTCTTGGCTTTTCTTTAAAAATGAAAACAACCACCAGACTTTATGAAAGATCTGTGATCCTGTGTGGTTTATTTTTTTTCTCTAAGGGTTATGGACTTTTTTTAAGTCTTCAGCAAAAGAAAAACTCAACACAAGTAGATTACTCAGCAGAAATAGTATCTTGTTTTAAATTGCCTCAAGCCAACCATCTTAGTTTCTTACAAGCTTGTCAGAGTCTTCTAGACTTCTTTGGAGGATGGACCTGATTGGGAGCAGTCACGGCACAGCTGCATCTTACAGTTCATGTGCCATGTTTCCTTTTTCTCCCTGTCCTCAATCTGGTGTTCTCTCCTAGCCCCATTTTTAAAAGCAAAAATTTTTTTATTGAAATACAGTTAATTATAATGTGTCGGTTTCTGGTGTATAGCACAATGTCCCAGTCATGCATATACATACATATATTCATTTTCATATTTTTCCATTAAAGGTTATTACAAGATATTGAGCATAGTTCCCTGTGCTACACAAAAGAAACTTTTTAAAACCTATTTTTACATATAGTGGCTAACATTTGTAAATATCAAACCCCCAAATTTACCCCCTCCCACTCCTTTTCCCTGGTAACCATAAGATTGTTTACTACGTCTAAGAGACTGTTTCTGTTTTGTAGATGAGTTCACAGTGTCTTTTTTTTTTTTTTTTTGGATTCCACATATTAGTGATATCATATGGTATTTTTCTTTCTCTTTCTGGCTTACTTCACTTAGAATGACAATCTCTAGGTCCATCCATATTGCTGCAAATGGCATTATTTTGTTCTTTTTTATCCTAGCCCCATTTTATCTGTGTCTTGGGTAAGGGCTGTTTTATCCAATCCCAGCTTTTCTTAGTAGCACATACCTTCCAAAGAACCTTTATTTAGAAGGAAGTAGGGGCAGGTATGAGCATATATATGCACAGCAGTTGGGGTCAAAGACTTTTTCTCTACCAGCTCTAAGATTTGCCTTTAACATTCCACAGACATTTATTAAAGTGCTTTTTTGCCAAGATCCTGGGATTCTCATTTCACAACAGCATCTGGGTACTTCCTATACATAAAAACAGATCTTTTGTTACACAGAAGTACCGGATCTTATTTGAAAATCTGGCAGAAACATTTCTTTTTATGACTACTAACCTTTGTGTTCTTAGGAAAATGAGTTTTGTCTGTAGCCCATGAGAAGAATAAACTGGATGTGTCGGTAGGAATCTATGAGGCTGCCTTTACATCCCCAGGTTAATTCAGTGTCTCTTTTTCCTTCAGAGGACGTGAACTTGGGGTTGATTCGTTACGTGCTGCATGAGGAGAAAAGCCATGAGATGATGGATAATTTTCAGTTTCTGGTGAAAGACAGCAAACCCAATGTGGTCGGCGACAATATCTTCCATATCCAGTGGTCCCTCATCAGCTTTAAACATACCAGGTACAAGTGCTACTGGTGTTCCTTCTTGAGAAATGAATGAGTCAGGCAAGCAGGGGGAGTCAGGACGGAGCTCTCTGGGGGTCAGCACTAATCATCTGGCGATGATGGCAGTGGTAACAGTAATAAAAGTAACAATTACACCAAGCATCTCTTGACTCTTCCTAGTGCGTGTAACCAGGCACTGCACTAGGCGCTTGACGCACGTCATCTTGTTTAACACTTGCAGCTGTGAGATGGGACCCGTTGTTGCCGCCACAACAACAAAGCGATAGAGACAGAAAGAGATTCAGTAACTTAGTGGAAGTCACATAGCTAAAAAGCAGTAAAACCAGGATTCAAGCCCAGTGGTCTTACCCATTGTGCTTTGCTGCTTCTCCTGCAAGTATTTTTGCTTCTGTCTTTAAGTTTAAAAGATAATCCAGCAGAACCAATGGGGAAAACACATGCATTCAGTTTCTAAAAATAGTCCCTGGCCCACAATAATGACGTCTTCACCTTCTGTCTACACTCTCCCTGTTCTCAAGCTCAGATCCTCCCCCTGGCTCCTTTGGTCTTCACAGAATCACGTATCTTTTGTGACAGACTCATAGCTTAATGTAGTCAGCTCTTCAGGATGCTTTTGTAGTCTGTGGGGGAGTTCAGGAGGCAGAGAGGCGCCAATCGGTAAAGCACAGTGCTGATTTTATAGATTAAATTATAACTAGGATTATGAATTTTGTGGGGGAAATAATTCTTTAGGTCTACGTTTCAGAGACTTACTCTTCAGTGAAAACAACTTCATAATTCAGATGAAAATTGCAATTTGGGGGGAAAAAGGATACCAGGCAAACTTGACTTCATGTGCCCCGGATGTAGGCCATTCTACTCTTCGCACACTTGGAGGACCCACTAACCTATTCTAATTACTTAACCACACTTAGAAGAGATTGCTGGTCGTTTCCCTGTGTTCTGAATTATGGAGTGCACAGCTCCTGTGTGCTGTCCATCTTCTGAATGACTTTCAACTCTGTCTGAAAATGGGGCAGATATCATTCTGCATCCACAGTTTCCTTGGTCACCTGGTTCTGGGCCTGCCCCAGGTGAACACATCCCCTCAATGTACACAACCTGACATCTTAAAGGAACCAAATTACCTCTTCTCTGAACTGTCTGACACCAATAACCAACCAGAAGAGACAGGCATTAAACACATGGATTCTTCACAGCCCTGTCAGAATGTCAGAGACTGCCTTTTTATGTGCTTCCAGCTACAATGTCAGTGAGAAAGCGGGATCAGTCAGCGTCACCGTGCAGAGGACCGGGAACCTAAACCAGTATGCCATCGTCCTGTGCCGCACGGAGCCGGGCACCGCCAGCTCCGGCTCCAGGCTCAGCTCCCGGCCTGGGCAACAGGACTACGTGGAGTATGCTGGCCAGGTAGGTGGGCACAGGGGCCTCTGCTTCCTGAAGCTCCCAGTGGGCCCCAGCCAGGGCTGGGACATGCTTGTCGGTGACTGTGACACCTTTGCATTTCTTTACTCCACCACCCTATCCATTGGCACCCTTCCTCCAGTAATTGTTCTGTGTCACCTTCCCACAGTGCTTTGCTCTTCACGGTCTGTCTAATCTCCACTGAAGTTTGAACTGCTGTCGAGCTTCTAGCTTCTTGGTCTTTACATTTTGCCTCAGGACCAAGAAAAGTCTCCAGGGCAGCATGTTGACTGCTCAGCCTTTGGTACCCTGACCCTTCCTCCCCCTTCCCTCTACCTGAAGGGAGGGGAGGGAGTAGGAGACCAGCTGGGAAGCTCTGGGAACAGGCTGGGTGAGAGGTGATGGGAGCTTGAGCTTCGTTTATAATGTGACGGTGGAGACAAGTGGGTGGATTCAACAGATGATGAGAACTGATAGGATGCAGCCGTGGAGTATAGAGCAGGGCAGAAAGGAGGGATGGGTGGTGATGCCCCTCACCGGGAAAGGACACCAAAGAGAAGCAGGTTTGTCGAGGGGGTGACCTTGACACTGCTTTGGATGTGTTGAGTGTGAGTTGCTTTAGAGACAATCAGTGGACAGTCCTATGAGTTGGTAGGAGTGCAGAGAGGGGTCCTGGGGTAGATACACACACACACACACACACACACGTACACACACACGTACGCATACACACATGTACACACATATACATTTGTACCTCTCTATGGTACAACAATGGTAATTAGCACCAGGGTGTAAATGAAAAATAAAAGTGAAAGCAAAAGGGAAAGGAGGACATAAGTAGAAAGCGCCCTTGTGGCAGGATGCCCTATGTGTGTCATCTTTTATGTAGGACATAATCCCTGGCACTTACTAGGTATTTATTAAATGTTTTAAACTCAAAGTAGTTTCATTATTCTTACAACATCATAAATCTCTGTAAAGAGAAGTAGGCTCTCTCTTTGAGGCATTTCAGCTGGACCAAGTCTTCTTGTGACAAATTTAAATAAGGAATTAGAGAAGATCAGATAAGCTAAGAAATCTTTCAGCAAAATAAGAAGAAAGAGCTTGTACTTGTGTTTTTCAGGGAAAAACAAAGGCAGTGTGTCCTAGACCTAAATGGAGACCTATGAGTGTTTCATTTAGTTGGGAGCATCTTAAAATAGGGAGCTTAATTAAACTTACTTTGATTAATTGATTAGATGTGGAATCATAATTTTCTGTTGATGGAAATTATGGGTTTTTCAGATTTGTGTGTCCCCAGAGGTTTGGGACCCCTTGTACAGGTTTTAGCTGTCTCTGTTTAAACGAAGTGCAGTCCGGGCCCACTGCCTGCCTTTTCAGTTTGGGCAAACCTGAAGCCCTGGTTCCATATGAGGGTTTTGTCCTCATTTTTTTAAGACAAAGTAAAACTAGAATAAATCCCTGTAAGTTCACAATTGTATGCATATAAGTTAATTTCTCTATTTTGTACCAGGCTAAATTAATTCACATTATAGATCTAGCCATCTTAATGGCTTAAAGGATTTAGTCAAATAGAAAGGCAAAATTCAGTCTAGCTTGTTCGTAATGTAACTTTCTCTGAATTCAAATGCCATTATTCAGTACACTGAGATCCTATGTCAGTTTTGATTGTACCAGTAATACGGTGATGGTAATGAGGATAATGTCTTATTATCCTTATTTGCTCGGTGCTTTGAAATATGCTTAGTGCCTTCACTACCCATTGTCTGCTTTACTCCTCCCAGTAAGTGTGAAATAGGAGTATTATTATTGTTCTGTAGCTGATGAGGAATCTGATGTGTGTGAAGTCTCGTAGCCTAACCCAGCTTGGAAGAGGACCAGGACTTGAGGCCAGAACTTCACACTCCAAGTTCAAAGATAAATAAATATCACAAATATAAGGGGAGCTGAGCAATCAAAGGGCTCTGGCTGTCCTAAGTGCGTTAATAGGACAGGATATGAATAGTTACCTACACGTTTTCTACAGTCACGCATGGTGGGAGCCGCCTTGCCTTCCGTGTCCCTACACAGTAAATGAGCCCCAGTGTACAGATGGGGAATGGGAAGAGGTGATAACAGCAGGAAGGCTGGGCGAGAGGACCCAGCGATTTCATCCAGTGCTCTGCCCCGGACTTGGCTGCTCTTTTCCCGCGATGCTCTAGGGGAGCGGAGCCGGGGACTCTGAGGCACAGCTGAACTCCTTGTCGGTTCCTTTGTGGCAGGTGCAGTTTGATGAGCGAGAGGACACCAAGTCCTGCACCATTGTCATCAATGATGACGACGTGTTTGAGAACGTCGAGAGTTTCACCGTGGAGCTCAGCATGCCAGCGTACGCCCTGTTAGGGGAGCTCACCCAGGCGAAGGTCATTATCAATGACACTGAGGACGAGCCCACATTAGAGTTTGATAAGAAGACCTACCGGGTCAACGAGAGCGCTGGCTTTCTCTTTGCACCTATTGAAAGAAAAGGTCTGTTGGTACCAAAGGTGACAAGGAGCTATCGTAATAGCTAACATTTATTGATTCCCTTTTATGTGCCACGTGCTCATGTACCATATTAACTCCTGTGTAAGTACTTTAGGTTCATTAAAAATGTGCATCTAAATCCCTAGAATCCCCAATAACCATCCTACCTATAGTTAGTACTATCAGAAGGCTTCTTTTCTTAGTTCAAGTTGTTATCACTCCTATTTTTTCTTTAATGGACCCAGAAGACTGATTATATTTGGCCTTGCTAATGACTCATGAACTCGGAATTCTTAGTCAATCACCCAATTCATAGAACATTTAGTAGCCTTTAGTGGTCCAGGAGGGTAGTTACAGTTTGTAAGAACTGACTTCTTGTCTTAGTTCTTGGAAGACAGAAAATGTGCTTAAAGATTTCCGCATATGAATGTCACAGTTAGAGCTCAGATGAGAAATAAACTGTGTGTGAGAAGTAAACACGTGGAAATTAAATCCCCATTCAAAGCCACAACCTGACTGTAAGTGATGATGTCAGATACTTTGTTGCATCTGCTGACCAGGTGTCAGTGCAGCAAACCCTGCAGAGAGCGCCAGCCCAGGGCAATGCAGCACGGAGAACAAGCAAGCCCCGTGACTGCTCAGGGCCGGCCAGCCGAGCCCAGGCAGGCTGTCACCCAGGGAAGTGGCAGCACTAATGAGTACAGTCATTTGTACAGAGAGGCAGCTTTTATTTTATTTGGTATTTCCTTTAAAAACAAACAAACAAACAAACAAACAAATAAGCTTGTTTCTCCCTGGGAGTTAATGTGTGGAAGTTTATTCAGAAAGGCAGTGAACTGTGCTCATAGCTCTGCCTTCAGGACACAATTACTTTGCTACTTAAAGGACCAAGTATGTCTCATATCTCTCCCTCCTCTGTGGTCTTAGATGGTGGGCAATGAGTCTTGTGAATTAACAAAGCACAAAATTCACAGAACAGGAAATCCATTTCAAGTTGTTTGGTGAAGTATCTGGGGTGTATTAAATCCTCAAGTGGTTTATACCACAGGCTTAAGAAACTGCAAAGCAGGAAGGTTTCATGTCAGGGTTTGAGCAGAAATCATGCTGGAATATGTCAGAGGAAATAAAGCCCATCAAATTACCAGAGATTTTTAAGTGTGAGAAGTGCTTATTCAAATACTTTGGTTTTCTTGCCATTTTTATTTCAGGGGATTCAAGCAGCATCGTATCTGCCATTTGCTACACAGTCCCTAAGTCAGCTATGGGAAGTAGCCTCTATGCTCTAGAATCAGGCTCTGATTTTAAATCTAGAGGGATGTCTGCTGAGAGTCGTGTGATATTCGGGCCGGGTGTCACCATGTCCACCTGCGACGTCATGCTCATTGATGACAGCGAGTACGAAGAGGAAGAAGAGTTTGAGATTGCCCTGACAGATGTTTCTGACAACGCCCGCATCGGAAGGGTGGCATCGGCCAAGGTGCTCATTAGCGGCCCCAATGATGCCTCCACTGTGTGCCTGGGCAACACGGCTTTTACTGTCAGCGAGGATGCAGGTAAAGGAGAGCATCTCTGGGTGCCGTCACCCATCTCCTGATCCCTTTCTTGAACAGTGCCCTCTTAGCTTTGAGAATGCCCTTAAGAACATGGAGAATGCCGTTCCTCAGCGACACCATCGTCGGTCTGAGGCACGTTAACGTGAGGCAGCCAGACCAAGAAGGGAAGGCAGTGAAGATTAGAGAGTTCCACCCACTTTTCCTGCTCTGGTTACTGATAGCAGGGAGGGATCTGGCTTTGAGTTCACTAGCTGACCTCTGTGGTCCAGAGGGTGGGCGTGGTGCTAAGTATTTCAGCCCATGAAGGAGGGGAATGTGATCTGTTGAGGATGGAGGTAAATGATTTAGTGTACTGCTAGCTGCCAACACAAATAAATCCCGTAGTTTCAGTGTCTTAACAAATGGAATTTTCTCATTCACATAACAGCCTGAGGCAGTCAGTGGGCAGATTTCTTCTACCCAGTCCTCTTCCCCCTTTTGCCTCCGTGAGGATCTCAAAGTCTCTGACATACATCTGGAAGAGGCAGCAGCTGGGCTGAGTGTCTGCTGATCTGAGCCACCTGCTCAAGACCGTTCACCTCTTCGAAGGTGATATTCTGAGGGATAGTAGGAACTAATATTTTTGAGCACTTGCTGAATGCCAGGCACCATGCCGTGTGCATTCCACTCATTCTCATTTATATCAAAGAGCCAGTGGAGTCCCAGAGAGATAAAATAAATCATCAAAGATCAGCTCATATGCCAGAGCTGGGATTAGAACCCAGAGCCTTCTAATATACCATGTTTCCTTTCCCATACGCCAAAGCCCGAGCTATGACTGCTTGTCATCCCCCAGCTCATTGGCTAGAAAAGTGTGATTGATGGCTTGTCATGTAGCTTTTCTCTGACCTCCACTGTGAAAACAACTAAAAATGTACATGGATATCATTAGGACCCTACAAAGTATGTTGTCCCAGCAACCAGAAGAGGAGCTTCATTCCCAAGATAAGCAATAAGCACATATGGTTTAAGCAATGACGTGTGCGCCACTCGGATAAAATAGGGAAATCACCCAATTTCCCAGTTAGGAACATTTAATTAGGAACATTCAGCTCCAGGCCCCATAGAGTCCCAAAGCTGGTTCTTCCTTAATTGGCTATTTTCTGGCTCATCCCTGAGGCCCTGCTCTCTGAGTTTCTTCTCCCTAAATAAGCTTGAGATGTTTTTCAGTGGACCCTCCCCTCTTAAGTTCATTGTTCTTTTCACAGTGTGGAGACAGTCTCCCTCATGAAGCCACAAAACCACTTTCCCCCAAGGGCTGTCCCTCCAGCACCCACCTCCATGAGGCCTCCTTCTGGTCTGGTTGCCCTTAGTGTCAGTACAAAGACGGGCCATAACACCGTGCAGCCTTCCTTGGCGGGAGCACGGGAGCATCACTGAAGCTGGACTGGACAATCTAGCAGGACAAAGCGTCTGCTGCTGGGAGGGAGGACTTTGTTCTGAAAACTGCACTCATTTTCTGGTTCAAGGTTGACCATTGAAATGTATGACTCTCAATTCAGGCACAGTGACGATTCCAGTGATCCGCCACGGGACTGACCTTTCCACCTTCACGTCTGTCTGGTGTGCTACACGGCCCTCGGACCCCGCTTCTGCCACTCCAGGAGTTGACTACGTCCCCAGCTCTAGGAAGGTGGAGTTTGGGCCAGGTGTCACCGAGCAGGTGCGCGTACAGACGGGTCTGTTGTGTTGTCTCTAGTCTGCTCTCCACACTCACTGGAGGACTCTTAACTCCCCTTGCAATATTACCATCTTCCCTTTCTTAAAAACACAAACAAGAGAACAAACTTGGAGAGATCTTCTATAAACTCTCCAAATGCCATTTTCAGCATCTAATATCCAGCATGACAGGATAGAAACTGCACTTGTTTGATGCAAGTATCTAGGAAAGATACCTAAAATACGTGATGAAGAGATTATCACTTTATGGATTTAAAAAATTCACTTAAAGACGACCAAAGAAAGGAAAGTTGTCACCTTTCTCCTAATCTCCCAAAAGCAAATGGGTGTTGGGTGGTGAGCATTCTGTAAGATTTGCTTTGATTTTTCCTCTTTTTTAAATTAAAAAAAAATTATGGAGTTATGATAGACATATAACATTATATTAGATTCAGGTGTGTAACAGTGATTCGGTATTTACATGTATTGTGAGAGGAACACTGCAGTAAGTCCAGTTAACATCCCGATTTCTCTCCTAGCATTGTCCCCTGACAATCCTGGATGACACTCAGTATCCAGTCATTGAAGGGCTGGAGACGTTTGTGGTTTTCCTCAGCTCAGCACAAGGGGCCGAACTGACCAAACCCTTCCAGGCTGTCATCGCAATTAACGACACATTCCAGGACGGTAAGAGATTGGGGATGCTAGCTGGTGGTTCAGACTAAATTTCTCTTTTTTCCACAACATCCGTGTATATGACGTTGGAATTCACATTTTCCTTCAAGAAATGTGTGTGTGTGTGTGTGCATATGTGTCTACGAGTACATGCATGCGCGCACTTTTACGTGGAAACGTGGGGCAGAAATAATCATTCATGTTCCTGGCACGCTGCTAGGCACAAAAAGACATGCAGGCATACTTTGGAGAGACTGCATGTTCAGGTCCAGGTCACCATATTAAAGTGAGTATCACATTAAGCAAGTCACACGAATTTTTTGGTTTCTCAGTATATACAAGAGTTTACACTATACTATACTGTATTACATATGCAATAGTATTATGTCAAAAATATTTATTAAATATTATTAATCAAAAAATATTTTATTACTGAAAAATGCTAATCATCATCTATACCTTCAGTAAAGCATAATATTTTTGCAGTAGTAACACCAAAGATCACTGATCACACATCACCCTAAAAATATAATAACAATGAAAAAGTTTGAAATATTGGGAGAATTGCCAGCATGTAACACAGAGACACAAAATGAGCAAATGTTGGAAAAATGGTGCCAATAGACTTTCTCAACAGGGGCTTGCTGTAAACCTTTAATATGTTAGAAACATAGTATCTTCAAAGTGCAGTAAAGCGAAATGCAATACAGTGAGGTGTACCTGTTATAAGCCTTGGTTGGGCTGTGTTTTCAAGAAGCTCCAGGTCTACTTAGGGGATCAGATCCTTAAACAGAAAAAAATAGGATGTGTTATGATAAATGACTGTGAGATAGTTCCAGTAGTGTGGGAGCAGAGGGGACTGAACAGTAACTATGTGTGGATTTCACACATGGAAGATTTCACAAAGAAGGTGATATTTAAACAGTCTTCAGGTGTGGTAGGAGTTTGTGTAAGGGATAATAAACTAAAGCTTTGCTAAATGGAGAGGTATAGTGTATGTAAGGTGCCCAATTTTGAAAGATGCTTATTTGGAGCACAGTGAGATGCTTACTTTTGCTTTGAGTCTGGCAGGAGGAGAGTGGAAGGAAATGATATGGAGAGATAGGTGGGAGTTAAGGTCTAAGAGGTGTTTTGTTCCAGCATCAGGGATTTGTAGGTAAAGGGAAGCAGCAGATGCGTCTAAGCAGAGGAGTGGTGTGATGTTTGTTTGAGGAAACTGATACTGGCCGTCCTGAGGATGGCGTGCAGGAACGAACACACACAGGTCTGTATACAAGAATGTGAATCCCCACGGAAGAGCTGCCCTAGGTAACATGAGAATGAACAGGAAAGAGCAGTTGCTTCTGGGAAAGAACTGGTGAAACGTGTCAGATTCGAGAGTTGGGTGGAAAAATCAAGTCAAACCTCTCACCTCAAGCAGGAGGACCCTCATCAGCATCCCCACTGACTGACATAGAGCCCAGGGTTAAACTCTTCAGTGATGAAAAGTCACCAGAGAAGGAAAGGGCAGACCGGCAGGGTGATCTTTAATGTTTTTAAATTATTTATTTATTTATATAGTAAAAAAGAAAAGCAAACAGCAAAAAAGGTATACCATGATGTTTGTCTTCCTTCTGCCGCTGTCTCAACCCTCCAGCTCACCTCCCTGGAGACAACTGTTTTAACCATTTGTTGTTGTTGTTGCTCTTGTGCACATCCTTCAAAAGAAAAACAATGTACATATTTGCATATATCCAAAGTCGTATCTTATTTTAGAGTCAGGTTTATTGAGATCTAACTTACATAGATGAAAATTCACCCGCCACCACAATCAAGATGCGAAATTCCCTCCTGTCCCTTCGTGGTCCTCCTCTCCCCATCCCAAGCCCTGGCACCCACCAATCTGTTCTCTGTCCCTAAATTTTGCCATTCCAGAATGTCATAGAAGTGGAATTGTGTAATAGGTACCATCTTGAGTCTGGCTTCTTTCACTTGGAACACTGCTTTTGAGAGTTGTCTGTGTTGTTGTAAATATGAGTGGTTCATTCCCTTTATTGCTGAGTATTTTCCTGTGTGAATATAGGTTTTCATTTCTCTGGAGTCAGTACTTACAAGCAGGGTTGCTGGGTCAGATGGGTAAGTGTTTGTTTAGCATTATTAGAAAGAGCCAGCCTGTTTTCTGAAGTGGTTGCAACTATTTCACATTACCACCAGCAGTGTGTAGCATTCCAGTTGCTCCACATCTTCACCAGCATTTGCTGTTATCAGGTTTTTGTGGGCCCTTTTAGCTAGTTATTCAGGTAGGTATATAGTGAGTGACTAATGACATTGAGGTCTTTTCTGGTGCTTACTTGCCATTCGTATGTCCTTTTTGGTTCAAATATTTTCCCCATTTTTTAAATTGGGTTGTTTTTCTCTTCTACTCTTGCATCATTTTAGATTCTGGACAAAGATTTGTTTTTCACAAATGTTTTATCCCAATCTGTTGCTTGTTTTTTGTTCTCTTAACAGTGTCTTTCAAAGAACAATCATTTTTTTATTCTGAAGTAGTCCTGTTTACTGATGTTTCTATTATGGATTTTGCTTTTAGTGTTATATCGAAAAAATATTTGCCTAGCCCAAAGTTACCAAGATTTTCTCCTATGTTATTTTATGGAAGTTTTATAGTTTTAAGTTTTACATTTGAGTTTGTGATTCACAAAATGGTAACTTATAACCATGAACACGATTATAACAATTATACTATATTATGTTGCGTGTTACGTCAAAGTTTAGAGTGATCTATTAAACATTATCTCCTTTGCTTATAATATTATGATTTTACTCTTGTTCTATTTTGTGGATAAATAAACTGATATTCAGCCAAGTAAACAAGTCACCCAAAGTCTAGTATATGGAGGAACCAGCATGCATTCTAGGACTTTTGGCTCCAAGTTAATACTTTGCACTACGCGAAATGGTCCTATTTAGTGCAGTGGAAGAATACGTGGGATTTTTTTTTTTCTTTAAAGAAGTTAAAAAAGAAGAAAGAAGGAAATTCAGTTATTCTTTTTATTCTTAAAAAGGCTTCTCACTCTTTTGCATGAAAGGACAGTGAATTTCCCTCTGATGAAGTGGAAAGTGAATGCAAAGTCAGAAATCCTAAATACAATCCCAGCCCACCACTTCCTTGCTCTCTGGCCTTCCTTGCTCATTGCCTTGAGGTTACTGAGCCTCATTTTGCTCACCTGTAAATAATGAATATACCTACGAGATTGCTGTAAGGATTAAATTAGATAAAATATATGAAAATACCTACCCCAGTACCTGGCACATAGAAGGTTTTATTACATGATTATTTCTTTTCTTCCTGATGCATCTGTAATTTATCACACTTGCCAGTGGGACTCCAGTAACACACAATCTTCACTGCACTCTGATCAATGTAGAAGATTCCATTTAGATCATTCTTGTATTTTATTGATGGACATTAGGGTTGCAAACTTAGAAAATGAATATGTTAAATAAAATATCTTTCAGGAAGGCTACAACAATATATATTCAGTCAAGAATTTATTCCAGAGAAAGAAATCTGCAAACCTATTTTGGTAACCCATTGCTGTGTTCACCCATTACTTCTGTTGATTATCCTTTTCCCTAGTGTGAACAAAATATTGCTGGCCAGATCGGTAAGCAAAGGACACTGAAGACATCACCCATCACCCACTACCAGTTCCCCCCACCAACCCAGTGAGCTGGAGGGAACTCAGGATGCAGACAAGCAGGCAGCCTGTCCTCTGCCACCACCCTCAGCGGTGCACCCTGAGGGGACTGAGCTTGGGAATGAACAGGATACTGGCTCTAGATGGCTAGGTGCACATCAAAGGAATGATTTCAGTGAGCCCAGACTCATTGAGAAGTACTTCCCATACAAAGAAAAATGCTAAGTTCCTTAATTTGAGATGTCTGGTTCTTTAATTAACAGTAATCTTTTCTGACTACCTGATCTTTGTTGCAAAAACTCCTGTATTTCCTGGCTCCTCCCCTACCTCTTCAGAGCAGTCTCGGAATTAGCTGTCTAAGAGGCCACCTCTGGGGCTCGAGTCTTCAGAAAATCTGCCAAATAAAACATAACTCTCAACTTCTAGGTTGTGCTTTTTTTTTTTCAATTGATTCTAGTAATCGCTAACTTTTGTTGAGTCTCTTCAATGTGCACAGTCTAGGGTAGAAAAATCTCTAATTACATTATCTCTAATCCTCTCCAGTTTGGGAAACTGAGGTTGATCAATTTAAGATTAAGAGAGGAGGTGATGGAGCCAGAGTTAAAACCCAGGTCTGTTCTATCCAAGTCCAGTCTTCTGGATTTATACGCTACTATGTTGACTTTTTATATCACAGTTTTAGGTGGCCACCACCCTCGTGTAACAAGACTTAATGTCACTCAAGGCCCTTGTAAAGTCAGCTTCCAGCCTTCTGAAGTGATCTTAGTTCCTTTTATCTCTCTCCACTGGGCTGGTTTCAGGCCCTTAAATCATCTGAGTAGCTCATCACAGAGCCTTTTCTGTTTTCTTTCTCCTCTGCTCTGATACTTGGAATTGGACTTTGGTGTCTGAAGAATGCTGAGCAAGGCAAGAAAGGCCTTGGAGCCGCTGCCTCACTGCACGCCTGTATATGCAGCTGTGTCTCACCTGCTCATTAATCACAGAACCAGAGGCAGGGCTCTTCCTAAATCTCCAACTTAGCCATTGCCCATAAAGAGGCCACAGCGTTCCAGGCGGTGGTGTTTACACTCACCTTGTCAGTTACATAGAAGATTAGTGGGTAACAGTGCTGGGTGACACTTCCCAGGCCTGAGACTGATGCTCAGCACTCGGGGTTACAGAGGAGTAGAGAACAGTGTCCCGCAATGTAGTTCAGGACACAAGACTTACACAAATAAGAAGATAACTGCAAATTGATGGTCTCAGAGAGGCGTTGACAGTAGTGCGTAATACCCACTGCCAGCCCGTGAGCCTTCAGGGAGTGGTTTCTGTTTCCCATTCCATTTCTATTTTCCATCCGTGAGGAAAGAGGATTTCTGCAGTCAGGCAGGACTGACCCCCAGGGCCAACGTCCATACTTCCTGTGGAGATTGCAGTGCCGGCAGGGTTGTTGAGAGGATGACATGAATTGTATAGAAGCCCTTAACACAATGCCTGCCCCAGGCTGGGCCCTTTCTATATATGCCGTGACCCCCACACATAAATCTATCCCAGAACCTGGCCACTGTCTTTCCATTGTCTGCCTCCCACTGGACTCCCAGTCCGTCTGCCACTGGACTGGGGGCTCCTTAAAAGCAGGGACTCTTCCCAGGAGGCAGTCATGAGAAGTGTTCATTCACTCACTTCCCTTTCTTTTCTTTTCTTTTCTTTTTTTTTTATTTTAGCAGATAGGCATAGGAGTAAGGGTTAATATCTGTTAAATAGAAAGAAAGGGAGAAAGGAGTCTTTTTACATACAGCTCAAGAGGAATCTGGGGTTGATTAATATATGACAAAATCCAAACATCGCCATTTAGCTTTTAACTCTCCTCCAACTTATTGCTTGTTGAACCAGTAAGAAAAATCAATCCAAAGCATTAGATAATCTGCCAGGAGCAGAAAAGCTTTCTTGCCTGTGTTGCTTTTTACTTGGCAACAAGCGTCCTCATTGTCCCCCTGGGCAATGTCATGTCATTCCCACCTGCCTTTCAGCAGCACAGACAGATGGAAGGAGCCCCAGACAGCTGATGGGCAGGGCCTGATGCCGAAGTCACTCATCTTCTTTTAGGTGTGGTGTTCTTTGAAGAGTTATCTTCCAGGTTTTTCTTCAGTGGTACATGGGAACTGTTAGGCTTAGCTCAGATAGTGGCTTTGTGTTATGTTTGCTAATGCCAACAGCTCTGAGCAGTGGGCAGGTTGGAGGCAAAGAGAGCTTTCTCCATACTGATTTGCAGACAGCCTGGTGCTCACGCCTTCTCTTCCTTCCTTTCAGTGAGGTTTGATGGGGTACAGCCAGGACGCAGCCAGGAAGTAGGTGACTGTAGCTTTAGGGTCAGCTTCCTGCAGCCCCAGAGACTAATCTGGCACGTGACTGGATGGACTACCTCTTTGTGTTGTTCACTAAATAATAAGTGGCAGTCAACAAGATGTTGTCTTGGAAGGGGCCATGGCTTAATGCCGAGCACTACGGACGGCATGGTAGGAAGCAAGGGGGAAAAGCTGATTCTTTGCATGGAGAAGCCTGGAGATAGGGGGCAATACAAACCATAATGTAATAATTCCTGCCAAAATGTGAGTGCCTGCTGTGTGCTAGATACACTATTGAGCACCATGCATACATAATCTCGTTAAGTTCAATCCTCCCAATAATTCTAGTTCAGTATTTCCAATTTACATACCAAAAAACCTCAAGGCTCAGAAAATCTAAGTAACTTGCTATATCATACGGCCAATAAGTGGCGAGGCTGGGATGGAAATTCAGGCCTGTTTACTCTGAAGTCCTTGTTTTTAACCGCTATTTGGCTGTTGTCCCTCCCTAAAGTCCAGTGAGGCCATGTGAGTTATTAAAGAAGAAGTAACTGTATAGCAGGAGTCATGGACTGGGACCCACTGGCCACATTTAGCATGTGGATGTGTTTTATTTGGAGTCAACAGTTTGGGTCTATAAGGAATTTCTCTTTACTATTTTAATTGCTTGCTCTTTTAAAATTTAGGAGCAAGGACATAAAAAGGCAGATCTCTGGTTTCTTTGGAAAATAAGAAGATCTGCCAACAAAAGAATGAAGATGAGGGGCAACCCTACCCCCCCCCCAAACATGACCTGCTCTTTCCTCTTTACCAAAGTCCCCACTCTTCCCTATTGTATCCCTGGTCCAGGACCAATGTGAGTGGCCATTTATCATTGGCTTGCATTGCTGTTTTCTTTTGTGTAGCCTTAGCAGAAAGGAGAATTTTTCTGGATACTCCAGTCTCTGTCAGACTTTTCCTTCCACTTGGCCCATTTCCATCCTTGCATCACCTGTCTGCATCTGAGATGGTGACTGTGCCCTGAAGCTGAGCAAAAACAGGTGCAGACTTGATTCATTCTACTTTGTTGAAACTACACTCGTAGTGGAAGCAGTTCCTGTGTCCTGAGAGCAGCAGTAAGGCCTTGAAATCTGCTTACCACGTGTGATTTGTCAGCCCATGGTGGCCCTTAGTGGAGCCTTCCTGCCATGTGGCTGCCCAGAGCCCAAGAGGGCTACAGCCACCTCCCTCAGTCTCCCTCTAATGATGTCTCTGTCTTTCCTTCTGCTTATCCAGTGCCCAGCATGCAATTTGCCAAGGATTTGCTCCTAGTGAAGGAGAAGGAGGGTGTCCTACATGTGCCTGTTATTCGGAGTGGAGACCTGAGCTATGAGTCATCAGTGAGGTGCTATACGCAGGGCCATTCAGCTCAGGTCATGGAGGACTTTGAGGAGAGAAGAAACACAGACTCTTCGCGGATTACGTTTCTCAAAGGGGAGAAAGTAAGTGGATTTGTGGTGGCTGAAAGATGGGATTCTCTCCTTCCTTGATGCTTTTATTTGTCCATAGTGAGGTAATTTAGACAAATTCTGACCATCCTAAGAATTTTCTAATTAATTGCTCATACTTTTAACAATACCATCTATTCTGTGTGGCTTCCCTCTCTGTCTCCCACTTACAATCAAATACCTGTGTCATTGGTTGAGCTGAGGTATTTGGAGGCTGTAGAACATTTCTTTGGAATTTAGCAGAATCAAATGAATGGGGCCTCCTCTTAATTTAAAACTACATTGGAGGTGAACACACCCCACTAATGTTACCTAGAGGAGGAAGAGACACTTCTCTAATGCCTGGGTCCCTGTCCCAGGTCAGCAGACATCCTGTTACAGGATGACTGGTACAGGACTAGACAGGCAGGTGTTGAGCAGGTTCAAGTCAGCAGAGTATTCTCTTGGCATTATAATGAAAACTGATGCACATGGATGCAAGAACTCCTGAGAAACTCCAGACACTAAGTATGGCTGCATCAGAATCAAGCCTGTATAAACACCTCAGTGTTTGTCAAAAGTAGGTATTAAATGGGAATCTTATTTCCCCATTTTTGGATCTCAGTTGCAGATAATTGAGTCAGTTTTCCCCCTTGGTTCAAGGCATAGTCCTCACTGGACAGGTCGTTCTCTTATTTTGCTGATTATTTGCTTTATTTTACCCCTGTTCTGCAGCCACGTTCCCTTCCCCACCTCAGAGTATTAATATGTATCTCTTCTTTTGTATTTGTTCTTAGAAAATGCCTAGTTTATTATGTACATAATTTTTAATTTATAAAACTGCTATTGTGTCCTATCTTTTTTTAAACATTTACAGCATTTGCTCAGCAATGTTTTAATATCTATGCATGCCATTTATGTATGTATCGAATGTGTTGCTTCAAACTCTTTCCAAGTATTTCATGATGCGCATTTACTCTTTCACCCATTCACTCTCAGCAACAGATAGTAAAGAACCTCAGTGACGGCGCCCGGTCACCTCCTAACACACTGTCACCACTGACGGAGCTGCCGTGTGAATCCTTACACACGTCCACTTACACACCTGAGTGGGAACTTCTTTGGATACACACTCACAGCCAACATTGCTGGGCCACAGGGAATGAATGTGCTTAATTTGAAAAAATGGTATTAGAATACTTTCCAGAAAGTCATAAACAGTACATGAGGGTTGCTAAAACCTTATACCTTCTTCAACACTTAGCATTGCTCATCTTTTGATTTTTACTAATCAGAAATGTATAAGGTTATATTTCATTTTAATTTGCATTCCTCTAATTAATACTGTTTTACATGCTTGTTAGCTCATTGAGTTTCCTCTACGGGAATGTATTATTTTTATCCTTTTATTTTACTGTATGGCTGTCTTTTTCCTACTGATTTGCAGTACTTTCTTGTATATTCTAAATATTAATTCTAAATAGTAATATTAATCCTTTCCAGTTTTAGACATTTTAGATACTGTAAACATAGTTTCTTTTTCTGTCACCTATTACCTTTGACTTTGGTGTTCTTCGTTGAATAGAAATCTTCGATTTTGATATAATCAAATACATGAAATTTTTGCCTTATGATTAGTTCTTTTGAAGTTTAGCATAAGAGACTTTGCCCATCCCAAGTCACCCCAGATTCTTCCTCCATTTTATCTTTACCACCAAAAAAAGCGATAGCTTCCTTCTTTAGGGCTCTCAGTCTTTTACACATTCATGACTCATAAAAGCTCTGTCTTAGTTATGTATTTTATGGGAATTTTACTGGTGGCAGGTTGAAACGTGTTAAAAAAACACACATAAATACTATAAATACAACCTTCACCTTTGAGTCTGCATGTCTGTATTTGTTTTACGTTCAAAAGAAGATTCTCTGTCTATCCAAGAGACAGTTTGTAATTTAATAAAACTGTAAAGAAAGTACAGCTTAATAGTCTATGTGTCACGCATATGACAGTCTGTCATTCATAAGCACACTTCTGAGTCTCCATCTTCTTTGGCTTGCTAAGCAATATGTCTTTGGAACTTGTCATTCACCAGAATGACTTTTTTAAAAAGATATGCTGAAGAGTCATTACTAAATTCATGTTTTCCATAAAGAAATTCTTATTTTAAGAAAGATATGGTAGGTAAAAAAGAAAAGAAAAGGGCACATTCTTCAGGGATTTAAAACCAGGCTAGCAAGCCACAGGGAAGTGTTCGCAGAGATGTTCTCCTTCCATTTAGCGTGATTTAGGAAGTATGACAGTGAAGCCTCTACATCCACATACCCTTCACAATATGGTAGGACAATGGATTTTAAATGGTTCAACTAAAAATAATCCCACTTCGTATCCCATGACTCAGCTGTCGAAGCTGCTCTGTTACCTAAAATGTTGTGACCTTATTTTACGTTTTCTCAAGAAGAGAGTCCTCAGGAGAGAATATTCAGTTTGGAAAACACTTGGTTTCTTTTGATCAAACAGAAATTTAGACTGTGTTCACAGACCTTCAGTTCTCAGCAGTTTTCAGATGAGACACCATTTGGCAGCACGTTTGAGAGTTCTGCAGCTTCTAAATAGGTGTCTTCAGCCTAACAGGAAGCCTTTCTGAGTTCCTTAGAAGACTATTCAATTTTCACAAAGGAGAAGGAACATTATTTAGCTCTCCAGGAAGCCTAACCCCTACGTTAAGCCCCACCATCAGAAATCTACCTGTCGTAATGTGTGCAGATGTGTAGGTGGGCCCAGGCAAAATATGGGAAAGCACACAGATGTTCTGCAGACACTTTTTAGTGGGTCGTTTTATTGCTCTTGTCTTTCATAACTCATGACCAATAATTCAAAATGGCTCACAACGTTTAATACAAGACTCCACATACAGGTAGGTCCATTCAGGCACGAACAGTTAAGACTTAAACATTCTATTTCATTTATAAATGAAATGGTTTGGATCCTTTTGAATTTGTGTTGACCCTTTGATACTGCAAAGAAGAAAAATCCTTTCCTAGGGAAAGCAAAACAAATTGTTGGTATCTCACTGTAAATTCTAATCTGTCTTGTGCCCTTGGCTCTAGATGAAGAACTGTACTGTCTATATCCATGATGACTCCATGTTTGAGCCTGAGGAGCAGTTCAGGGTCTATCTCGGCCATCCTCTCGGGAACCACTGGAGTGGAGCCAGAGTTGGAAAGAACAGCATGGCCACCATCACCATATCCAATGATGAAGATGGTAATGGAAGAAACTGCCTTCAGTTATTCTTAGGTTGATGGGACATGAACTGATGTTTTACTAATAATGTAATTATAGGTGTTTTAAAAAATGAAAGTACTATAAAAGTGTCTACTGATAACAATCTTAGAGTATTTATATAAAATGTTGGCAGCAAATGACCACCCTCTACATAATGCCAGGATTTTTATTCACATTGTTTCCTACCACATCGCCAAGAGATAAGGAATGAGTGTGGTTAAAAGCTAGGGCAGAGACGCTAAGACAGAGAATAAAAACTGTTTAAATCACTGCAATTCAGGAGCAGATTTGGAAATACAATCAGAATCAGTTGAATCCAATAAATTAGTTTAAAACCCTGCCACCTTCCTGGGAAAGTCTAATTTCTCAGTTTTCTTCTAATTGATTCAGCCTACTAACCTAAAAAATCTTAAATTCTTTCATCAGATGTTAGCAAAGAGTGACCCAGGCACCAGAGGAAACAGAATCTGTTTCAAATAGGGACATGATTGTTTTATTAAAATGGATTTTTTAGTGAATGGACAGTGACACTACAAGTAGTAACTGCTGTTTTTATTGAATATTTACTGCGCACCAAGACTCATGCTAAGCATGTTGTACTATTTCATTTACTCCTGACAGGAACCCTTTGAGGTAACTGTTATTATCTCTACATTATATGTGAAGAAATTGAACCTCAGCAAAGTCATATAACTTACACTCCTAGTTACTCAGCTACAAGCAGCAGAACTGCATGTAGAACCTTATTTTACCAGATTCTAGAAGCTATGCAGGAGTCAGTAAGACTGTTGGGGTTTCTAATATAAAAACAGGACTAACTTGGACATTGGAGAAAAAAATTTAAAAGCCAGCCTTGACATGAAATCAGCCCTTTACCCAAGGAGACTGAGGTTCAAATCCTGAAGTGACCCTTTTCCTGTTCACACAGACCCAGTGACTGAGGCTCAGAAAGGCAACAAGATCACACTGCCACAGTGACACGCCTAAATTCAAAGAGCATACGTGTTAGAAACTACGACGTCTCAAATGAGGCTTACCTTCTACACTTGGGAACAATCGACTTTCTGTGAGAGAAAGTGGGAAATGACCATAGAGATGGCAGAAATTTCTGAAAAATTCTCTCATATATTTTAAATGGTAGAAGATTTGTAATTGCTCCCAGTTTTTCCATCTTTTTTTTTCATTCTCTCCACCACTACCACCTCACCCTTCCCCATGAGACTATAATAGAAAAGGAGGCAAACTTTGAATTTTTTTTTAAATCAACAATTAATCGTTTCATAGGAATGAGAATAGTACCTCAAATCATATCGTGTTAGGAAATCTTCTGTTCCTGAATTCTTGTGGTCAGTCACTGAAACTACTTGTTTGTAACTCAATAACCTGTGAGAAGTTAGGACAAGCTGAGGAAGGGGGAGGTGAGCGCACTGGGGGAGCGAGGATCCAAAACATCCGAGATGAAAGACGGTTTGGTAAATTTCAGCAGTGTGCACGTGAAATTTCTACTCTCATAAATGAAAAGGAGTTGATTCATACAATCAGTCAATAGATACTTGTGAGGGCTTACTATGTCTCAGTCCCTTGATAAATTGTGTAGATTTGAAAACATGCTGTGAGATGTCATGCTTAGATGGAAACTTGGACTTCATGCATTTTAAAGCACTTAAAAATATTTCTCCCACTATATTGTTTTTAATAGGAAATATTTGAGAAACACCTCCTGCAGAATCATAAATAAATTCCTTTCTCCAAAGTATTGCTTAGGGGTAAATACTGATTGATTTTCAAGCCTGCAAGCCATTGTGCCTTTGTATCGTTAACTAATATGAAAAATTCCCTCTTGCCATTATAAGGTATTTTCCACAAGAGACGAAATTTTTTATTTTTCCAACTTGCTCTTGTTTTCCTAACCTTGTTTCCGTAGCCCCCACCATTGAGTTTGAAGAAGCAGCATACCAAGTACGGGAACCCTCGGGGCCAGATGCCATGGCCGTTCTGAACATCAAGGTGATCCGCAGAGGGGATCAGAACAGGACATCCAAGGTTCGCTGTAGCACGCGGGACGGGTCTGCCCAGTCTGGTGTGGATTATCACCCGAAAAGCCGAGTCTTGAAGTTCAGTCCCGGTAATTGAATGCCAATCCCAAGGTGTCAGTTTTACTTTGTCGAGAGGCAAAAATCTTGTATTTGAAAAGAGGAATAAGCAGAAAAATGAAAGATAAAAACAATAGTTCCAGTAGCATGAAGTACTTATTAAGCACACATTTGAGATTGCAGGAGTCTTTAAAATTGTTTGTTAGTAAAAATGGCATGGAAAAGGGGGGAGGGGGGAAGGAAAAAGAAGTACTTTACTTCAGAACATCCTAAGCATTTTGGCTCCTTTAAAAGGACTTTGTTGTTGTTGTTGTTAGCCTGCGATTTAGCTGAGTGATAGGAGCAATTGATTTTTATACAAAGCATACATGACACATCATTTAACAAACATTGGTACACACACCACTGTGCTGGGCTCTTCGGGATTACTAAACCCAGAAGACACAGTCTCTGTGCTCAGGTGGTTTTAACATCTGCTAGGAGATGCTGTGGAGACGAGTCAGGGAAGAAAGACAGGATTCAGGTCACAAGTAGCTGTTGAACTGTCTGATATATTTATCTGATGGGAGGAATGAGACAAAGAAGAGTTGAACTGTATGCTAGGCTTTTTCACGGAACTTTCTGGAACAGTCTAAGGTGAAGGGGCCGATGTTGATCTTAGCACCAGCTGTGATGTAGCCAGAAGCGGGCAGGAAGGATAGATAGCCTTTTCAGAGATGTCTTGGCAAGTGGAGGGAGAAAAGGCCTCCCTTGGAAATGGCGGGGGTGGTCTCTGTATGTCTCTGTCACCCCACTGGAGCGTCAAAGGGCTTTTGGATCCAGCCCATGTGTGTCTGGTTAGTTTGCCGGGAAGGTAGACACCCTCCCCCAACACCCTCACAAGGACATCTCTTCCAAGTGTCTTTACTTTTTCCTTTTCTATATAAAGATCTGGGGGAAAGGCAGGTCTTAGGGGTAACCTAGCCCAGATGTCTATAGGAGAGGACAATGGGGGCCTTCACTGCTGCCAGGGATATCTGCACCTTCAGAGAATCACTTTATCAAAAAGGAAGACCATCTGTAAGCTCTAACCCTCCCCATTCTAGGCCGCCAAACCTTCACATTACTGTCTTTGCAAGACGGACGGCCTGGTAGGTAGCCTTTGAGCTATTGCTTCTCAGAGGGGCAGCTCTGAAGGATGTCTGGTGTCCAAGCACTCACGGCCACACAGGAGCTCATGCCTAAGTGTAAAGGGGAAAGAATTAAGCAAAAATCTCATAACCAGGGTGGAGTGTATTTTGGATCATAGATTTTTATTACTGCCAGCTAGTGTCAGGCAGGGGCCATTAATCCTCATATGGCGTTGAATAGTAAATCTGCAATACTGAGCCTTCACCACAGGTGGAATTTGGCCTATAAATAAGCAGATTCCTCACTGGAGATGGGGCTAAAGTGATTAGCAATCCCTGCATTTACAGAAAACCTGTGACAGGAAAGGGCATATTTTAACGTGAAGTCTCAGCAGGGCCAACCTGCACTGGCTTAAGGGGGTCACTAATGAGGTCCTTTGCTCTCTTCATCCTCTCTGTCCTTGGCAAAGGTGTGGATCATATCTTTTTTAAAGTCGAGATCCTGTCCAACGAAGACCGGGAATGGCATGAATCTTTCTCCCTCGTCCTTGGCCCAGATGACCCAGTGGAAGCCGTTCTTGGCGATGTGACCACGGCCACAGTGACGATTCTAGACCAGGAGGCATCAGGGAGTCTCATACTGCCAGCACCACCCATCGTGAGTTGCTTGACCCAAAGGATTGCTGCTTTTATGTCTTTGTCATTAGATGAGAAGTTGAGAGAAGCAGGACTTTCGGTGCTGTACATCTTCATTTTTCTAACACAGTGGTTTTCAACCAAGAGTGAGCCCTCTTGTCCCCTCCCCCAAAGCCTCAGTCCCATCACCTCCATTTGGCAATATCTGGTGACATTTGTGGCTGTCATGACTGACACACTAGGTGCTATTAGCATCTAGTGAGTAGAAGCCAGGGGTGGTGCTAAACACCCTACAATGTGCAGGACAGGTCCAACGGCAAAGAATTATTTGGCACAAACATCAATAGTGCCCAGGATGAGAAACCTTATTTTGACATAAGAGTGAGACCAAACCGTGTTGATACCTTAGTCTGATAAAGACAGGAAGTACAATGCAACTGACCTTCTCATTTGGTGGGACCGAGAAGAGTTCAAAGTAATATTACCCTATATCTGTTATTCTACATACTCACCACGTGTGTAGAATTAAGTATCTGCAGAAATGTACTTCCAAGTTTCCCAGTGTAGGATGAACAGAATGAATGCACTGACCTTACAGTTAGGACGAAAGTGCCTGGAGGTTGCCAAGGGAAGTTTATCCCATAATAATGAAGCAGCCCAAATAAGTCTTACAACCTCCCCTGACTTGTCTCATATACTAGAAGGATCATTTCAAAATATGTCTCTTCTTTGACCATGGAAGAAATATACTACCTGTATTTACTCTTATTTTGCCAAATGTGCTACTGCATACCATTAACAATTTACTGCAACTTTAAACTAGTAACTGCTGTTCATGGTATCGTTTGGATTACAGGGTGCGAGGGGAAAAAAGTATTCTTCACATGAGGCATGGGGCTCTGACTTAGGAATGAGACCAGTACGATAATAAAGCTTTTAGCTCAGCAGGGAGGAGGATCTTCTCCACCAGCAAAGATCTGCAGTATCTTTTAGGGATGCGTGGCCAAGCATGGTGCAAACCTCTGCTATATTTTAGAGAATCCCCAGGAGCTGAGTGATCTCATGGATCTCCAGGGAAGAGAATCTTCATTCTCTGACCTTCCCGATACCCACCGAGGGCTGAAGCTTTGTTGCTCCTTTGCAGGTTGTCACGCTTGCTGACTATGACCACGTGGAAGAGGTTACCAAGGAAGGAGTCAAAAAATCCCCCTCCCCAGGCTACCCGCTGGTCTGTGTCACGCCCTGCGACCCCCGTTTTCCCAAGTACACCGTCATGAAGGAGCGTTGCAGCGAGGCCGGCATCAACCAGACGTCCATGCAGTTCAGCTGGGAGGTGGCCGCCCCCACTGATGGCAACGGGGCCCGGTCTCCCTTTGAGACCATCACCGACAACACACCATTCACCAGTGTCAACCACATGGTAGGTCTGGTCTGGGCCTGGTTGAGAAGGGAGAGTCCTGGCGTTTCTCTATCCAAGTCCTTAAGGTCCCTGTGTGGCATTTGGTATAAAATAAACAAATAAGCAGGTACCTGGAGGACACACACAGTCTTGTTATTCTAACATATAGGAAAAGATAGTATGTTGTAGTAGAAAGAACTAAACAAGTACTCAGACACCTGTTTACAAACCTTGATTCTGCCTGTTTTTAACTATGTGATGGTAAGAGGTTACTTAACCTCTCTGAGTCTCAGTTTCGTGATCTGCAAGGTAATACCGCTTCCACTCAATCCACTTCACAAGGTCATTGACAAATCAAATACAAAAGTGATCTATAAATGACACAGGAAGTCAGAGATTCCAGGTAGGTACAATGAATGATTCCTTTTCTTTTCTGACCTCTTTAATCATTCAGTAAGTAGGAGGATATAAATTCCTTGAGGACCTGGACACATGTAGAGATCCATCCCAAAGTGGCCATCGCACTGATGGTACACCGTAGGGACCAGTTATGAAACAAAAGGAGAGCATGCTTACGAGTGATCTGCATTGTACAGTGCCCTGTGGGAGGATGTGAAAAGGGGTTCAGAATGCAGCTGCTGTCCTCAGAGAGTAAGGAGGCCAGACCCACCCCTCAGGTACCATCAGAGAGCAGTGACAGTGGTGGTTTCCCAACCTCAGGACACAGTCCATGACACTGACTCCGTTCCTCACACCAATGAAGTTCCTTCTCTCCGGAGAAAGAGCTGGAAGCAGTGGAGAGTCAGGCTCAGCGCAGTATCTGGCGTGTGGTAAGCACTCAGCAAGTTCTGACTGCAATGAGTGCACTTGATAACTTTGGAAATCAGAGATTTCTTTCAGACAGAATTTCTTTAGATTTTCCCCATTCAAGCCATAGTTTGTTCTTACTTTAGAAGGACTTCACATGGCTGGGCTCAGAGTGAGGAACGCTGTTAGAGGTACGTGTGAGGCTTTGGATAAAGCGGGTCACTCGTGTCCATTGTTTTCGGCAGAGCTTATTCAGAACAGCTAGAAGATTAATTCTTCTGCAACGTAACCTAGTTCAAATTTAAATTATCTTCTTTATTATTAAAAAATTTAAATGAGCTTATTGTTTCATAACATCTAATTCTCTGTTCAACAAAACCATGTAGGGGGTTTGGTCTGATTTGAGCTAAATATACATTTTTAACAGGTACCAAGTTTATGATTTTACTCTATGTTTCCATTTTCCTTCTTGCAGTGAATTGGTGACTAATACTTTTACCCCACTTTCCTTTGCTCCTTCTTTATTTCTTCAATTATTTGTTTAATACCATTGGAGGCATTTTTGTAAGATGCCTCAAATCCCTTCTGAACTAAGTCGATGCATAAATAAATAAATAAAGTGTTGTCAGCTAATTAAAAAATTTTAATGGAAAAATCATCTTGAATTTTTAATGGACTTCAGTGAAAATTGTTTCCATGAGTAGAATTTGTAAGTTTGTATGGTTGCTTTGTGGGAGGTCTGTGGCACATGGAACATCTAATTAATTTTTCTTGTTATGTACTTCCCTATATATATGCACACAAAACCTAAAGAGTTTGGGTGACCTACGTTGTCTCTGCATAGACTGAGTTAAGCACCCTTACGGATTCTGTGAATCTAGGGGCATGAAAGAATCTGTAGAAAGACTTTCAAAGGCCAGCAGGCGTCAGAGACCAAGTTCTCAACTTCACGTCTGCTTGTTATTATAACTCTTGCAATGTGTGTGGTAATTAGGAGAGGACTGAGGAAGGAAGGAAAACTAAGAACTCCTGGAAAAGAAGGATCTTTCCTCTGTATCCTGATACCATGCCCTCAGCAGAAGTGATTTGGAGGCTAACCAGTCTTGCTGGAAGGGCTGAAAACCATTTGGGTGGTTCTTATGCTGAACCTAATACGTGAAGAGAACAGCACCGTCACTGGGAACCAGTCGTCTCTGGGTTCACGCTCCACATCTGTCTACTTGTTCATTGTCTGACTTACCACTTGAGGCTGTAAGTACCCACTGCCCTGTCTCTAGTGCCTGACTCCTGGAAAAAGGTCCATACTTCAGTGGTAAACAAATGGTCAGATGGATAGATCAATGGATAGATAGGTAAATGGATAGATGGATGGTGGATGGTTTTCATAGATTACCTGGTACCAGATATTGGCTGTGTCAGGCCATCCAGAAGATGCAGTGCAAGGAGCTGTTGAAGTGTCAGACATGTGTCTGAGGTGCTCTGTTCTTCCTGGCAGGTCCTGGACAGCATTTACTTCAGCCGGAGGTTCCATGTGCGTTGTGTGGCCAAGGCTGTGGACAAGGTGGGCCACGTGGGGACCCCCTTGAGGAGCAACATCGTTACCATTGGAACAGACAGTGCTATCTGCCACACCCCAGTGGTGGCTGGGACAGCCCGAGGCTTCCAGGCTCAGTCCTTCATCGCGACCTTGAAATACCTGGACGTCAAACACAAGGAGCATCCCAACAGGTCAGGCAGGTGGGGCCCTCCAGGAGGAGAGGGCAGAGAGATTCTCCCACTAGCCTTTGTGTGTGTTCCTGTTGGGACAGATCAGTGAGTGATGCTTCTGCAAGTAAGAATAGTGGTGATGAGGACTTCAGAAACATTCTTTGAAGGCCCCCTAAGATCTGCCCCTTGCTGTATCTTCCCAGCCTCACTCCCTTTGTTTCACCTGCCAGTCCACCCACAGAGAATCACATGTAACTTCCCCAAGGCTTTAAACTCTCTTAGGTAGCATGTCTCTGCCCTGTGGCTACTCCTGGCTCCAACTCTCCCCGCCCTCTTCCATTCGGTGTAGTTAAATCCAGTTGTCCCACTATACCTAGCTCATGGCATCTCTTCTAGGAACTTTTCCATCATCTCCCCCAATTTAGTTTGGGAGCCCTTTCTTCCAGCTTTTCTGGCAACCCATGTCTGCCTCTCTCAGAGCATTATCATTATTCGTTCTCTCTCTGTCCCCATAGGAGATGATGACAGGGACCATGATTATTTATTTCATGTCCCCTCTGCCTAGAGCAGTGCTTCTTAAGAACCACCTAAAAGGCACTCACTAAATATCTAGGGAACAAATGAGTTATAATACTGTGTAAATTGTAAGTCACTGGACAAATGTGCTTTTATTTTCCTCCTGTGCTGTCATGATTTTGATGGAAGGATGGATACATTCATTTTTGCATAGCAAAAAAAAATTCGTGTATACTATACATATTCATTAAACCTCACAGTGTTTATGTGTGTGCCTCTACATGAGCACCTGAGGTCAGAGAAGGGGGTTCATTTGCATGAAAAAAACAGATTTGAACATGGAGCCAAGAATATGCAAATCCTTTTCTTCTAACAGAATGAAATTTATTTTTGTTAAAAAGTAATAACAAGAAGTGCCCAGGGTTACTACTGACCCCCTCCTAGCAAAAGAGCCAGCCTGCTTATATTCCAAGGTTCTGATTCCTCTTTAAAACATGGGTCTTTGTGCTGAGAGACAAACTGTAAAAATGCACCCTCAATAAACATGCTGAAAATTTAAGCTTGTACAACCACAACAACAAAATGCAGTCCCCTAAGTCCTGTTCTGTTGTCTTAGCCAATATTTATTAAGGTCATATTTTATTTAGAATTGTGTACCGCAGGCTCTGGAGAGACAAAAGCAGTGGAAGCGAGTAATGGTCCTTTGCCTTCATGGTGGGGAGGCGAGACAGAGTCTGAGAGCACACAGGGAATAGCGGCCAATATAAGTAAGTTACAGGCTTCCTGGTATGAAGGCACCTAAATGCTGAACAATGTAGATCAAGGAGGCGTTTGCTGCAGATTGAGGCCGTGAGGGCTGGCGGCGTTGCTGAAACTTGTAGGGAGAGGGTTGGAGGAGTCCCTTTCAGCTGAAGGGAGACCATATGAGTAGTGGGATTGTTTCTATTATTTCTATTTCTAAGCTATTTTCCTGGGTAGGGATACTGACCCTAGAGTTTGAGAGCTCAATGATGTCTTTTTGGCAGAAATACTTTTAAAAAATATGTGTCGACTCTACCCCACCTCCACAGACACTCATTGTGACAGAGAAGGGCAGTCGTACCTGAATCACTCACTCAGCTTTAGCTCAGGAGGAAACAAAGCTTCATTTTATAGCAAAAGACAGCTACAAAGTACTTAGTGGTTTTGATGTTATCTCTTCTCCTACACACAAATATCTGTGATTCTTGATCGCTATCAGTCCTGAGTCTGGAGGATCTCCCAGGCAGTGGGGAAGGGAAAAACTCTAGATGTGTATCATACCCTCATGTTCAGAGAGAAATCCTACATGGAAAGCTTCAGAAAAAAAAAAATCGGTGAATTCATTGGTGAAGACAAAGTGAGTTATGAGACGGAAGTGTACCATATTAACTGCTTAGAGCGTGCACCTAAACACGTTTCTCTGCCCTTCTTTCCCTTAGAATCCACATTTCAGTGCAGATCCCACACCAGGACGGAATGCTGCCCCTTATCTCCACCATGCCGTTGCACAACTTGCATTTTCTGTTATCTGAGTCCATCTACAGACACCAGCACGTCTGCTCCAATCTCGTCACCTCCCGTGACCTGAGAGGCATCTCAGGTGAGGGAAGTGCTCCGTGCAGATTTTTCCTTCCCAGCCCAGCGCAGTGACCCTTAAGGATATGGCTAAGTGAACTCTGCTCTTCATGTTTTCTGGGCCTCAAAATCTGCATGATTAGTGGATTTCCTCCTTAGCAAGCAACGAAATATAGGCAGCTCAGATAGTGAAGTGAATAGGAAAAAACAAGGACTTTGAAATCAGACTGATAGTTTCAAGTCCCTGGTTCACTACCTGTACAACTGAACAAAAATAGCTGGAAAGCCAACTGTTTTCTTATCTATAACATGAGGATAACAGTTGCTTCCAATCAGGATGAGGATTAAATATGTCGACATTTTTAAAGCCCTTATCTTGGTAAATTTTAATTTCTTCCTTCTCCTGTGTTTAAATCTGTGCTCTAAATTCCTGTTTTCTCAGCATTTTCAAAGGCTCAAGTGCAGATGTTAGATGTTATAGGATGGTTCTCCAGGAGCAAGAGCTGAGGTGTAGTTTGGGGTATGAGATACTCGTTAGGGATCAACATCTCTTAAAGGGAAGGAGAGGAGGCAGGACTGGGCAGAGGGAGAAGTCAGCCTGCAATGCAGCCAATAAAGCCGCAACCAACTCTTTAGGGAGCTCTGGAGAGAGCCCATCCGTCAGGCTTGTCCTACTTCCAGACCCAGTGGACAGACCTTTCTGCTCCTCCCCGCTCAGTCGCTGGATGCCCGCTGCTCCAGGGAGAGCTTGCCGTGGGGCCCTGCAGCTGATGCAGACCTGGAGGAGCTGACAGCGCATCTCCGTGTTCACCATGGCAGACGTTTTACTTTACAAAGAATCCTGTCCGTTTCCATTCACCTTAGCAAGTGCACAGTAAATGTGCATTTCCTCCCTTCACAACTGATGAATCATTTAACAGTGTTTTTGAAGACAGAAAAGCATTCATGTGCTCTTCCATATTCATTAAGCACCACTTTGGGTAGTGATGGTCTTTATACAGTAGAAATTAGTGGAGTGTAAATGATTCGTTAATCACCGAGCTACAGATGAAAGTTTAATTGGTCCACACATGCAGCTAGTGAAAGAAACATCCTGTGTTTAAAGGCTGAAAGTTTGCATCTCTTCCTACTTAAACACAATTAAATTCAACATATATTAATTGAGACCCTAGTCCTTGGGGGGCAGAGGGCTGGGTGCTGGTGTCAGACATTCAGAGAAATGCATCAGCTCTTTGAGAAGAAGACTATAGTTGCTCTGAGGACTATAGAAATTTTAACCCTGATATTTTTAAATTGTATCTATATTCAGCGCTCTGCTGCATAAAGGTCTTCCTTAATTTAGAGCAGTTCAGTTGCTTGGCAGCGTTTGAACCAATAATTTTTGCCTGTAGCAGGGGAGGTTTAGTCAAGCATTCTTAGCGAGCTGTTTACTCATTAACACAAAATTAAGACTTTTACCTCCAAGAGTTCAGAAACCATAGGAGGTGGGGGGAAGGTAGTCAGATGTTTGTTTACTGGCTTTCCATAAAAGCTATTTTTTTAAAATCAGTCTTAATAATAATTCATCAAGAAATTCTCTGTATGGTAAATCCATTTCTTCAAGGACTGATTGCAAAGCACAGAACCAGACTGGCAGGTGTGACAGGCAAAGCTTCAGGGTGTTTTCTTTTCCAAGATGCGCAGGGCTGCTGAGCTCTGGCTTCTTCATTTATGGTCTCACGTGTTCACCTTTACTTGGGGGCCCTTGCAGTCTCTTCCATGAGGCTGTGAACCCAGTCACTATTAAACACGTGGCAGCAGGCAGCTGACAAGTGCCGTATTAGGAGCCCTGGGCTGCCCCATGAACAGTCTCAGATGGAGGGAGGGCTCTCTAATGTCAAAAGGACACCTCCTCCCTCCCCACCCCACTCCTGGGCAGCCAGAGAGAGCGGCTGAGCGACTGAGCGACTGAGTTACTGTTCCTTGCTCGTCCCCCCACCCCCCAGAGGCAGGGTTCCTGGACGACAGGCTCTACGACAGCACGGCCCTGGGGCCTGGCTACGACCGCCCCTTCCAGTTCGACCCCAGCGTGCGGGAGCCCAAGACCATCCAGCTCTACAAACACCTGAACCTCAAGAGCTGCGTCTGGACGTTCGATGCCTATTACGACATGACAGAGCTGATCGACGTCTGCGGGGGCTCTGTGACGGCCGACTTCCAGGTGGGCGCCCCGTGGGCCTGTCCGAAGGCCTCGTGCACCTGGGCGCCAGGTGCAACTTTGTTCCTGAAGTGCTCCATCTCCCACATCACTGCATCCAGTCATCCCCAGAACTGCACCAACCAAGGGAGTGTTTATAAGTCCCTCAGGAGAGACCTTCCTTAGCAGTAGTGACTAGAGTGGCCCCCTCCAAAGTCAATTAACTGGAAAAGTAATGTGTAAAATGTTTAAGTTAATATGAAAAAAATTACTGTCTGGCACAGTCATTTATATAAAAATCCAACTGTCTTTACTTCTAAGTAAATACGTTTTTTCTTCTGGGTGTATTTTGGAGAGCCCAAAAGATTTACATTTGATGGGAAGGTTATTACTCAGTAGGTGTGTCCTCCTCCCCACGTGGGGAAAGGAGTCAAAATGACAGGTGGCGCACCCCGTCTTCCAGCAGACAAGTGGAGCACTGTTGTCCCGGGCGTTGTGGGGAGATAAGTGTTTGAAACACCTTGCTTTCGTAGCTAGTCCAAACCTGTGCCTCACTGACAACCCTTGCAAAAACAGACACTTTAAAAATGATGTTTAATAGTCATTAAACATCAGTAACAGAAGAAAATGTTATAGCAAGTAGTCATAGTCATAGGAGGGCAGTTGTATCGAAGCGACTAGGCTAGTGTGTCCTCATGGGAAAATCAATTCCAAAGCAGGTTCTACCCAGTTTTGAGTAGTTATCTCAATGAACTAAAAGTCAGATGTTCATTCTTCATTTCAAACCAGGTTGAACCACACTGAAAGAGGGGAGTCTGTAGAGGGACTTAATCATTTTGGGAAAGTTCCTTGGATTAAAATTTGTGTTTCCTTGAGATGCCTTTGGTTTTTTGGTCAATTCTCATTTTGTATACACTACTGCCCTCTACTGAATAGAATTTTAAGATATTCTTAGCTTTCTCTTTCTATTTCTGCAGTTATGTAACCCACGTTCACTTTCAAAAATGCAAAGCTGAATGATTGGTTCCTCCTCTGACCCCTCAAAACTTGTTATTCTCTGTTCTCCATGATTTTTCTTTTCACTAAAGTTTTGAATATTTTTATTCAGAATATGCTTAAAAACTCAAAGATAAGGAATTCTTACTATATACATCCCATTTCTTAAACCAATACCAGAAGAATGTATTTAAAGAACTGTTTCATTGTTTGCTTCTTTAAAGAGTTGTAACAGCCGGTATATGATAGAAAGAACATAGAACCAAGTCCTGGCTCATACCTTCCTTCATCAGATATCAGCAGAGTTGGACGAGACATAACCTCTCTGAACCTCATCTGAAATTGTCACGAATAATCTCAGTATAGAAAGACATCTAGCCCAGTGTCTGTCAGCCAGGGATTTTGTGCTGACGGTAGATCCCAGATCCCCCAGATCCTTTAGGAATAACTGTGACTTCTTAAAAATCTCAGCCACGCCTTTGTGCAAATGAACAGTGAAGGCAAACTTCTCACTCCTGAAAACTGTTTTTGTTTAAGTGCCACCTCCTCAGAAAAGCCTTCTCAGATCATCCTATCTAAAGAAGCATCTTGGCACTTCCCATCCCTTTATTTACTTTATTTTAAAAATTTATACATCTCCCTTTCTAGACTGTAGGTTTTACTAGGGTGGTGATTTGGGGTTTCTATCTACTGCTGAGGACCCAGCTCCTCACCTGCCTGGTGCCTGGGACAATCACGGGCACTTAGTATTGAATGAGTGACTACAGGAGTGAATGAAGGTTGAATAGAGACGTGATGCTCATGTGCACTTCATCCTGGGGAGAAATAACCCTCACTGTGTGCACACTGTTTGCTTGGCAGGTGAGGGACTCTGCTCAGTCTTTCCTGACTGTGCACGTGCCTCTCTACGTGTCCTACATCTACGTGACGGCCCCTAGGGGCTGGGCCTCCCTGGAGCACCACACCGAGATGGAGTTTTCCTTCTTCTATGACACTGTTCTCTGGAGAACAGGTATATCCTTTGATGTCTTATTAAGTCTTACCTTATGTTCAAGCAAGATTAAGAGAAAAAAAATAAGTAGTGACTTTTACAAGTGGCTGCATTCCTCATCCTGTTGTCCTATATTCAGTCAAGGGAGAGCCACCTGAAGTCTAAAAAGTGTATAGATCTGTGGTTCCTGAAAAAGAGTGATGTCCACACATGTTGATGCTGGAAGGCCCCCAGCCCAGATACAGCGCCCAGAGCCGTGGATGGCAAGTGACAGATGGGTCCTATATGCCCATTAGGGGGTTCGGAGAAGTGTGTGATTTTTTGGAAAATAGTCATGTTCATTTTATCCTAGGTAAGAATGGTGCAATTCCTGTTGTTTAAGGAGCAAAATCAGATGCACAGAAATGGAAAAATAGGCGAAGAGCAACCTGGCTCAGTTTCTCCATTTGGCATCTAGTTTGCTCCTTTGTTGCATCTTGAAAGTAGAGATTTAAACCCTAGTTTTACTTTAAGAACTGCAATGCTGAATTTTTAAAGTGACCTTCACTTCAGGCTTGTCTCCATTACTGCTCTTTGAGAGGAGCCCCCCCTCTCCTGTCTCCTATCTCCTCTCTCCTTCAGCTGGGAGCTCACATCCCTCTCTGGTGTCTCCCCTCACACACCTTCTCCCACTGCCACCACGTGAATGTCCCTCAAAACCCCACGATTCTCTCCTCCATTTACCCCAGTGGATCTGAGCCGACTTTTGCTCTTTCCCATTTTCAGTGTCCCTTACGTCACACATAGCCCCAAGCTCATCTCCCCTTATTTTATTGCTCTCTTTTTCCCTCTCTCCCTCCCTGGTGATGATTTACTTGATCTGAGGCAGAGTTGCTTGATCTGAGGAGATTTCTTTAGATAGGGCTTCATTTCTTACAATGGAAAATACAATCCTTCCTTCTGTTAGATGGTTTCAGCTCAAATCATTATTTGCTTTATATTTCTCATAGGAAAATAACTTCAGGAAGTTCTCACGCTCTGGCTCAGATAAATCCTTGAGTTTGGGGGTTTTTTTAACTATTTTTTCCCTCCTTTGATTGCCGTTTAGTTTTTGGTCATACTGAACTCACTGGGTATCGTGATTGCCACTGACCTTATTAAAGCCACAGTTGACTCATGTCATGCCGTATATGGCTGGCCTTCTGCAGGCTAACCTTTAATTCTCCACGGCTGTCAATACTAAATGTAGCCACTAGAACATTGTTTACGGTTCTGTTAAGTCCTGAGATGTGTCCTGGTGAGGAAAAGAAAATGCAGTGTGTAGCAGATATGCTGTAACCACATCCTGGTGTAAAGTTGAAAGTAAGAAGTTTTAGGGCCCATTTTTTTTCTCTGAGTTATGGGCTGGGACCCTGCATCTGGGCTAAGTAGCATCTCCAGGTATAAAGAGACTGTATCAAAGAGAGCAGAATTGTAAAACAAAAAAAACAAAGAACCAAGTAGAATGAACTGTCAAACAGTGTTAATTGATACATGTCTCTAAATAGACTCTAGGTTCATGCAAATATGTAAATTTGTTCTGAGTTGCATTCAAGTGAATGTGCAGCTCTACTTAGAGGTATCAGTGGGATAACTCACATGGCAGTTACAGGCTGAGAGATCTTCTCCAAGCCCTAACTTGGATGTTTTGTGTATGGTTGCCTGCCCAGGAATCCAGACGGACAGTGTGCTCTCTGCAAGGCTTCAGATAATAAGGATCTATATTCGAGAGGATGGCCGTCTCGTCATTGAATTCAAGACCCATGCCAAATTCAGAGGTAGTATCAGTGCCATTTTTTTCCTCAGTTTTTTTTTTATTATTAAGAAACATTCAATCATAGAGAAAAAGTTGAAAGAATAAGTTGAAGAACAAAGTTAACAGTTGTTAACATTTTGCTATGTGTGTGTACACACATGCATACATTCCCATTTTTTTGTTACACCATTTAAAGATGAGTTGCAGGCTTCATGCCAAATTACCATAAATACTTCAGTAGACATCTCCTAAGACAAGGACCTTCTCTTACATGTCACAGTAGCATCACCAGATCCAAGATATTTAACATCGATCCAGTGATACCCAGTCCTTATTCACATTCCCTCTATTGTCCCACGGATGTCTTTTCTAGTTGTTTTTATATCTGTTTCTATTGACTTTGTATCTGTTTATATAAAAGGAAAGCGAATCCAATCAAGTTCCATAATGTTACATTTGGTGGTTATATCTCTTTAGGCTCTTTTAGTCTAGAATAGTGTCCCTACTGTTATTCATCCATGACTCTATATTACTGTAGTTTTAAAGAGTGGCGGTGTCTTGCTGAGTAACCCTTGCCTTTTTAATGATGTTTGCAATTGCTTCCTTCCACCAAGGATTTGAATGGCCCTAAATGAGATTTTTTTTTTAATCTGGTTGATACTTGTATTTATAAACTACTGAGATCTTTCTACCTCCAAGAAACGTATTGGTTGGAATTCATAGCTGAGTGTGTTCAGTGTTCACTGTCACATAAGGACTCCTATTACTGTGAATATGCTCATTAGCACCATTTCTACAAGGCTCATTAGTACTGTTTGTAAATATAGACATGACCATAATGGCCGTCGGGAGTAGGCTGATGGGCTGGGGTGAGAAGCCATGCCCTCCCATCCAGTGTGGAATATATTCTAAGGGGGAGGGGCAGATATAACCTAAGTTGTTTTATAGAAGAATATTCATTCAGTTCTAAAGCTTTTGTAGGGGATTCACCACAAGTACAATAAAGCTCATGAGTAAGTATGTGTGCTTCCCCTTGAAACAGGACAATTTGTGATGGAGCACCACACCCTCCCTGATGTGAAGTCATTCATACTGACTCCAGACCACCTCGGTGGAATTGAATTTGACCTGCAGCTACTCTGGAGTGCTCAGACTTTTGATTCTCCTTATCAGCTCTGGAGAGCCACAAGCTCGTATAACAGGTGAATACGGGATGGAGTTCAGGGGTAAATCTGAAATGTTTCAGTTTCTTGAAGGGCTTTTCTTCAGAAGCTGGGTTTCTATCTTAAAAAGGAGATGGACAGAAACAACTCCCTGGCAAATAGAGAAACAGATGGAGCTGAGATCAGCTTCCGATGTGTAAAACGGGAAGTGCTCACCCTTATCCCGAGGACGAGAACGGGGAGGGTGCACGTCACTTTCACTCACGTCCCATTGGCTAGAACTTAGTCACATGGCACAGCCACCTGCAGGAAGCTGGGAAGCGTGTCCAACTAAAACTGTAGTACAGTAAAGAAATTTCATTCCAACTACCACAGCCAGTGCAAAATCCAGAATCTCTGGTCATCAGGGCCAGATGTGACCCCTTATGGTCCAATGTCCTATAAAATAAATAACAAGACTTATTCCTTGTCCACACCCAATATGGAGGTAGAATGGGAATGGGATAAATACAGTAAAATATCCCATTTGTAAAAGGGAAGACTAGGGCAAACAAAATGAAAACTTTTACTGTGAAAAGGATAATGGAGTCTTTCGTGAATGTTGTTATCCTCATTTAGTAGATCGTGAAATTAAGGTCTACATTTAGCATGAAAATCTTATTCCAGTTTTACAGTTAAGAAGTAGCAGATTGTCTTAGAATCATTTTCAAAAATATTTTTAATTATAAATTTTTGGTCTTATAGCAGGTATTTTTGTACATAATGATTCCTTTGAAATCAATATATAATAAAATAACCTCTAAGGGCTATGTTTCCTAGCACCTCATGATATTGTACATGTACTTGTCCCAATTTGTAGGCGGATAAACTCTCCTCTTTAAATCCTCTGCTGATTCCCCACCACCTACCAAATGAAGTCCAGCTCTTTGAACAAGACCCATGCCTCCCCACTGGCCTCATCTCAAACCCAGCCTTCTCACCACATTAAATATCTCACCAGCCCCTGAATCCACCAGCCCATCCACACACCTCTGTACTTTTGCAATTCCCTCTGCCCTTGCTGCTCCTTTCCTCTTGCAAAATGAAACTCCTCTGAGCTCCAGCTCAAATACTGACCCCTCTGACACCTTCCCTGACTTCCCATGCAGTGCTGGGGGCATCTCTTCCTTGCTCCCATGTTGTTCCAGCTTCTACTGTAGCGCAGCTCAGTGTATTATAATGCTCTAAGTAGAGTCCCATTTTCCACTAGATTGTGAGCTTCCCAGGGGTAAAAGGCATGATCTTCAATCCCCAGGGCTGCAGGTTTTAGCACCTGGTTGGTGCTGAATAAACATCCTTTAGGAGCTAACATTTGTGTTAAGGAGGTAAAATACGTAGATAAATGGCAAAGTGCAAAACAGCACCAAGTGCTCTGTGCTGTGTGCACTGGGAGCGATAGTGTGCAGAACCCTGAGACAGTAGCTGCTCAGGGAGGACCGCCCAGCGTGAGCTGGGGAGCTGTCCAAGGCTTCTCGGGGAGACAGGGCGACTGGTACTCCACGATGTGATGTGGGAAATGTCTAGTTTTCAGAAAGGAGGGGAGAAGAACTATAGGATTAAAAACCTGCATCCAGAACTGCATCCATCACCCCAACTCCTGTTTAGGGACTTGGAGAAAAGTAGGACGCAGCCTTAGGAGACCACGCCATTTGTCCTGCATTCATTTGTCCAACAGATAGTTATTGAGCTTTTGCTATGTGTCAGGGAAGGTTCTGGGCGCTTGGAATACATCAGTGGACAAAGTAAAGATCCCTGCCAGCAGAGGTGGACATAATGAATGAGTGCAGTCCCACATGTTAGAAGATGATGAGAGCTATGGAAGAATGAAAGGTAGTGGGCAGGGAAGGGGCATCAGGAGGGGGTGGCAGTGTGATGTTAATTAGCATGTTCCGAGTAGGCCTCAGTAAGAAGGTACATTTGAGCAAAGACCTGAAGCAGGTGAGGGAGTTCCCTAGGCAGAGTATCTGGGGAAGAGGTTCCCAGCAAGGTTCCTGGGGTGACAGCATCCTGGCATGCTGGGGGACAGTGAGGAGGCTGGTGTGGCCAGAGTGGAGAGAACAGGGAAGAGGGGAATAGGCGGGAAGGTCAGAGGAGCAAGGTGATGGGGTTGGGCCACCAGTGTGTGGACTTTGTCACTGGCTCTCATGCAGCAGGAGCCCCCCGGGGTTTGGGCAACGTGACCTGGCCTGACTTTTTGAAAGCAAGGGTCAGGCATGGACAGTTCTGCCTAATGAAGTATTTCTATTAATTAAGAGCTACAATTCCCATTATATGGGTCAATTTTCATGTATTCAAATGTGTACGAGGTCTCATTTCCTGCTGATCCAAGCTCTGGAGGGAGAAGGACCATGGAGGAAAACTGAAGACATGCAGACGTGCAAACATACAAACTTTCAGGGCATGAGGGGCTTAGAAATTAAGCCTTGAAAGTTTGCGTGGTTTGTCTAAAATCATACAACCATGGCAGAGGCAAAGTAGGGCAGGGTTAGACTGTCTGCTGGTTCCCAGCCTGTGCCAGTCCACTAGACTGAGCCCAGGCAGCCGTGTCCTAAAGTTCTATTATTATTTTTTAACCAAATCTTTGCTATCACTTTACTAATAAACAGACACAGATAATACAAAAGAAATGGTCAAAGCAATGAACACAGAGGGTGTGAGAACTGTTCTCAGATCACAGTAATTATGATTAAGATTCATGGCCCTTCACTCCTCATTCAATGGATGGCAGCTTCCCAAGGCTCTTGAAGAATCTTCCTGAAACTTCTGGGTGTCTGGCTGCCTTCCAGGCACTCTGCCAGTGCTGGGCTGCTACTGGATGACAAGTGTGGGAAATGAAGTAGGTGAGGGCTACAGAGGCGCCACGCTGTCAGGGTCATGACCTGCAGAATCCTGTGCCCCCCTCCCCCCAGACACACAGAAATTCCCAGCAGGTCATCCCCGATGAGAGGTGACAGTGTTCTTCAGCTTCGGTAAAGAGATGAGGCTGTCGAGTTTAGGGGAGGAGCCCTGAAGCGGAATGCTAATGAATGGGGGTGGTTGGGGGGTTCTCTGGAGTGGGGTCATTTAACCCTGAGACACTTGCTGCCTCCTCAGTCAGAGCAGCAGCAGCTGGCGTGGTCACATCGCAATGAATAAAAGCTTTTGCAGTTGGGAAGGTGTAGCAGGGTGTCAGTCCATGGGAAACACTAAAAAGAAATTGCCAGGTAAGTTTCATGGAAATCTCAAGGAAGTGGCCAGTCCTGTTTTGTCTTCACCGGAGCCTTTTAGATTTTTATAAACAGTGTGCCTTTCTCAGCATTTCCCATGAAAAGCTCTTGAATAAATGAGAGTGGCTCTATTTAGCACCTCTGGAGAATACTCTGAAGGTGAGAACAATCAGTGATGAATTCCTGAAAATTGTGTTTGCAGACTCGTGAGGTTCTTAGATGCTGAGCACAAAAATCACCTGAAAACTGTGCAATGAAGTCCGTGTGTTTCTGGGTAAGTAAACAATCTAGAGATAGTCCCCTGTAACCACGGTCTGCTCTGCATGTCTCCAGGAAGGACTACTCGGGGGAGTACACCATCTACCTGATCCCTTGCACCGTGCAGCCCACACAGCCCTGGGCTGACCCAGGAGAGAAGCCTTTGGCCTGCACTGCACACGCCCCAGAAAGGTAGGGAGAAACGACTGATCGTCATTCCTTGTGAACTTAGCTACTTGCTAACATTTGTAACCCCAAAGCCAATTTTCGGGACGCTGTCTGGTCACTCGCGGACATGCAGAGTGACGAGATGTTCATCCCCGGCTCAGGTCGAGCAAGGCATGCTGCCTTCCCATACTGCGAGCAGGTGTCCTTTTCACGGTCTGTTCAGTGCCAGGTTTTTCAAAGTTTTGTGCTTTTTGTCGATTTCACTGTTTAAAATGGCTCCCAGTGGCCTAAGTACAAGAAGCCAGCGATGAGCCCGATGGAGCGTTAGGTAAGCTTCCTCCCGGCTTGGATTTGAGTGCTGTTGCTGTGAGCTCCCCGTCAGTGAATCAACAGTGCATACGAAGTAAGTTGTCTTTGAACAGAAACACACGTGAAACAGGATGAAAAAGGTGTGACTAGCGGCTGTAGGAACTCTACCCTGTATTTCCCCCGGGAGCAGCAGTTCAAGATTCACTGATTCAGTTTTCAGCACGACCTTGTAGAACATAATGACCCCAAACAACAAGAGCCGACTGTCCACCGGCCCACACCCACCTCTGGCCTGAGACAGTCCACACTGTGCCGATGTCCATTTGTCAGCCAGCACTTCCTCAGCTCTTGTCATGCACTTCGCTCTGCCCCTGGCACGGAGACTGTAGCAGAGGATGAAGAGTAACCTCTGCTCTCAAGCTTGTAGTCTAGTGCCACCTTTCTAGGAGCTGAGCAAAGTGAATAGAAAACATTCCTGGGAGAAGATGCTGAAGGCAGACTCCAACATTGTCATTAAGAGAGGACCATTTGGGATGTGACTTCCAAATTAAGAGTCTAAGACTTGGCCACTAGATTTGGTGACATAGAAGTCACTGGTGATCTTGACAAAGGACAGGTTCAGTAGACAGAGCCGGATAAAGCCCGATTAGAGGGGATTCAAGAGGGAGATGAAAAAAATTGGAGATAACAAGGAAAGACAGTGCTTTTGGAGCTTTGTTATAAAGGATGTCAGAAGAGAGGGGCACTAGCAGGAAACAGACGAAGGGTCAAAGGAGGTTTTATTTGTTTGTGTGTTAGGGTGCAAAATATTGTAGGATGTTTGTATGCTGGTGGGAATAACCTGTTGGTCTAGTAGGGGACATCTGACAATGCAGAAGACAGAGGGAAAATCTGCAGAGCCCAGTCCTTGAGTAGGGCGGGGCCGGCTGGGACAGGAGGGGAGGGGCCAGCCCGAGTGGGAAGCAGAGAGTTCATCCACTGAAGGCGGAAGGAGGACGCAGAGCACACATGCAGAGGAGGGGAGAATTAGGAGACTGGGAGGGTAAGGATGGCAGAGGAGACACACAACTGCGTCTGTTTCCTCCATGAAATGAGAAGCCAAGCATTAGCTGGAAGTGAGGAGCAGTGAGGTTTGAGAAGAGAGGAGGAAGGCAAGCAGAGGCATCTCGGAGAGTGGGAAGCAGGTAGGCCAGAGAGTCACAGACGAGAGACCAGGCAGCGCCCAGAGCCCAGCTGAGCTGTTTTTAAATTACTGATGATTGATGTAAGATATAGAGCACACATTTAAAGTCGATACAGTCTGATCGTTTTTTTTTTAACATTTTGTATTGATTTTTATAATCATTTTACAATGTTGTGTCAAATTCCAGTGTTCAGCATGATCAGTTTTGACAGATGCATACACTTGTGTAACGTCACCACAGTTAAGACAGTGAATGTATCCATTTCCTTCAGAAGTTTCCTCACGACCCTTTGCTGTATACCTGCCTCCCACCCATCCCGACCCACGCCTTCTCCAGGGTGTCCTCTGATCTTTCTGTCACTGCAGATTAGTTAGCATTTTCTAGTAATGTATATAAGCGGCCCCCACCATACAGTATGCATTCTTTTTCATTGACTTCTTTTGCTCAACATGGTTATCTTGACTCCTTCATGTTGTGTGTTATGTGTATCCATAGTTTTTTCCTGTTATTGCTGAGTTTATCCCATGGTGGGGACATGCTACAGGTTGTTTAGCAAATTGATCAGTTGATGGACATTTGGGTTCTTTCCAGTTTGGGCTGGTAAATAAAGCTGCTATGAACATGCATAGTCAAGTCTTTATCCTGACATGTGCTTTCTGTGTTCTTGTGGAAATACCTAGGAAAGAAGTGGCTGGATCGTAGAGTAGATGTACATTTAACTTCTTAAGAAACTGCAACACTGTTTTCCAAAGTGTTTGTAAATGTGTAACTGGGTGTTTCCATTCCCACCATGAGTGTGTCCGTGTCCCAGGTTCTCTGCATCCTGGTAAACGTGGCCAGGGAGGGCCTGGTGTGGTTGAAGAATTAATGAGCGGGAGTAAAAGAAGAGGTGAACTGGAAAGGTAGGAGATGGTGCTTAGAGAGTGAAGTGTATGAAAATGAATTTTTTTGGAGGTGGCACCTAGTCAGACAGAGAAGTGGGGGGCAGAGCACACTCTTTGGAGGTGAAGATGTCAAGGAACTGAGAGTCTGGGTTTTAGATGGTTCATCCATGCAGATGGCAGGAGCCATGCTTGAGAGCGTAGTCAGCCAAAGGTGAGAGGGACGGTGACACAGGACAGTGGTAGTTGCCTGCTAAGGAAGAACAGGAGGCAGATAGTCTGAAGAGATATTCTGGGGAATTTTATTCATGTAATAGATTTTTTAAATTATGAAATATTTTAAATATTCAGAGGACCATATATAGTGGATATAGAAAACTTCAAGAAATAGAACATTACTTAATATGAATTATAACTGCAGTGAGTTGGGCATCCCTCGGGCTGTGATCCTGGTGATAAAGTGCGTCATAATAGCTACCAGTGTTACTAGTGACCGTGTGTGGGGTGCGGACTAGGTGGTGGGCTCTGTGCTAATAAGCTCCTAACATTTGATTCTCATTACAGTGATTCCCCACAAGACTGGTACTGTTGTCTCCATTTTATAACTAATGAAACTGGGGTCAAGGGGAAAAAAGAAGTAGAACATTGCCAGTATCTTTTAAATACCCTCGGTGCCCCTTTCACCGCACTCCCCCCAGCTGCCCACTAGCCTGATACTTCTTTTCATCATCCCTTGTTTTGGTTTATGGTTCAGCTCATATTTACTTCTACATGGTTTTGCATGTTTCTGAACTTTATATAAAAATTCCTCACTGCGTGAATTCTCTCTGCAGCTTTTCTTTTTCCTCAGTGAATCATTTGTTGATTCACAAGTGAAATCAACACTCCTGTTGACTCATGTGTCTGCAGGTTGTTTTTCACTGCATTAAGGGAGTCTTCACAGGAGACGTCATAGGCCTAGCCCACAATGTGTTTGACCACTGTATTTAGCTTGCAATCCCAGACTCTCTCTATTACAAAGAACACTATATGTGCCGCTTAGTTACATGTGTGAGAGGAGTTCCTCCAGGGCAGATGCTGGATTTTTTTTTTTTTTAAGAGGAGAGGAACAATGGTTGAAATGGCAAAAGGGAGTGAAAAAGACATTAACCCCCTCTTCAGTCCCAGTGCTGTAAGTGTGGGCGTCTGCAGGGAGGAGAGTATTGTTGAGTATCCGGAGGCCTCAGGGTTGGATGTCCTTGCCTTACATCAGGGAGGTCCTTACTGGCAGATTCCCCATTATTCCCAGGGTAACTTTCCCCTCTTGGGCCTAACTTTGCTTTTGATCATCTCCGTATGTTTTAATATGGTTCCATATGGAGGCAATAGAACTACAACACAAAAAATAATCAAAGACTGAGTCAGGAAATTCAGACTTCATTCAAAGAATTGTGTTTCCTATTATGCCTGTTTTTGTGAGGTTGGTCATACATTATAACCTTATAAATCATCATCATCATCATCATCGTCATCATCTCAAATCCATTATTCATTCTCTTTAGTCAATGAGTATGTATCGAGTGTCTTATGGCCTGGCCCTCTGTGGATGCTGGTGATACCAACATCAACAGGGAAAACCTACTTCCCTGAGTCAGATACATGAACTCTTGGTACAATCGATGGTCCTTTGGAAGCTGTTGAAGCGGGGTCAGCCCTGGTTTGTGGGCGTTTCTCCTGCACCCCAAGTTCCTCCTACACCTTAACCCTCTCAAAACCGCCCCCTTCACTTAAAAATAAGGAGTGGTCAGGTGGACTCAACAGGGAGAGTAAAGCATTGAAATGATCACTTGTGTGTTATTCTTTGCCAAATGTGTGTGCTGGGAGCTTGGCTAGCATCAAAGGCACAGTGGTGAGCAGACAGATCTAGACTGTGGCTCTGTGGAACCCATAATAGGGGAAGCAGACTCGCATCACACATTTAAATAGAATAGCAAACCACAATAAGGACTACGAAAGAAAGGTGCACAGTGTAATGAGAACAAATTATGAGGGATCTGACCCAGCCTGGAAGGGAAGAGGAAGAAGGTAAGCTTCCAGAGAAAGTGGCATTTGAGTCAAGACCTGAGAAATAGGTAAGAGTTATTACTTACTTTTCACAAAGCCAAGGATGGTGGCAGAGGAGGAGGGAGTGTTCCAGCAGAATCTCCAACAAGGTCAAAGTCAGGAAACTGTAAATTCATTACCACTAATCTCAAATCCGTCCCCAGGGCTTTTCAGAATGAAAAGGCCAGGAAAAGCAAAGAGTGTTGAAGAGTCTAAAGGTGAATTAGATTATTCTCTCTCAAAAGGGCAGATTAACCTCATAAGGACCTGAACTAAATAAAGTTTCTCCCCTGCACACATCTCTTTCATATTTTTTAGTAAATATTTAGCCCGTACAACAGAGTGCTGTTCACCATCCTGAGAAGGGTGGGAATGGGAGGGCAGCACAAATGGCAGATATGAAGCCCACCCTGCTCTCAAGGGCTTTCGTTTTTCCCACATTTAGATTCCTGATACCCATAGCATTCCAGCAGACCAACCGCCCTGTACCAGTGGTGTATTCGCTCAATACTGAATTTCAGCTCTGCAACAATGAGAAGGTGTTCCTGATGGACCCCAACACGTCGGATATGTCACTGGCAGAAATGGATTACAAAGGGGCCTTCTCAAAAGGTAAGTCATTCCTGCACCTGTGGAAGGCGACCCTGCGGGACTTGAGAAGCTTTCTGGTAGGTCCCTGGACTAGCTTTTCTGCTCACTGGCTTTCAGTCACCTCTCCAGGGCAGATTCCCTTGAGGTTGGTTCCAGGGCAGCCAAGGATGAGTCAAGGAACAGACCCATGTTCTTCCTTCCAGTTGTTTCAAAATAATATCTCGTTCGTCTGCTGCAGGCTGGGTTTATCCTACCACGGCTCAGAATTCTTTCTTGTCGATATGCCAAACCCATGGATTCTGACATTTTTTTCCTGTTTGTTTTCCTCTGCACCAGCCTCACCTGACACCATCTTGCCTCTCTGACCAGGTCTCCCTCTCCTGCCCTGGGTCTCCGTCCTCTGCCCTGTCCATGTTGTCCCTACGTTCCATGCCTGGCCCCTCCTGTTCTCACTTCAGTGCTACACTGGTCACCCCCATGGCTTGGCTCAGCCCTTTACTCTAAACTCCCTGTCTTCCTCCTACTGCAGACCCGTTCCATAAAAATTAACCTCTTCTCACCCCGGAGCTCTCCTGAGCTTCATTTCCACACTTCCACATGCGGATCTGGAACTGCCAAACCTCTCCAAGTGGATGTGTTCCGGACACCTGGAGACTTCTAGAACTGGACTTATCTCCCTACAAACATGCTCCTTTCACCTCTGCCGCCCCACTGCCTGCATCACCAAGATCCAGGGTCCCAGCCAAAGACCTCAGGGCTATCGTCTACTTCTTCGCCTACCATCGCCTACCTGTTATTAAGATGAATGGAATCCAATTCCTAGACGTGTCTTGAATTCATCCCCTTGACTCACTGCTATCATTTGGATACGTATTTCTTGAAAGAGCATTAAAATAGCTCCCTACCTGTGACTCTGGTCTTTGTCTTTACTCCATGCTTCTAAAGCCCTGGTGTGTTGATACTACGCCGGTGTTTAAAACCTTCCAGTGTTCCCTGTTATCCCCATACTCAATCCAGAATCCTCAGCACCACTGATCAGTCTTCCCAGGAGTCTCTCCTGCCAGAGCCCCAAACATCCTCTGCTCCAATCACACTGGCCTCCTCAGTGCTATAGAAAATGCTCTGAATGAGCATTTGGAGTCAGATGGATTTGTGCTCAAAGCCTCCTCCCCGTGTGTCACAGACAGGAAACTTTGGACAAGTTCTTTAAAATAGGGGTAATAACTGAACCCATCTCTTGGGCTCTTGGGAGGATTAAGACACCACAGGTAAAGAACCCGATGCCCCAGCAGGCACTGAGGAGCAGCAGCTGCCCCAGGACTGGTGCCCTCCCAGCTGTCCATATTTTGTACACAGACTTGCTTTTGCCTAGCATGCTCTCCCCAGCCTCTCCCTCCCACCTCAAGGCTCTACCTGACAGATGCCTACTCATGTTTCAGGATACTGCTCAAATGTCATCTCCTCTGAACCTTTCCATACCTCTCTCCAGGCAGATCTGTGTGCTCAGCCTGATGCTTATATAATGTAATGTACCTTCCTCTGTTGTGATTCATAACAGCAGAGTGTTGTGGTGGTTAATAGTGTGGTTTTTAGAGCCAAAGTACCTTGACTTGGAGTCCCACCCTCACCACTTGCTAGCTTTGTGACCTTCAGCAAATCGCTTAACCACTCAACTTCCTCATGTCTAAAATTGTGAGCACTTGGGGAGAACTTAGCACAGCACCAAGTGATAGCATGAGTTCCACAAATGTGAGCTATTTTTAGCAATTGCTTTGCTTTTATTTCTACCCTCTCGGCTGCGTCTCACTCAGAGGACCCTAAATACTTCAGTGAATGCTTACTGATTAAAAGAAGCACTAAATCAATGAATGTATATTTTAGGGGCACGGGGACCACACAGCTCTTCATAGAAAGGTACTTTTGACTGTCAGGAAGCATGTTAAATCCTTTCTATCCTTGACACTTTTTTTTCCCCTCTTTAATCTGAAAGTCTGACCTAATTAATGCTTCGCAATCTTTTCAGGTCAAATCCTTTATGGCCGAGTACTTTGGAATCCGGAACAAAACCTTAATTCTGCCTACAAACTCCAGCTGGAGAAAGTCTACCTTTGTACCGGCAAGGATGGCTACGTGCCTTTCTTTGATCCCACGGGGACAATCTACAATGAGGGGCCACAGTACGGATGCATTCAGCCCAACAGACACCTAAAACACAGATTCCTGCTGCTGGTACGCTAACCATCAGGGCTAAAGGGCAGCCACACCAGGAGATTCCCTCCCTCAGCTCTGACTTCTGCCTCAAGCAGACAGAACTGCACTCCTGATGCTTTTCTACAGATTCTGTTGTTGTTGTTTGTATCAACTTAATGCCAGTATGTACCACCAACCGTGATGGTTATGGTGGTTGGCAAGACAAGCTGCTGTGATGTTCCAGGAAGGGGAAATTCTAAGCCAGTGTTTCTCAAAGTGTGGCCCAGAGACCCCTGAATATCCCCAGTATTCTTTCAGGGAGTCCACAGGGTTAAAACTACTTTCATAATATGACGATCTTGCCTTTTTCCTACTCATTCCCTCGTGAGTGCAGTGAGTATGAAGGTTGATTGATATGGATTCAGCCTCCATATGGTGCCTAATCTTTAAAAACTCAGTGATTTTTGATTTAGTATCAAAAAAGAATCTTCACAGTTGTCTGAAAAAGTTATTCAAACATGTCTCCCTCTTCCAGCTACACAGCTGTGTGAGGCCAGATTTTCGTCATATACTTCAGTCAAAACAGCATCTCACAACTGATTGAATGCAGAAGCAGTTATGAGAAGCTAGTTCTTTTCCCAGAGATTTGCAAAAACGTAAAACAATGCTAGCTCTCTTGGGGAGGTGGGTGTGAATATAGGCATTTTCACTAACAAATACGCTACTTATGTTAACATGTAATGAGTTTCTCACTTTTATTTTAAAATGAAGTAGTAAATACGTAACTTTTTCATTTAAAAATCGTTAACTGTACTACAATTACAGTGTTAATTTTAATACAGTAAATATTGAAAGATATAAACCACATAAAACAAAAGCTTTGTGGGTCCTTGATTTTTCTGTGTGTAAAGGGTCCTGAGACCAAATAGCCTGAGCATTTTTGGTCTGGGTTATCTTACTTGTTGTATTTTGAGATCACAGAGGCCACCAAGTGTCATCCCTTGAAGAGGGCAGTAAGTGCTCAGAGGTAGCGGTCAACTTAAGAGAGGGCTTCTGCAGCACACACTCTCCCAACCCAACCCAACAGAGGAGTGCACAGAACCTTTCTCCTCCCAGTGACCACCACCTGCCGGTTCAGTGGTTCCATCTTTCCAAATCTTGTGTTTCTTTGTTCTGAAATCCTAGGACCGCAGTCAGCCAGAGGTAACTGACAAATACTTCCATGATGTGCCCTTTGAGGCCCACTTTGCTTCTGAGTTGCCTGATTTCCACGTGGTCAGTAGCATGCCAGGTGTGGATGGATTTACTCTGAAGGTAGACGCACTCTATAAGGTGAGTGTGGCAACAAGAACAGAAGCACAGGACTAAAGTCACTTTAAAGGTTGCAAAGAGGAGGATGACATCATCTCTGCCATGTCAGTTTCTGTCTGTAGCATTCTTTCTGGCAGGTCTTTTTTATGGTTGCTAAGCTTATCATTCACCCAAAACTTTCTCCATCTGCCCCCAGGAGGCGAAAACAGTAATACAACTCTCTAATTTGGCTACAGTCACTTGCCATTGTGCACATCAGGAGGGCACGTGATGCTCTACTTTTTCCTAAGTTCTTTTGTATTGCCTGCCTTTTGGCTTCATGCAGCACCAGTTGGTTTTCACAGGCATGTGGAAACAGTTAATACAATCATAAATACAATTCAGTAATACAGAATGGCAAGAATAACTAGTATTTGATAAGCAAAAATGCTCTAAGTCCCAGTAATAACCATGAACTTCCAAGATCAAATTCCACTTTTTTCTCCAAATAGTAAGTAATCCATGGCCTTGGGTTTCAGAACTATTATTACTCTTCAGAAGTTATTTCAAAATCATAGAGGGTTTCAATAGGGGGCAGATGAGAGGGAAATAAAACACTTGATGACGTAACTGCTCAAGAGATGATCCAAGAAGTGTTCAGATTTAGCAAAATTTTCGTCAGGTACCCGTGTATTATGCACGGAGTAGGTATTTAGTGAATATTTTTTGAATGACTCTATTTTAGCTAAAGTTCATAATAAATAGTAAATTAGCATAAAAACCAGTTGAGGGTCACTGGGAATAAATGTGGTTATTAATCCTGTTACTCCACTGTTGTCAATAAAGACCAACAAATCATAAGCACTCACTTAGCTAAAGAACCCTGAAAGGTAAATTTTTAGTGCTATTATGTGTACAGATAGGGAAACAAAAAAATGTGAATAGCTGACCCAAGATCACCTTCATTTGGAAATAAAATAGAACCCACAATATTTGGCTCAGGTCTCTATACATAGAAACCAACCATTGCTAATGCTTTTCTTTTTTTTCCTTTTTTTTTTTTTTTTGTTTTAATTCATCAGAATCTTTATTCTACTACAGTTACATCGGCATATTTACTAATCCTTAAATAAACCAGGCATAGTCTTACTTCAACATTTTTTTAAAGTATGCCTGTTATGGTCTGATTTATTCCATGACTTTAAAAGCAAAGGATTCTTTAGTAGATCAATTTCCTCTCTTTTTGTTTAATTGAAATATATTTGACATACAGTAGTATGTTAGTTTCTGATGTCCTACACAGTGATTTGACTTTTGCATACGTTATAAAATGATCAACATAAGTCTAGTAACCATCTGTCCCCATACAACATTATTACAACATTATGGCCATATTTCTTTTACTGTATATTACATCCCATGGCTTATTTATTTTTCAACTAGAGGTTTGTACCTCTTAAACCCCTTTACCTATTTCACCCTCCCTCTAGCATCCACCCATTTGTTTTGTGTATCTATGAGTGTTTACATTTTGTTTTGTTTGTTTTGTTTTTCAGATTCCACATATAAGTGAAATCATATGGTATTCGTTTTTCTCTGTTCGACTTATTTCACTTAGCATAATACCCGCCAGGTCCATCCATTTTGTCATAAATGACAAGATTCTTTTTAATGTCTGAGTAACTATATCCATTAAACTTCTGTTCTGTCTTGTAAATCCTTGTGCACTCTGACTTCCAGATTTAATTTGTTGACTTTGCATATATATATGTATATGTATATATATCACAACTTCTTTATCCATTCATCTATTGATGGACACTTGGGTTGGTTTCATATCTTGACAATTGTAAATAATGCTGCAGTCAGCATTGTTGTGGTTAATTAATGCTTTTCTTGAAATCCGTTATCTATCCCGGCTTCTGGTGGGCAGTTGCCTTTCCATCCCTCTCCTCAGCGGTGGTCTGCAGGCAGCAGTGACGTGTTCGATTTGTCTCCCTGTCTCCTCCTCCTGCAGGTGGAAGCAGGACACCAGTGGTACCTGCAGGTGATCTACGTCATCGGCCCAGACACCATCTCGGGTCCCAGGGTCCAGCGCTCTCTCACAGCCCCTCTGAGGCGCAACCGAAGGGACCTGGTGGACCCCAGTGGCTGGCTGTCCCTTGACGACTCCCTCATCTATGACAACGAAGGGGACCAAGTCAAGAATGGCACCAATATGAAGTCCCTGACCCTGGAGATGCAAGAGCCAGTTGTCGCAGCTTCTCTCTCCCAAACCGGGGCATCCATCGGCAGCGCCTTTGCCGCTGTCATGCTCCTGCTTCTGGTGTTCTTGGTGGCTTGTTTCATCACCAGGAAATGCCAGAAACAGAGGAAGACGCCACCCACAGAGGACATTCTGGAGGAATACCCTCTGAATACCAAGGTGGATGTGCCCAAGAGGGGCCTGGACAGGGTGGAGAAGAACGTGAACAGGCAGTACTGCACTGTGCGGGACGTCAACATCCTGAGTGAAACCCAGGCAGCATACGCGTTCAAAGGTGCTAAAGTCAAAAAATTGAATCTGGAAGTCAGAGTGCACAACAATTTACAAGACGGAACAGAAGTTTAATGGAGGAGACCCACGTGTATTTTTTTTCCTAAAATCATTTTTATACAACAGGGGAAAATACTGGTATTTTTCTAATCTTGCAGAGTCAAAAGGGAAAATTATAGCTTTGAGTGGCGGAAGGCACACATCCCACCCATCAACTCACAACTGAGCTACCTCACGAAACAAAGAACCACTGAGACCCCAGCGCATAGAAGCGGCCCTTTCTGGGGATCCCGTTAAATGTCTCAACAGCGACAGATTGTTCCCACCAGAAGGCCGATCTTAGAAAGCCAGAGTTCTGTAAGAGGACAGGAGTTAGACAGGTCAACGGGTGGTGCTCAGAGGACTGGGGGATGGACTGTGCAGTCCCAGAAAGGGAGAGCGGGGTGCAGGGCCTTTGGTTTCTTCTCCCACCTCCAGCTCCCCTCTGCTCGGACTTTTCCTGGGCCTCTGGACAGCAGCGTTGTGGTTGCTGACACCCAGATTCCACTCAGAACTCTGCTAATCAGCATATTTTGCTTTGCTGTTTGCTCATTGTGTCCACTTGACAACCTGCACTCCACGGCCTCTAACTGCACTTTGCCTCACCAGCCCTTTCCCACCTGGGGTTTCAAAGTGCCCTAGATGAGAGCATTTCTCTGCAACTCATGGGAGAAACCCCAGCCTCTCCCATCAGAGATCAGGCACAGAGGAACCGCCTTTACAGACCGGGCACTGAAAGCAGGGGAACGGAGGGGCCTGGTGGGCAGCTCCAAGCACATCAGTGAAGCACCACACCCTAGGTCTGGGGGGATGTCCTTGTGCCTCGCTGGTTTCCACAGCACCGAGGACCCATTCAGGCATCCTCCCTGATGAAGGATGCTGTGAAGCAAGATCACTGCACCATGGCCTTTTCATTCAGCATAGCCGTGGGTGCTTAAAATACCCACCACAGTTCATACTACCCCAGGCTTTGCCCGGTCCAATAATAGACAAGCCATGTGCTTTTTGCTAGCTGTGGGGTTTTTATTTTGTTTGGGTTTCAGAAAAGTCAGTGATTCATTTGAATAAAGCAAATTAGGAGAAAGCTCAGAGCAGAGAGAAATCAGAATTAACAGATGCCAACTAGTACTCACAGTGGATAAATTACTAGTACTCACAGCAGATAAAGGCACCGTTCCTGGTACAGGATTTCTTGGATTTCTCTTTTGGGGGGTTCTTTTTTGGTAGCTCAGGCACTTATTTTACCATATCAGCACATGACAAGGCCATGGACACATGGCCTTAAAATGATTTAGTGTTTAAATAGCAGCTTAATGATGTACGTAGTGTGCACACTGCTTGCTTTTGTGTTCCGTTTTGGTTTCTGCAGTACTGGCAAAAACATCAGCATGTCTTTCGTGCTGTTTTGAACTAGAGGCACAGTTCCCTTGTTCAGGAGTGAAAGACATGTCCTCCTCCTGATGCACGGCCACCGCCATCCCTGAGCACATCACAGAGCATTCACACTGTAATATTTGGGTTAGAAGGACCCAAGCTCTTTGTGAACATTCCACCCTGGAAACACTTTGGTACTAAAAGTTAGAGAGAGTGAACAGCGAGAGGCTTTAGGCAACTCTGCCAGACTCCAGGCTGCTTGAGAGAAGGACAGGTATGAGCCGTGCCTTCGGTTCCTCAGCAGTGCCTTGCCCGTAACAAGTAAAGCAGACGAATGAGTGGTGTCATGGGTGAATGCTAGGGGAATGCACTTAGGGAGGGGAGGGGAGAGAGGCCGGTGGCAACATCACAAGGTCAAGTAGAGGGAATAAAATCCCAAAGTGTCTCTTCTACTTGGATTGTAAAATAATCTTCTCATTGGAACAAAGAAACACCACTTGACATGGGCCTGAACCTGGCTGTGGACTTGGGAGAACAGGTCAGAAAAGCTCTAATAATGTATTAGCAGGAGGTGACACCACGAGTCCATCTCCAGAGCAGAACATTTAGAAGAAAGTCTGACTTCGCATTCCGAGATGAGCATAAAGTTTTCAGGAGAGGATGAGTTGGGGTGAGTGGGCCCAGAACCCGATTCTCCTAACTGGTCAGGTGCTACTTGAGACCAACTTGGCACTGGGGACCCAGACTTCTGTATGGGCCTCATGAACCTCCAGAATTGGTGTCTCATGACTGGAGAGCCCATCAGCCGTGCAGGGGACCTTCTCCAGCATGACCTAGAAGGTGAACGTGAAGTCTGCAATGACGGGAAGCCAAACACTAATGATGAAGCGTTTGATTTGGCCCGTTACGTACACCTGCTCCTGGGGGCCGGGATACTTGCACGTTACGGCAGCAGCTTTCCGCTTGCTCAGCCTCTCTGCCCAGCCCTTCCATGACTGCCGAACAGACGGGCGCAGACAAGTGGCAGGCAGAACGGAGCCAGCGCGCTCCCGGTACCCTCCGTGGGATGCTCTGGAACAAGGGCAGCGTCTGTGGGGCCTGGAGCTAGTGAGTTACATGTGTGGAAGGGAAGCCCTTGGACTGTTCCCGCCTCCCCCCCCCCCCCTCCGCCCCCACAACACACACTTCATCCGATGCTGATATTTGTCTAGTGAACGCACACTCGTATCACGGAAAGTGTCCGGAGATGGAAAGCTGGGATTGGCTCCTTCGATACGGACTTTTTCATTTCGTTTCTGTTTTATACTTCATATGAGGAACCAGATAATTTGGTGACTGATGTGGGATTATATTTCAGTCCAGCCTTTCCTTTCAGTGTCTCTAACTCGCTCACTAATGCCTTGTGTGTGTTTTGCTAACCTTTTAGACCATGCCTTTAGGTGAGAAGGAACAGAAAACCCTCGGGGGTTGCTATTTGCTCTCACACGCTGGCTGTGAAGATTAAAAGAAAGAAGAGTCTGCACCTTTGCCCTTTTACCGTACCCCAGGCGTCCTGGGGGACTCGCGCGGATTCTTACTGGTAGACGCAGAAAGAGCACCGGCTCGTGTTTGCACAGTCTTACGATATTCAGTCTCAGTGTCCTACAGGTATTCATTGTTCCTGGATGCTACACCACTGCTCAGACTGAGTAAAACATCCGTGGTGCTGTCAACCTGATTTCTTGACTCTCACATGATTTTTGTATTTCCAATGCCAATTTGTGTGTTATGAATTTCTGATTTCTCCAATAGCACATGTCACTATATAAATTTGTATTAATTAATGACAGTCTGGTTGTGTTTTTTGGCTATGTCCATCTCATTAGATTCTTTTTCTCATTAACATGAGACAGTACCATGGAGATGGCAAAATCCTTCCAAAATTTGAGACAAAGTTTTTTTGGAGAAAACCTCTTTGAAGGGGTTAATCTGAGACACTCACTAACTGTGCTAAGATCAAGATGAAGAATAAATTACCTATGCCCAAATTATCATAGTTCTTCTTTTGCAGTCCATTGAAACCCTAGGACAAAGAGGAATAATTAAAATCTCTGTGTGTAATACAGTAAGATGATTATTTTCACTATATTGATTATCACACCTTCTCAGGACACTTGATACAGTGTGAACATGGCTGCATCCTTTTATGCAGATGCAAGGATTTCTTAAGTGTCCATAACTCACCCTGGAGATAACCAAAGCTCCAAATAAGAATTTATTGGCTTGTGAAGGAAAAATGGCAGAGTCGGAATGAAACTGAGCCCAGACATTCTGCAAGCCTGGGCATTTGTATGCCTGTCCCCTCTGGGAAACAAGTGACGGTGACCAGTGGGGCTCTTTTGGCACCTTTTGATGGCACATTTGCAAACTCAGCAAGACATGGGAAAGTCTGTTTTCATGAATCCAGGGAAAAGATGCCACAACCAAGTCTGGAATTTCCTTACATGCTTTCATAGGCTTCCTGTAAATGTTACATCCTCATAATTTCCTATGATTGTCCTTTGCCTAACAGCCGGCTCTAAGCCCTGGAGAGCGTTTCTCTTGGGCCCATGGAGAAGCTGTATCAGGAACCAATCTATGAATTGAACTGGCTATAAAAATGTTTCTGAGACCTGAAATTTCATGGCCATAAAATTTAGGAAACCTGAGGGTAAGTGGCAGAAAATGAGTTCTCATGTAGATTTTGCAATGTCTGACAGACTAGGGTTTTGAGGAAACAGAATGAGAGTAGGTTGGGGAGACGGTTGAGAATATCTTACTAGATTCAACCCCCTGAAATTGCTAATTTTGTAAGTTAAAAGTAGTCCAATATCATTAGTTTACACCTCTCAACCTAATACTAAGATGCCATGTGTGGTAAAGGTTCTATCTCAAGCCTGAGAGAACTCCAGCCAGGCACCCTTTCAAGGGCGTACTGAGAGTAGCTAGTGGCCCAGGTAACATTCTAGGAACAATATCAGTACCATGTTGGGCACATCTGCCAACTCAGAGCAATGACTCCTTCACCTTCTCTGCCTCTTTCAGTCCTGGTAACAACCCCATGAAATAGTCATCAGTCACTGTCCTGGATAATTTTCATTGAAAATTCCATATGAATTTCTTTTAAAGCTCCATATGAATCCCAGAATTTTAAGTCTTTGCACAAATTGGTGTTGCTTAAAAATGGTCCAAAGTTCCTATAACTCAGATCTAATGTTTGTCACGAAACATTCAGTCACTGGCTTGATAAAACCAAATAGACCCAAGCTGCAACTCTCTCTCAAAAAACTAGCAGTATTTTATCCCCACGCTCATTCTGGTTTAAGGCTACCAAGCTCCAAGACCAGTAAGTTATAAAAAGTTATTAAAATCCTAGACTTTGGGAGAGTTTTATAAGTTTAAAAAAAAAAAAAAAGTTTCACAATCTCTGCCTTCAACATTCCCACTAAAGGCCTATTTCCGAAATAAATCAATGCTCCACACTAGTAACTCACAAAAGCCCCTGTGCTGTTTGTCTCCACACCAAGTCTCTGCTCCAGGAAACGGCCTCTCCAAGGCTGCCTTGCCCCTTGGCTTCTGGCTGAGATTGGCAGGATCCCAAGACACTGAGGGGAGAGAAGCTGAGGTGTGTCTCTGCCTCCCCACTGCCTTGCTGTGGTTCTGGTGCTGCCTGCATCCCTCCCGGGCCACAGGTCCTGTCTTTGAAGGCTCTGGTCACACGGTCCCTCCTTCGCCCATGCAGACCTAGAGGTCACAATGCTTTCATCCTGTCCCTAGTCCTCAGGGCTTCATCCCACTTGTGGATTCCTTTAACTTAATCCTGCCCACACTTCCGTGAACTGTCCCTTTTTTAAGCCCTTTATCAAACCTTTTAAATACGCTGTTTCTCTTCTGCCAGAACCCTTACGCAGTCCTTAAATTCATTGCCTTCAGTTACAGTTTCCTAATAAAAGCCACAAGTAGTTAATCACTTGAACTCAATCATGTCTTAATTTTAAATTTGCCCATTATTATAATCAGTGACATGCTGATAAATGTTTCACAACCAGCTTTTGGAGTCCAGGAAGGCCTGATTCGAAGCATTTGCTGGCTTTTATGTTGAATGTACCCTACCATAGCTGAATTTAACCTACCAACATAATTTCACTGAACGTGAAGATAGGAAGAGATACACAGGAATGGAAGTTCATATAGCATTTCTTCCACACAGATAAAATAGACGTAAATAAGCTCAAGAGCATCAATAATAGTAAAAGGTAGTAAATAAATTAGAAAGCTTGAGTACCTTTGTTTTTAACATATTCAGTTGTGTTTATTTAATATAATTTTTAATAATGGCTGTGTTTGCTTGCAAAACTCCTAAAAATTTAGCAATTGGCTCTCTCATGCCAGCCCGGCTGAGCACACCACCATAAGAGCAAACATACTCCACAACCACTTGGTCAACTGAATCTGCATTTTTTAGTTTTGCCCTCACATTTTACCATATTTTTAAAACATACTATGGTGGTGGATATAGCTCAGTGGTAGAGTGCGTGCTTAGCATGCACCAGGTCCTAGGTTCAATCCCCAGTACCTCCATAAAAAAAAAATATATATATATATATATATAAAAACACACACATATATATAAACAACTTCTAAAGGGAGTTAAGCATATTTTCACTTTGCTGTACATCAGAACTTAACACAAAATTGTAAATCAACTATACCTCAACTTTAAAAATTTTTTTAAATTAAAATGTATCTCAATAATTTCTCTCTAAAATCTTATATTTGGCTCTCAGATTCTTCCGTTTAGCAGAGAAAAAAGGTGATACAGGAAAATTAGCTTCTTATAAAACTAAAGTAGTTCTGTGTATTCAGAATGGTGAAAGTTTCATCAAGTAATCTTTTCTGGATTTTTTTTTCTGGATTACTATAAACCTGGTTTCTGGGATCCTAACATTTATCATTATCATAATTTTATCATCTAACATTTACTTCTGAGAAGATTTATCCTTTGAGGGAAAATATTAATTTTATAATTATGCTATAGCGTGATTTTAGCCTAAAAGGTGGTAACTGGGCAGTTGTTACAACTAGAAAAACTCAAAAAAAAAAAAAAAAAAAAGGTTAGAGAGCGTTTTATTTTAGAGTTGCCATCCTGAAACCAAGGAGATTCAACCCTGAACCTGGAACAATTGATATAAATCTTACACGTAAACACCACCTGTTACTCACTTCCTTCTGGCTATAAATTCAGCTCTGTCTTTTCCTGGTTGTGTGGGACACAACTTGTGGACGTTGCTGAATCCCTCTGAGCCTGTCCTGGTATTTGAAAAAGAGAAGTGATCACGCCTAATTTAAGCTGGTCTGTAAATGTGAAGTAAGACCATGCATGCCGAGTGCATTACTCAGAGTCTCGCATAAATAATAGGTTCTTAATACATACCCAGTTGCCCCCATGCTAATCTCAGAACTTTCCAGAATGAGATGGGACTTCATAGTTTATCGTGATGGTCTCTGAATGGGAGTCAGGAATTATAGTACAGAACACCCTATCTTCTGTCTTGGCAGAAAGCTCATCACTTTAGATTTTGAAATCTGGTGAGCTCCCGGTACACTGGCTTTACAAGCAAGCCCGCCTCTCTCCTTCCTCCATTGTAGCTTTTCTTCTATTTAAGGAAGAATGTCCTTTGAAACCAGTGGTTCTCATACTTTAGGGTGCATCAGAATTACCCAGACAGCTTATTAAACAGGAGGTCTACAGTAGGGTCTGAGAGAATTTGCATTTCCAGTAGGTTCCCAGGTTCTGGGACCCAGCTTTGAGGACTATGCTCTTGCCTCTTGGGCTTGTAAACAGCAGTCCACTTTGGTGACTTTCCTCTGAGTCAAAACAGCACCTGGATTGGTTACAAAAACATCATGGATTATCCTGCTGAAAGACTAGGGGAAAAAATGCATTCTGACAGTTAAGTTACTGAAAGTAGATGAACCAAATCAAAATTTACAAACCTCTAAACGACGATTCATGAGTCCTAATCTTTTTCTTCCAGTTAATATTTTCACAAAAGCTTTTCTCAGGATATCAGCAGTGGAAGTAGCACAACTTTACGCCATCATTGAGAAATAGGGGGGCTCACTAATTTAAAAATTTTTAAACAAGTGATGATTCATTCAAGTGATAATGTTCAAAGCCTTCAAACTGCATTGCCTCCTTCTTTGACTGTCCCAGTCTCCTTGGTGTGACTTTTCTCCTAAAGCTGCAATGTTTCAAGTCATTTTCCCAGAATCTAACATTACACACAAAAACTACAAAGCATCACAGATTACTGACTTCAGTTTTGCATGAGTTTGTCTTAACTCCATTTAGATTTTAAACTCATTGATATCCAAACTGTCTTCTTATTTCTGTTTAATGTTCCATAACACTTAACACAGTACCCTACAGCTAGCGTGCAGTCCATAAATATTTACTGATACATTTTGATTGAAGTAAATCCACACCTCTGCTTTGATCAAAAAGCAATCAAGTAATTGAGAAGAGGGAAAAACAAAATACAGAACTGTAAATAGTACGCTGCATTTTGTGCATGTGAACCAGCAGACTGTCTCTTCTGTTCAAAGATTTACTTTCAGAAATAGAAGGGACCCACTCGACACGTGCACCCATTTAGTCTATATGTCTTCCCTGTCTACTGAGCTGACGGGGGCCATGAATAATGTCAGTTTCAACTGGTAGAAAATACATATATAACTATAGAGCTTTTGAACTTAAAAGAAGAATGGTTTCACCTAGATTGCTGGCCAGTTCTTTCTCTCCCCACCCCCTCCCCATTCCTCAGGGGCCCCTTGGGTCAATCTTTTGGCATTATATGTAGATTTATAAGCAGTACATTGTAGCCATGTGTTTTGGAGCCAAGTTGCCTGGTTTGAATCTCAACTACATGATTTACTGGCTGTGTGAACTTGAGCCAGGGTCTCACTCAGGCTGTCCAATTTATGCAACTCTTAAAAATAATACAAAATAGGACTTACCTCATCTGGTTGGGGTGAAAACTAAATAAGAGGATGTGTGCAAACTATTAAGAATAGTAGGTGCTTAAAAAATGATAGTTAAATTATTGATGATTCTGTAGTTCCAAGCACCAAAATAATATTTTGGTTTATTGGTTGAGTTTTTTTCTTCCCAAGGAAATTCTTATGTCCAGTCTAAATCTCTCCTGGGATCTTGAGACCTTCAACATTTCTGCCTGTCCTCAGGCCTGAATATTGGATGTGGGGGCTTCTCTAGTTGCCCCTGTTCCATTTGACAGAGCTTGGCCATGTTGTGAGCTCCCAACCCCTCCCCAACACCTCTCCGTTGGCTGCTAAAATAGGTAAGTTTATTGCTCAGAACTATCCCTTCCCTGCCTCATCCACCACGGACAGAGTACACTTTCCTCTCCTTTGCCTCTGGGCTCAGTCTTGTTACCTGCTTTGGCCAATAGGATGCTGGCAGCCATGATGCAAGCAAAGGCTTGAGAGGTGCTTGTGTAGTTGGCTGTACTTGTACGCTGACATTGCCAGGAGAAGAGCTTCCTCCAGGTGGTCATTGCCCCTTCAGATTGGACCAGAATGGACATGTGAAACAGAGCCACCTCAGCCAAGCTGGAAGAATAAATGATTCGTTTTAAGCCCCTGTGTTTGAGGGTAGTTTGTTATACAGCATTATGGTGGCAGTAGCTAACCCATACTTTTGTCCAACCTTCTGAAAATTTTCAGCGTATAGCCCCATTTAAAAACTAATCATTGAAGTAACCTAATCTGCATGATTATTCACATCTTCTCCTAGTAACCAATCACTCCCTAAGCCACTCATTCAAATGTTTTCCCTCTTCTTTGCCTTATTTTATTTTCAGATTGTAATGTCACTGACACACACCTGTGAACAAGAAGTTATATATAATAATGTTCACCACAACATTATTCAAAGTAGCAAATATTGAAATGATGTAATACCCATCAGCAGGAGTAAACCATGATAGAACCATAAATGGAATACTCTACAGCAGTTAAAAGGAATGAACAATGGTAGCTATCAGAGCAGCTAGCATTGACCACGAAGAGCCAGTGGCAGAACATGCATCATGATACCATTTATTTAAAGTTTAAAAATCTGCTAAACAGAATCATATAATTTGATGGCTATATCAATATTTTTGAAACAAGTAAAAACAACATACATGAGAATAATAATACCATATCAACTTTGGAGAAAGAGTGAGGGAAGTGGATCAGAAAGGGCACAAAAGGAACATCAGCTGTACCAATATAATTTTTTAAATGTCTTGAAAACATTCTGAAAGAATATAGTCTAATGTTTAAGATATGATAATGCTGGGTGGTAAATACATAGGTATAAATATTATAACATAATCATTTATTCTAGGTATCTTTAAAATACTTTACAATTAAAATTTTTAATAGCAAAGTTTTTAAGGAGAGACTGTGGGAGTTATTATAACTTGGTTGCTATGATCTGAATGTTTGTGTGCCCCCAGAATTAATCCGTTGAAATCCTAATCCCTAGAGCAATAGTACTTGGAGGGAGGTCTTTGGGAGGTGATTAGGCTGCAGTAAGTTTGAAGAAAAACTTCATATGTGAAGGAGAAGTGAAAATCGAGGAAATGGGATGAGGACGATGGGAGACGAGGCGGGAAAGTTCAGACCCCAGAGTCCGCAGAGGCGAAGGGCTGAGGGCGCGCGTGTGCAGGACTGGATTCCCAGCGGCCGCAGGGCGCGGCTTCCCCTTTCCGGTCCTCCCCGGGGGCGATCAGGTGGAGCCGGGAGGCCGGAGGAGGGGCGGGAGGAAGGGGTGCGGTCCGGGTCAAGGGCGGGCGGGAGCGAGCGCGGAGCAGCAGCGGCCGGACCGCACACTCTCGCTGGCCGCTCTTCCGCCCGCGGGTTCCCGAGGCCTCGCTCCAGGTAAGTTCAGCCTCCCCTCGCGTCGCCCCGAGCCTCGCCGGCCGCGCCTGCTGCCCCGCCGCTTGGAGCTATCGGCGCGCTTCGGCTGGTTCCCCAACAAGCGCAGCGGAGCCCTGGGCCAGCAGCGGGCTGGTTTCCACCTCGCACACCCACCCGCCTGGGGCTTGGACTCCACGACCCGCTTTTCAGAATCCAGGAAGCTGAGGCCCAGGGGAGCAGAAGTGCCTGCCCTGGAGGGGTCACCCAGTTCTGGTCAGGGAGGGGCGCAAGCTGACAGCCAGCTGTTCCCGGCGCCCTAGACCCCTGGCTTTTCCTCACAGCTAGCCGCGCAGGGGTCCAGTTGGCTATCTTTGCCTCCCCAACCCTCAGGGTCTTGGGAACATAGAAAGAGAGGGGAGTCGGGATGGTCTTCCGTCCCCAGAGCCTTAGGAGGGGCTGGCTCCAAGCACCATTCTGAGCACTTGGAACCCCACCCATCCTTGTGAGCACGTCCTCTTCTTCGCGGAGGCCGTTTATTTTTATTTCGTCTAATTCTTTTAGGAGGTAGAAGAAAGGTGTATTTAGATACTGGGCATTGGGAGAAGTCGGCGTTTCCTTGAAAGGACTCACCTTTTTCTTTGATTGCAAGAGTCTGATTCACTGGGCATGAATCATTCCCCTCGCATTTGAGTCAGCAGATAGTTGATCTGAGTACTTGATAGCAAGTGACCACATATAGGAAACTGGTTTTCACAGGATCTAGAAGGTTCTGGGTCGCAGTAGGCCCCTCTGGCTGCTGATAAGAAGGTACGCCGCCCGGGCTAAGTCTTTTTCCAAGGATTTGTGTTCTGCGCAGATAGCTAGACTCTGCCCTCTGGGCGGAGACTTATTAAAAATCAACATCATGAAGATTGTAACTCATAAAAGCATTATTCTGTGAAGATACTGCCATTGGCTTTCATGAAGGCAGAAAACTTAAGACTGACGAAAAAGGGAACTCAAAGATGTAAAGAAAACCAGAACTTTGTTCTCAGAACCGTGTGGTTGTGTAGAGACACCTGCTGAAATAATGGGAACAAGGAGGAAGTAAAGGAAATGATGCAAGCACTCTATAATCTCTTTACAAACAGGATGCTTAAAGTTCTGTTGTTAGGCCATTTGGCCTCCACTTGAGAGTAATTCTTCTCTTCTTAAAACTTAAATCAGTAATAAATACTCGTAATTTACAAATTATACTGGATCCATACGTAGCATCAGCTTTGACATTGTATAGGCCGGGTACTTGGGTCAGGCAGAAGCTTGGGGGTTAAATACATTTCTTCGGAGTGTGACTTACTCGGTTCAGTAGGGGTGGCACAGAGATACAGCTGGCCCTCCGTAGCCCCGGGTTTCGCGCCAAACTGCGACTGGTAGAATCCGCATGCAGAGCCCGCGGGTACAGGGAACCGACTGTACCGCGCCATTTCACGTGAGGGACTTGCGCATGCGCGGAATTTGGGCTCTGCGGGCTAGAGGGGAGGGACTTGGAACTGCGGATACCTTTGGACCAACTGTACCTCTCTGTGCCCCAGCTGCTTCGTATACAAAGTGGAGGTGTTATTAGTGATACACAGCTCCCCTAGATTGTTGTGAGGCTTTTATTAAATCATTCATTAATTTAATAAGCATTTTTTAGTACTTTCTATGCCCCAGTGAACAAGCATGACAAAAATCTCTAGCCTTTCAGAATTGACCTTAAAGTGTTTTTTTAAAAAATATTTTTTCGTATTACCTGCAACATAGTAATAAGTCAAAACTTTAGCCGATATTATTATACATGTTATTTCATTTAATGCCAGCAACAGCTCTCCTCTCCCCTTTTTACAGATGAGGAAACTGAGGCTCAAATAATTGTGTCTAGCTTTAAAAGGCAAAACCAGAACTAATGTTATGATAATGACACAGTATTCACTGTATATGTAGGGGAATGTAGTGTTAGACCCTGTAACTAGAGAGCCGACTACCCTCCCCTACAGAGAGTCTGAGAAAATTAAGGCTAAATATTTTCAGAGACTAATAGTGTCATTTCCTTTTGAACTTTGCTCTGGGACGAACACTGAATTTTTAGAATATTTTGTTCCCAGGAAGGGAAGGAGCAACTTTTATTTCTAAGTCAACCCTGGAGATTTGCCAGCATGTTTAAATAATGTTTACATATGGAAAGTGTGTCTGAGTTCTCAGTCAGGGCTCCATCAAAGGATTGCCCTTTTTCACCTATAGGCTCCATGGAGGACTGGACCTTCCTTAAAGAGCACGCATGCCTATTTATAACAGGCTGTAGACTTGGAGCCTTGTAAAATGTAAACAGAGATTTCACAAACACAAGGAATGAAACTGAAAAAAAAAAAAAAACTGAATACAGGGACAGGTTTTTGTGGTTGTTCCCTATGACAGTAGTTAAAAGAAATCAACAATCAATGTAGTTCTGGATTTTAAATGAGTCAAAAATTAGCTTTCCAGGAAACCTTTGCAAACCTCTTTAAGTACAGAAATTTATTTTTTCTATCTTATTTTGGGCCTTTCACAGGTCTAGCACGGTCCGTTGTAGACAGTAGGTGCTCAGTAAATGTTTGTTTACCAGATGGAGATACATCCTCTTCCTGAGATGGTTTCTCTTTGAATCTTGACTTCTGTCTACTGGCTTAGAGATTAAAGGTTAGCCTGAGATTATGGTGTTCTGAATCTCAGATTTATACCATTCAGTACTTCTATTTTCCTTTAATAGGCTAGTGTGATCTCAACTCAAGACAAAGGTGGGATAGCATGGCATCTATCTGGGTAAGTAAAAACTAAGCCTTCATAACACAGTAAGTTATCTGAGTCAAATCAAAATACAAAAAGTCAAAATATTAAGAAGAAACTTTGAAAGTTGATAAAAGGGTCATGTGAAGAAATTAACATGCCCACTGGAGGATGTCTAAAAATAAGAACATATTAAATGTATTAATAAAAATACATAGTTAAAATAATTTGTACTGACACCAAAGCATAGGGGTCAATAACAGAATAAATTGAGTATGTGATTTGGGAATTTATTATATGAAAAAGATAACATTTCATATCAAAGAGGAGACAGTGACATATTCAATAAATGATGTTAGGAAAACTTCTAGCCATTTGGGGGAAAAAGTAAATTTGTATTCCTTCTCCTTTCTTACATTGAACTAAAATTACAGATGGAGAAAATACTGAAATGAAAGAGTTAAAATATGGGTGAATTTAAAAAATAATCTTGGAGTAGGGAAGGCAGGTACAACCATGATACATACCAAGAGCCTAAAAGAAAAATATCGATCTATTTAACTATATACAAATTTATAATTCATGATGGCAAACAATACTGATGACCCATAGGGGAAAAATATTTGCAGCACATTTGACAAAAGACTCATTTCTTTAGCATAAAAATAACAAATAAATCAATGAGAAAAATGAACTCAGTATGGAAAAGTTTATAAGGGACATGACTAGGATATGAAAAGAATGATAAATGTCCAAGAAACATGAGAAGTAAAGAAATGTAAATAACACAATGAGAATCCATTTCTACCTAAGTATTGGTAAAGGTGAAAAAATTGTAAGGAGACCAGTGTTACAGAAGATGTGGACAAAGCAGGCATGCTCACACCTGTTTGTGGGAGAGTCAGCGTGGCAGTCTTCAGGATGGCATTTTGGCAATACCTATCGGTGTTTAAACACACACCCCCTGTAACCCAGTGATTCCACTTCTGGGTATTTATCAAATAGGTATACTTGCGTAAGGTTGAAACAATATAGGCCTTAGGACATTCATTTGTGTTAATGAAAATGTACACATAGCATAAATAGCCATCCATGGGGTATGAAATTACTCAGTTGTAACTTACAGCCATTTTATATCATCATTTTAAAAAAAGGAAAGAATGGATCAGCTCTCTATATATCGATATAAAAAATGCCCAAAGATATATTAATCAAAAAAAATCAAGTTTCAGAATAGTATGTACATTGTGATTCCGTTTAAAAGAAAGAAAAAAGAAAAGGAAAAATATATACACAAAGACGGTATTACATGAAAATTTTCTGGAAAGAGGGAACTGTGAGCAGGAGCACTTTTATTTTCAATGCATCACCTTCTGTGCTCTGATTTTTTTATACTGATGAAAAGATATTATATTTCATAAGTGAGGGGCAGAGAGCCTTAAAGAGTAACTCACATGGAGATGTGAGCAGCCCTTGGCATGTGTGGTGACAGTGGGAGATGTGCTGCTATGATGCTTTGCTTGGTCCCAAATTATTCCTTGTCACTGGCCAGTGGGCTGACACGCCCTTTCCAGGTCTGAAGTTCCTACTACTGTCTTGGATATCTAGTAGAGTCAGATGAAAAAAATGCAACTCTTCAAAATGCTGGCGTTTAAAAAAAAAAAAAAAGAGTTTCCTTCTTGCCTTCGTCCATTAGTAAGTCGACATCCAGTGAGTTGGTCAAGCTCTCCAGGGACACCTTCAAAGTCACGGCACATTTCTGAAGAGCCAGGAGAGCCAGGAGAGTGTGAGAGTGTGTGTTCATTTCCTGCTGCCTCCATGAGCAATTCCCACAGACCTAGCAGCTGAAGACAACACCCATGTAGTATCTCCACACAGTTCTATGTGTTAGAGCCCAAGTGCTTCTCATGGCACTAAGATCAAGGAGTTGGCAGGGCTATGGTCCTTTCTAGAGACTTTGGGAGGAATCCACCTCTGAGCTTGTTTTGGTTATTGGCAAAATTGAGTTCCTTTCAGTTGTGAGACTGGGTCCCTTGCTGGCTGTCGGCAGGGTTGTCCTTATCTCCTCAAGACCTCTGCCAGTCCTTGTACATGGCTCCTGACATCTCAGAACAGCGATGGTGCCTGGAATCCTTCTCGAACTTGCAGCTTCTACAGCTCACCCTCCTGGGGCATCTCTCCTCCACATTCCTCTACTTTCTCCAGCTGGAGATAGTTTGCTACTGTTATATCTCACATGATTAGTTTGAGCCCACCCATCCAGGACAATGTCCTTGTTTTAAGGTTTGGGACCTTTAGTTACATCTGCAAAGTCCCTTTAGTCATATAACATAACACATTCATGGGGGTCCAAGGGTCATGGTGTGGGCATTGTAGTTGGGAGCCATGGTTCTGCCCACCACAAGGGGATGATAGCATTGGACATTGGGCGGTGGGAGAGAAGGGGAGGGGACAGACCAGAAAGGGGAAGCTGGGCATTGGGGGGGCTCTAGTAAAGAAAGAGGCCCCAGCCAAAGAGGGCCTCCCGCTACCTTGCTTTTTGTTTTTTGTTTTCCTCCTCTCTCAAATTAAAGAACTAACATGTATGAGTGAGATCTCTGAGAGCAAATATTAAAAACAATTCAGAACTACTCTAGAAAACAGGATGGTGCTTCCTCAAAATATTCCAAAAAAAATTTGGATACACGCTACAACCTAGATGAACCTTGAGGACATTATGCTAAATGAAATGAGTCAGTAATAAAAAGACAAAATAGTATATGATCTCATTTATCTGAGATACCTAAATTCATAGAGACAGAAATAGAATTGTGGTTGCCAGGGTCTGGGGGAGGGGGAAGAGGGGTTTGTTGCTTAATGCGTATAGAATTGTAGTTCTGTGCCATGAAAAAGTTAAGTTCTAGAGCTCTGAGTATGAATATTCTCACTACTGCTGAACTTTACACTTAAAAATGTTCAAAGTGGTACATTGTATGTTATACTTTTTTTTAAACCACAATTTTAAAAAAACCCCTCAGATTTCTGTAAGTACTCTTATCACTAAGTTTTATCTGTTCTCTGTTTGTCTCTTACACACAAAAGCACATACACACCCAAACACAAGTGAGCAACCAAATCTATGCTTTTCTACAAAACTGTAGATGATTTGTGGTTACCAGTGTGCAGTGAGTTTATTGGAGTGATATGATCGAAGGGAGGACTTTGGTTGGAATTTCAGTACATTACCGTTGAAGATGAAAGAGTAGCGGGTTTCCTAGGTCTGTATATTCTATCTAGAAGTGTTGCAACCCTCTCATTGTTTCAGATGTTGCATTACTACTTCCTTTGTTTAAAATTTTTGAATATGGGTAGCCGCATTTTTCAAAAGTTTGCATTACACCACTTTGTTTTTAGGAAAGACCTACATTAGTATAGGCACACCTTAGAGATATTGCACGTTTGGTTCCAGACCACTGCAATAAAGCCAATATCTCAATAAATTTTTTGGTTTCCCAGTGCGTATAGAAGTTATGTTTTGGAAACCATAGAACTCCTAGAAGAAAACATTGCCAGAACAGTCTTTGACATAAATTGTAGCAATTTTTTTTGGATCTGTCTTCTAAAGCAATGGAAGTAAAAGCAGAAATAAACAATTGAGGCCTAATTAGACTTAAAAGCCTTTGCACAGCAAAGGAAACCATTGACAAAATGAAAAGACAACTTACTAAATGGGAGAAAATATTTGCTATTGTTATGACTGATAAGGAGTTAATATCCAAAATACGTCAACAGCTCATACAACTTTACATCAAAAGAACAAGCAACCAAATTAAAAACTGGACAAAAGACCTGAATAGACTTTTTTCCAAAAAAGACATACAGATAGCCAACAGGCACGTGAAAAGATGTGCAACACTGATAGTCATCAGAGAAATGCAAATTAAGCCACAGTGAGATATCACCTCACACCTGTTAGAATGGCTGTCATCACAAAGACCACAAATAGCAAATGTTGGCAGGAATGTGGAGAAAAGGGAACCCTCAAACACTGTTGGTGGAAATGTAAATTGGTGTAGCCACTATGGAAAACAATATGGAATTTTCTCTAAAAACTAAAAATAGAACTACCATATGACCGAGCAATTCTACTCCTAGGTATATATCCTAAAAAAAACCAAAAACACTCATTTGAAAAGATACATGTACCCCAATGTTCATAGCAGTATGATTTACAATTGCCAAGGAAACAACCTAAGCACCCATCAACAGATGACTGGATAAAGAGGATGTGATACACACACACACACAACACACACACACACACACACACACACACACACACACACACACACACCCCGGAATATTACTCAGCCATAAAAAAGAATAAAATGTGGCCATTTGCAGCAACATGGATGGACCTGGAGGGCATTATGCCAAGTGCAGTAAGTCAAAGACAAATAATATATGGTATGATGTGTATGTGGAGTATAAAAAATACAACAAACTGGTGACTATAACAAAAAAGAAGCAGACTCACAGATATAGAGAACAAGCTAGTAATTACAAGTGAGGGATGGGGCATAAGAAATACAAATTATTAGCTATAAAATAAGCCTCAATGTGGGGAATGTAGCCAATAAAAAGTTATATTCAATACTTTGTAATAACCTATAATGGAAATTAATCTGAAAAAGAATATATAATATATGTGTAACTTAACCACTTTGCTGTACACCAGAAACCAACACAGCATGGCAAATCAACAGCAATAAAAATTTATGTTTACACTATGTAGTCTGTTGTGTACAATAGCATTGTCTAAAAAAGCAATGTGTGTACCTTAATTTTAAAATACTTTATTGCTAGAAAATGCTAACTATCATCTGAGCCTTCAGGGAGTTGTAGTCTTTTTGCAAGAGTGACATCAAAGATCACTGATCACGAATCACCAAAACAAATATAGTAATAATGAAAAAGTTTAAATATTGCTAGAATTACCAAAACATGACACAGAGACACGAAGTGAGCAAAATGGTGTTGGAAAAATGGCACTGATGGTCCTGGTTGATTCAGGGTTGTCACAAACCTCAATTTGTAAAAACTGTAGGATCTGCAAAGAGCAATACAGCGAAGTGCCACAAAGACGAGGTACGCCCGTACCTGCCTCCCTCACCGAAAGAAATCCAAAGTGGATTTCTGCTTTTGTGCCGTTGCCGTATTAATGTAGGTCTTTCTTAAAATCGAAGTGATGTAATGTGAACTTTCGAATATCAGGGTACTCTTGGCTTTATGCCATTTCGGGTTCCGAAAGGTTTCATGCGAACGCTCTGCCTTCAGACAGCGGGGGAGCCTGTGTGTCTCTGCTCAGGGAGGGCGTGGACCGCTTCGCCCCGACGAGGGGGCCTGGTATCTTAACAGTCTGTGCTCTGTGGACTCAAGGTCTCTTGTCACATGTTGCCGTTACATCTATAGCAAGCACTCAGGCATTCCACAACTTAGAATGTGTTGGGACATTTCTTCTGCAGATACTATAGCAGGTTTTTTCCCACACGTGCCTTCTACAGTGCTGGTTTCTCCTACTCCGAGCTTTTTTCTCTTGGGTCAATGTCTAACTTTTACAGAATTATAATGAATGCAATTACTACTTGTTTGAACTCTCAAATTAGTATTTTTATTATGCTAGTATGATGTTTCTAAATTAGCTCATTGTCATTATAATCATCATGAACCATGATAACTTCCTAACCTACTGTACACACTCCCTTCCCCACTCCAAACTCTAATTTGCAAAATGAGGAAGGAGAACACAGAGTTTTTCTGGAACCAAGGGGTAAAAGAAATTTTATAAAAATGTAACTTCCCATAAGGATGATGCCTACGAACTTTGCCTTGAAGGAGTTCAGTCAAACGGTAGTTACACAATTAAAGCAGCAAGTACCTAGTGCAGCGGGCTCTCCCGGGAGCAGAATGCACACCATTCAGCCACAGTGCAGTTCTTCTCAGAACTCTCTAATTGGTGAAGAGGCAGACTCTTGAGCATGACCTTGAACAAGTTATTCAGTCTCTCACTATGAGTATCCACCAGCCAGGGAGTTCGTCTGAGCCTTGGTGTCCAGAGCTTTTACTGGAGTTTTATTACATAGTCACGGTAGAACTTGGTCTCCAGTCCCCTTCCCCTCCCAAAGTGCCAGCCCTCTAATCATCCAGGGTTTGGAAGCATTAAGTCAGTTCGTGTAAAATGCATTAATAGAGCCTGGCATGCCGTGAGCCCTCAGTAATGTCGGAATCGTGATCATTTTGGTATATTCATTTTTTTTTCTATAAACATATACATTTCTAATTAAATCCCAGTAACTGTTTTAGTAAAGGAGCTGCTGCCTGTTTCCTGGGCCTGGTTTTATTGCAAATCAGCAGCATCCCCCTTCCCACTGGAATGATTCTCTCTGAGCCAACTGAAACCAAAGGATTTTCCCCATAAATATATGCTTTCTGACAACTCTTATTTTTAGTATTTTCATATATATATGAAAAGTTTTATATATATATGTATGTATTACTTGATTTTATTTTTTAGAGCAGTTTTAAGTTCATAGCAAAATCAAGGAAAAGATACAGAGACTTGCTGTGCATTCCCCAGCCTCACACATGTGTAGCTCCCCCATTATCAACATCCCCCACTGGATGGTACTTTTGTTACAACCAATGAACCTACATTGACACATCATTATTTTCCAAGTTCCATACTTTATGTTACTTGCTGTTGTACGTTCTGTGGGCTTGGATGTTCATATATATTTAAAGGCATATAATGCCCTGTTCTCACTCCTGGTGGGTGGACGGCAGTACAATTCCAACACTACCCCGGGTTAGCATCAGACTCCACAGGTGTAGGGGCTCAGCCCTCACTTCAGACACCGGCTGCAAGTGTCAGAGTCACCTGCTTTGCTGACCAGGGGCTATAAATTGGGGGAGGGAGGTTCCATGACTCTGTTCAGTAGTTTTTTAGAGTAACTAACAGAATTCCCTGTAAGAGCTATATTTACAATTACACTTTTATTATAAAACCTACACATAGAGTAAAGTCTGGAAAGGCGCTGGGTGCAGAGCTTCAGTGCCTTGTCCCCCTGGAGTCAGGGTGCCTCCCTTCCCTGCACATCAGAGTATTCACCAGCCAGGGAGTTCCTCTGAGCCTCAGTGTCCAGAGCTTTTACTGGAATTTTATTACATAGTCACGGTAGAACTCAAGTCTCCAGACCCCTTCCCCTCCCAGAGTGCCAGCCCTCTAATCATGTGACTGGTCTTTTTAGTGGCCAGTCTGGTCCTATAGCTCCCTCAGGGCTACCAAGAGTCCCCTCATTAGCACAATAAAGACATTCCTATCCCTCAGGACATTCTAGTGATTTCTGAAGCTCTGTGGTTGGAACCCAGGACAAAGACCAGCTATATCTTCCTTATACCATGCATATATAAGTATGTAAGTCATATCAAGCCTGCATAGAGTTTCCAAAATATCACATTCCTGGTTTGTTTTTGGTTTTTTTTTTTTTTTTTTTTTTGCTAAAATTATACCAACACAATGACACTGGTTATCTTATGCTGGTCAGAAGCTCTGGTTGGAAGTTACCTCTTTAATCATAAGTAAGACTGAAGAAAATGAGTTAATGTTTTGTAAGAGACTCAGACTGGCAGGCAGAATCACTCAAAACATGGGGCCCATGGAGAAGACATACAAAAAGGGATGCTTGTTGGTGGAAGGGTTGGGGGAGGTTTATTTAAGGTGGAAACTCACTGATAGGAGAAGCTAGTCCATGATAATGCGTCCTTGGTGAGAATTAGAGAGCATAGCTTCCTGTTTCCACCCCACCCATCCTCTCTTTCCTGGGAACAAGCTTGGTGCAGTTTGATGCATGAGAATACGATGTTCCCATTTCTGCAGCATAACCCAAAGGAAGGACACCAGTGGTAGGGCTCCCAGGAAAGGTGCAGTGTGCTAATGTGAGAGGGAACTTGGGGAAGGTAATACCTTTCCAGTTCTGCCCCGTGGATGACATCAGCCCTGGGCATTGGGATGTTTTTGGTCCTGGGTATGGGGGATTTGCAAGAGCCCCATCCACGTTCATATTTCTTGCTTTGGTGGGGGCATACAAATAGACCTTTCTTTCCTGGTGTGTTTGCTGTTCCCAACAATGCAAACTTAAACAACGTGTGGCGAGAACACCTGTGTTCCCGGCACGTGGATGTGCTGAGTTTCTTCTCTGGTCTCCCTCCCTTCTGCTGCATCTCAGGGCTAGATGATCAGCTTTCTAACGGTTTTCACTGAAATAGACTTTTCACATCCCAAGCACTACGTACAGTCATCAGGCTTGATTAGGTACTTTCTACATGATTGCAACTTCTTGTCTGATGTATGTTTCAAACCATGTTTCCTGAAGCTTCTTTAGGTAAATATTGGCACTCAGACACTTACACAATTGGTCCTCTGCAGGAAGTTAATGAAAAACAGGTTAGACCTGGATTTCAAATCAAAACATTAGAGACTTGTTTTAAGACAAAGCCTGGAAAGAAATACCGTATAATCTGAGGAGAAGAAAGAGGAATGAATGGGATGAACATTAAGGGGCTGTTCTCTGCTGCTTCCTGACCCAAGTCCAACCACCCAGGAGTAAAAGTCCTTCTTTTATGTTTAATCATAATAAAAAGTGTAATTTTCCAATCTAATCTGTAGCCGTTGAAGAAGCCTGGTAAACTAAAGGCAAAGAAGCAAAGAAAAAGTTTTAGGTTGAGAACAAAGAAGGTGAAGGGGAGAAGGTTTGACTTGATTCTCTTAAAAGTCTATTTTTGGGATGGATGTTAAGCTGTTAGAAAAACTAAGTATTTTAGAGTACTGAGCAATAAGATTAATACAGAGGTCTCATATGAATTAAGAGAATAACTCAAAAGGGCAGAAGATTCTCAAGTTTGCCCCTTCCTCCATTGTCAGACCTTTGTTCCTTTCATTTTCAACTGTTTGTGTTTGATAAATACCTCGCCTAGGTTCTGGAGGCATGTGTAAATAAGAGTAGAGACAGCCTCACGAGAACAGGATTTACAAAAGGTGAAGAATGCATTTGTCAAATTTTTGAGATATGGCATAGAGCTCTGAAAGTCTGGTCGTGGCATTTGAGAATTAGCAACGTAAGCAAGACCTAGAACAAGAAAGCATTTCATATTCACTCATTCATCCAGCAGGTATTTACTAAGCATCTGCCAGATGCTCTTTTAGATTCTGAGGGTACAGTAGACAAAGAAAAATAAAATCCTGGAGCTTACATGACTGATTTTATTAGGGAAGACAGCTAATAAACAAAGAAATAGATGTATAATCTATAAAGTCAGTTTTGAGTGCTCTGGAGAAAAGCAGAGATGGAGCATGAAAGTGATGAGGTGTGTTATTTTCTGCTGAGACATGTGAGCAGAAGTCAACGTGGAGTGACGGAGTGAGCAGGGAGGATATCCAGGCAGAAGGAACAGCAGGTGTACAGCTCTGACCGGAAGAACAGTAAGAAAACTCCCACGAAGTGATAGGAGGGGGTGAGGAGATTTGGGAAGGCAGTACAGTTCTCTTTTTTTTTTTTTTTTGTTACTGCAGGATCCTCCCAGCACCACTGAGAATCCCAATAGTCCCAGCAGCCTTTGCATGAACTATTGAAGAAGTTTCCATTGTCTAGGTTTGTGTTGCGTTAGGAAGCATTCTTAAATCTGTAGCAACTTGTGAGGATTGTCACTTCCCAAACACACTCATACAGAGCCCATAAGATCATGCATTTTAACATCGTGTCAGGTGGGTATTAATGACCTTGGTCATGGATGCAATAAATGTTCTTTCCAGAATGTTACAAACAGTAAATGTCCCTGGTCTTAGTCCCACCCAGGTAGATTCCCATTCGCATAGAAGTGAAGTGGGAGGAGAGTGGGTGTCACCACTGTACTCCCCAAATCCAAAGCTGCCATTCTCCAGCCAAGGACTCCTTTAAGAAGATGTAGATGATGATACCGGATTCCTCACTTCAGTGAGCCCAGTTCTATCTATCTTCCACACTTAGAGTGAAGGTCCATTAAATGGAAGGTCCCCACAAGATGGAGTTAGTTATGCATAGAGCCGAAGACATGGCCAGAAGAACCACAACAGTCTTTAATTCTCTGTGGCCCTTGGCCAAGAGGAGAGTTTGGTCATGATGTATCAGTTAAGTTAAGCTCCTGACTTTGATTGTGGTACAAAAAGATAATCCTCAGATACTGGTGCTAGATGATTCAAAAGATGAATATAACTTATTTATAATCTACTGCAAACAAATATTGAAAATTATTCTAAGAAGGAAGTTTGTGTTGATGAAGTCTTTCCAGGAGCTCAGTGTTTCAAGTTCATTCCAGGTGGTCGGGTTCCCTACCTTTGACAGAGAACCACTGAGTGCTTGACGAGCCAGGGAGGAGGATGCGGTAGAGTCACTGGAAGCATCCCCGGTGCACCAGGCATCCTTCTGGGCTGTGGAACCAGCTTTGAAAGACCTGGAGTGGCCTGTGGTGCTGAAAGAGGTCACTTACGTAGTCCTGACATCTTCCAAACCTCCTGGAATACCATGGTCACTTTGACGTCTAGACCGTCGATATTTGAAGGAAGCAACTTCATCAGGCAGCCAACTGTCCAGTGTCGCCTTGGAGAAATTCCACACTTTGGGGTGTCATTGTCTTGCTTCCACCTACTTCCAGCAAACTCACTCACAGGTATTTATTAAGCCCTTATCTGCAGGCTAAGGACTGGGCTAAGAGTTGGATATAGTGTGAATAAAATGAAAGGTCTCTGCCCAATGGAACTTTAATTTCAAGGAAGTGGGGACAGAGATAAACAGTGCAAGGTGTTACTGAATGCTGAGCGCCCTAAGAGGGAGAGGATGCTGAGGCAGAGAATAACAAGAGAGGATCCTCCCAGGTCAGGTGCTCCGGGCAGACCTGTCGGAGGAGATGGCCTTTAATCGAAGACTGAAGGCAGAAAAACATTCCAGATAAAGGGAACAGCGTGAACAAAGACATGAAGATGAGAAAGAGATCGGCATGGACCAGCTGGACTTCCAGAGAACTGGCCTGGGATATGGGCAAAGGGACAGTCGACCCCAGGTGATCGTGATGACGGAGGTTGGGCCAGACCCCGCAGGCTGTGCGGACAGTGCAGGGAACTTGGACTTTATTTGCTATCCAGTAGGAGGTCAGAGGAGGGTGTTCCAGAGGGAAGTGCCATGCCCAGACTTCGATCTCTCACAGATCCCTGGCTGCTGTGTGGGAAATGTCTAAAGGTGGTCATAGTAGGAAGCCAGGAGGGAGACTCGGGCAGGTGTCCCCGTCCAGAGGAGTGATGATGGTGACTTGGATGACAGCAGTGCCAAAGACAGTGGGTAGAAGTACACAGGAGATTCTTTTTCTGAGAGGATCTCAACAGGTCTTGCAGATGATTGCGTTTGGAGGGAAAGAGAAAAAATTAAAGGGGACCTCCAGCTTTCTGGTGGTTGTTGGTGCCATTGAAAGTGCTGGAGCATGTGTAGCTATTATGGAAAACAGGATTGGCATCTTGTGTTTTTTCTCTTTCATCCATCCTTCTGAGTATGAATGTTGAACTTCCTGGAAACCCAGTGCACTTTCGGGAAGAAATAGATATTTCCCGAGTCCAGGACAGAGTGGCCTCTGTGAGGGATGGTAGCAGACAACTCTCCAGCCCCAGCGTGGCTCCCTCAGTGGCTTCAAGGTATCACGTGCTATGACTGACACCCACAGGATAGCTTTAGAGAGTCAGGGAAAATGAAATAGGGATGAAGAAGACTCAACCCAGCCTAGTGATTCAGAGCAAAGACCGATGAGGCTGACCACGTGCTGGCCGTGTGGCCTTGGGCACCGGCTTTATTGTCACCTGCGAGCGGGATCTACTCTGCCTTGTAAGTTTGCTGTGAGGGCTGAACAAGCTAGCGCAGGAAACATTAGCACGTGGTGAGGAGCAGCAACTGTTATTAATGTAAAGATCTCCTGTTTCTCCCCCCCTTTTTATTTAGACAGTCCTTGCTGTAAACTTATTTTCGAACTGGTTTCAGGATCATGTTCCCTTTCAGGGCATCTGAAGGTCTTTGAGAAAAGAAAAGCAACACAATGTGTTTAAGGGATGTGGATGGAAATCTGATCAAACACGATTAAAAAAAAAAGACTTTGCTGAGTATTCACGTGATGTCTTGTACTAGTGCTGACCCTCTGTTAGGGTAGCAGGTTCGTGGAAATCAATGAAGTCAAGTGATTCGCAATCTAATTGTCAAAGAATTAAGCCTGCAGTGAAGCAGGCGCTGCAGGCAGTTTTGTTTGGCTGTAAAAATGCCAACATTCCTGCAACAATGAGCTCATTGTCACATTCTTCCTCTCCACCCCCGTAAAAGAATCTGTGACTTGTTTGCTCATTTTTGTTTTGGTTTTCTGGGCAGCTAAGAAGGAAATAGTGCAGTGATTCTCAAACATGTTAGTGCATTACAATCCTCTAGAGGGCCTGTGAAACGCAGATCCTGCATCTTAGCCCTGAGTTGTTGATTCCAGACTTGGGTGGGGCCCGAGAACCTGCATTTCTAGTAAGTTCCTGGTGATGCCGATGCTGCTGGTCCAGGAACCTCACTTTGAGAACTGCTAACATGGAGTGCCCTGAGGCCTCATGGTGGGGCGGAGAGCCCGGGCATCTTAGTCCCAAGCAAGTGGGTTCAGATGCTGGGGCTGTTCTTAGCAGCAGACTTATGTTAAACAAATAATCTCTCTGAGATCCAGTTTCTTCCATTTTTAAATGGAAATAATAAAATCCCCCTCGCTGAGGTCATTGTAAGAGTTTAAGAAGATGTGTGTGAAGCACCTTGTTCACTGCCTGGCATGTGTTAGTTTAAAAGAGTCTATTCGTTTCCTTCACTGTAAGGTATTTGTGTGTAAGTCATGCATTTATTTCTGAATGTTTGGGGCAACCACGTCCATCAAATGAATAATACTGCTTATTTGAATGACTGAAGCAGTTCAAAAGATTCCACTAAGATTCCACTTCATAATTCCTGTGCCATTTTTCAAGCTGGTGTGTGTGTGTGTGTGTGTGTGTAGCTTATTCCTTTTAATTAAATGAATAGTTTCTCCCCATTTAATTCTTATTAGGTAGCAAACTGCATACGGGACTGGGAATTTCACCCTTCCAGTTTTGTGCATTGGAATTGGAACGTCAGCATATTTTGACATGTAGGCAGCAGAGGGCAGTGAAAAGGTTGCAGCTGGAATGGAAACCCTGAGTTTTCATAATTCCTGAACAATTAGAATCTGACTGCAGTTTTGCCTTTTTTGGGTTCAGAAGCAACCGCGTACATGTTTGCCTGGCCCAGAGGCACCTGGGGAGCCTCCTAAACTTGTAGAGTCTAACATCTCATTTCTAAAGACTGTGAAGCCAGATGTCTAGGGCAGGGCCTGGTCATGTGCATTTTAAAGTGTCAATGAAAAATTAATCAGTTGATCTAAGAAAAAAATGGAAAAATTTGTTCAAGGCGAATGGAGGATTATAACCTGGGAGCAGCCTCTCAGAAAGCTCTGAGAACTACTCCACCTGTTAGAAGTCACAGCACAGTTAATGTAAGTTTTTTGAGACTGAGGGCTGGACATTAAGTGACATGTCACTGACAGTTTTCATGATCCAGATCTGCAGGTACAAAGTGGTGGGTCCTCGTGACCCCTTACAAGGTCAAGGAGGAATGTTATCTTTTAAGGAGTTGTCTTGTTGATGCCAGGAGCATGTTGCTGTTTATGGCTGAGCAGATGTTTCTGCCAATGGAGAGGTTTGGTCAATGCATCGTGTGGATGCACAAAGCACAGGAGTGGGGAGAGAGGAGCCCAAAGGGCAGAGAAACGTCTTTTTTAGGTTTAAATTTTTCTTGTCTTGCCATAAAATGTGAATTTTACTTTACAAAAGAATCACCCCAGGTGGCGGCGAGACTACATTTCAAGAAAGAGGAGGAATGAGCAGGATGGTCATGACTGCTTTCACACTCAGACACACTCAGATGCCGCTTCTTAACTAGCTACGTGGACTTAGCGGATTCTCCAATCTTCCTAAATCTTGGTGTCTCACATGTGAAATGGGTCACTGTAACTCCGTCAGCAAGGCTGCTATGCAGGCTTCAGTTAACATGCATAATGTGTCAGGAGGCACTCAGATGCTCTAGTTCTGGGAAGCTGCTTCTCACATGCCAGACAAGGAAGGTGAACAGATGAAATAAACATGACAGTTCATTAGATGCGTAAAACGGAAATGAAGCCAGTTGGCTGTGTGAATCCATAAAGTATTCACTAAGCTTTGAAGAAAGAGAAGTGGCCAAAGATTATGTTGAAGGGACTGATTTCTTACAGGTGGTTTAGATCAGGCGCATTCACAACTAGTTTCTAACTTGTTGTAGTTAATTTTTTTAGAATCAAAACTCTTTTCTTTTGGACTCTTTAAGATGAAATGATGTTGGATTGTATTGAAACAAGTTGTTCAATCTAATCTGTTGAATCAGCCGACGATCATTTTTAACTGTGCCAGAACATTAATTTCCCATTCTCTTTAATGTGAGAAGATAATGTCTTTTCATAAAAATATTAAACACTGTAGGAAAGCCCAAATGAAGCCATCTTAATGCGAGACAACAGAGCCAATAGTATTTAGTAATAGGATAGGGAAGTCAGTTTAGAAAGAAAACATTGTTACTGTAGAGACAGATTTTTATTCAGAGTTAGGAAATACCATATAAGTACATGTTTACTTGAGTTTTTCTCAATTTCTCTTAAGCAGTTTTAAGATATTTTATTCTGTCTGTAGGATGATTCTTCCCAACTTACTGCCATGTTTCTAATTTATGTGCTTAAAATTAGTATTGTGGCATTTTTTAATTCCATGCTATTCCGGAAGACCTGTGTCAGTGAAGCTTTCAAAAGGGAATTTATCAGCCACAATTGTTCATCCATTAAACAAAGCTCAAGAACAGACAGTCCTAAAAGGTTTTCATTATGGGTCCTCTGGTGTAGAATTCCCCGAGGACAGCAGTCAGCATTAATGAAAACATCTTGAAGTCTGCAAGCCACAATTACTTCTGTGAGAGATGCAGTAAAGAGTTTTGAATCATCACTTTAAAAAAAGAGGATGTGTTAACCAAACTCAGGTTCAGCTGCTCGCCACTCAAAAGCCAGTAATCAAGAGGCAGGTGTCAATAGAAAGGAAAGGTGTTTTAATCAGAAAAGCCAACAATCTGGGGAGAAGGTGGACTCATGTCCAGAGACCAGCTCCAGAGATTCTGTTCAGCTGTGAGTTTTGGCTGTTGCAGGTAGAGAGTTAATCATTCTGTAGCTGCTTAACTAACTTCATTCTTCTTTTTATCTAGGAAAAGAATCAACAAAGTAGGCAAGTTAGTTTCAGTTGCTTAGTGATCTCATTCCTATAATTAGGTTCTTTTAAGATTAGAGGGGGGCATAAGTGAGCAAGTAAGAAAGGGGCAAAAGAGCTGCTTTCAGAGGTAGGAAATTCCCACTTTCTCATGGCTTTCATGCAGATGCCACTTTAAAGATAGTATTCTTCAATCACCAGGATGAACACAAGTCATTGCTCTAGAGAATGAATGTTTTATGTTTCCAAATTGCTATACAAGAGAGAAAAAGAAGGAGGCCTATTGTATATGTGGTAGTTGTTGCATTGCCTGCATGTCCAGGGCAGAGAGACTCTCTTGAACTACTCCTGAAGTGATAAGAAGGTGTGCGACTTATGGGTTTGTTATGGGTTTCCAGTGGGCATAGGGGATTATGCATATGTAGTATAAATAAAGATGTCGTTTTGAACCAGTGAGACTGTCAGATATTTTTTTCTAGGTTGGACACCGAGGGACAGTGAGAGATTATCCAGGTTTTAGCCCATCAGTGGATGCTGAAGCTATTCGTAAGGCAATCAGAGGAATCGGTAAGTAATGCTTTACAATTCCTTTCTTAATGTTGAAGCAAATCCGGAACGTTAAGTCTAAAAATGCATAGGTTCAGTTTGCCCAAGTCGCCTTACTCAGTGAGAGAAATTGGAAGCACTTTTTTAAATTGTGAAATAATGAGGAAAAGTATCATGAAGTCAGTTTTATTCCATCTTAATATTTGCCATGTTTACTTAGTATTAAACACCACCATCACCATCACTGCTGCCAACAATGATCACCATCATCATCATAAGTCATTACAGACACAGTCCCTGCTGACTCTGCCGGGATCTCATTCCCACCCTGTTCCCTGGAGATAAACGCCTTTCTAAATTAGAATTTGTTCCCGTGAAACTTGTAGCTCGGAACTCCATATGTGTGCACATTTTGTTTTGCAGGGTCTCATACAGTATAAATTGGAATCATACTGTACATATTCTTCTGCAGCTTATTTTTTATCCCTTAACATTATGTTTTGGAGATATATGCTTGTTGATATGTTTAGCTTTAGTTCATTCATTTTAACTGCAGAGTAGTCTATTGAATTATTGCATCATAAGATGGGAATATTGATGGGACATTTAAATTGCCTACAATTCTTTTCTATTACAATATAAAAACACTGCATTGAATAGTCGTGCTTAAGCCTAGTACGCATTTGCTAACACCTCTCTAGAATGTAATGGTTGGACTCTCTGGGTTGAAGGGGATGTTCACCTCCAAATTAACCAGAAGTCTTGCCAAAACTGCTCTCTCAAATGAATATATGAATTAGCATCCCTACCAGCAATATATGAGACTTCTTGCTCTGTGTTCTCATCAATACTTACTGTGATTGTCCTGTTTAGTTTTTCCAATTGAGAGGGTCTACAATTGTATCTCATTCTGTATCTGTTTGCTTCCTCTCTCCTCCCCATCCCCCATACTGATGCAGTGAAGCATCCTTTCTTGTTTATCTGCTACCTTTTCCATGTATTACTTCTTCATATATTTTTTTGTTTTTCAGTTGGGTTGTCTTTTTCTTACTTGGCAAATTTTGTTTTAAATAAATTCTGGATACAAAACTTTTAATTACCAGCTATGAAAATATCTTTTCCCAGTCTGTGGTTTTCATTTAACATAGGTTGTAGTCAATTTTATTGCATAGAAGTTTTAAACTTTAGTGAAATTGTTTACCAGTATCTTTGTAATGATTTATACTTACTGTGTCTTTTCTATAATGAGCTCATAAAGATATTCTCCTGTATTTTCTACTCAAAGTTTTACAGTCTTACTTTTTTCACATTGAGATCTTTAATCTGCCTGAAATTAATGTTTGTGCAGGGTGCTTAAATCTAATTCTATTTTATCACATGTGGCTATGTAATTGTCCCAGTGCAGTTTATTGAAGAGGTCATCCTTTCCACGCTGATTTGTAATGCCACCTTTCTTTTATAAGTTTTATTTTTCTGCCCTGTGTTACACCCCCCTTGGTCTATGTGCCTTTCCTTGTCTCAATACCACGTTGTCATAATTTCCACTATAATTTAATACTGCTACTTGGTGTCTAGTAAGGCAGGAGCCCTTCTTGGCTCTTTGCCCTCCCCTATGAATTTTAGGGTCAGTTTGTCAAGTTTTATGAATTATACTATTAGAGTTATCAGTGTAATATTACTTTATTTCTGCCTATTTAAGGTTTTTTTCTATTTTTAAGTGAAAGTTATTTCTTTATTAATCTCTTTGATTCCCTATTTATACACAGTGTTGAGTAGACTTTTCCATGCAGTTAATGGCAAATTGAATGAATTAATGGTCTCCAAAGTCTATTGCTTGTCTTTCTCCCTTAACATTATATTTCTCTGTGAATTTTTGTGTTTTGGTTTGCAGGCCCACTTTGAGGAGGAGATTTTTGTTTGTGAGCACCACTCCCAGCACCAGAACCAGGTGTCATGGTGGCCTTGGCCTTAGGCATGTGTCAGATCCAGTCTCCGAACCATGAGGCAGCTTGGTTTGGTTTCTGGTGATGAGCATGTGCAAGAATAAGCGAGGAGAAACTGCCTGGCATACAACCTACATGTAACTGTGGGTAGTTAGTTAACGTCTGGAGTCTAGGGGCACAGGGTATAGAGACACAGGGAAGGGGCTGGGAAGTTAGAACAGAGACATGAGGCAGGAGTTAGAGCCTAATGAACTGGTTGGTGTACAAGCCAAGGGGCTCAAACTTCATCCTGAATGTTACAGAGAATCTTTAGAGTTTCAACCAAGGGATTGACATAATCAGACGCATTTTAAAATTTTTGCTTAGAAAAAACATTTACTGAGGCAGTAATATACAGTATGAATGATAAAGAGGTCAAGTTAGGAGGCTACTGAAGTTTCTAGGTAAAATATGATGAGTGCACAGTGAAGGAGGAGAGAACAGATTCAAGAGATGCAGATGGTTGCTACCATGTAGAGAGTAAGGGAAAGAATGAGGTATAGGATGACTCCCAGGATTTTTGGCTGGATGACTACATTTATAGCAGTGACATTGATGAGGGAACACAGTGAAAGACAAGTTAGAGAAGAAACAGAATGAATCCAACCTGGAGCAGACTGAGTTTGAGATGCTTGTAGTTGGAGGTGTCTAGCTGTGCACCAACCCAGGTGCCATTAAGGTCCAAGCTGATGATCATACTCACAGGGCACAACAAGGGTTTAATCAGATTCTGTGTTTACTTAACTCCGTAGAAGAATACAAGGCCAGAGACACAGTGGGGCAGCATCTTTCACTGGGAGGCCCAGCGGCTAATCACGTACAGTTTCTTTTGTGCCATCTTTCATGTAGAGTGTGTACCACTGCCACGGGCCTGTGGAGCCAAGGTGTCTGTGAGTTACCGCAACATAGGGAAACTGAGCCTTGAGTTCCAACTAATCTTTCATACCGTGCTAGTCATGCAAGCCCGAGGCGCACAAGTCAGCTCGCAGCCCCCAGCTTCGGGGCTGTCCTCTGCCACGCAGGAGCAGACACAGCTTCCTGCATTGCCTTTTTTCCTTCATACTGGTTCCAGGTGTATAGCAAAGTGATTCAGTTATACGCATACACATATGTATGTCTACTTCTCTTTTTTTCAATTCTTTTCCAGGATAGGTTATTACAAGATATTAAATATAGTTCTCTGTGCTGTACAGTAGGTCCTTGTTGTGTGTCTATTTTATATATTGTAGTGTGTAACTGTTAATCCCATACTCTTAATTTACTACTCTCCACTTCCCACATTATCGTAATACTATAATTACCAAGAAAATAGTGACCTGGAGGTCATTTATAGGCAAGCCAGCATCAGCCTTATACTTGTGCTTACCACAGGTGGTTAAGTATATGGATGTGAAATGCCTGAAGGGGGTGTGGACCAGTGATAGAAATAAGGCTTTGGAGGCAGCGATCTGGGTTCAGGTGCATGCTGCACCACTTAAAAGCTGCATGCTTTGGCAAATGAGAGAAGTTCTCTAGGTGTTAGTATCTTTTCCTTTAGGATGGCTTAATCATGCCTACTGTCCAGGACTCCTGTGAATATTATTAACTATGACAGTGAATAAAAGGTACTTAGTATGTGGTAGATTCTCAACAAATGTCAGTTCCTTTTTTCTAGGAAATAAATGATTCTGATGTCAAATATGGAGATAAGAGAGAAATAAAAGGTGATAAGATAGTAACTTACCCTCATAAGGATGAAAAAACCTACTTCAAAAGCAACGTGTTCTTTGTACTACTCCCTCGTCTGATACGGGTAGGAATGTTGGGCAATGATTGTTTTCTGCCCCCCAGACTATCCAAATAAAGTTCATTTTCTTTTGCAAAACCCAGGCAATCAAGGAAATAAAGATGCCAACCTGGGAAGATCTGGAAATTAAAAATTAAAATGCCCTCCTCTCTGCATTTGTTTCAGACCATTAATCATTGTACTTTTGTTCATGACAGTTATTAAGCATATTTGGGTTGACGATGAATAAAATTATTTTTCTTTCACATAGGAACGGATGAGAACATGCTCATCAGCATTCTGGCTGAACGGTCGAATGCACAGCGGCAGCTGATTGTGAAGGAATACCAAGCAGCCTATGGAAAGGTACGATTCTGTTAATGTAACAGGCAGTAAAGAGCTAATCACTGATGGATCATGGCGGCTCCCCCATGATTATGCCCACGGATCTTTTGTTTCAGGCCAAGTGTAACAGAAAAGCCCTTGTGTATCCAGTTGACAGCCTGGAATAGGAGTCTTAAGTTTTGCCCTTCACTGGCTGAATGACCTTGGGCGTGTTATTTGATCTTGCGGGGCCTCAGTACCTTCATCTGTTGAGTAAGGAGAGTTGCCTTGGATCAGTGGCTCTAAACTCAGAGGGAATGATTTTGCTCCCCTGGGGATATTTGGCAATGACTCCAAATGTTTCGATTATCACAACTGATGGGAGAGAGAGGGATGTTTCTGGTATCTGGTGGGTGGAGGTCAGGGAATCTGCTAAACTTCCTACAAGTCACAAGACCATCCTCCACAGCAAAGAGTTATCTGATCAATCATCTGATAAACCCTGTCTTAGATGTTCTTTGTCTTCCAACTTCAATGTGTTTATGTAATTACAGATTTTTTTTAATTCATTCAGTGAATGAAAACATACTAAGTACCAGAAGCTATACAAAAGCTATTTAAGAACATTTTGTGTGTCTTTTCCATGCATTTTACTTGTTCAATAATAAACTACTCTGTGTCAGGGGTTGGTTACTACTCTGTGTCGGGAGATACCCTAGACAGTGGCGATTCACTAGAATAAAAAGATCCTCTTTTCTTTCCAATGGACCTAACATTCTATTAGAAAAATAGTAAATATATAAGTAAAATAAATTCAGATATTGGTAAGTGCTGTGGAAGAATTAAAATGGGTGATATGCTAGAGAATGGTGATGGCTCCTTTAGATCACGTGGTGAGGAGACGAGAGTGAGAGGTTGTGTCCTTACTCTCAACTAAGACTAAACACCACCAAGACGTCTGCTCTGCTTGAGCCGGGGAAGAGCGTTCCAGACAGAAAGGCCAGCAAATGCAAAAGCCATGAGGCCAAAACAAGCTGGGAACACTTAGGAAACAGAAAAAGTTCCCGTATGGCAGGAGTGCAGACAGTAAAGGGAGGCAGAGGGAAGAGCTGAGACTGAAGAGAGGCTTAGAACACGCTGGGCCTTGCGGTCTTGGTACAGAGTTTAGATTTTATTCTAAGAATAATAGGGAACAATTGGAATTTTGTAAGAAAGGAAATGCTATTATCTTATTTATATATTTGAAAGATTATTTTAGCTGCTGGGACTAATGAACTGTATAGGGGAAAGAGTGGAAACACAGGCCAATCAGAGCATCGGGTCCAGAACTGAGAGTGTGTGGGGACCACCCAAGAGAGCTGGGGCACCATCCAGCAGTGTTCTCCAAGCTCCCAGGCTCCATTAAGATGTCCTTCTCGGTGTTCCTTTCTCAGATACTTAGCATATTATGTTGAAATTTTGTCTTTGACTACTTCTGTTTCTCCCATTAGGGCATAATGTCCTAGGGGTAACGACTGTGTCTAACTCACTTTTAAGTGCCTGGCACAGAGCAGGCACACAGTAAACAGTGTTCAACTTAAATGAATTGCCAAGCTTCTGAGCAAGACAACACACTCGTGTGCTGTCTTCCCTTCCCTTCCTCTTTGAAGCTCTTTAGGAGTCACTGAGAAACAAGACAGAAACAGAGCACCTTCCAGTGAAGCTCAGTGTGAATTGTGGGGCTCCCCCTCCCCTTCTTCTCCCTCACCCCAGCCCTAGCGTGGAGAGCAGAGTGTCAAGGGCCCAGGAAATGAATTCGAATACACAGCTCCTACCTGTGGCATGCATAGACCCTCCTCCATTGGTTTTCCCTCAGAAAGCCTTCTATAAAACAGAACTTTTTGGAAGCAATTGTAAAATGTAAATTAATATCCATAGAAATATTTTCACCATTTCTGTTTATCTCCTGTGGATGGATGTGCTTTTGTCTGAATTCACACAGGCACGTTCATCTTTCACTAGGTGACTTTGGAGGAAGAGAAAGGAGAACTATTTCATGCTCTTGTCTTTGGGTTTTCTTTGTTTTAGGAACTGAAAGATGACCTGAAGGGTGACCTCTCTGGTGAGTTGAAGAATCTCATGGTGGCCCTCGTGACACCACCGGCAGTGTTTGATGCAAAACAGCTGAAGAAATCCATGAAGGTAGGAGCCCTACACAAGCCGTTTCTGCCCAGGATTTGATTATCAAAAAGAGTGACTTTCTGCCAGGGCACACTTGAGATATCGGTGGAAATGGGATCGATTTGGAGACTCTGTGCTCTCCAGTCAGTAGAACAACCCTGAAAGGGAAGCAGCCCCAGAACCTTAAGCCCACACGTTCCTGGCCTGAAAGGATATTGTCATATCCTATTTTTGCTGGTTTTTGTTTTGGTTTTTTTTTTTCTGACCTGAGGTGTTAGGTTCTCTTATTTTGTTGTCATTGAGAGTAAAGCACCATCTTTAACCCCATTGCTTGGGCCAAAAACCTAGAACTCGCCTTCATCCCTTGCTTTCTCTCATGCTTCAAAGCTCCCAAATGTGTCAGCAAGCCCATCAGCTCTACTTCAGAATCTATCAAAAGTGTGTGCACGTCTCCCCGAATCCACTGCTATCCTTCTAGCTCAACCACTCTCATCTCCTAACTGGACCACATCCATGTCCTCTGAACTGGTCTCTTTGCCTCTATTTTTGCCCATTTCAAATCCATTCACCATAGAGTAGCCAAAATTATTTAGAACAGCCAAACTTATTTCTATAAATTTATTTTTAGAATCAGCTTGTACTCTTCACTGGCAGAAATCTCAGATTTCTCCTTAAGCTTTGACTGCTTAAAATCCGAACTCCTTATCATGACCGACATCTCCCAGCGTGGTCTGTCTCCTGTCTGTCTCTGCGGCTGTTTAAAATTCTATCTGTATCAGTCAGGGTTCCCCCAAGAAGCAGACCCAGTAGGCAGGAGACAGAGAGTGAGGGATTATTGCAAGGAATTGGTTACACAATTATGAGGCTGACCAGGCAGATCTAAAATCTTCAGGGCAGGCTGTTAGGAAGGGCAGGCTGGGACTCTTAGCACAGGCTGGTGACTGTGGAACTTCTTCTTTTTCAAAGAAGGCTTTATGACTGACTGAATTAGACTCACTCTCTCTTAGGCAAAAGAACTCCAAAGTAAGCAGTCCAGAGCTGGGTGTCATGGCACCACCATTGTCAGAGACTCAGCCACCTCCAGCCTACAGATAACACTTCTCGGCTAGATGGCAGCTCAGCATCCAGCCATTGTATCTTTCTTTCTATTTTATTGAAGAATAGTCAGTTTACAATGTGGGGTTAATTTCTGTGTATAGCATAGTCTCAGCCACACACATACAAATAAACATATAGTCCTTTTCATATTCTTTTTTATTATAGGCCATTACAAGGTATTGAATATAGCTCCCTATTATACAATAGGACCTTATTGTTTATCTGTTTTATATATAGTAGTTAGTGTCTGCTAATCCTGAACTCTCAATTTATCCCTCCACCCCTGCCCCCTTTTCCCCCAGTAACCGTAAGTTTGTTTTCTATGTCTGTGAGTCTGTTTCTGTTTTGTAAATGAGTTCATTTGTGTCATTTCTTTTAGACGCCACATATAAGTGATATCATATGGTATTTTTCTTTCCCTTTCTGGCTTACTTCACTTAGTATGATAATCTCCTGGTCTTTATTTGGGTAGAGACACACTAAGCTTGAAAATGGGGGCTCTGTTACCAATCAAGGAAGATAAAAGATTTCAGCCTCTGTCCGTGTGCTATATTGGCCTTATTTGATCAAGTCCTAGTGTAAATGGCTTTTCTTGGAGTCACAGTGTGAGTCAGTGACCTCAATATAAACCAGGACTCAGGAATAACTAGTCTGCAAACCAACTGTGCACTCATGACATACATTATTGAGGCTTTAAAAGATCTCCCTGGATGAAGGGAATCATACATGCTGACCAACCCAGTGCATTGGTACAAGGATGAACTAATTCGAGAGAATTGCAGAGTCCTTTCTAATTGTAATAATGTTTGAATTCTTACTTCTGATCCTGAATGACATAGGCTTTCCCTTGATACTGTTTTTTCCTTGAACTACTCGATGGAGTTTTTCTCTAGAGTTGGACATTTTCTTTAAAATTTTGATGTCAGTTAACTTCAGATGATTCATGGTATTTTAACACTAAAATGTAAGGGAAATTCGAGAACCAGTTTAGAGCTATATAGGACCTTACGTTGATTTACTAAAACCTGTTCATCTGTGTAAACCAAGATATTAAGATTGAAATGCGTGAAACTAAGTTTTTTGAAGTGTTCTAAAAATAGATTTCCTTTTTCTTCTTAGGGCACGGGGACAAATGAAGATGCGCTGATTGAAATCTTAACCACCAGGACAAGCCGGCAGATGAAGGAGATCGGCCACGCCTACTGCACAGGTGACCTGATTTTCTGTTTCCCTTCACTCTTGCTTACACCTGTACGGGCCAGTGCTGCTTCTCCCAGAAACCTGCCAATCTCTTCTTCATGGTGATTTTGAGAAGGCTAAATGTGTAAAACTAAAAGGAGGATACATTCTAAAATGGGCTAGGGACTGTGGATTTTTGGAGAAAATTTTTAATATGATCTGAGCTAGAAGCTGCTGCATAATAATCCATTAATGCTGTGCATTTATGACATTGTAACTACGGTGAATTTTGCTCTCGGCAATCACTGCTTAATTGAATCCACCATTTTCATCAGTGTAAGAGACTCAGATCATTGCATATTAATATTATATGTTAAAAACCACTCAGATTAGCCTCATGATTTTTGGTGTGAGAAATTAGATGGACCATTTAGAGGATGTATTGCTCATGTGGGTTCAGTATAATTAGCAAAAGCCCTAATAGTCTGCTAGCTGTTTTGAAAGTAGAAAGCGCCTGCCATGCAATTCTGACACCAACAACCCAAAGTTAGAGTGACTTCATAGGTTAAGGGCAAGTCGCCACAAAACTACCCTAGCTTCAGACACCAGCCACAAACTCAGGTGGTCCCTGGCCACGTGCACTTCAGACCAAATGGTGACAGACTCAGAGGATCCTCACTCTCCCTTCAGGTTCAATAACTCAGTAGAATGACTCACAGAACTCAAGAATGCTCCAGACTTACAATTACGGTTTTCTGTAAAGAACGTAAATCAAGACGGATCGAGTGAAGAGATACACAGGGCAAAGTCTGGGAGGGTCCTGAGCACAGAGCTTCCATGTCTGAAGGATGCCTCACCTCCCTGCACAGCGATGTAGAACTGCCAACCAGGGACGCGCACTTGATCTTTGGTGTCCAGAGCTTTTACTGGGGTTTTATGACACAGGCAGGATTGACTTAATCACTGGCCACATGACTGAACTCCATGTCTAGTCCCCCTCCTCTCCCTGGATGTCAGGAATGTGGCTCAAAGCCTTAACCCTTTAATCACATGGTTGGTCTTTCTGGTGTGACTGAGCCCCATCCTGAGTCATCCTGTTAGCATAGACTCCGGTGTGGTTCAGGGGACCCACCATGAATAACAATGACGTTCCTGTTACTGGGGAAATTCCAAGTATTTAGAGGTTACCTCCCAAGAACCAGGGACAAAGACCTGCCCAATTCTTACTAAACAACAGTTTCTATGTTTTTGTATCAGGGAGGTCAGTTGTGTATCAGGGAGCTTCTGCAGCAGGAGAGTGCCAAAGAAGGGATATACTGGTCCCCAGATGGATGTTAGGGAGGTTACTGTGAGAAATTCCCATTCGAAGGTAAAAACCCCACTGGTAGGAAAGTGACTATTTTATGGTCGATGTGCCAATCAGGTCTAGTCAGAAAAACAGAAGTGTACGAGGTGTTTTAACAGAATTTAATAGAGAGAATCGCTCAAACACCTTTGAGAGGACTGAAAAAGCAGAAAGGAAACACAGAGGTAGCACGGAGGTATAACCCTCAGGGCAGGGACAGCAGAGAAAGGGATTGGGGTTTGCAGAAACTAGAAGCTCAGAGGGCACCGCTTTCCAGTGCTGGTGCTTCGGGGGCTCAGAGGAGATGCCTAGGGAATTGAGGTGCAGATCTCTGTGAAGGGACCTCCGTCCAGCTGGAGCTGGTACCTCCACAGACATGTAAGCAGGTGACTCGTCCTCGGAGCCTGGAGCCAACTGCTGCTGTCGGGGGAAAGCCCTTCACTGGGTTGACACTGACATGAATAGCAAGCCAATAGCATGTCCTTCTTTCCTCCTTCTGCCTTCCATCTATTCTCCCTCGACTCCTCCCATTGGTGGAATCTAGCAGGGAGTTGGGGTGTGGGGGGCAGAAGAGAAATGTACTTTGCAAAGTCCTAACCTCAGCTCCACAAAGCTAGGTATAGAAGGGCAAATTTGGGGTAGATGAGATAATTGCTCGATAATAGGCACAAATGGGTACCTTGTAGGTGTTTAACATTTCTGGTTCCCTCTGTTCAACAAGATGTGCATATAAAACATCACCAGAGCCAAGGGCTCTATCCCAAGATGCTTTATTACTTCCTGCTGTTTCTTGGAAGAGTTACCACTCCATGAGTTGACTGGCCTGGAGAGTCTCCTTGGAATTCAGCGTTTCTGTACAAACAACCCTACGACATAAGCTCTATGAAAGGGAGATTTTTGTCTGTTTTGTTCACTGCTGTATCTCCAGTGCCTGGAGCCGTTGGGGGATCAATTCAAAGATTTATTGAATGAATATCCTCAAGGCTGAGGTCTGAGTCTTAAGCACCAAGTGAGTGTTCTAGCATTTAGGACCGTCATTTTGCAAATGCGACAAGTGGTCTTTGTTCAGAGTTACCAGATGCCTTGTATCTGTGTGAGTTAAGCTGTCTAAGGCTACAAGGAGTTGAGCTGCATCTGGGTTCCCTTGGTGAGTGGGGATTAATGATACACAGGAAGTAAAAGAAGGAAATATTCTCAGCCGTGTGTAGCCAAGCTTTGTGGAGGCTCAGGACCCAGCACTACCCTCGGGACTCAGCCGTCTTGTCTCTCCCTCAGCATCAGACATCCACTGCTCCCCTGCGCTGATGTCTCCATTATAGGAACTCTTTCTCCCTCCTCTCTGCTTCCACTGTTCTGACAACACCAAGGAACTTCTCCTCCCTTACTACATGGTGCTCGTCTAGTTGAGGCTTCATTTGCCCATGGTTTCTGGTTATTCTTGGCTTCTGTTTCGTGCCTTATTTCTGGGGTTCTTCCCACCTCTTTGTTACTCTTTTTTTTAAAAAAATTCTGTACAGCTCACTCCCTAAAAGAAGAGATTCAATGGGCTTGGAAAGGCACTGTCTAGTGGAAAGCATTGTTTTGGGCAAAGTTCTCCCACCAGGTCGTCTCTGTACATTGGCTGCTCACCACCTATGGTCAGATGCCAACCGTTGGAGTCAGCTGCAGTGGGATTAATGCTGTCGTATAATGTGAAATGGTGACCCATGCATGAGAAACCCATCAAAAGAGCTATCAACCTGGCCCTCATAAAGGGACCAGGCGTTTTACGTGGCTCGTACAGTACAATGACACAATAGACTCTAAACGAATAGAGAGCTAAATTCAGAACTCTTTCCAGTGTTCTAAAGTTAATGGTGTGTGAGAGAGCACTGAATCAGGGATCGAAAACTCAAAGTTCTGTTTCAGGCTCCTGCACTGTTGAAACATCATATTTGCTTTTCTATACCATCTTGTGCCTCAAGTGCATAAAGTAGTTTTCAACTTGCATCGAAATAATTTTTGTATCTTTAGTCTAACTTCCCACAAAATATCTCGGGTGAAGGGAAGGGAGGCATGTGAGGCTGCATGAGATGACTATAAAGTCTCATCTAGATATTTCTAAAATTATAAAACACTCCCCCAGATTTAACAAAGGAGAGCTTCGTTTTTTTGGCTTGATATTTTTAAATTAAAAAAAAAACTTCTAATTAGAGTGAAGGATAGATGTACCAATAGCATGACTGTTAGGGAAAATGATGCCTACTAAATGTTATTACTTAGATAAATAATCTTTATTTATAGTGGGTTTTTCTTATTTGAATTGCTCTGGGAAATTATAGGTTTCATAAAAAGAGCCTTACTAAAATCATGCTGGAAGAGTTTGTCTCTCAGCACAGTTCTTGCTATTAGGTCATCTCATGTCACTTTCTATGATTGTCTTTTATTGATTTAAAAGGACAAGCGTTCATATGATTGACTTTTAGAGTTCTTGAGAACGATGCAGGGAGAGTTCCAATAGCCACCTGGTGTCAGCTGCATCAGGTATGTCGTGGCCCCAAGAGAATCGCTGCTCCTTGGACAGAGCAGAGCAGAGATTTACAAATCAACGGACACTGCACATCACAAGCTGTGCAAAAGGTGCTACAAGTAGTCAGGACTATATGTGAACACACAGTTGGTGTTTGTTATGGGGAAATAGTAGGTTTTAGGGTAGCTTTCTTACTTTTGAGAGATATCCAATAATGCAGTCTAGCTGTATGCATTAAGGTTAGAGTCAGGTTCAATAAAACAGAAAAATAATGGTGGCTTAAATAAAAGTTTATTTCTCTCATGTGTAGAAGCAGTCTGGAGATAGGCATTTCTAGGACTGGCTTGATAGCTCATCAACTTTTAGGAACCCGGGCCCCTTTCTGCTTATTCTTTGCCATCGCTGAGATGTAGTCTTTGTCTTCATAGTGCAAGATGGCTGCCCAGGCTCCAGGGGTCAACCTACATTCCAGGCATTAGGATGGAGGAAAGAGCCATCACTGAGGAGATTTCCTAGCAATGTCACATAGGTCTGCCTACATTTGGTGGCCAAGAATGGAGTTGTCGAGCTGTGCCTAGCTCAGAGGAGAGCAGAGGACGTAGTCTTTATGCTCTGTGCATTCTGTCTTGCTCAAGGTCAGGCTTCTATTCCTTTGGAAGAAGGAGGCAGTGGAAATTGGAAGGCAAATTAGCAGCTTGCCCACCCTAGCTTTCTCACCATACGTTCCTTAGTGCTATTGTCAGGTGAAATGAACCGTGAGTTGATCCAGAATGGCATTTTCTTATGTTCTTGTGCATCTACCACACCACATACTACAGTAATAGTTACAAGAAGGAGGTGTACATCTTGGAAAAGCGCTAGGAGGTTAAAAAAAAAAAAAAGAAGGCGTAATTTATTTCATCAGGTACTCCTTCCTTGCCAGTGTTGCCATTTAAGCTTTTCTCTGTTTTATAATAACATTTTTTAGTTTATCAAAGCTTAATTTCATTCTTATTTGCTTTCAGTATACAAGAAAAGTCTCGGAGATGCGATTAGTTCTGAAACCTCTGGTGACTTCCGGAAAGCTCTGTTGACTTTGGCTGATGTAAGGTTTTATTTTTTACTTTTTAACTCCCTAGTAAGTTGCACGCTCGGTAATAATTTTTATGGAGTTTGAAAATAACCAAACTGAGACAATGAGATTGCAATTTCCCTTATGAAATGATTTGTTCATTTTACATTTGGATTGCCATCAAGCAGTGTAATATTTAACCACCACCATGAAAGTGTAACTTAATGATGTATTTAAGGAATCTTGTTTTGGTCAGTAAATGGATTAAATGTCTTTTGATCAGGATTCATAATGTGTTAGGAAATGTTCTGCAAGTTCATCTGAAAGAAAAATAATTGTTCATTTCCATTATGAGTGTCTCCATTTTTAAGAACATGTTGATTTTCTTCTGGGCTCCAAAGAATATATATTCCACTTGGGAGCATTTAAGTTAAGTAGGACACATGACACAGAAGGGTTACCTTCAGAGATGGGTATGGCAGTCTCAGGGTTAAAAAAAAAAAATGACTTGCTGGAACTTTGTCCTTACCGCCTTTGGAAGAGTCACTAAACCATTCATCACCGTGTGACCAAATGAGGCCACACCTTGCTGTTTCTTTGTCAGAGGTGCATGACTTGATAAAAAAAGATGATAAGGTCAAGGATGAGATGTAGTCATACGTGTGTGTAAGGGAGGAAATGATTTAAGTCCTACCCCAGCAGCCTCTTTCAGCTGAGTTGCACAGCCCTTAATGTGGGAGAAAATCCCAGCAACCGTCTCAGCCTGAGGGTTGAAACAGCGTTTGTCAAAGTGAGGCATTACACCACTAGGAAGCAGTTTATCCTAATTATGGTTTCAGTTGTTTTCAATGGTGAAAACCTTATGAAGACTGAACCTGCAAACCCAAATGGGTGAGGCATCGCTGCAAACATATGCCCCCAGGTCTGCATTCATCACTGCACATCCGCTTGTGTGTGCAAGCGGGCACACACGCCCACTCGGGGCAGTGGAGGGCGGGGGTCCCGGGCAGGGCTTCAGCGTCAGACCTAGAACCCCGTACTCCTCTGCTGCCTACTGGCTTTGTGTGTTCAGGCAGGTTACTTTAATTGAAACCTTAAAGCCTCCATTTCACACATCTGTACAATTAAAATAATAACAGTACCAACTTCATAGGGTGTTGTGAAGATTAAGAGAGAGAGAGGATGTGAAACAGCACATGGGGTGTCAACAGTACAGTGGCGGCTTATTATTATTAATACCAATGATCGTTAGCATTTTTACTGTTGGAACACGGTGGATGATGAAAGGAGAACAAGACGAAGGCAAACTGGGACGCTTAGTCGGAGCAGAGTAGCCTCAGCCCTGAAACAAACAAACAAACAAAAAAAGAGATCAGGCAAAAATCAGGCAAGCATAAACAGACCGAATGTTTGAAAACAGAAACAAGTGTATTTTTACAGTATTATAACCAGATGTTTCACTCACCTGTAATTTCAAAATAATTCAAGCATTCTTCTTTTTCATCTGCGTCTCCCATCTTTCCATGACGTGCTGAAGTGTTTGTGTAAGCACACACACTCAGCCACGGAACCTTCAACAGGAGAGTTAGTGGGGATCTTTGAGGTTTTGGGGGTTTTTTGAATAGACTTTATTTTTTAGAGCACTTTTAGATTTCCAGCAGAAACTGCAGACAGCTCCCGTATGCTCATCTTCCCACCCTCTCCCAGTGACCCCTATGGTTAGCATCTTGCATTAGCAGGACACATTTTTTATAGTTGATGAATGAATTAGATGATGAATGAATGAACTGGCACATCATTATTGACTAAAATCCATAGTTTACATTCAGATTCACCACTTGTGTCCTACATTCTAGGGTTTTGACAAATGTATAATGTTGTGTGTCCACCATTACTATATCAAACAGAATAGTTTTACTGCCCTAAAAATGGTCTGTGCTCCCACTATTCATCCCTGTCTTTCTGCCTCTGAACCCCTGGTAACTGATCTTTTTATCTCTGTAGTTTTGCCTTTTCCAGACTGTCATATAGTTGGAATCATACAGTATGTAGGCTTTTCAGACTGCCTCTTCTCATGGCTTGATAACTCATTTCCTTTTTACCACTGAGTCCTATTTCATTGTATGGCTATGCCACAGTTTATTCCCCTTGTAAGTTTTGACGATTATGAATGAAAGCTTCTGTAAATATTCATGTGCAAGTTTCTGTGTGGACATAAGATTTCAGCTTATTTGGGTAAGTACCAAGGAGCATAATTGCTGGATTGTACAGTAAAACATGTTTAGTTCTGGAAGAAACCACCAAACTGTCTTCCAAAGTGGCTGTACCATTTCACATTTCCAACAAGGAATGAGATTCCCTGTTGCCCCACATCCTTACCAGCATTTGGTGTTGTCACTGTTTTGGATTTCACCCGTTCTAATTGATGTGCAGGGGTTTGGTTTTCATTTTCAATTCTCTAATGACATATGATGTTGAGCACCTTTTCATGTGCTATATTGCCATCTGTGTATCTGATGTCTGTTCAGATATTTTGCCCATTTTTAATTGGGTTGTTTGCTACCTTATTGTTGAGTTTTAAGAGTTCTTGATATATTTTGGATACCAGTCCCGTATCAGATATGTGTTTGCATATATTTTTCTCCCAGTCTGTGGCTTGTATTTTGATTTCCTGAAGATGCCCCAAGTGCCTGATCACCTCCCTTGGAGAAGCAGCTCTGAGATGCTGTAGTGGTTGGGATACCAAGCAATGGACTCTTCTGTCTCTAAAAGGCTTGCCCTTATTTTTATCTTCCCTGTTTAGGGCAGAAGAGATGAGAGTCAGAAAGTGGATGAGCAGCTGGCCAAAAAGGATGCCCAGGTCAGTAACAGAGCAAAGAAATCATCTCCTTTGACTGTGCTCCCTCCTGACTGCCTTCTCATTTCTGTGGCTCCAGCTGGGGCTGTCCTCTCCCCTGGCCTGTCTGAAGGAGAAGCCTGAAGCTGGGCATCACCCAGCCCCAACTTTCTGTCACCTCCGGTGGTGGCGCTTCTTCCCCTGGCTCCTGCCACCCCAGCTGTCAGATGTCTATTCTGCTAGAAGTGAGAGATGTGGATGACAGATGACCACAATGACCTGTGAAGTCAAGTCAGCTCGCCCGCTTCTCATTCCGCCACCTCAAAAAGAATTGGGTCTGCAGTAACATTTCTGTCTTCTCCCTTGTCCCACAGATTCTCTATAATGCCGGTGAGAAGAGATGGGGCACGGATGAGGATACCTTCACCGAGATCCTGTGTTTAAGGAGCTTTCTTCAACTGAAACTGAGTATGGACTCGAATGGCCATCCTTTGGGAATTGTATGGTTTGTGCATATGTTTTAGGGTTGAATATACTAAGTTCTGGAAAATGAAGTTAAAAATCACAAAGGCTCTTCCATTTTTATGTGTAAACATTTCAAGAAACAACCGGGGAGAGCTGTGTTCCTTACTCTGGGCAGAAGGGACACGACCCTTGTGTCCCCCTAGAGGCTGAGTAGATTACCCAGTGAGTGACAGGTGATAGACTAGATGGGGAGGGAGGCCAGGGAGGAGAGAGCAGCGAGCAGCCCTCCAGGGTGAGAGCAGAGAGGAGCATTGCTTCCAGCCTGTCTCTTGCCTCATTAGCCACTTTCCATTGCGAGTGAGTCTCTGTGAATGCACCCATGTTGATTAACATTCTGCTTTTTCTGATAGGAAGATCAATTGGAAGCAGGGAGGGAGGGCTCTTTTTATCAGACCGACTATTACACTGAATGGCTAAGCACCCACTTCCTCACTCATGCATCTCCCTGAGTCATGCTGGAGGCAACAGCACCTGGAAGCCCAGCGCTCCTCTTACGTGGGCATCTGACTGTGGCTTCCAGGCGCTGATCTGGAGAACGATCGCACTGCTTGTCTAAGCTTGTGCTGAGTTCAAAGGAAATGAGGAAACACAGGGACTGCCATTTTTTTTAATTCTGAGATCACTTTTCCTAAATCTGGTATTAAAATGATATTCTTTTTTATAAAATAAGGGTAATAGTATTCTAGAGTTGCTTTACTTGAAAAACTGAAAACCGAACAATCCTAGATCTCTCTCCAGATTTTCTCTTTTTGAAATTTACTTGGGAAAAATATACTTGGCTTACAAAGTATGCCTACCTGCCCGGGGACAGAGGTGCAGGTTTTGCTTTGGGGCGAATACCAGCCAAGAACTTGGAATGCCTTCTAGGGAGAGGTAGGCCATGCTGCCTTAGGGAGTGTGTGCTCAGCATGGAGAAATCTCCATAATTAAGATTTCAGTAGTAGGTTTAAAACATATTTGACTAATAGCCACATTTTGCTTCCCAGGTGCTGCTATAATTTAAAAATAGCCCACCTTACTAGATAAATTATTTATCATTTAGCCTTTCAGGCTATTTTAAATGCTAACAGTCTGGTTAGGGGGAGGGAAGAGGAGGGGAGGGGAGAGAGACAAAGAGATTGATCGTTGAAGAAAATGGCCTGGGAAGTTCAAGTTTTATTACTGGTGATTTTTTCAAGAAAAACCAAAAACCTCTGTGCTCGATTTTTAATGGTTTATATAGGAGTTTTTGAGCTTGCCACTTAACGTGATTTGCTGCATGTCAAGTCAAAAACTAGAATATATTGAAGTGTGGTCAACTGAGATGCTTTAAATATTTTTTGTGATGCTGCTTTTCAGCATTTGATGAATACAGAAATATTAGCCAGAAGGACATTGAGGACAGCATAAAAGGAGAACTGTCTGGGCATTTTGAAGACTTACTGCTGGCCATAGGTAAGCCCTCGAGTGCTTATAAACTGAGTTCGTTTGCACTTGTTTTAAACCAGATGTCACGATTATCCCTTTTCACGTAAGAGTCCTGACTGATCCATCCCGATGCTGCCACAGCCGCCAGCACAGTCCTTGGGACACACAATATGCTCAACAGATACTGTCAAATGGTGCTTGAAGAAGTTCTCTTCCTAGGTCTTCCATTGCCTTTTACCTTTGTGTTTGGCTTGTCACTACATTTGGATTATAAACTGCCTGAGAGAGAAAAAGTATTTCATTTCTACTGGCATTTTTATGGGGTCTGTTGGAAACAGAGACCCAGGCCAATTTGGGAATTCACCATATTTGATTATTTTTGGAAGACGTCAGTGGCCTCCCAGAGTTGGCTCAGGTCGGAACCACAGGTCTTCTCCCTCTTGGCCGTGCTAATAGGAGTATCAGAAAGAAAGACAGAGACTGAAGCCATTCCTTGAGTGGCATGTGGATTGACAAGCCAACAGAAATGCCGTTACACAAGCTGATCTGTCTCAGTCAGGTCTCCGCGTTGTCCTTTTAGGTGCCCAAAGAACACCTTGCAGGAAAGATGCATTCAGAGGAATGAGACACGCCTCAAAGGCAGGATTCAGTGGCCATGCTAGTCAGAGTCAGGCAGCAAGATTTAAGTGCTCCTCCACACACAGGACTGTTCAGAATCCTAAACCACTCCAATCTGGGGTGGCTGCTGTGTTTGTGACAGACTGCTTCTCCGTTAATGCCGGGGTATGAGTACCTGTCCTCCACACATCTAGTCTTTGCACCAATGAAAAATCATTAAATAACCTCCATCGTGCTGATTAATAGCTTCTCTGGTGAAATGAAGACAGGTAATGTTGAAGGGTAACCCCCTGCAGAGAGCCTCTGATTCATCTTTCAGGTGTTAATTACCACCTCTGGAGGGTGAGCTCCCCACTCGGGTCCCTCAAACTGTGTTTTCAAATAAACATTCGTCGGGCACGTATTATGCACTTAGCATTGTGCTAACCTCTTTACAAACATCAGTTCATTTAAGCCTCATAACAACCCCGTGGATTAGGGACCGCAATCATCCCCCATGGCAAAGCAGAGGCACAGAAAGGTTAGGTACCTTCCCCAGGTTACCCAGGGAAAGTGTGGTAGAGCTGGGGGTCTCACCTAGGCACTTGGGCTCCACGGTGCATGATGTTAACCAGCCTCTCTGATGTACTGCAGTGTAAGCACACCTGAAACCTGCATGAAGTATATGAAATTACAGAAAACATACCAGAGAGCAGGCGCTCTCTGAGGTCCAGGCCCCATTCTCAGGGCTTCTTTCACATATGTTATTTCATTTACTGTTCATCCTCTTTTCAGTGCCAAGAATAGGGCTCGATCCAAATGCTGCTAGGAAAAAAAAAATACTGTTGACTCTGATTGAATTGCTAAAGATAGGCCAAGAAAGAAAAAAAGCTGCTTTTTCAATTAAAAAAAATGAATCAAAGATCAGTCTCCACAATTGGTTCTGAGAATGTTCCAGTGGCAATGATTTAGCCAGTTAATTTTTTTCCACTTCATATTTTAATCTTTACATCCTTTTGCTTGCTGTCAAATTTGAAAAACTTTATTGGGATTTACAAATTCTTACTCATTGAACTAAGAAGCCTTCTTGGAAATAGACATTGAATTATGCACTCAGTTTGGGCTATAATGTATGTTATTTATCAAGTAAAAGAAGGACCTTATAATTCAACTAATTTAAAGTTCAAGATATGTCACACTTTCATTTTCTATTTCAGTCTACCATTGGAATGTAACAGGTAAAAAAATCTTTACCGAGATAAAACTCATATACCATAAAATTCACCCATTTAAAGTGTGCGATTCAGTGCTCTTTAGTATAGCCACAGAGTTGTGCAGCTGTCATCACAGTCTAAGTTTAGGGTATTTCCATCAGCCCCAAAAGAAACCCTGTGCCCATCAACAGCCACTCCCCACTCCTCCCCACCCCCAGCCCCCGGCAACCACCAGTTTACTTTCTGTGTCGATGTTTCTGCCCATCCTGGCTACTTCATGCACAAGGGTTCTAACACAGTATGTCAGCACTTGGTTTTTGATGCGAAAAGCCACCTGAGCTGTATCAGCTTAGACGTGCATGGTAGAAAGATTGCTGGTTGTCAAATCTGGACGCAGATAAGGAGAGGCTTTATTCAAAAAGACTATTGTAGTAAGGAAAACACTTCCATCTCGGAAATGTGCAGGAGTCTGAAAATCAAACAGAAAAGGGAAGAGGGTAAATGGACCTTTGCAGAAACATTTAAGGGGAAGTTGGGGGAGCAGGGGGCATAACTGTTGGGAGTTGACAGGAAGTGTGTCTCACTGTGTCTACTGATTCTCGGGACAAGTGGGGAAGGGAGCGTGTTCTGCATTTTAGTTCTTGCTCAGGCTGAGGGCCAGGCTGGAGTTCAGGGGCCTGTTGTGGAGCGAGAGGCCTGACTCAAGTTTGGTCAAGACAACATAGAAGGTAAGAAGGGCAGGTGTGAACCTTGGTCATCATAATGAACTTCAAGGCCTCCTGAGTCTCAGGGATTTCCCTGAGTTTCCCTGCTGGCGTTGGGTCCTAAAGCAAGGTTCCTGACCACTGCGTATACCACCGCCTCCCCAAAGTTTCAAACATGAGGAACAAATCTGGTGGCTCAGAACATAAAGCAGAGGACAAGGCAAAGGTTATGAAAGGAAAGGATGCCCTACATTTAGTTTGGGGGGAGGGTGATGAATTTGAAAAGCTTCATAGGATAAAGTGGGCATAAAAACTTCCCAGTGATTAAGGCTTGCTGAATATAAGTTTGCAAAAAAATAGGTAGCACCAATTCAAATCATTGGTTTCTTCTCACACAGCTTCAAATGCGTCACTGTTTTCATGTTTGTCTCAGATTCCATGTCTGAGTTTCCAGTACATTTCTCCTTCTGTCTCCCTTCGATGACTTCCACAAAAGAAAGGCCTTTTAAAAAGCTTTCCTTAAGAGTCTGTAAGGCATTATGAGAAAGCCGCTATTCTTGTTCTGATCTCCAAAATTCGTTATAAAATTCATTCAGTTTTGATCAGATTCCCACCTGCAGATCAGATGTAAGAGTATCAGAGTAATTGTGCTTCAGTAAATAGGTTTATGCCTTACAGACTTCTCCATCCCTGCCTATTTTCACTTTATTTAAAGGATAATTAATTTGCTCATGTTTTTGCCAGTTATCTTTTTCTTATTTTACTTTTGTTTTACTTGTTATTTCAAAATAAAGAATTGAAAGATGGTAGGTTTTTTTTTTTTTTTTTTTTTGATGACTGAATTCCGATTACAGGCACTGGTTCTAATGTAATTACTCTAATCAGCCTATACATTCTAATCCAGTCATTTAAGAGCAAATCTTTCCACTGGAAAAATTGGTTTTAAATTGAACTCGAGTGTCCCTGCTTACCTAATGAGTTATTTGGAGCAACATCCCTGCAGTCTTTCCACCCAAGCTATTCATCAGTAGCCAAAGATGTTAGGAACCCAGCAGTGGTGCACCCGAGGGGGTTATCAACGTGAGCGTAGGTGTTGGTGTGTCTGTGATCTGGAAATGAGTCAGCCACTGTGGGAGTTTCTTTGGCAGGTAATTTTATTTTCCCTGTGGCTAAGGATAATTACTGTGCTAAAGTTCCATACAAATATGACATTATAAGGCTTTGAAATTCAGGTTAAGCATCCATTCATTCTTTCATTCTAAAGAAAAGCCAGTAACGGTGAGGAGAAGAGTGGTATGGTTACCCAAAAAAATCTTTTTAAAAAACACATTATTATAGATTAACTCAATTTCTATTAAACATTGTGTGTTTTTTTTTTTTTAATAACAGTTCATTGCGCAAGGAACATGCCCGCCTTTTTAGCTGTAAGACTTCATCAGGCTTTGAAGGTTGGTCTGGAAATGTTGTATATATTCCTAGCTTCCCTGAAGGAGAATGTAAAAATATTGCTTCATATGGATGGGCTTTCATATTTCTTTGCCACTTTGATGCATTCTCTTTTGTAGCTGGGGTGTCTACTGCTTTGTCTCATATGTTGATAATGAGTACCCTGGTCATTATCAAGGTCGGTGCAGTGAGGAGTGGACTGCATTATTTCCCTCACTTCACATTAAGTGTAGGCAGTAAATTTGTTCTAGGATGACAGACCTCAAACTTGACCCATTAGGTCCAGCAGCCTCTCAAGCTGCCTTACTTAAAATAAACCAAGCTGAGTCAGCAGCCTCCCGTGGTATAGAAACCCTGTGTTACCTCATCCATTGGTGCCGCTAGATGGTGAGCTCCGTGAGTGTGTGAGCATTTTTCTTGCTCTTTTGTATCTCCATCCTGGGCCTGGCACGTAGAACATGCTTACTTTAGTTTCTTCCTGAGTGTTTCCTGTGGAAGTCCACATGCACTTCAAAGTCTTGTCCAAAGTGAACACACCATTCTCCTCACCTTACCCCCCAGCCCAGTTCTGCTCCCGGTCCCACACTCAGTCATGCCCCTGGACAGCCCCGGCGGGAACTAGCCTCGCCTAGCTTGCGAGGTTGTGCCATTCCCCACGAGCTTGTTCCCGGTGCCGCGGCCATATCCGCCTTCTTCCTGATCCCTGACCGTGACAAGGCTCTTCCCATACCAAGGGGCTTTGCATTTGTTGTCCTCTCTGCCTGGAATTTGCGTCCTCCAGGTCTACCTAGGGCTACCTCCTCACCTTTGCGGTCTCAGCTCAGATGTCACCTCTGGAGGGAGGTCTTCCCTGGCTGCACAGGTCCCCTGGCTTCCTTTCACTCACACTCCGTCCCATCATTCTGTGACCACTTACTCAGACAACTTGTTCATTGGTTTTACTGTCCATCTCCAACTATTAGAACATAACCTCCACGAGAACAGAGGTACCGTCCGTGTTGTTCACTACACAGATGGTCCAATGCCTGGCATACAGTAGGTGCTCAGTAAGTGTTTGTTGAATGAATGAATAGCGTCAACATCCACCTAACTGCTCAGCTAGAAGGTTTACGCTTCTCTCTCTCTTTCATTCTCCTCAAATGACACATCATTATGTTTTGTCAATCTGCCTTTATAAGCATCTCTTAAATCTATCCATTTTCTCCATCCCTCCTGCCATTATTCTAGGGCAGGCCATCATCATCATCATCTCTCTCTCTCTTTTTTTTTTTTTTTCTGTTAAGCAACCAGCTCTGGATGGGTCCCAAAGCTTCTTGCTCTGTTATCTTTATCCCACTTCTGCTTTGCAGTCCATTCTTCATACTGCTGCTGTCAAAGGAATCCTCTGAAACCACAACTCTGACCTGATCTCAACACTCTCCTATTTAGCAGATTGCAGTAGTTCGTCACACTCGGGATAAAGTTGGAATTCCCTTCCATGGTTTACAAGGTCTGGTCTTTCCAGACACATTTCTTGCTGTTCCTCCTCATTCTTTCTGTATCCTTGAACTTGGCCTTTTTTTTTCTTCCTTGTCCTACACCATCACATGTGCTGTTTCCTGCATTGGAACATTTTTTTTTTTCCCTCTCTGTCTGAGCTCCATTCCTTCTTCCCCTGGCTGATTATTTAGGCCCCAGTTTAAATACCGTTCTCTCAAACAGCCCTTTCCCAATCCTTGATCTGTTTCAGGCCTCCCTAGCATTTTCTCCCATAGTACCCAGTACCACCCACATGTCAGATTTTATTGTGATGGCCCATTTTCTTGCCTGGATGCTTTACAGAACTGAAAGCTTAACAGGGGTTTCTCATCTCTGCTTTCAGCATTTGGCAATGTGATGGCACAGAGTAAGTGCTCAATAAATATTTCGTGAATAAATGAATGATGAGGTTTGACAATACATGAGTGAGTCACTGTGGCTGGATATTATGTGCACCACTATCTATTTTGTGTAAATATAGCTCTGTCTGCTGTTTTGTGCACGATGAGGTTATATCATGCACACCTGCATTTCTTAACAGGGTGCTGGGACTGATGAGTTTACTCTGAACCGCATCATGGTTTCCAGATCAGAAATTGACCTTTTGGACATTCGAGCAGAGTTTAAGAAGCATTATGGGTATTCCCTGTATTCGGCAATTAAAGTAAGTTTCTTCTTAAAAATAACGAAACATACTGTGCCTCTCACTACCCATCCTCTTTTCCTTATAATCCTTCAAACATGAAGACACATGACTTAGATTCTCTCTCCCTGTCAGTGTGTAAAAGTGTTTTCTGAGTTTAAAATAGTAATAACAAAATGTCCCTTAAAGGTATTATTTTTCAGCTCTAAAATCCCAGGCACAGAAAAGAGACTCAGCATTTTTTTTTTTTTTTTTTTTTTTTTTTTAGTTTTAGTGGCCACTAATAATTCTTTTGTAAATTGCATATGCACGTTGCTTACCTATTTTTATATTGCAGTATTTTAATTTATTTCAGTTTTTTTTAATGAGAATAGAAAAAAAAGAAAGATATATATTTTTAATTTCCTCTTTGTTTTACTGAAAAGATAGCATGGTTCTGCACTTTGAAGTTCTTTTCATTTCAGTGCGTAGGAAGCTTTCTCATTCTTTTTAATAGCTGTGTATCTTTACATTACTTGTATATTTGTACGCACCATGTCAACAGATGTTTACAGTTTCTTGCCGTTATACAGTGCTGCAATAGGCATACACAATTTCACAAGGCACCAGTGTATCTGAGGGATAAATATTCATGCACAGGTGAGATTGCTGAGACAGATATAAATACATTTGTAATTTTGGTAAAGATTGCCAGTCAAGTTCCATTGTGCCTCAGTTAGTCAACTAGATTCATTCACCAAAATCCCTTTTTGTTTTTAACCAGAGCTTTTGGTTTTTTGCTCTAAACCTTGGCAGAAAAAGATGCATGCCCAAGTTGAAATAGAAAAAGGCAACTCTCAGGCTGTGCCTGGGTCTTAGCACAGATTTCATCAACCTGCTCCCATTCAATGCAATTTGAATCGATCCTGACACATTACAGTAGTTTCAATCAACAGAGGAAGATACAATAACGTTAACTGTATTGTACTTACTAAGGCAGAAAAGTAGACTGATACATTTTATAAGGATTGCCAGTAACAAAGTTGAAATACAAAAAGGGCCTTCGGTTCACCCTCAGCAAACCAGAAAATTAAATTAACCAGTAGCTTTCCCTCCCCCGAGGGTCTGGGTAATTGAGGCTTATTGTATTAGGAAACATTTAAACTATGCGTATCTTGATAGAAAGGAAAAATCCATTGCTGAAGAGTTCAGTGTGTAATTTAAAATTATCTAAGGGTTCTTCATTTCTGTCACCTAACATACATTATTAAGTAATCTCATTACGTTTTCAGTACTGATGAATAGAAGTTTCTCGATGGTTGAATTTCTGCAACTCAGGAGCTAGAGTTCCATTTTGTATATCGTCCCAGCCTTTGTTTCTGCCTTCCTCTCCATTCCGTCTATAGTTTAGACATTTCTCTGCTCATTAACATCTTTCTTGGATAATTAGAAGAGAGGGGGAGAGGAAGAAAGTGGGTGAAAAGCAAATGTACATCTTTTATTACTTAATAATAACTTATTAATAAAAACTTGATGCAATTACAGTTTTTGGTAGATTTCCCTGATCAATAAATTAAGTACCTGTTTAATAATAGCATAATTCTAGGATCCTTAAAGGAAAATATAGTAGTTACCCTTAATTAATTCATAACTATATGAAGACTTGAGGTGGGCATAAATAAAACAATTAGAAGATAATAATGTGAAACAACATATAATTAAATACTAGACTGTAGGGTATACAGAGGACAGTAATATAGGAATTGAGAGTCAAGGACATTTGGGATTAGATTGGGATCATTTCTTAGGGAAGTGTATCTTGAATCTCAATATAGATTGAAAAGAGAAGAAAACTTGGAACTGAGATTTAATCATTACTAGCAGTGAATGGCTGGACCACAGGGGATGAGCCTGCAAAGCAGATGAAAGTCAAGATGGCAGAGAGGAAAGAGGAAAAGGCAAGACCACTTACAGGAAAAGTAAGGGCTACTTGCCTGTTGGACATGGTGGTCATTAGATCTGATTTCCCAAACCGTAAGACTTAACACCTTGGAGAATAAACATGGATGAATCTAGAGTCAAAGGAACTAGTGACAAGAAATGAGAGGCTAGAGCATATTTGCTGTGGTCAGAATGGAAATAGGAATAATTTAAAACAACTGCAAAGAAATAAGTGGCAGGACAGATTAAGATGGGATCAAAGTGAGGAGAACCACAGGGACTGCTATTAGAAACAGGCAGCAGAAACATTTCGTTCGTTTCTTAACAATTAATATGGCCTAATTAGGAAGGTATAAATTATGTTCAAAGGTTTTGAAAATACATTAACTTTCTGTGATAACAAAGTCTCCAAAATGCCTTATAAATAGAAGAGCTATTTTACGAGAAGACATAAGGGTATAAAGGTCGGAAAAGAGGATGAGCGTTTGTTTATTGTCTACAGTGGAACGGAATTTTACACTTAGTTCTGTGACAAGCTATTTGAGTCTATTTTCCGAACTGATAGACCCCCTAATAATCGTTTACAGCTTTGATCAGAGATGGCCACAGGGAGGTGTTTTAATACAAAGCTAGAGCATTGTTGACTCGTCAACAGTTCAGGAGATTATTACACACGGCAAAGCAGGAGTTAGGAAAACCAATAGGGAAGAACTAAAATCTACATAAAACAGAAGAATGAATACGAATGCCTGTTGCGGCTCATTATGAGCGTATTGCTCAACCTCTTCCCCTTCGTTTCCTCCACATTACTGCAGTGTGAAATTTGTGATGAGACGTGCTCACTGTTTGAGTTGCCTGGAATCAAATGAGAATAATGTGAGGGTTTTAGGCAATCTGGGTTAAAAGCCAAGTTTTACCTCTGAGGCCATGCAAAAAGTTTTACCTCTTTTGCATAACAAGCATGTCGTCTTGCACTCTCACCCTCAGTGCCACAAGGTATCTTTCTGACCCAAGTTGGTTTTTTTTTTTTTTTTTTGGCTAGCCTAGGGAGAGGGACGGGGAGACATACTCTTTGGGGTGTAGTTCATTTCACTTAAGTCAGAAAGTGCCGTATGGTGTTAAGGGGCCAGGTTAACTGCGTCCACATCCTGCCTCTGCACTTATTCTCCATATAATTTGGGGCAAATTTCCTAACCTCTGTTTTCCTCATTTTACTTTGGTAAGTGGAGATATGTATGCTACCTACTGCACAGAGTTACTATAAGGATTAAAGTAGTTAACCCTTAGAAGAGCAAAGGTTTGATAAATACCTATATAATTTTTTTAAATACTATAATTTTTTAAAGTTTTGTTAGAAAATTAAGATTATGTAATATTATGTAGTTGATGCACTCATTTTTTTTTAAATCCAGATTGAAATATAATTGCAATATATCAGGAAGAATTTAAACATTATATATTGTAAAGAAGATGCTAGGCTGGAACATGATAACACTCAGGTATGAATGGATGATGGAATTACAGATGCATTTCACTAACTGGTACAGGTCGTGAGTTTCACACGCCAGTGAATCCCCCGATTCTGTGGGATTTGATTCATTTGTGGTCCCCTCATTGTTTATGCCGTGTCTGTTCTTTCCATCGATTCTGTTCCTTGCAGTCCGATACCTCTGGATACTACGGAAACACGCTCTTAAAGCTCTGTGGAGGAGAAGACTGAGTCAGAACATCTTCTCTGAAGGCTGCTTCCACGACGGGCTTTTCCTGCTACTCTGCTTACGCCTGTCTCGCAGCGTTGACAAGCAGGTGTCAACAGCAACCTGTTTTCCTAATAGAAAATTTCACTATTCCATAATAACGGCAACAAAAAGTGATTATTGTGGAATCTCATCATGGTGTAGCAGTTTCTAAATGAAATCTTTTAATAGTATTGAGGATTTGTTAATCCCATCCAAATTATATTTCTGCTTTGAAAGTGAGAATCTTTGCACTGTTCTAAAATATTAAATGCAGAACCACGTAATACAAGTTGTGTCTTTGTCAAAGGTAATCTGTCTGTGTCTAGCATATACCAGCATTGTTTGGTACCTGCCACCAACGACTAATAGTATTTTAAAACATATTTTGTTATAAAAGCTGTTGCTGCTTCAGTTTATCTATTATCTTATTAATCACATTCATCCTTAAAAAACAAATAAAAATGAAGATGTATGTAATCCTGGCCTCCCCTTTCTAGTTCGACTAAACTAGAGGAGTGGCAACCCATGATAAGTTATTTCAGCCCTCAAAAGACATCTGCTGAACAATTAATACACCTACTACTGCCTGTCTGGGCGGCAAGCGTGAATTGTGGTTGTTCTGTGCCAAATACTGCTTCCCCAGAATGGGTGTTAACAATCAAGTTTCCAAGGTATCCTTTTCCTCTAAAAAACTTTGCAAAACTGCATATTTCAAAAAAAAATCTGCCATGTTATCTTTGAAAGGGACCTAATATGAAATATCTAGACAAAAAGGAAATAGATAGGGTAGAAAATTCTAGTTGGATTTAGTCTGAACTACAATAGAAAAATGATAGACGTGTGAGAAACAGAAACAGTGATGTGCGAGTCCAGAACTTTTAATCAGTGGATTCCACTGGTGAGCACCTCTGAGACCTTTCAGAAAGATGCAGAAGTTATGTCTTGTTGTGAAATTCCCAAAGTGCATAAGGGGTTTAGAATCCACCTACCAGGCTTTGTCGCCCTGCCCTACCACTTACCAGTCTGTGGTGCTGGCAACTACAAAACCCAGTTAAACCCAAGTTTTCTCATCTGTAAAAGAATGAAAATTATAGCACTTAACTTTCCCATAGGGTTTTTAAAGATTAAGTAAGATGGTGCCTGGACATGGCAAGTGTTCAAGTATCGTGTTATCATTTATTGTTACCAAACATTAACATGATCAGGACAGCACTGCAACCCTTCTTCTGCAGACCTACCACGTGCCACGCCCTGTGCTAAGTGTTGGAGATGCTAGGAACTAAGACCCTTTCCTTTGGCCAAAGAGCTTATAATCTGTTTAGGGAGAGACACACATGGTGGAGGCTTAGTGTGCAAGAGGAGGGGAGCGGTGACAGGCAGGGCTGGATTACGACAGCCTCATATAGCCTGCTCAAGAGTTTACCACCAAGGGAGAGTCCTGGGAGGAGCATTCCAGGAGGGTTTCAATCAGGGAGATTATGTGGTCCACTTTCTGATCAAGGAGGAATGTATGGGGGAACAATGCTAAAGGCAGGGAGCCCACTTGACAAATTCATTCTTCCATCAATACTGGAAGTGTCAGCCTAGCTAAGGGATGGCCAGGGAGAAAAGAGGAGAAAATACACACTCTGGCTTAAGAAATATTTAGGGGATAAAACTGATAGAACATGATAATCAAGGTAGTCAGGTGTCAAGTTTGCCCCCACAATTCTGGCTTAAGTGATTTGGTAAATAGGTGTCCCACCAAGCAGTAAATCACAGCTAATATTTCCTGGGTGCTTACGATGCACCAGGCACTGTGTTACACAGTGTAGTGTGTGCTAAATCATTAATCCTCAAGGAACTTTCCAATGTAGGCACTAACTCACAGATACAGGAATGGAAGCTTAGAGAAATAATTAAGTAATTTGCCCATTAGAAGAGCCAAGATTTACATCCAAACAGCCTAACTCCCAGTGTCCAGGCTCTTAACCACCATTATTGCCTTAGAATTTATCCCCCCTCCAAGGCCACCGTTCTTTTCAACCCTGGAACTTAGCTATTTGAATGCAGGGATTTTTGTCTGCTGCATTCACTGCTGTATCCCTAGTGTTCAGAACATACTTGGCACATAAAAGACACTTGTCTGTAGCATTGCATGACATGCATTTGATTGATTTTGACTGCTCCCTGTCATGCCATTGTGTAAGTCATAAATTCATAAATATAATTTCTAGGAGGCCACAAAATTGCTCTGAAGGAAGTGGGGAAACATGATTTTATCATATTTTATCACAGTTTTACCCCTTGTGCTGCTTTGGAGTGACGGTGCCCCACTACGGCCGTAGAAGTAGCCTTCATCTCCAGTCAGTAAGGGGCAGGGTGTAACAGACAAAACACCAAACTAGGAAGAACTTGGGTTGTTGTCTTTAATGGGCTCTGATCACCAGTTATCACTGTTGGGCAGGGGCTGAGGTGGGGAGTGGGTTCCACACCAAACGATGCTCTGACCCCAGCCAGACAGCCTATAACAACTCAGTTCTGACACTGTCTGCCTGGAGATAGCAGATAACTAACCCACAGGTGAAGGGCTCAGTCCTGCAAGGCTACCTGCCCCCTGTCCAGATGCCAATCACGTTCAGGTTGTCATCTGCGCTTCTGACTGACTAGCTGTAGATTGGAGGGTCCATCGACCTCCACCTTGGGTTTGATTAATTTGTTAGAGTGGTCACAGAATTCAGGGAAACATTTACTTAGGTTTGCCAGTTTATTATAAAAGGATATAATAAAGGATACAGATGAACCTCTAGATGGAAGAGATGTGTAGACCAAGGTGTGTGGCAAGAGGCACGGAGTGTCCACATCCCATCCAGGTGCACCACTCCCCATAGCTCATGTGTTCACCAACCCAGAAGCTCCCCAAACCCTATAGTATTGGGCTTTTTTAGAGGCTTCATCACATCGGCTTGGTCAACCATTAACTCCATTTTCAGCCCTTCTCCCTTCTCAAGAAAATAGGGGGCAGGGCTGAAAATTCCAAACATCTAATCATGGCTTGATCTTACCGAGGGCCAGCCCTCATCCAGGAGCCACGTAGAGTTACCTCATTAGCAAAGGTCAAATATTAAAATCAAAGATGCTCCCAGTGCTCTTATCACTTAGGAAATCATAAGAGTTCTAAGAGCTCAGTGCCAGGAACGAGAGGCAGAGACCAACATATTTTTCTGTTATCTCATCCTCTTGCTTTCCCAGGGAATCACTGTGTTCTCTGTCACACAAAAAAATAAAGGCCAGCCACTCAACCACTGTGAATGTCAGTGTAAATGTTATATATTTCTCACTTCTTAGCCCAGTTCCCTGTTCATAGTAGGAACACGACAAATTGCAATGACAGTGATTTGTAAAGCAGGGGAGAAGATCTTTCCTGCTATTCGTACCAGATTGATGTCAGGAGCACAGGAAATAATCATGCGAGCTACCATGAGAAGTACTAAATGTCATTCACCTGTGGTGTAGAACTGTGGCATTGATATTAAAATAATCAAATTTTGTTGTGTATACGAATCAAGGACTTCCCACGTGCTGAATACCGTGCTAGACATTTTAGATCCCATTTCTTCTCAGCGCAGGATTGCACGTGTCACTATTATCCTCACTTAACAAATGAGGAAAGTGAAGCTCAGGAAGGTTAGGTTACTAGCCCAAGTTTACACAACGGGAAACCAAGGTGTAGGATCCAGGTCAGACGGTATCTGTGCATGAATGAGGATGAAGGAAGATAAGGACGTGAAGGGAGTGGCGATCACTGGACAGAATGCTGCAAAGAGAAGGGAACTGAGACAATGAAAGACTCCAAGGAAAGCTTCCTCCTCCAACCCTTCTGCTCTCTTCCTCCTTGCCTTGTGGGCACCGGGCCTGCTGAGAGATGCTGAAAGTATTTTGCTGATGATTCTGATGGAACGTGGTTATCTCACCCTTAGTGACCCTTCCAAAGGATTGTAATATTTATTTAAATATTTAAATACTATATGAGGATGAGAGGGGAGATCTATTTAAATACTATCTGGTACATGGCAGTGCGTGGTTTAGGCCACGGGCCCTGGCGTCATGCTGCCCAGATCTGTGACTTTTGGCAAATTACTTTACCTTGCTAAGCCACAGACCCCTCACCCTTAAAATGGGGACAATGGTAGTTCCTACCTCATAAAATTATTTTTATAATTAAATGAGAAAACATTTAAAAGATGTTTAGCATGGAGTTGGGGTGGTGTAGCTCAGTGGTAGAGCACATGCTTAGCATGCACAAGGTCCTAGGTTCAATCCCCCAGAACCGTCATTAAAAATAAATAAATAAATGAATAAATACAATTTCTTTTACAAAAATTAAAAAATAAAAGTTGTTTAACATAGTGCCTAACGTACGGTAAGCCCTCAATAAATGTTAGCCCAGATCATATTACTATTACAATGTATTATTCAAATGCCATGTTTTTTCTTGCCTCTGATTTCCACAAGGTGGCAGGTCGAGTTCAAATTGGACCCTGTGGTTCCGTGTCCCAAAGGCAAAACCTATTTATTTTAATTGCTTCAGAATAACTGGGCCAAATATGAATTATTCGGGAACATCTTCATTGTCTGTAGAATGTTATGGTCCAGGCATCTTACTGTTGCTGTAAAATCCTTCTTAATGGAACATATGGATCATTTAATTTAATCCTCTTGTTTCTCACAATTCCCAGGACCATCTGCATTTACATGAAATGTATGTTAACTCTTCCAGGGATCAGCCGGCTAAGTGAGTACATTCAAGTCACCTCGTTATGCACTGTTTGGTTCATGAATGACTGTGAAGAGGAGAAAACTAGCAAACTGGAAAGAGTCCTGGGCTCTGTGATTGGTGAACTGCAGAAGGATGGAGATTTGTACACCTCATTCTGGAGTGGGAGGATATTTGGTCTATTTACACAGCGCTACAAAAAAAAATGACAAATGCAGACATTGAATAGGGGTGTCTCTAGCCTATTTGTAAGGGTGTGTTGAGGGAAATGTTTATTTTTTTAATTTTTAATTTTTTTTAGTTGAAATATAGTCAGTTACAATGTCGTGTCTATTCCTGGCAGACAGCATAATGTCTCAGTCACACATATACGTACATATACTCCCCTTCATATTCTTTTTCATTATAGGGGAAATGTTTAAATAGTATAATCCAACCTTTACTTCTGTGTATCCTCTCCTTTTTCCATCTCCCTAATTTCATGTCATATTGATAACCTCCAATTTCTACAGTTTTACTTTGTCTCTAAAGCATTGGTTTGGAGGCCAGATCAAACTGCATCCAAATCCTGGTCCTCTGCTCATTGTAGCAGTGTTTCTGGCAGTCAGCATTTGACAACTACTTAACTTCCTTACACCTCAATTCTTTTTTAAAAATTCAATTTAATTTTTTAAATTGAGGTAACATTGATTTATGACATTATATAAATTTCATGGGTACAGTGTTATATTCCTACTTCTGCGTACCTTACAACATCAATTCTTTACCTGCTAATAACAGCCCCTACCTGAAAGTTGTGAGGATTAAATGAAATAAATCACGTGAAGAATTTAATTCAATCAGAAGTAGTTACTAGTAATTGCATTGGCATAGCCCTGCCCAGCAAATGGAAGAGAGTAGGTGTTCAGTAAGCATTTGTAGAATAAATTATCCCACTGCAGAGGGATAGTAACTCTAAGACTGGCCTTGGACGTCTTCAAGGAAAACACTGAAATCAGTGTTATCTTGTCAAATGTGTTCTCTGATGCTGGGAGTCAAATATGTAAGTTTGTCCAGACTTATTTCCTGGCCATCACTTGAATTGTGTGACAGGTGAGCAGTCGATTTACTTAACCTTTCTGTGCCTCAGTTCCTTATCTGTAAAGCCAGGACGGCACTAGCATTTAGTGGTTCAGATACAGATGGGTGAGTTATTGAGTTTTCAATTAGTCAGTTTAAGTAAAACACTCAGCACAGGGTTTGCCCCACCTTAAGTGTTCAATGAGCGTTGACTGCTATCCTCTGGCTCTGTTTGGAAGACCTACAATTGCTTTTGCTTGATTCACTTGGGGGATTTTTGGATGTTGTAAAGTGAACTCTCCTAGTTTGTAATTAGGAAAGGAGATAAAAGCGACCTCTTGGCAATTCCCTGCTCATGAAACCTTGTATTTTACAACCCACGGAAATCACCCTAGATTTCTTTTCAAACCCACCCCGGCAAACTGACAGATTCAGATCTTTCCCACCCACTTTCTGGGCGTCTCCCGTGGGACTGTGGAAGTAAAGCAAGTGTTAGTTGCTTTGTGCATGAACTCTGTTACTAGTGCTGCATTTCTGCTAGTGTCAGCAAGCTCAGCTTTCTGCCGGTTCCGTCTACCAGAGGGTCAGCCCTGCTCTGAGACTAGAGTTTGCCTGTTTCTGTGGATTTTGTAAAGTCAAAAGTGGAAGGAAGGAGAATTTCAAGTGAGGAGGTGAATTACAAAGGAGAGGTAGCATCGAATGGCTGCTGCAATAAAGAATAGAAAAGAAATCCCAAACCCTCTAATCCAAGACACCAAAACAGCCCATTCAGCTGTACGAGTTTTAAAACCCAGCTCTGCACAGAGAAAATGGGCCAGTGAAACCTACCCGAGTCCTCTTCTGGCACCAGCTTCGTGGAACTGATGTGGCGATAAATAATTGCCCAGGGTGACTCGCAGAGCTCTGAGCCTGCCCCGAAGTAACAACTGCTACACTGTCAACCACCAGGCAAATGAGAACTTTGACAAAGGACACTGAGATCAAATTGGCTCCTACACACGTGAGCAGGCCACAGTAGCGGGGGAGTGGGGAGAGCAGAGGTCCCGGTGGGGAGCGAGTGAGCAGGAGCCAAATTCACACCTCCACTTGGAGAACTGCAGCCTGGGCGTCACTGGCCTATACAGGTGCCCCTGGCCACATGAACTCCATGGAGTTTAGAGATTTTCAACATGGAAAATTTAAACTTTTTGTGTTGTTTTGTGTTAGAGAGCCAAGTGCACAAGACAAACTTAGATCACGTATTGCACGCTGTTTAAACAGGTGTTGACTGATCTCTTCATGTCTTCCTTGGTTGCTGTCAGTCAAATCAACTCCTTGAGCCCTTATTCCTTCAAGGACTTATTGCATGGTCACCATGGCCCAGGAACTGTGCTGGGTGCTGGGATTATAAAGCTACTCATTTTCTGACTTCCAAGACTTATTCTGCAGAATGTGGAAGAGAAAGTAAAGATGGATACCTAGCTAATTAGCAAAGATAGCCTGGTGGTAGTGATGGGGGTGGTGGTGGTAGTGATAGTAATAGTGGTGATGTTGGTGGTAGTGGCGGTGGTGGATGGGTTTGGGCCACCTGTCTGCTGCATTTCTTTTTTTAAATTAATTTATTTTTTATTGCAGTACAGTCAATTACAATGTGTCAATTTCCAGTGCACAGTACAATGTCCCAGTCCTGCATATACACACATATATTCGTTTTCATATTTTTTCATTAAAGGTTATTACAAGATATTGAACATAGTTTCCTGTTCTATACAGAATAAACTTTTTTAAAGGCTATTTTTATATCGAGCTGGCTGCCCCATTTCTGCAGCTCTTTGACCTCAGACAAGATTCTCACACTGTTGTTCCTGACTTCCAGCGTTAACAACTAAGATATTTGAAGAAACTGCTGATGATTAGGTGCTCAGTTAAAGACTATCCAAGTCCTTAGGGCAGAAGTTAAGAGCCTAAAGCCAGTCCAGTTCAGGTTCAAATTCTAGCTCTAAACATACTAGTCACCGACAAACTATTTAAACTCTTTGTGCCTCTGTTTCCTTATCTTGAAATTTGATAGTAATAATTAAATCAACCACCTTGGAGTACACAGATTAAATGGATCAGTGCATGTAAGCACTTAGAACAACCCAGCAAATAGTATGCACTCTGTGAGTGCTACTCACCACTAACTGTAGTAACACATGGTATGCTCTGTAACGAAGCTGCTAAAAATGCTGTGAACCACTATGCACCATTAAAATGTATAGATATAGATAGGTAGATACACGTGTTCAAGAGACACATGTGATATTTGGCTACGTAGGAAAAAAGAACGTTAACAAAACACTGGGAAACAGAAAACCAGAGAAACTGGGAGAACAGATACGGCTGAGGTCACTGTTCATTGTTCATCTGTGGGTGGTAGGATGACAGGTAATTCATTTTCTTCTTTTTTCTGATTTGTGTTTTGTAAAATTCTAACAATAATTGATTTACTAATTTTAAAACATTTTTTAATGAAATATAAGGAAGTTTGGTTATTAAAAGGTGCCCAGAGCTCAAATGAAGGATTGATGAGACCTGTCAGGGAAGGATTCTCTGGGAATGGAAACTCTGAGCTAGGTATTAAAGGAATTCATTGGTAGGAGCTTTGAAGACATAAAGATTGGCACAGAGATGAGGACAAGCTCCCAAGAACTGCCCAGTTATGTAGCCTTGATTATATGGGAAAGTCATGCAACAAAGAGTGCCTGGGATACGTGGGTCACCAACCCTTTGTGGAGAGCCTTCTCCGGGCCTGAATAGTAACAGCCAACCCTTAATGCCCACTTGTTTCCTATTTCTGCAGTATCTAGTGGAAAGTTAAGCTCCTCCCTCTCTTTCTCTCTCTCCCCCTTGCTCTCTCTCACTCTCTCTTTTTCTCTTTCTGATTTCAGAAATCTCATTGTGGGCAATAGCTAGAGACAAGTTTAAGTCTTCTTTGTGATGGAACCCACAGCACAGATGCTCATTGTATTGCCTGCTTTCCAGATATAGACAGGTAATGTGAGAGCCACGGAGACCTCTCTGTCACGGCTTTGAACCAGTGTAAGACCCATCTCGTGGATGTACACTCAAAGCGGGGTCTTTCCTAAGAAGAGGGTGATGCACAGCAACATTCAGCTGGGAATGGTCCTACTTTTCCAGCTCTTTCTGTGTCTCACCAGGGACCTCAGGACTCTAAGGAGGCACCAGATTGTGCAGCAGGCACGGCCAGCCACCTCAGGCACCTGGCAGTCATTTCAGGTCTTCTGGGTACCAGCCTACACCTTAGCCTTCTGTCACTGGAGGGCTAAATTTGACAGCAATAACTGGAGGATGTCTTCAATTTATTCAGATATGTTTCTGGAGATAAGACTTGGTGACAAGGAGAAAAGCAGCTTCCTTCCTCTTTCTACCTCCTCTCTTCTTAAGCCCTCTGCTTTAATTTATGGCTGACTTGAGCAATGTTGACAAGACAGAGGAACGTCTTTCCAATGTTTAGTCTACTTTTAATTATTTCAATATGGAGACCTTCCCTGGCCACCAAGCAACCAACTGTCCATTCTTGATTTTCTCCTCACTCTTACTTCTGGGAGCTGGTTGTGTCATTTGGTTGGTCTAGGTGCAGCCAGAAACTTCTGGAAGGTCCAAGGTTTCCCAGAACTTATAATCTACCCAGAGAAAGTCCCTGTGGGGAAACTCCACAAATCTATCTCTGGTTACGCCTCTGGGGACACTGGGGTTGTCTTGCTTCTCCTGGGCTGCTCTTGTCATCCTCAGTGTGATGGTTCTGTCTCCTTTCCTCTGGGAAAACAGCCTCCTGACCTGCCCCTTCCTAGGTATTAACTGAAAGACTCTAAGCTCCAGAGGCGTAGTCTGAGTTCAAATACCACCCACTTGCTGTGCAACTTTGGGCAAATCACTTAGCAAAGCTGATCCACCATTTCCTTCTGTTTATAAGACGGGAGTAGTGAAATAAGTCAGACAGAGAAAGACAAATACTGTATGATCTCACTTATGTGTAGAATCTTTTTTAAAAAATGGAACTCATAGATACAGAAAACAGACTGGTGGTTGTCAGGGGCGGTGTTTGGGAGGAGGATGAAATGAGTAAAGGCAGTCAAAAGGTACCAACTTGAAGTTATGAGATAAGTTAAGTCCAGGAGAGGTCATGTAGAACATAGTGACTATAGTTAATAATACTGTATTGTATATTTGAAAGTTACCAAGAGAGTAAATCTTAAATGTTCTCATTACAAGAAAAAGGAAATACGTTACTATGTGTGGTGATGGATGTCAACTAATCCTATTGTGCTAATCATTTTGAAATACAAACATATATCAAATCATTATGTTGTACACCTAAAACTAAAATTACGTTAATGTCAATTATATTTCAGTTTTTTAAAAAGATGGGAATAATTTATGGAACTCATAGTGCCAGGAAGGCCCCCAAGGAGGGATGACTGGATCTGTTGTGGAAGACACGAGGAGTTAAATGAGGTAACAAAGGTTCCTTGACAAAAAGCACCTAACACAACATCTGAAATATAGTAATAATTGGATATTATTTACACCTTTCCCCAATTACCTATTTTCTTTTGCTATACCTAGCACATGCATATGATCCTTTTGGTTTCAAGGGTTTTACTATTAATAATTATAGGGTAACTGACAAAGGGCTGCATATTCTGTTTAATAATCTTGGGCAACTTCTGAAGCTTAACAATCTTTTTTGTTTTGTCTTTGTTTTGGGGGAGCTGGAAGTAATTAGGTTTATTTATTTATATATTTATTTTAATGAAGGTACTGGGGATTGAACCCAGGACCTCAAGCATGCTAAGCACACGCTCTACCACTGAGCTATACCCACCCCCACTGAAGTTTAATACTCTCGACTCCCTTGCAGAGAGGAGAATTCAGCTTCCCTTGGACTTTGGCTTTAAGACCTCACATTCTTTTCTCAGAAAACAGACCTGAAGACCCAGTAGGTGGTAACTGTGCTCTGATCCTCTCAGGTGTTTTCCTTTCAATAATAACAGGGACTGTTTTCTTAAGTTGAATATGGACAATTTATAGTTATCTCATTTAACCTCACAACAAATCCCATGAGGCAGGTAACATTATCCCCATTTGTCAGTTAGAAAACTGAAGCTCAGAAGGCTGAGTGTCACCCAGGATCACACAACTAGATCACTCTGGAACCACAATACAAACCGAGTATCTACAGCTGCAGATTCCATGCTCCTGACACTCTCACCGTGATGACTTGATACAACAGTAGACGCGGCTGCAAAGCTCTTTCCTTTAGAGGCCTTTTTCCAAGGGGAGAAGGGTCTGGAAACTTGGATGCCACATGAACCCCCTAGCTTCCTGCCCCAAGCAACTTCATGATATATCACGGGCATCTAACAGCCACGAGTACTGAAATCCGAATTCGTTCCTCGGAAGTTATAGATTGGTAATGTCAGGTCATCTGTCTTACAGGATGAAAGCCACCCTGACAAAGAAAGCAGTGACAGCGTCTTTAAATCTTCGGAGACTGACTGATCAGGAGGCCCTCAGACCGGAAGTGAACGGTTGCCGCATGTTGTCTGCTCACTGATCGTGGGCTATCAGTAGCTAAGAAATCGAGGATGTGCAAGGCAGGGCAGGTGAAAGGGCAGAGTTGGAACACTGAACAAACTTTCCAGCATTACTACATAACTTCCTTGATTCGTGGGGGAAGTGTGCTATTTTTCGTCTCTGCTTCCCCACGCTGCGCAGAGCAGCGGTACTGAAACCAGTCAGCAACGGGGCCTGCAGCTTCAAAAGGTCATGCTGCTGCGGGTGCATTTTGAGTTGCAGTGATAGCAGACACGCAGGCAAACATCCAGAGGACTGGCAGGGCCCAGGCCTGAGCCGCAGGGGAATCCGCCGTTTCTGGAGCTTCTGGGAGGGGAATACGAGTCAAGAGAGGAAACCGAGTGATGAGGAGGAAGGCCATGCAGAGCTATGGGGAGAAGCAGCAGAGCCCCCCTTTGCTCCCGAGACATATCTAATAAGGCAGTGGTGAAAGAACAGCATGTCTTGATGGTCTACTCTGTGCTCAGCACTATGCTGCCTGCTTTATAGAGGCTCTTAGGCACAGTGGAATGTCAGGTCTGGGGTATGAGGGCAAAGCAGGAAGCAGTGAAGGCAAACTGTGTCTTTGTCCTAACTTCTACCAACTACTCTGAGAAATCGGGAAAATCATTCCATTTCTCTGAGTTCTTGTTTCATCTTTAGTTCAAGGTTTGCAAATACTAACAACTACATACAAAGTAGATAAAAAACAAATTTCTTCTGTATAGCACAGGGAACTATATTCAATATCTTATAGTAACCTATAATGAAAAAGAATATGAAAACATATGGATGTATATGTCTGACTGAAACATTATGCTGTACACCAGAAATTGACACATTGTAACTGACTATACTTCAATTAAAAAATAAATAAAAAGTACATTTGGTATTGGAAAAATAAAGTTGTCTTTAATTAAAAATCAAATCAAATCAAATTAAACTAATAATATCTATATTAATCATTGAGCCCATCAATATTAATTGAAAGCCTACTGTGTGCTAAGTGGCATAAAAGCTGGATATATATATGTAGGTAAATTAAAATAAACCAGTGTCTTATAAGTAAGTTCTGGGAATGTAATGTACACCATTGTGATTACAGTGAACAATACTGTATTGCTTATTTGAAAGTTGCTAAGAGAGAAAATCTTAAAAGTTCTCATCACAAGAAAAAATTTTTGACTGTGTGTGTGATGGATGTTAACTAAATTTATCGCGGTGATCATTTTGTGGAATTTACAGTCTATGGATACAAGCAAGTGTGATAAATTATATAAAATGCTTGGGATTTGGCACTTATTATTGCATTTAATCTTCACAGCAGTCCTATGAAGAGCGTGCTCTTTTCATGTCAACATTATCTATTATTATTAAATGTTAAAAAAAAAAAAACTCAGATAGATCCAGACTGAGAAAAAATACTGAGTACTAGATTCATCTTAGTTGCAAAAGTTAAATGGCCATCATTAGCTGATGGTTCCACAGAATCAGTTTGAAAATGTGGTATATTCCATATTCAACAATAGACCATGTCTTTCATTGATTTTCACCTTTTGTCAGTGGATATTTGTGGTCCATCATTGTATTCTTAGTGCCTAGCCTAATGCCTGGTACGTATTAGGTGATGGACACATAATTGTTGCATAAAATTGAGCACTTATTACATTACATTATATTACATTACACTATTACCAGGCATCACTTACTCTGAAACTTACATTGTGTCTGATCTTTGTTCTTAGAAATTGTGTTAGGGCCCATGGATAAAGACAATAAATTCTGGCCCAGTAAGCTTTAGAAAGATGTGTCAACAGAAATGAAGGTAGGGAAGAATGGTAGAAACTGGTCTTAGATGGAGAATTTCCCCCGAGAATCCAAAATAACTCCTCTGTCTCTACTTTGAACCCACCTCTTCTTGCTCCAAGATATTACTCATAATGATGGGTGTTCCCCCAAGATTCTGACCCTGGATTTCTGCTTTACCAGAAAAACTTACCAGGGTAGTTTTTGTGAAGTTGCTTAATTTTAACCGTTCTTAGCTTCTTCTTATGTAGGTAAAAGTGGGACAGTGCCAACGTCCCTGATCAAGAGGATTAAATAAAGTGATGTATCTGAGAGTAGCCTGCATGTTGAATGAAGGGCTGGGAAAGCAGATGCCGGTACAAGTCCATGTTGCAGTAAGGCTAGATGGAGAGGAAGCGGAGATGTCATTGCTGCCCCACCTAAGCCCCCCCGACCCTCAGCATTCCATACACGCTGACTGCTCCTCACGGCAGTGCCTGTGTCTAGCTGTCAGAGCTTGCCTTGGCCCAGGGCAAGGGCGGAATGGCAGCAGCAGGAGGCTAGCGCCCCTGGCATGGCCCTCAGCTAATGACAGGTGGCAGGCAGTAGATAATACCAAGTGCTCTCCTCTCTGAGCTGGGACAGCTCTGAGGTATGGTCTACACTGCCTGCCAGAGACCCCCTCCCCAAGGGAGGACCAGCCCCAGTTGTCCACGGTAATAACCTGCTCATAGCACACCAGTATGTGCTCCCTTCCCTTTTCTATTTCACAACCGCTCTCACCTACCAGTGCCTGCTGGGATCCATGGATCCTTGTCTCAGGGTCTCTTTCTGGGGGAAGTTATCCTAAAATAGATTATTTTAAGCAGGAGGCATCACTCTGTGTGCAAAGTTGTAAGGTTGCTGGGTAGAGGAATTGAGGGAAGAAAATGGAGGCTTATGGGGGTAGAAATAATCTAGAATGGTCAGTTCTCCAAGTCGGTGTGCTGGGGAGTTACCAGGAGACTTCAGCAGAGATGGCAAGGTAGGAGTCATGGTGCAGCTCAAGTTCTAGAGCCCTGAGTAAGAAATGAGCCATATCTTCAGAGTTTCTCATTTTCCTCCAAAAACACAGGGTAACTTGGAAAAGGAGGAAGAGCGCACATCTAACGATTACCTAGCAAGTTACTACCACCACCTACCACTGCTTTACATGCACTTCACGGGTTCTTTGAATGTCAGGTCTGGGGTGTGGGGGCAAAGCAGGAAGCAGTGCAGGCAAACAGAATTAGCAAATGAAGGAGCATAGGTTGTGTGAAGCGGGAGAGATGCCGGGGGAAGCAGGGTGGACCTGCTGCGTGGGGTGGAGGGAAGGACAGGCTGTGTGACTGCAGGTGGGGAAGCCAAGCTCAGAACAGACCTGTGCAGGCTGAGTGTGACTTTGCAGCCTGAGGTGGACCAGAGACAGAGGTCACTAGCCCAGGCAACATGCGTGGGGTCAGGGGATCAGGAAGGTTAACACGGATTTGAAGTCGTTAAAGATGAGGGCAAGGGACAGGGCAGAAGGGAAGTGAAAGGAGTCAGCTGAGAGAGTCTCAGGAAGTGAGAACAGATCCTGTCAGTCTCGCACTGAGACATGTGGGCTGCACCTGACCAGATGAGAGTGGGTGAGGGGAGTGAGAAGGGGAGCAGGCACACTGCAGAGAGGGAAGAGCTGGCGCTCCACCTCGCCCTCTGGCTCCGGGGAGTGGGAGACAATAACACCCCCACGCTAAGAACTATTGGGAGAAGAGCCATGTCATCGGAGAGCATGCTTCAGGCAAGGAGACGAAAGAAAGTGGTCGGAAATAGATGTATATTCATGAAAATGTAATGGTTAATTTAATTGGTCAACTGGCTAGGCCACAGCACTTGGGTATTTGATCAAACATTATTCTACATGCTTCTGTGAAAGTATTTTTTAGATGCACGTAACATTTAAATCAGCAAACTTCAAGGAAAGCAAATCACCCTCCATAATATGGGTGGGCCTCATCCAATCAGCTGACAGCCTTCACAGGAAAAGGCTTTCCTCCCCGGAAGAAGGGGAAACTCTGCCAGCAGGCAATCTCTGGACTTGAACTGCACCGTCAGCTCTCCCCTGGGTCTCCAGCTTGCTGACCAAACCCTGCAGTTTTTGGACTTGCCTGCCACCCCAATGGTGTGAGCCAATTCCTTAGATTAATCTCTCTCTGTATCTCTCAATAGATAGATGATAGACAAATGACAGGGATGTGGATATGGAGATAGACGTACACACACTATATCTATATCTTTATGTCTAGACACACACATGCACCCAACTGGTTCTGTTTCTCTGACTAATACAGACACTCTAGCTTTCCCCACCATGGCATGGGGATTCCAGCGAATATACTGAAAGGCAAAATGGCAATGGGGTGAAGGAGAACAGAGATGGGGTGAGGGGGGCAAGACTGACTGAGCAGGGAAATTGAGGATAAAGAACAGACTTGAGGGATTCATGAGAATAATGGCGTAAGTTCCCATCAATTAGGTGTAATTGCAGAAAATGGACCACTCTGGTTATTTTAATAGAGTTTGGATTTAACATAGGGAATTCGGTGCTTACAAAACCTTAGGAAAAGCCGAGTTTCAGGAAATGATTCCTAGAACAACACAGCAAATGGCCTTCCACGGAACTGCTTCCAGGGAATCGGCTTTAGCTGAATTCCAGGGAACCAAACACCATGGGGGCTGACTTTTCTGTTAGGTACAGTAGGAGCAATGACTAGTGCCTGCAATATATTTAGACGCCCATAAAGCTATTTTAATTTCTTTTAAAATCGGGAGAAAAAAATGAAGTTGTAGGCTGAATTAAATATCTAAATATGTGGTAATCATATATTAATCTTTGTCCCAATGCAGTCATACAGTATTTTTTTTAATGGAGGACAGGGCTATAAATTAGGCAAGAGTACTTAGGGCCATGGAAAGGCACAATGTGGCCCTGAAAGCCATTGCTGCTGCTACCTTTGTAGCTGGCTTCTGACACCTCTGAAACTAGTGACAAACCCTGTCATGCACTGTAAGAAAAGCACGTTGGACAAAAGAGACAGTGAAAAAAGAAGAAACCCTCATTTTCACCTTCTTAACTGATGCAAATCCATCCACTCAGGGGAAGTGATTTTTTTCCCCCCAAAGTTCTAGCTCCAGAGGAATCTGGAACATACAGTTTTTAGATTTCCAGTCTCTGCAGTACCAGAAGACACACATGAGTGGGTGCTGAGAGCCTTCTCGTCACATCCATCACACTTAGGTTAGTTAGCAGGAGTACAGCAGGGCCTCACACTAGAGGAAAGGAAGGACAGAGGGCCCTGATGTAAAATAAGTTAAACTTTTCTGAAAATGAAAGAAATGCTGCTTTGCTCCCCCAGGACAGCCTGTGTTTCTGGCCAATAGTGACAGTGAGTCTCAGGTTCTGGTCCTACCCTAATCCAACAGATGTTACAGTTAGAAGGAATCAGTCTACTCCCCCTTACCCAATTTTACTAGCATGGACTTTATGGACCATGTGTTATTCCTTAATTAAGTCTACAGCCTAGAGAATGCTAGGCTCTCACTGGCCAGTGTACCTCTGGGTTGAGGATGGAAAAATCACCAGAACCTTTGAAACTGAGAATGGGGAAGGAGTAAGTCCCTGATGAAAATCAGGGAGTGTTATAAAGAATGCTAAAAGCTCAAATAATCAGAAATGTCCATAAGTATGGAAAATCTCAAGTTTATGCTTATTCAAATTTACTACATTAATACTGTGTGACTTTAAAAAAAAAATACTGTGTGACTTCTGACACATCCCACAACTGAAGGAGATAGTGTGCAGTGTGTGTTGACTGTAAATCTGAGAGGATGAGCAACACTGATTTGGTAGAAAGAGTACAGAACTAGATTTCAGGATCGCTGAGTAATAATCTTGAGTCTTGTTTTGACCATGAATCTTTCCATGTGATCCTGAGTAATTCACCTTTCTGGTTCTCCAGCCTTTTTCCACCCCCATTTGTTAAGCAGACGAAAGAAACATCTGCCTGTGTTACTTAGCTCACTGGGTTACTGTGTGGCTGAAATCAGATAAAATCACGATGCAAGATGAGGAACATAGTTTTATCAGTTCATCGTGAGACTTGTTTCCATACAAATATTACATATTTTGTTTCACTTCTAAGAGTTATGCAGTTCTTGACTTCCTGACTGCAAGATTGAGGCAAGTTTCTTTGGTTGTTTCCAACAACTGAGTCCAAAGTTTAATCAGATATTTATTTACTGATCTCTTACTAAGAGAGAACATTTGAAAAGTTTGCATAAGATCTGAGATGAAGGCAATCCATGGACAGGTTTTCTTTCATTCTTATCCGTTCATTCCTTCCACAGATCTTTCTAAGTACCTATTGCATGATAAACAGTATAAATATGGTCCTGAATTCATAGTGCTTAGAGTCAAGGTGGCATTAAGATATTAAACCAATAATCATGCCAGTGACTATATAATCACAAACAGACAAGAGCGATAAGACACTGGAATGGGGACTTGTATTTTGATTGAAGGAAGCCTTTCTGGTGAAGTGACATTTAATCTGAAACTCAATTGTGCTGATGGCGGAGGTGGTGAGTAAGAATCAGGAGTGTTCCTGACAGAGGGACAGGCTGGTGTAAATGAACCATACTGAGTGTTTGCTATTTTTGTCCACCCAGCACCCCTATCCCATTCCTTTTTTTCCTTTTGGTAACCTAAACCTTCTTTCCTGTGAGAAACCCACTTCCTGTATCTTAGGCAGATATCTGACTAAGACTCACCCATTCTTTCCCCCAGGCTACGGTGACTGGTTCAGGGATGGGAACCTATTTAAAGCTACCCAGCCAAAGTGTCCTCTGGAATCTTTCTTCTAGAATATCAGGATAAGCAGAATCATTTGGCTGTAATTACTAAGTAAGAATGCATAACAGTGTACGAGTTAGCCAACTGCGTGCTTTGAGGGCGCACAGTTCACACAAGAGCATCCTCACTTCTGACACCACCTGCGTGTTTGATATTTCCCCACGACTACCACCGGTTTTAATAATTAACTGAAAGGGCTCACAAGCTCACTGAAAGCTGCTGTACTCATGGTTACAGTTTGTTACAGGGAAAAGATACCGATTAAAGTCAGCCAAAGGCAAAGACCCATAGGCCAGGAGGGTACCAAACTTGACTTTGAGTTGTCCTCTCCCTGTGGAGTCAGGAAAGCATTACTCTCTTGACATCCATATGTGACAATATGCACAGAACGTCACCAATCAGGAAAATCGTTTCACCATCAGTGCCTAGATTTTTATGACCTAAGTGACTGATTGCCCACATGGGTAGTCTCAGTCTCCAGCCCCTCCAGAGGTTACTGAGACCAAAACTCAAACTTCCCACCTTAACACATATTGTTGTTGTGGATCAAAGGCCTTGCTGTTACTATTCTGCTGTCTGGTCTACAGCCTCCAGGCAAACACAGACAATTTTATCAAGTAGGATGTTCCAAGTGCCTGAAGATTATCTCCCAGAAGACAAGGATAAAGGCCAGAGCTGTCTTTGGGTAAGACTAATTCTTCATTACATAAATTGACATCTCTAGACAGTGGATATCTTGCTTCTGTGATGACAGTTTGTGTCAAATCAAAGGAACCAAATCAAAGTTTAGCAGAATTAAAAGATGAAGCAACAGAGCAATATGGTCACAATTTGAGTTTCTGGAATTAGCCATGTCTGAAGCCTGCCACATGTTAGGTTCATTATTTACATGAGCTACTATGTTCCTTTTTTGGTTAAGTTTGTCTGAGTTGGTTTTTGTGCTTGTGATTAGAGAAGTTCTGAGGTAGGAAAGAACTTGTTATTTCAAAGATTTGAAAGAAAAGCTGGAATGTAACGAGCAAAAGGAAGTGAGGGCTAGATAACACTAAAGACATGGGCAGAGGCAAGATCATATAAGAGTTGGTATGCTGAATTAGGGATTCAGGAATTTATCCTAAAACAGTGAAAATCTAACGGATTTTCAGAGGGAAGTGACAATATCTGATTTACATTTTTAATCATAGATGTGGAGAACAGAAGGGGTTGTAGGAAAGAATGGAGATGAAGGAGAGTATCTACATTTGAGAAAAATTACGAGGTAAAATTGGCAGGACATGATGATTGATTGGCTGTGGATTGGGAAGAAGAAGGACATGTCAAAAATTACATCAAATTTCTGGCATGAGCCACTACTTGAATGGAAGTACCATTTGTTGAGATGAGGAAATGGAGGATAGGAGTTGGAGATCAGTTTGGGATATGATAAATTCAAAATGTCTATGTGTCATTCACATAGAGATTGTTTAATGGAACCAGGAGAAGAAAACATGTCATGAAGAAAACATTGGCTGACTGTGTTAAATCCTGGGAGTTACACTGAGGACCAGAAAGTATCTGCTGGATTTGGAAGCACAGTGCTTATTGAATACTTCAGCAAAAGCAGTTATAATGGAATGGTGGCAAAGAAACCATGTGGATTGGGCTGAAGGGTGAATGGAAAGCAAGCAATTAAGACTGCACATAGACAACTTCCTAATAAGATTGTCTATGAAAGGAGGTAAAGAGAAAACTGGGCAGGACTGTGGAGTCAGAAGAAGGTCACTTTTTGGTCTTGTTTTGTTTAAAGATGGAAGATGCTTGGTCATGTCTGAATGCAGACTGATTCTAGTAGAGAGAAAAGTGGAAGATGTAAAGGAAAGAAAAGTAATGTGTTAGGGTAACAATAACTGCTATAACAAAAGGACTTGGCAAATGTAAAATTTTAAAACAGAAGTTCTTAGTGGCGAGTGGGTCTCTCCAACCCATGGTTCAGAGACCCAGCCTCCATTCATCTTGTGGATGCCTTATCTTTAATGTATGAGTTTCAGCTTTGCTATGCTTCTCTGCATCGAGGGAGCAGAAGGGAGAAATCTTCTTGCTTTTCAAGCTTCCTGGTCAAGAAGTAACCCTTGTCACTTATCATCACATGATATTGACAAGAAATAGTCACATGGCCTCACTTGGAAGCAAGGGAGGTTGAGGAACATAGTCTCAGGCTAGACAGCCACTTTCTAGCAGCGACTCTATAGATTAGAAGGTAGAAGCCTGAATTTAGGAGGATAATTATTTCTGCTGCAGATAATAACCAACTGAACACATTCCTTGAGAAAGTAGGATGGAATGGGATCCAGAATTTATGTGGAAGAATTTGCCTTTGATAGGCAGAGGGAAAAATCCTGTGTCGTAAAGGAAGGAAGAAGTGGAAAATGGGAACACTTACAGTGAGTAGCAATTAGAGGAGTCTGGCTAAGGAAGAAGGAATGGCTGGTCACCTACTTTAGCAAGAATTTTTTATTAATAGGACAGAATCAATAGGAAGATACAATCAGAATCAGTCATGCCTGAAGAAACTAAGATTAATTCCTTTGGGGGCTGTTCCACACTATTTCTGGCCTCTGTGATGATAACCTCAAAGAAAAACTCATAGAGAATGAATTTTGTCTCAAAATGAAATCATCAGAGCCTTTGGCTCTGCCCTCCCTTGAACATAATAGCTTAAAAAACAAACTGAAACCTTGCTAAAAGCAACCTGCTGGAAGTCAAAAGATGAACAATCACTTGCTCTCAACCTTGCAGAAGCCAGGGAAAGCTGATCAGGAGCTGGGGCAGGGTCATCCGTTTTGATCCCTCAACTGGAGGTGAAGTCAGCAGCACAAATTCAAAAAGCCTGGCTGTGCTCAGTAAGCTTCGCGATCTTGGCTCCCAGACAAGAAAGAGAACTTGTGACCAAAAGGGACACTCCAAGAGGAATTTCAATGAAGCACAACTTGAGCGAAAACAATAAGTTGCCCAGATTACTTGGATGGTAGACAGCGGGCCTGGCATGTGGAATGAATGTCATCAGCTGAGAACACAGCCTTGATTGGGAGCCACAGAGCCTGCTGCCCACGTGGTCCCCTTGGGCTGGCTTCCTCGTGAATACTATTTGGTGAGTGCCAATCCACTCCCCTCTGTTGGCTGTTTTTACCTCCCTCCAAATGATTCCCACAGGAATCTTTCTCTCCCTAGACAGGGTGACAAATACGCTTTACTAAAACGTCATCATCGTTTTGTAAAAAATTTTCCTTCAGGATACAGAGCAACATTGATGGCACAAATATAAAATGGTGTGACCCTTTGAAGAATTGTTTGGCAGTTTCTTACAATGATAAGCGTAATCTATCCCATGACCCAACAATTCCATTCCTAGGAATTTACTGTAGGGCAGTGAAAACATATGTTCACACAAAGACTTTCATAAAAATGTTCATAGCAGCCTTACTCATAATAGCCAAAAGCTAGAAGTAACCTAAATGTCTACCAACAGGAGAATGGATAAACAAATTTGGTACAGCCATACAATGGAATACTACTTGGCAGTAGAAAGAAATGGATTATTGATAAATGCAATGACATGGATGAATCTCAAAAATATTATATTGGTTGAAAAAACCAGACACACAATCACATACACACACACACAATCATTCAACATGATTCTGGGGTGATAAAAATGTTTTCTACCTTATTTGGAGTAGCAGCCGCATAGGTGTAAGGTTGTCAAAACCCACCTAACTGAAACATTTCTGATCAATGCCATTGACTGTGTACAAATTGTATGTCAATAAAAAGAAATAATCTTCCTTTATAAAATGCTATTAGCATGCCCTTTGCATATCCTCTGACTTCAGGTGCTTGAAAATAAACCTCTTACACCATTTCACACCTTAGAAGTATGAGGTAAGTCCTGGAAGAACTCAAAGGTGAACACCAAAAGAGGTAAATGACAAACTGTAGCTTAACCAAGGGAGAAACTGAGTAAATGCTGGGACGCAGCCCGGTGGCGCTGTGGTTAAACTCTGCTGGCTGCTTTTGCTACCCACAGACCCCTCTTCTAGTACGCCCTGAGAGAGGCTAGTGCTAATTCCAGCTGCACTGGCTCCTGATGTGTACTTTGACAGAAGTGAGCAGGAGGTGACCCCCGCAAGTCTTTTGTGCAGTCATCCTGACCTAATCCTTGTAGAGAGCACTTCTTCCCCTGAATTCCTGTTGTACTCCTGGCTGTAGCACACAACTCATTTATTTTATGTTTAATACAGGACTTATGAGGCAGGCAATACAGGGGGATGGTTAAAAGCATGGTCTTTATAATCAGTGACCTGAATTCAAATTCTCTGTCACTTATTATCTGCTTATATTTGGAGGATGGACTCAATCTCCTTGAATTTCAGTGACCGTTTGCACTAGACAGGGAGTTTTCCAAGAGCAGAAGACTGAAGGGGAATGTATTATACTTGCCACACTTACCAGTCAGTTTCACCATCCTGGCTGAAGTGAGCGGAGGGTAAGGGAGACCAGGGCTGCTGTGTTCATAGAAAGGAAACATCAGGAGTGGGGACAAAGCTTTCTCCCTCTCTCATCATTTTCAATGACCTTTCACCAATATTACCAACTGTGAAGCAGGTAATATTATAAACATGAAAAATGAGGTTCAAAATCGTCGTCTATACCAATATAAACCTGAGAGTAAGCAGCTACACTTATAAGTAAACAAAGGAGTTTCAATAATTTTTTTATCAATGTCTAATATGGGCAAATATTTTAAATTTTTTATTAAGAATTAAATTCACAAAGAAAAATGCACAAGTAGTAAGTATATATTTTGAGGTTTATTTATTTTAATGGAGGTACTGGGGATTGAACCCAGGACTTCATGCATGCTAAGCATACACTCTACCATTGAGCTATACCCTCCCCCTATACTTTGATAAATGTTTGCAGACTGAACTTACTCATGTAGTCCTCACCCAGCTTAAGAAACTGAACACTCTCAGCACCTCCAAAGACCAGCCCCTCTCCCAGCCTTGTGCCCCTCTCTGGTCAATAATCCACCCTCAGGAATAACCATGCCTTGACTTCTGTTGTAGGCTAAATGTTTGTGTCCTTTTACAAATTCATATGTGGAAATCTAGTCCCCAGTGTGATGGTATTCGGAAGTGGGGCCTTTGGAAGTGATTAGGAATAGTGCCCTTAGGGAGGAGACCCCAGAGAGCTCCCTTTTCCCTTCTGTCATGTGAGGACACAGCAAGACGACTGCTGTCTATGAACCAGGAAGCAGGCCCTCCCAGACACTGAACCTGCTGGTGCCTTGACCTTGGACTTCCCAGCTTCCAAAACTGTGAGAAATAAGTGTCGGTTGTTTACAAGCTCCCTAGTCTACGGTGTTCTGTTATAGCAGCTGGAACAGACTGAGGCAACTTTCAACACCAAAATTAGTCTTGCTTGTTTTAGAACTGCATACAAATGCAATCATATGGAATCACACACTAGGTGCTCTTTTGTGTTCATGCTTTTGCTTGGTTTTGTGAGATTCATCCATGTTGTCGTGACGCCCTCCCTCTCATTGCCATATGGTCTTCCACTGGGAGGACACACCACGGTGTGTGTCCATTCATTCTCAGTGGATGGGCATTTGGATAGTTCCCAGTTGGGGACCTTTATAATTACTGCTGCTCGTAGCATGAATGTCTTTTGCTGGACAAACGATACGCATTTCTGTTTGTTAGACACCTAGGGGTAGAGCTGCCGAGTCCTAGGTTGTGCATATGTTTAGCTTAAGTAGGTATCGTCAGTTTTCCAAAGGATTTGTACCAATTTGCACACCTGCCAACTGCAGTTCCCTTTTTCCAGTACTTAGCACTACCAGTCTTTTTCATTTGAGCCATTTTGGCGGGCTTGGGGCACATTTTAACTATCTTCATTTTTATTTCAATACCAGTTGGTGGCACTTTTTTTTTTTTTTTTGACTGTGCCTTGAATTACTTCATTTCCTCTCACACAGTGGCTAAGATACTTTCAGTTTCTTTGTTTTACTTAAAATTTCTCATCCTACTTCAGGAAATTCTGGTGAGTTCTTTCCTGCTCATCTTTTGCTTTCTTTCCCTGATTGTTGCTTTCTGTCACTCTCACACATACTTCACGACACCCCTCAGGGCGACTCCTCCACGTGACTCCCACAACATCCATCTGTGCTCTAAGTCATGTGGAGTCTCAAGGTCTCTAGGTTTAAATTTTCTCCCCTCTCTAGTCTAGTCTCATTCACATTCATCCTGGGACTAGTTCTAGTCCCATTTCTTTTTTACCAGGCCAGGCCCTAAAACTCTCAGATATCAAGAATACAAGACTTAAGTATCCGTAGATTTTGGTATCCATGTATCCACATAGGTCCTGGAACCAATCCCCCATGGATACTGAGGGACGACTATAGTTAACATTTATTGAGAGTTTACACAATGTCAGAAACCTCACAATACTCTACATCCTACACAAAAATCCCGCCCTTTACAAGTAAGGAAACTGAGATATAGGCAGCTTCAGCAAATTTTCCCAGTCCAAATTGTTAGTAACTGACAGAGCCAGGATTCAAACTCAGGACGTCTAACCCAGAGCACGTGCTCTTAGACTTTGGTAAATGCGGTGCAGTTACACACTCTCCAGCATCTATTTTCTGTTCCACTCATCTGACACTTACATTCAAGTCCTTGTATCATTGGCCATCCTTTTTTTATACATCACCGTGATTTTGAATCTTTCAAATCTTCTGTCTGATTTTGTAGGGTGTTGGGCTACATCCCACAGGCCTACAAGGCCTGTACTTGCCCGGCTTCGAGACCGAAGAAGGAGCCCGGAGTCAGTGACAGAGACATCAGTGATTTAATGGATTAGGGTGCTTACATGTCTGAAGCAAGGTCCTGGAGTGACACCCCACTGTGTGGCAGATGTGGGCAGGACACGGTGGCAGGCTTTGCTCCCAGGGCTGAGGGAGGTTAGCAGTCATGGGGGAGTTGACATCAGGTTGGCTCATTTGCTACAAGGAAACCAGCAGAGGGGCACACTCCTCACCACCCACTTTGACAAGAACAATCACTAGCTGGGGCCTGGGGCAAGCATGTAGGAAGCTCAGCCAGGTGAGTAGGCGTAGATGAAGCAGGCACTGGTTGAGGAGGGGATGCAGAGAGAGCAAGAGGACAGCCATCTTGAGTGGCCTGACCATACACAGGACATTTAAAAAGTGGAAATACTGACTGAAAAGAAAAGCAAAAACTTAAAACTTCTACATAAGAGAGAACATCACAAAGTGAAAAGACAGATGACAGACCAGAAGAAGACTGGAATGCATGACAGAGATTCAATGTCCTTACTACAGAAAACCCTTCCGCAAGCCATCTAGCAGTTACATAATTTTTTTTTAAGGGTAACATTAAAGTAAGCAATTCACACCAGCAGAAATGACTCATTTACAAAAAGTTTTACTTCACTGGTAATCAAATCAATGAAAATTAAAATGATTTTTCACCTTCTTTATACTTGCCTATACTATTTACGCATTTATTTTGCAAGGAGTATATGTTGGTTTTATTCTTCTTAAAAGAAAGTTATTTCTGTCCTGAGAAGACAAAAGGGTATCTATATCACACATTTTGTGAGGCAGTATGAGCGTCTGACACTCACTGGGGTCTAATCACAGGGGTTAAACAGTTTGGTGGCAAAGAGCTGCATTTCTAAGAAACCATTTATCATTGACTCAATTTTTTAAAATATACTCAATTTTCTGCCACTGTGTTTCCGGTATAAATTAGTCATGTCTGGACTCTGTCATCAGGACCTGGCAAACCTCGCTTCCCCTCTGCCCTTTTTGCCCTGAGGATTCAGCAGAGCTCACACATCACACGTCTCAGCAACCAGCAGTATTACCTCTTCCACCCACGGGGCTCATTTTTGACAGTCAGATGCCCCAGCCTCTAAGATGACTGGATAAAAACCTGTGTTATTTTTTTTTTTAATTGAAGTATAGTCAGTTTACAATGTGTTAAGTTCTGGTGCACTGCGTAGTGATTCATATATATATGTATATGGATTTCTTTTCATATTCTTTTTCATTATAGGCTACAAGATATTGAATATAGTTCCCTGTGCCATACAGTAGGGCCTTGTTGTTTATCTATTTTATATATAGTAGTTAGTGTCTGGAAATCCCGAACTCCCAGTTTATCCTCCTTTCCAGCCATCCACCGTGTTACTTGTTGATGCAACACATCTCCCTGTCAGAAATCTCACCTGTTACCTCAGGCCCCAGTCCACTCCTCCTCGAGTTCTCTCCTCACTGCTCCGCTTGCAGCCATGAATTTACCCGCCCCTCCTATGGGAGTCTTAATCATAAATAATACTCTCTATAATTTGCTGAGTATTTACTTCATGCCAGGAATTGACACATATCTTCTATTTTAATCCTCTCAACAATGTTTTCAGTTAAATATAATTACTATTTTACAGGTGAAAAAATAAAAAACAAGGGTCACCAATCAGAGCACCAGCTGGGATTCAAAGGCATGTGCATCTTTCTTCCGACCGGGGGTCTCTCTCCCCTCAGCTTTCCTTTTGCCAAGAGGAACCCCCGACTCTTCTCCGAGGGCTGGATCACATAGTTACCACCGCTGGTGACCTGGGGCTGGGACAGAACTCACCTCCTCCCCTAAAAGCTTCACTCCATCTGGACTCAGCGTGACTCCTCTCAATGAGTAAAAATGTTGGTAAGACTACTCACCCCATTGCAACATTCTATGTGTCATTATTAGTTTAAGAGATAAAGTGCTCAGCTCTTGGTTACCAGTCTTTCCCAATTTTCCACCTAGGATATGCTGCCCAGGATATACTTCCAAATTCCTTTCACACATTTGTCCAGGAAGTGTCACAACTTGAAGAGTGCTAGGTCCTGGGGAGAGAAAGCCCCTTACTCCACAGAACTGGGGCTGGGGGGGGGGGTAATTTTATGAAATGACTTGCTTCAAATTCACCATACTCTCCTTGACTTCTTCTCCAACCCGAGGCTAATATGAGCCCACATCCTTGCTTCGACAGTCAGTTATTTGTCATAACAAATTGTGCTACGTTGGTGAAATGCCTTCAGCTGATGTCCACCCCAGATACACACACTTGCTTTGCTTCCTGACCACAGCAGCCCTCGCGATGGCCTGTGTGGTCCAAGGGCACAGAGCCAAGACGCTGTTGCCACGTTTTGCTCCCTGACACCATCCTACAGAGCGTTATTTCACGTCCACACTCCATGCCTTCTGCTCCTGGCTCCTCTGTTGTCATGGTGCCCACACTTGTGTGGGGAGTGCCACAGACTTGTGCCCACTCACTGCTTCAGCGGCGGTCCTGAGACCTGGCCTCCTCAGGCACAGGTAGAGGGGCCGAGTGCGCAGTCCCAGAGTGCACCGGATCCATCTCTGCACCCTAGCACTAGAGCAGTCTCCGCCCCATGGCAGGAGCTCAGCAAGTGTGTGCTGAATGAAGGAGTAAAGGACCAAAAAACTGAAGTGATTTGCCTAAGATACCTAGCTTAGGGGAGAACTAGACAAGACTCTTGGCTCCCTAAATCCTATAGCAGGGCTCACTCACCTCTACCACCCTAGGTTTACATTAGCCTCTTATACACACAAACACACACACACACATGCACACACACATGCACACACAAAGATGCACGAGAACAAGAGAGGGGGCAGGGTATAAAGGAGAAAAACAACATAAGTGAAATCTCGGGTTGAATTTATCGATAGCAGAACAGCAAGACTAGAGCTGGTATTATCCTGGGTCTGAGGTGATCTGCTCCAAGGCAGATACATTGTATTTATGGATAAATGTTACTGTTGCCCAAATTCCTACATCTGGAACAGACCTGGAAAAACACTTGACTCCAGGTATAGTGAAAGGAGCTCAGAATGCATATTTATAAGATTTAAATGTGGCCGTTTATCACTTATCCCACCTCCAATCATCAAGTTTTTGAAAAAAAAAAAAACCTCATTTAAACATTAATCTGATATTTTCCTACCCTCCCAGCAAAGTAAGTGTCTCCTTAGAATTTGTTGTCTTTATTGCTGTTACTTTAAATATTTTAAGTGAATCGACCACATTCAATATTATTCATTTTTATTTAATTAGTATGGGTCAATTAATACTCAGAAACCACAGCAGAAATTCCACTAAGAAATTTTTTTCAGATTATGACATAGATGTATATCTTTTTCACAAGGTATTGATTAAGAAGTAGGGAATAAAAAGTATCTTAAGAGGAAATTTCTTTGCATTAGCTATACTGTTAAGAAAAAGGACCAGAAGCAAAGAAACAGAGTAATGAAAAAATGAAGACAATACAAATTTATGCATGCTGTCACAGAGTCCAATAAAGTGGTTTTGGAAATTATCATTAATTCTTTTACTCAATGGGAAAAATTTTCTACAGAAAGCTCTAAAGAGAGAACTATTTCTTGTAATCCTATCATTTGAAAATAACTACAGTTAATGTCTGAGTGTCCAGCTATTCAAATTTAGCAAAATAGGTACATTCCTAAGAAATCTCAAATTCTCAAAAAATATCAAGAAAGAGGTAACATTGAACCTGGGGAAGGATGGCTGGAGAGTAGACATGGGAGAGAAATTTTTCACTATATATACTACTATGTATCTTTTAGATGTTGTCCTTTTTGAATGTATTGTCTCTCAAAAATAAATCAAATTTAAATTTAAAACCAAGATTTTAAAAAATATTTTAATAGGAACAGAGAAGTTTTAGACTCACAGTAGAACAGGTTTTTTTTTTTTCACAGTAATTTCAATAATAAATGTGTTTTCATAACCGTAAGTGTATCTGGTTATTGCCAGTTTAAAAAAAAAAAAAGGTGAATCAAAAAGTACAAGAAGGTGGGGGGAGGTATAGCTCAGTGGTAAGAGCATGTGCTTGGCACACACGAGGTCCTGGGTTCAATCCTCAGTACTTCCATTAAAATAAATCTAATTACCTTCCTCTGGCAAAAAAAAGAAGAAAGAAGGAAAGAAAGAAAGAAAGAAGGAAAGAAAGAAGGAAAAGAAAGAAATGAGGCTTAAATTTTTTTAAAAAGTACAAAAACAAACACAGACCCTTCCTTGCTTGCCCTTCACTCCACGCATTCAGTTCCCTCATTCCCTATTGTGGCGGCTGCACATTTCCCCTAACAGAACAGTATTCGTAACAGCCAGGTTAAGAAGCAGGGTTTTTTCCTATTCTGATGATGGTAATTCCAGATCAGTTTTAGTTATCACTAAGAGTGGCTCATATAAAGGATGTTTCAGAATTAGCTAATTGTACTGTATCCAATCCTTGTGATGAACACTTTAACTAGAGGAGAACTCATTTTCTAAATTATTGTTCAAACTTTTTTCCAGGAAAGTGTACACATATTTTACATAGAAGGTATCTTTTGTTTCGTTTCGTTTTTACAAAAAGAATGGGATCATAACAAACATATTACTTTTTAGGTTTTTTTTTAAACTGAGTAAAGTATTCTGAACTCTTCCACGCTAAGAAGCATAGATCTACATTACTGTTTTAATTTATCACATTCCGTTTTATCTACCTACAATGACAGTTGAATTTAATCCCCTATGCCTTGGGAATTTATTTTCTTAAAAAAAAAAAACCACTTCAAGAATTTGCTTTTCTTCATTAAACAAGGCCATGCTACTCTTTTCAGTATCTTGTGATATTTGTATATGAACTATTAAAATGAATGTGATTCCATTACTGTTTAAAGACAGACACAAAGGTCACTGAAGACTGAGATTTCTATAAGCCATCGCAACCCTGGGAAATACCGCCTTTGCTAAAGCTGGAACAAACCCAGGAGTAATTTAGGTCCACCCAAGGTTTCAGGTCCACCCAAGGAAGGCTGGAATTGTGTATGAGTCAGCAGATCTATTATAAATCAGACCATTTCTTTAGACAGGGAGTTAATCCCATTCAATTCAAGCATTTTTTTGTTGTTGTTTAATAAAGTGCAAGGCCGTATGCTCATGAAGAGGGATGCAAACTAAATTGGGTCACTCTAATTGTCTAGGATGCTTCCAATCTAGTAGGGAAATGCACATACATAAGACATACGTAAATGAGTAGGATACAAAGAAGACTTATAAGCAAGACAGAAAAGCAAAAGTGTCCTAAAGAACACAGAACAGAGCAAATTAGGCTGGGAAGGCAGCATAAGAGCGGCTCCTCTGAGAGTCGGTGGGATTGCAAGAGAAGAGAGCAGACAGGCCCTGGGGAGTAACGAGAGTCTGGGCTGTTGACATGGGTTTGACTCAAGCTGCTCAGCACTGTAAAGCCTTTCTCCTGTTCTCACTCTGTCCTTTTCAGTTCTCTCTTCCTGGGCTGCTACATTTCTGGGCGCGCCCAGAGGATCTTCAGACTTTACAAACCGGTTGTGCAGAGCTTGGCATTTCAATAAGAAACAAAATGCTGAGTAACAACATGAAGTCAATCTGTCGCTTGCCAAGAGCCGGAGGCCTGGGTGGTTTCCCAGTCTTAAAGGGGCAGAAGGATATTACAGTCAGCCTCCCAGGGAAAAGCTGGATGGATTTACCAACACAGAAAATGCTGTGCACTAATCCAGTTTGTGTATGTGCAGCACCTGCGATTACTGCCGGTCACTCCCAAACCCGACGGGCTAACTGAAGTTCTCATTTACTTTGCCTTTTCTTTGCGACAGGCTAACATATCATGAACAGCTTACTTTGTGAAGAATCTTTCATGCATTGCAGAACAGAGATACTGTTCAGTCAGTACTGGGTCAAAGAAGAAAAGTTGAAGAGATTTAAACAGGAAATGACTCTACTACAAAGAATTCAGAAGTATAAGTGACTAAAGCCAGCCAGGCACCTATGATGAGTTCTAGGTGGCTTGGAAACTGTAGGGCCCATAGCCAGCTTGAATGGGTGGAATCTCAGGCGGATGAAACCCTCAGAGCTCCAAGGAGATCACTCCTGGATCCATCACACCTGTGTCACAGGTTTTCCACCAGCTCAGCCCTTATTCAACATCCTGAGGGCTTTTGTCCAATCACTCACGTTTGGCCATTTGTTCTGGGACAAGGTACCGAGTACTGGGGCAACCTCACAGAGCCTATAATTGAAATGAGCAGAGGAAACAGCAGCCAGAGACCCAAGGGAGACTGGGGCCGACTCAGGAATTTCTTAATCTTTGCTTAAAAAGTTCTCTATCAAAAATTTTAAATATGATTATAAAAATAATATCTACTCCTGATGGAAAAGTTGGAAAAACAGAGATGTATAACACAGGGAAAAACACAAGTCCACCACTGACATAGACTGGATATATTTATTTTCATTCTGTGTTCTCTACACACATGAATATATAGAATTGAGATCATATTATATATATATTTTTTGTCTTTAATTTTTATTTTTTATTAAAGAGGCGTTAATTTACAATGTCAGTTTTGGGTGTTCAGCAAAGTGATTCAGCTATACATGTACTTACATACGTATGTTTTCAGATTCTTTCCCATTACAGCTCATTACAAGAAACTGAATATAGTTCCCTATGCTACACAGTAAGTCCTTGTTGTTTACCTATTTTATATACAGTAATGTGTATCTATTAATCCCAAATTCCTCATTTATCCCTTCCTCCTTTCCCTTCTGGTAATCACAGTTTGTTTTCTATGTCTGTGAGTCTATTTCTGGTTTGTAAATAAAATTTGTATTTTTTTTTTTAGATTACACATATACACGACATCATATGATATTTGTCTTTCTCTGACTTACTTCACTTAATATGATAATCTCTAGGTCCATCCATGTTGCTGCAAATGGCATTATTTCATTCTTTTTATTATATATGGTTTTATGTTAACATTTATCTAACATTATACTATAGTCATTTCCCATGTCATTAAGCTTTGTTATAAATATTGCTTTTAATGGCTATGTAATAGTTCATCCTAGAGGTAAATGACAATTTATTTAAATATTCCCCCTCTTGGGGCACTTAGATTGTTTCCAGTTGTTTTTTGTTTGTTGTTTGTTTTTAAGAAATAGCACTGTGGTGAATATCTGTTCGTATAAATATTTTGATACAATTAAATTTATTTCTTTAGGGTTCATGTCAAGAAGTAGAATTATTGAATCTGGGTACTCTTTAATTTTCTTAAGTTGTAAACAGATAAATCATACTGCATGAGCAATATATTACAAAGTCTGAACATCCAACAAGTGTCTTTGAATCACTGTGGGTGAGTCGGGGAGTCCCCAGCCACTCTCAGTAGCCTTATTTTATACATTTCACCCATAGTCCCTTTAGCTTCCTCATGCCCAGCCCCAGACCCCAGTCTAGACAGTGCTATCCTATAGCTGATCATCTTTTTCACTGGAAAGATTTGAAAACTGTTGAACTCAATGGTTCCCTTTTCTCTTTCCCAGGCATCCTATATCCGAATGATCTGAAGGAGCGGGTTCTCTGAGCCATGAGACTGAATTCTCTGTTTACCTATCTTAGCCACCTGCCTGCCTCTACACACATATATTCGTCTTTTCTTCTTTAAATATCCTGTATAGGCTGTCAACACCCAAATTTATCTCTCCAGCCCAAATTTCTTCCCTATACTCTCATGTGAAATCCAATTGCCTACATGGCATCTCTATTCATGTTCTAACAATCATCTCAAACTTAGTATGTCTCATACCAAACTGTTGACCTTTCCCAAACCTGTTCACCCTGTAGTCTTCTGCACGTAAGTTAATGGCAACACCATCTTTTTCTTCCTCATGCCAAAAAACTGGGAGTTCTTTTTGACTCCTCTCTGTCTCTCACACCCCACATCCAATCCAACAGCAAGTATTTGCAAAGTTTCTCACTGGATTATTGCCATAGGCTCCTTACTGGTCTCACTGTTTTTCAGCCTATTTCTCAATACAGTAGTCAGAATGGTCATATCATGTGACCTCTCTGCTCAAATCCACCAAAGGCTTTCATTTCACTTAGAGTGAAAGACTAGAAGTCCTTATCATGGCCATACACAATCTTGCCCCTCCCTGCCCCGGTACCCACCTCCCTGTGTGTTCTACTATGTTCTGTTTCGTTGTCGCTGCTGTGCTATTTTAGGACATGCTGGGCACTTTCCTTCTTCAGGGTCTAAGTACTCCCCGTGCTTTTTATACTCCTCCCAGATCTCTGCCTGCCTCCTTCAAGTCTTCACTAGTTTATCTTCTTGTGTGACCTTTCCCAGTCATTATATGTAAATTGCAAAACTCCTGTTCCGACATTCCATATCTCCTTTTCTGCCTTATTTTGCTCCATCATGCATATCACACACCAATACACCATATTTATTTGGTTTATTGTCTGTCTCCCCCCAACCAACAGAGAAGATTTTCATCTGTTTTGTTCACTACTCTGTCCTTAGCACCTCAGTTAGCGCCTGGCACATAGTTGGAACTTTAAAAATACTTGCTGAATGACGTAAAGGCAAACTATGAAAAAGCATCAGAAAGGACTTCTGGGTCCTGATCATGAGAAAGTGACAGGCACCAAAACCTCTCTACCCAATATTCTGATTCCTATTACAGAGTCTGGGCCAAAAGTACACAAAAGAACCAGAATGATCGCAGGTCAAGTGAACCAGGCCAAGTGTCTTCTTGGTTATTTTTGTAAATAGTACATATTATAGGAATTTCAAAACTTCCGTCCATTAAAGCAAAATAAGAAGGTTTTGAAAAACGGTTATTCGGAGTTACTCAGCATTTGTACTTGGTCACAGAATGTGGCAAGAATTTCTGAAAATGGAGCTCAGATCAAAGGGGAAGGGGATGAAAACAATACGGAATTGAGAGGCTTCTAAATTGCTAGGCACCTTACAGTATCTCATTCAAACCTTCAATAACTTTGAGAGTCAAAGAATATTATTCCAATTACAAATATATTAAAATTGAGGTTTAGAAAGAATAATTTCTTTGAAGCCACACAGTTAGTTAAGTGGAAAGCTTAGAATTTCTTCCCACTAGCTCCCTAATACAGGACTTAGAATTCATAGCTAATATATCGACTAATTAAATGACTTAGGAGAAATCACTTAATATTTCTACCTTGGTTATCTGCAAAACAATGTACCTTGACTTTCGAGACATATTGTAGGGTGAATCAGGGTGATGGTCTTAGGTCTTTCTGGCTCTTAATCATTTCTCAGCTAGTTAAGAAGGAATAAAATGTTCTAAATAATCAAGTCCACACACAGGGAACTATATTCAATAACTTGTAGTAACCTATAATGAAAAAGAATGTGAAAAAGAATATATATGTGTGGGTGTGTGTAACTGATTCACCATGCTGTACACCAGAGACTAACACAACATTGTAAATCAACTATTCTTCAATAAAAAAAAAATTTAAAAAATTTTTTATCAAGTCCACTATGGCTCAGGTGTTTCTTGTTCAAATCTTTAAACCCTCAAGAGAAACCACCACCACCAGAATGCAGAGCCTCCTGGAATGTTTTCTCAAGTGAAACAGTCTAGCTGTGTGAAGGGGTCAGGCCCAGCTAGAAATGGAACTCCTTGCTGGCTATCCATGTGAAGGACTTTGCTAGAGGGAATCCTGTGTTGCCACAGCATAGTCACTTGTCAAGGACAATGGCTGTTGGCACAGTATTAAATGTGAAGATTGGGAGAGCTGCCAGTGAAAGCAAACTCTTTTGTGTGTGCTGTGTTGTGCTGGGCATCAGTTGAAGTTCACCATTGATGACCGTCTGAACACTGCCTTTCACTGACAGTCCACCCAAAGGGGCAACTCAGCAAACTGGAGAGTGAATTTCTAGGGAGAGGCAGCATAGTGTAATGGGGAAAAAAATTAGACTGGCGGTGAGGAAATCCTAGTTTTAATTCCAGTGTTGGGACAGATACCTCCTTTAACTGACCTAGGCCTCATATCCCTTATTCATTCACTCACCCTGTCACCCATCCAGGCAGCCGGCAGGTACTTATTAGATGCCAACTTGTTTACAAGGGATTGGCTCGGATCACGTGAGCATTTCATGATTCTGCTTTATGTGTATTAGTGATAATAATAGTCTTATGTACCTCAGAATGATGTAATGAAGAGGAAAATCCAGTTGCTGCCTCTGTAAAAATGGAAATAATTATGTTTGTCTATAAATGTGTAGGAAAGTAGATATTTTGAGTAACATGAAACTTAGACCATTGCTAGATATTAGTGAGAGAGAGAGAATGAATCTAGGAACTAATAAAATCTAATGAAATGTTCCTTTTCTTCTTCTTCTTCTTTTTTGTTTTTTGGTAAAAGCAAGATTTCCAAAACTAAAAATAGAAGTTAGTTTCAATCATTCTTTTTATAGCTTCTCTAAGAAAGCACACAATAATAACCAAACCTGTGGTTCAAACTATACTTCAGTATTATACCGACTACTAGTAGTTTTAGGTGTTCAACCTCTAAAATTCAATATTAGAGGATTTTTTATTGCTAATGTATCAGTTAGGATTAGGTTTTGCTGCACACACACACAAAAATACACTACCAGTGCCTAAAGAAAGTCAGAATTTGGGGAGATTTTTTCCCTCAGATAAAAGAAGTCTGGAGGGAGACAGTCCAACTATGGCCATTGCAGGGTGTTGTATCTTTCTTCTCCATTGTCCTAACATGTGGCTTTTATTATTAAGGCCATCTCAGGGCTGTTATAGTTCCATTTATCACATCTGCATTGCAGGTCAGAAAAAGGAAAAGCAGAAAGGACCCCTCCTAGCTGAGCAGAATCCCTTTCAGCAGCCTGTCTGGGCTTCCCAGCTAGGAATGTCGCTTTTATGAAATTGACAGAAAATAGTTACGTGGCCACACTTAGCCCCAAAGGAGGCTGGGAAATGTAGTTTTCCACAGAGACTCTGTGTCTAGCTAAAAATTAGGGTTCTGTTAAGGAGGAAGGGGAAATGGGAGGTAAGGGTAGACAACAAGCAGTCTCTTCCACACAAAATATTAAGAAAAAAGATAAGTCAGTGGATAGAATTTCCTCAATTTTAAATTTTCCTCCATAGTATTTCCTATTCTTTTGATTTTAATATTACCAGCTTTTCATAATAGTACACAATATATCTGATTCAATAAAAAACAATATACTTTTTCTATAACAAGTATTTGTATTTTATTTCATTCTGTAAAAAGCAACATGATTTTCAAGTGTTTCATTACGTGATTAAATTTGAGCCTCATAATCCAAATCAAAGGAAATCGTAGATGTCTAGTTTAGAAACACATCCTACATGGAACTAAGCTGACAACTCTTCCCTGAGAGCCTTAGCCCAGAAGCATTTACAGTATTCACAGGGGGTTGGTTTCAGGACCCCCGTGGATACCAAAATCCTCGGATGCGCAAGTCCCTCATAAAATGGCATAGTTGTGTATAACCTACGTATATCCTCCCATATATTTTAAATCATTTCTAGATTGCTTATAATACTTAATATAATGTAAATGCTAAGTAAATAGTTGGCAGCATGCAGCAAATTCAACTTCTGCTTTTTTGGAACTTTACTTTCTGGAACTATTTTTTTCCTCAACGTTTTCCACCTGTGGTTGATTGAATCCACAGAGGCAGAACCGCAAATACAGAGGGCTGACTGTACTAAAAAGCATATTGACATCAACACCAGCATAAAACGAGGCATCCCGGAAATTTTTTCAGCACAGAAGAATGTCCTTCCACTGTGGTCACAGCATGTTCATCTTTCTACATCTGTCCTCAAATTCTTGGCAACACAATTGTGCTCCGAGTAAAATCCTTTTGGTATTTTGTGTTGACCTAATCCATATGTGTATTTGCGGGACTTTCTGTTTATTTAGAATTTGCCTTTAAGACTTTAAATAACTCTGAGCAACAGTGCCTGAGGAGCTCATTTCCTAACCCAAGGAGCCTGGCAAACCAGCTGGGTTAGGAAAGAGCAGTGGAGCGTCCCAAACTGTCCTGACTGTTTGAGGAAGTCTCCTCCACATGCCACAGTACTGGGGTGGCAGCCAAATGAGAAACATAAGATCTCGATGTCGAAGCAAGGTTTTCATTCCTTTACAAACAACTATCACTATATGACATAAGCTGAAATTCAATCCAATTTGGGCCTTGCTGGCAATAGTATAATTCCTGGATGAAATGAGGCTTGGAGAAATTTGAAAAAGCAAATTTGTTACGTGACTTTGGGCAAATCACTTAACCACACTAAATTGTTGTTATTTTATGAATAACAATATTCATTACATTAGCTTATTAACCCAGTAATTCCCCCAGAGTATTTCAATATTATTAAGTAAATATAAGAAAAATAACTACTCGTCATCCCTTATTTGGTCAAGTAATTTTTGTCACATACTAAGACAGTTTTAGCAAGACTGTTAATTGGGGGGTGTCAGAATGTTACTCACTTTAATAAGGGAATTGAACTCTGTAATTTATAACATCCTAGCTGGATTTCATGTTCTACCACTCTAGAACTTATTGTCTCTAGACGCCTTTTTTCCTTCCTTGGGTTGCTCCTAAATTCTGGGCATTTTACTGACCATTGTCTCCCCTTCTAAAGGTTGGCAAAGGAAAAAAAAAAAGATTCTGGGAGCTTGCCTTAGTTTATCTCCTTATTTAGGTCAACATGGGCAACGTCCTAAACGTTATCTATTACTATTAACCAACACTATCATGAGATATCTCTATAGATCAACAACAAAAGGATTCCCCTAAATGTGAAGGTCTGCTTAGTTCAAGCAATATTTGATCCAGTGCAAATCTAGTATAATAGGAACCCCCTGGAATGACTCTAATAGACCTGAGTCTGTTTCCAGGTCATTTCAATAGGAAACCTGAGACTTCATTATCTGTTTGTAAATGCATTATTTAATACGTAGTTCACTCGGAATCAGTCCTCACCACTTTTCTTTTGCCCTCTTCCGGTGTCTTTAACAGCCCTGAAGCTTTGAGGCTCTGCTCTCTTTCTGATTCACGGTTCAGTTTCATCAGCACTCCTGTTTCCTGTTTTGTCCCCGACCAGGCTGCTCATTTTGCCCTCTAACTCCTTCCCCTTCCTCTTCCGAGGATATCATCAACATTTCCGGGAGGGATGGGTAACGCCACCAGCTTCTCTTGCTGCCACTTTTTCTCTTCTTTCTTTTTCTTTTTTTAACCTCCTTTGAACCTTCCTAAGCCTCCTGTAATGACTGTGTCTCTGTTGCCGCTATTTCAGGACTTCTGTGGCTTTAGAGTTTGATCTGGATTCAGGTCTCCTAGCCGAAACCATCGCAAACAAGTCGTTTGAGGTTTTTGCTGGAAGGTAATTTGAATTTGTTTACATGGCCACCAGCTCCCAATTTAGATGTCATGAGATTTCTGGGGTGGAGGAGTGACCTTCCCAGATTACCTTTCTCTTATTAGTAGGGATGGGCTGTTTTGTTAATGACTCAACCTCGTTTCTTACAATTCTAAATAATTACTGCTGAATCAGGAGAATTACTAAAGTCTTTCATTTCAGGAGGGTTGATGAAGAGTTAACTAAAGTCAGCTCTAGATATGGCTATATTTATATGATTTGATATACCTACATCAACATGAACACTTACAAACACATACACATGAACACACACACTTACACAAAAACACAATTATTCCTTGGTAATCTTCTGGCATTTTTTTCCCACAAGGAAGACACAAATACAAACTGAATATGAACAAAATAAGTCAGCTGACATGGCAAATGACAGTGGACCTCTCCTGCTTCTTTTCTTGTTCTTTTCTGTTTTCTTTTCTTTTTGGTCATCACTGTTTAGGTGAAGAGCAAAAAAAAAAAAAAAAAAAAAAAAAAAAAAGCCCCAAATATTTCTTAGGCTGCTGTCAAATTATTGGGCTCTGAGGTGCACATGTATTCATTCAACAAATACTCACTGAGCACCTACTATGTTCCAGGTGCTCACAGTACAGCTGTTAACAAAACAGACTAGATCCCTGCTGTCCAGAACCTTGTATTCAGGTGGGTGATCACCTTTCAGGATCAGTTATCCTGCTCATTAGATCAAAATCCAACATGATTTAAGACTCCAAGAGGAGACGGTTGAGGCAGGAGCAGAGATAGAGTTTACCACGTGCCCTGTCGTGTGGTTTCCTAACAGGCTAAACGCGACACATCCTGAGGGACTGCACCCTCTTCCTTCCTGTTTCTGTCACTCAGAACTCATAACTACGTTTCACTTCCTACCAACTGAAGGCTTTTGCTAGGTTTCTATTTATTCTTATTAAGTGAAAGGGCCGTTTTTTCCTTTTTTGTTGTTTTTGGAGGGGGCAGGTAATTAGGTTTGTTTGTTTTTTGCTCGTTTGTTTGTTTATTTGTTGGAGGTACTGAGGATTGAACCAAGACCTTGTGCATGCTAAGAATGTACTCTACCATGGAGCTATACCCTTCCCAGCCCTTAAAATTTTTTTTTTTTTTTTTGGGGGGGAAGGTAATTAGGTTTTCTAAAATTTATTGTTTATTTATTTATTTTAATGGAGGTACTGGGAATTGAACTCAGGACCTTGTGCATGCTAAGCATGCACTCTACCATTGAGCTATACCCTCCCCCCTTTGTTCTTTTCCCTAGCAATATTCCTGCCCTGCACCCATATAATCCCCAGTGGAACTATTCTCTTGCCTTGATTGTCTCCAGGAGGCAAGACAGGTCCTCAGAGGGACCTTCTCTTCCTCTGTAATATCTCTGATCAGACCGACTGAGATGACAACTGAAAGTGCCACCGTTAAAAGTCACCACGAAGTTCTTACGGAACCCCCACTTTAGTCTTTTTATTGTTTTGGTTTATATGCCATAAAAAAGAGTAAGCAAGTAATTGCCATATATGTCTTCCCTTCATTTCTGGGATTATGTTTCTGCAGCATACCTACAGATAAAAGGCACTTCCCAAGACGTCTTAATATTGTCTGGTTTGTGTGGGGTGAGTATATTTGGCTTTTGTTTATAGGTAGTTGTGGATATATCTAAAGAGCCACTGTTTTCTAAGAAGTCTTACTATTCTTGTTTTCAACTAACAAAAATTGGAAAATAAAGACTGTGGGAGTGTAAAACAAATGCCTGCAATGTTTGTCGTTTTTTAAACCCTGTTTCTGTGGCTCTTGACTTTTTCTAAGATGACTTCACCTACAAGCTAAGGCCAAGCCAGAGCCCTTGTGAACAGAGACAAAGGGCACAATAGCCCATAATAAATGCAATCTGGGCTCTCTGTAGCATATTGTATGTATAAAAAGTAAAAGGCTGATTTCAAATACAAAGGAAATTAGTAAGGCCTCTTGTCACTAAGAATTAAGGGAAGACGATTGGAAAGCAGAATCATTCAGTGCAGCTGGACCTACATCCTCCCTCAGATTGGCACTGACACCATATGGTTAGGAAGTCTGGCTCTTACCCAAGGGGCTTGTACTCAGTTCTCCCTTTGGGCAAGAGTTGGGAGGAGGCAGAGAATAGCAGTTAAGACACTGCTTGGGTTCAAGTCCTGCCTCTATCACTTATTTGCTATGCTTTCTTAATAACCTGAGCACAGAATAACAGTACTTGCCTCATAGGGTTGTCTTAAGATTTAAATGAGATAATGCATGTAAAGCATACGGCTTAGCTGGCACATAGTAATCAATGTGTGAGATACGATGATGATGGTGATAATGATGATGATGATGGGATCCAGGGAGACCCCAGGCTGAATGCACCTGGAATGACTCAGTTGGTTACTGAAGTAAGGAGTCTGAAATATGAACCAGGCGGCAAGCTCCAAAAGGTGGTTAGAGAACTGTCGTGGTAAATTGGCAGGGTTGCTAAAGGATACGGGGTGATGCCTTTAACACCAAAAGGGGTAAGGGTGCCCTTTTATCTCCTATGGAACAAAGTGCGTCACCTGGTCTAGCTCTGACTATGCAAGGGGACGGATCTCAGCAGAGAAGACGTTGAACCGAACTAGCATGGTTAGGGTCAAGTGAGGCAAATGCTTTTCTGTTTGTTTGCCTGGTTTGGCATATTCCTGAAGAGGAATTTTATGGCTTTCACTCTTCTAATACCTGACTTCTATCTAATGGAAGGAAAAAGAGTGCTTTCATAATCCTCTCTAAAGTCATCCATGTACGTAAGCAAACAAGGAGACCCCGTGTAGGATGGTAGGAAAGACAGATCTCATCCTACCAAAGCACAAAGGAAATAAATTCCCTTCTAAACATGTTGCAGTTATACAAGCCATAAAATGTATTTCCATAAAATGAGCCATCATTTTGAAAATAGCACTACATATAGTTTGTATAATTACCAAACAGGCAACTGAAAAATGTAACGTTGACAAGATTCAAGAAATAGTTGTTTAGTACCTATTTTGTGCATTATTAAACAATGGCAGAATCATGCTATTCTGGTGCTTTATGCATCGATTCACATCGCCTCGTCAATATCTAATTTCTTCAACCTTCATAAAAAATAATAATCCAGAATCTCCTACTGGGAATACAGTAGCATCTATTCATAAATTCATAGCATTTTAAAGCTGGAAGGAGTCTCACAAGAGAACAAAAATCAGTGTCTTAGGCTTTTTTCATAATGCTAGTTAATGCCCCAAGGAGCTTTTGAAATTTTAAAATATTATTTTAAAAACATCTTACAAGAGAAATTATTTAGTCAAATATATCAACGGGCTTGCTGGATCCCCACCTATTATAAGAATTCATTCATCCTAGCAATGTCAATTTTAGGAAGCACAGAATAGAAATTCAGATAACATAATTGACTGATTCAAGGTGAATGGGTCATTCATTAGAGCGAGATGACAATCAGGAGGGCATCAAAAGAAAGAAGGGTTAGCATTCGACCTGGTTGATTATTTCTGTTCCCAGCTGAAAAATATTTCCTGAATTCTGCCCAGCTCCTCTTGAAGTAGACAAATGTTAAAATAGAAAGAAGTGGTCATGTGCTTTTGTTCAGTATGGGCTCATGGGGGAAGTCCTATAATATTTTCAGCTGGTTGCTATGGAGCCAGCCAGCAGTGAGCTCAGCTAATAAATTTGGGCTGACATTGTTGTGGGATGGTACGACAGTGGCAATTAATAGACAACTAAACATTGGAATTGTGCAGCAGAGGAAAAGTAAGGCAGGGGGATAACAGCAGAGTTCACCACAGAGAAAATCACAAAGTGCACACAAGAAGGGTATGGATTGCAAACTTCACAAGGTATTTACAAATCCCTGTGAACAAGATATACATGTGACTTTCCCCCGAGCCCTACCACTAGTAGATGTTCCAGGGAGAACAATTTACCTGCACCTTGTAGCCAGAGCACGAGGGCAAACTGGTTAAACTATTTTGGGAATTTAGCTGAGGTCTGAAGTAACTTTGAAAAACCACATTCCAGGCTGGTTGGATTTCTTGGATTTTCAGGTCTCTGCTGTGGAACTTCTGAAAACCATCAGAAGTTCAATTGGAAAGAATTAAAGAACTAGTTGCCTTCATTTTGTTTAATCGGGCAGTGAGGTCATGATGACAGTCATCATGAGCTATTCTTTTTCTATGGCTCTGGACAGAATTTTTTTTTTTTTTTTTCCTATTCAGCGCTTCCTGCTTGGTGTTTGTTTAAGCTGGGAGGAAAGTCATCATTCAAACTCTGCAACAACAGATTGCAAGCTAAGGCTTTTCTACACTTTGTTTAATTTTCCTGAAATGTCCTTTTTTTCCAGAAATGACTTATTGGTGACCCGGCATGCTTTACTTCTTACTCAACACTCCCCTGGGGATGTAGCTAAAACACTACTTAGCTGTAATTCTCCTGGGTGGGGAAGTGGTGGGTGGTGGCAATGAAACCAAAGCCCAGATCTGAGCAACTCTGGGCTATTGACTTTATGCTAGTCTTTTATGAAGGGATCCCTCAAAACACCACGCCACTCAGCAAACAGTGTGCATTTCATCTAAGCCTGGCTGGCTTTGCGCTTGCCTTTCTTCAGGCTAGAATGATCCTAACCAGCAATGTCTTTGTGTCATGATGCAGAAAGTTGGCAAGTACACATGAGGATAATGCTGAAGTATAACTTCTGAGTGGGGGAGGGAGTCAGAGAGAGAAATAAGCTCTTCACAATGGCTAGTGGTTCTCTTTCCTGATGTTTGTTCCAACAGAAGTCAATCATTGTGCATTGTCTTTTGGGGAGTGAATACAACATATTATTTTTGGGTAAAAATTGAGATTTCTTTGGGTAATGAAGTATATGTAAAATAGAAGTTCTCTGTACTTGATTTCTTTGCTTTTATTTTAGTGCCTCCTAAAAGCATTTTTCTATGAGAAGGAAAATAACATAATAGGTCTCTAAAGATGAAACTCTTTAAAGGATAGAAATATTAGATATCAAGCCCACTAGAACTAGTACGATATGCTACCAAAAATTTTAAAGGTTCTTGTATGTAGTGAACTTTGTTGATTGCCTACTCAGCAAAACAACTTTCCCTTCTTCTCAAAAGAACCTCAATTTTTCTTTCCTCTCAAATATGCCTGGAGGAGGTTGATTCCCAGCTGCAGAGCGAAGTCCGACAATGACCACCCTCTGTCAGTCACCCACTCAGGAATGGGCATGTGATTCAGTTCTGGCCAGTAAGATGGAAACAGAAGTTTGTTGGAGGATTCTGGGAAGTTATCCCTTGCTGGTCAGAGAACCACAGGAATGCTTTCTTTTTCTCCTTGGATGGAAATAAAGAACATAGTCCCAGTTGCTCATATAGTCATCCTAAATCCACAAGAAGAACAAAATTGAGGTTAAAGCTGTGGATGGTCCTTATGACATGACTGAACCAGTAGATTAATCAATATACTTCTTTGTTTTTTAAGCCGTTCAAGTCACACTCATGCTACTGCAGCTGAAGTCATCCTTTTAACGTAGATCTGCCAAGCTTCATCCTGTACATCTTAGTTTTTGCTCTTGCCTCTTCTTTCCCTCTGTCTTTTTCAAAAATAAACTGCAACCTTTGTTCTGCCTTGCACAATCCTACTCTGACACTCCCCTTTTTGCCCTCTTTGCCTCTTCTCTCTCTTCCTCTCCATTTCCCTCTTCTCCCTACCAGTGGTACCCAGAGGTATATCTTCATCTCATTAGTCACAGCTGGGATCAGAGTAGGACTACCACTAGGTCAAACTCTGGACCACGGGAGCTCTGCTCCCTTTTCCTCCTTGTGCTTTGGCTGTCAACTCCCCTCACCTCTCAGTAGTTTCCTCCAGCCTCCACTACACATAGCAACATGTCTGTGCATTCTGAGCCAACCACCCCCAAACTGTATTTTCATTGAAATATCTTTTGAAGATAATGCCTTAATTCAGTGGCTTTCAAATCTTATTTTGATTGCAACCCACGTTAAGTATCAACACTCTGTAAGCACATAATACACACAGAAAACACAAATAAAAGTTTCACAAAACATGCTTACTTTTCCTATCTGTAATACATTCTGACATTTTCTAGTCTGTTTTGTTTCACTTTTTAAAAAATTGCTTGTCTGTACTCACTAAATTGATTTCATGAGTGGGTTGTGACCACCCACATTGCCTTAACCTGCAGCAGAAATTGATGGGCATTATGACCAACTCACAAGGAAGGTTTTGAGGGTAGTTAAGGTCTTACTGAAACTTGAATAAAACGGCAGCACAAACTGGAAGGGATACAGTTTGTGTGAGTATCTGTAATATTTTTTTTTCCTAAAAAAGCAAAGAGTGAGTGAGACAGTGTACAAATGCTGACAACTGATGTGATCCTAGTAATTGGGGGAGCTCTTTCTGAAATAAATATATTTAACAAACACCATCACAGTTATTTCTGAAATGTAGAGGTGTTTTCTTCAAAAGCTGTTGGCATTCCAGAGTCAATGTATTGATTGCATTTTTATGTTTAACATTTTAGGACCTATTAAATACATCTGTTTGATCATTCATTTGGTGGCTTTTGTACCTCTTTAAGAGCTTGGAGTTTGATAATGGCAGATTATCTGTAAGCACCATTTTTATACTATTGGTTTGTGGCCAAGATGTGCTGTCTTTCCTGCTGATAACTAGGCGTTATCAGCTATAACCACTCTTAGAGCCTGTGCCATCCAAACCCCGCATGTATAGAGACTATAGAATGCTTGAGGATCACGTTGCATCCAGGAAAGCCCTGTTTATAAGTTGTGAAGTACCATGTAAATATAAGATGAGATTGTGAAATTTTAAAAGTAAAAAACTCTTTGCTTAAGAAATCACTCAAGAGTTTTGACATTTCTATTAATGATATTGAGTCCTATAAAATTTTTTCCATAACTCTAATTAAACACGCAGACACACACGCAGACACACACTTGCTAGTCAAGCCTATATTCAACACAATGCAAGCTGGTTAATGACGCACAAGCCTTAAGCTCTCCTTTCTAGAGCACATTAGGAGCTAGGTATTCTTCTCTATATAGTCATGTTTGTAATGTGACACAGCCAGAACTGCTAACTGATGTAACATAGCCTTAGTAGTTAAGACAAGGTTTTGGAGACAGAAAGGCTCCAAATGCATGCTTACTTCTTACTAACTCTGTGCACTTGGGTGAGTTACTTAACCTCCTAAGGTCTGGTGTTTCTCATCTGTAAACTGGGGATAATATAACTCGCTTCACAAGGATGTTATAAGATTGAGTTTATCTCTACCCATTAAATTAATTTCATGATTCACTAATGGATGGTGACCACCAAAAATACAGCCATAGTATAAACTCTGTTATTAAGAATCATGGACACAGACAAATTTGTAGTATGCAGGGGTGTGTGTGTGTGTGTGTGTGTAAAGCACTAAGCACAGTGATACACCTAGCAAAAGTTCAAGAAATGGTATTATTAACAATAATAGCTAATAACCATGAAGTGTTTGTTTCATAGCTCCTTCACTGGGAGAAACGCAGACACCTAGGGTATGGTACTTCTTGCTCTCTCTTTAGTGTTGGGGATTCTCACCACTGCTCCCCAATCGTCCATGGCTAGTCCTAAGGATGTATGTCGTGGCCATGATGCTTAAATTGTGGACGAATACAGCAATACAAATTTCTAACTCTCTGAGCTGTGTGTGTGTGTGTGTCAAGAGGGACGGGGTGCTGTTCTCAATCTTCTTGCTAAGGGAACTTCCTTAAAAATAAATATACTGAAAAGTGATGACAGGAAACTTCACAAAATCAAAAAGAGGATGTCAGGAAGTACAGGATGTGTGGTTGTTTTCATTTCCTTCAGTGTTTTTCTTATTAATTATATATATTTATAACTTTAAAAAGCCAAACCATTCACTGATCCTTCTCCTTAAGACCCAGTTTATAAAAGAGCTGTGATAAATAAGAACTAGTTTAAAGCTTTCTGTGTTATAAACCACTTTTAAGTCTCTGATCCTATGTTTCTGGACATCAGAATAGGGACTTGTTACTGATTCTAATTCATTTATAAAATGGTTGCATTCTCAGGCAGCTCGTGCCAGTGTGGAAAGGGTATAAAACCAAAGTACCAAAAGGTAGAAACTGATAAGGAAAGTTTTTTTAAAAATTCTGATCATTAATTCTTTCCCAGAAGACAGCTTTCAAACACAGGGGCCTGCACAAACCAGCAAACGCTCAAAACTGAAAACCCCCTTCTCCCCATAAGACCAGGCTACGGGAGCTTCAGCGCTCTCAGTGCCTGAACAGCCACATGGAAGATGAGCCTCCCGCGCTTTTCCATGTGGGGAGAGAATCGAGCGTGTCGCCTGAAGGTCTTGCTCCCTGGAATGGGGAATCTGGGTCCTGTGGCCGCCACCAAGCAGCATGTTTCCTCCCAGACACCGAAACAAAATTTATCCACAAACGAATTTCTAAAGTTCCTATTTGGCTGGAAGCCAAAGTGAACAACAACAAAAAACTTGTTTTGCAGCCTCGCTTTGCTGAACAGATTAGATATGAAGGCTGTGGGTGAGCTTGTCTTACGACTGTGCTTGACTTACTAACACCTTGGGATTTGAAGCATAAAATTCAGTCCATCTTTTAAAAAATTATGATCGAAGTCAAATAGTTCAAAGTCATGACTGAGCCCCATCTGGAGAGTTCAGTTCTGAGAGGCTGGAAGTCTCTTGGTAGTAAAAGCAGCCTCTCCTTTACTTCTTGGTAAAATTTCCTATGAAAGTACACAGCCAACATTTGTTTTCAACTGCCCAGCATCCCTCCCTCTGGGAAAACCACGCCCCCTTCCACACAGTTTTAGCGGGGCTGCCGATCACTGTACCCCATTTGCACGTAAGGCACAGGTCTGGCCAATCTTAACGTTTTCTTTTCCTGTAATTAAGATATGATGCTGAGGTAGACGTGCTTTCTTTCTCCTGGGAGGCCAGATTAGGCCAGTGATCCTACAGCTACCAGCTGCCATTCTCACCACGCACAGAGGAGGTGGAGGACGCCCAGCTGAGGAGGGAGAGTGTGACAGAGACAGAGGAGCCAGAGGAGGAGGGGAAGGAGAGAGAGAATAGGAAGATGGGAGAGGGGAAAGAAGAGGAAGAGGAGAAGGCGGAGAAAGAAGAAAAGAAATTTAACCTAACCTCAGGGAGCTACAATTGAAGCCAGCTGATTCCTGAACTTCCTAGACACTTGAGTCAACAGATTTCTTCTCTGTTCAAGCCAGTTTAAATGTGGGATTTGCAACTGAAAGGGTTCTACCTAATCCTGTAGCTGACACCCAGTCATTCATTCATTCAACAAACATTTATTGCGTTCCTCCTATATGCCAGGCACGAGATGGGTCTGGGGTAGGGGTACATGGTCCTTGCCTTCACAGAGCTTATACCCTGGCTGGGGAAATAAAACACCACACACACACACACACACATATTCCATTTGAATGTCTATATTCAATTTTTCATCTTGTGGAAGAAAAGAATAGGGTACCGAGAAACAGCACTAGAGGAGAATGAGTCAGACGTCTACAGTGTCGTTAGAACAACGCTTAACAGAAGACGGCGTGCATGGATGGCAGTTTGGGGGTGCAGATGAGGCAGCTTGGTGGAAAGAGAGAAAACCTCACTCCTAGTCAGCAGACTAGGAGCCTCATCCCAGCTCTGTCAAAACTGCAAGAGCTTTTGTCATCAGCAAAGAGGTAATAACTGTCTATTCTCAAGAGTTGTAATGAAAATCCATTGAGAAAATATGGCGGATGTACATTTGAAAAGAAGAGTGTGGTATCAAATCCAGTGTGCACAGGACAGGAAAAGTAACAGGGCAACCTGGGTTACCTATTAGGAAGCCTGGATGTTGTCCCGGCAGGGAGACGTCCAAGGGGCCAACGTAAGAAAAACATGGGAAGGTTAATGGCCCACCGATGGTCCCAAACAGCAGTGTTTGCATATACAAAGGACAGCAACACCATCTTTATTCATGTATTTATTTTATCCTTTGCTGTGTTGATGCATACGTTTTAGTTAACAATGTCCAACATTCGTTGTTCAGCAATATTCTGTGGAAACAGCTCTGGATAATGTTTAACATTACAACTTTTTTTGAAACCACTTAAGGAATTTTTATTCTTCATTTCCCAGGTGGTTTTTGTGCTTTCCTTATAAAACATTCTGGGACTTTTTTTTTTTAAAGAAATGCCAAAAACAAAACAACAAAGGAGTCTCCATGATTTCTTTCACTTTTGAGTTGGCTTTTAAAAATCCAATTATAAAAACAATACACCAGTTCTGTGAAAAAGTCAAGAAGTACTGAAGAGCATGAAGTGAGAAGTCCCCTGCACACCCCCCATTCTCCTTGGCCAGAGGGAACTGATGTTAACAGTTTACTCTGGCTCCTTTCACAACTTTCTGTATCCGCATAGTCAGCTGACTCGTCAGTCAACAAAAGGAATGTCACTTCTACAAGTGCGAGGACAACAGGCGTGTGCATAGTCATGGGTCTCATGGACTCCTGGTCCCTAGGTATACAGTCCTCTTCTACATTAAGTACAACTGGGTGTGAGAGCACATTGGTAATCAGGCAAAATATTCCACTGTACTCATTTGAGTGACTTTTGGAAAGCCCCTCCTCTGTGGTTCAAAACAAGCATCCCAGGATCATGTCAGCCAGAAAGACGGGGTAGAGGTGTGAATTTGTGTCTGGACTACTTACTGTTCTTTGTCTTGGGTCCCTGTCCTCTGTCGCTCTGGTGCTGTGGTAGGGGCAGGCTCAGCGGTCCTCTCCACTGACCACAGGCAGGCAGTGTCTCCATCAACAGCAGTGTTCCATCAGGGTTCTCTGCCTTCGGTTTTGCAGCCTCAGCCTGAACCTAGGAAGGGCCCTGCCTTCATCCCCTCCCTGTCTGGAAGATCCCACAACACTGGCCTCTTTTAAGGGAAGATGTTAGTATGTTAATCTTTTGTGTTTTAGTTCCTTACAGTTCCTCTTTCTATAAAAGGGAAGACCAAGAGGCATTAAACAGCATGACTCGCTGGGAAAACAAGTATTGCGAGCAGGCAGCAGGGTTCAGTGGAGGATGGGACGCCCAGAAGAGCCTGGCGGTGGGGGCGGATGAGGACCTGATTAGAAATGTCTGCAGTGTATTCTAATGCATTTGCATTTATATAGGTACTGAGCGGAGGGGATCATTGAAGGCTGGAAACAGAGCAGTGGCAGAAATCAGATGTTCCTTTGAAAAAGGAACTCTGGTGCCAGCAGGGTCAGTGGGTTGGAGCGGAACAAAGCAGAAGGCAGCGACACCAGTCAAGAGACTGTGACAGTAGTCAAGAAAGAGGTGTTGTAGGCCCAGCATCTTAATCTCCTCTCGTCTCTGAGGGAGTTTCCATTCCGTTCGCCAAGGATGTGTCTCATAGGCCAATCTCCCCTACCATCAAAAACCAAAAAGCTGAAGGCATGCATTTCTAGCCTTCTTTGCAGCTGGAGGTAGGACTTGGGCAACAATTCATTCTGGCAGTGCTGGTTTAAGGGCCAGCAGCGATGGTGGCCAAAGGTAAGGGCCCTGGTGGAGGGAACAGTGTCTTTGCTACAAGGGGTCAATATGATGATAATTAGATGTGACTCTGGCTGCGTGAACTCCCTTTGTTCCTGCTCATTTTCCAAGATCGAGTTTTCAGATCTCTGAGCAATTTTCATTCAATTTTTAAAATAATCCTCTGAAGAGGTTAAGGCAGATGTTATTATTCTTATTAAGGTGAGGAAAATGAAACTCTGAAAAGACAGATGATTTGCTTAAGATCAAAAGCTAGTAAGTGGCACACCCATCTTTGGATGTAAGTCTTTTATGACGGGGCTCAGTGCTCTCTCCCCTACCCCCTTTCTTATCAAACTCGGCAGCTCAGAATCCCTGGCATATGTGACAAACAGAAGGGAAGTGCTAGAAACTCTGGCTTACTCATAGCACAGACTTCTAGAGTTTTATAAAGGTCTCATTAAAAGTTAAGTTACTTAAGACCATATAAAATGGGGTAAAATGCAAAACTGAGGTACAACTAGCAAATTCAAATATATTTTACCTTTGTAGGAGGTAAGCATCTAGGTTCCCCAGGGGTACAAAGGCAGTCATCTCTGTGGTAGACGTGTATGAGAAGTCCTGAAATGAAGCACCAATCCCTAGGCTAGTGTTGCCATTAGCTAAGTGACCCCATTTAACTTAGTAAACACCATACTTAACCCGTATATCTGCTCTATGTGTACATGTATAATCGCTTCATTCACATGTCTTCTTAAAACACGGAAGTCCAGAGCATCTTAATAAATGTGTCATATAATTTATTTGACTAAAGGTTGGTAAAGATGCAAATGCTACTAAAAATACATGAAACACTCTGGTAAATACCCTACTGAAAAAGAGATAAAATGTCTTTTCCATATCTGCATGCTATGCTGAAATGACTATTTGTCATCTGGAGATAATTATGTCCGATGATTTCATAGTGAGGACACAAACTCATGTGTCAATGAAAGGGTAAGGTGGATATGAATCATAATCATTCTAAATTATAGTTATTAAAATTCTATAAATATTCAAAATATTTCAGTTTTATAGCTTGAGCAATGAGTCCAGTCTAAGCAGCACTGACCAGACAGTATTATTGTCAGATGTTCTAAATATACCAGGTTACAGCTGACCGCAAAATGCTTCTGCAGCTCACTGTTACATATGCCCATTTATTCATCGTGCTGCTTCTTTCAGGCACTGCTAGGACTTGAGGCGAGATAAAGACCACAGTGACACCTAAATGAGGAATTATACTATGATGCCATATATAGTAATGGAAGTACATGCAGTGTAAGAATCAAAAAATAAACTCTGCCTATCAGCTTCACTGAAGGGTTATTATCACAGGCAGAACTGGGTCTTCAAGGACGACTATGAGGACGACAGTCAGACAGCAGGCTCAGAAGTAGGAAAGGTGAGCAGAGGATAGTATTTTAGACAAAAGGAGCAGCATAAAATAATGCAAGGGCATGGAGGCATAAAATAAGGAGTTCAAAGAACTGCAAGGATTTTTCTGTTTCTAGAATCTAACATTGGAAAGCTCTGGTGGGGTAAAATTTAGGCAAACAGAGGACAGATCATATGACGTATCTTAAATAATCATACTATATGGGTAAAATATTTATTTATTTAATGGACATGAGGAGGATAGTCAGAGTTACAGGTAAGAGCATAGTGAGAGAATATTTACTCTGGAAAAGTGACTTTGAAGGTATTGTGGAGAATAGCCTGGAAAGCAAAGAGATAAATGCAGAGAGACCAGGTGAAAAGTTACAAAGACACATGCAAGTAGAGATGAAGAAATGAGATAGTACGTGCAAAATTTCTGGGTAACATCAACAGAAATGGATAATCAACAGGATGTGAAAGGGAAAAGAATGGTGAGGACTTAGACGAATGGGTGATTATCCAGCCAAAAAACAAAATAGGAAATGCACAGAAATAACAGATTTGGCAGAAATAAAAAATAAGCTCAGTTTTGGCAAGAGTGTTGGAGTCGCCTGTGAATACACAGGTAGAACCACGGGACAGGCAGTGGTGCACACGGAAGAGGTCAGGGATGGCGATACCACTTAAGTCCCTGATCGCACAGGTAGTAGAGACAAGTATGGGCATGGATGATATTGCCCACAAGGAAAAGGATGCGCAGAGAAAACACCGAGTGTGTGCATGAGGCGTCGTTATTAGTTGGCACATCTTTGTCCGTAATCTTTGCCGGGGTGCTTTTCCTTCGTGTCTAGGAGTGAGCATCACGGCGTGGTAGAACGCGTGCCCGGTGGGGGAGCAGGAAACCTGGCTCCCAGTCCCGGCTCTCTCAGGAAGCCATTGCGTGATGTTGGGAAAGCACTCAAACCGTTCCATCCCTTGGTTTCTTTATCTATGAGAGGAGGAGGTGGGATAGGTGAGCTCCAGCCCTCTGCAGTTCTTTAATCCGTTCCCCAGATCCTGTGATTTCCCCCAATGGGCTCTGATGAAACTGCTGATGAAAGCTGAAATAACTGGAAAATAGACATTGAGGGAGAAATGTGGCCTAGGAAGAGCCACAAGCTTTGCAATTTTCCCCCGAATAATGGAAAACTTCGAAAAAACATTTTTCCTGTAATTTGGGGACAGCTATTGTAGACCATTATGAAAATGTAGGGCTTTTTATTGAAAGGGAATGATACTTGGTCACAGGTATTTGAGTTTTGATTGAATAACCTTTTGGGTCCAAGTTTTTAGGAAAATGGCTATATAGGACTGTTTCATTTAAAAGCCACCTACTTAGAGTTCCATTGCATTAAGGAGTACGTAATAGGTCTGATAATATTGGTCCCTTCTGGACAATTATGACTGCCTACAATTAATACAGGACTAGAAGACATTTACAGTCATTATATGGCATTAAAGTTGTAAGATCTTATGCTGGCAGGCAGCTCAGATGATTGTGCAGAAGGAACTCACTGGGCTCAGAGGTGCTGAGCTGGCACCCAAAATTAAATACAGGGAAACTTCCCTTTTGTGTTCCCCAAAATGTAGGGCACAGTGGATGATAACCACCAAAGAGATTGTAGTTCAACTAACAAATCAAACATCTGTCCAGATATTCATTTGCTGTGTTATCGCATATGGGTAAAACAGTCTTTATAAAATTATTTTGTACTTTTGATTGAGCTATAGTCTGGCAGTACCTTTATACCAAGTCTCTGAATTATAAGTATGCTCTGAAGGTCAGAGGATTATCTCATTGTGAGGAGTCCTGAGCACCTTATGACTTACAGCAATCGTGACACCAAAAACCTCAGTACACAGAGCTTTGCCTTGTAAAAGGAAATCTGAGCCAAAAGAGAATTTAGTTAATTTAATCAGAGTTGTGGAAATGTTTAAAAATCAAAGAAAAGAAAAGGGTAAAAAGTTAATGAGCAAAATTTTATATATATATATAAAAACAGACAGCAACCAATGGAAAAATGGAAGAGAATACAACCTCCAAAAGATATGATATCTAGGAATAAACCTAATAAGAAATGTGCAAGACCTATATGAAGAAAACTCTAAGACACCACAGCATGATGGGAAAGACGTCTTTGGACAAATGAAAGACTTCCTTTTGGAAAGAGATCCAAGATACATTAGTAAGCAAAATAAACAAGGAGCAGAACAGTATGTGAAGTAGCTTACTTTCCATAGAAAAAAGAAAAATAAGAATGTACATTTTTATTTACTTGTGTATAAAGAAACTCCAAAAAGATTCATAAAAACTTAACCTATGAAGGGTGTGGAAAACAAGTAGATCAAAGACAACAGTGGAAGCGAACAGAGCACGTCCTCATTCAGTTTTACAGCCATCTAGGATGCCAGGCTATGTTTGTATGATAATTTGTTTCAATCAGACTTCTGTTGATATTTACGTTGTTTCCAGTCATTTGCTTTTACAATCGATTCTGCAATTAATTATGTAAATGATTACCTTTTCGAGAAATCAAATTTAAAACCATAAATAAAACTTCCCACTAAAAAAAATCAAAACAGAAATAAAAGTCAAACACTTTCAAATGAAAGCTCTGACTTCTGGAACAGAAACAGTGAAGGTCAAAATGGCAGCGTTAGAAGTGGCCAAGTCCAGGATGAATAGCTAGGCGTCCCCAACCTCCTTTTCTTCTCCCCCTTCACGTCTGCATACCATGCATCCAAACCACCCCAGCTCTCTTGTTTATGAAGAAGCAGAGTCCCTATGTTATCCGTGCGCTGGAAAACCTGCTGTACAGATGAGAAACAAGCCAGATGATTTCATCCATGCAAGTCAGCACAGGGCTCAAAAGTCATTCTAGTTAATCAGCTGTCATTATTCTCACACTGTCTCTTGCCGTGATGGCTACTTCCCTAGACTGGAAAGTGGGCAAGGAAATTTATTAAAATACTGACGTGTTGTTCTCTCCTTGGTTTTCTGTTCTACGTTTGAAGCAGATAGCTCAGAGTTTGCTCCCTTGTCTCAGCGTTGGTAGCTGAAAGGAAAGCAGAAGCTTCACGAGAAAAGGGACCCCATTTATTTGCAAACACCTCAACTCATAGAAGAGATTATAACATGTCCTGAATGGAGGAAAGAGAAAGCAAAGTGCCTTTGAAAGAGGTGAGAGGAGAAAAGGGTGAACTTTTCCACCCAGGGCAGGGAGAGTTGTCTACAGGTTTTTAAAGTAGCCCCTGCTCCTGGCTCCCAGGCTGGGCCTCAGGAAGGATGGCTGCATGGTTTTTGAACCCTAGGCACCAGGGTCCCAGCCCTGGCCATTTCCTATGCTCAGTGAAGGGCCCAGGAGTAGTCTGAAACTGAATTTCAAGGAACCTTTGGACAATAAATATATCAGCAGCAGCCAGGATGCCCTGGAGAGTAGTTTCCTCTTTGAATTGGTTAGAAATGCTTTAAGCTGCAAATAATGAAAAATCCACAATACAGTGGCTTAAACGAAGAGAGTATTTGTTTTTTCTCTCATGACAAGAAGCTCTGGAAGAAAGTGGATCCTGGAATTGGTTCAGTGGCTCAATGATGTTGGGGCCACCACATCTGCAATTCTCTTGGCCTATTCTTCATGGTTGCAAGATGGCTGCTACAGTTCCAGATATCACATCCAGATTAACTCAGGAGAGGGAGAGGAAACGGGAGTCCTAGGATGCTGCAGCCATTTTTTCAGGAAAGGCAAAGCAGTGTCTTTTGCCCCCAGCACTGGCCAGTACTAGCACTTGACCACTTGTCCAGCCCTAGCAGCAAAAAAAGTGGCCAAAGCAGAAGGAGTCTGGGAATGTCTCTTGGGTTAGCCAGAACCACACCCTATTTTCTGGGTATTGCATATGCATCCTTGAGTCCTGTGTGATCAGCGGGAGATGAAACCCCAATTATGACAGATTCAATTTTCCACCACCCAGTGGATTAGGATGAATTTTAAAGAAATCAATTAAGAAAAAAAAAATAAACACTTTTGTTTTTAAACAACAACAGCAACAAGTAAGAGGTAAAACGTGATGTTTCTTACATGTCAAAGTTTGTGACTGTAAATTCATTACCTTTTACACTGGCACCAATAATCTCCTTTTTTGATGAGTCATCCTTAAACAAAGTAAAAGAAAAAAGAAACAGCGGTAGATGCTTCCTAGCAAGCAGTCACTAAATCTATTCACCATGGACTTGCAAACTCAGCGTGTTCAATGAACATGAACTCAGTTTATGAGGCACGTTTGACCTTTAGGTCAACATTACTTAAACCTAGTCACAGAAACTCTAAAATTTGTGATGCAGGTGGCTGGATATGGATCTTACCAAATCTCTTATTTGGATAATGCCTATATTTTAAATGTCAGCTGTGAGTCTTTCTCTTTTAAATGCAGTCAGTTCCACCAAAACCCTAATCTTGTTTGGCAGGTGTCCCATATTTTTCTAAATTCTGTCCTGTTCTTGTTCTATGTCCTTTTAAGCCTGATTGTCACTTAGTTTTTAACAAATTTTTTATATTGAGGTAGAGTCAGTTTATAATATTGCATTAATTTCTGGTGTACAGCATAGTGATCTAGTTATATATATGTATATTCCTTTTCATATTTTTTTCATTATAGGCTATTACAAGGTATTGAATATAATTCCCTGTGATATACAGTAGGAACTTGTTTACCTATTTTATATGTAGTAGTTAGTATCTGCTAATCCCGAACTCCCAGTTTAACCCTCCACCCTCTCCTCTTTTCTCCATTTGTCTTCTAGATTTTCACTTTGTTTTTAACTGACATTAGACTAGTAAATTCTGTTGTCTCTTAACAACCCTGGTTCTGGATCCCTCTCTTCTTTCCCCTCTGCTCTGCTTGTTCTCTCTTCTAGTGCTATTCCGGGGAATGTGTGTGCCTCCTCATCGGCTGACTGTCTTCTCGCCCCAGAGGGAGCATAATGGCACTGCCTCAGGAATGGCTGCAGAACCTGGGGCCAGGCAAACAAACGGCTGCTTCTTACAGAGATAGAAATTAACTTCAGATCATTAAATGCAATTTGTCGGCTTATCGCTTGCAAACTTAGCATAAGAAGTCATTTCCCAACGGTACCACTTGCCAGCTGGAGCTTTTATGTGTGTGATCAGGATAGATGAAATTGATGGGGCCCCTTTGAAGTCTTCCCAAGGAATTGTCTCTACAAAGTGATGGTTTTCTCCATGTCATGATATTGTTAATATTCACAAGAAGTATTTATAAGGGGTTTGGAGTTTCTAAGATGAAAGAGATCACATAAATAGAATGAATCCCTTTGAGGAGACAGAATGTGAGTATGAGGACTATTACATACATCACCCAGGGCCTGTGGACTTATTCTCAATAACATGTAGCTAAAGACAGAGGCCAACACTTCTGAATGTGTGACAACAACTTCTCCCACGTGACACAACTTTCCATTTAAAATTTTTAGCTGTATCCAGCATTTTACTGACCAGGAACAAATGTAGTGGCATCATTTAAAAAAATCATTGTATTTGTTTCTCTGACTTACAGTTAGTTTTGTAGTTAAAGCTAACTCTATGGGAAACATTTTCATATAACCTCTACTTAGGGCAATTCAGCAATAGCTTTTAAAATAATAAATACATTTGCACAGTTACAAGTTGCCATATCTACAGAACTATTCAATAGCTAAAGATTGGAAACACCCCAAAGGTCATCAATAAAAAGAGGCTAGTTAAATAAATTATGGTACGTTCATATGAACACTGTGTAGCTGTAAATAAATGAGGAAGTTCTCTATGTGCAGATGTGGGAAGAGTTCCAAGGTATGTTGTTAAGTAAAGGATAAAATGGCACACGTATTTCTGGTTCGGTTCCAGATCACCACAATAAAGTGAGTATTGCAATAAAGTGAGTCACACCAATCTTTTGGTTTCCCAATGTATAGACGAGTTTTGTTTATGCTACACTGCAGTCTATTAAGTGTGCAGTAGCATCATATCTTAAAAAACAAGGTACATACTTTAATTTAAAAATACTTCATTGCTTCAAAAAAGCATAACAATTACAACAGTAAATGAAAGATCACTGATCACGGGTCACCATAACAAATATAATAATAATAAAAAAGTTTAAAATAGTGCAAGAATTGCCAAAATGGGACACAGAGACACAAAGAGAGCAAATGCTGGTGGAGAAATGGTACCGATAGACTTGATCGATGCAGGGTTGCCACAAACCCCCAATTAAAAAAAAACCCCACAGTGTCTGAGAAATGCAATAAAGCAAAAGGACATAAAACGAGGCATGCCTGTATACAGTATGCCACATAGTGCAGTAGAAGAGAGGGGGTTTTTATATTTTATAAATTATAAAATTTTATATTTACAGCTGCTTGTGTTTGTGTAAAATAATTTTGGAAGCTTATATGTTAAAAAAATATAAAAAATAAAAGAGATTACCTATGGTGGTGTGAGGTTTGGGAATTGGACAGGTTAGAAGTGGGATATTTTACAGTTTTATGTATTATGTATGTAAAACCATAGGAATGTGTTACTCACTCGAAAAGTAAAATTAAGAGAGGAATAAGCAACTGTTTGGATGCTCTTCTCCTGTCTCAGTGTATCTATAGTCTTTTAAAACAAACATTCTTTTAGTATAAGTAGTGTCATTACAATGACTTCACGAAAGCTTCCCTGGAGGGGGGATCTGATTTACAGTTCTCTGAGCTCCCGCAGCGCTGTGAGGACAGATCGCGTTCCGCCTTGTGTGAGCATCATTTATAGACGCCATTTTCAAGGCCGGTCTCTGTTTACCTCCTGCCATTCTCACCCTCACCTCTCCACGACCTTCATGCTGTTACTCTTCTCGCTTTCTTGAACAGGCTACATTCCCTCCCACAGAGAAGGCTCCCCTGATGCCCTTGACTCAGTCAGCTTGCCTCACTGTTCTTTTCTGTCTCTGTACATTCCTTTCACTTGTTCCTGCATGTAATGTCGGTATTTCCTACCTGAGTTCAGACAAAAGGCCCATGCTGGACTGGGCTGTATTCATGTTGTTTAATTCTGTGTCCCTAGTGCTCAATATGGTTCCCGGTAACGGTGAGCACATGTTTGTTGATTGGAAGTGAAATGTTACTCCTCTCTTAGCAGAGAGTGCTTTCCTTACGGGTAAGATATGCCATGTTTCTGTAGCCCATATCATATAAAGGACAGCAGTGCATAATGGGTAAGAGACAGGGGCTCAAATAAGAGCATGGCCATTCCCCAACTCTGGGATCTTAAACTTTTAGCCTCTCTGGGCTTCAGAGTTCTCGTCTATATTAAGTTTTCCTTTCTTTCTTTTTTTTTTTTTAATAACACTTTTTATTGATTTATAATCATTTTACAATGTTGTGTCAAATTCCAGTGTAGAGCACAATTTTTCAGTTATACATGAACATATATATTCATTGTCACATTTTTTTCTGTGAGCTACCATAAGATCTTGTATATATTTCCCTGTGCTATACAGTATAATCTTGTTTATCTATTCTATAATTTTGAAATCCCAGTCTATCTCTTCCCACCCACTGCCCCCCTGGCAACCACAAGTTTGTATTCTATGTCTGTGAGTCTATTTCTGTTTTGTATTTATGCTTTTTTATTTTTAGATTCCACATATGAGCGATCTCATTTTCATTCATTCTTTCATTCAATAAATATTTACTGATTGTCAACCATAGGCCAGGCACTGTTCTAGGAACTGTGAGACAATGGTATGCAAGACAAAAAAGTGCTCACTGTCTGTAACACACATTCTAATTGGGATAGGCAAGGGGTGGGTGGAGAGAGGCACAAAAAACACTTAAAGCAAATAAACAAAAATTCCAAGTCGTGGTAAAGGCTACCATAGAGTAGCTGAAGGTGGCTAATTCAGAGCGTCCAGGGAAGGCTTCTCTGAGGAGTTAATATCTGAACTGAGTTTTTGAGCAGATTCAATGAGATAGTGTCTGTCAATCCTTTAAAATAATGTCTGCCATATAATAAACTTCAATAAATGAAAACTATTAGTATTATTAAAAACTTGTCAAGAGAATGACCTAGAAATATGTAAAAATATAAGCAGATTGTCTTTAGGATATAAAATGCTATCATCACAACATTCATATGTGGATTTATATGAATGAATCTAGTTTGTGTGTGTGTTGAGTCAGCAAGTTCTTTTATGAGTGAAGGACTCTCCTTTTTTGATTCTGAAGAGTGAATCCTCCACCTTGCCCCAGAGCAGTACAATTTATACCCTAGGAGTGGTTGAATTACCCACAGCACCTGACTAACAATGTTCTCAGGGAGAAATCACAGAAACAGATGTAACATTTGTTTTTACAAATAGATTTGATGTTCTCTAAGGTCCCATGAATCTATGAGTTTTTACATGTTTGTTATACTGAGTTGATGAAAAAAAAATGTGTATAGGTAGGTGAAGATCTGAGAGAGAGAAACTATGGGTGTCTCAATACAAACTCACCACCATCCTGATGTGATAGTCAAATCGTTGGACTGTACTGGCTGGTGTCATCATTGGGTAGGGTTGAAAAATTCCACTGTGTCAGGCACTGCTCATTTAATCCCCCCAAGAACTACCCTGGGGTGGGTTCTTGAAAGCTGACCCTTAGATGAGGGAAGTGGAAGAGGGGAAGCAAGGGTACGATTTCTGGGTGAAGTTGACTTGGGCTGGAGGTCCCAGGGGAATTCAGGGGTATGATCTGTGTCTCCACTGGAGATAAGGAGTGGGTGCGTACATGCGCAGAAACAATAAATATGACCCAGCGAATCTGGGTGGAGCGCTGACAGTATCCTCAATGTATTCATCTTCCTAATTTACATTAGAGGAAATTTGAAAGTTTATGCACTACCTGTCAAGGAGCAGAGCTTGCATACAAACTCAGACAGGTTTGATGCCACAATTCACATTCATTCTCCCCTAAGAAACATGCCTCCCTTTCCTGACCATCCATCAGCCAAATATACAGAAACATACCCTCTATTTATATAGACATCCATACACAGCTTCCTGAGGTAGACAGTTATCAGGAATTACCATGAAACGTTATATTTGGGAATCCCTAGAACAGCACTGTCTAGCGGAAATAGAATATGAGCCACACACACAGTTTAAAATTTGCCAGTGGTCACAACAAAAAAGAAACACATGAAATGACATTTAATAATCAACTTTGCTGTACACCTGAAACTAACATCATGAATCAGCTACACTTCAATAGGAAAATAAGAATTTTAAAAAATCTCCGCTGGCTAAAAAAAATAATCTACTTTATTTACCCCAGCATATTCAAAATATTGCTATTTCAATCTGTAATCAATATAGAAACTATAATGAGATACTTCACATTCTTTTTTTATAGAGTCTTTTTGTATATTTTACACTAAGTGCATCTCAAGTTGATTGTGAAATGTCTATCAGAAATATTTGATATGAATTTAGATTTCATAAAATTTACAGTTGAAAAAAGGAGATTCACTGGCCAAGTTGGTCCAAACATACTTAGAAGTTTCCATAACAGACTTGAGTATCATTTTTTAATTTAAATCAGTGAAGATCAATGTTAAAAATATTCAGTTCCTCAGCCACACTAGCCACATTTCAAATGCTCCATAGTTTCATGTGATTAGTGGTTACCATAGGACAGAAAACGTGTCCTATGAGAAGGGACAAGGTTGTGACTCTGTACACCATCAGCAACTGAAACAGTCTGTTTATCAGCAAACAAATATTGTGTCTATTGTGCTGTACATCGTAGATACAGTGATAAACAAAACAGCCATGGCCAGGAACAGTGAAGACACCAACTTTGCCATTGGAGTTGCTCAAAAGGAATGAGAATTAGCTGTGTCAATAGTTTGGGATTAGAGCCATTCAGGAAGGAGATGGTGATCTTTGTTTGACCTTTGCTAAACCACCTATGTGCAATACTTAATTTTCATCTCCAGAGGCTTGGTTACCTGCCTTTTGTAATCTGGTATGAAGCTCTGCAGCACACCCCAAAGTACTGGGAAGTGGCCGTTTTGACCCCATAAGCTCACCTGTACATGCCAGCTAGTGCTGGAAGCACAGCCGGGCACAAACACATGAAAGCTCTAGGCAGACTTTGCCAAACCTTTAAAAGTATGTAGAGGTTTTTGCTTAAAGGAAATTTCCAAAAGGCATGTGCAAAAATGTTCATAGTAGCACTATTCCTAATTTCCAAAACTTGGACATTATCCAAACATACATCAACAGTAGAATGATTTAATAAATAGTGGGATTTTCTAGAATAGTCATACAGCAAAATACCACATAGCAAAGAGAACGAACAACCTCCAGTTACATCCAGCAATACTGATGAATCTTACAAACATCCTGAGTGAAAGAAACCAGATAGAAAATAAGAACAAAATGTAGGATCCCATTTGTACCAAGTTCAAAATTAGGCAAAACTGATCTATGATTTTAGAAGTCAGGATAATCATAATTTTGCTGGAGGGTGGTGGGGGAAGAGTCTGATTACAAAGTGGCATGAAGAGGTCCCCTGGGATGCTGGCCAAGTTCTGTTTCTTCATTGTAAGCTGCTTATGAAGGGATGTTTATTTAATGAAAAGACTTATGATTTGTGTACTTTTCTGTGTATATGTGTTATACTTTAAACTACATGTAATTAATAAATAAATTATTGAAGACCAACAGAGATTTGCTGTCCATTCTGGAACTCTAAAGACAAGTTGGCCATGTCAAAGTTGGGAAAGTCAAAGTTATCATTCCATTCTGTGATTCTACTTTTTTAAAATCACAAACATCTTTCCTGGAGGCAAAGGAAAGCCAAGCTGACCACAGAGCCTGCAGAGTCCAGGAGATAATAGGTAACAAAAAAAGAGAACCTTGGTGCTGGTTGCGGTTCCTCAGCCTGGCATGTCCTTCCCTCGCTTCTACCTAATGAAAACCTAACCTCCGTCAAGTTCTATTTGTGACACTTCCTCCTTGATTGCCATAAACAAAAATGATCTCTGCTTCTTCTGAACTTGTAGGGCACTTGTCAGTACTAGTCATCACACACTGCCATGCGTTATAGCGAAGGTGGATCCCCCCGACCTGCATCTGTGCCTGTACACTCTGGCTAGCTGCTGTTTTTATGGATGCACCGGGGTTCATGATCCTATCTAAAGCCAAGCCCTTATTCTGGTTGGCATCTCCTCTGCCTACTCCAGGACTGGGCTCTTGAAACTTTCCTCCCTCGTTCCTACATCGTCAATCTTTTCCTCTCTACTGAACCATGCCCATCAGCATAAAAACACGCTGTAATTTTTCCTATTAAACAAGCGTTAAAAAATTTAAAAACAGTAACAACAACAACAACAACCTCAAAGCTATGTCTCCCTCAAGATACTGCCCATTTCTTGGCTCCCCTTTATAATGAAACCCCTTGAATGAATTGTCTACACACTGTCTCCAATTCAATTCCTCCTTCCCTCATGCTTTGTTGAACCACTTCAATGATATTTTTGTCCTCAACTCTCCAAAGAAACAGGTCTTATCACAGTTTGTCAATGATCTGAAACTCTCCTAGACTGGTGACTTATGGGAAATAACCTTCTAGTATTGAGCCTTTGTATTTTGTCTTTCTTTTTTAAATCACAGAAACTTAGCTTAGCTTAAGTAATAGAGCTAAGAACTTCCACATTTATGTGTTTGGTTTATACATCTCCTCTGGACTCCACCCTTGTATATCCAGCTGTCTACTCAGCAACCAGTTGAATGTAGAGTGAGCATCTCATACTTCATAAATCAAAATTAGGCTTAATTTCCATCCCTAGACACTCTCCCCCTCTTAGAAGGTAGCCTTCCATTCTCCTTGCTCAGATCCCAAACCATGCAGTCATCCCTGACACCTCTCCTTCCCTCATATCCACATCCAGCCACCAGGAAAGGCCATCATCATCTCTTGCCAGATGATTGCAACAGCTTCCTAACTCGTCTCATTGCTTCCTCCCTGGCCCTGACCCCTCTCAACACAGGAGCCAGAATAACCTTCAAAAAATATAGGTCAGTGTTAGTCACTCTTCTGCTTCTCATCTCCTTAGGAATCAGATCCAGAGTCCTAAGCTTGACCTGCAAAGCCAAATGATCTTGTTCTGTTTCCTGTCTGACCTTATCTCCCGCCACTGTCTTCCTCCCTTACTTGGGCCCCGCCCATTGGCCTCTGCTCTTCCTCAAACACCATGGCCACTTCAGCCTTCCCGACCATGATCTTGCTGCTTTTCCTGCCCAGAAGATTATTCCCCTCAATAATAACATGATTCACTCCCACACTTTCTCAGTTTCTCCTCAAATTTTCAATGCTTTCATTTGGCTTTTAAATTATTCATTTATTGATCTAAGAAATTTGTTCCATGCAATAGACACTATGCTGGGAACATAAAGATGAATATGACATGAGCTTTCTCCTTAAGTCACTGCTAAACCAGACTAGAGACTGGGATTTCCAAGAAGGTTTCCTAGAGGAGATAGCCCCTAAGATGAATCTTGCCCCCCAAAAATAAGAGTTAGTTGGTGGATCAGGCAAGTAAGTGCTTTCAGGGAGACAGTGTAGCAACTGTTAATGAGTCTGGGTTGGACACATGTGCATATATATTCAGAGACCATAGGATCAGCCCTACTTATCCCAGAGCCTGGTCATGGGCTACTGTGTGAGCACTGGAGATAACTCAGTTAACCACAGAGGATGGGAAAGAGAGAGGAGAATTCAAACAACTGGCCACTAGGATGGTGCAGGAGAGAAGCCAAGAGCAGTGACAAGACGTGGAGAATGCAGAGCACTGCCAAGGACGAGAGGGGACGTTCAGACAAGCAGTTAGAATGAGCAGCCCATTAGCGAGAAGGAGAGATGGCCCAGCATGTGGGCAGAATTCAAGAACAGGGATTCCTGCAGCAAGCAATGTTCAGAGATAGTAATAGTGATAAGAGTTTGTTATACTGGAGGCTCTCAGTGGATCCAGTCTCCTGGTATTCATGCCCTCCTCAGACTCATCCCTTGAGCAAATGCTGGTCCTGTGACTTGCTTTCACCAAATAGTTCTCAACCAGGGAAGATTTTGTTCCCCAGGGGACATCTGACAGTGCTTGGAGGCAATTTTGTTTGTCATAAGTTAAGGGAAGTGGAGGTGCATTGAGTGGGTAGAGGCCAGGGAGGTGTTAAACATCCAGCAATGCACAGTAGAGTCCTCCACGACAAAGAATTCTCTGGCCCCAAATGTCAATGGTGCTGAGGTGGAGAAACTAATAGAATACAACCTAAGCCTTAAGACTTTACTCTTGAAGGACCTAGACACTTTCACTCTTTCACTCTGGGAAGCAGGGTACCCAGCTTTCTTAAACAGGCAGCTCAGAGACTCTGTGGAGAGACCACATGAAAGGACACGTGGAGAGCTAGCAGGCCTAAGTATACACAGAGAAAAGGACCCAGCTGACAGCAAGAACCAAGGTCCCAGATACATGATCCCAGGCAAGCTCTTCCAGCTGGCTCCCCATCACCTTGAGGCATCTTTACTGAGATGCTGGACACAGGAGCCAAGATGATATCACGGATGTTTCAGCACCAGCAGACATCACAGGGAAGAGAGACAAATGGTCCCCCTCCAAGCCCTGCCCAAATTATGGAATCACGAGCACATAAATAAAATGTCGATTTAAGTCACTAAGTTTGGGGAGAGTTTGTTACATAGCAATAGATAGATGAAACGGCCAACATAATAGGCACTATTCTAAGCACATGTCTGATTACAACCCTATGAAGTGGGACTTGTTACTATCAATGCCACTTTCATGATGAGGAAACTTAAGCACCTAAAAACAAAGAAATTAAGTATCTACCCAAGGTTAACACAACCAGTGGGTAAGAGGGCTGGGCTTTGCACCCAGGCAGCCTGACTCCAGAGGCTGGATGTTAACCATCTTGTCACCTAGCCGGTCTGGTCATTGACTCATTCACTCATTCAACAAATACTTATGCAGAACCTACTTGTGCCAGACACTGCTCTATGCAGACAGGATACAATGGAGACCAAAACAGAAAAATTTCTGGTCTCATGGAATTTACTTCTAGTGAAATCCAAGGAGCCACAGTAGCATGCTGTCAGGTAGGAGGACATCAGTTTCTCTCCTGCCTGCCAGGCCTCTATTCTAGCACCCCCATTTCCACTGGAGAGTTGCCCCTCCTTTTGGATAAAGTCTGTTAGGACTATTACTCAAGGTGGCCAGCCCTCCCCTTACCAAGTCAGGCCAAATGTTTCTGTCCTGGGGTTTGAATCTTCAGAAAAGTAGAAAAAACATTGGAAATAGTTGGAACTCATTCATTCCAGGGGTTGCTTTGAAATAAAACTATTGAGAAGCTCTTGCTTGCTACCCAGACCCCCAAATCTGCCCTGCTTCCTACCTATTTATGAACTTTGTTCTACAGGCGCCTTGTGGTCCTGTGAGCCATCTGATATCTTTCTAATAAATCCCCACATTGAGTTAGGCAGAGGCTGGTTCTGACGCTTGTGATTAAAGGGCTCTAACTACAAGTCTGGAGTTCAGGAGAAGGTCTCTGGGCCCAGTGGGGAGACTCACAGGAATAAATAGTATTGGTGTCTCCCAATAATTAATTGCATCTCTGGTTTCTTGATAGAGGCAACTGATGCTTCTTCATTCTTACAAAGTGTCACGCAAAAATAGTTTAAAGCCTCCTTCTTCAAATCAGATTGCTGTACTAAGATCTTCCTGCATAGAAATTCTGAAGATACCATTGGACATAGTTTTTAAAGCAAAGACCAAGACACGGGACACCAGTTCATGAAACTGTGATAAAGACACTAGACTATTTAGAAGTCCAACTGGCAGGATTAAGCCTGAGCTCAGAACCAGACCAGCAGCCCATGCCCAAGGAAAGGGAGATTCCAAGAACTTTCCCAGACTCCCTGAGTCAAATCTCTGGGGTGTACACCAGGAACTTTCATGTTTATATAAATGATTCTGTCAGTGATTCTGAGGCTCATGAAAATCTGATCACCACATTGTTCAGTGCTGGGCTAGAGCTCCTTAGGTTAGTGCTTGTCAAACTTTAACATGCACACAAGAGATCTTGCTAAAGTTCAGATTCTGATTCAGCGATTCTGTATTTCTAACAAGTGAGCAGGTGACGCCCTTGCTGCTCAGGTGGGTCACAGAGTCAGGGTGGGGCAAAGCCTGAAGCTGGGAGGCAGGAAGAGAGAGGCTGAGACGGAGACAGAGCCTGACGGCTTGTTCCTTGGCAAACTGACAGAAGATACATCACAGAGTCTGCAAAGCTGACAACTAGATTCCTGACCGCCGCGGCGGTGCCATTCTTTTGGTTTAAACAAAGTAGTCCCTGAAGCAGCTGGGAGACTCAACCCATTAATTCGGTCCTCAGGTAGCTACTTCGCCCGACCCTTTCTCTCCGGTTCCTTGTTCAGCATTACAAGATGAAACAAAGGCAAAGATGTGGATCCAAAGTTCAATCAGTCTGATGTAATTGTTCTTAATTAGAGTGCAAAGTAGTCTTTTTGTCGGCCAGCACGTCTGTGTTTATAATAGTTTCGTGTTTACTGTTCTAATAAAAACTATTTCTCACTATGATAATAAAAGCACCTAAAAAGCTGACGCAGACAGTTTCCAAATGGTAGATGAGACAGAATCAAGTTTTTCTGAAGAGCTTGTGAAGGTTTAATTACTAGACACAGCCTTTCCTTTTCTGTTCATTGATACATTCAGTAGTAATCATGGCCCGGGTAGGAGGCTAAGCATTAATATTTGTCATAGGTATTATGCGGTCCCAAGGGCTTGGCCAAGAAAGAAATTCAGCCTCTGTGTGCTGTTTGATGAAACTCACAGGATCCACTCCATTTGCTCCATTTATTTATTAAATGGAAGACTATGTGCAAACCCCTGTTCCATGTCCTCTGGAGGAAACCCAGAAATGAAGGTAGAGTTCCAAATGGTAGGGAATAAACAACAGGTGGGCTGGACTTCATTCAAAATGTGAGTCACACCAAAAATGAGTGTGGGGTTTTTTTTTAAGGAGTCATCTCCACTCCAGATTTCAATGTATGTTACTCAGCATAAAATGGGCATTTAATACCTACCACAATAGCTGTTTATTACGGCAAAGCTCTACTGAACTGATGTATTTATTAGTGTAAGCAGTATTTGCAGGGCTGAGCAGAAGGAGCTGGGAAAGGTAATGCTCTCAAAGCTTTTTATCCCCTATGGACAGAAGTTCATCAAATGAAAAGTTTGAAAACCTCTGGTTTATACTGGAATTATTTCTCAAATAGCAATTTCAAGATAGATGAATGATAGTAAAAATCACTTAAAAGTATGTGTTAAGCACTCACATGCAAATTCTTTGTGACAGAGCTATGCTGTTTCAGGAAACTCCTGGAAGTGATCAGGGAGAGAATGTGAGACCACTGGGGAGGAGAAGTCCAGAATGAGGGCAAGGAGAGAAAAAAATGTCCATCGTGGAAAGGGCTGAGGGAAGGATGTGTTGACCTCAGGTCTAAGAAGGGTGATGTAGAAGGAGAGGCACAGAAACGGGTCACCAGCACCTTGAAAGACTTGAGAAGAAAGCAAAGGCAGCATGAGGACCATAACCTGATTAGAGAGGCCTTACCTGACCAATTACCTAAAGTGCTCTGATCCAAACACATCATTTTCTATCCATTTACACTGCTGTAATTTTTCCTATGATGCTGATTATTACTATTTGACATTATTTTATGCTCTATGAATATATATTTGTTTATCTTCTGTTTCAATTACAGTGTAAGTCCCATGACGCCTGGCACCTGGTCTTTTTCACTGCTGTACCCATAAGCCTAGAGCAAAAACAAGTACTCAACAAAATACGTGTTAAATGAATTAAGTGAATGAAACCAACAAAGGGGTTGGAAAAAGGGAAAGGCAGAATGCTAGTACCAGTTTTAGAACAGAGATGAAGTGAGTAAGGATGGGGATGGGGGAAGATAAAAAACTAAAGAAACATTTTATTGAATATCTCAAGACAAAAAGATATATGAGATCCTAAACTTACCCCAAATCCAATCTAAGTGGCCTAGAAGCATTGTAAAATATTTGTGAGCTTTAGAATAGAAGCATCAAATAATTCTAAGGGAGAAAAACTGAGCCCCTGATTCTGGGTAAAAGGGCCCGTAGACTCCAAAGACCCTCCAACCCTCCCCATCCCAGCTGCAGAAAAAGGCCTTGGGCAACTTCACTTGTCCCAGGGGTTCATCAGACCCGCCTGGAAAGTCATGCTAGCGGGGGCATCCAATGTCACTTGGGAGCTATTCAAGAAAAGAGGAAAGCAGAATTAGTAGGGGGAAAAGCTTTATAAATCTATTAACTAGTCAGAAAAGAGAATTTGACTAACCACCCCTCCTACCGCCCCCTGGTCCCCTCAGACAGTGTCTCATTGTTGGGATTATGTTTACTTGAGAAAAGACAAAGCCTCAGCTGTGACTCTGTGGTTGTGCACGCCTAGTACTTATTTTATCAAATGTCTTTGTGCCGGCAGGCAGGAGTGATGCTGAAGAGGCTGGTTTAGGCAAAGGACAAAGGAGCAACTTGTGACTCCACTGGGAAGAGAATGCATTCCAAATCACCTCCATCAGAGACCCGCACTGATTTGTCCTTGCCTTGTGTGTACTGATAGCCAGCTGTTAGTCCTACTCAGACCAACAGTATCTCCACACAGGAGAATCCTTCTGCCCTGAAAACAAAATTCAGACGCAGGTTGATCTGATAATGGTGGTTACCTCTAAAGAGTAAAGGGGAAGAGGGACACTTCACCATTTTATGAAGTCTAAAAAAGTGGTGAAATTTTTGTTTCCTTGCTTTTTTTGTTGATTTTTCCTTTTTTTATTCTTATTTTTTATTGAAGTATAGTGTGTTTACAATGTTAGTTTCATGTGTACAGCAAAGTGATTCAGTTATCCATATACATACGTATGTATATTTCCTCAGATTCTTTTCTGTTACAGCTCATTACAAGGAACTGAATATAGTTCCCTGTGCTACACAGTTGTTTCCACTTGATATTTTTAAAACTGTAGTTTTATAAAATAAGACATTGATGGATTATGCATACTTTTTTACTCTCTTTTTTTTTCCATTTGACATTTCTAATGTACACATCTTTTTAAGAAAATCAGGTTGTAGGAGAACATTGTGTTAAAAAAAATGTTGATGGCCATTAGATTGAAGATGATTTAAAAATATAACTACCAGCCAGGTATGTTTTACAGTACTATGTAAATATTAGCACAGGTATGTCATAATAATAACTAATTCTTACTCATCACTATGTCCTGCTCTGGGTTCTTTGCTGTGTGTTCATTTATTTAATACTTACAGCAACTGGATGGGAAAAGTACTATTTAATCCCTATTTACAGCTGAGGAACTGGCACTGGCTGGGGAAGAGTGGTAGATGTAAGTAAACATCAAAGGCTTGTGGTTGTGTCACTCATAGCTCTGCAGCCATAATGTAGACATGTCATGTACGCTGTCTCGGATTCGTTTTCTTCACTTTTTAATTGAAACTTAACACATGTATAATAAAGTACATTAAGTATACCAATCTTAAATGTATAGCTTGATGAATTTTTATGTATGTAACCGCCAGGAAATCATCACTTGATTAAATAGAAAAAATTTCCAGCATCCCCCAAAATGGGTTCCTTTGAGCCCCTTCCTAGTCAATATCTACCCAAAAGGTAACCATTATTCTCGTATCATCATAGATCAATTTTACCTGTTCTTGAATTTCACATAAATAGAATCATACAGTATGTACTCATTTTTGGCTTTTTTTACTCAACATTATATCTGAGGAAGCCACCCATGCTGTTGTATGCATTAGCAATTCATTCTTGTTTATTGCTGTATAGTATTCTATTACATGAATATTCTAGAATTATTTATTTATTGTCTTGTTGATGGACTTTTAGGCTGTGTCCAGGTTTTAATTATTATTAATTAAACTGCTATGAATATTCTTTGTTATATATATATTTTTTATAATGCTATTTTTAATATTCACTTGAACATATTTAAGCCATTACATAGTGTCATTCTTTCTCTGTATTTACACTCTATTAATATTATAGGTTATATTGTATCTCCCCCCTCCCCAAATTCATACTTGAAGTCCTAACTCCCTGTATCTCAAGATGTGATGGGATTTGGAAATAAGGTCTTTATTTTTCTTTGTTGTATCTTTTAAAGAGCAAATTCCTGTACTTCTCTTGGGTGTATAGCTAACAGTGGGATGGCTAATTCATAGAGTAGATGTATATTTAGAGTTCATAGATATTGCCAAACTGTTTTCTAAAATGGTTATGCCAGTTTATACTCCCACTAGCAATGCGTGGCGTTCCAGTTGCTCCACATCCTTGCCAACTCTTTGTCATTCTAGTAGGCGTATAGTGATATCTCATTGTGGTTTTAATTTGCATTTCCCTGATAACTAAGAATGTCAAGTGGCTTTTAATATCCTTGTTAGCCATTTGCATATCCACTTTTGTGAAGTGCCTTTTAAAATCTTTTCCTTATGTTTTTTAATTAGGTGGATTGCCTTTTTCTCATTACATTATAGGAGCCCTTAATACTTTCTTGTTAGGAATCCTCTGTCAAATACATGTAATTGGGAATAAATTCTCACAGTCTGGCTTCTCTTTTCACTCTCTTAATGGTGTCTTCTAACACTCAATCCTTTTCAGGAATTAGGTAATAGATGTATTTTATATGACACATAAAGGAGAGAGCCTATCTTACTAAGTTATCAACAAGTACAATGTAATTAAGTTTATATCAATAGCTTCAAATAAAGCCTTTTTCAAATAACCATTTTATTCATTCATGCATACACTTCAATATTCATCCCAAGTTAATTATGTGCAAGGCACTGTGCCTTGGGTGCAAACATGGCTGAGATTCTTCTTGCCCTCAAGGAACTCCATGAGGTTGCAAAATAATGTAATAAGAGAAATAGTAGTAGATTTGTGTTCATTTCCATGAGATCAGGCTAGAGTGAATGTACTATGAAGGAGCCCAGTAGGAAGAACATTAAAGCAATTTCACCAGGGGACATTTGCCTAGACCCTTGAATGAAGAGGAAGGAAGCGTTCACCAAGCAAAGTTTCTGGAAGGAGCACAGAAGGCATGGAGGGGTCAAATGCAAATACTCTGTTCTTGATAAAGCACTGATTTCCAATATGTGGTTTTCAGACCACCTGCACCAGATTGACCTGGAGTGCTTATGAAAATGGCAAGCTACTTACTGCCTCTCACCCCAGAACTTCTTTTTCTTTTTCCATTGAAGTATAGTCAGTTTATAATGTTGCATCAGTTTCTGGTGTACAGCATGTTTTAGTCATACACATATGTACATATATTCCTTTTTATATTCTTTTTCATTATAGGTTACTATAAGATATTGAATATAGTTCCCTGTGCTATACAGTATAAACTTGTTTATCTATTTTATATATAGTAGTTAGTAATTGCAAATCTTGAACTCCCAATGTGTCCCTTCCCACTCCCTTTCCCCCCTGGTAACTATAAGTTTGTGTTCTATGTCTGTGAGTCTATTTTTGTTTTGTAGATAAATTTATTTGTGTCTTTTTTTATTTTAGATTCCACATACAAGAGATATTGTATGGTATTTTTCTTTATCTTTCTGGCTTACTTCACTTAGAATGACAATCTCCAGGTCCATCCATGTTGCTGCAAATGGCATTATTTTATTTTTTTATTGAAGTATTACAATGTTGTATTACAGTTTACAATGTTGTGTCAATTTCTGATGTACAGCATAATAGTTCAATCATACATATATTCATTTTCATATGCTTTTTTATGACTAAATAGTTTTCCATTGTATGAATATACCACAACTTCTTTATCCAGTCATCTGTTGATGGACATTTAGGTTGTTTCCATGTCTTGACTATTGTAAATAGTGTTGCTATGAACATTGGAGTGCATATATCTTTTTGAATTAAAGTTCTCTCTGGATATATACCCAGGAGTGGGACTGCTGGATCACATGGTAAGTCTATTTTTAGTTTTTAAAGGACTCTTCATACTGTTTTCCTTAATGGCTGGACCAAACTATATTCCCATCAATAGTGTAGGAGTCACCCCAGAACTTTTAAATTCAAATTCAAATCTTTGGAGGTAGGACTTGATAATCTGTACTTTAAACATGCCCCTAGAGTGGTGGTGATCTTTTTTATACCCTTACATTTGAGAATAACTGAACTAGAACGTAGGGAAACCAATAAGACACAGGTAATCGTGCCTAGATCCAGGTTATGAAGAGCTGTTCCTTGAATTTCATGCTGAAGAGTTTGGATTAAAGCCAAGTGGGCAATGTAGGGTTGTTAAAGGAGTGTTTAAAGGGAAAATTTTTTTTAAATCCAGATGAATGATCTTGATAAATTTAGTCCTTTCCACTTCCTAACTGTTAAAATCATGAAGGGGATTTGTGTGATCTGTTTGATAGTATTTTAACCATGCCTTGAGTATAAGTCAAAGGAGAAAGTAATATTTGTATTCCTTGTTCTAGACCAGCGATCAGCAAATTTATTCTGTAAAGGGCCAGGCAGTAAACATTTTATGCTTTGCAGGCCACATAGTCTCTGTTATACCTACTCAACTCTTCTCTTAGCAGGAAAACAGCCAGCTAGCCATAGGAAATACATGAATGAATAGGCGCAACTGAGTTCCCACGAAACATTATTTACAAAATCAGGCAAGCCAGATTTGGCCCGTGAGAAGCAGTAGTCTGCCCTCGTTAGTTCTAGATAACCTCACTCAGTCTCGTTAAAGATGTATAATGCAAGGTTTAACTTCAAGAAGTTTAAACCATGGTAGCTATCTTCTCCCCCCAAATCACGTTAAATGTTTGTGGTTTTAAATAAATATAAATCTGAAACAAATTAGGAAGAAAAAAATAGTAAAAGCTAGATTGTGATACATTTTACAAGAAAATGCCCTTGATACTGAAAATGTAATGAGAAATAAGGGGGAAAGTGGGGAGACTGTTTTAGTCTGGATTTTTTTTTTTAATTGAGACTTTACAACCAAATATAATGCATGAAGCTTGATTGGATTCTGCATCAAAAAAGGAAAAACAGCTATAATGAATACTGGGCATTTGGGGGAAATTTGAATATGATCTACATATTAGATGATATTAAATAATTATTAAACATCTTAGATGTGACAATGATGTTGCAGATATGTAGAGAACGTCTTTGTTCTTAGAGATATTTAAGGATTTAGGAATTAGAGTGTTGCGAAAATGGTTCAACAAAAACAGAGAGAATAAGGCAAAAATCTTAACAACTGTGAAATCTAGGTATAGAAATTTCAGTACTGCTCTTTCAACTTTCCTGTGGCTCTGACTTTTTTTTTTTTAACATTTTTTTATTGATTTATAATCATTTTACAATGTTGTGTCAAATTCCAGTGTTCAGCACAATTATTCAGTCATACATGGCCCTGACTTATTTAAAAAGTAAAATTGGGGGAGATAAATATTGTAGAGTTCAAGATATAGGACACTATTTTCTCCTTTGGAAATGCAGAAGAGGACTGGTCTACATCAAAAACAAAGTTAATATGGTATTAGAATTCTACCATCAAGTAATGGAAGGCCTCATAGGCACCATCATTTTTAAGCCTGGAGTTGCATTTGTAACTTTTGGCTCTAATTTACCACATTCCCACTCCAACCCCCATCCACTTTTGTTTTCTCTCCCCCACCCCACCCCTGATGTTGCTGGAGGGAGGGGCGTGAAAAAATCCACATTCCACCAGAGCACATGACATGTGGTGAAACTGTGGACTGTCGTCGTGTTCACAGCACTGCCGCACATCCTTCCTGGTGAGGGTGTCCCACCGTGTGGCACAGACTTTGTCGCTGTTGACACTTTGAGTCCCTTCTGTGTGGAGTGTGGGAAGTTGATCAGGATGAGAGGAGGGAGGCAGAACGGCCAAAGGCGGCAGGATCATCTGTTTCCACAGTTCCCCTCTGTCCCCAGCTTGGAGTCCTAGCTCTTTTATCTCCCTGTTCTTTCTGGCACAGCCCTGACTCCTCTGGGGGTCATTTCCGGAGTGGAACCAGGGCTCTGTCCCTGCGTCTCTCTGTTTCCTTCCCTTTCCCCTCAGCAGTTACAGAGCCTTGCGTTTGAGAATTACTCCGTGGTGGACAGGCTGGTTGGCAGTGGCAAATAACTAAATTAAAACCTTAGGAAACATAACACTAATTTGGGCAGCTGTATAAATTTATCCTGAAAATGTATATTTCTCTATATAAGACATAAAAGGAAAGACAAGTGGGGAGCTATTTAAAAATAACATAGCTGAATCACTATGCTGTGCACGAGAGGCTAACACAACATTATAAACCGACTATACTTCCATTAAAAAAATTTTTTTAAAAAGGATATAGCTAACGATGACAACCACAGAAGCATCATGCCTATGAAAAAGCATGAGCTTTGGCATTCAGTGAACTTGGGCTTGAATCTCTGCTATGCCGCTGACTGGCAGGATGATCCTGGACAAATTACTTCTCTGAACCTCAACTTCTTTATCTCTAAAATGGAACAAATAACACCTACTTTTTGTTCGGATAAAATGTTGCAATATAATCTCTCTTCTTGGCTGAGAAGCTTCTAGATGTCTGAACATTGATCTAGTATAATTGCTGGTTCGGGCTACAGTGGTCCTTTCTATTCCACCACCATGACCAAGTACACAGCCAGCCTGGGAAAAAGGGGGGAGGGGAATACGTTCCCCCAGGGCAGAGCCCGAAGCCCTTCTTTGAAGTGTTTAGGATTCAAATGCATCCTGATACAAGCGTTTCTCAAAAATTTAAAGTGAAGACAATCACCTGGGGCTCACGTTAAAGTGCAGATTTTTATTCCTTAAATCCGGAGTAGGGCCGGAGTTCTGAACTTTTCATCACGCTCCCAGGAGTGATGCTGCCACAAACCACAGGTCCAGGAGAAGACCCCAGGGTGTGCACTGAGGATGGGGCACCTCCCAGCCTGAGTCCACTAGGCTTCTTCTAATCCGTCTTCATTCTCATTCTCATTCTGGGGCAGCAACTCATTTTACATATCCATTTTTAGTTTTCTTTCCATTAAACATGATGTTCTTTTCACCATGATTTAATGAAGTAAAACTCCTTTTCAAAAGGGACTAAAACAACATGGTTAGCTGCCAGTGGAAACCTCACTAAAGAATTAAATAAGACCGTGGGCTTCTCCACAAAGCACGAAAGAACAGTTTTGCTGTGGAAAGTCAGGAATGAGAGAGGAAGTTTGGCAAACAAGTGCCCCGTGTGCAACCTTGACCCTGGGGCCCCCAGGGTTGGCATGAGACCCACAGTCTCTCACAATTTTTAAAGTGATAAAAGGGGAAAGCAAGGCTGCAGAGAGATGAATCCCTGAACCTGGGCTTTTAGGCCTTTTTCTTCACTTCCCTCTCCAGCCTGCAAGTCAGTACACGCACAGCCTTCCCTCCAGGTGTGCAGAGGCTGGTCCTGTGGGAGCGGCTGGGGGCCCAGGACTTGCCCAGCAGGTTCTGGCCCATTCAAGATCTCCCTTTGTGAGTCCTGGTAGCTCACAGGGCCTGGAAATTTTTAAACAGCTTAATTTAGCATATGTTTAATATCAATGAGTTATTAAGGAAAAGAGTTGGCTAAATTTCTTTTCTACAATCACTGAAATAGTTTTGAGGTTTTTTAAAAAAAAATGAACCAAAGCAACAAACACTCACAGAGAGTCCATTAAAAGCCAAGAATTAGGTTAAACACTGTGGAAAATCAAGTTTAATGAGACACTCCACTGCCTTAAGGGGTTTTAATATTACTAACGGAGATAGACAAACACATTTTAAAAGCCACAAGACATGAAGAAATGCTGTAACAGTGAAACAAGTACGGAGGCACAATTAACCAGAGATTGGAATAATAGAGTCCATTAAAATATAGCCTGTATTTGCCCAGTGAGCGCCACATGGCCTGTTACATAAATGCATAGATACTGCAGGACCGATGAACCGAGTGTGAATGAGTCAGTGAATGCAGAACAAGACCTTAATTTCTTAGAAAATGACACCCATTTTTTCCCCTGTTTTTCTTTTCCTTTTTCTGAACTAATTATCATCTGTTAGCCTCACATCCCACACAGCCCGTAAGTACACTGCTTTCTATCCTCTTGACTGATAGCAGCTAGTCCTCAGAGTGCAGATCACCACTCGCCCTGCCTTTAATGGGCTTTGGCGGGGTGGTGCCAACTGTATATTGGTAGCTATATATTCCCCCTAGATGTTAGCAGATATCCTGAGAACAGTCCTTGAACTTTGGAAACAATTATTGCCAGTTTTCTCATTAAAGAAAACAAGAGGAGGAGGAGGAAGAAAAGGAGACACCGTGGAGAAGTTGCAATGACAGCAAAGGACTGACCCTTTCTGGAACATACAGTTACCCAGCATCCTGCCTAGTGGCTGGTTATACCTCAGAGCAATGTGGGGCTGAATGAGGCCAAAGGCTGGTGGGAGTTCCGGTGGGAGGGTGCTTGACTGCAGGTCCTGCTCAGTTGCCCCTCACTTTAATAGTATCTTCTACTCAGCAGACTGCTCTTCTAGGTATGGAAAACTGGGAAATAAAAACTGTTAGACTCTACAACTCTAGCCCAGAGTTTAAACACTGCTCTATTCAATTAGCCTTTATAGAATGACTATTAAATGTCTACTCTCTAAACCTGTTAATGGTCTTTTTTTCCCTTTGGTTCTCTCTATGTATTTTTATTGAAGTATAGTCAGTTTACAATGTGTCAATTTCTGGTGTACAGTATAATGTTTCAGTCATATATGAACAACATATATTTGTTTTCATATTCTTTTTCACCGTAAGTTATTACAAGATATTGAATATAGTCCCCTGTGCTATACAGTATAAACTTCTTGTTTATCTACTTTATATGTTGATTATCTTTTATGGTGACACTGTGTGATCAGCAACAGTGTATAAGGAAAATTTGTGAAAGATTTTGAAATGGGCAAATTAAAAAAAAAAAAGTTAGATTTCCAGGTGTCTTTTTAATGGAATATTAAGTGTTGTCGAGTGAGCCCACCTTTCAGAGTTTATCCCATTCTGTAGGGTCTGAGCTATTTTACAACTTCTGTAAGTTGTAGACAATTGATAGTGATGCCAACAATTCCTGTTCACAGAAATGCAACTTTGTCAAGGTGAATGTACTATCAGTTCCACCATATGGAAGAGGCCAGTTTTGCCTCTATTGTCAAATTTATTTCAGTGCTCCTGATTGCCTATATGTGTATCTGTTCTTCGAAGTCTCCTTTGAACTGGCTTTTACATCTTACTGGTTCCCTCATTAATTAATGAGATAAAGAAAATATATGACACATATCCATTTTATATTTGTATGGAAGTCATGAAATTGTTTCTTTTTGAAAAAATTATCCTTTAAAAGAAAATATATGACACATATCCATTTTATATTTGTATGGAAGTCATGATATTTTTCTTTTTGAAAAAATTATCCTTTACCATCAGATATTCATGCCTTAATGGCAATGGAGAAAAAATAGATCAAATGCAAGTCTGTAATTATGAGAGTGTTTTGTATGCAAAATGACTATTAAAACTTTATCCCCTGGAGCTGATAACTTTAAATATACATGTTCAAGTGTGATTGTTCTAAGTCAGAGAACAAATTGGCATCTTTACATCTTTTTTTCTTCCTCAGTGGTTATCAGTGGGAATTCTTTGCAATATCATTGGTGTAGGGGAAGAAAAATTTTTCCTGTACTCTCTTATTGTAAGTGCCTGGGGCTTGCAAATTAAACTGACAAAAGCTAGATTAAGAGGAGAAAACATTTATTCTGTATGCACATGTGGTTTTCGCAGGAAAAAGAAGTGAAAACCAAAAGAGGTGGTTAGACCTGAAAGCTTATATACCATTTTAACAAAGCGTGTTAAATTTTGGAACAGTGTCAACACAAAGTAGAGGGTTTGGGGCTTCCAGGGATGGTAAATTGTGGAAAGGTAATATATGGGGAAATCTAATGGAAGTTAAGGGTTACTTTAGTAAGCTTTGTTTATGCAGACTCATCTCAGTTCTGACTTTCTGTTTCCTGTGGTGAGGATTGTTCTCCTCCTGGTGCTGGAGACGGGAAGGGCACACCTTCCCAAAGGGGATTATACGTCTTGCTTTAACTCAGAAACAGGGAGGATTGAGATTTCCTCCTGTGTCTATTTCTTAATTGCCTTCAGCTCAAAATAATCCTTATGCTAAAGCAGCATACTTTGAGGTAGCATCTTCTAATCCCTTTCATTGACACCAAGTTGATGGCTTTCCTTATGCCACCTCCCTGATACTGGTACAACAGATACATTATTTCTCTTGATATAGTCACTGATGATCCCCTTTAAAGAGCTCAGAGCCAGGTCTGGATTTCTGTGTGGCTGGTCTGCCTTCTTTTATTTTCTCATCACATTTAGTTCCCAAGACTTCTTATCATTAGGCAACCACAAAAGAGAATCTAGATTGGATCAGAACTGTTGCTTTAGCCAAAATAATTAAAGTTATAATCTGTTCAATCCCCAGAGGATTTGGAGAATGATAGAAGAACCAACCCTATTTCATTTTTGATGTACGTACAGCAGTTCTAACATGTTATGTGCTTAATTGCTATTCTGTGCTGCACCTCCATGTACTAATATGGCGTGAGCTCTGATAGAGTGACTGAGAAAAAGCAAGATGCGGAACTGGATATACAATATGCTACCTGGTGTGTAAAATAGGGAGGAAGACCAGAATCTGTATTAGAATTTGCTTGTATATCAAAGAAAAGAATTTGTAAGGATACATTTTAAAACTAAGAAAAGATGGGAACAAAACTGGATATTCGGGAGGCAAGGATGAAAGGGAGATTTTTAGACTACATACCAGTGTATGCTTTCTGCTTTTTGAACTTTGTGACTGTATTACTGATTTTTAAAAATTAAACATTTTCTCAAAAAACTGAAAAAAATGTTAAGTATAATGTCGTTCATGAGGCTTTTCTTAAGTTCCAGCTTCAACAACATGTTAAAAGAATGAATATTGAGATAAAGTGTGAACTATAAAATTAAGAGTGTGTAAGATTTGTATGTATTCTATATCCCAGAATAATCCATCAGGACAAAAGCCTGAGAGGCCAGGTACTCCAAACAGATGACCCCTAGCACCCTGAGTTCACAGTCACTACTGTGCAATAACAATATTATATAAAGCCTTTAATTTGCAAGCATGACGGGTTTAGAGGATGAGAGAATTCATGTCTGAGAGGAAAAATAAGAAAAATTGCAAACAGAAGACTAACACTTGACATTCTTCTTCCCTACTCCCCTGTTCTAAATCTCAAAAGAAAGACCTACGTTTCCAGGGGACCTCTGGTAATATTTATATAGATGTTTAAGAGCCCTCAAACACTTTAGTTACAGTTGGAGGTACACTTAAACTATATTTTAAGATGTTTGGGAGCTTATCAAGTTTTCAGTCTGCATTGGAAGTGCATGGTGCTTGGGTCAAAGTATTTGCACGGGGTTACATAAAAATCTTACAAAACAAGATACCTCCCACTTTGTAACATTACTGGAATCTTTGATTCACACAGGGCTGGTTAACACCTGTAAGGAAGGCCCTAAGCATGGAGCTACTCCTGACCCTAGGACCCAACCCAACCCCTACATTCATCCAAGTAAAAGCAACACTAAAACAGAAAATAAATATCAGAAAGGCTGGCAAATTTTTTATTTTTCCTAAGATGACCATTCTAATGCCATGTTAAAAATATAAAATGTCTCAAAACATTTTCTTTTCTATATTATCAGAGGGAAGTGCCCCGTTTTGTGAATGCCTTCAGTATGTGCTTAGTTTGTGTGCGGGGTAATCCAACAATCGAGTTGCTCTATGTTATTACAGTCGAAGCAGTATTTTACAGATGTTAACAGCATAGACATATTCAAGGAGGTGAGACGGAATCCTAGCTCCACTATTTACTAATTAATAACCTTAGGCAAGTCAGTTCGTTTTTCTGACGCTCAACTTCCTCATCTTTCAAATGTTCAAAATGATACCCACCTCTCAGGCATCCGTGAGAGGTAAGACTTGAGACGTGAGAAGTAACACTTATGCTTGCTGTCCATCCACCAAGTCCTGCTCTGAGTGCTTTAACTATAACAAGTCATTTAATTATCAAAATGACATTAGGAGTTAGGTGCTCATGTCAAATCTGAGAGAGCTAAGGGACATTGAATAATTCCCCACAGCCACACAGCTGGCAAGTGGCTGAGCCAGGATTTATACCGAGGCAGGCTAGATCCGGAATTTACGCTCGTAACCACCAGGGAATACTGATAATGCTTCTGACGTTAGAGTATCCCAGTCACAGAGCCTGGATGTGCTGACAGAGACGAAAGTAACAGTGGATTATATAAGACAGACAGCTTGTGTATCGGCATTCAAGGCAAGGACCCAGGCTCCTTCTATATTTGCTTTCTTCTATCTCGACAGAGCTGCCTTCGTCCACCTGGTCCAGGATGATTCATCACTATATACACTTTCCACTTGGCAAGGGGGGTGAAGGGGACGAGCAGGCATGTGTCTTCCCTTTAACAGCATCACTCTGAAGTTGCAAGTTTCACTGTAGCAAACTTCCAGTTGCCTAGCATATGGTCATACAGACACATCCAACTGCAAAAGAGCCTACAAATGTAGAGAGAGCGAGAGAGAGAGAGAGAGAGAGAGAGAGAAAGACAGAGAAAGAGAGAGAAAGAAAGTAAATGAGGCAACATGTAGAGAATCTGGGTAAAGGGTATACTGGTATTATCTATACTGTTACTGCAATTTTTCTGTATGTTCAGTTACAAAGTAAAAGGTTTTAAAAAGTCTATTCAGATGGAGTAAAAAGAATATCAACTCCTTAGGGAGAACAGATATGCCAGGCCTTATGCTAAGTACTTGTGGCAAAAACTGCAATTTTCCCTATATCTATCCTTCCTTTCTTCTGAAAGTAACATAGTCCTGATCTGGGCAGGGAGGGCAGGGAGAGGACAAATCCTACCACTTGCTTAATAAATGAAGTTCATTGGAACGCAGCCATTTGTGTGTGTGTGTATGTATTTAAAATAAATAGTTTTTCCAACCAATAGTCTACATATATATATATATATATATATATATATGACTGCTTTTTTGATACAATGATAAGTAGTTGCCACCAAGACCATCTGGTCTACAAAGCAGAAAATATTTATTGTCTGGCCCTTTACAGAAACAGTTTGCTGACTCCTGCTGTAAACTAGTAGGTCTCAAACTCTAACAGGCATTAGAAACACACACACACACACACACACACACACACATCTTTTCTGAGCCATTTATATCCTACTCCTTCACCCCTTAATGCTTAAGAGTGTATTTCCTAAGAACAAGAATATTTCTTGCATAACCACAGTGTAGTAATCAAATTCAAGAAATTTAAAATAAATAGTTTTTCCAACCAATAGTCTACATTCTGGTTTTTGTCAATTGTCCCAATAATGTCTTTTACAGCATTTTTTCCACTTCCAATACAAGATCTGGTTCAGGATCACACACTGCAGTTTTGAATCTTTTTTGTGAGTGATTTTTCATGACTTTTGCCCATTTTCAATAGGATTTAAATGTTTTTTCAAATTTCAGAAATTTTTATTAGAGACATTAGTCCTTCATTTCTGATGTATACTGCAAAAACTTTCTTATAGTTTGCCGTTTGGTTTTTGACCCTGTTTTTGGCTTGTATTGCTTTTTTGTGAGGGGGAGGTAGAAAGATTTCTTCATTGATTTCTGCTTGGAGGAGGTACTGGGGATTGAACCCCTGACCTCATGGGTACTGAGCACACACTCTATCACTTGAGCTATACCCTTCCCCCAACCCTGTTTATGGTATATTTCCGCCCATGCAACCATGCAAAAAAAGAAAAAGTGTTTTTTTTTTTAATGTAGTGAAACGTATTAATATTTTTGCATCTGGATTTTGAGCCATAGTTAGAAGCTTTTTCCGACACTGAAGTTAAAGGTAGAATTCATGTTTCCTTCCAGTACTTGTACAGTTTCACTTTTTACATCTTGATCTCTGATTCATGTGGGGCCTGTTTTTATGTGAAATGTGAGGAATGAATCTAATTTCATCTTTTTTCCAAATGGCTACCCAGTTGTTTCAACAGCACTTATTAAAAAAGGCCATCTTTGCCCCAGGGATTTGAGCTCCCACAGTTATCATATGTGACATTTCCATATGTAGTCGGGTCTATTTCTGGACTTCTAATTCTATTTCATTGGTCTGTTTGATTATGCATGTGCCTGTATCACATGGTTTTAATTACAGAGGCCTTGCAGTTTATTTCAACAGCAGGCATGGTAGTCCTCCTTTGTAGCTCTTAATTTGCCATGTTTTCCTAAATATTCCAGAATGTTTATTTTTCCATATGAACTTTATTTCAAATCAACTTGTCTAGCTCCAGAAAAAAAGTGTTGCTGTTTCTGTTGGGATAACATTAAGGTTGCAGAGTATATACAAAACTGGTATCTTGATGATTTTGAAACTAGAATAAGAGATATATTTCCATTTGTTTCAGTCTTCTTTGATGTCTTTCAGGAATGTTTTACAGCTTTTTTTGTATGGATATTCAACATTTTTTGTAAAGTCTGTTCCTAAATATTCAATCTTTTTTCTGGTACCTCTGTAAATATGCATTAAGAAATTTGAGATTTAAGAGATTTAAATGTTACATGTTAATTTTATATCCTACTGAATTACTTTATTGTTATTTAAGTTTTACAATTAATTATCTAGGGCAGCACTGTCCAATCAAAATTTATAGTAGTCATACATATAATTTTACATTTTCTAGTAGCTAAATTAAAAATTGTTAAAAGAAATACGTGAAATAAATGTTAATATATGTTACTTATTATATCAAAAATATTATTTCAGCATATAATCAATAGTAAAATTATTAAGATACTTGTTAAATTTTTATACAATGTCTTTAAAGCCCAGTGTGTATTTTATTTATAGAATATTTCAATTTGGATCTTAAATTTTTATCAGAAACATTTTGTGAATTTAGATTTCATAAATTTTGACAGTTGGAAAAGTAAATTCACATATCTAAATTATTCAAAACATACTTAAAAGTTTTCTTGTCACTGAAATAAGTACCCCCAAAAAATCATTTTCTTTTAATATTTGCATCCACATTGACAAATCATGTTCCTTTTTAGATCTGATGTGACTTTCTAGTAAAAAAATTTACTAATTCTTATTTCAATTGAATATTACTAACAGCAAATTTGAAAAGATATTTTATAAATTGAAAATCAGCCTTGAAATGAAGACTCTCCCAGGGGTAACTCTCAACCACGGTGGGATAAGAACCTGGTTAAATACTCCAGCACATCATCATCTCATGTGGGCAATTCTGAGAGCCGTTTCTTATACTTTGCTGGAGGTTATGTAAGACCTAACCTCAAGGTGACCTTGCTAATGCTCCCTTATGTCAGCTTTCCTTCCTTCCCCATCTCATTCCCTCCTATGCTTCACTCTGTCTTCCTAGAATCATCTCTTTCAAAAACAGTTTGCACCTAAGTCCTTTCCTCTGGCTCTTTTTTCAAAGGAAATTCAAGAAAAGACAGAGACCTACCAAGTTTGGAGCATGGGCATGGGTAAAAGGTGGAATGCTTGTAGAAAAGCAAATTAGAAATATCTGGTAAGTCCTTAAACTATTGTTCTGAATTTTGATTGAAAAGCGAGACCTAGAAATATAGATTTAAATTTATTTGTTATTCAATTAAGAAAGGAGAAAGGCAATGGTAAAAGCTGTAGTCTGTACTGTGACTGTGTAAGAGAATATTCTTCTCTCTAGACATATACAACTTATTCTTAAAGTTCAGAAAAATGTGTGTGTATGATGTACATATATGCATTTATATCTCCATATAGACATCTATGAATACATATATGTGTATATACATGAAAAGAGAGAGAGAAAGAATCTGTGTAAAGAGTATTATAGATGTTCCTTGTGCTATTCATGGAGCTTTTCTGTAATAAAATTGTTTCCAAATAAAAAGTTAAAAAAAATACTATTTTAGAGTTTCTTTTCAAAAACAGCAAACTTCAGTCATACAGCATCAGGGTTAATAGCCTTTTATCTGTTTACCACCTACTTATAAAAAAATTTCCTGAAATGCAGACAAGCTTATATTGTCAAAGGCTCTCCACATTTGGGTTCACTAAGGAAAAAGAGGAAACAGTCACTCGGAAGTGAGTATAAACAGTCACACTTTTCCCCAGTTGGAAACAAAAAGTAATGTTGGTTATTGCCTTTAAAAACTTGGCTGGCACTTCCCTTATCATGATGACCTGATTTGCAGAGGCACTGAGAAAATTCATTAGCAAATGGTAAAACAGCTGAGATGTTGGATTCAAAGGTCATGTGCTGATGTAATTTCTTCCCTGGGTTTCTTGGAAACGTTGGTCAGGAAATCTCTAGCTGAGTTAGTAAGTCAAGACAATACAGATATGATGGGGGGAAGGTCTGTTAATGGACAGAAGTACACTTCCCAGCAACTTGAGCAAATGCACGTGAGGCAGCTCTAAGTTGTCAAGGCTGAAGAACTTTACAACTGGGCAATATACAATTTATTCACTTGCTGGAGTTCTACTCTTTGGGGGAGTTCACAACTGTCATCCCTTCTAACTGCTCATCTGCAGTTTCCCACAGTCTCCAATGGTACCTACTAAGTCATCTTCCAGTCTAGGCTTGAGAGTGTTCAGCAGCAAGCAGCTCATGACACCTGAAATAGCACTATTTGTCAGTCTCCTTGTATAAACAACCATGTTCCTGGCATTATTTTTAATAGTAATAAAAATTTTGGAAGAACTTAAATGTCAGTTCATAGAAAAACCTGTAACTCACTGAAATTCTAAGCATTATTACAAAGGATATGTCTGACATATATACATATTTGGGAAAAAAGAAATCTACAAATATATCATTAAGCAAAGAAAAAAGTTGTAAAATAGTTTATGTAATATACTGATTTTTGTACAGAAAAACCTGTAAACTTTATATCCATCTGCCTAAAAAAAAAGACCGGAAGCATAAATTTCAAACAATTCCAAACTGTTAACAGTGGTTTCCTGTGGGGAGGTTGATGGAAATAAGTTACTCCTAGTTCTTGTGTTGCATTGTGGGAACAGTTTCCCTTACATCTCTGACCTCTTGACCCTTATTCCTTATTCCACTTCTTGGAGGCTCTGGGTGATATGGAGGAATATGCATATTCTCTCCAACTCTTACTTCCAGGTGAGGAGTAGGTGTTAGAGAAACACCACTCCTGGGTGAAGGAGTAGATTGGTAGGTTTGAAGAAGTGAACAGGTGTGACTCAATCGCATTGTTTCTTTCCCTCTGTTTGGAATCAGACTCCAGCAGAAACCACTCTTCTGCTCTTTCATTCCATACTGTAAGTTATGGGGATGGACCCTCCTAGGAGAGGAGACTGTGGTTGTGTAGGGTTCCCAAGGCCTCAGCGACTGTCCTAGAGTTTGGTATTACCAAGCCCACTGCTGCCTCCCTGCTACGCCACATCCTACGGTAGTTCTAGCAATAACAAAACTGACATCTTGGTGTCTGTATGCCTGATTCTTAACTCTCATTGTTTCCAAACTGGAATGAGTAATACGTTTCATTCACTGGAAGGCCTCAAATGTAAAAACAATACTCTTTTTGTTTTTATGCTTTTATACTGTCTGAATCTTCTGCAATAATGAACATGCTTTACATATAGACATATTGATACCTCTAGATATGGAGGAATAAGTTCATAAAGTCTATACCCTCAGTTTTTACCTAATATTAAGATTCCCGTTTCCTTTTTGATTTGTATTGTCCTTCATACTTCAGTTCCTTAAAGCAACCATATTGCCTCCCAAGCTTAGGAGGAGTGCTTTACCTTGATTTATTCTCTACCTCCTTGGTCACTGAACAAGAGAACTAATTCTCTTGTTCCATACATACTTTTCCCCTTATAATATAAATCATCTAATTTGGCTTCTCTCAAGAATGTCCTTGCCTCTCTATTCCAGTAGAATTCCTATTCTGACTTGGGAAAAAGCTCTTCCTATTTTTCTAGGCCCCCAGGATAATTTTGCTTTGGTGACAGCCTAAGAATAGTCTCCCAAGCATTTATAGAATGTCTCCTTCATTTTCCATATCATGGTCTTCAAATATATAAAATACTATGTCGCCTCAAATCTTTTTTTTTCCAGGCAAAATATTCCCACTTTTTTCAACTATCCATCACATGACATGGTTTTGATTCCCCCTAATGTCATTCTTCTCTGAATGGCCCCCAGTTTGTTGATAAATCTCCAAAAAGGTGTTAGTGGAATACAGTTCTCTGGGTGTGATCCGACCAGTGCTGAACAGAAAAGGGTCACAACCAACTTATTACCAGGATGACATACTCCTAACCCAGTGGTCAGAGTGGCAGGGTACTCTCACCATATATGCTCTAGTGGTGATCAGGTCATAGGATCCACTCATGTTGGGCTTACTGTAATGTAGAACACATAAATTACTTTCATCCGTGCTATTGGTAAAACAAATCCATTCCTCTTAACATAGAAACATTTCAACTCACTTCTATGCTGAATTATAAAAGCCCCCATGTTTCGTACAGTGATCATGTCTTCTCAACCAAATATCTTCTCCCCTTTAACTTTGCTCGCCCCTTGACACATGTGACTCTGATCTGAGTAACTTGAAGTTCCTCTTATAAATAAGAAAAATCCAATAGTCTCTTCTCAGGCCCAGTCCTGACCTCTCGCATGTTGACATCGATGGCCAGTCCCTCTTTCCTGAGTTCCAGACACTACTGCCTTCCAACTCTCATGGCACTTTCAAGGTTCCCTTTGTGTTTTAGTTTCTCTCTAGGCTATCCCACCCACATTCAACTCTGTCATGATCCCGTTACTTCAGTGTCTCTTTAGAACAGTGGTTCCCAAGCCAGTTGTATATTGAAACCATCTGGGGAGTTTTTAAAACATATCTAAGTCCAAGCCCCATTCTAGACGAATTGAATCAGAATAGAGATAGACATGGATTTAAAAATCACCAGAGACGGTCCCTACCTTTTTGTCTAGCCTCATCTCTCACCTCTTACCTAGTGATCTAACTTTATTAAGTAGATTTCTTCAACACGAGCTGTCTTCTCCTTCTAGATTGTATAACATCAGTTTAAGTGTCACCTCCTCTGTGAAGCCTTCCCTAGGTCTACATCTACAAATTTACCCTATTTTTTCCTTACTGTCTAATTCCTTTGATTTGATAGAGAGACAGGGCTTAGGTTGACTCAAGCTGGTAAAGCCACAGATATGTCCAAATCAAGGGACCAAGGCAAGGAGGGCAGGGGTGGAAGTTAGGGTCTGCAGAAGGGGTGGGACTCATATCCCGTTCAAAACCTTCACACCCATGCGCATGTGCGTGCACACAACACACACACACACACACACACACACACACACACAGCACAACCACTGAACAAAAGCTGGCTCTTCAAATACATCAGGTTGCAAAGAATGCATCTGGGGACAAGATAAAGGATGTAGGAGGATTGTTTTCCAATTAAAGAATCAAAAAAAGAAGGACGTAGTGGACTGGGGATGACAGTGAGAGAGGAGAGCTTGTTTTTTGGGAGGGGGCCTAGGGTGACTGGAATGAGAAGTTTGGGGCAGACATAGGGGAGCTCATGGGATTTACACAGCTGGTGGGGTGAGAGGTGTATATTCTGGTCAACTGTCTGCAGCTTCTCATCACCAGTTTTTGATTCTGAACTAGAAGCGATGTCAAGATCATTGGTCTGTTGTTTGTGGTCAACTTCTTTCTAGTTTTGAATATTTCTTGTTCTTCTGATTGTTTCAAAAGTTGCTGACTTGTGTTCTCACTCAAACTACCTTAGCATCTTGAAATAGACAATAATATTGGTTGCCTGCCCCAACACCTGTTCCCCATTTACTCGTTAAATAACCTCTTTCCCACACAGCTATGTGCATTAAAGAAACATGATTCCATCCCCACCTCCTGATCATGATTAGTCAAAAGTTTAGAGCAATCTGTGTATGGCGTTCCCCAGGCTACTATTATTGGTTTGGGGTGTGTACCTAACCCAAAATCTGATTGATGAGAGGATAATGTTTCTCTTTTTCTGGACATATAGAAGAACATTTGTAGCCCAATGACCGCTGACAGCCATCTTCCAACAAAGAAAAAACAAAGGGATAAAGCCACTCTTGAGGATGCAAAGAATCTAAATCTTTTTTTTTCTTAACTGAAGTATAGTTGATTTACAATGTTGTGTTAGTTTCTGGTGTACAGCATAGTGATTCAGATATATATATATATATATTCCTTTTCATATTCTTTTCCATAATAGTTTATTATAAGCAATGGAATATAGTTCCTTGTGCTACACAGTAGGACCTTGTTGTTTCTCTGTTTTGTATATAGTAGTTTGTATCTGCTAATCCCAAACTCATAATTTATCCTTTCCCCTGTAAATCTTTGATGACATCATCGAGACATTGAATCAGTCAAACTTGGATCCTGCCCTACTTCTGAAATCTTTGTTATATGAGAAAATAAATGCTATCAGTTAAGCCATTTCAAGTGAGGATTTCTGTTACAGTAGCCAAAAGCATCTTAACATCCATCTGGATGTAATTTTAAAATATTAAATGCCTTAAACTCACTGAAATCAGATGATTATCTCCTCAAAATTTCTCCAGCCTTCTTGACTCTTGGCCTTAGTTCTCTCTTTCCAATATTTGTTCTAGAACTCTCCACTCAGATATCACTGTGATGCACCAGCTGGTGCTACCACTCAGCTCATAGACTTTCTAGAAAAGTGAGGGAGAACCAATGTTGTACTAAGGAAATTTAACCCAAGGATTTGAAACAATAAATTTGATAATCAGATCTCATTTCTTGAATTAACCACAATTAACTGGACAGCTCAAACATGTTGACGGTATGTTACTGTGAAACAATTAAGATATGAATCTTTGTCAAGAAAATTTCTTTCTCCTTGTTTTCACCCATCAGAAACCAAATGCATGATTAGTAAGGATTTGTTCAAGGCGTATAAAGCAGCAAAAATGATGAACTAGTAAGTGCATATATTGAAACTAAATGGCAAATACTGGCTCTTTCACCTTGAACTCTAACAGTAATATTTTGTTTCCTCTGTAAGATTCTTACTGCATGTAATGTAAATGAAAATCAAAATGTCTTAAAATGCAAGAGATCTATAAGTTCATTTGCAACACTTGTGAAAAGCTTTGAAATGTGGTCTTAAAAAATGCAGCTTTAAAAATTTCACCTATCAGCATTAATTTCAAATCTAGTCCAGCACAGATCAACACCTGATATAATTACTGCTTTATTTTTCTCAATGCAAATGAAAAAAAA